>NC_069676.1:36912500-38162500 GCF_023699985.2 Odocoileus virginianus
CAGGCTGCTGAAATACAGTGCTGAGCCCACTGCCTGATCGCCCCTGCAGTCTCTAGGATAAAGTAGGATCACTTCCTTCTGAAACCATCCAGAATGTGCTCTGGCTAGTGCAGCCAGACTTACATTGAGGAACTTTCTGTTTTGTTTGGGGAACAGTGAGGCCTGTCACCTAGCTCAAGTAGAGATTGTATATCAAAGCTTACCCTGGCCACTGTTTTGCCACCTTCCCACCACCCTGGAGATGTTCAGGTGCTTTTTGGCTGTGTGGACCCTTGGACTGAATCCTATCACATCCTATCTCCAACTTGAACCATTTTCACAAGGAATTCTGTTTCTGCTCTTGAGAGGGTGCCTGCCCCATCCTAGTTGTGGTCACTCACGTATCACTTGAGGCTCAGCAGCTCCTCCAGACTGTGAAAGTGGATGGGGCTTCTGGAGACTTTGCTCACAAGGGACCCTGAGCCACTGTGGATCTACAAATTACAAATACAGCAGCCTGTGCTTCTCCTGCAGCCCTCTCTCCTTGCATCTTCTACAAGACTCCTGAGAGACTATGTAGGGTGGTAGCAATTGGCCAGGTGGTGGTGGTCAAACTCTCTCACCCCACTCCATTCATGTCCTACAGCTGGGATCAGTTGTGGTGCTGAGCATGCGCATCATGGTGTGATATATATCTATAAACAGCACCTGAAACCCTCTTGAAGAGGTGAGTCAAGGCAGTGGCATTGTACATACAATGCAGTTAGAGAGTAAAGCATGTCTGTTTTGCTGCTGTGAATAATGTTTGCAGTTCCTACTGCTCCTTGCACCTTCTTTCAGCTTCTCAGCTGGAGCCTTGCCTACTCTGGGTTCAGTGAACAGTGAGATACAACAAGACAGACCATATCATGTGTTTGCTGTTGGTGTGGGTGTAAAGAGGAGCCCAGATCAGAGCTCACTAAGGGCCAGGTACTGCAGACCAAAGATAAATACTGCTCTCAAGAAGGCCAGGCTACAAAGAGACAGCTGGAAATAGTCACAAATCAGTAGGCAAGGCCCCAAGACAGATGAAATGAGGAACAGTCAGGATGGGCAGACCCCCGGAAGCCCCAATAGCATGCAGTGCTGGAACTAGTCTTTACCATTTAGGATGCTTCAAAACTTCCCTGGGGCTTTCATAAATGCAGATCCATGAGTCCCAGCCCCAAATACTCTGATTCAGGAGTCAGGAGAACTCAACAGGTTTAATGGGTTCAGGGTGATTCTGACTTAGGTGGATCTATTTTAGAAGCCTGGAGACTCAGACTGCTGTGGGGAGGGGAGCAATGGGCTGATGGTCATCAGCCAGGGAAGGTTACCAGGGAAGGTTTGGAGCCCCAGTATATTTCCTAGCAGTTCTGGTGAGTCTGGATATGCAGTGTTTAAGTAGTATAGATGGGGAAGGAAAAGTGAGGCTAAAAGGCAGTTGTGCTCAACAGATGTCCCAAGATGCATGTAGATGGAGAACACTGTCCCAAATGTTCTCTGGGAGTGAAGGTCCTGGTACCTTCCAGAGGAGACTCAGTGACAACTGATCTTTCAGTCACTTCTCTAGAACAGATTTATTCTTCCTTCATGTCCCTCCTTCTTGGGATCTAACAGTCCAGTGCTCAGCTTTCATCAACTCTGCGCTGGCACCATCTTCCCAACTGCAGCACAAACATGAGGCTCGCTGTCTTCCAAATCCAGTCCTGCCTCACCCTTAGAACCACCAGCTGCTGCTCTTCAAGCTACGAGAAAGACACACACAGGGTATGAATCTTGGAGATTTTAATTTTTTTTAATGGCATGGAGAGTTTCAGAAAAAGGAACAGAAAAATCTCACCCAGACCAGGTGAGGTCAAAACTTGCTGGTGGTTAAGACCCCACATTTCCATTGCAGGGGCCACAGGTTCAATGCCTGCTCTGGGAACTAATATCCCACATGCCCCATGGTGCAGCCAAAATAAAAAAAAAACTTGCTGGATGTCAAACTCCAAGGATGGTACCTTACTCCTCCCCTCCCCATCTCCACTACACTATTGGTCATTTTTCTTCTAGATGAGGAAAAAGTGGAAACACTGACAGATTTTATTTTCTTGGGCTCCAAAATCACCACAGACCATGACTGTGGCTGTGAAATTAAAAGACACTTGCTTCTTGGAAGAAAAGCTATGACAAACCTAGACAGCATATTAAAACTCAGAGATATCGCTTTGCCAATGAAGGTCTGTATAGTCAAAGCTATGGTTTTTCCAGCAGTCATGTACGGACGTGAGAGCTGGACCATAAAGAAGGCTGAGCACTGAAGAACTGATGCTTTTGAATTGTGGTGTTGGAGAATCTTGAGAGTTCCTTGGACAGCAAGTTGATCAAACAGTTAATCCTAAAGGAAATCAACCCTGAATATTTATTGGAGGGATTGATGGGGAAGCCGAAGCTCCAGTACTTTGGCCACCTGATGTGAAGAGCCATTTCATTGAAAAAGACCCTGATGCTGGGAAAGATTAAAGGCAGGAGGAAAAGAGGGCAGCAGAGGATGAGACAGTTGGATGGATTCACTGACTCATGTTCGATGAGTCTGAGCAAGCCCTGGGAAATAGTGAAGGATGAGGAAGCCTGGTATGCTGTTGTCCATGGGGTCGCAAAGAGTTGGACATGACTTAGCAACTGAACAACAACAACAAAGAAACAGTTGGGAAGGATGCCCACTGCTTCTGCTAGTTAGCAGGCAGAACATGGAGCCACAAAGTAGAAAGTAAGATTAAAGGTGGAGGAAACTGAGGTCACTGACAGTCCAAAATGAGGTCAAATTGAGGAACTGAGGTCACTGACAGTCCAAATCTCTAATGGACTGGAAATGCAAGATGAAAGACAAGTGCTAGTTACATGGATGGCAGGAGAGAGCAGAACACAGGTACTTACTTAGGGAAGAAAGTAGGATGGCAGGCACTGAGTGCAGGGCTGAAGGAGATGGGAGGAGCTGGAGGCAAAGACTGGTCAGGTGGGCTAGGGAGAGGACAGAAGGTGGGTGAACTTAGTTTTGTACCTTCCTTAGCATTTACTAGAAGTAAGGGGACTTCCCTGGTAATGCATTGCTTAAGACTCCATGCACTCAATGCAGAGGATGTGGGTTTGATTCCTGGTCAGGGAACTAAGATCTTGTACAGCAACTAACCCTGCAAGTTCTGAAGCCTGTGTGCCACAACTAGAGTCTGTGCACCACAACAAAAGTTCCCACTTGATGCAATGAAGGTCTCATGTGCTGCAACTAAGACCTGATGCAGCCAAGTAAATAAAAAAATAAGAATGAAAGTTAAGCTTACTCTGCCAGCTAAAGAACAGTGACCAGCTGAGGTGCTTGTTGAACAAAGGGAATACAGGATGGTTAGTAGAAGGTAGTGATAAATGCCAGCTATAACCACACAACTGGTCACAGAAATGAGGACTAAAATTGTTATAAGTATTTCCTTATTTTGTTATACATATGTTTGTGTGTTATATGTACATAAATTAGCAAATATCTTTTTTATTTCCTTTCTTTTTCTCTTATCATATAAGATAAGCTGTATTGACTTTATGTCAGTATTTCAGTATTTCTGGGGCTTCCCATGTGGTGCTAGCGATAAAGAACCTGCCTGCCAATGCAGGAAAGATTTAAGAGATGTGGGTTCAGTCCCTGGGTTGGGAAGATCCCCTGGAGGAGGGCATGGCAACCCACTGCAGTATTCTTGCCTGCAGAATCCCATGGACTGAGGATCCTGGAGGGCAACGGTCCATAGTGAGGCAAAGAGTTGGACATGATTGAAGCAACTTAGCACAAGCAAAAAAATGTAAGGGGTGGAGAACGGGGTTTTCCCCTTGGGATTTAGTACTTTTCCTTTCTCCAGACATCCCACACCCTAAGGCAGCAGAGAGCAAGTGAGAGACCACTGCGACAGCATGGCCATGGGAGGCACTCAGCTTCTAAGTGAAGAGTGAAAGGCGCTTCCTGAGTAGAAGGCACTGGGGCAGGCTTTGCATGGGGACTGAACCAAGCACTCCCGAAGCAGTGCTTCTCTAAACGTGGGTGGCTCGCCTGCACTACCACCTCCCTGCAGGTTTTTGGACAAATGACTTCCTGACCCTACACTTAATGTACTAACTCAGAATCTCCGAAGGTAGACCTCCAAATCTGCTCCATTAGCAAGCAACCTGGGTGACTTTTAGATAGTCAACTTGAAAAGATACATTAACCGAGATTTCCCTGGCAGTCCAATGGTTAAGAATCTGTGCTTCCACTGCAGGTTCTGTCCCTGGTGGGGGAACTAAGATCCCACATGCTATGCAGTGTGGCCAAAAAAAAAACCCCGAAAGCAAAAAAGTTAAACCAATGATTTCTCCAGTCTGTTTACAGTGTGTTCTGGGGAGAGAGGCCTACACTGTACTCTGCTGCTTTCTTAGCTGACTTAGTGAGTCATTTCAGTTTGCTCACCCTGCTGCGGGATTTGAAGGGGATGGGGAAGAGGTCATTGCAAGCAATGGTTCCAAACTTTAGCAGTGTGGCAGAATCACATGGATATCTTTTATTTATTTTGTATTGAACTGAAGATTTACAATACTGGGTCAGTTTGAGGTGTGCAGCTTTGGACTCTTTTCCACTATAGGTTATTACAAGATACTAACACATGATATATAGTTCCGTGTGCTATACAGCAAACTCTTGTTGTTTATTTTATATATAGTAGTGTGTATCTATTAATCCCATAATCCTAATTTATTCCCCCCCTTTCCCTTTCCCTTTTGGAAACTATGAGTTTGCTTTCTATTTCTGTGAGTCTTCTTCTGTTTTGTAAAATAAGTTGACTTGTATTATATTTTTTAGCTTCCACATATAAGTGATGCAATATATATTTGTCTTTCTCTGCCTGACTTACTTCACTTAGTATGATAATTTCTAGGTCCATCCATATTGCTGCAAATGGCAATATTTTCATTCTGTTTTATGACTAATATCCCATTGTATGTATATGTACCACATCTTCTTTATCCATCACATGAATCACATGAATATCTTTTACAAGTTGCTTTGGCCATAACCCAGAGCAATTAAATAAAAGCTCCCATTTGAGATCCAGATATCCCTGATAGCTCAGTTGGTGAGGAACCCGCCTGCAGTGCATAAGACCCCGGTTCAATTCCTGAGTCAGGAAGATCCCCTGGAGAAGGGAAAGGCTACCCACTCCAGTATTCTGGCTGTAGAATTCCATGGACTGTATAGTCCATGGGGTCGCAAAGAGTCAGACACAACTGAGAGACCTTCACTAAAAGCGTTTAAGGCTTGTGAGTGACTGTAATGGGCAACCAAATAGGAGCACCATTGCACCAAAAGAAGGGACCTTAATCCTTTTTGTACCACATATGCCAACTCAAAATGTTTGAGATACATTGAAAATAATAGTATTGGGACTTCCCTGGTAGTCCAATGGTTAAGACTCTGTGCTCCCAATGCAAGGGGCATGAGACTGATCCCTGATTAAGGAACTACAATCCTGCATGCCACATGGAAGTGAAGTGAAATTGCTCAGTGCTCAGTCGTGTCCGACTCTTTGCAACCCCATGGACTGTAGCCTGCCAAGCTCCTCCATCCATGGGATTTTTCAGGCAAGAGTACTGCAGTGAGTTGCCATTTCCTTCTCCAGGGGATCTTCCTGACCCAGACATTGAACCCCAGTCTCCCTCATTGTAAGCAGACGCATTTACCATCTGAGCCACCAGGGGAGTAAGTATACATATACAAAGGTAAGCTATTATATTAATGCATGGTTATCAAAAATTAAAACAAATTTTATTTAGGTGAGCCATTTTTGTATGTCAAAATGGTCTTAAAACCATTAGTAATTCTATGTGGTTCAGCCAAATGTAACACATACTTGTTGTTTAGTCGCTAAGCCATGTCCTGATTCTTTTGTGACCCCATGGACTGTAGCCCTCCAAGCTCCTCTGTCCTTGGGATTTCCCAGGCAGGCAAGAATACTGGAGTGGGCTTCCATTTCCTTCTCCAGGAGATTTTCCCAACCAAGGAATTAAGCCCACATCTCTTGCATTGGCAGGCAGATTCTTTACCACTGAGCCACCAGGAAAGCCCAATATGTACTTATTAGATAGTAAATTTAAAAGATATAATAGTAAGCCTAATAAATGACATAATTTCAAAGAAGTTACAAAAACTATTTCAAGGTGTCTGCAACAATTTCAAGTAATCTGTAAATGGCTGTGATTTCTGTTGGTGATTTGAATACTACTGTGGTTCATAATTTCCAGAGAGCAGAGGCATCTGCTGGGAGCTTATTATGAACACAAACCCCAGATGGGCTGTATCTCTGGGGTCCATCAGAGCAGCAGCCAGCTCCATTCCCTCTTCATCTCCAGGCAAAGGAATTCGTTCTTCAATCAAATAATTTGATAAGTGGAAAGGTATCTCAAATTAAAAAGAATAATCAATAAACATCCTAGTTTTTCATCTTTTGGGGCCATTTCTATTTCTGCCATGAATTTCTGTCCACATTCCTATCAAAATGTTCTGTCTCTCTTGAATAGCTCTTTATATATTAGAGATGTTAATTGATCTCTCTTTTGGTCAAAAATTAACAAAATTTACCAATTTGTCATTTATCTGTTTGCTTTATACATGGGTGTTTTGATAAACAGATATTATATTTGAAGATCAATCTTTGCAATTTCTTTAGAAAGATCTTTACCTGGTCAGTTGAAGGTGAACATATACCTTGGTTTACATGCTTACTTTCAACTCCTTACTCTTTATTTTGAAATGTAGGTAAAGAGGTTTGTTTATTTTCTAAATAGTAAACAAATTATTTTCACATTCATTATGGTGAGAAATACCAGGAAAGATAAAAGCAGCCTCTGACAACTTGAAACTGACCTGACACCACCAGCCAACTTAGGACTAGACCTTGATATTTTTCTGTTGAACATAAACACAGAACATCAACATCAGACAAAGCCATCTGATACTGAAATAAAGGAAGGAAAAAGCAAGATACTTATACCGACTTTCTAGGACACCCATCCCTCCAACCTTCCACCCCAACCCAAACACACACACACTTCAACACTTGTGCTGACAAAACCTGTTACAGCCCAAGCCTAGAGGAAGCAGGGTCCACTTGTTGCTCTGTCTGTCCCAGGACCCTGCCCCCCTTACCCTCAGGCCCTCCTGAAGTTCAACCTTTGGAGCTGATGTCTTACCTTGACCAGAGAGAATGGGGCTATACTCAAGCTTCCAATCCAGCATGTAAGGATCTTAGAAGTCATCATTCCCTCTCAACAAATAAAAAAGCAGAACAAACTGAAAAATCAACAACTCCTCTTATATCTATCAGAGAAGTGAGGTTGTTACTGAAAGCTCGACCTCTCTATACTCTGATGCTGAATCAAACCCCAGGGGAAAAGTTTTGGGTGAAGCAGAAAAGGATAGCTTTATTGCTTTGCCAGGCTAAGAGGGACACACTTGGCTTCTGCATTGAAAAACTACATGTCTCAACTCCAGAGAACTTGATGAGGGTTTTATAACAGTAGCTCAGAGGTGGGGTCTCTAACAAGATTAGGGCATGAGCAGGGCTTTCACTGATTAGTCTCATCTCAGATCTCCTAATCTTGATGAGTTTCTCTAATCCCATTAATCTTGCTTCAGGTGATTTCTTGACTCAGTCACTCAGGCTGACTCTTTGTAACTCCATGAACTGCAGCATGCCAGGCCTCCCTGTCCATCACCAACTCCCAGGGCCTACCCAAACTCATGCCCATTGAGTCGGTGAGGCCATCCAACCACCTCATCTTCTGTTGTCCCCTTCTCCTGCCCTCAATCTTTCCCAGCATCAGGGTCTTTTCCAATGAGTCAGCTCTTCGCATCAGGTGGCCAAAATGCTGGAATTTCGGCTTCAACATCAGTCCTTCCAATGAATACCCAGGACTGATTTCCTTTAGGATGGACTGGTTGGATCTCCTTGCAGTCCAAGGGACTCTCAAGAGTCTTCTCCAACACCACAGTTCAAAAGCATCAATTCTTTGGCACTCAGTTTTCTTTATAGTCCAACTCTCACATCCATGCATGACTACTGGAAAAACCATAGCCTTGACTAGATGGACCTTTGTTGGCAAAGTAATGTCTCTTCTTTTTAATATGCTATCTAGGTTGGTCATAACTTTCCTTCCAAGGAGCAAGTGTCTTTTAATTTCATGGCTACAATCATCATCCACAGTGATTTTGGAGCCCAGAAAAATAAAGTCAGCCACTGTTTCCACTGTTTCCCCATCTATTTGCCATGAAGTGATGAGACCAGATGCCATGATCTTAGTTTTCTGAATGTTGAGCTTTAAGCCAACTTTTTCACTCTCCTCCTTCACTTTTATCAAGAGGCTGTTTAGTTCCTCTTCCCTTTCTGCCATAAGGGTGGTGTCATCTGCATATCTGAGGTTATTGATATTTCTCCCGGCAATCTTGATTCCAGCTTGTGCTTCATCCAGCCCAGCATTTCTCATGATGTACTCTGCATAGAAGTTAAATAAGCAGGGTGACAATATACAGCCTTGACATACTCCTTTTCCTATTTGGAACCAGTCTGTTGTTCCATGTCCAGTTCTAACTTGCTTCCTGATCTGCATACAGGTTTCTCAAGAGTCAGGTCAGGTGGTCTGGTATTCCCATCTGTTTCAGAATTTTCCATATTTTATTGTGATCCACACAGTTGAAGGCTTTGGCATAGTCAATAAAGCAGAAATAAGTGTTTTTCTGGAACTCTCTTGTTTTTTCAATGATCCAGTGGATGTTGGCAATTTGATCTCTGGTTCCTTTGCCTTTTCCTAAAACCAGCTTGAACATCTGAAAGATCATGGTTCACATATTGCTGAAGCCTGGCTTGCAGAATTTTGAGCATTACTTTACTGGTGTGTGAAATGAGTGCAATTGTGTAGTAGTTTGAGCATTCTTTGGCATTGCCTTTCTTTGGGACTGGAATGAAAACTGACCTTTTCCAGTCCTGTGGCCACTGCTGAGTTTTCCAAATTTGCTGGCTTATTGAGTGCAGCACTTTCAAAGCATCATCTTTCAGGATTTGAAATAGCTCAACTGGGATTCCATCACCTCCTCTAGCTTTGCTCATAGTGACGCCTCCTAAGGCCCACCTGACTTCTCATCCCAGGATGTCTGGCTGTAGGTGAGTGTGAGTGATCACACCTTCATGATTATCTGAGTCATGAAGATCTTTTTTGTACAGTTCTTCTGTGTATTCTTGCCACCTCTTTTTAATATCTTCTGCTTCTGCTAGGTCCATACCATTTCTGTCCTTTATTGAGCCCATCTTTGCATGAAATGTTCCCTTGGTATCTCTAATTTTCTTGAAGAGATCTCTAGTCTTTCCCATTCTATTGCTTTCCTCTATTTCTTTGCACTGATCTCTGAGGAAGGCTTTCTTATCTCTCCTTGCTATTCTTTGGAACTCTGCATTCAAATGGGTATATCTTTCCTTTTCTCCTTTGCTATTCACTTCTCATTTTTTCACAGCTATTTGTAAATCCTCCTCAGACAGCCATTTTGCTTTTTTGCATTTTTTTTTCTTGGGGATCGTGTTGATCCCTGTCTTATGTACAATGTCACAAACCTCTATCCATAGTTCATCAGGCCCTCTGTCTGTCAGATCTGAAATCAGATTGATTATATTCTTTGCAGCCAAGGATGGAGAAGCTCTATACAGTCAGCAAAAACAAAACTGGGAGCGGACTGTGGCTCAGATCATGAACTCCTTATTGCCAAATTCAGACTTAAATTGAAGAAAGTGGGGAAAACCACTAAACCATTCAGGTATGACCTAAATCAAATCTCTTATACAATGGAAGTGAGAAATAGATTTAAGGGACTAGATTTCTTGACTGCTCCTTCCTTATTAGCAACAGGTTGAATCCCTTTGGAACTCAGGGAAGGTTATAATGACTGGAGTCTTGCCTACAAGAAATGGAGGACAGGAAGGCTTCTATGTCTGGGAGCCCCATAGGCCCCTGCTCGGCTTCAAAGCCTCGGCTTCAAAGTCACAGGGCAAACCACTGCCCCTCCTCCCCCCACAACTGGAGAGACAGGCAGATTCAGAGAATCACAACTTAAGTCAAAAACCTCCTCACAAACAGAAACCTTCTTAGGCACTAGTGCTAGGGCAGGAAACCCTGAGCTGTAATTGACAAATTGCTGGGGACTCCCTGTCATCAAGTCTGGAAGTTAAAAACTCCAGGGGCTCCAGTCATCAGTGGTCCCCACACTTCTGTGAATTTTATCTTTAGGAGCTCTACCAGATTCTCACATTGAAAATCCAAGAAAAAGTAGTTAGACTGAAATACACTGTAGCAGTCTGTTGTTCACAAGGCTGCCCTGTGATAGCTTATGGTTAATGATGTCAGATTCGAGATTTCCAAAGATTTAGCTTCTGGACCAGGAATCAGGCTTGATCACTCAAGAGCTTTTGTATAGCAGAGTTTTATTAAAGTAAGAAAGGACAGAGAAAGCTTCTGACATAGACATCAAAAGGGGGACAGAGAGTGTACCACTCGCTAGTCTTAGCAAGGGAACTATATACTTTTTAAATTGGCTATTATAATAAATCAAAAGAATGTCTCAAGGTTGTAAAGATCTTACTAGACCCACTCTGCAATTTACATTTTAAATTGAGAAGATTAGTCTGAAGGTTCTCAAGAAGGAGAAACATGTCCTCAAGCAGGATACATTGTTGTTATATACAGAGTTGAAGAAAACACATATCTTTGAGCAAGATGAGATGTTTTATTGTGCAATCATCAGCTCTGGACTTAAAGAAAAAAGTTTGTCCTTTTCTCCTCCTTGAGAACTCCAGAACCCTATCTCCTCTTTGAGAGCCACAGACCCCTCTCTCCTCCCCAGGAAACCCAGCCTACCTAGGAATTGACTGTCTCACCTGAAGAAAAATGTTACCACAGCCTCACCAACCTAGGAGAAGGGAACTACCTAATCCCGTCCCTCTAGCCATCCAGCCTCATCTAAGTGTGGGGAAAGCACTGGGAAGCACTGGTAAAGTACATAGCCCAGGGACACAGGCTCTTTAAAATACTAGGACTTAACTATGGAAAACAGTGTGGAGATTTCTTAAAAAGCTGGAAATAGAACTGCCATATGACCCAGCAATCCCACTTCTGGGCATACACACCGAGGAAACCAGATCTGAAAGAGACACGTGCACCCCAAATGTTCATCGCAGCACTGTTTATAATAGCCAGGACATGGAAGCAACCTAGATTCCCATCAGCAGAGGAATGGATGAGGAAGCTGTGGTACATATACACCATGGAATATTACTCAGCCATTAAAAAGAATTCATTTGAATCAGTTCTAATGAGATGGATGAAACTGGAGCCCATTATACAGAGCGAAGTAAGCCAGAAAGATAAAGACCATTACAGTATACTAACACATATATATGGAATTTAGAAAGATGGTAACGATAACCCTATATGCAAAACAGAAAAAGAGACTTAGATGTATAGAACAGACTTGTGGACTCTGGGAGAAGGCAAGGGTGGGATGTTTCAAGAGAACAGCATTGAAACATGTATATTATCTAGGGTGAAACAGATCACCAGCCCAGGTTGGGTGCATGAGACAAGTGCTCGGGCCTGGTGCACTGGGAAGACCCAGAGGGATTGGGTGGAGAGGGAGGTGGGAGGGGGGACCGGGATGGGGAATACATGTAAATGTATGGCTAATTCATTTCAATGTATGACAAAAACCACTGCAATGATGTAAAGTAATTAGCCTCCAACTAATAAAAATAAATGGGAAAAAAAAAAATAAAATAAAATACTAGGACTTAATCATAGGATTATAAATGCTTCTCCTCCCCAACTCTTTAACAGCAGTTCCTTTTACCCAGTATATCATGTGTGACTTTCAACAAAAATTTTCAAGGTGTACCAAAATGTAAAATAGTTTGAAAAGAGATAGCAAGAACCAGAACCAGACTCAGATATGGCAGGGACATTGGAATTTTCAGAGCAATTTGAAGCAACTATAATTAAGATGCTATGACTTCCCTGGTGGTCTAGTGATTAAGACTCTACACTGCCAAGGCAGGGGGCCCAGGATCAGATCCCTAATCAGGGAACTATATACCACAAGCCACAACTAAGACCTGAAGTAGCTAAATAAATACATAAATAAAGTATGCCAAGGGCTCTCATGAAAAAAGTAGACAACATGTGAGAGCAAACAGATGAGTAATGTGTGAGCAGAGAGATGGAAATTCTAAGAATTAAAAACAAATACCAGAGTTCAAAAATGCTAGCAGAAAGGAAGAATGCTTTTGATCAGCAGTCCCCAACTTTTTGTTACTAGGGGTGGTTACATGGAGGACAGTTTTCCTGTGCACAACGGGAGAGGGATGGTTTAAAAGCACACATCCTAGATTCCTTGCATGCAAAATTCACAGTGTGCTCACACTCCTGTTGAAGGAGGAAACAGACAGAGCTGGACTCCATCTTAGGCCAGGCTGCGAACATTAGGCTACACGCATAGTCACCCTCCCAGTGGACTGAACTTTGTGCCCAGTGTCTATAGAAATGGCATACCAGTGGAAAAGCAGACCCCCCAGATAAAAGAGCCTCAGGACTTGTACTTGGACTCTCCGTCTAAAAGAATATGCTAATTATCTCTGTAACAGAACAAAGTCATAAATTCCATTATGTTTATCGGGATACGACCACAGGCCTATTGATAAATGTCCACTGTTTAACTATCTAGGCTTATGATACATGAATCGTGGGTGAACTTTGATTGTATCCCTCTTTCACCTTGTCCAGACTAGTTTCAAGGAATTTGGGGAGGTGGGTTTGAGCAAGTACACTTAGGGTATATAAGGTTTTCACAAAAACTGGTCGGGGTCCTTGGCTAAGAGCAGACTCTGCCTTGGGCCCGCTGGTGTAATAAACTGCACTCCAGTATCTGCACTGCCCTTCTGAGTGAGTTTGTTTCCTGGAACGCGTGGCTACAATACTATGAGAATCTAATCTGCCACTGATCTGACAGGAGGCAGAGCTCAGGTGGCAGTGGGAGAGGTAGGGAGTGGCTGCAAATACAGGTGAAGCTTTACTTGCTTACCCACTGCTTACCTCCTGCTGTGCAACCCAGTTCCTAAAAGGCTATGGACCGGTACTGGTACACGGCCCGAGGGGTGGGGACCCCTGGCTTTGATGGTCTGGTTACTAGACTACATACAGCTGAGGAAAGAATCTCTGCTCTTCAAGATATGACAATATTACTGAGTCCAGGCTCACTCTGCTTGCCACACAAGTCAATAGATCAGAGGTGAGGAGTTGAGGCAAGGAATGTGACTTTATTTGGAAAGCTGGCTCACCAAGATGGCAGACTAATGTCTCAAAATAGCCATCTTATAGGGGTCTGGATTCCAGTTTCTTCCACAGAACAGAGAGGGAGGAAGTGAGAAGTAAAGTAAAAAGGCCATTTACCTTGCTAAATAGGAGGGGATGTATTAACTTCTTCTATTCTGCAGCCTTTCACAGGTGGGCTTGGTCAGATTGTCTCTAACAAACGCACTTTAGTTGAACAGTCAGGTAGATGGGCAGGGTTCCCTGAGGCAGGCCATTATGTATGATTATAATAACAAAAAGCAATGAAAAACAAAGATTAAAGCCAAAGAAACAGATCCAACATGGAGTCAGAGTTGGCTCTTCACCGCAAAAATAATAGAAACTTCAACAACTGAAAAGTAAACAAAAAAAAAAAGACAGATAAAAAAGAAACTATTTAAGAAATGTGAGATAATGAAAGAAGTTGTAACACACTTGTAATGGAAATACAAAGAGAAGAAACACAAGAAACAATTGAAGCAATTAAGGCCAAGAATTTCCCCAAATTAAAAGGTCTGTACAGTCAAAGCTATGGTTTTTCCAGTAATCATGTATAGATGTGAGAGTTGAACCATAAAAAAGGCTGCACACCAAAGAACTGATGCTTTCAAACTGCAGTGTTGGAGAAGACTCTTGAGAGCCATTTGGATTGCAAGGAGATCAAACCAGTCAATCCTAAAGGAAATCAACCCTGAATAGTCACTTGAAGGACTGTTGCTAAAGCTCTAATACTTTGGTCACATGATTCAAAGAGCCGACAAAGTGGAAAAGACCGTGATGCTGGAAAAGACTGAAGGCAAAAGGTGAATGGGGTGGCAGAGGAGGAGATGGTTAGAATAGCAACATCAATGTCATGGACATGAATTTGACCAAACTCCAGGAGATAGTGAGGGACAGAGCAGCGTGTTGTGCAATAGTCCATGGGGTCACAAAGTGTTGGAAATGACTTAGCAACTGAACAACAACAATCAAAACAGGCAGAGATCAAGGAAGTTAAGGGAATACCAAGCAGATGTCAACTACAAATTGGTGCTTGTCAAGAGTTTGCCATCTGCCTCTAGAGAGATTGAATCCTGGGCAGTTGCAGCTGTTGACCTTCAACATGCCCTCAAGGCAGTTCAGGATGGTGAATGTAACACTCTGTGCTCCAAGGAATGTGGTGAAACAAGTCTTTAGATATATGTTTTCAGGAACTGACTTCAAGATCCCAATCCTTGCATCTCTTCATATCTAGAAAAGCACTAAATCCCTTCATGGTGACATCAGCTCCTCCTGACTAGCAGAAAACCTTCTGCAAAATGAGTGCTTGATTGCACTGGACTCACTCTTCACCAAAATCTTATATATTGACCTTCCCTTACTACCTGTTTGGAGCAGTCTCTCAGAGCTATCTGAGGTGCTGTTTTCCAGGCTGAAGTCCTCATTTTGCCCCAAATAAAATTTAACTTACAACTCTCACATTGTGCATCTTTTTAGTCAACAAAAAGGAAAAATGCTTCCAAACCCACACATATGGACACCACATTTAGCTGCAAAACTAAATAAATAAACAAATGAATAATTTTTAAAAAATCAAAGAGATAATGGGATCCAGGATTATATTTGGAAAACTTGAAAGAAATAAGATGAGGGACATGCAGAAACCAAATTCTTACCACTGTACTGCTTTGTCAGTTCTCTATAGTCAAGACTGAGGTGAAACCAGACAGCGAATATTAAGAAGCTTCCCCCTGATCCCTGGTACCTGGAAACCACCTGATACTTTAATCTCCACCTAATCACCCATAAATAAACACCTAAGACTCTCTGTCCAAAAGAATATCACCCTTCGGTGAAGCCGAAGGCGCTCACATATGGACAAAGCTCAGGGCCCCAGGGAGGAGGAGGCAGAGACCCCAACATGGATCTCCACCCCCATCTCTGCCTTCCCGACTGAGTCTGAGGGCACCTCCTGCTGGAGAATTGCCCAGCCTGCCCTATGCCTGGCCCTGGTGGATGGAGATGTGTTTACCTGCTTTAGGATGGCAGGCAGCCCCCAGGGAACCAAGCTCCAGACAGGGGTCACAGCCTTGTCATAGCAAAAGCATTTGTATAACTCAATGAAGCTATGAGTCATGCCATGTAAGGCCACCCAAAATGGATGGATCACAGTGAACAGTTCTGGCAAATCATGGTCCACTGGAGGAGGGAATGGCAAACTACTCCAATATTCTTGGCTGGATAGCCCCATGGACAGTATGAAAAGGCAAAAATAAATGATGCTGGAAGATTAGCCCCCCAGGTCAGAAGGTGTTGACTGTGCTACTGGGGAAGAGCAGAGGGCAATTACTAATAACTCCAGAGAGAATGAAGTAGCTGGGCCAAAGCAGAAAAGATGCTCTGTTGTGAATGTGTCTGGTGGTGAAAGTAAAGTCCTATGCTGTAAAGAACAATATTACATAGGAAACTGGAATATTAGGTCCATGAATCAAGGTAAATTGGATGTGGTCAAATAGCAGACGGCAAGATTGAATATTGACATCTTATAGGAATCAGTGAACTAAAAAGGACAGAAATGGGAGAATTTAATTCAGATGACCATTAAATCTACTACTGTGGACAAGAATCCCTTAGAAGAAATGGAGTAGCCCTCACAGACAATGAAGTCTAAAATGCAATGCTTTGGTGCAGTCTGAAAAACAACAGAATGATCTTGGTTTGTTTCCAAGGCAAACCATTCAACATTACAGTAATTGAACTATTCCCCAACCACTGATGCCAAAGAAGCTGAAGTTGACTGGTTCTATTGAAGAAAAAGAAGTCCTTTTCATCATAGGAGATTGAAAGGCAAAAGTAGGAAGTCAAGAGATTCCATGGAATAACAGGTAAGTTTGTCCTTGGAGTACAGAATGAAGCAGGGCAAAGACTAAAAGAGTTCTGTCTAAAGAACATGCTGGTTATAGCAAACACTCTTTTTCAACAACTCAACGGACAACTCTACACATGGACATCAACAGATGGTCAATATCGAAATCAGATTGATAATATTCTCTGCAGCCAGAGATGGGGAAGGTCTATACAGTCAGTAGAAACAAAACCTGGAGCTGACTGTGGCTTAGGTCATGAGCTCTTTATTGCAAAATTCAGACTTAAATTGAAGAAAGTAGGGAAAACCACTAGGCCATGAAGGTGTGACCTGAATCAGATCTCTTATGATTATACAATAGAAGTGATGAATAGATGCAAGAGATTATATCTGGTAGACAGAGTGCCTGAAGAACTATGGGCAGAGATTCATAACGTTATACAGTAGGTGGTGACCAAAACTATCTCCAAGAAAAAGAAACGCAAAAAAGGTAAAATGGTTGTCTGAGGAGGTCTTACAAATAGTTGAGGAAAAAAGAGAAGTGAAAGACAAGAGATAAAGGGAAAGATATATCCAACTGAATACAGAGTTTTAGAGAATAGCAAGGAGAGATAAGAAGGCCTTCTTAAATGAAAAATGCAAAGAAATAGAGGAAAACAATAGGATGGGAAAGACTAGAGATCTCTTCAAGAAAAGTGGAGATATCAAGGGAGTATTCCATGCAAGGATGGGCATGATAAAGGACATAAATGGTAGGGACCTAATAGAAGCAGTAGACATTAAGAAGAGATGACAAGAATACCCAGAAGAACTATACAAAAAAGGTCTTAATGACCTGGAAAACCATGATGGTGTGGTCACTCACCTAGAGTCAGACATCCTAGAGTGTGAAGTCAAGTGGGCCTTAGGAAGAATTACTTTGAACAAAGCTAGTGGAGGTGATGGAATCCAAGTTGAGGTTTTTAAAATCCTGAAACATGATGCTGTTAAAATACTTCATTTGATATGTCAGCAAATTTGGAAAAACAGTAATGGCCACAGAACTGGAAAGATCTGTTTTCATTTCAATCCTAGAGAAGGGTAATGCCAAAGAATGTTCAAACTACTGAACAATTGAGCTCATTTCACATGCTAGCAAGGTTATGCTCAAAATCCTAGTCTTCAGCAATGCCTGAATGGAGAACTTCCAGATGTATAAGCTGAGTTTCAAAGAGGCAGAGCAGCCAGAGATCAAATTGTCAAGATTCGTTGGATCACGAAGAAAGCAAGGGAGTTCCAGGAAAACATCAACTTCTGCTCCATTGATTGCACTAAGGCCTTTGACTATGTGGATCACAACAAACTGGAAAATTCTTAAAGAGATGGGAATATCAGACCACCTTACCTGTCTCCTGAGAAACCTGTATGTGGGTTAAGAAGCATCAGTTAGAACATTACATGGAACAAATGACTGGTTCCAAATTGGGAAAGGAGTACAACACAGTATATTATCACCCTGCTTATTTAACTTCTTTGCAGAGTACATCATGTGAAATGCTGGGCTGGATAAAGCACAAACTGGAGTCAAGATTGCCAGGAGAAATATCAACAACCTCAGATATGCAAATGATACCACTTTAATGGCTGAAAGTGAAGAGGAACTAAAGAGTCTCTTGATGAGGGTGAAAGAGAAGAGTGAAAAAACTGGCTTAAAACTCAACATTCAAAAAACTAAAGATCATGGCATCCGGTCTCATCACTTAATGGCAAATAGGAGGGGGAAAAGTGGAAGCAGTGACAAATTTTATTTTCTTGGGCTCCAAAGTCATTGCAGATGGTGACTACAGCCATGAAATTAAAAGACACTTGCTCCTTGGAAGAAAAGCTATGACAAAACTAGACAGCGTACTAAAACACAGAGACATTACTTTGCCGACAAAGGTCTGTATAGTCAAAGCTATGGTTTTTCCAGTAGTCATGTAAGAATGTGAGAGTTGGATCATAGAGAAAGTTGAGTGCTAAAAAGTTCGTGCAATTGAATTGTGGTGCTGGAGAAGACTCTTGAGAGTCCTTTGGACAGCAAGGAGATCCAACCAGTGGATCCTAAAGGAAATCAACCCTGAATAATTATTAGAAGGACTGTTGCTAGAGCTATAATACTTTGGCCAGTAGATCCCCAAATAACCTGACTGTAAGGAACTTTTGTGTCTTCTGTTTCGTCTGCAGTGTTGTACTGACAGACTATAAAAATGTTCTGGCTGTTTTTGAGATTTGATACCTTAGCTTATTTAATGTACAATTTCAAGAAGGCACAAAACTCTTTACATTGCTTACTAACATAAGATAGACTGAAATAGAGTTGGTATTATAATAAGTAACTAGTAGTTAGTGCCAGAAAACACTGGACTTTTACTGGTAGCTATGATGGTACAGATGATAAAGTGAAACCCAGAGAAAGAAATAACATTGTCCAGGTTGCTCAGCTCCTACCTGTCAGACTCTACCTCTGACCTATGTACCACATTTCAGTGGACAGTGAGTTCTAAATCAGTTCTCACTCCTTGCTCACTTTTAGCATGCAGATCAGAAGAAAGACTGTCTCTGGCAATTCTGGGGAAAAGGTAAAAATGTATTTATGAGCCTTCACTGCATGGAAATAGGAGTGTTCGTGGAGGAAAGACTTATTGTGAAACTGATAACTACCATGTTTCCTCGACATCTTCCATGCAAATGCTTTCAGATTACTCAGCTCATAGCCTCACCCCAGCCAGCCTGCAGGGGCTGATGAGTACAGGGGAGGATGTGCCACAAGAGAATCTGAGTTGCATAAGAAGGAGCAGAACAAGAAAGGAAGCCTCAGAAGGGTGGGCATGTTTACACTCTCCATGTCCCCAGGACCTTCTTAAAGGCCCTTATTACTTCCCTGTTCCTCAGGCTGTAAATGAGTGGGTTGAGCATTGGAGCAATGATGGTGTAGAAGGTGGAGATGGCTCTGTCTTCTGCTGCCGTCCTAGCAGAAGCTTTCTGCATGTAGTTAAATAGGCCACCCCCATAGTAAAGACCCACCACAGTCAGGTGCGAGGAGCAAGTAGTCAGAGCCTTCTGTTTCCCCTCAGTGGAGGGCATGTTAATCACAGCCATGAGGATCCGGGCATAGGAAGCCACAATGACCCCCAGGGGCAGCAGCATCATGACTACACAGCAAGCATAGATGAGGTCCTGAAAAAGCGAGGTGTCTGCACAGGAGAGCCGCAACAGGGTGGGGACCTCACAGAAGAAGTGGTCCACTTGGAGAGAGCCACAGTAGGGGAAGCTGAAGACCATGCCCACATAAATTACACTGTCAGTCACTCCAACCATCCAGGATGCAAAGGCCATCAGGCAGCAGGCCTTCCAGTTCATGAGCACAGGGTACCGCAGCGGGTGACAAACAGCCACATACCTGTCATAGGCCATGAGTGCCAGGAGGAAGCACTCAGCACTTCCTACCATGACCACTAAGAAGACCTGAGTGGCACAGCCACCCCGAGAGATGAACTTATTTCCCGAGAGGAAGTTGGCTGCCATCTTGGGCACCACTGTGCCCATCATGGTCAGGTCCATGATGGAGACCTGACTAAGAAAAAAGTACATGGGAGTGTGCAGGCGCCTGTCAGCTTGTATGAGCAGGAGGAAGAGGATGTTGCCAGTCAGAGAAGCAGCAGAGGCCAGAAGGACAAGGGAAAAAAGGAAGAAGTCAGATGGCGAGTAGCTGAACAGACCCAAAAGGATGAAATCTGACAGGGAGGTGTGGTTCCATACATCCATGGCCTTGAGCCTAAGAAAAAAATAAATGAGCAAACATAAGAACAAAATGACTGACCTGGCATCTCTGTTGTACAAGGAAAATAACCTCCTCTGGTTTCTTTTAAAGGACAGTGCTCAGCCCTCTGTCCTAGCCCCATCCTTTCCTCCTACAGTGAAAATCCATTTCCTCTCCACTGTCCTCAGGATGTGAGCCTCTTGAAAGACTAGGGAGCAGGCCCCCAGAGGGAGAAGGTCAGAGAATGCAAGGGAGACAGAGAAGGACTTTTAATTAGCAAGTGAATACCTAGAGATTTAGGGAAAGAGAATATAGATTTAAGAAGATATAGGGGAATAAAATTTGTCACCCCCAAATGTCACTTTGGCATTTGGATTATTTCAAGCTGAAAACAATCAAGACCTAAAAGACTAAAGAAGAAGCTTCAACCCTCCCCCTAAGTGCCTGAAAGACTTTAAGACTTGTCCCAGAATAGATGTATCATCAGAGAGATCTGCAAAGAACATGGATTTAGAGTGTATGTGTGGGGGAAACTGTGAGCAGGGTCTGCTCTGTCCCAGCGAGGCCCAGCAAACTTTTATTTTCCAAATTTTGGGTTTTCATCCCCATGTCCATCGTCTTCCTCCCATTTGAAGTCCCAAACTACAACCCTCAACATCCTATTTTGTCTTGAAAGCTGAAGATGGTATTTAAAATGAGGGTTTTAGCCCTTTTGGTGAGTTACTCAGGTTTCCTGAGTCTCTCTCAGGTATGCATGTTCTTAAACCTTTATTTGATTTTCTCCTGTGAATCTGTCTCATGTCAATTTAGTTCCTAGACCAGCCAGAAACTAGACAGGTGGAAGAAAATTTCTTCTTCTCTGATTTGGTGAAGTGAGTATTGGGGATAGAGAGAAAGAGAGAAGGATGTGGGAAAGGGGTGACAGCTGTAAATATAATTTATATTTATAAATTGAAAATAAAGGGATAGATTCCTATCCTCACTTTACTTAGCAATTACTTAGAAAATGTATACTTGTAAGCTCTTCATCTCTCTGAAACGTACGTAAACATTTTAAGAGTAAAATAAGAATGTTTTCCCAGGAACCTAGAACCCATTTCTTGGAAACATAATTGTCAAAAAAGATAGAGTCCTTACCTCCCAGGCTCTGCAGGCAGGCAGGACCCTAACTTCAGGAGGCACCTTGCTCCAAGCTGCAGAACTATCTCTTGTCATAACATGTAAGAAGTTGGCATTTCCTTTGGATGAAGACAACAAACACAGAGAGTCACACCAATTACCAGGTGAATCTAGAATGAACTCCACTTGACAAATGGTGCTGTCAGTTCCTCTTCCTTGAGGACTATTGTTGTTTATCTTGAGAGCATGCAAGTAATAAGTAGTCACTGCCTGGCTGTACAAAGGGTTACATATTCCTCTGTCTCTGCAACCTTTTAGCTAGAAGGCAATGGCACACCACTCCAGTACTCTTGCCTGGAAAATCGCATGGACGGAGGAGCCTGGTAGGTTGCAGTCCACGGGGTTGCTAAGAGTCGTACATGACTGAGTGACTTCACTTTCACGCATTGGAGAAGGAAATGGCAACCCACTCCAGTGTTCTTGCCTGGAGAATCCCAGGGACAGGGGAGCCTGGGGGGCTGCTCTCTATGGGGTCGCACAGAGTCAGACACGAATGAAGTGACTTAGCAGTAGCAGCAGCAGCTGATCACCTGTAACACACAGCAAATTCTGCTTTAATGTTTATTCAAAAATAAAACTGCTTTCTGGGCTTCCCTGATGGCTCAGTGGTAAAGAATCTTCCATCCCTAGCCTGGGAAGATCCCACATATTGCGGAGCAACTAAGTCCTTGTGCCACAACTATTGAGCCTGTGCTCTAGAGCCTGGGAACCACAACTACTGAATCCCACATGCCCTAGAGACCATGCTCCACAACCAAAGAAGCCACTGCTGTAAGAAGCCTGAGCACCTCAACGAGAGATTGTCCCCCACTTGCCGCAGCTACAACAAAGCCTGAGCAGCAACAAAGATCCAGCACAGCCAAAAACAAAATAAATAATTTTTTTAAAAAACCTGTTTTCTTTCTCTTCTACCCTTGTGGCTGGGTTTTAAGAGTGGGGAAGAGACTGACTTGGCTTTTAATTATATTTTACCAACACAGCAGGCACTGCAAGAGTTGTAACACAACAGTGTCATGTCAAATACACGTGAGAACCTCAGAAATGCCTCTGGAAGTATGGCAGCCCTTCACCCTGCTCCACTACTTGAACCGTGGGGTATGTGAGGGCAGGGACTTGGACATGACTGTCTGTCAGTTGTCCGTCAGTCTCCTTAGTGCCTAAACTCAGTTGACTCTAAACCGGTTAGAACCAATAACTGTTCTAAGAGTCAGTGACACTTACTGAATTTACCAAGGGAGAAATAGTCAGTGCCCACACCACAAGTGGTGGGTCTCCAGGGACGCATATTTGGAGTGTGCTGCTTCTGTCCTGTTTGATGTCACAATTGCAATTCAAGCATTCCCTCTAATAAAAACTGGAAAGAATGTCAAAGAGAGGCAAAGACTATCTAAACAGTTTCCATTAGGAAGATAATTATGAATAGAAAAGATAGGAAGACTGAGATTCCTAGAGTCCAGTGGTCATGACTGGGGTCATGCTTATGTCTGTCTCTAAGACATTAAAGAGAATGCTCTCAAAAATGTGCACATCTTGGTTCCACTGCAGGAATTGTGGGTACTGGGTCTGGATAGGGTCTCATCATATGATTTTTTGAAAGATCTGCAGGTAATTATAATGAAATACAGGTTTACACACTGGTATAGGTCAGTGTGCCTGCACAATGCCATTTTCATCTTAGCAGAGATGAGACAAATGTCTATAATCAGGAGATCATGGCAGGAGACAGGGAAATCCTACGACATAGTGAGTTACAGAGATATACCAGCCAAGAGAGCGAGAGAATAGCTCAAGGAGGTAGAGTCCTGATCAGCACAAGCAGGAACGAAGCATAGCCATGGATGCCAGCCTGATGGGGGCACACTTGAGGTAATGACACAACAGGTCTGTCATCCTAGTTTGGAACTGAGTCCAGAGACTGGAGAAGAGTAAGCAATGATAGCAATTTTGCTCAAGAAAACTAAGAATACCATCTTTCAAGTCTCTGACTTTGGCAACAAGGAGGTATCTTTGTATCCAGCCTGACAGTCTATAGACTGAAGTCTGAAGTCAGATCCACTTCTTCCCCTTCCCAGTCACCTTTAGTCCCTCATCTGTTTGGTCTTCCCTCACCCCCTTCAGTACGTACCAAACCCATTCAGATCCCCAGAGTTCACCTTCTACTCCACCCAGTGGAGTATACCAGAGATGGGTCAGACCTAAGAAGTATGCAAAGATCTAGTCCTCAGAACAATGCATGAGCAAGTTGTCATCTGAGAAAGACTCTTACACAGAGTCTCCTCCAACTCCACAGCTCTGACTAAAAATTTTACAATTAACCATCCAAGATATTCTTCTGCCTCTTACAAAATTGATGAGCTCATATCCCAGGTTTATACCTTCAGTTGGAGAGCAGATATCTTGGGAGACCGAACTCAGTACATAATGACCCAAGGGGATGGACAGAAACTCTACTTCAAGGAAGAAGCCAAAATGAATGAAATGGCTATAGGACAAAACTTATTCCCCGTAACCCTGGATCTGAAAAATACCCCAGAGTCCCACCTAAACAAAGGAAGGAGGCACACATGAGACATCCCTTGACACATCCACCTATGCTTCCCTCGGGGTTCTTTACCCTCACATCACCCATAGGGGCTGGGAGAGAATGTGATCACCAAAGAATATCAAAGCAAATGTCTAGCTCCATTCTGAGAATTTAATCATGAATGATGAGAAGTAGAGCTTAGTCAGTTCTGCAAATCTTATATTCAACTGATGTCCTATAATTTTTCTACTCAATTATTGGTTTTTCATTAAACAAATAATTATTGAACATGGTGGATTTAAATGAGGACCAGCCAAATGAGAAAAGTAAAAGCTACTTATTCAGAGTTTGGTACAGCAAGGAAATCAGTCCTGATCACTTGCATTTTGGCAGACTCTATGGCAGGCACTCTACCTTTCTGAGTTCTTCACTGACTTTTGTAATAAAAGACCAAGAAAAAAAAGAAACAGACAAGAAAAAAAAATTTATTACCATGAATATATGCAGATCTTCTCAGGTGGTGCAGTGGTAAAGAACTTGCCTGCTAATGTAGGAGAGGTGTGGGTTCAGTCCCAGGGTTGGGAAGATCTGCAGGAGGGCATGGCAACCCACTCCAATATTCTTGCCTGAGAAGTCCATGGACAGAGGAGCCTGGAGAGCTACAGTCCATGGGGTCATAAAGAGTTGGACATAACTAAGCATACATGTATGCATAACTAATGTATAAACATAGGAGATAACCCAGGAAAGTGCATAACTCTGAGATGACTTAGCATTCAGGCTTAAACACTATCTTAATTGCAAAAGGGGAGAAGGGATATAGGCCAATTAAGGGAAAATACATGATTTTTAGGAAAGATAAATGGGACTTAGAAGGGTAGACAGGAGATATAGATAGTTTCTGACAAAGTTCATCTGGATGTGGTGTCACTTCTAGTCTCTTTTCCCATGATGAGAGTAACTTTTTCATTTGTGTTAAAAGTCCTGGGGAAGGGATTAATGACAACTACACTTGTTTTGGAGGATATGTTTATAGACCCACAATAGGAGTTCGGAGAAGGCTTCTTCCTACCTTCACTGTGTTTCAAGTTCCCTTCACTCAAAATAATCATTACAGAAAAGTGGAATATTTGGGAGTATCATATTATCTTCCCCTCTAAGACAAATAGTAGACAGAGAAATAACTAACAGAAGAAAGAAAGATCTTCCTGGATTGTCACCTACCAGCATGGAATTCTCCAGGCAAGAATATGAATGGTCTCCGTATTCATAAATTTGGACTATGAACCAAAGCTCAGAAATAGTATGGCAGCAATGTTAAATTTCCTACTAATTGGCAGAAGGGATGGAGCCAGAAAACAGAGTGCTCTCAATCATGGGTTTGCCAGTGTCTTGATAGAGAAAATTGTAAATTTGTTATATTATACCTGAATTGATACATCATTAAATCAGACAGTAAACTGTGGAAGATGCATATTGTAAATATTACAACAGCCACTTAAAACTAAAAATGAAAGAAAGTGGTATACCTAAAAGGTGAGGGGAAAAAATGGAATGCCAATTTTGAATAATCCAAAAGAATGTCAATAGGAGAAATCATTTTTGTAAATGAATAGCAGATGATAGAAGTGGAAAACAAGGAGAAAGATGTTAGATTTAAATTCAACCAGAGCAATGACTACAATAAATATAAATGAACTAAACATTTCAATGGAAATGGATATTTAGCCAGAGGTTTAAAAAATAAAAAGAGCCTATGATACGGTACTTTTTATAAGCAACTCACTTTACAACTAAAGAATAGATAAGAAAGTGAAAGAATAGAGAAAGATATACCTTACAAACAATAATCATGAGAAACCTGGTGAAATTATATTAACATCATGAAGGCATGAGAAAAGGAAATTAGCAGTAACAAAAATATTCATCTCATAATTATATACAATTAATTGTAATTACAGGTGTTGATCAAAAAGATCTACATAATTTACTCCCACAACACCTAGGTGTTAGTACAGGCTAAGTGGAGAAACTGTATTTCCATACCCACCTGTCACTAATGAGGTAGTAACCCCCCTTTTATCAAGTGGAACACTCTTAGAGGAGACCTACAAAAATAAAGCCTGAAAACCACAGCCTTATAATACCACAAATGTCCAAGTTATGATCAAATATCATTCATGATATCAAAAATCCAGGAAAAACTCGAACTAAATGAAAAGACAACAGATGCCAAAATTGAAATGATGAATATGTCAAAATGCATGAAAGATCTTAAAGCAATTATTATAAAAATGCCTCCATAGGCAATGAAAATACATTCAAGACAAATGAAAAAAAGATCTCAACAAAGAAATAGAAGATAAAATGAAAAACAAATGAAAAATGTTAGAACTCAAAGTAAAATATCTGAAATTTAAAACCCAGTGGTTGTACTAAAGAACAAAAAGGAGAAGACAAAGAAAAGAATCAGTGAATTTGAAGATAATATAAGAAGAAGTACCTAATGTGAACAATATAAAGAAGATTGACTAAGAAAAGAGGAACAGAGCCTCAGGACATGTCTGCACTATAACGAAAGATCTAGCAATCAAGTGATCAAAGTTCCAGGAAGTAAATGAAAGAGAGTAGAGCTGAAAAAGTATGCAAAGGAAATAATGGCCGAAAACTCACAACATGTGGCAAAGAAATAAATGAATAACCAAGAGCTTTAAGAAGTTGCAAAAACCTCTAACAAGATAAACCCAAAGCAATCCAAGAAATGACATCATAGCCAGACTTCTGAAAATTAAACAAAATGAAAATTAAAGTAGTGAGTGAGAAAGGACATATTACATACAGTGGAACAAATCTTTTGACAGCAGATTTCTTATAGTAAACAGTAATGGACAGAAGGAAGAGACACAACAGTATTTAAGTCCTAAAAGAAAAGAATTGTCATTTGATATCTTATGAAAATATATTTTAGTAAAGAAAAGGAAATGAAATAATTTAAGAAAACTAAGAGAATCTGTTGGGAGGAAATCTACTCTAAAAAAATGACTTAAAGAATTTTTCTAAACAGAATACAAATGATAAAATAAGGATTCTTGGAGAAAATAAAGAAAAAAAATATGAGAAATATTTTAGTTTTCTAAATTATGTTTGAAAGATGAATAAAAATATTACTTTGTCTAATGTGGTTCTCAATAAATATAGGAAATACTTTAGAAAATTAAAAATGTATTGGATAAAGGGACATAAAGGGAAGTAAATTTTCTAATTTACTCCTATGGATAAAATGTTAATATTGGTAGATTTTGAAAAGCTATGTGTATAGTTCAATACATAGAGGAGTTGCTAAAAAAAAAAAGGTATGCAAAGAACTACAATAAAAAACACTTAAGGTAAAGAAGGATGAAATACTATAAGAAAAGACTCATCAATATGCTGCTTATAAGAGACTAACTTCTGAAGTAAGGGCACACAGACTGAAATTCAAGTGATGGAAAAGGATAGTCTATGCAAACCAAAACAAATAAAGAAGCTATGGAGCTACTTACATTGGACAAATACCCTTTAAAATGAGGACTATATTAAGAGACAAAGAAGGCCATTACATAATGGAAAGGGGGTTTCTAACAAGAGAACATAACATTTGAAAATATTTATACCTAGAAAGTAGGAGCATCCAAACACATAAACCAAATATTATAGATCTAAAGGGAGAAATAGAAAGCCATACAACAATAGTAAGGGACTTTCATATCCCACTTACAGAAATGGATAGCTCATTCAGACAGAAAATCAACACGGAAATATAGCTTTAAATAAAACCTTAGATCAGGTGGACTAAATGAATTCAGAAGAATTTATGCAAAAAGTAACAATATGCATGTTCTTCTCAAATGCCCCTAGAATATTGCTCAGGATAGATCATACATTAAGCCATAAAAAAGTCTCAAAGTTAACAAGATGAAATCATATTAGGTACCTTTCCAACCACAATGGTATGAAACTCGAAATTTATTACAATAAGAAAACTGAAAAACATAACAAAACAAAAACCTCACAGATTTGTGGTCTTGAACAAAATGCTACTGAACAACCAATGGATCAAAGAACAAATCAAAAGAAGCATTAAAAATACCTTGAGACAAAAATTAAAAGGGGACATTCAATACACTGAAATTCATGAGATGCAACAAAATGAATTCTAAGAGGAAAGTTCATAGCAATAAACACCAACATTAAAAGAAACCAGAAAAAAAATCTCAAATAAACAATTGCACTTTACAACTCAAGGAAGGAAAAAGAACAAAGGAGCCAAAATACATTAGAGAAGAAAAGATGACAATCAAAGCAGAAATAAACAATATAGATATAGAAAAGACCAATGACACTATGAACCAGTTTTATAAAAAAATGAATTAAATTGAAAAAACTTAACCCAGACTGGAATGCAAAGTTAAGTGGGCCTTAGGAAGCATCACTGCGAACAAAGCTAGTGGAGGTGATGGAATTCCAGTGGAGCTATTTCAAATCCTAAAAGATGATACTGTGAAAGTGCTGCACTCAATATGCCAGCAAATTTGGAAAGCTCAGCAGTAGCCACAGGACCAGAAAAGGTCAGTTTTCATTCCAATCCTTAATAAAGGCAATGGCAAAGAATGTTCAAACTACCACACAATTGCACTCATCTCACACGCTAGCAAAGTAATGCTCAAAATTCTCCAAGCCAGGCTTCAATTGTATGTGAACCGAGAATTTCCAGATGTTCAAGTTGGATTTTTTATTTTGCACTGGTCACAGCAAACACCCTCTTCCAACAACACAAGAGAAGACTCTACACATGGACATCTCCAGATGGTCGACACTGAAATCACATTGATTATATTCTTTGCAGCCAAAGATGGAGAAGCTCTATACAGTCAGCGAAAACAAGACCGGGAACTGACTGTGGCTCAGGATCATGAACTCATTGCCAAATTCAGGATGAAACTGAAGAAAGTGGAGAAAACCACTAGACCATTCAGGTATGACCTAAATCAAATCCCTTATGACTATACAGTGAAAGTGAGAAATAGATTTAAGGGACTAGATCTGATAGACAGAGTGCCTGATGAACTAAGGATGGAGGTTCGTGACATTGTACAGGAGACAGGAATCAAGACCATCCCCAAGAAAAAGAAATGCAAAAAAGCAAAATGGCTGTTTGAGAAGGCCTTACAAATAGCTGTGAAAAGAAGGGAAGCAAAAAGCAAAGGAGGAAAGGAAATATATTCCCATTTAAATAGAGAGTTCCAAAGAATAGCAAGGAGAGATAAGAAAGCCTTCCTCAGCAATCAATGCAAAAAAAGAGAGGAAAACAACAGAATGGGAAAGACTAGAGATCTCTTCAATAAAATTAGAGATACCAAGTGAACATTTTATGCAAATATGGGCTCAATGATGGATGGAAATGGCAGGGATCTAACAGAAGCAGAAAATATTAAGAAGAGGTGGCAAGAATACACAGAACTGTACAAAAAAGGTCTTCACGACCTAGATAATCACGATGGTGTGATCACTCACTTAAAGCCAGACATCATGGAAGTCAAGTGGGCCTTAGAAAGCATCACTACGAACAAAGCTAGTGGGGGTGATGAAATTCCAGTTGAGCTATTTCAGATCGTGAAAGATGATGATATGAAAGTGCTGCACTCAGTATGCCAGCAAATCTAGAAAACTCACCAGTGGCCATAGGACTGGAAAAGGTCAGTTTTCATTCCAATCCCAAAGAAAGGCAATGCCAAAGAGTGTTCTAGCTACTGCACAATTGCTCTCGTCTCACACGCCAGTAAAGTAATGCTCAAAATTCTCCAAGCCTGGTTTCAGCAATACATGAACCATCAACTTCCAGATGTTCAAGCTGGTTTTAGAAAAGGCAGAGGAACCAGAGATTAAATTGCCAACATCCACTGGATCATCAAAAGAGCAAGAGAGTTCCAGAAAAACATCTAGTTCTGCTTTATTGACTATGCCAAAGCCTTTGACTGTGTGGATCACAATAAACTGTGGAAAATTCTGAAAGAGATGGGAATACCAGACCATCTGACCTGCCTCTTGAGAAACCTGTATGCAGATCAGGAAGCAACAGTTAGAACTGGACAGGGAACAACAGCCTGGTTCCATATAGGAAAAGGAGTACATCAAGGTTGTATATTGTCACCCTGCTTATTTAACTTCTATGCAGAGTACATCATGAGAAATGCTGGGCTGGAGTAAGCACAATCTGGAATCAAGATTGCTGGGAGAAATATCAATAACCTCAGATATGCAGATGATACCACCTTTATGGCAGAAAGTGAAGAAGACTAAAGAGCCTCTTGATGAAAGTGAAAGAGGAGAGTGAAAAGTTTGGCTTAAAACTCAACATTCAGAAAACTAACATCATAGCATCCAGTCCCATCACTTCATGGCAAACAGGTGGGGAAATAGTGGAAACAGTGGCTGACTTTATTTTTCTGGGCTCCAAAATCACTGTGGATGCTGATTGCAGCCTTGAAATTAAAAGATGCTTGCTCCTTGGAAGGAAAGTTATGACCAACCTAGACAGCATATTAAAAAGCAGAGACATTACTTTGCTAACAAAGGTCCATCTAGTCAAGGCTATGGTTTTTCCAGTAGTCATGTATGGATGTGAGAGTTGGACTATAAAGAAAGCTGAGTGCAGAAGTATTGATGCTTTTGAACTGTGGTGTTGGAGAAGACTCTTGAGAGTCCCTTGGACTGGAAGGAGATCCAACCAGTCCATCCTAAAGGAGATCAGTCCTGATTATTCATTGGAAGTACTGATGTTGAAGCTGAAACTCCAATACTTTGGTCACCTGATGCGAAGAACTGACTCATTGAAAAAGACCCTGATGCTGGGAAAGATTGAGGGCAGGAGGAGAATGGGACGACAGAGGATGAGATGGTTGGATGGCATCACCCATTCGATGGACGTGGGTTTGGGTGGACTCCAGGAGTTGGTGATGGACAGGGAGGCCTGGCGTGCTGCCGTTCATAGGGTTGCAAAGAGTCAGACACGACTGAGTGACTGAACTGAACTGAATTGAACTGAAGCTGGACTTAAAAAAGGCAGAGGAACCAGAGGTCAAATTGCCAATATCTGTTCAGATCAGTTCAGTTGCTCAGTCGTGTCCGACTCTTTGCGACCCCATGGACTGCAGCCTACCAGGCTCCTCCGTCCATGAGATTTCCCAGGTAAGAGTACTGAAGTGGGTTGCCATTGCCTTCTCCAAAATGACACTACAGAAATATAAAGGATCTTACAAGACTGCTATAGACAATTAAATACCAACTAATTTGACAACCTAGAAGAAATGAATAAATCCTAAGGAACATACGACATAACCAAGATGAAAACATGAAGAAATAGAAAATCTGAACAGACTCCTTGGTAGTAAGATTGAATCCATAATTTAAAATCTTTGAGCAGCGCCACCTCCCCTGCCGCCAGCAGACAGTCTTGGGGTGAGGACTCCGTCAGTATGCGTGCGTGCTCCCACAGTGCGGATAGTCTGCTTGAGTGAGTGGGTGGTGGCAGGCCTCAGCCTCCGGCCTTCTCTGACTGTTCCAGCTCTAAGTCTCCAGCCATGAATGCTGCTGCAGCAGCTATGTTGCTTCAGTCATGTCCGACTCTGTGCGACCCCATAGACGGCAGCCCACCAGGCTCCCCCGTCCCTGGGATTCTCCAGGCAAGAACACTGGAGTGGGTTGCCATTTCCTTCTCCAATGCATGAAAGTGAAAAGTGAAAGGGAAGTCGCTCAGTCATGTCTGACTCTTAGCGACCCCATGGACTGCAGCCCACCAGGCTCCTCTGCCCTCTTGCCTGGGATTTTCCAGGCAAGAATAGTGAAGTGGGGTTCCGTTGCTTTCTCCCATGAAGCGGTTTAGTACCCAGTTAATAGGAGCCACAGCGCCACCAAAAGCCTGCAGCAATGAAAACCTGAACGGAATTGATATGTCATAGGATGATACCATCAAATTGAATCTAAGGGAAGGAAAGAGGCAGAATTTCCTGAGATTAAATAGAAGACTTCAGCAAAGTGGTGCTAAGCAATTCAGAATGAGAGTAAGATGGGTTATTCAACAGAATTCTGGTTTTGGTAAGAATAGTCTGAGCCGTAGAAGAGTGATGCCTGGGAAAAGATGTCATTATGGAGTTATCACTGGCCTTGCATCTAGGAAAGCAACTGGAATTCGAAAATGAATTAGTCCTATGAATTGACCACCTCTAAGTGACATGAATATAGAACGATATTTTCCAACATTAAAAATTAAATGTTAATTTTTAATTAAAATTAAAAATTAATCTGAGATTAAATGATGTGCAGGGATAACCAGTTGCAGCTTTCAGGAGACCTACCCAGATAAATAGAAAAATTACATTCCAGCCAGTTTTACCAGGAGTGGAAATGAATTAAGTCATCAGAAAGACACTCATAAGGGAGCTTTTCTTTTCAGAAGAGGCCTGAAGGTTCAGGCCCAGTTGAATTCAGAACAACTGCTAGACGATGTAATAGCAAAGAGAACTCGTCAACAGAGAACTTCTACCACAAATGGAGGAATTTTGACTGTATCCATTGATAATCCAGGAGCAGGGCAGTGCCCAGTAACTAAGAAACCATGATCAACTTATACTGCTGTGCCCTCATTCTTGACAAAACGAGATCAATCTGATGTAAAGAAAGTTCCTAAAGGTGTCCCCCTACAATTTGAAATAAACAGTGTTGGAAAACAGACGGGGATGACTTTGAATGAGCTGTTTAGGATCTTGAAGGAACAGGCTCTACTACAAAGCCACAGTCATCAAGACAGTATGGTACTGGCACAAAGACAGAAATATAGATCAATGGAACAGAATAGAAAGCCCAGAGATAAACCCATGTACCTATGGACACCTTATCTTCGACAAAGGAGGCAAGGATATACAATGGAAAAATGACAACCTCTTTAACAAGTGGTGCTGGGAAAACTGGTCAACCACTTGTAAAAGAATGAAACTAGAACACTTTCTAACACCATACACAAAAATAAACTCAAAATGGATTAAAGATCTAAATGTAAGACCAGAAACTATAAAACTCCTAGAGGAGAACATAGGCAAAACCCTCTCCGACATAAATCACAGCCGGATCCTCTATGACCCACCTCCAAGAATATTGGAAATAAAAGCAAAAATAAACAAGTGGGACCTAATGAAACTTAAAAGCTTTTGCACAACAAAGGAAACTATAAGCAAGGTGAAAAGACAGCCTTTAGAATGGGAGAAAATAATAGCAAATGAAGCAACAGACAAAGGAGTAATCTCAAAAATATACGAGCAGCTCCTGCAGCTCAATCCAGAAAAATAAATGACCCAATCAAAAGGGCCAAAGAACTAAACAGACCTTTTTCCAAAGAAGACATACAGATGGCTAACAAACACATGAAAAGATGCTCAACATCACTCATTATCAGAGAAATGCAAATCAAAACCATAATGAGGTACCATTACACGCCAGTCAGGATGGCTGCTATCCAAAAGTCTACAAGCAATAAATGCTGGAGAGGGTGTGGAGAAAAGGGAAGCCTCTTACACTATTGGTGGGAATGCAAACTAGTACAGCCACTATGGAGAACAGTGTGGAGATTCCTTAAAAAACTGGAAATAGAACTGCCATATGACCCAGCAATCCCACTCCTGGGCATACACACCGAGGAAACCAGATCTGAAAGAGATATGTGCACCCCAATGTTCATCGCAGCACTGTTTATAATAGCCAGGACATGGAAGCAACCTAGATGCTCATCAGCAGATGAATGGATAAAGAAACTATGGTACATATACACTATGGAATATTACTGAGCCATTAAAAAGAATTCATTTGAATCAGTTCTAATGAGATGGATGAAACTGGAGTCCTTTATACAGATTGAAGTAAGCCAGAAAGGTAAAGACCAATACAGTATACTAATGCATATATAGGGAATTTTAAAAGATGGTAACAATAACCCTATATGCAAAACAGAAAAAGAGACACAGATGTACAGAATAGACTTTGGGACTCTGTGGGAGAAGGCGAGGGTGGGATGTTCTGAGAGAACAGCATTGAAACAAGTATACTATCAAGGTTGAAACTGATCACCAGCCCAGGTTGGATGCATGAGACAAGTGCTCAGGGCTGGTGCATTGGGAAGACCCAGAGGGATGGGATGGGGAGGGAGGCGGGAGGAGGGATCGGGATGGGGAACACTTAAATCCATGGCTGATTCATGTCAATGTATGGCAAAAACCACTACAATATTGTAAAGTAATTAACCTCCAAGTAATAAAAATAAATGAAAAAAATAAAAAAATAAATTCAATACTTGTAAATTTAAAGTATTAAAAAAATAAAAGAATTTATCAACAAAATGAAAGGACAACCTGATGAAAGGGAAGAATATCTGAAAATCACATACTGGATAAGGGATTAATATCCAAATTATATAAGGAATTCACACAACTCAATAGTAATAACACCTTAACAGACCAATTAAAGTATAGGCGGAAAGATATGAAGAGATATTATTCCAAAGAAGATACAGAGATGGCAACCAGCACATTCTTAATATCACTAATCGTCAGGGAAATGCAAATCAAAATCAACTCACATCTGTTGATATGGCTGTTAAAAAAGAAAAAAGAAGCGTTGGCAAGGATCTAGAGAAAAGGGAACACTTGTGCACTGTTAATGGAAGTGTAGATTGATATAGCCACTATGAAAAACGGTATGGAGATTCCTCAAAAAATTTAAAGTAGAGTGACTTTATGATCCAATAATTCTACATTTAGGTATTTATCCAAAGAAAATGAAAACACTAACTCAAAAAGATATCTAACCCCCCTGCTCATTGCAACATTACTTGTGACGGCCAAGATGTGAAAACAACCTAGTAGCTCATTATTGGATAAATGGATAAAGAAAATGTGAAATGTACACACACACACTTAAATGTTATTCTGCTATAAAAAAGAGAAAATCTTGTCATGTATGAGAACATGGATGGACCTTGAGGACATTATGATAAATGAAATGAGTCAGATGGTGAATGACAAATACTTTATTATCTCATTTATATATGCAATCTAAAAAAGTACAAAATCAAATTGATAGATACAGTGTATGGATTGGTGGTTGCCAGAGGTGAAAGTTGAAGTGCTGGAAAAATGGATGAAGAGGGTCAAAATGTACAGCCTTTCAACTATTAAATAAATATGTCTTGGGATGTAAGGTACAGCATGGTTAACATTGACTATAGTCAATTATATTATACCATATTGCATATTTGAAAGTTGTTAAGAGAGTAGATCTTAAAGTTCTTATCAGGGGGAAAATTTTTTGTAATTACATGATTTCCTATGTTAACTATGATTATTGTGGTGATTATTTTGCAATAAACACAAATATCAGATCCCTATGTTGTACACCTGAAACTAATATAATGTGCTAATGCCATTTATATTGCTAAAAAAATGAAATACGAAAAACATTTTCCAAAACAAAAAAAACCTCTAAATTTTATTTTAAGTATATCATATTCAAATTGCAAAAAATCAAAGATAAAGAGATAATGGAGTTCTGAATTCTACTTGAAAAAAGAAGGAAATAAAATGGGGAAAGGAAAGCACCAAAGTTCATACCACTCCTTTTGTTCTGATCATCAGTTCTCTTCCACAAAGACAGAAATCACAGCAGGCCATTCCGACAGTTCTACTGTAAGCTAGAAAGTTCTTTTGGCTTGACCTTCAAAATGTACCAAGACTAACTATACTCAACTATACTCAACTCAGCATATGTTATATGCTGTAACAACCTATAATGGAAAAGTGTCTGAAAAAGAATGTATATAAATGTAGATATAGATAGATAGATAGATATACTTTTCTGAGTCACATTGCTGTATATATGAAACTAATACCACATTGTAAATTAACCATACTTCAATTTTTTAAAAAAGATGAAAAAAAAGTACCCAGAACCTGCTCACTTCTGCTACAGTCTGCATTTTTTCCCATTGTGATGCCAGTGTCATCATTTCTCACTTGAATTACTATAGGATTTTTGAGTGAATCATACAGAGAGCCAGGTTGATTCTCTTTTTTCTAATGGAGGGGGCAGATCATAACTCCTCCTTACTCAAAATTCTATCTCTTCACATAGCCTATCAAACCTTACGAGATGTGGGCCCTGTTTTCTAGCCAGCTTTCCCTTAGCCTGTCCCTGGCTTGCTTTGCTCTAGAACACTGTCCTCAGCCTTTGCTCAGTCATCCCTTCTGCCTAGAACATTTTGTATCAGTAGCCAGACCCTAAACTCTTCCAGGGCTGAGCTATGCTCTTTCCTTCACCACTGTGTGTGCATTCCACCCGCTTGGTTGCCGAAACTCCACAGGCTCTAAGGATATGAGTGCAAGTCTCTTGGAAGCAGTATGATTGAAAAGAGATTTTAGGTCCAGTGTGTTCAGGGAGATATTTGTAGATGACTCAAGAGATTATTTCCCAAATCCCTCCAGAGCTCTTGAACTAAAAACCTGATAGAAGCCAGTTTCTGCCAGGGTTTTATCCTCACACCTCATTTTTCTCCCAACTGAGTTAGGAGACAGATGGGCCCAGGGATTGAGCTGCGGGAGTTTGTCAAACTGGAATTTTATTTTTCTTAGACACTCCAAGCACAAAGTTAATGGCAGGACCTGAACTGTGCTGGAGTAAAGAGATAAGAGGACCACATCTCTCATTCCTGAGGTCAAGGAAGTCTCCTCAACTACACATGTGCAAAAAGACTCCGAAGGAAGGAGGCATCATCCCATAATATGTGTTGTCATACTCCTTTGCATTGGAATCCAGCTTAGCAAAAAGATGCACATGAATATCAGGGAGGGTCCTAAGGAAGTTCAGATGTGGAAAAAAGAAGTGAGATATTTGGCCAGAGGAGAACAAAGACCCAGAAGAATTGCTCCTAGATAAATGATTAGTCACCTCTTTACTGTGCTCCTCCTCATTAGGGAAGATGCCCATACCCTTTCTCTCCAGGTATGTATTTCTGCCTTGCCTCTGTCTTAAATATGTAAACTACTTCTCTCTGTGCTCCCCCACATATGTTGTGCTAATAATAATACACTTTGTACTTGTTTTTACAGTTTTTCCCTCCATGAAATATTCTTGCTTTCAAATAGGTCAAGATCCAGAGCAACTTTGCTTCTAGCCTCTCTACCCCGGTGGATGAGTATCTAGGATTTCTAGTTTTCATCTAGACTACTTAGGTTCAATTCCTGGGCAGGGAACTAAGGTCCTGCTTCAGAATTGCTAATTGCCACCTCTCTGAGATCATAACCTTGGTGTTGATGATAAAGAATCAACCTGCCCCCATCCCTCAAATGGAACGACACTCTTGTAATCTTTTTACCTTTCACGGTGTTATTCTTAGAGGAAGACTATGAAGAAGTTCTAGTCTTTACACACTGATTCTTATAGTTAATGTACAATTTCAAGAAGGCACGAGTCTCTCTCCATTGTTTAATAACAAAAGAAACAAGTCGGACTTACTTTATTGGTGCATATGATAATATGAAGCCCAGAGAATGGAGTAACCTTGTCCAAGGTCACACAGTTCCTACAAGTCAGACTCTACCTCTGACCTTTGCATCACATTTCAGTGAGCAATGAGCTCTGAATTCGTTCTCCTTCCTCACTTTTAACATGAGTTCAGAAGAAAGACTGTCCCTAGCAATTCTGGGGAAATGGTAAGTAATAAATATCTATGGGTTTTCATAAGATGAAAATAGAGGTGATCATGGAGGAAAGATTCATTGTGAAACTAATTACTACTATCTGTTTCCTTGACATCTTCCATTCAGTCCTTTCAGACTGCTCAGCTCATAGCTTCACCTGAGCCAGGCAGAGAGTTCAATTTGTTCAGAGGAGGAAAACGAGCCACGAAAGAATCTGAGCGTATAGAGGAAGGAGAAGAACAAGAGAGGAAGCCCCAGAAGGGTGGGCACCGTCTACACTCTCTATCTCCCCTGCATCTCCCACATCTTCTTCAAAGCCCTCATTACCTCCTTGTTCCTCAGGCTGTAAATGAGTGGGTTGAGCATTGGCGTGAGGATGGTATAGAAGATGGAGGTGGCTCGGTCTCCCACTGGTGTCCTAGCAGAGGCTCTCTGCATGTAGCTAAATATGGCTCCCCCGTAGTAAAGACCCACCACAGCCAGGTGGGAGGAGCAAGTGGTCAGAGCCTTCTGTTTCCCCTCAGTGGAGGGCATGTTAATCACAGCCATGAGGATCCGGGCATAGGAAGCCACAATGACCCCCAGGGGCAGCAGCAGCATGATCACGCAGCAAGCATAGATGAGGTCCTCAAAGAAGGATGTGTCTGCACAAGAGAGACGCAGCACAGCGGGCACCTCACAGAAGAAGTGGTCTACCTGGAGAGAGCCACAGTAGGGGAAGCTGAAGACCATCCCTACATCAATCACACTGTCAGCCACTCCACCCATCCAGGATGCCAAGGACATCAGACAGCAGGCCTTCCAGTTCATGAGCACAGGGTACCGCAGCGGGTGACAAACAGCCACATACCTGTCATAGGCCATGACTGCCAGGAGGAAGCACTCAGCTCCTCCTACCATGACCACTAAGAAGACCTGAGTGGCACACCCACCCCGAGAGATGAACTTACTCCCCGAGAGGAAGTTGGCTGCCATCTTGGGCACCACTGTGCCCATTATGGTCAGGTCCATGATGGAGAGCTGGCTGAGAAAAAAGTACATAGGAGTGTGCAGGCGCCTGTCAGCCTGGGTGAGCAGGAGCAAGAGGATGTTGCCTGCCAGGGCTGTAGCAGAGGCCAGAAGGACAAGGGAAAATAGGAAGAAGTTATATGGTGAGTAGCTGAACAGACCCAAAAGGATAAAGTCTGATAGCGAGGTGTGGTTCCAGATGTCCATGGCCTTGACCCTGAGGGAAAAATAAATGAGTAAACATCAAACAAAACAACTTACCTGGCATCTCCATCATACACGTAAACTGTCTCCTGTTTCTTCTAGAGGACAGGGCCCAGCCCTCTGTCTTATCCCTGTCCTTTCCCTCTGCAGTGCATTCCTTTTCCTCTCATTTGTCCTCAGTGGCTACCAAACAAGATTTGATCCTTATTTCTCTTGAAAACCAGTTAGTACACCCCCAGAGAAAGGGGCCTAAATAATGCAAAGGGAGAAAGAGAAGGGGTTTTAGGGTAAATAGCTATAGGTTTAGGAAAAGTGGATATAGATTTAAGATTATGAGAGTATTGGAGTTTTCAATACAGAGTAGAAGGAGGAAAAGTGTATAACAGATGTAAGAATAAATGCTGTTAAAAATATAAGGCTTTAATTCTCCCTTCGTCCAATTTCTTAGAGCATTTACTTTAGAGAAATTTGTTATTTGACTCTGAAATGTACACAAACATTTTATTTTTTTTTTACACAAACATTTTAAAAGTGAAATAACCTTCTAGCCAGCTTTCAGACCCAGCAGTGTCTTTCTCAAAAACTTGAGCCTCCAATCAAAATAAATTAATTAATTAAAAAAAACTTGAGATCCATATCTTTTCAATGCAATCATCCAGGAAGATAGAGTCCCTACTTCCCCAGCTCGGTAGGAGTGCAGGAGTCTATAACTTTAGCAAGCACCTTGCTCCAAGTTGCAGAATTCTCTCTTGTCGTAGAATGAGAGTTTATTTTCCTTTGAATAAAGCCATTTAACCAACACAGTCACTCCAATTACCAGGTGAATCTAGAATGAACTCTGTGTGCCAAATGGGGCTGTCGAGTCTCTTATTTGAGAACTGGTTATTGTTTATCCTGAGAGCAGAATGTAATAGATTATCCTTGCCTGGATATAGAAAAGAATGATATTCCTTCTGTCTTTGCATTCACTTAGCAGATCACCTATAATGCACATCACATTCTGATTTAATGTTTACTCAAAAATAAATCTGTTTTCTTTTTCTTATACCTTTTTGGAGAGGTTTTCAGAATAGGAAGGAGATTTTGTTTTTGTTATATTTTTAGAGTCAGAAAATTGTGGCAGTGGGGAGAGAAATCCCAGGACATAGTGAATTACACAAACATGCCAGCCCCTGGTGGCTCACATGATAAAGAATTTGCCTGCAATGCAGGAGACCTGGGTTTGAACCCCGGTTCAGGAAGATCTCCTGGATGAGGGCATGGCAACCCACTCCAGTATTCTTGCCTGGAGAATCCCTATGGACAGAGAAGCCTGGCAGGCTACAGTCCATGGGGTCACAGAGTGGGAGATGACTGAGCACCTAAGCACAGCCAGCCAAGGGAGCCAGTGTATAGCTCGGGTAGGTAGATTCCATGATCAGCACAGGCAGGAACGCTGCAGTGATGCAGACACATGTGTGGCAGAGGCACAATAGATCTGTCTGCCCACTTTGTCTCAGTTCAGAGGCTGGAGAACAGATGATCAATGATAAAAATTTTTCCCAAGAAAACTAGGATTATCATATTTTGGTCTCTGATGCTGATAACATTTGTCACTTGACAGCAAGGAAGTATCTCTGTGTCCAGCCTGACACTATAATCTGAAGCCTGAACTTCACATTTCTCGGTCACTTTCAGTCCCTTATCTGTCAGGTCTTCCCTCACCTGCTTCAGCACCTACCACCTCTATTCCTTTCCCCACAGTTCATCTTTCACTCTGACCTATAAATCTCAACAGAAAAGGGTTAAACCCAAGCAATATGCAAAGATTTAGTCTTCAGGGCAATGTGTGAGCAAGTGGTGACCTGAGAAATCCCCTCCCAGACTCTCCTCCAACTCCATGGCTCCAAATAAAAATTTGTAGAACTAACCATCCAAGATGTTCTTCTGCTTCTTACAAAATTGATGAGCTCATGTCCCAGGTTTATATCTCTAGTTGCAGAGCAGATATCTTGGGAGACCCAACTCAGCTCATAATGACCCCAGAGAATAGATAGAGCCTCCACCCCTAGGAAGAAGACAAAATTAATGACATGGCTTCAGGATAAAGTTCATTCCCCATAGCCCTGGCTCTGAAAAGCACCCCAGACTCCCTTCTAAGCAAAGGAAAGACCAACCCCTTGACACTTCCACCTACACTTCCCTCAGGACTCTTAACCCTCACTTCACCCATGAGAGCTAGGAGAGAATGTGACCACCACTAAGTGTCAGAGTGAATATCTAGCTGCATTCCAGAAGTTTGGTCATGGATGATGAAGTGGTCCCTGGTCAGTTAATCTATGAAACTTGCACTCAAGTGATGTCCTACACTTTTATGGACTTGATTGTTGGTTATTTGTTTTCCATTCAAGAAGCTGTTTTTGTGCACTATGGAATGAAACGAAGAACAGCCACATGAGGAAAGGAAAGGGTATTTATTCAGAGCTCTTGATAGCAAAAGGGTCAGCCACTGTTACTTGCATTTTGGCAGAGACACAAAGGCAGGCAGAGGAGTGGGAAAGCTTTAGAAAAAGAGAAGCTCCACATGTGCCCTGATTGGAGAATATTGCTGTGGTGAATCTGTTGGCAGACTAATCAAGAGCACCGTTATTGGTAGGGTACATATTTGACTTTCTTTGGTTGGCCTTAACTTGGAAGTGGGGCAAAAAATCAGGGAAGTTGTCAGGTATTAATCAAGCCTTAGACATTTGGGGCCTATTGTTACAGAAGCGATTGTTAAGCTTCCTTTATTGTTACCAAAGCAATCACTCTTTTACAAGTCTGACTTATAAAAGATTGCCTTCTTTGCTGGACTGTTTATTATTGACAAGAGGGTGGAATTTCTTGGCAAGTTCTTGCAGTTTGTGGGTCAGAGTTCTTTTTCTATGTATGGTCCATTGTCTGTATATTCAATCTCTCAGCAGCTATAAATGTGAATATCACATTGTTGCATTTTAATATGTAAACTGTTAAGAGAGAGTTCTAAGAGTTCTCATCACAAGGAAAAAAATTTTGTATTTATATGAGATGATAACTATTATATGGTTATATTATTATTGTTATATATAGAGAGAACATATATAAATATATATATATACATATAAACACATATATAAACATATAAGTATATATGTTTATATAATATTATATAACTTATATAACATTATATGAGATGATAAAGTTAATTAAATTTTGTGGTAATCTCATGATTACATCAAATCATTATGCTTGTGCACTTGAAACTTATACAGTGCTATATGACAGTTATATCTCACTAAAACTGGAGGGGGGCGGGGAGAACACTCACCATAAAGAAGGTTCTAACAATGCTGAAAGAAAAGGAAGAAAAAAAAAGAAAAAGTGTGGGTATATACAATGGATTGTAATTCATTCATTAAAAAATAAGGAAATCCTGCCATGTGCAACAATACAGAAGAATCTTGAAAGCATTCTGCTGAGTGAAATAAATCAGACAGAGAAAGACAAATACTCCATGATCTCACTTATATGTAGAATCTGAAAACAAAAATAAAATCCCTCATAGAAACAGTTTCTACCGATTGCCAGAGGCTGGGAGGTGGTGGGTAGGGACATGGTGGGAGAATTGTGAAGGAAGTCATGGTGAAGTCGTGGTGAAGGAAGTCAAAAGGCACAAATTTCCAGTTATAAGATAAATAAGTTCTTCAGATGTAAGGTACAGCATAGTAACTATAGCTAACAATACTGTAGTGTATATTAGAAAGCTGTTAAGAGAGTAGATCTTAAAATTCTCAACACAAGGAAAAAACTTTGTATCCATGTGAGGTAATGGCTCGCTTGCTCAGTTGCTTCAGCCGTGTCCGACTCTGCAGACCCATAAGCTGTAGCCTTCAGTGGTGTATCAGATTCTTTCTGTTGCTGTAATAAATGACCACAAACTTGGTGGCTTAAAACAATTTCTTTTCTCTTACAGGTCTATAAGTCAGAAGTATAATATTAGTTTCATTGGTTTAAAGTCAGAAAGCTGGTTGCTTCTGAGGTCTCTGAGGAAAAATTCTTACTTTGTTCAGATTCTAGTGGCCTCCTGTATTTTTTTTATTTCTGGCCCCTTTCTCTGTCTTCAAAATCAGTAGTATAGTATCTTCAAATCCTTCAAATAGCTTCCGTTGTCTTATCTCTTCCTTCTACAGTCAAATCTTCATATCCCTCTCTTTTGTGATTCAATTTAGGGCCGGATAGCCCAAGGCAGGAGCTTCCTTGGTGGTTCAGTGGTGAAGAAACTGCCTGCCAATGCAGGAGATGCAGGTCCAAGACCTGCATTGGAAAGATCCACTGGAGAAAGAAATGACAACCCATTTCAGTATTTTTTCTTGGGAAACCCCATGAACAGAGGAGCCTGGTGGGTTATAGTTCATGGGGTCACAAAGAATCGGACACAATAGTGACTAAACAACAAACTCAGGGCAAACTCTCCATCTAAAAATCATTATCTTAACAAACTCAAAGTCCTTTTTGCCATTTGTATTCATTTCCTGGGACTGCTGGAACAAAGTAACATACACTGGGTGGCTTAAATGACAAGCATTTATTATCTCAGTTCTGGAACTAGAAATCTGAAATCAAGGTGCCTGAAGGACATGAAGAATTGGTTCTATGCTTCTCCCCTTGCTTCTGCTAGCATCAGGCATTCCTTGGCTTTAAAATGGCATTCTCCTTGTGTCCCTTCACATCATCTTCTGTGTGTGCCCATCTACCTCTATGTTCACATTTCCCTTTTTGATAAGGACATAACTCATGTTGTATTTGAGTCCACTCTAAAGACCTCATCTTAACTTGGTCACCTACAAAAGACCTTACTTCCCAATAAGGTTGCATTCACAAGTAGTGGGGACTTCAACGTATCTTCATGATTTTTATTTATAAAAACACATGTATAAAAAGATATAATAATCATAAGTAGGATAGATACATAAAAATGCCTAGTGAATAAAACAGTGTTAATGATGGATTCGTTCATAAGCATGAAATCAAGAAGGACCCTGTGTTACTGAAAGCTTGGCCTATCTTTGCACCAGTGCTGAATCAAATCCCAGAGACAGAGTTTTGGATAAAGTAGAAAGCTTTATTGATTTACCAGACACTGGACTTCTGCCCCAAAAAACTATGTGTCTCCACCCCAGAGAATCTGATGAGGGGTTTTATAACAGTGGGTTAAATATGGGGTCTCTGACAAGATTAAGGTGTGAGCAGGGCTTGGATTCCCTTAATCTCATCTCAGATGGTCAGTCTCCTAATCTTGATGAGTTTCTCTGGTCCCTTTAATCTTGTATCAGGTGGTTTCTTGGCTGTTCCTCCCTTGACTAGCAACTGTTTGAATCCACCCTTTGGAACTCAGGGAAGGTCATAAAGACTGGACCCTTGCTGGCAAGAGATGGGTGACAGAAAGACCTCTGTGCTTGGGAGCCCCATAGGGCCCCACTAGGTTTCACCTGCAAGGCTTTCTCAAGGGTAGACACTCCCCATGTTCCCCATCTCTTATTTGTAGAAAAACTGTAGCCTCCAGACCCACATATGCTGTGTGGAGCTGAAACACTTTATTTTTCACCAAGCATTTATAAATATTTAAGTGAAAGGGAGGAAAATAAATAATAGATTAACATTCATACCATTAAACAAAGTAAATTTTGTTGTATTTTACTTTTAATGAATTCCATTTGAACTGTGAGTCATTCAAAAAAGAAACCTATTTGGGAACTTCTTTCATATTTCAGGCACTCTTGAAGTCACCCACTTCTCCTCACCCACCTAGGCTGTCCCACACATCTCAGTCACCGTCAAGAGTGACTCTAACTACAAAATAAATTTCCAGAAGTGGAATTCCTGGGCCTAGCAATATATTTTACCTTTGGGGAGATATTGCTAAATTGTCCAAAATGTATGAGAGTCCCTGTTTCTCCAATAGAAGCACCCTCTTGCCCAGTCCAAATGGTCAACATGGACCCAGGGCAGGGATGTAGTTCTGCTGGGCTCAGAGCGCCACACAGCATATGCGGCTCTGGGGGCTTTGACTTTTGCTAACCCTGAGGCTGCAGCTTCACTAAAGGGTGATAATCCCAAAGACTGAGGGGTTTATGTATTTGTTTATGAGAGATTAGGTAGAGATTGGACTTCCCTGGTGGCTCAGATGGTAAAGAATCTGCCAGATGGTGCTAGTGGTAATGAACCCACCTGCCAATGTGGGTGACACCAGAGAGGCAGGTTTGATCCCTGGATAGGGAAGGCCAGGGCAACCCACTCCAATATTCTTGCCTGGAAAATTCCATGGACAGAAGAGCCTGGCAGGCTACAGTCCATAGCGTCACACAGAGTCAGACATGACTAAAGCGACTTAGCACTGACCCACACACACACAGGTGAAGATTAATGTAGTGGCTTCCAGGCAACAGCACCATGACAAATTCCCTAAATTCTTTGTTTGATGTCCCCTCTGTCTGATGATCTAGACAGAGGAACTGTAAGAATTTGGTCTGTTCAACTCATCCCTTTTGTTTCCTCTTTGTTTTCCATTCTAGAAGCCACTCCCTCCAATCATGGCAAGAGAGTGTCAGAAGTTCCCAGAAAGGTTCTTAACTTTCACAGGTTTTGGGTTCTGGACAGACCTGTGTGTATAAAGTATGTATGTGTGCATGGGAGTAGGGAGGAAAGGGGACTCAGGAGTGAGTGAAGGAAAGTTCTTTATATTGCTTTTACAATTTTTTTAAAAAATTACACAGGACTATGTTTCTATCTTTAGTTCTTCATTACACTCATAATCTTATTGGTATTTGTTGTCATCAGGGAAACAGAGCAGAGGGAAGGAAGTCAGCTCTTCTTAGGGACTCAGGGATTTCTTCCTTAATTATATTAATTCTAATATCTAAAAGGTGGATCTCAATCCTGTTTCTAATCACAGAGAACTCTGAAAATAGACTAATTTATCTGATGCAAAATTAGCACCTAAATAGACAGATCTTTAAACAAGAGAAACGCTTTTGTTCTCATTGTCAAATCTGCAATGAAAGTTCAGTCACCACAATAGCAGGCCAGAAGAGAGTCACAAAATTAGAAGAAGAATCAAATCAACAAAATTAGAAATGAAAAAGGAGAGGTTATAAGGGACAATGCAGAAATACAAAGGATTATAAGAGACTATTATGAACAACTATATGGCAATAAAATAGATAACCTGGAAGAAATGGACAGATTCTTAGAAAAGTTCAATCTTCCAAGACTGAACCAGGAAGAAATAGAAATTATGAACAACACAATTACAAGCACTGAAACTGAAGCTGTGCTTAAAAAAAAAAGGAAAATTCTCCCCAAAAAACAAAAGCCCAGGACCAGATGGCTTCACAGGAGAATTTATCAAACATTTAGAGAAGAGCTAATGCCTATCCTTCTAAAGCTCTTTCAAATAATTGTAGAGAAAGGAACACTTCCAGATGAATTCTATGAGGCCACCATCCTTCCGATACCAAAACCAGACAAAGATAACACAAAAAAAGAAAGCTACAGGCCAATATCACTGGTGAACATAAAATTTTCAACAACATTTTAGCAAACAGAATTCAGCAACACACCAAAAAGCTCATACACCATGATCAAGTTGGGTTTATTCAGGACTGCAAGGATTCATCAATATATGCAAATCAATCAATGTGATACACCATATTAACAAATTGAAAGATAAAAACCATATGATCATCTCAATAGATGCAGAAAAAGCCTTTGACAAAATTCAGCACCCATTTATGACTAAAACTCTTCAAAAAATCAGCGTAGAAGGAACCTACCTCAGCATAGTAAAGGCTATCTATGATGAGCCTACAGAAAACTTTATTTTCAATGGTGAAAAACTGAAAGCATTCCTCCTAAGATCAGGAACAACACAAGGGTATCCACTTTCACTGCTATTATTGAACATAGTTCTGGAAGTCCTAGCTACAGCAATCAGAGAAGAAGAAACAAAAGGAATCCAGATCAGAAAAGAAGTAAAGCTCTCATTGTTTGCAGGTGACATGATACTGTACATAGAAAACCCTAAAGATCATATCAGAAAATCACTAGAGCTAATCAGTGAATTTAGCAAAGTTGCAGGATACAAAATCAATACACAGAAATCACTCGCATTTCTATATACTAACAATGAAAGATCAGAAATAAAAATTAAGGAATCAATTGCATTCACCATTGTAGCAAAAGAATTAAATATCTAAGAATAAGCTTACCTAAGGAGACAAAAGAACTGTACATAGAAAATTATAAGACACTAATGAAAGAAATCAAAGATGACATAAACAGATGGAAAGATATTCCATGTTCCTGGATAGGAAGAATCAATATTGTGAAAATGACTACACTATCAAACACAATCTACAGATTTAATGGGATCCCTATCAAATTACCAATGGCATTTTTCATAGAACTAGAACAAAAAATTTCACAGTTCATATGGAAACACAAAAGACCCAGAATAACCAAAGCAGTCTTGAGAATGAAGAATGGAGCTGCAGGAATCAACCTTCCTGACTGCAGATTATACTACAAAGCTATAGTCATCAAGACAGTATGGTACTGGCACAAAAACAGAAAGATAGACCAATGGAACAAGATAGAAAGCCCAGAAATAAACCCATGTACCTATGGGTACCTTATTTTTGACAAAGGAGTCAAGAATATATGATGGGGCAAAGACAGCCTCTTCAATGTATGGTGCTGGGAAAACTGGTCAACTACATGCAAAAGAATGAAATTAGAACACTCCTAACACCATACACAAAGATAAACTCAAAATGGATTAAAGACCTAAATGTAAGGCCAGAAACTATAAAACTCTTACAGGAAAACATAGGCAGAACACTCAATGACATAAATCAAAGCAAGATCCTCTATGATCCACCTAGAGTAACAGAAATAAAAACAAATGTAAACAAATAGGACCTGATTAAACTTAAAAGCTTTTGTACAGCAAAGGAAACTATAAGCAAGGTGAAAAGACAACCCTCAGAATCAGAAAAAATAATAGCAAATGAAACAACTGACAAAGAATTAATTTCCAAAATATACAAGCAGCTCATACAACTCAATACCAGAAAAACAAATAACCCAATCAAAAAGTGGGAAAAAGGCCTAAGCAGACATTTCTCCAAAGAAGACATACAGATGGCTAACAAACACATGAAAAGATGATCAACATCACTCATTATTAGAGGGATACAAATCAAAACTACAATGAGGTAGCACATCACACCAGTCAGAATGACCATCATGAAAAATCTACAGACAATAAATACTGAAGAGGGTGTGGAGAAAAGGGAGTGCTCTTGCACTATTGGTGGGAATGTAAATTGATAGAGCCACTATGGAAGAAGGTATGGAGGTTCCTTAAAAAACTAGAAATAAAGCCACCATATGACCCAGCAATCCCACTCATAGGCATATACCCTGAGGAAACCAAAATTGAAACCAAAACCAAACATGTATCCCATTATTCATTGCAGCACTATTTACAATAACTAGAACATGGAAGGAACCAAGATGTCCATCAACAGATGAATGAATAAAGAAGTTGTGGTACATATACACAATGGAGTATTACTCAGCCATAAAAAGGAATACATTTGAGTCAGTTCTGATGAGGTGGATGAACCTAGAACCTATTATATAGAGTGAAGTGTTTCAGAAATAGAAAGGTAAATACCATATTCTAACACACACACACACACACACACACACACACATATATAGAATTTAGGAAAATGGTACTGAAGAATTTATTTACAGGGCAACAATGGAGAAACAGACATAGAGAATAGACTTATAGACATGGTGAGAGGGGAGGAGAGGGTGAGATGTGTGGAAAGAGAAACATGGAAACTTACATTACCATATGTAAAATAGATAGCCAAGGGGAATTTGCTGTATGGGTCAGGAAACTCAAACAGGGGCTCTGTATCAACTAAAAGGGTGGGATGGGGAGGGAGATGGGACAGAGTTTCAAAAGTGAGGGGATATATGCATACCTATGGCTGACTCATGTTGAGGTTTGACAGAAAACAGCAAAATTTTGTAAAGCTATTATCCTTCAATAAAAAATAAATTAATTAAAAAAAAACTGGAACATAAACTCTCCAAATTGGTAAGAATCAGAAACATGCTGGATGGTTAATTCTATAAACTTCTGTCTGGAGCCATGGAGTTGGAGGAGTGTCTGTTTAAGAGTCTTTCTCAGATGACCACCTGCTCATGCATTGCTCAGAGGATCTTTGCATATTTATTGGGTCTGACGTATCTCTGCTGAGCTTCACCAAGTGGAGTGGAAGGTGAACTGTGGGGAGTTGAATGGGTATGGTAAGTGCTGAAGGTAGTGAGAAAAGACCAGAAGATGAGGGATTAAAGGTTAACAGAAAGAGGAAGAAGTGGATCTGACTTCAGACTTCTGCCTATAGAGTGTCAGGCTAGATACAGGGATACCTCCTTGTTATCAAAGGTTGTCAGCAACAAAGACTGGAAAGATGGTAATCTTAGTTTTCTTGGTCAAAATTGTTATCATTGCTTATTTGTTCTCCAGTCTCTGGATTCAGCTCCAAATTAGGCAGACAAACCTGTTGGGTCATTATCACAAGTGTGCTCTCATCAGTCTGGTGGTTATGCTTCATTCCAGGCAGTGGTGATCTGGAATCTGCCTCCCTGAGCTGTTCTCTGGTTCTCTTCTCTTGGTGGGCATATCTCTGTAACTCACCATGTCCTAGGATTGCCCTGTCTACTGCCATGATCTTCTGACTCTGGACAGTTTACTTATTATTGCTAAGATGAAAATGGCATTGTGCATGTCCTACACCTGGAGACTTATAAAAAAAATTAAATATATGATTAAGCCCCATCCATACCCACTAACAGTCACCTTTAGGGTGGAACAAAGGCATATGCACAAAAACATCTTCTCAGAAGTCTTAGAGACATAAGCATGACCCTGGTCATGACCACAGCATCCCAAGAATCTCATTCTTGCTTCTTTTTTTCTATTCATAATTATGCTATCTCAAACTGTTTCAAGACTCTTTGTCTCTCTTTTTGCGCCTCTCCAGTTTCTATTAGGGGGACTTCTTGAATTGTAAACGTGACATCACACAAGACAGAATGAACACACTCCAAAAAGCACCCCTGGAGGCCCACCATTTGTGAGTGAGCAATGACGGCTCCTTCCTTGGTAAATTCAATGGATGTCACTGAATCTTAGAAGAGTCACTGCTTCTCATCAGTTTAGAGCCAACTGAGGTTACATACTAGGTAACGTGAAGGATGTACAACCGGGAGACAGATGTGTCTAAGTCCTTGCCCTCATACACCACAGTCCAAGTAGCAAAGTGGGGTGAAGGGTTGATTTACATCCAGAGAGGTATTTCTGAGGTTTTGAGGTTCTCATGATGCATTTGACATAAAACTTACTTCGGGGGCAGTGCCTGCTGTGTTGGAAAATATAATTAAAAATCAAATGTCCTCCCTACCCTGAAAACCTTCCACAAAGGTAAACAAGAAAGAAAATTGTTTTATTTTTGAATAAACATTAAATCAGAATGTGATTTGCATCACAGATGATCTGCTAAGAAATTCCACAGAGAAGGCATATCAACCTTCTGTATAGCCAGGCGATGACAAACGATTACATACATGCACTCAAAATAAACAATAACTAGTCCTCAAGAAAGAAGTCTTGACAGCCCCTTTTGTCAGATTTTATGCTTAATTCATGTGGTAATTGGCATGATTCTCTGTGTTTGTTACTTGGATTTATCCAAAGGAAATACAGACTTTTCACCGGTTTTGACAAGAGATAGATCTGCAGCTTGGAGCAAGGTGCCTGCAGAAGTTAGGGTCCTGCCCTCCTACAGAGTGTGGGAGGTAAGGATTCTATCTTCCTTGATGATTACATTTCAAAGAGATGGATTTTAGATCCTTGAGAAGACATTCCTGATTCAGAAGTTTGGTTAGAGATTATTTTACTTTTAAAATATTGATATAGCTTATCAATCCCTGGGCTTCCTAGGTGGCACTAGTGGTAAAGAACCAATACAGGTAGACGTAAGAGACACGGGTTCAATCATTTGTTCAGGAAGATCCCCTGGAGGAGGGCAGGATACCCCACTCCAGTATTCTTACCTGAAAAATCCCTTGTACAGAGGAGCCTGGTGGGTTACAGTCCATAGGGTCACAAAGAGTCAGGCACAACTAAAGCGACTTTGCACTTACCTTATCAGAGACATAAGGAAGTTACAATTATACTTCTTCTAAGCAATTGCTGAGGAAAGAAGGAAGTAGGAGTCTTTTCCTTTGTTTTCAAGTTGGTTTGTCCTTACATCTATTCCCCCTTTTCCCAACTCCTTTCTCTTTCTCTCTCTCTTCACACCCAAGACTCACTAGAGGAAGAAATTTTCCTCCACTTGTCTAGGTTTTCAAGATGGTCTAAGAATTAAATTCACCTGATACACATTTACTGGAGAAAATCAAACAAAGTTTTAATAACTTTCATACGTGGGAGAGACCTAGGAAAAGTGATTAACTCACCAAAAGTACAAAAAGAAAGTGAAAGTCCCTCAGTCCCACTCTTTGCGACCCTGTGGAAAGGAAAGTGAAAGTGAAAGTTAAGTTGCTCAGTCGTGTCCAACTCTTTGGGACCCTGTGGACTATAACCCACCAGGCTCCTCCACCCATGGGATTCTCCAGGCAAGAATACTGGAGTGGGTTGCCATTTCCTTCTCCAGGGGATCTTCCCTACCCAGGGATCGAACCCAGGTCTCCTGCATTGCAGGCAGACACTTTAACCTCCGAGCCACCAGGGAAGCCCTCACCTTAAATACTATCTTGGCTTTCAATACAAAAGAGGATGTTGGCAATCCTGATTTGTGACTATTCACATGGTGATAAAAAAGCAAATGTTTGGTAAATAAATGTTTGCTGGGCTATACAGTGACAATGGGAAACTGAGTGACCTCTGATCTCTAGGCTCTACCTAGAGTCTGCTCTCACGCACACACATACACTGAATCCATGTTCTTTGCAGATATCTCTTTTGATAGCTGTATTCTGGGAAAGGCCATCTATCTAAATTCTTTTAGGTACTTGGGGTGAAAGTCAGTTTCTTCTTTAGTCTTTTGGGCCTTGATTATTTTCAGCTGTAAGTAATACATATGCTAAGGAGACATTTTGGGGTGACAAATTTTATTCTCCACATCTTTGTAAATCTATATTCCCTTTGCCTAAATCTACAGCTATTCACCTGTCATTTAAAGCTCCTCTCTCTCCCTTTCATTCTCTGACTCTCCTCCTCTGAGGGTCTGCATCTTAGCCTTTCAAGAGAAATAAGATCAAATCCTGGTTGATAATCACTGATGTCAACTGAGACGAAATGAATTTTCATGGCAGAAGGAAAGGATGGGGCTATATCAGAGACCTGAGGTAGAAATGGAAGATGGTTATTTTCCTTATGTGATTGAGTTGTCTGGTAAGTTATTGTTTTTATGTTTGCTTTTTCTTCCCTCAGGGTCAATGCCATGAACATCTGGAATGACACCTTCCTATCAGACTTTATCTTTTTGGGCCTGTTCAGTTACTCACCGTATGACTTCTTCCTTTTCCCCTTGTCCTTCTGGCCTCTGCTACTGCCCTGGCTGGCAACATCCTCTTCCTCCTGCTCACTCAGGCTGACAGGTGACTGCATACCACCTTGTACTCTTTTTTCAGTCAGCTCTCTATCATGGACCTGACCATGATGGGCACAGTTGTGCCCAAGATGGCAGCCAACTTTATCTCAGGAAGTAGATTCATCTCTCAGGGCGGCCGTGCCACTCAGGTCTTCTAAATGGTCAGTGCTTCCTCCTGGCAGTCATGGCCTATGACAGGGACATGGCTGTGTGTCACACTCTGCGATAGGTACCCTGTGCTCATGAAATGGAAGACATGCTATCTGATGGCCTGGCATCCTGGGTGAGTGGAGTAGCTTATTAACATGGGCATGGTCTTCAGATTCCCCTACTGTGGCTCTCTCAGATGGACCACTTTTTCTGTGAGTTTCCTACCCTGCTGTGCCTCTCTTGTGCAGACACATCCTTCTTCGAGAACCTCATCTATGCTTGCTGTGTGGTCATACTGCAGCTGCCCCTGTGGGTCATTGTGGCTTCCTTGCTGTGACTAACATGACCTCCGCTGAGGGGAAACAAGGCTCTGACTACAGCTTCTTTCACCTAGCTGTGGTGCCTTTACCATGGGGGAGCCATCTTTAGCTACATGCAGAAAGCCTCTGCTAGGACATCAGGGGAAAACGAGCCACTTTCATCTTCTACACCATCTTCACCCCAATGCTCAACCCACTTATTTACAGACTGAGTAACATGGAGGTAATGAGAGCCCTGAAGAAAGTTCTAGGGACGTGGAGAATGTAGTCATGTCCACCCTTCTGGGGTTTCCTCTCTTGATTTTGTTTTCCCTCTGAAGTCTCAAGTCTTCTTGTGGCTCAGACTTCCTCCTCTGTACAAATTGGGTGGGCCATTGTGCCTAGTTGGGGTGAGGCTATGAGCTGAGCAATCTGAAAGTGTTTGGATTCAAGAGGTCAGTGTAACAGATGATAAGTGATCAGTATCACAATGAATCTTTCCTCCATTGAGCACCACTCTCTCCATGCAATGAAGGACTGTAGATATATTATTTACCTCTCCCCAGGTGCTAGGGAGTCTGTCTTCTGAACTGCATGTTAAAAGTGAACAAGGAGTAGAAAGAGATTCAAAACTCATTGTCCCTGAAATGAGGTGCAAAGATCAGAGGTGGCCTTAGATGTAGAAACTGTGCAAACTTGGACAAAGTTACTTCATTCTCTGGGCTTCACTTTATCATCTGCATCAACGTTGTTGTCATTCATTTGCTTGGTTGCATCTGACTCTGCAACCCCATAGTCTACAGTATGCCAGGTTTCCCCATCCTACACTATCTCCCAGAGTTTGTTTAAACTCATGTCCATTGAGTCAATGTGCAATCCAACCATCTCATCCTCTGTCACCTCCTTTTCCTCCTTCTCTTTATCTTTCCCAGCTTCAGGGCACCATAGCTACCAGTAAAGTAAGTCCAATATTTCACGGCACTAACTACTAATTGGGATTTCCCTGGTGGCTCAGATGTTAAAGAATATGCCTGCAATGTGGGAGACCCAGGTTCAGTTCCTGGGTGGGGAAGATCCCCTGGAGATAGAATGGCTACCCAATCCAGTATTCTTGCCTGGAGAAATCCATGGACAGAGGAGCTTAGTGTAACACAAACTCCAGTTCAATGTTTCTGATGGTATTAAGCAATATGATGAGATTCGTCCGTTCTTGAAATTGTAATTTAAATATAAGTATCAATGTGTAAAATATCAAAGAAAAACAGCTAGAATTTCTTTTTAGTCTTCTTACATGAAAAATACCTTGGAAATTTGAGAGATTCAAATTTGTCATTCTATGCTAGTAGGAATTTGAGGGAAGATTGATTCTTTATCACTGATACCAAGTTTAGAAGGGAAATAAAGTGTGAGGAGAAAACTTCAGCAAGAACTGGCTTCTATCATGTTTCTATCACAAGGGCTTTGGGGAGATTTGTGGAATAATCTCTTAAGCCATGCCTTCTACAAAAATATCCCTGAATAGAGTCTATAAAAAAATCCCCCCTGAATCATTCCATTTTCACTACTCCCAAGAGTGCATTTTCACTGCACTCATATCCTGAGAGCCTAGGGCTTTTGGGCACCAAGTTGGTGGGCACACACAGTAGTAAAGTAGGGGGCACAGGCCAGTTCTGGGAGAGTTTGGAGTCTAGATACCGATGCAAAGTGTTCCAGCCAGAGGGGACAGCTGAGCAAAGGCTGAGGACGGTGTTCTAAAGCAGAGAGCGCCAGGGAAAGTCTGAGAGAGAGCTGGCCAGAAATCACAGCCCACATCTCGTACAGCCTACATCTCACACAGCCTGATAGATATTTGAAAACGTGGGGCTTTGAGTAGAGAGGAGGTATGATCTGCCCCCTTTTTATAAAATTACCCTGTACCCTGTAGAGTCCACCACAAGGCTCCGATAGTCATTAAGATGAGATGGCATCTTGGCATCTCATGGCAAGAGATCATGGCACTTGGACTGTGGTGGAAATTTAAGATAGCAGAAGTAGGCAAGTTCTGGGTACTTGTCTTTGGTCTTTTTTAAAAAATTAAGTACAGTTAATTTACAAATTTGTGTTAGTTTCAAGTGTACTGCAGAATGATCCTATATGTGCATGTGTGTGTTCACACATAGCATATATATATATATATATATATATATATATATATATATATATTCCCTGTGCTATACAGTATTCTGGGTACATTTAGAAGGTTAAGTCAGCTTATTAATTAATGTTTTTAGCTCATGGTTTTAGCAAGGATAAAATGAGTAACTGCATTTAACATAATGCGCACTGTGAGCTCTTTGTTAGTTCTTTCTGTTAAAATGCATATATATTTTAATAATCAACATATTTCTTTAAAAGTGATGGGCAATTTTGTGCAATTTAAAAGAAACCAGTTTTCAGGTGGTTCTTTATAATGTCAATGAATTTTTGGGTGGATGTGTTATAGACCAACATGTGTGATGCCCAACATTTCATTCTGCAACCTCCCTAGTGTCCAAGAGGACTTGGCCCTGGTCACTCCTTCCTCCCACTTCTCACAGACACAAGTTTCCAGTTGTACTAGACAATCCCCACACCACTTCTCCTCCTTCTCCCTCATGGGCTCCACTGGAAGCCATGAGTAGGTGGGCATCATCACACACCCCTAGCCCAGGATCAGACCTCCTTGCACCTGCAGGGACGATGAACCAGGTGGGCAGGTAGTGCTGATGACATGAGGGCTGTTTGCCTTTTTGAAGTCAAAGAATCGTAACTTCACCACCAGCCCCAGGTGATGGGACAGTTTTCTAGCAGGAGGACCCTCTTGCCTGGAGGGATTGGCCCCTGGAGGGATCAGCCCTGGGGCTGATCATGACCACCTCCTCCATGAACCAGGGCTCCACCCAGTGTGTGGGGTTCTGGGGCCTTCACCTCTGCTGTCCTCAGCTTAAGCAAGGCTGTACCTTAGCCAAAATGTGCAAGTTCCACAGGTGAAGAGGTTTCTGTACAGATCTTCCTCTATTTACCATGCAGTTAAGTATGAATAAATGTACCCTAGTTGAAAATAGTGTAAATTGAAAATGCATTTAATACATCAGACCTACATGCCACTGTTCAGTACTGTGAGAGAGTTTTGTACCTTATATCACAAGCTGGATTCAAGATTGCTGGGAGAAATATTAATAACCTCAGATATGCAGGTGACATCACTCTTATGACAGAAAGTGAAGAAGAACTAAAGAGCCTCTTGATGAAAGTGAAAGAGGAGAATGAAAAAGTTGGCTTAAAACTCAACATTCAGAAAACTAAGATCATGGCATCTGGTCCCATCACTTCATGGAACATAGATGGGGAAGCAATGGAAACAGCGACAGAGTTTATTTGGGGGCTCCAAAAATCACTGCAGCCTTGAAATTAAAAGATGCTTACTCCTTGGAAGGAAAGTTATGACCAACCTAGACAGCATATCAAAAAGCAGAGACATTACTTTGCCAACAAAGTTTTGTTTAGTAAAAGCTATGATTTTTCCAGTAGTCATGTATGAACGTGAGAGTTGGAGTATAAGGAGAGCTGAGCGTTGAAGAATGGATGCTTTTGAACTGCAGTGTTGGAGAAGACTCTTGAGAGTCCCTTGGACTGCAAGGAGGTTCAACCAATCCATCCTAAAGGAGATCAGTCCTGAACATTCATTGGGAGGACTGATGTTGAAGCTGAAACTCCAATACTTTGGCCACCTGATGCAAAGAACTGACTCATTTGAAAAGTCCCTGATGCTGGGAAAGACCGAAGGCAGGAGGAGAAGGGGACAACAGAGGATGAGATGGTGGGATGGCATCACTGACTCAATGAACATGAGTTTGTGTAGACTCCGGGAGTTGGTGATGTACAGGGAAGCCTTGCGTGCTGCAGTCCATGGGGTCGCAAATAGTTGGACATGACTGAGAGACTGAACTGGACTGAATTGATCATTATCCTGGGAAAATTATAAAATTCAAAGTTTGAACAGTTTCTACTGAAAACATATTACTTTCATACCATTGTAAAGTTGAACCATTTTAAATCACACTACTGTAAGTTGGAAGGGCTTCCCGGTGGCTCAGTGGTAAGGAACCCACCTGCCAATGCAGGGGTCATGGGTTGGATTCCTAGGTCAGGAAGATCCCCTGGAGAAGGAAATGGCAACTCACTCCAGAATTCTTGCCTGGGAAATCTCATGAACAGAAGAGCCTGGTGGTGTCCATGGGGTCACAAAAGAGTTGGACGTGACTTGGCAACTAAACAACAACAACAATAAACTATAAGTTGGGGACATCTTTTTTTATCTATAGGCAATTAGATGGACATGAATGTATCAAGTGATTCCTAGGTGTCAAGTCCCACATGAAACTCCAAAATAGTCCTACTCTGATGTCACTTATGTCTTTGTGGGAGAGAATTGATAATCAAAACTGCAAGAATGGTATAAATATTTATGCCTCCATTTTCCTTTTTTTCTTTTTTTGCCTTTTTCTTCAATAATGAAGTCTCAATCTCATTATTTGTTTATCTTTGATTTTCTTTCAGTTTGAATATGATATGCCTAAAGTTTAGGACTTGCTTTGGTGTATTTTTGGCATTAATTTTTTATTGAGGTATAATTGACATATCACTAATATAATATTAGTTTCAGATGTACAACATAATGATTTAATATTTGTGTTTATTGCAAAACAATCACCACAATAAGTATAGTTAACATGGGTTGCCATACATATTTTCAATTTTTCTCTTCTGATGTGAACTTTAAGATCTACTCTCTTGGGGATACTCTTTTGCCCCCTTCTGATGCCTATGTCAGAAGCTTTCTCTATCTCCTTTATACTTTAATAAAACTTTATTACACAAAAGCTCTGAGCGATCCAGCCTCGTCTCTGTCCCCGGATTGAATTCATCTCCTCCGGAGGCCAAGAATCCCGCATCTCATCGTTCAGCAACAACCTTTCACCTTGGGGGCTCGTCCGGGATCCTTCAGGACAAGATGGGCCTGATAATCTATGTGAGCCTACTTCTGCTGACTCCAGAAATCTTGAGTCTGCCGTTTTATCCTCAAGACAACGCCTTCCTGTCCTGGGCTCACTCCTATGCTGCATTCCACAGTCTAACTGCTGGGTCTGTGGACCACTCCCTTCTTCATCCGTGAAAGGCGTCCCATGGTGGACATCTCCACTTCAAGGAAAGGACTTTCTCCAAGTCTGCAGATACCTTCAACAATCACATGTGATGCCTCTTCTTAAACTGATGACATCTAACAACCTTAAGATAGACTGATGTAACTATGGACATAGTGTGACTTTTGATTTTAACTTGGTTTAATGACTATTTTGCCTTACATCTATAACTGTATAATGGGGTTTTCTAATCATCTAAAAGCTTTTAATTTACAAATAGTTGTCCGAGCTCCTATGAGTGCCACAGCCTCCTCCAACTATTACTTGGGGCCCCTGGATCAGACATCCTCACTATGAGGATTAGGAGAATATGTTGCCTCACCAATTTAGGGACAACGCCCCTTGTCAGCTCGGAAGAAGTTATGGAGTGAGAATGACGCCCCTTTTCCCTAGGCAACATAGTTCTCCTAAAAGAAAAGGGGGGAATGAGAGTCATTTCCTAGACAGGTTGATAAGAAGTCTAGGGGTCCTCAAGGAGAGAGAGGTCTGGGATATTCAAGGAGGAAGAAAGGACAAACTTTTTTTACTTTTTTTCCTCTACATTCCTTAGGATTATATAACAACAATGTATCCTGCCTGAGGACAGTCTTTGGATTAAACCCTCTGGCTAATTCTGTTATCTTAAAACGTAAATTATGGGAGTAGGTCTGGTCTTTACAAGGATGTATCCTGACTGAGGACAATCTTTGGATTAAACCTTCTGGCCAACTCTGTTAAAAAAAAAAAAAAAATAAGATCTACTCTCTTAGCAATTTCAAATATGCCATAAAATATTATTAACTATAGTCATTATTAACCATGCTGTACATTACATCCCCAAGATATATTTATTTTATAGATTGTACCTTTTGACCCTCTTGAAACATTTTGCCAACCTTTCCAAATCACCTCTGGCAACAACCAGTCTCTACACTTTATCTATGACTTTATTTTTTCTCTTTTCTTAGATTCCACATATAAATGATATCATCAAGTATTTGTCATTCTTTGTCTGACTCATTTCACTTAGTATAATGCCCTCAAGGTTCATCCATGTTAACACAAATAACAAGATCTTCATCTTTTTAATGGCTGAATAATATTCAGTATTATTTACATATATATAGCATTCTGTTATATGTACATATGTGTAAATATTTAAATAACATGGAATGTTATTTACATATATATGTAATGACATTCAATTAATGTGGAATGACATTCATACCAATTTTATAACATATATATATAAATAACACATGCATACATGTGTACATATATATGTATATATACATACCATATTTTCTTTAACCAGTCATCCATTGGTGAACTCAGGCTGTTTGCACATCTTGGCCACTATAAATAATGTTGCAGTGAAGAGGGTGTGTAGATATCTTTTTGAGTTAGTGTTTTCATTTTCCTTGGATAAATACTCAGAAATTGAATTGGTGGATCATAATGTCATTCCACTTTTAATTTTTTTAGGAACTCCATACTGTTTTCGTAATAGCTGCATCCTCTACATTTCCACCAACAGTACATGAAGGGTCCTTTTTCTCCGCATCATTGCCAACACTTGGTATTTCTTGCTTCTTTTTTAACAACCATACCAATGGGTGTGAGGTGATAGCTCATTGTGATTTTAATTTGCATTGTGATTTAATTTGGTGATTAGAAATATTGAGAATCTTTTCATCTGCTGGTTGCCATCTCTATGTCTTCTCTGGAAAAATATCTCTTCTATATCCTTTTGCCCATATTTTAAATGGTCTATTTGGAATTTACTGCTATTGAGTTATATGAATTCTTTATATAATTTGGGTATTAATCCCCTATCCAATATGTAATTTGAAGATATTCCTCCCATTCATTAGACTGTCTTTTCAACTTGTTCATAGTTTTTCTTGCTGTGCAAAATGTTTTTAGCTTGATGGAGTCCCACTTATTTATTCTTGCTACTCTTTACTCTCTTTACTTGTTTTTAGTGTCACATTCAAAAAATGATTTCCAAGACTAATGTCAAGGATCTGCTTTGCTATGTTTTATTCTAGGAGTCTTGTGCTTTCACATCTCCCATTTAACTCTTTAATTTACTTTGAGGTAATTTTTGTGTATGTTGTAAGATAATGGTTCAGGTTCATACTATTACATGTGGTTTTCCAATCATTCCCACAGCATTTATTTTTTTTACTTTTTGGTCATGCCGCATGGTATGTGGGATCTCAGTTCCCCAACAAGGGATGGAACCTGCACTCCTTTCATTTGAATAGGAGAGTACTAACCACTGGACTGCTAGGGAAGTCCCCCCAACAGTGTTTATTGAAGGGACTACATTTTACATCTTTGTTTTCTTGGTTCAAAATATTATCTTGTAAACAATTTTCTGAATCTATTAAGATAATCACTGATTTTATTCTTCATTTTATTAAGATGGTATATTACCTTGATCTACTTGTAGATGTGACACAATCTGTGCAAATCTAGAATAAATCTCAATTGATCATTGCATATGATCTTTTAAATGTAGTGTTCCATTCAGTTTGAAATATTTTGTTAAGTATTTTTTTCATCTATATTTATTTATTAGGGGTATTGGCATGCCATTTTCTTTTCTTATGGCATCTTTGCCTGATTTTGGTAGCAAGTTGACACTGATCTTATAAGTAAATTGAAAGTATCCCCTCCTCTTTTGTTTTTTGGAAGAGTTTGAGGAGGTTTGGTATTCTTTTTTGAATGTTTGGTTCTAGACTGCTTTTGCTCAGAGATTTTGATTATATTGATATTATATTGATTCAATCTCCTTACTACTAATGAGTCTATTCATATTTTCTTTTCTTCATGTTTTAGCCTTGATTATGTTTCTGGATATTTATTCACTTTCTCTGGGTTATCGAATTAATTTGTTTATAATTGTTCACATTTTTATGATACTCTATATTTCTGTAGTGTCATTGTATTGTGTTTATTTCCTTTCAGACTTTATTTGAGCATTCTGTTTTCATATTGGTGGGTCTAGGTAAAGTTTTTTCAATTTAGTTTGTCTTTTTATAGAACTAGTTCTTGGTGTAATTGTTTTTTTCTATTGTCTTTTTAACTCTATATCATTTATTTCGGCTCTATTCATTATATTTTCTTCAGTCTATTGTATTTTTGGCTCATTTGTTCTTTTTCTACATAGTTGAGTTATAAATTGAGATTGTTTATATGTGATTTTTCTTGTTTTCTTTTAAATGTAGACATTTATTGCTATGAACTTTCCTCTTAGAATTCCTTTTGTTGCATTCCATAAATTTTGGTCACTGTGTCTTTTTTTATTTTTCTCTTGTGGTATTGTTGACACTTCTTTTGATTTTTCAGGTATTTTTTGGTGTTTCTTTTTATTTGTTCTTTCATCCATGGTTGTTCAGTAGCATGTTGTTAAAGACCACAAATCTGTGAGGCTTTTTTTTTTTTTCAGTTTTCTTCTTGTAATCAATTTCTAGTTTCAAATCATTGTGGTTGGAAAAGTGCTTGATATGATTTCATCTTCTTAACTTTAAGAATTTTCTTGTGACTTAACATATGATCTAACCTAAGCAATGTTCTCTGGGCATTTGGAAAGATTATGTATGTTGTTACTTTTGCATTGTTGTGGTTGTTCAGTACTAAGTTGTACCCGACTCTTTGCAACCCCAAGAACTGCAGCACACCAGCGTTCCCTGTCTGTCACTATCTCCCTGAGTTTCCTCAAACTCATGTCCATTGAGTTGGCGATGCCATCCAACCATCTCATCCTCTGTCACCTCATTCTCCTCCTGCCCTCAATCTTTCCCAGCATTAGGGTCTTTTCCAATGAGTCAGCTCTTCACATCAGGTGACCAAAGTATATGAGCTTCAGATTCAGCATCAGCCCTTCCAATGAACATTAGGGTTGATTTCCTTTAGGACTGACTGGTTTGATACCCTTATTGTCCAAGTGACACTCAAGAGTCTTCCCTAGCATCACAGTTAGAAAGCACCAATTCTTCGGCTTTCATCCTTCTTTATGGTCCTACTTTCTCACTTGTACATGATTACTGGAAAAACCATAGCTTTGAATATATGGACCTTTGTCAGCAAACTGATGTCTCTGATTTTTAACATACTGTCTGAGTTTGTCATCGCTTTTCTTCCAAGAAGCAAGTGACCTATTTTGCAAACTCTAAGTTACTGTCATTGCTGAGTTTAAATGTGTCACAAATCAAGTTTCCCAGAAGCAAAGTGAGATAGACTTTGCATGCAGAAAGTTTATTGGAGAGTCTTTTCAGTATGAAGACCTATAAAATAGGAAGTTAGCTAAGGAAGCAAAACTGGATACAGAGAGAAGTGGTCCATGATGCCTATGTGTAGTGCTCTGGAATTGGGGAGCTCTGGGGAGCTCTGGAGCTGGATGGACCCTCAGAGTCAAACTGAGGCAAGGTAGCCAAGCCTTTGTAACCCTCCACTGACCTCTCCAGGCATCCTCCTCTATCCCCAGAAGAAACGAGGCCTAGGGCAAGATGTCTCTCTTCTCAGCTATGGGCAATTCCTTGAGAAGAACACAGCTGAAAGCTTCCACCTGTCAACTCTTTCAACATCCATGGAAAGAAGGATGTGTGTCTTCTATTCTTGTAACTCTATCAGCCCAACTTTTTGTCCAAATTGCCACAATCTTCGTGAACATGATAGATTGAGTTGACTAACCTTAATTTGACTATCCTTAGTCAGAGAATGACTTTTATTTTTAGTATGGCACATTCATATCTCTTCCAATGAAACTACAGTTGGTTAGGCCAGGTTTCCTGGCCCCAGAGCATATTTCCAGGTGCCAAAACCAACCTAGTTCTGCCCAACACCACAAGAACACCTCCCCAGGAGTTTCTTGAGAGCACCAGCCACTTCCTTGTTCCTCAGGCTGTAGATGAGTGGGTTGAGCATAGGGGTAATCATGGTATAGAAGGCTGAGACCACCTTGTCCTGCTTGGAGGAGTGGTAGGCCTGAGGCCGCATGTAGGTGATCATGGCAGCCCCGTAGAAGAGAGACACAACTGCCATGTGAGAGGAACAGGTAGCAAAGGCCTTCTGCCGACCTTCAGCAGAATGCATGCGGAGCACAGTTATCAGGATCCTCAGATATGAGGCAGAGATGACAGAGAAGGGCAGGAGCAGCATGAGGACACAGCACACATAGATCATAGTCTCATAGAGGGAGGTGTCAGCACAGGCCAGCTTGAGCACTGCAGGGACCTCACAGAAGAAGTGGTCGATCTCTTGGGAGCCACAGTAAGGGAATCGTAGTGTAAAGATAGCCTGGATCAGCCCATCCACCAGGCCAAAGAGCCAAGATCCTGCCACCATGAGCCAGCAGACACGGCGGCTCATGACCACTGAGTACCTCAGTGGGTTGCTGATGGCCACATAGCGATCATAGGCCATGAAAGCCAGCAGGAAGCACTCATCCCCCAGGAGGGTGAGGAAGAACAGGATCTGGAGCCCACAGCCTGTGAAGGAGATGGAGCCATGGCCCAGGAGATAGTCGATGGCCATCCGTGGTACAATGGTGGAGATGAGCATGAGGTCCATGAGTGACAGCCAGCTGAGGAAGAAGTACATGGGGCTGTGTAGACGGGAGTCAGCATTGATGAGGAGGATCATGAGCCCATTGCCAGAGAGGGCCACCAGAAACATGACCATGATGACGGAGAAGAGGAGGAGGTGCAGTGGTGTGTCGTTGAAGAGGCCCAGGAGGATGAAGTGGGAGATGAGAGTCTGGTTTCCCAACAAGGCCATTGTTCCTTCAGAAGGAAGTGCCAGAGAGAGGACTGGGATCTGGAAGCAGGAGGTTTGTATTCAGTGCCATAATACTGAGATCATTGCAAATTTTCCCAATATGTTGCCCTCTTTACGTGTTATTTGATTTAGAATAAAAGGTATGGTTTCTTTAAGAAAAAATATCCTAACAAAAATGCAGGATACTTCTGTTTCTTTTACTTTTAAATCTTTCTGCACATAATTGAGAAGCCTGTCTTGACCCATTATTGTTAAAGTAAGCAGTGCTTCTACTTCTGCTAGGATTGGTCTGTACTCCAACCCACAGAGATGCTTCTCCTACAGAGTTCTGGGCCGGCCTCACTAAAGGATTTCTTTGTCCCCAGAAAAGACCTAAAACAGCAAAGACATTAACAACTGTGTGAGCACTGTCATGACCTTTACAAATCTCAATTTTCATATCTTAAATTGGGATAACAACTGTGAAGTGATAGTAAAGGTTGAAGACGACAACATAAGCAGTGTCTTGTAGTGCAGAAATATTGATAGCTGACATTACTTCATCATTTCTCATGTGCCAAGCACCATGATGAGCACTCTGTAATTATATCTAATCTTCATAACTGCTAAAAATTATCATTTGCCCTATTTGTGAAATGGGGAAAGTGAGCGAGTGGGGATTAAAAATTTGTATAATCAACATTAGATGAGATATAGGAAGGTAAGCTTGAAACATGAATAAGAATTTATAGAAAAAAAGTATGTAAAAGATGAAACCTTAAAAAAAACTTTTAAAATACACCGCAGACTACACAGTTCTACTTACAAGAATTCATCTTACAAAAACATTTGCACGTATATGAAATGTTGCGTTGACAACAGGATTTGGTGTAGATTTGTTTATAGTGGTAAAAAGATTGCAAAAGATCTAAATATCTATCAATAGAGGAAAAATTGAATAAACAATGGAATAATAAGCAGTAAAAAAGAAGCAAAATGAGTTTGTTTTTTATGTGTTTATATAGAATTCTCCCCAAATAATATTGTTCTGTGAAAAAGGCACTGAAAGAGCAGTTTGTGAGCTATATTACATACTATATAATTACATGCCATAATTATATGCTATATATACTATATAAATTATGCTTGATGTGTTATAATCATATAATTATTTTATATTCTATATTATACAGCATATATCATGGAATACAATATAATATTACATTTTACTGATACATGTATAAAAAAAGAAATGAAATTACATTTTACCGATACATGTATAAAAAAAGAAATGAATATGTGTCTGTATGTGTTTATATCTATAAACTTAGTGTAAATCTCTGGAGTTAAACATAAGAAGCTAGTCATGCTGCTTACCTCAGAGGAAAGAATCAGAAGAATAAGATTGCTGAGACCTAGGGGCTTCCCAGGTGGCACACGTGGTAAAGAACCTGCCTGCCAATGCAAGAGACTATAAGAGATGCAGTTTCAATCCCTGGGTTGGGAAGATCCCCTGGAAGCAGGCACAGCAAATCACTCCAGTATTCTTGCCGGGAGAATCCCATGGACATAGAAGCCTGACTGGCTACAGTCCACAAGTTGTGGAGTCTGATGTGACTGAAGCGACTTGGCATGCCCATAAGTTAGGAAAAGAATCTTTATGGCATATGATTTTTACCTCTTAAGTTTTACTCTTTGTGAGACAATATACACTTTTAAAAATACATAAATATAATATTGAGGTGATAACCAACATTTGTCATGGGAATTGATCAAGTCATAACCAACGTTCACGCACAGCATGTAGTAGATGCTTAATAGGTCTGGACATCTTACTGGATGAAGAGCCAAAAAATTTTCAAGAGTAAAGCAATGTTTAACAGATCAGAGTAAAAAGTGAAACTGCCTCTTTAACTATCAAAATATATAAAGTCTGGTATTGGTGAAGTAACAGAACAAAAGTAACAAAAAAAAAGTCTGGTATCAGGCATATATGTGTGAAAATTTTAAATTGGATTAAAATACTATAGTTTAATTTCTGTGAGCAAAGAATATTCAATAAATGATTTAGGACAATTTTTCACCTGTTTGAAAAATCTTTAAAAAAATCCATGGCTGATTCATGTCAATGTATGACAAAACCCACTACAATATTGTAAAGTAATTAGCCTCCAACTAATTAGAAAAAAAAATTAGGTCCATAATTGTACCTCTCAGTAAAACAAATTCCTGGAAGCTTAAAGATTTAAAATGAGAAAATTTATAATATTATTGGAAGAAATATAGGAGAATGTGTCTGTGTTCTTGTGGTAGGATTGGTCTCATTAATTACAGCAAAAGGAATGAGCAAAATCTATAAACTATTATATATAATGATAAAAAATCTACAATATATTACCAAATACATATCATTTTCATATTCAAACCATATAAACAATACCTACAAGTCAATAAGAAAAATAGTGAACATGATAAGCAGTAATTCTCAGAAAATAGACTGCAAATAGCATCAATAAAATGACTTTATTTCACAAGAAACTAGAGAAATTAAAATTAAAAGAGAAATACACTTTTACATATCAGGTTGGTATAAAGCTTGGTAATACTAAGTGTGGGGAGACAAGAAAATGAGAAATAAGTACATGTAATGTGCTGAAGGACACAGAATATAACAGTGGTTACCTCTGGAGAAAGGATTAAGACTGGGTAAGGATGGTGGTCAAAGAAGACTCTAGTTTAACCTGTGATGTTTGAATTTTTAATAATAAGAACATGTTCTTGTGAAACTATCCCCCCAAATTGCAGAGGAATGAACACTTCTGAATTCATTCTGTGAGGCCATCATCAGCCTGATGCCAAAAGTAGACAAACATACCCCAAATAGAAAAAATTACAGGCCGATATCTCTGATGAATACAGATGCAAAAATCCTCAGTAAAACACTCACAAACCAAATGCAACAATATATTAAAAGGTTCATACACCATCATCAAGTGGGTTTTACCCCATGGATGCAAAGATTTTTCAATATTTTCAAATCAATCAGTGCAACACAGAACATTAACAAATTGAAGAATAAAAACCACACTATCATCTCAATAAATACAGGAAAAAAAAGTTAAAATTCAGCATTCATTTATGATAAAAAAAACTCTTTAGAATGTGGGTATAGAGGGAAAATATTTCAACATAATAAAGGCCATAAATGACAAACACAGCTAACATCATAATCAATGGTGAAAAACTGAAAGAATTTCCTCTGATCAGGAACAAGACAAAGATGTCCACTCTCACCACTTTTACTTAACATAGTTTTGAATGCTCTAGCCATATCAATCAGAGAAGAAAAATAAATAAAAGGAATCTAAATTCAGAAAGAAGTAAAGCTGTTTACAGATGACATGATGTTATACATAGGAAATTCTAAAGACACTACCAGAAAACTACTAGAGCTTATCAATGAACTCATAAAGTTGCTGGATACAAAATTAATATACAGAAATTTGTTGTATTTCTCTATACTAACAATGAAACATCATCAAGAGAAATTAAGGAAACAATCTCATTTATCATCACATGTAAAAAATGAAATATCTAAGAATAAACTTACATAAGGTGGCAAAAGACCTGTACCGCAAAACCTATAAGACACTGATGAAAGACAGCACAAACAGATGGAAAGATATACCATGTTTTTGTATCAGAAGCATTACTATTATTAAAATGACTATACTACCCAAAGCCATCCATAGATTCAATGCAATCTCTATAAAATTACAGTGGCATTTTTCACAGAAGTAGAACTAGAAGTTTTTAAAATTTGTATGAAAATACAAAGACCCCAAACAACCAAAACAATCTTGAGAAAGAAGAATGAGGCTGGAGGACTTGTGCTTTCTGACTTCAGACTATACTACAAAACTACAGTAATCAAAGCACTATGGTACTGGCCCCAAAACAGAAATCTGGATCAATGGAACAGGATAGAAGGCCCCAAAATAAGCCTATGCACTTACAGTCAATTAATCTATGACAGAGGAAGCAAGAATCTATGATGAAGAAAAGATAGCCTTTTCAACAAATGATGCAGGGAAAATGGGAAGTCACATGTAAAATATGAAGTTAGAACATTCTTTAACACTGTATACAAATAATAAGCTCAAGTGGATTAAAGACGTAAATTTGAGACCAGACAGTATAAAACTCTTAGAAGAAAATATAAACAAAACACTCTTTGACATCAATTGCAGAAATATTTTTTGGCTATGTCTCCTGTAGTAATGGAAATAAAAACAAAAATAAAACAAATGGGAGCTAATTAAACTTAAAAGCTTTTACATAGCAAAGGAAATCATAAATAAAAAGACACTCTGAGGGATTCAGAATAGGAGAAAATATTTGCAAATGATGTGACAAATAAGGGGTTAATTTCTAAAATAAGGAAACAGCTCATACAGCTCATTATATGTAAAAAAAAAAAAAAAAAATCAAAAAGTGGGCAGAAGAACTAAATATACTGTTCTCCAAAGAAGACATACAGATGGATGATAAGCACCTGAAAAGATGATCAATATTGCTAATTATTAGAGAATGTAAATCAAAACTACAGTGAGGTATCACCTCACAGCAGTCAGAATGAATGGCCATTAATAAAAAGTCTACAAATAATAAGTACCAGAGAGGATGTGGAGAAAATGAACCCTCCTACGCTATTGTTGGGAATGTAATTGCTGCAGCCACTATGGAGAATGATATGGAGGTTCCTTCAAAAATTATAAAGAGTTACCATATGACCCAGCAATCTCATTCCTGGGCATATATCTGGAGAAAACCACAATTCATTCAGATATGTGCACCCTGATGTTCATTGCAGCACCATTTGCAATTGCCAAGACATGGAAGTAACCTAAATGTCCACTGACAGAAGAATGGATGAAAAATATTTGGTATTTATATATATATATACATACACATATACACACACACACACAATGGAATATTACTCAACCATAAAAACAAATGAAATAATGCCTTTTAAAGCAATATGGATGGACATAGAGATTATCTACTAAGTATGCCAAAGATAAACATCATATGATATCACTTACATGTGAAATTGAAAAAAATAATATAAACGAACTTATTTCCAAAACAGAAATAGACTCACAAACATAGAAAACAAACTTATGTTTATCAGAGGGGATAGTGATGGGCAGGATGTGTGATATATGAGGAATTAACATATACATACTACTATGCATAAAAGAGATGAACAACAAGGACCTACTGTACAGCACATCTTGTAAAAGCCTGTGATGGAAAGGAATCTGGAAAAAAATAAATATATATACATATAGCAAAATCACTTAACTGTATACATGAAGCTAATATGATATTATAAATTAACCATACTTCAATATTTAAATGATTAAAAAGAAATGCAAAAAAAAGACAATAAAATATCTTTAGATGAATGTTTCAGAGTCCTTGTGATATGTAAGTAAGTAATGAAGTTCAGATGTTTAGAATTTTGTATTGAATTAGAGGTAGGCAAAATGACTTCACCATGCCTGCACAAAGAAAAGTGACAAGGAGGAAATCATGTAGATAGAACGACTAATGAATTTGCTCTTGTTTTAAATCATAACATTATGTCTTGAAAAGAGGTTTTAAAAAAGGTTAGTAGTCATATTGCTTTTTTTGAAAAATGTTATTTATTCTAAGACCTAAAACAATTCTCAAATTTTAGTGTTCATAAAAATTATTTCTGATGCTGATTAGAATAGCAGGTTTCTTTTGCCCCATCTAAGAGCTACTAAGTGAGGAATCTTAATTTTACGCACAATGAAGTTTGAGATAAGCTGCGGAAAGTATCCCCCCTACATGTCTCCCATTTTTTTCTTGTTATTGAACTTGCCTTTACTAATCTTTAACTGGAGTCAAGTCACCTCCCATTTCTGTCTTTTTTATCTCTCAAATTTTATTGAGATAAAATTGACAAATAAAAATTGTATATATTTAGTGGGTTTTGTCATACATTGACATGAATCAGTCATGGACCACTACAATATTGTAAAGTAATTAGCCTCCAACTAATAAAAATAAATGAAAAAAAAATTGTATACATTTAGATGTGGAAAAAAACAGTAAGAATAAGTTCATATATTCCTTAAATTTAAGTGAATATTGTCATAAGCAGGTAATTGATGCACCTGGAACATCTCTTTTCTTTTGCTTGTTTAGTAACATAATATTATAAAACATCCAAGAAATTAGCAATTGGGAAATTTTTAAAGTAATAAATTAGTATTTTAACATGTTCTTATAGAAAAAATAATCAATCAGATACAATTCTCAATATCACTTACCTCTGGGGTGTTGTAGTGGATCTCTTTTTTGCCACAGCTACCTGGCCACACACATCAGTCATAGCACAGGGGACCAAATTAACAATCCCATCCCAGGCAACGACTATAATCCTCATAGAGCATAGAGCAATGGCACTGATGCAAGCAAAGTGTGAGAGAAAGAAGCTGAGGGGTTAGAAAGGAGAAGGATGAAGAGAAACACTAACAACAGACTAAGAACTCAAGGGAGAGATGAAAGGAGTAATGGGAAAATGTCAAGGAAAAGAAGATAAGATAAACATCCATAAAATAGAAAAAAAAATAATAATTTTATTTAAAAATAATATTTAAATTATTAAATTAAATATTTAATTTAATTTAATTAAAAAATTAATAATAATTAAATTATTAAATAATGTGTTGGAATATAAGAAATTATTCTCCCCCTGAAGAGACAGAGAAGGCGGAGAACACAGACATGGTGGGAAAAGGGAACACAGACGCTGAGAGAGAAGGATCAGGGGAAGACAATAGCACAGATGGGAGAAGAAACAGGAAGAGAAGGGGTGCCCGAGTGCAGAGGGCAGCCAGGCAGAGGCACAGAGCTCTCCCGTAACCAATGCAATCATAAGATCTCTGAGTTCTGAGAGTTCAGTGACTCTGCCAACCGGGCTGGGAGGAGCTATGGAGCAGACTGCATTGTCTGCGACCTCTTTTGGCTTCCGCAGCCAACTTTACCCTCTTTGGTATCTTGTCATACTTGCCCTCAGGCCTCCCCCAAGCACCGGAGGCAGTAGTTTTCAGTCTGGACCAAAACCATGTAAAGACCTGATGCTTCCCAGCTTCCTCTTCCATCACTGGACATTCTGTGCTCATGTTTAAGAGCCTGGCTTCTTCCAGGTGAGCAGGTGTCCATAGAGCCTGTAAAGCCAAGCTCAGCAGATCCAGACATTCCAGACCTCCTTGTTGAGTCCCAAACTTCATCTCCATCTCTATATACCCATATCAATTCAAGTTCTTGCTGAACAGAGCATATACTTGTATTCATACCACCTCATCTGCCTGGAATGCCTTCCCTGATCCTTCATTCATTCAATAGATATTTAGTGAGCATTCACTATGTACCTGGTAATGTGCTAAGTGCCGAGAATAGAAGGAATAAGCAGATACACTTTCCTTCTGGGAGATGATGCCCCCATTGACCTATCCTCCCCTGAAACGCTGACTTCCATCAAGTTTCTTCTCCTCAGTAATTTCTCCTCTTTCCTATATCACTTGTCTGGAATCAATAAGATACTCATTAATCAAGTAATGCCCTGTTGACAAACATAACATCAAAAGTTCCTAATACAGGGATTTATGAACCTACAAACTGTATGCACAATCTGGTGTTCATGTGAACAGCCATGGACAGAAAATCCACAGTTTTCTTATAATCCTTTAAAAAGTAAAAAGATTGCTTTTATTTCTGAATTGAAGTTATTTATCTGGTGGAGGTATTTACATTTTCAAAAATGGATTTCCCCATTTTTGGGGAGCATAAAGCCCATAAGTGTGGTCCCTGTGTGTATTGCTTACATTACCTATTCACACCTGAGAACATTTAGCATTGGGAAAGGTGGCATCCGGACAAGTACCATGAGTGAAATTTTCCTGTCCTTAAGGGTGCCAGAGAATAAATTCTCAACTTTGGGATGAATCAAGAGAAGTTTCCTGGAACCCAGGAGGTGATTTTTGATCCTGAAGAATAATTGGAATACCTCAGACTGAGCAGAGGCCAAATATTCCAGGCAGAAGGAAGAGACAGAGCTTAAGGCAGAAAAGAGAAAGCAAAAATTGATGGAGGAGGCAAGTTGAGTCCCTTGAATGAGCAGTGGTCCACACAGGGAGGCAGTGGAGGGAATCTGCTCATGAATGCCATACTTAGGAGATGGAACTTTATGTTGATACATCACTGAGTCATGGTTAAGAAATAGGATCTGGCCTTAGTTTGGGGAAACTGCTCACTGAGCCTTTCATCTCATCTGCAAAGTGAGGACAAGAATAATCACCTTCCAGGGTGGCTATGCAGATTGAGTCTGTGTGTTCAAAAGCACCAGACAGTTGCCTGATTCACACAGAAAACACTCAACAAGTGGTGGGGACTATTGGCTGTTAAGCAAAGGTGCAGATTTATGCCTGTTCACTGGATGGCAGAGAGATAGGAAGACAGGAGAAGAGAAGAAGCTACTAATAATCAGTTTGTTGTTTCAGGCTGGAGACAGCTCTGGGGTGTGTTACCTGGGACAGGTTCCCTAATCATTCTGTTGCCCAGTTTTATCATCCATTCTGACAGTGAAAATAAAATAGGATAATGTATGTGAAGTCTCTACTCTATTACCAGGTTCATTGTAAGTACCCAACACACAGCGGCAGCGATAATCATGTCTCCAATTTCATCACTTTTTGTTCCCTGGACAAAGATGAAGTGTAAAGAAGCAAAGTTTTTTTTTTTTTTTAAGCGCATGGCAGTGCTGGGAAAAGACAAGCAAAAGCTTGTCTTCAAGAATTGGAAACCTAAGCACAAAGAGTAGATAAGCATGAGAGGACTTTGTTACCTTCATAACCTTTCAAAACCTAACAACCAGGTTTCAGAAACACTGTCCCAGTACCTTGAAGGGATCAGTTTCAGGCAGTCTAGCCATTGTTGCATCTCTTTAGACTTGAAAAGACAAATCGTGCACACCCTCCCTATAACCTGTGATGAGACCCTATGGAAGTAAATTTCTCTTTCTGGGTCTCAGTCTCACACCTGTAAAATCACAAGTTGGATGAAACAACGCTCAGCTCCTTCCTAGTTCTACCCATGGATTAGAGAATTAGGAGAAAAAAATATTTCAAAACAAAATCTGACCACACAAAGTCTTCTACCTTAAGAGAAAGAGTAAGCAGGAGAATGGCAAGGATAGTTGTGAGTTGAAAAAAATATCTTAAGCATTTCATAGTGGAGAGATGAAGTATCAATACAAGATGCAGCAAGGAAGAGCCAGACCTGAAACTATATAATCAGTGACATCAGGAAGGCCTGGAGAATCATGAGGCAGGTACCATAGGGAGCCCTGTGTCCTGGGTGAACAGATTCCACAACCCAGGGAGGGCTGCTCTGATCAGTCAGTTGGGTCTGCAACAAAGTTTCTCTTAGTGCAGAAAAAACTGCATATCTCCATCTTCTTGAAGGAAATAGGGCTGAAAGAGAAGCAGAAGAGAACCATTAAACACAGAGAAGAGAAATTTCCAGGGGAAAGAAAGGCTTGCTTGATCAGAACTCTTCTAGAATTTCCTTCTATCTTGCTTGTGAAAGTAGCAGTTGACCAAGATGCCTGGGGCACTCTCCATCCAATCAGCAGGAAACAAGTCGATGTTTCCCACCATGACTGTCTTAAGAAATTCAATAAGACTCATAAAAATGAAAATAGAATAGCTCAAAAAAGAAACCCAGAAAATCCTGGAAGAGAGAGATTCATACTAAAACACTGACAGAATCTTTAGAAGTTAAGAAAAGTCTTTCAGAAACAAAAATTGGAGCACAGAGAGACCATATAGCCCTCATCCATAAGGAAAACAGTGGAAGAGGGCTGGATCAGGAGGGGACAGGCTTCTAGCTGGAAGCCAGCACAGAGCTTCTCACCTGTGGGAAAAACCCCTTGCTGGGCCACATTCAGCATCTAGCTCAGGGGTTTTATTCCGTGTCACTTCTCACTGCCACACATTTTTCTCCCTTCTGCTGAGACTAAGGAAAGTTACTTCTGTTCTTACAAGTCCTTAGAGAACCCTTCTCTGCCACATCTCTGTCCCCAGTCTGTTGCAATTAAACCTCTTGGGAAAGGAAGCCTCTTGCAAAGTTCTCTGCTCACCAATAAACAAACTCTTTCCCAGGGGTACATGGAGAAGAAACTGGGGAGAGATTCTCTGGGTCAGTCCAGGAAAAAGTGTCTCTCCCCGGCTTAAAACTCAAACAAGAAATGTTGGGTTTTGCTCTGGGTTATGGCTCCCAATATGAGTGCCCAGTAAATACTGTATATAGGTGAAGACAACAGGGTATCCTCCAAAGTCTTCCAGACTGTTGCCCCTCCGATTTCTTTTGCCTCCTCCTGTTACCTAGGTTATGAGACATTCCCATCCAAGATGGCACTGATGCTTCCAAACTCAGAACTCAGTTCCGCTGGAATTCAATGAAGTCCTAAAGAGGTCAAAGATTCAACAAACACTTTGCTAGGACAAAGGTCATCTGTCCCTGAACTGACCACTTTTTGCCCACTTTTCCATAAGCTCACACCCAGTTGAACTTCTGTCAGACTAAGAAATTTAAAGGTAGCATAGCAGACACTTGACCTTATAGTCAGACAGAGCTGGGTGTCAATATTTTTGGATTTCACCTTAGGCAAAGGACCCATTTGAACACCAATTTTCTCATCCATAAAATGGGAATAATGATTTTCACTACAAAATGCTTGTTGTGAGGCTGAAACTGAAAAGATAACTGAAAGTCATCTCCCCATTAAGTTTCTAAGAATTATGGTTACTAGCATGACTTCCCTCCATTCTCTCTAAAGCCCCCAAAACAGAGACAAATACAGACTTCACAAAAATAGTTTATAAAGCTTATTAAGCAAATAACAAAACCACAGGAGGAAAAAATGTTGAGGAGAGAAAAGAATCTATTTCCCAGAGTTATCACTTTATAATATTCAAAATATCTAGTTTTCAATGCAAAATCACAAAGCATGAAGAAAACGAGAGAGTACAATCCACTCACAGAACAACTGAACAGAAGTTGTCCTTGAGAAAACATAGATATTAGACATACCAGAATGGACTTTAAGTCAGCTGACTTAAATACTCTGAAAGAGCTAAAGGAAACCATGGACAAAGAGCTACAGAAACTAGAAGAATAGTTCATGAATAAATAGAGAATGTCAATAAGCAGATACAAATTATAAAATGAAATAAATAGAACTTCTGAAGCTGAAAATGAAAAACTCACTAAGGGTATCAGCAGCAGATTTTAAAAGGTAGAAGCAGAAGAAAAATCCGAGAATCTGATGATAGATCAATTTAGATTATCTAAACAACAAAATTTGTTCTTAGATTATCTAAGAACAAAAATTTTTTTTAAATGACAAATAATAATTTTAAAAAAGCCCAAGAGATCTGTGTTATATAATCAAGTATAGCAACATAGGCATTTGGAAATTCAAAAAAGAGAAGAGACAAAGACACAGTAAGAATATTTAAAGAAATAATTGTTGAGAACTGTTCAAGCTTGATAAAACACATGAAAAACCACATGTAAGAAGTTCAATGAACTCCAAGCAGCATAAACACAAAAGAGATACTTATACATTATAATGAAATTGTTGGAAGCCAAAGACCAAGAGAGAATCTTGAAAGCAACAAAAGAGAAACAACTCATCATGTACACAAGCTCAATAAGATTCACAACAAATTTCTCAGAAACCCTGAGACCATAAGGAAGTACACTGACCACTTAAACCACTGAAATTAAAAAAAAAAAAACCATCAACAAAGAATTCTATATCGAAACATATATACTACCATATGTAAAATAGTTATCCAGTGGGCATTTGCTGTGAGATCCAGAGAACCCAAAGCTGGTGCTCTGTGATAACCTAGAGCGGTGGGATGGGGAGGGAGGGAGGAGGAAGGCTTAAGAGGGAGGGGACATATGTATACCTACGGCAGATTCATGTTGATGTATGGCAGCAACCATCACAGTATTGTAAAGTAATTATCTTCCAATAAAAAATATTTTTTAAAAAAGCCCACAGCTAATATCATACATAAGGCTCAAAGGCTGAAACTTTTTCTTCTAAGATGAAGAAAAATACAAACATGCCAGTTTTCATCACATCTGTTCAACACAGTACTAGATTTAAATATTTATTTTTGACTTCTGAAAAAAAAAGAATTTTATATCTGGCTAAATTACTCTTCAAATAAAGGAGAAATAATATATTTAAAAATAATAAAATATAGTTTTAGCTACACAAAAACCTTGAGATTACATTATTAGTAGACAAGAAATGTTAAAAGGTTCATTCAGGGTGAAAGGAAAGGTCGCGAGATAGGAATTTGAAGTCATATGAGAAATAGAGAATTCTGGCAAAAGTAAGTATAAAAACTAATATTACTGTATTTTTGGTTTTCAACTTTCCTAAATTATTTAAAATATATTAAGGGAAAATTATAAACCTGTGCTAAACAATGTGTAAGATGTAATATTTGTGACAACAGCAAAATAGAGAGAGACAGAGCAATGTAGGGGGCAGGTTTTATATTTATAATAAGAACACGGTTACATTAAATCAAACTAGATTATTATAAATTTAAAATATGAATTGTAATTCCTATGGCAATTGAGAAATTTATGTACAATATACACAAAAAGAAGGAGAGAATCAAAATAGCACACTAACAAAAAAATAAATTATATACAAAAGACAGTAATGGAAGAAATGAGAAGTCAAAAATCTGTAAGATATATAGAAAATAAATATCAAAATGGCAGAAGTAAGTCTGTCCACACCAGTAATTACTTTAAATTTCAATGAATTAAAGTCTCTAATTTAAAGCAAATATTGGCAGAATAAAACATGATCCAATTATGCTATCTTTAAGAGATTCACTTAGATATAAAGACATAGATTAAAATTTTTTAATGGAAAAAGAATGTTCCATGCAAATTTATCAAGAAAAAACTGGAGTGGAAATACTAATATCAGAACAAGTATAGTTTTAAAAAAACTGTTACAGAGGAGAAGGTGAAGATGTTGGAATAGGAGGAAAGAAAACCCCAATGAAAATATCAAAAATACACTTACATGTGGAACAGTTCTCACTGAAAAGGAACTGGAGACTGGCAGAAAGACTCCTGCACAACCCAGGTTGTAAGATGAACCACAGAAGATCAGGTAGGAAGGGAAGAGAATCGGTCAGATCTGACCTGTGAATCTGGAAGGGGTCTTAGAGGAAAAGGGAGATTACAGAGTGGAGATCCTCATATGGTAGTGAGAGAGTCGAGCCAGATACTGGGTGTAGCAGCCCTGGAAACCAACAGGGGGAAGATGAGCCCCTTGGTGGGTTGGAGGGCCAGGGGGACTAACAGGAAGTCTGTGGGAGGTTTGGACTTGGCTCAGGAGGAGTGCACATGCTCCCTAAGCAGGGCAGAGGAGGCAGATGGACAGCTGCAGGAGTGGCTGGCCAGTTTCCCATGACTGCTCTAGTGGGCTGCCCTGCCCAGTGAACACTCCGGCTCTGCTTGGAAGCTCAGATATGAGACACAGAGGAGGCTCAGGCCCTAAGTGGCGTCTGAGCAGAACAGGGGTAGCCATTACCAGCACTTACATGGGCAGCTCATTAGAAGCAGCTCTGATCTCTCCTAGCAACCACACCACCACAGCCTGTGCCCCTGCTTATACCAAGAGTCCATAAAGGCCTCACATGCTTGGACGAGCAGCTCACCACCAGGGCAAGAGCAGCAGAGTTCAAGCAAAGAGCCAGCTGTGAGAGACAAATGAGGCTCAGACCCCAAGTGCTATCTGAACAAGGCAGGGGCAGCGAATACAGGTGCTTACTATCAGAAGCACTCATACCTCTGACCCCAGCTGGACTATCACAGCCCATGCTCCAGACCACACCAGCTGCTCTGGCCCCAGAACTACTAATCTCTGGGGAAAGGATTCTGTGCTGGGAGGGTTGAGAGCACCACTTACAAGAAATCAAGCCCGCTTAGGCCCAGCCTTCAGAGTTTCTGCTCTAGCAACTTCAGATCTGCCTCCAACCCTGATAGGCAAGTGACAGCCACCGAGAAGATGGGAAGCTCTGAAACACACCTAGCTCAGGCCCTGGCCCCACGATCTCCATACTAGCCTCCTACCAAGATGAAAACTGCCCGAGGAAAAATGTGAATTCTGTTCTTGTCAAATCCAGCTCTCCTACCAAAGTCATGGGGCATACTGTGTAGGGATGCTCCCACACAAGGACATCACTTCAATTGCAATAGGTAACTGTTTTACCTAATTTCATAGAAAACAAACAGAGTGACGCAAAAGAAGACAGAGTATTTTTCAATTATAAGAGAAAGAGAGGAGGGAGATCAAGATGGCAAAATAGAATGATGTGGATGGGAGGCGGGAGGGAGGCTTCAGAGGGAGGGGATAAATATATAATTATGGCAGAGAAGGCAGATGGACAACTTCAGGAGTGGCTGGCCAATTTCTCATGACTGCTCTAGTGGGCTTCCCTGCCAAGTGAACACTCCAGCTCTGCTTGGAAGCTCAGATATGAGACATAGAGGAAGCACATTATTGTATGGCAAAAACCAACACATCTTTGTAAAGCAGTTATTTTCCAATTAAAAAAAAGAAGAATGTGGAGCCCACCTCCTCCCACAAATACATAAATTACATCTATGTGTGGAAAATTCACAGAGCACCCACTGAACACTGGCAGAAGTTCTCACACAACCAAAATTGCAAGAAAGGTAACCATGTACTGGGTAGGATTAAAGAGAATCTAGACGGAACTTGGGCCCCTGAAGGGGGGCTTTGAAAGAAGAGAGGATCCTTCACCCTAGGAACCCCCTTCACTGGCTAGAAATTCATCTAGAACAGATAGGGAGTTTCAGAGGCTCAGAGGACAGTGCAGCAGCTGGATTGTGGCAGATAGAACGTACGGCAACCAGTGTAGACAGTCCTGGCCACCTCGCTGCACTACTCAGCTCAAGAGTGTGGTCCTAGCCACAACTGGGGATGTGCTCTGATCTATCATAGAAGCCTCATTGTTAACATGTACACGAAGAGAGGGACGGGGTCCCACATATCAGCCTCATTCACCGTGTGCTCACAGCAAGCTTGGCTCTGCCTCTACAAGCTCTGGGAATGCATCTAGATTTCCCTCCTTCAGAGGCAGGGCTTAAACCTGAGCCATGTTCTGGCAGCCATGCAACTTTGATGGACTTATGCTGCCAGCAGCTTTGTAAGCTAGGCACTTGCAGGACCTCCAAGCAGGTGCTCCTGTGGCTGGAGCTGATCTGACATTAGCAGTGGTGAGTTTTGTATGTGCATGCATGTAGAGGTGGGGCAGGCATCTGGGCTGATTCCACAGCTCCAATGGCAGGTCCACATGCAAGAATATTGTCCTGGTGCCTAACTTTGGCAGATCTGTACTAGCTGATCCACACCAGTGACTTTGTGAGCACAGCACCTAAGGGACACCCAGGCTGCTTGCCAGCATTCCCGTGGTTGAGGTGGGGCTGAGGGCAGTGGCAACAACAGTATACTTGTGAGCACACACAAAAGGTGACAGGCAATGCCACAGAGTGACTACCTGGTGGATAGCTCCCGCAGAGCAATACTCCATGGCTCTTCTCTCAGTTAAAGTGCTCAAGTCCCACCTACCTTACACTGCAGCTTAGAACTGGATCAAGGAGCTTCTACTCCAACAACTGGGGAGTAGATCCAACCCCCAACAAGGCTATGACAACCACAGAGCAAAGAGGAAGCCCCACTCAACATCCAGTGTAGGCGCCAATCTCCATGTCACTCACTACCCTATCAAAAGGATGCTCCTGGAGAAGGGAATGGCAACCTACTCCTCTATAGTTGCCTGGAGAATCCCTTGGATAGAGGAGCCTGGCGGGCTACAGTCCATGCGATCACAAAGAATCCAACATGACTGAAATGAATGAGCATGCATGCATGGCATCAAGAGGATGAAGGCCTGCACACACTGAGGAAAGACAGATAGACATCGATACTAAAAAACAGCCCTCACACCAAAAATTTTAGACTAATACAGGCTACACAAAGTTGATCCCACATAAAAACAATCCTTTAAGGCCAGAGTAGATAACTGTCTCCCCCAAATTCAGAGTCAGAGAAATACAAGTAAAATAAAGAAGCAGAGGAACCTTTCCCCATTAAAAAAAACAAGAGAATTCCCTTGGAAGAACAAAAACTGGAACAGACTTCTCCAGTCTACTAGACCCTGAGCTCAAAACAGACGTAATAAAAATACTAAAGACATTAAGAAAGGCTACCAGTAACAAAGAACAAGAAACTATAAACTTAAAAAAAGGAGCCAATCAAAATTAGAAAACTGGTATTTCCCTAGTGGTTTGGTGGTTAAGACTCTGTACTTCCAATGTAGAGGGTTCAGGTTCAATCCCTGGCCAGGGAGCTAACATCCCACATGCTGTGAAAGTGTGTGGCCACCTCAAAAAAAAATATATAAATATAAAACTGTCTGGATTAAAGCCATGCTAAAGGCAATAAATAGTAAATTACATAATGCAGAAGGAAAATTAAGTCATCTGGAAGATTGATTAATGGAAATCACCCAATCAGAACAGTAGATAGACAAATTAAAAAAAAAAAAGATGAAGAAAGCAACATAGGCAATCTGTGGGATAACATAAAGCAAGCCAATCAACACATAATAGGTATCCCTGAAGGAGAAGAAAGAGAACAGGATTGAAACTGTATTTGAAGAAATTGTGGTTGAAAACTTCCCAAACCTAAAGAATGAATCAGATACTCAGGTACAAGAAAAATGGAGGATCACAAACAAGGTGAATCCAAACAGACCCACATCAAAACATTCTAATTGAAATGGCAAAAGTTAAAGAGAGGATTCTGATGGTAGCAAGAGAAAAACAAGAGTTAGTTACAAGGGAACCCCACTAAAACTATAAGCTGATTTCTCTACAGAAACCTTGCAGGCTAGAAAGGAGTGGCAAAATATACTCAAAGTTCTGAAAGAGAAATACCTACAACCTAGGATACTCTACCCAGCAAGATTACCATTTAGAACAGGAGAGAGAAAGAATTTCCCAGGCAAGCAAAAATTAAAAGAATACAGCAATATAAACCTATCCTAAAAGAAATATTGAAAGATCTTCTCTAAATAAAAAATTAGCAAGAATCTATAGGAAAGAAAAAAAATCACATTAAGAAAGAAAATCGTTTAAATAAGCCAATGCATAGATTTTTTTAAATAAAAAAAGGAAAGCAATTGTAACTATAATAAATAGCAAAAGGCTAACCATGAAGATGTAAAAAAGGACATAAAAATTTTTAAATGTGGGAAAGGAGAGTAAGAAAACATAGATTATATTTTAGAATGTATTTGAGTTTATACAGACTAACTGCATAAAGCAAGTAGATACAGTAGTGAGTTAACATACTTGAAAACCAGGATAACCACAAGTCAAAAACATACGATAGGGTCACAAAAACCAAAGAGAACTCAAGCATAAAACAAAAGAAAGACATCAAACCACAAAAGAAAAAATGAGAAATACAAAATCAACTGGAAAACAAGTTTTAAAATGGCAATAAATACAAACCTATCCATAATTACCTTAAATGTCAATGGACTAAATCTCCAATCAAAAGACATAGGATGTCAAATTGGACAATAAAACACAAGCTTACAAAATGCTTTTATAATAAGAGACCCACTTTAGGGTGAAGGACACATTTGGGTTGAAAGTAAGAGGATGAAAAAGATATTTCATGCAAACAGAAATGACAAGTGGGGTTAGCAATACTCATCAGACAGAATAGACTTAAAACGAAGGCCATAAAGAATGATAAACAAGGACACCATATACTAAAAAAAGAAAAGAAAAGAAAGAAAGAAAGGCTCAATATAAGAAGAGGATGTTATATTCATTAACACATATGCACCTAATAAAGGAGCACCTAAATACATAAAACAAGCACTAGCAGACATAAAGTGAGAAACTGACAGGAACACAATAATAGCAGTAGATTTTAACATCCCACTGACATCAGTGAACAGATCTTTCAGACAGAAAATCAATAAGGCAATAGAGATCTTAAATGAAATAACACATGGAGACTAAACAAAATGCTACTAAAAATATCAATGGGTAAATGATGAAATCAAAGAGGAAATTTTAAAATATCTTGAGACAAATGACAATGAAAACACAAATCTACAAAATCTATTAGATGCAGCAAAAATAGTTCTAAGTAGGAAATTCCTAGCAATGCAGGCCTTTCTGAAAAAATAAGAAACATCTCAAATGAACAACCTAAATTACCACCTAGAGGAATTAGAAAAAGAACAAAGGCTACACTCAACAGAAGGAAAGACATAATGAAGATCATAAAGGAAATAGAGATTTTAAAACTAGAAAAAGCAGTAAAACCAAGAGGTAGTATTTTGAAAGGATAAACAATATCAACAAACCTCTGGCCAGGTTCCCCAAAAGAGAAGAGAGAGGACTCAAACACAATAAGAAACAAAAAAGGAAAAATAAAAACTTACACTTTAGAAATTTAAAAATACCATGAGAACACTATGAACAATTATATGCCAACAAATTGGACAACCTAGAAGAAACAGACAAGTATCTGGAAACATTGTTGCTGCTCAATCAGTATGTCTGATTCTTTGTGACTCCATGGACTATAGCACACCAGGCTTCTCTGTCCACTCTCTCCGAAGTTTGCTCAAATTCATGTCCATTGAGTCAGTGATGACATCCAACCGTCTCATTGTCTGTTGCCTCCTTCTCCTCCTGCCCTCAATCTTTGCCAGCAGCAGTCTTTCCCAGTGAATCAGCTGCATCAGGTGGCCAAAGCATTGGAGCTTCAGCTTCAGCATCAGAACTTCCAATGAATATTCAGGGTGGATTTTCTTTAGGATTGACTGGTTTGATCTCCTTGCAGTCCAAGGGACTCTCAAGAGTCTTCTCTTGCACCACAGTTCAAAAGCATCAATTCTTCGGTGCTCAGCAGCCAGATATGTGTACCCCATCCACGCTGATAAGTCATGAGATTCAGGCAGCACACCAAGGAGAACCATGAACTTGGGCAGCTCTCCTCAGCCTTCTGTAATTCTTGAAGGCACACAGCTGAGGGTGGTCTTGTGCCTAGTCTGCCAGCAGCTGAGGGATTAAGGGTCTGTGTCTTCTGTACTATGTAACCATAGAGGCTCTGACTTCCTGCCACATTGCCTATACTCAGCATGGACAGGGTAGATTGAATTGATGTGCTAATCTTGTTACTTCTGGTCAGAAACTAACTTTAATTTTCAGTAGGACATATTCGTACCTCCTTCAATCAAACTACATTTGAGTAAGCCAGGTTCCCAGGGCCCAGAGCTGTATAAGCAGTGGCAGTGCCATGCTATTCCTGTCCCCCACCACATGGACACCTCCCCAGGAGTTTCTTGAGAGCACCAGCCACTTCCTTGTTCCTCAGGCTGTAGATGAGTGGGTTGAGCATAGGGGTAATCATGGTATAGGAGGCTGAGACCACCTTGTCCTGCTTGGAGGAGTGGTAGGTCTGGGGCTGCATGTAAGCAATCATGGCAGCCCCATAGAAGAGAGACACAACTGCCATGTGGGACGAACAGGTAGCAAAGGCCTTTTTCTGACCTTCAGCAGAATGCATGCGGGCACGGTTATCAGGATCAACAGGTAGGAGATGGAGATAATAGAGAAGGGCAGAAGCAGCATAAGGACACAGCACACATAGATCATAGTTTCATAGAGAGAAGTGTCAGCACAGGCCAGCTTGAGCACTGCAGGGATGTCACAGAAGAAGTGGTCGATCTCCTGAGAACCACAGTAGGGAAAGCTCAGGGTGAAGATGGCCTGAAACAACCCATCCACCAGACCAGAGAGCCAACACAATGCCACCATGAGCCAGCAGACTCGGCGGTTCATGATCACTGAGTACCTCAGTGGGTTGCTGATGGCCACATAGCGATCATAGGCCATGAAAGCCAGCAGGAAGCACTCATCCCCCAGCAGGGTGACAAAGAAGAGGATCTGGAGCCCACAGCCTGTGAAGGAGATGGAGCCATGGCCCAAGAGGTAGTCGATGGCCATCCGTGGTACAATGGTGGAGATGAGCATGAGGTCCATGAGTGACAGCCAGCTGAGGAAGAAGTACATGGGGCTGTGTAGACGGGAGTCAGCATTGATGAGGAGGATCATGAGCCCATTGCCAGAGAGGGCCACCAGAAACATGACCATGATGACGGAGAAGAGGAGGAGGTGCAGTGGTGTGTCGTTGAAGAGGCCCAGGAGGATGAAGTGGGAGATGAGAGTCTGATTTTTCACCAAGGCCATTGTTCCTGCAGAAGTATGCACCAGCAGATGGTTGGAATCTGGAATCAGGTGGTTTATGTTTAATGTTTACTGAAGTCATTTATAGTTTTTTCCAATATGTTGCCCACTTTAAATGTTATTTGGTTTAGAATAAAAGACATGTCCTCTTAAGAGAAAGAATATGTAACAAAGATGCAGACTGTTGTTGCTGATGCTGCTTTAAATCTAGGACTTGCTGCATCTTGTTGAGAAGCACATGTCAAGCTATTATTGCTAAAGTCGGCACTGATTTCGCCTCTACTACAAGTCTGTCTCCAGTCTATAGACAGTCTCTTACCAACCTCTGCTGCTGCTGCTGCTGCTAAGTCACTTCAGTCGTGTCCGACTCTGTGTGACCCCATAGACAGCAGCCCACCAGGCTCCCCCATCCCTGGGACTCTTCAGGCAAGAACACCGGAGTGGGATGCCATTTCCTTCTCCAATGCATGAAAGTGAAAAGTGAAAGTGAAGTCACTCAATCATGTCCCGACTCTTCGCGACCCCACGGACTGCAGCCTACCAGGCTCCTCTGTCCATTGGACTTTCCAGGCAAAAGAGTACCAGAGTGGGTTGCCATTGCCTTCTCCATATACCAAGCTCTAGGCCAGCTCTGCTGCTGCTAAGTCGCTTCAGTTGTGTCCGACTCTGTGCGTCCCCATAGACAGCAGCCCACCAGTCTCCCCCGTCCCTGGGATTCTCCAGGCAAGAACACTGGAGTGGGTTGCCATTTCCTTCTCCAATGCATGAAAGTGAAAAGTGAAAGGGAAGTCGCTCAGTCGTGTCAAACTCTTAGGGACCCATGGACTGCAGCCTACGAGGCTCCTCCGTCCATGGGATTTTCCAGGCAAGAGTACTGGAGTGGGGTGCTAGGCCAGCTTTAATCAAAGATTTTCTTTTTCAGGCAAATGTACTAAAGTAGCAAAGGCATTTACCATCTCTGTGAACTGAGCATTTACATAACCTTTCTGAACCTGTTTTCTCATATTAATTTGAGATAACAGCTATCTTATAAAGTGATATTAAACACTGAAAGTGAAAGCATAAGCTATTTCTAGTAGGACAGAAATAATGATACCTGACATTACACGAGCAATTCTCATGTGCCAGGCACCACCATGACCACTCTGTCACATCCTCATAACTGCCTGGAAAGACTGATTTTCATTACTGTTAATAAGTGGGGAAACTGAGAGAGAGGGAGATTATTTTTTCAGATATGGAAACATAAAATATTTCTTAAGAAGCTAGTAAATGAAAAACTGGAGGCAACCTAAAAACCCAACACAAAGTAAATTATAAAATAATCAAATAATAAAATATGTTGCCAGTGGAATACTTATGACATTTTAATAGCTACTGAGCAAAAAAATTACATCAACTAGTCTTTTTAAGTATTTAAAGCAACTGTGAGAAATATGCCAATATACTTAAGCACATGGTTCCATTTAGGTAGTAGGGTTGAGGGTTATCTCTCTCCAACTGTGTATTTTACACATCTATTAGCAATATGGAAATATAATGTTAAAGTAACATTATACTATGTATAAGATCAACATACAAAAATCTGAATCTTCCTCATACATACCACTAAATAAACAACTTATATAATTGCAATAAAAACTGTGAAGTGTCTAGGAAAGAACCCCAATGCTAAAAATTATAAAGCATAATTGAAAGACAGAAAAGAAGGCCTGAAAAAAGCTATGCATATTTTTAGAGACATAAGCTCAACAGTGTAAGGATGTAAATTCTCCACAAACTTAATGTATAATTTCTTTGAGATCCCAATTAATTTCCAAAAAGACCCTTGCATTTTGGATATGACCATTTAGAGGTAGAATTCTCTCAAAAGTCACTCAAAATCAGTAGTGAGAGGAACACAGTCTATGTTGGATAAAGTTAGACTAGCTGAAAGTAGAACCCACAACATAAAATTCGAAGGGATAGCAAAAGCAGTAGCAATTGAACAAAGAAAGGGAAAAAAAGACACCTGTGAGCATAAACCACAAAGTAACCTCTCCCAAGATAGGAATAGAACCAAAACTACCAGTTTCAGCCAGCAGAAGCTGGAAAGTGGTACAAGGATTCTAAAGATAGTAGTTTATCCCAAGTAGCAGAGGAGAAGGACTTGAACAAAGACTCATGTAGATTAGTTGTATTTGCAGGAATAGTTCTGTATTAGTGATAGGGAGAAAAGACAGGATGTACATTAGGAAAACCACATAGTTCTCCATCCCAGTAGCTCAAGGAAAACAAAATAGTATCCTCAAAACCTAGTCTAGCAATCCATGATATACTAACAATTCAACCTCTGGACTAAAATGGCAAACTGAACACACCTAATATCTGCTTCCTGAAAAAAGCCACTAGAAAGACAGCAGTCACAGGTAAAAAGAACTAAGTACCTATCAGGAGGAAAATGGAAATAATATGCAAATGAGGTTGCTTTTGGTGTGTTTATATAGAATTGTCCCCAAACTATATTGTTCAATGTAAAAGGGACATTACGGAAGAGTGTATACAGTAAAATTGTACATATAAGGTATTGTATTACTTATTTTATATTAATTACATGATATATATGTTTAAATAAGCATCATATTACAATCATACATTTATACTCTATTATATTTCATACATTTCAGGGAGTATTACTTAATATTATATTTTACTCATATATGTGTAAAAAGAAATGAATATGTTTCTGTATACATTTATGTAAATGTCAAAATCTCTGAAAGTAACTAGTAACACCATCAATTATTAGTTTTCAGTTAAGTGCTCACTGACTCTTTCATCTCATCTGCAAAATGAGGACGAGAATAATCACCTCCCAGGGTGGTTAGGAAGACTGAGTTCATGTGTTCAAAAACACCAGACACTTGCCTTGGTCACACAGAAAATGATCAACAAATGGTGGGTACTGTTGTTGAGCAGAGGAGTAGGGCTAAGCCTGTTCACTGAATGACAGAGAGAGAAGGAGACATGATAAGGGGAGAAACTACTCGTAAGAAGCTGTGATGGTTCAAGCGAGAGGTGGCCACTGGCTGTGTTACGTTGGGCAGGTTACCTGCTCATTGTGATCCTCAGTTTTATCATCCATTCTGGCAGTGAGAATAAAATGAATTATGTATATAAAGCCTTTACTCTTGTGTCTGGCACATAGTAGGTACCCAATACACATGGGCAGGAGCATAATGATGTCTACAATTTCTGTTACTTATTATGCTCTGGACAAGGTGGTAGCAAGAGAAATGCAAGGAAGGAGAATATTTTTAAGTGCATTGCATTAGAGTTTGAATTTACATCTTAATAGGAAACTTGGCCACTGTTTAATTAGGCTCATCAGATGCATCAATTGACTTTCAATAAATGCCTTGGGGAAACTAATCTTTACTGATAAAAACATGGCTCTACTCCAATGTAATGTAATCCCTTGGTACCAACTGTAAAGCAAATTTTTTTTGACAAAGCCTTACCAGATACCTATTGCAGATATAGTCTCAGCTGGGCAAAGCAGGAGATATTTCAGTGCAGAAAGGCAATCCTGCATCCCTCAGATAAGGCTTGCAGAGCCCAAGGTTGTGCATAAATGACTCCTGGAGGGGTGCACCTAGGAATTTTCTCAAAGAGCCTGGAAGCAGAATGAGGAGAAGTCAAACCTATGGTAGAACTTTTTCAAAGAGAAGGAAGCTACAGTGTAGAAAGAGGAAGGAGCAAACACACCAAAACATTTCTCCAAATAAGAGCAGAGTTCTGGCCTCTTCAGGTAGAAGAGGAACAGGAGATCATCCAATAGGAAAAAAAATTATGTGGTTTTAGTGAAAGACAAGCAAAAACTTGTTTTCATGAGTTGCAAACATAAGCACAAATGGTAGATAAGCATGAGAGGACTTCACCATAATCTTTCAAAATCTAACAAACAGGTATCAGAGACACTCTCCCGGTACCTTGAAGGGGCCAGTTTCAGATGGTCTGGCCATGTTGCACTTCCTTAAACTTGAATAGACAAATTATGTATACCATTGTTAAACTGGTCATGAGACCACAGGAATGAAATTTCCCTTCTCTTAGGTCTCAGTTGCCTGAGCTTTAAAATGAAATACTGGATCAAGCAACTCTTGGGTTTTCTCTAGTTCTACCCATGGAGTAAAGGATTAGGAGAAAAATCATTTCAGAAAACAAAATCTAACCAAACAAGAGTTTTATAATTTAAGATAAATAGTAATCAGGAGAACATCGGGGATAGTTGTCAGATGAAAAATCATTGTAAGCATTTCTTAGCAGAGAGGTAAAGTATAAGACACAGAGAGGAAGAGCCTTACCCAAAACCATGTAATCAGGAAGGCCTGGAGAGTCATGAGGTAGATTCCATTGGGAGCTCTATGCCCTGAGTTGATAGATTCCACAACCCAAGAAGGACTGATCAGATCACTCAGCTGGATCTACACTGGGGTCTCTCTAACTGCAGAGAAAACTACACATCTCCATCTTCTTGAAACAGAAGCCAAAGGGAATTATTAAGCATTGAGAAGAGAAATTTCCAGGGAAAGAAAGGCTTGTTTGGTCAGAACTCCTCTAGAATTTCCTCCTAACTTGTGAAAATATCAGTTGGTCAAGATGTCTGGAAGACTCCCCATCCATCAACAGGAACTATCCATTGTCTCCCACCTTGGCTGTGGAAAGATTTTGAAGAAATGCATTAAGACTGGTTGAAATGGGAAGAAAAAGTTCAGAAAGAAGGAACCCCAAAATCCTGGAAAAGAGTGTTTCATGCTAAAAATCTGTTAGAATCTTTAATGGTCAAGAAAAACCCATTTGGAAAGAAAACTTAGAGCACAGAGAGACCATACAGCCCTCATCCAAAAGCAAAGACCATGTAAGAGGGCTAGACAAGGAAGGAAGGAAGGGACTTCTATCTTGGAGTCAGCAGAGTCTATCACCTGTGGAGAAACACTTGTTGGCCAGGTTTAGCACCCAGCTGAGAGGTTTTATTCTTTGTCACTTGTCACTGAGACTCTTTGTTTTCCCTTCTACTGTGACTAAAGAAAGTTACTTCTGTTCTTACAAGTCCTTAGAGAACTCTCCTCTGCCACATCTCTCTCCCCAGTCTGTTGCAGTTAAACCTTTTGGGAAAGGAAGCCTCTTGCAAAGTTTTCTGCTCATCTCGGTTCACCAGTAAACAAACTCCCTTTCAGGGAAACATTGAAGGGAAAACTGGGGAGAGATTCTATGGGTCAATCTGGGAAGAACTGACTCTTCTTCCATTCCAAAATGGAATGGGAAATATTGACTTTTGTTCTGGGATATGACCTACATTGTAAGTAATCAGTAAATATTGGATGCAGGTGAAGGAGACAATAAATCTTCCAGAGTCTTCCAGACTTTTGTCCCTCTGGTTCCTTATGCCTCTTCCTGTTACTTAAGCTATAAGATGTTCCCATCCAATATCACACTGACCTTTCTAATCTCAGAGCTCAATTCCACTGGAATTTCTCAAGTCAAAAATTCAACAAATACTCTGCTATGAAAAACACATCACCTCCCTAGACTGACCACCTCTTTCTCACTTTTCCATCAGCTCTGACCCAGTTGAGTTTCTGTCATACTAAGAAATTTACAGAAATAAACATAGCATTGCACAGACACGACATTGAAGTTACATAGAGCTGAGTGTCAATATTTTTAGGCATCATTTTGAGCTAGGAACCTACTTGAATCCATTTACTCATTTGTAAAATGGGAACAATAATTTTTCATCACAAAACATTTTTTGTGTGAATTAAAGTGATAAACAACCTTAAGTCACCTCCCTGTTATAAGGTTCTAAGAATTGTAGTTACTAGTGTAACTTGCCTCCATTCTCTCTAAAGGCACAAAACTGTGACAGAAACACAGACTTTACAAATATAATATAAGGTTCATTAAACAAATATCCAATGCCTATAGCAAGCAACAGAACAAATGCCAGGAAGGGGAGGATATTTAATTTCCAAGGTTACCACATCATAATATTGAAAATTATCCAGTTTTCAATGAAAAAATAACAAAGCATGAAGAAAATAAAAAGTTAGAATTCATCCACAGAAGAAAGCAAAGACTTTAGAACTACTGAACAAAAACTTTAAGTCAACTCTCTTAAATATTCTCAAAAAACTAATGCACAGTGAGCTACAGAAACTAGGAAAGCAATGCATGAATAAAAAGAGACAACTACATGTAAAAGAATGAAACTAGAACACTTTCTAACACCATACACAAAAATAAACTCAAAATGTATTAAAGACTTAAATGTAAAACCAGAAACTATAAAGCTTTTAGAAGAAAACATAGGCAGTACACTCTTTGGCATATATCACACCAAGATCCTCTTTGACCCACTTCTTAGAGTAATGGAAATAAAAACAAAATAAACAAGTGGGACCTAATTAAACTTAAAAGCTTTTTCACACCAAAGGAAGCAATAAGCACAATTAAAAGATCCTCAGAATTGGAAAAACTAATTGCAAATGTAGCCACTGACAAATGGGTACTCTCCAAAATATACAAGCAGCTCATACAGCTCAATAGCAGAAAAACAAACAGCCCAACAAAAAAATGCACAGAAGACCTATACAGACATTTCTTCAAAAGAGACATACAGATGGTCAATAAATACATGAAAAGATGTTCAAGATTACTTATTATTAGAGAAATGGAAATCAACACTGTTAATACAGTGACTAGTATTAATCTCACACCCGTCAGAATGGTCATCATCAAAAAATCTACAAACAATAAATGCTGGAGAGGATGTGGAGAAAAGGGAACACTCTTGCACTTTTGGTGGGTATATAAACTCATCCAGCCATTATGAAAAATACTATGGAGATTTCTTTAAAAATTAGGAATAAATCTACCATATGACCCAACAATCCCACTACTGGGCATATAGCCCAAGAAAACCACAATTTTAAAAGATACATGTACTCCAATGTTCATTGCAGCACTATTTACATTAGTCAGGACTTGGAAGCAACCTAAATGTCCACTGACAGATGAATGGATTAAGAAGATGTGGTACATGTATACAGTGAAATATACTCCACCTTAAAAAGAACGAATTTAAGTTGGTGGTAATGAAGTGGATGAACCTAGAACCTGTTATACAGGGTGAAGTAAATCAGAAAGAGAAAAACAAATATCATATATTAAGGCATGTATATAGAATCTAGAAAAATGATACTAATGAACTTATTTGCAGGGAAGGAACAGAGATGTAGTTGTGGAGAACAAACTTGTGAATACAGCAGGGGAAGGAGAGAATGGGTTGACTAGGGAAAGTACCATTGACATATATACATTATCACATGTAAAATAACTGGTGTGAAATTGCTATATAACCCAGGGAGCCCTGACTGGTGCTCTGTGATTACCTACATGGGTGGTATCGGGAAAGTGGAGGGAGGGTAAAGAGGGATGGGATATATGTACAATTATGGCTGATTCTTGTTGTTGTACTGCAGAAACCCACACAACATTGTAAAGCAAATTTCCTCCAATTAAAAATTAAATTTAAAAAGAATATAGAACAAAAGACAAAGAAGGGCATAATAAAATGATAAAGGGATCAGCATGAACAGAGTATATAGCATTCATTAAAATGTAAAACCTAATATAGGAGCACATATATATAAAGCAAATATCGTTATTGTTGTTCAGTGTGAGGTACAGCACATCATAACATAGTCAATGTTTTATAATAACTTTAAAAGGAATATAGTCTAAGAAAATATTGAATTGCTATGTTGTTCACCTGGAACATAATATTATAAATCAATTGTAACTGAATTTTTAAAGATACTATTTTAAATTCTTCATTTAATCTTCTATAGTATGAATTTCATCTTGAATGAACTAGTGTTAATTGGGCTTATGTTTCTGATTCTTGCTTGCTTTGGGGCTAATTTTCAAGGGGAGATTTATATTTATTTTATTTTATTATTATTCTTATATCTCTCTAGAGAAGGAAATTGCAACCCACCCCAGTATTCTCACCTTGGAAACCCCATGGAGAGAGGATCCTGGCGAGCTACAGTCCATGAGGTCACAAAGAGTCAGACATGACTGAGCACACATGCATGCACACACTTGTCTCTCTCAGCGAGTCTCTGTAAAAAATGCGTGCCAATCTCCTTCTGTATTCCAAAGTTGGTGAAGAGCTCTTTCCAGGCTTCTGATGCCATATCCTTAAGCATGGTCTAAAGTGAGTCTTCACAGATGTTTCCCTCATTATGTGAGCTCTATAGTAGAGCCAATTGTCTGCTAACCTGGAGATCCTGAGTTATCCTAGCAGGCACTGTAGAGAGCCTGAGCTGTAAAAGTCCTTCTTTTCCTGCCTGGCTGTGCACACCTTTCTTTTCTTTAACACCTTTCTCTACTCTCTTGTTTCCTGCTCAGTGTGCTGAGTGCTGTCCTCTATGTTCCCATGACCCAACTGTGATGCTCATCCATGGTTGCTCCTCCAGCCTACACCAACTTTCACTTAATCTCCTTTCCAGCTCAAAACTTACCCACAACATGGGCAGAAGAGCTGCCAACTGGTTTTTGTCTAGGAGTGGGTGTTCCCTTTAACCTGTTTTCTACCCTGGTTCTCTCTGATTAATGCCTCCTTTCTGAACCTGTGGTCTTTGAGTTTGTAATTCTTGCATTTAACCTGTCTAAGGTCTTTCCATGATTTAATTTCTTACTTCTCTTCACATCAACCATAAAAGGAGCCCCTCCTAACGCCCACATGCCGTGAGTGCATGTACATGATATTTTGCCATTTCAGCTTTAAATCACCATTATTCCTGAGTCATAGGTCAGTTTTGCAGAAGTAGACTGAGACATGCTTTGCAAGCAGAAAGTTTATTAGAGAATGCTCTCAGAATTAAAAATTCTGGTGAAAGAAGAGGGTTAAGGAAGAAAAGTTGGATGCAAGAAGAAGTTGTCTGCAGTTCGTCAGATGATCCTATGGGGAGACTGAATTTGGGGAGCTCTGGAGCTCGGTTGTCCCTTCAGGGTCAAACTGAGACAAGGCAGTCAGGCATTTATATCCTATATTACCAGTCATGAGATTCAGACAGCTCTCCAAGGAGAACCATGGCCTTCAGCAAGATGCCTTTCCCCAGCATGGACAATTCCTTGAGAGGAACACAGCTGAGAGAGGTCACCTTCCCACTCTCCCAGCACCTGAGGGCTGAAGAATCTGTGTCTTCTAGTCTTTGTAATCCCAAAATCTCTTACATTGCCTATACGCAGCATGGACAGGATTTATTGAATTAATGTGCTAATCTGGTTACATCTGGTCAAAGAATGACTTTTATTTTCAGTGGGGCATGTTCATAGCTCCTTCAGTCAAACTACAGTTGAATAATCCAGGTTCCCAGGGCCCAGAGCTGTATAAGCGGTGGCAGTACCATGCTATACCTGTCTCCCACCACATGGACACCTCCCCAGGAGTTTCTTGAGAGCACCAGCCACTTCCTTGTTCCTCAGGCTGTAGATGAGTGGGTTGAGCATAGGGGTAATCATGGTATAGAAGGCAGAGACCACCTTGTCCTGCTTGGAGGAGTGGTAGGTCTGGGGCCGCATGTAGGTGATCATGGCAGCCCCATAGAAGAGACAGACAACTGCCATGTGAGAGGAACAGGTAGCAAAGGCCTTCTGCCGACCTTCAGCAGAATGCATGCGGAGCACAGTTACAAAGATCAGAAGATAGGAGACGGAGATGACAGAGAAGGGCAGAAGCAGCATGAGGATGCAGCACACATAGATCAAAGCCTCATAAATGGATGTATCTGCACAGGCCAGCTTAAGCACTGCAGGGACCTCACAGAAGAAGTGGTCGATCTCCTGAGAACCACAGTAGGGAAAGCTCAGGGTGTAGATGGCCTGAAACAACCCATCCACCAGGCCAAAGAGCCAAGATCCTGCCACCATGAGCCAGCAGACACGGCGGCTCATGATCACTGAGTACCTCAGTGGGTTGCTGATGGCCACATAGCGATCATAGGCCATGAAAGCCAGCAGGAAGCACTCATCCCCCAGGAGGGTGAGGAAGAACAGGATCTGGAGCCCACAGCCTGTGAAGGAGATGGAGCCATGGCCCAGGAGATAGCCGATGGCCATCCGTGGTACAATGGTGGAGATGAGCATGAGGTCCATGAGTGACAGCCAGCTGAGGAAGAAGTACATGGGGCTGTGTAGACGGGAGTCAGTGTTGATGAGGAAGATCATGAGCCCGTTGCCAAAGAGGGCCACCAGAAACATGACCATGATGGTGGAAAAGAGAAGGAGGTGCAGTGGTGTGTGGTTGAAGAGTCCCAGGAGGATGAAGTGGGAGATGCAAGTCTGATTTTTCACCAAGGCCATTGTTCCTGCAGAAGGATGCTCCAGGCAGAAGGTTGTGATCTGAAAGCAGGAGGTTTATATTCAGTGCCATATTACTAAAGTCATTAATATTTTTCACAAAATTTTTCCTCTTTATATGTTACCTGGCTTAGAGTAACAGATATGTTCTCTCAAGAGAAAGAATGCTAATAAACATGCAGGCTGCTATTGTTGTTTTAGCTTCTAGGTCTTTCTGCACGTAATTGAAAAGCAAATGTTAAGCTATTTTTACTAAAACGGACACTGCTTCTACCTTTGGTAGGCTGTATCTGTCTCCAGCCCACACTGCTTCTCCTGAAGCTCAGTAAAGGATTTGCTTTTTCAGGGAAAAACTACTAAAGCAGAAAAGACATTTACCAACTTTGTGACCTAGTCACTTATAGTCTTTCTGAACCTGTTCTCTCATCTTAAATTGGGATAACAACTGTCTTGTAAAGTGATAGTAAAGATTGAAAGTAACAACTTAATCAATGCCTAGTAGTACAGAAATGACAACAGCTGACATAACTTGATAATTTCTCATGTACCAGGTACCACGTTGGACACTGTCACATTCTAGCATTCAATCCTCATAACTGCTTTGAAAGAATAATGATTATTCCTATTTCACAAGTGGGGAAAGTGAGAGAGTGGGAGGTTTATTGATTTTTTTCAAATATAAAAGCCTAAAATATTTTCTAAGAAAAATAGTAAGTGAAAAACTGGGGACTACCCAAAAACCCAATCCAAAGGAAAACCTAAGTAAATTATGGCATGATTAAATGATAAAATAATATGTTGCCAGTGTGATACTTATGACATTTTAATAGATACTGAACAAAGAGTTTATATCAATGAGTATTTTTGTATTTCAAAAGACTGGGAGAAATATGCCAAGATATTAACCACGTGGTTCCACCTAGATAGTGGAGTTAAGAGTTATCTCCCTCCAAACTTTCGTTTTTTACACATTTTCTATTTAGAAATATAGAAATATAACTTAATTTTAAAGTAACATTATACTATGTATAAGATCAACAGCCAAAAATCTGTATCTTTCTCACACAATACCACTAAGCAATTAAAAAGTGGAAAAAAAATATTTACAATTGCAGTAAAAACTATGAAGTAGGGACTTCCTTGATGGCACAATGGATAAGAATCCACCTCCAAATGCAGGGAACATGGGTTTGTTTCCTGGTTTGGGAAGATTCCACATGCTGCGGAGCAACTAAGTCCATGTGCCACAACTACTGAGCCAGCACTCTAGAGCCTGCAAGCCCTAACTACTGAGCCTGTGTGTGGCAACTACTGAAGCCTGCACGCCCTAAAGCCTGCAGGCCACAACTACAAGCTCACATCCTACTACTGAAGCCCGAGTGCCTAGAGCCTATGCACTGCAACAGGAAGAGCTCCAGAAACGGGAAGTCCATTCACACAATTGAAGAATAGCCCTCACTCACCACAAGTAGTGAAAAGTAGTCCCTGCTCATCACAAATAGAGAAAGCCCACACCCACACATAGTAATGAAGACTCAGTACAGCCCTAAATAATAAATGAATAAATTTTTTAAAATATTTTTTAAAAAACTGAAGTACCTAGGAAAGAATGCTGATTCTAAAAATTATAAAACATAAAATAAATAAATAAATAATTTTAAAAAATTATAAAACATAACTTAAAAACAGAAAAGAAGGCCTGAAGAAAGCTATGCAGCTCAACATTGTAAGTATGCAAATTCTCCCCAAAATTAATCTAGCATTTCCATGTAATCATGATTAAATTCTCAACACAACCCTTGCAGTTTTGAAATGACAGTGTACAGCCAGAATTCTCTCAAAAGTCACTCAAAGGCAGTTAGGAGATCAAGAGCAGAAATACTGTCCATGTTGGCTGAAGTTGGAGTTAGCTTAAGAAGAACTCACTGAATAAAATGGTAAGGGTCACCAGAAGCAGTAGGAACTGAGCAGGGTGAAGAAAAAAGTGGGAAAGAACACCTGTGAGCATAGACCTAAAAGTAACTCTTCAAAGAGAGGGGCAAAACCAAAACTGATAGCTTTCACCAAAACTCTAAGCTTTCACTCCCATACCCTGGTTCAGTCCCTTGTTGAGCCACTGAGATCCCACAAGCTGCGCAGTGGCGTGGCCAAAAAAAAAAAAAAAAAAGAAGCCCTATAATTCTTTAACTTAGAAACCTGAGGTTAACTAAATATCATCCTCAGCACTCAGAGTCCCAAGACCTATGATACCAGAGACCCAAGAACTCCACTTCTGGAATTCAATGGCTGATTGAACATACTCAACTTTTGCTTCCTCAAAAAAATCTTACTAGAAAGAGGGTAATGAGTAAAATCTGAACACGAGAAAAGACAAGAAAACAAAGCTTTTAGAACCTAGAATAAATGAGTGAATTGTACTAGCATGTAGACCTAAGATGGCTAAGGGACCATAAGTCAGGGCAAGGGTGAGACTGGAAATGGTGATGTTCTGAAAGTCGGCTAAAGGAGCACAGTTCCCTCCCAAATCCACACACATGGGTCCCACCCATCCCTCATCCTGGCAGAAAGTAGGAGAATAATTCTCCAGAGAAGTTGAATCCAATAATTCCAAACCCAGTGGAGGCCCAGTGGAGGTGATGGTGCTCTGAGCACAAGGCAACATGTCAAGAATGGAGGTAGGGGGAGTTCCCAAGATCCAGATTTATTCCCTTTAAGCAGGAAAATAGATAAGCCTCTACTCAATTCAGAAAACATCTAAAGATACTGACATTGTAAATTAAAAAAAAAAAAGCCCAGTCATTTCGCTCAAAGTGAAGCCACAAATGACATACATGCCCATGGGCTTGCCTGGTATCTCCGCCTGGAAAAGAATCCATTGGGAAAGAATCCACCTGCCAAGCAGGAGATCCGGGTTTAATCCCTGGGTCAGGAAGATCCTCTGGAGAAGGAAATGGCAACTCACTCCAGTGCGCCTGCCTGGGAAATCCCATGGACAGAGGAACATGGTGGCTACAGTCCACGGGGTTGCAAGAGTCAGACATGACTTAGCAACTAAACCACCACTACCACCTACATGCTTAGGGTGTCCAATGTGTTTCTTTTGACCCCACATTTTAATACAGGTAGACAACAGAGGGTCAGCAAACATTTGAAAACTGTTTCCAACCTCAAAGAAGGAAAGGAAAATCAACAGCAGAGCAAAATGGATGAAAAAAGAGACTCTTCAGGGAAACAAAACTGTTTACATTCAACATTAAATGAAATAAGGAAAGATACTATAAGCATGAACTAGAATGATGTGCAACAGGAAAAGGAGCATTCAGAGGATGGAGGATTTTTTAGTAAAAATATAGTTCTATTTATTCATTTTACAGATATATGTGCACATACATGAGTTGATGCACAGACAAGACAGTTTGGTGTAGATTTGTTTATAGTAGAAAAAAGCTTGAAAGCAATCTATCAACAGAGGAAAAAATGAACAAATACTGGAATAATATTCAAGTAAGAAACAGAATGAGATTGCTTATTATGTGTTGATAAAAACTTCTCCAAAATAATACTGTCCAAAAAAAAAAAGCTCATTACAAAAAAAAAAAAAAAGCACATTACAAAGTGGTCTATATAATGTAATTGTAAATATAAAATGCTATACTGTGTAATATATAATTATGTACTATAATTATGTTATATATTACTATGTAAATTTTATGCTTTCTTAATATAATTATACTATACCACATATCATACAATATAGACAAGTAATTTATATAATATTACATTTTACATATATATAAATGTGTGTATATATACAGATATATAAATACATACATAGAAGATATTTATATATAATACATGCATATACAAATAAATTAAATCTCTGGACTAAAACACAGGAGCTACTAACAGTGTTTGTCCCAGAAGAAAGAATTAGAAGAATCAGATTGCTGAAATCTAGGGTAGAGAAACAAAGTCTTTATGGTATATGATGTTGTGTCTCTTGAATTTTACTCTTTGTGAGACAATACATACTTAAAATAAATACATAAATATAATGCTGAAATGATAACCAATAGCATTACTAATGGGAATTGATAAAGTGAGAACCAAGATTCCTGTTGATACTTAGTGTTTTTTGAGCAAAGAGTCAAAAAACTTTAAAAGGGTTAAACAATGGCTAACAGACCAAAGTTAAAAGTGATACTGCCTCATCTATGATCAAAATGTAAAAAATCTAGTATCAGTGAAGGAATAGAAAAACTGACCAACAAAAAAGAATAAGTCCATAATCATCCTATGTGTGTGAAAATTTACATTCTGATTTAGATAATACCATTTAAATTCTGTGAGAAAAGAAGGGCTATTCAATAAATGGTGTAGAACAATTGCTCATCTCTTTTGAAAATCAATTAGGTCTCTAATCATACCACACACAAAAATAAATTCCAGAAGCTTAAAGAACTGAATTAATAAATAACAGTATTAAAAAAAATATGGGAGAATGTTTATGACCTAGGACAAAGACTAGATGCATTTAAATATGACATAAAGAATGAAGTATACATATATATACTACCTATTTTATATAGTAAGTATGTAATAATAAATAAAATATCACTTAATATGTGGAATCTAAAAAATGAACTTATTTACAAAACAGAAACAGACTCACAGACTTAGAAAACAAACTGATAGTTATCAAAGGAGAAAAGTGAAGGAGAGAGATAAAGTTGGAGATTGGGATTGACATATACACACTACTGTAAGTAAAACAGAGAATCAACTGTTTAGCACAAGGAGCTCTACTCAATACTCTGTAATAATATATTGGAAAATAATCTGAAAAAGAAAGTTACATGAAAAAAAGAATAGATACATGTATATGTGTAATTAAGCCACTTTGCTAGACACCTGAAACTAACAAGCCTCATAAATCAACTATACTCCAATATAAAATAAAAATTTTTAATGATATGATATATTATAAAATACATATAGACAACAATTCATAAATTTTTCTATTCAAAATGTTTAAAGAATAACACAATACAATAAGATAAAGGATAAACAAAATAAGCAGTAATTCTCAAGGAAAAGAATCCAAATAAACATTAAATAAAAACTGCTTTACAGCATTCTTCTTCCTTGATGCCCTGCAATAAATTCTTTATTCCACCAAAACAAAAACAAAAATAAGCAAAAAAGACTGCTTTATTTCACTAGTAACTAGAGAATATCAAGCTAAAACAAAGATACAACTCTTTAACCAAATTGGAATAGGTTTGGGAATATTAAGTATGGGGAGCCAAGAATATGAAAAACAAGTATACATAAAGTCCTGAAGGGCACAGAGTATAATAAAGGATACTTCTGGAGAGAAGGGTAGAATTGGGTGAGGATAGTGGTCAAAGAGGAACTCTAACTTAACTTAACAATGACTGACTTTTTGACAAGAATGTATTTATGTGTTTCTGGATTTAAGTGAAGATTGTCATCAGCAGATAACTAACATACGTGGTAGATCTTTGCTCTTTCAGCTTGCTTTGTAACATAACTTTTAAGACACATTCAACAAATTAAAACATTAGGAAATTTTTTGAAATAATTTATATTTTAGCAACATTGGCCAAATACAATTCTCAATGCCAACTTGGGGGGTGTTGTGGGGGATCTCCTTGTTGTCAAAGTTAACTAGCCATACACACCACACTCGTAGCACATAGAATCAAATTGATAATCCCACTCCAGGCAAAGATTGTAAGCCTTGTAGAGCAATAGGATGTGAATGTGAAAGAAAGAGGGTGAGGGATTCAAGAGCTGAGGGAGGAGGAGAAACATTAACAATGGACCGGGAGAGGAAGGGAGAGATGAAAGGAGTAAAAGAAAATGTCATGGAAAAGGAGACAAGATTAACAGCCACGAAAAAATAGAAAAAAGTAAAGAGAGAATGTGCTGCAATATAAAAAATTATTCTTCCCCAGAAGAGACAAAGGAGAGAACACAGACATGGTGAGAAAAGGGAGCACAGATGCAGAGAGAGAGGGATCAGGGGAAGACAACGGCACGGATGGGAGAAGAAACAGGAAAAGGAGTCCCTGAGTGCAGAGGGCAGCCAGGCAGAGGCACAGGGCTCTCCTGTTACCAACACATCAGTGAGCTCTCTGAGTTCTGGGACTCTGGGAGCTGGGAGAGTCCAGTGTCTCTGGCTCTGCCCACCCTTCTGGGAAGAGCTGTGAGGCAGACTGGATTGTCTTCAGACTCTTCTGGCCTTCCTCAGAGGCAGTTGCTTACAGTCTGGAGAGAAGCAGTACAACAGCCTGACCCTCCCCAGCTTCCTTCCCAAACCCCACTGGAACAGCCTGTGCTCATGTTCAAGAGCCTTGCTTCTTCCAGGTGAGCAGAGACCCACAGACCCTGTAAGGCCAAACTCAACAGATCCTGACATGCCAGACCTGCCTGTTGAGTCCCAGACTTCATCTCCATCTTGATATGTCCAAGTCCACTCAGGTTCCTACTGGACAGAGTTTGTGCTTGAATTCATACCATCCCATCTGCCTGGAATGCCTTCCCTGGTTATTCATTCATTCAGGTGATACTTACTGAACACCTATAACATGTCAGGTTCTGTTCTAGGTGCTGAGAATACACTAGATTAGCAGATGCAGTCCTCTTCTGGAATCTGACACTCCTGTTGATCTTTCCTCCCATCCCCCCAAATTCTGACTCATCCATCAAGTCCCTCCCCCTCAGTGGTCTCTCCTCTTATATCAGTTGGTGTCTAGAATTACTAAGTTGCTGATTAATCTTGTAGTGCCTTATTGACCAACAGAACATTAAAGTTCGCTTAAATAGGAATTTATAAACCCTGAAATTATACACAAAATTTGGTGCTTATGCACACAATCATGGACAGAAAGTCTGCAGTTCTATTATATTCTTTTATTTTTTTTTCTATTATATTCTTTTAAAAAGCGAAAAGAAACTGCATTTTATTTCTAAATTGACATTATTTATCTGGTGGTGCTGTTTACACTTTCAAGAATGGATTTCCCCAAACTTAAGCTTACTGAACAAAAAGACTGTTAGTGTGGTCTCTGTGTGCACCCCAAGTGTTATCTATTCACACCCAAGAGCATATAGCACTAAGGGGATGTGGCAGTTCAGCAATTCCCATGGGTGCAATCTCTCTGCCCTTAAGGGTACCAGGGAGGAAGTTCTCCACTATTTTGTGGAATCAAGAGAGGCCTCCGGGTGCCCAGGAGGGTAAGTTGGATCCTGAAGGATAATTGGAATATCCAAACTTAGCAGAAGTCAATTAAATACTTCAGAGATAGGGAAAAGACAGAGCTTGAGGCAGAGAAGAGAAACTAAATATTGATGGGGGAGGCAGGTTGGGCCTATTGACTGAGCAAAGGATCCACATAGGGAAGCAGTGGAGGGAGCCTACCCATGAATGTTCAGATTCAGACGTTGGAATGGAAACTTATATATCACCAGGTCATGGTTAAGAGATAGAATTTGGCCAATTATTAGCATTGGGCAAGTGCTCACTGAATCTTTCATCTCATCAATAAAATGATGACAAGTGTAATCATCTTCCACAGTGGTTATGAAGATTAAATGAGTTCACATGTTCAAAAGCTCACACAGAAAAGGCTCAGCAAATGGTGGGTATCCTTGGCTGCTGAGAAAAGAAGCAGGTCAATGCCCAGTCACTGAATGGCAGACAGACAAGAAGACGGGGGAGAGAAGTAACTACTAGTAGTTAACTATGATGGTCCAGGCAGGAGATGGTTGTGGGCTGTGTGGGGCATGTTCCTTAACCATTTTGACCCCCCAGTTTTATCATCTTTAAAGGATAAAATGAGGGTAAAATAGGATAGTGTATGTAAAGCCTCTACTCTAGTGTCTGGTATACAGTAAGTGCCCTATACACAGTGGCAATTATTATGATGTCTACAACCTCTGTCTCTTATTATGCTCTGGACAAAGGTGGTAGCAGAAGGACAGTAAAAGAATAATTTTTTAAAAACTTAATTGCACTGGAAATCAAAATACACAAGTTGAAAGAAAATTTGAACTATTTACTCTGACTTACCAGATGTATCAATTGATTTTCAATAAATGTCTTTTAGTGAATTGATTGGGAAAACTGATCTTTGCTAATAAAGGAAACCCCACTAACACTTTGCTATTGATTAAGGTACAAATTTTTCCAGAGAAAGCCTTCCCAGGTGGCAACATATAAGATTTTACTTGGGCAACACAGGAGATATTTTAGGACAGAAAGGGTTTCCTGCACGACTCAAATCAGACTTGCCAGAACCCAAGTCTGTATATGACACTTCTACAGAGGTACACCTGGGAATTTTGTCAGAGAGCAGAAAGGGGGGAAGTCAAACCTATAGGGTAACTTTCTCAAAGAGAAAGAAACTATAGGGGTGGAAAAGAAGGGAGCAAGTACATCAAAACATATTTCTCCAAATGAGTGTAGAGCTATGACATTCAACTAGATGGGGCATTGGAGAGGACTTCCAAAAGAAAAAATATATATACAGGGTGTTGGGGAACAGCAAGCAGAAGTTTGTTTTCTAGGGTTGGAAACATAGGCACATATATAAGTAGAGGATTTATCCTGTCTTTCAAAATCTAACAACCAGATATCATCACAGATAGATAACTCTCCCAGTACCCTGAGTCAGCCGATTTCAGGTAGTCTAGACTTTGTTGCATCCTCTCTGGACTTGAAAAGACAAATCATGCCCACTCTTCCTGAAACTTGTGATGAGACCCTGAGGAGGTAATATTCTCTTTCTGGGTCTCAGTCTCCCAAGCTTTAAGCTGAAAACCTCAATCAAACAACCCTCAGGTCTTCTCTAGTTCTATCCAAGGAATAAAGGATTAAGAGAGGAAAAATTTTTTTCAGAAGTAAAATCTAACCACATGAGTTTTCTGCCTTAAGAGAAATTGTAAACAGGAGAATGGCAGGAAGTGGTAGTGGGGTAAAAAACATTTGATAGCAGAGAGGTGAAATACTAGAAACAGCAAGGAAGAGCCTTACCTGAACCCAGGTAATCAATGACATCAGGAAAGCCTGAAGAGTCAGGAGGCAGATCCCACTGGGAGCCCTATGTCCTTGGTGAACAGATTCTACAACCCAGGGAGGATTGATCAGATCGGTCAGTGGGATCTCTCTCATTGCAAGAAAGATCTTGCAACCTTCTTAAAGGAACTGGGCCAGAAATGAAATCAGGAGGGACTTAGGAAATGTAAAGAAAAGAAATTTCCAGGAGAAATAAGCCTTGTGTGGTCAGAACACCTCAAGAATATCCTCCTGTCTTATGAAAATAGCAGTTTCTGTGGTGCTATGGGTACTTCCCAAGCTGAAGGAGAAAATATCAAATGCCTTTCACCATGGTTCTGAAGAAATGCACTTAAGACTGGTTAAAAATGGAAGAAAACGAGTCTGAAAGAGTCTAGAAATCTAGGAAAACCTGGAAGCGAGAGTTCCAAGCTAAAACCTGGCAAAATCTTTAAGGGTTAAGAAAGAGTCTTTCAGGAACAAAAATTAGAGCACATAGAGACCAGACATTCCTCATCCCAAAAGAAAGCAGTGTGGGAGTGAGTCAGACCAGAAGAAAAGGGGGTTATGATTGGGAGAAAATATAGAGCCTCTCACCTGTGGAAGAAACCCCTTGCTGGGCTAGGTCAAGCATCTATCTAAGAGACTTTATTCCTTGCCAACCCTCACTGCCATCCATTGTTCTCCCTTCTGCTATGACTGAGGAAAAGTTACTTCTGTTTTCAGGAATCCTTAGAGAACCATCTTCCGCAACATCTTTGTTTCCAGTCCCTTGTAATTAAATCTCTTGGGGAAGGAAGTCTCCTTCAAAGTTATCTGATCACCTGATCTCACCACAAGACAAAATATCTCCTGGGGATATGTGAAGAAAACTGGGGAGAGATTCTATGGGACAATCTGGGGGAAACTGGCTCTCCTTCCATTCCAAAATGGAATGGGAAACGTTGGCTTTTGTTCTGAATTGTGGTCCACTTTGTGCATGTCCAGTAAATAATGTGTGTAGATGAAGCTACCAGGACATTTTCCAGAGTCTTCCAGACTGTTGCCCCTCTGATTCCTTCTGCCTCCTCCCATTATCTAGGTTAAATGAAGAGTGTGCACTGTGTGCTCAGTCACGTCTGATTATTTGTGACAACATGGGCTGTAGTCCACCAGGCTCCTCTGCCCGTGAAATTTTTCAGGCAAGAATACTGGACTGGGTTGCCATTTCCTACTCCAGGAGATCTTCTTGACCCAGAGATCCAATCTATCTCTCCTGCATCTCCTGCACTGGCAGGCAGATTCTTTACCACTGTACCACCAGGGAGACCCAGGATAAATGAAGAGATGCCCACCCAAACTCACACTGACCCTTCTAACCTCTGAATTCAATTATGCTGCAATTCAAAGTCCTCAAGACATGAAAGAGTCAACAAACAATCTGTTGTGATAAAGCGGTAATCTGTCCCTGGACTGACCTCCTCCTGCCCATTTTTCTGTCATCTCTAACACAGTTGAGCTTTTGTTATACTAAAAAATTTACAAAAAGTAAAGGTAGCATAGCACAGACACTTTACCTTGAAGTCAGGCAGAGCTGTGTGTCCACGTTGTTTAAACTTCTTTTAGGCAAGGGACTCATGTGAACCCCAGTTTCCTCATTTGTAAAATGGAAATAATAATTTTAACTATAAAATATTTGTTCTGAGAATTAAACTGAATAGACAAACTAAAGTCCTCTCCCTGTTATAGAGATGCAATTACTATTGTAACATCCCTCCATTCCCTCTAGAGCCCCAAAATAGAGACAAAATACAGACTTTACAAAATTGTTTATAAACCTCATTAAACAAATAAAGCCTATAGCAAGCAGCAGAAACAATACTGAGGAGGAAGAAGAATCTAATTTCCAGAGTTACCACATTATAATATTCAAAATATCCAATTTTCAGTGAAAAATCACAAACTATAAAGACAAGAAATGCAAAGAAGCTATCCTTGAGAAAGCACAGACATTAAACCTACCAGACAAAGACTTCAAGTCAACTGACTTAAATATTCTCCAAGTGCTGAAGGAAACTATGGGGGAAAAGCTACAGAAACTAGGAAAACAATCCATGAATAAATAGAGAATATCAATAATAGATATAAATTATAAAATGAAACAAACAAACATTCTGAACCTGAAAAGCACATAACTGAAATGGAAAAACTCACTAGAGTCATCAATATCACACTTTAAAAAGCAAAATTAAAAATGAGAGCCCTTGATTAGGGTCAATTCAGATTAGCAAGTCTAAGAAGTAGAAAGAAAAAAGAAAGAAGAATAATTAAAAGAATCAAGAGACTATGGGATGTCATCAAGCAAAGCAACATAAACATTTCTTTCTTTTCAAGAAAGAGAGGAAAGAAAGACACTGTAAGAATATTTTTAAAAAAATATCGAAACTGTTCGAGTTTGATAAAAAGACTTGAATCAACACATTTAAGTTCAATGAATTTCAAAAAACACAAACAATAAGATATCTTTACAGTGACACATTATAATTAAATTATTGGATGGTAAGAACAAAGAGAATTTTTTTTAATTTATTTTTTTATTGAAGGATAGCTGCTTTACAGTATTCTGTTATTTTCTGTCAAACGTCAACATGAATCGGCCATAGGTATACACATATCCCCTCCCTTTTGAACCTCTCTTCCATCTCCTACCGCATCCCACCCCTCTAGATTGGTACAGAGCCTCTGTTTGAGTTTCCTGAGACATACAGCAAATTTCCCTTGGCTATCTATTTTACATATGGTAATGTGAGTTTCCTTGTTACTCTTTCCCTACATCTTACTCTCTCCTCTCCTCTCCCCATGTCCATAAGTCTATTTTCTATCTGTTTCTCCATTCTGCCCTGTACATAAATTCTTCAGTACCATTTTTTCTAGATAGCATATATATGTGTTCAAATATGATATTTATCTTTCTCTTTCTGACTCACTTCACTCTGTATAATAGGTTCTAGGTTCATTCACCTCATCAGAACTGACTCAAATGTGTTCCTTTTTATGGCTGAGTAATATTCCATTGCCTTTCTTAGGGATTAGAATGAAAACTGACCTTTTCTAATCCTGCGGCCACTGCTGAGTTTTCCAAATTTTCTGGCATATTGAGTGCAGCACTTTAACAGCATCATCTTTCAGGATTTGAAATAGCTCAACTGGAATTCCATCACCTCCACTAGCTTTGTTCGCAGTGATGCTTCCTAAGGCCCACTTGACTTTGCATTCCAGTCTGGGTTAAGTTTTTCAATTTAATTCATTTTTCTTATAAAACTGGTTCATAGCGTCATTGGTCTCTTTTATATCTGTATTGTTTATTTCTGCTTTGATTGTCATCTTTTCTTCTCTATTGTATTTTGGCTCCTTTGTTCTTTTTCCTTCCTTGAGTTGTATAGTGTGATTGTTTATTTGAGATTTTTTTCTGGTTTATTTTAATGTTGGTGTTTATTGCTATGAACTTTCCTCTTAGAATTCATTTTGTTGCATCCCGTGAACTTCAGTGTATTGAATGTCCCCTTTTAATTTTTGTCTCAAGGTATTTTTAATGCTTCTTTTGATTTGTTCATTGATCCATTGGTTGTTCAGTAGCATTTCTGTTCTAATCTTTACTTTCCAAAACAGATATAGTTTTACTTTTGCAGAACTTTAAGTACAGAAATAATCACAGTTGCCACAGCAAATTTGGCACCAGAATAGTGCTTTTAAAAATGTTTTCATACATATATCCCTTTGGATGTCTTCTTCTTGCCTTCATTCTATAAGGTTTATTAAGTAACTACTACCTATGAGGCACAGAACCAGGTACTGGAAATAAATAATTTATTAGCAGTTAGGGATATATTTGTATTTCTTTTTTATTTAAGTATAATTGATTTACAATGTTTTGCTTATCTCCACTATACAGCAAAGTGACTCAGTTTTACATATATATATATTCTTTTTAAAATATTCTTTTCCATTATGGTTTATCCCAGGAGATTGGATATAGTTCCCTGTGCTACACAGTAGGACTTTGCTGCTTACCCATTCTAAACGTAGTAGTTTTCATCTACCAACCCCAAACTCCCATTCCACACCTCTCCTTCTCCCACATCCCTTAGACTAGGAGCCATCCAACAAAGAATCATAGAGACTCAATTTCTCCCATCTAGGAAGTTTTTATTTAAAATATTTATATTTATTAGGTGAAATCATCAACTAAATAATATAGATGAAAAAGACTGTTCCCAGGACATAGCAAGCACTCAATAAAACACAACTATAACCAAGAAGAATTAAAAATAGAGTGAATTTCCTTCAAAGACTTCATAAATGATCAATAATGATAATAATAATGCATTGCTTCCTCGTGGTGCTTTAGATTTACATACAGTTATCCCAACAAAATCCCTGTGAGGCAGGGCAGTGTCATGATTCCCATTTATGGATGAGGAAGCAGTCACTCACAAACCGAGAATGACTTGCCAACACTATGCAAACAGGAGGTGGCAGCACCAGGCTCCAGATGCCCTGGTGTTCAGTGCCAGTTGCCAACCCTGCAGTGATCCAGCCCCTTCTTCAAGGCGCCCATCACCTCCCGATTTCTCAAGCTATAAATGAGAGGATTGAGCATAGGTGTAAGGACTGTGTAGAAGAGAGAGACCACCTTGTCATGGCTTGGGGCCCGGTAGCGCCTAGGCCTAAGGTAGATGAACATGGCTGCCCCATAGAAGAGGGACACAGCAGTCAGGTGGGAGGAACAGGTGGCCAGAGCCTTTTTACGAGCCTGAGCAGAGCGCATATGGAGCACAGCCCCCAAAATTCGAGCATAGGAAGCCACAATGATGGAGAAGGGCAGGAGCAGCATGAAGACACAGCAAGCAAAAAGCAGGGAATCAAAAATGGATGTGTCTACACAGGCCAGTTTCAGTAAAGCTGGAACCTCACAGAAGAAATGATCCACATTCCTTGAGCCACAGTAGGGTAAGCTTACGGCTCCCACCATCTGAATCATTCCATCTATTATCCCAAAAGTCCATGAACTCCCAGCAATTTGGAGACAGACCCTCTGGCTCATGAGGATGGGATAGTGAAGTGGGTGGCTAATGGCCACATAGCGGTCATAAGCCATGAGTCCCAGCAAGAGCCCTTCAGATCCCACGAGAGAGACAAAAAATCCAATTTGTATGGCACAACCCACAAAGGAGATGAACTTCCTGCCAGAGAAGAAGTTGAATGCCATCTTGGGCACAATGTCACAGACTAACATCAGGTCCATGAGGGAGAGCTGGCTGAGAAAGAAGTACATGGGTGTATGAAGTCGAGGATCCATGTAGATGAGGCAGATGAGGAGGACATTCCCACCGAGGGCCACTGTGAAGACCACCATAATCACAGAGAATAGGGCAAAATCAGCCTGGCTATGAGAAAAGATGCCCAAGAGAATGAAGCCATCTATGGATGACTGATTCAACCATATCCCCATGGTTCAGTTGTTCACAGTCACCTGAAAACATGGACAGAGAAATTCTGAGATTGAGAGACATGTCTTTACTTATCTCTGAATTATTCTTCTTCAGTCATCTGTATCTTTTGTAATTCATTAGAGCACAACAGTACATGCTTAAGGATATATAAGAGGATAGGAGCTTTCCAGGTGGCACAGTGGTAAAGAACCTGCCCGTCAATGCCAGAGATGTAAGAGACATGGGTTTGATCTCTGGATTGGGCAGATCCCCTAGAGAAGGGCATGGTAACCCACTCCAGTATTCTTGCCTGGAGAATCCCATGGACAGAGGAGCCTGGTCAGCTGGTCCATAGGGTTGCAGAGTTGGACATGACAGAAGCGACTTAGCACAGCACATTCTTTCATTTTTCCAAAACATAGATGAGAGGATATTTGCTATCTCATAGAATTGAACCATTTATCTACATTTGTATGTATCCATACCAAGAAGAATAGAATCTGAGTCAGTTTATCTGTCACAGGACTATTGGACAATCCTCTTTCAGTAGGCAAAATACTGACTTTCCCATATGGCACTGACTGTTTTTAGCAGGACTAAATTTACTCAGTATACTATCTTTAGCAGAACTTGGAACATTTCATCCCAAGAGATAATTCACATATGTTACAATAAAGGAAAGTAATGGATACTTGAGGTGTTCTTTATTTTGCTGAGCTCAAAAACCTTAGGACCATTTTTAATTCCTCTATGTCTTTTACATCCCAACTATCAGACAAGCCTCTTGTCCATACTATTCAGAATATCTCAGAATCCAGGTCATGCTTATCTCCTCTATAGCTGCCTTGGTCCAAGCCACTATTCTCTCTTAGATGGACTCTTACAGGCTTCAAGTCAGTCTCCAGGCTCCTATCATTGAAACCCTAGAGTCTGTTCTCATAACAGTTCAAATGAGTCTGCTTAAAATGCAAGTCATATAATGTAATTCTCTTGCTGAAAGTATCTCAATGACTTCTCAAATTAAATATGGGCCACCAGGGAAGCTCCAAATTACCCCAGATAAGGCCCAGATACTTACAGAGGCACACAAGGCCCTACACGATACACACACAAACACACACACTCATCTCTCTGACCTCGTTTCCTACAATGTCCCCTTTGCTCATTGTGTTTCCTTGAATTTCCTTGGACACGCCCACCTTCGGATCTTTGCATTTTTTCTCTTTGGAATGCTCTTTCCTCATATTTCTATCTCTCATCTGCTTGAGATTTTTACTCAAATGCCAACCTCTTAAGAGATACAATCTGTAAAAGTCACTAAAATTATAAGCATCTTGCATTTTTCAAGTCCTTTCTTGCTTTTGTTTTGTCCACAACACTTACACCATTCAACACACACAGGATTACATTTTAAAACTTTTATTGTCTGTCTCATCCTATTGAATAAGAGCATCATTTATCATTCACCATGACATTGGCACCCTCTCATGGGTTCAGCCCCTAATGGCTTCCTGGTTCATAGTATATCCTCGATACATATGTGTTGATTGAATAAAATAATCAAGGTGAAGTAATACATAGCTGCAACTTCCACTTTCTGAAAGCAGAGAGACTCCCACTTCAGTTGCTGGAGCCCTTGTTCTTGACCTCAATATACTACTTCATTGCTATATTTCTTCCTCTGAGGGATAATAAGTGATATAGCAAGAACTATCTTGAGATAGTTACAAAAGAAAAGAATTTCTCTGCAAATGGATTACAGGGGTATCCAGGAGACATTGATTTAGGATATATTCATGTCTACCTTACCTCCTTGCAAAGAGGAAACAAGGCAACCACACGAGATATGCTCTCTGTATAAAGAAACAGAGTAATTTCTAAAAGTAGGATAGCCTTGCCCAGATCCACCACCATGGAGGTAGGCTCTGTGAGCTGAATTCCTACAGAACACAGCACGTTCTGATTCATGCCCAGAAAAGACATGCCCAGGTATCCTTGCCAAAAACAGCACAAAGGTGTGATGGGAGGTCCTACTACAGGAGCAAATCACTGTTCCTATAGTCTTCAAATACCATCTTGGCCATATCAGACCCAGACTGAATCAATCAACGGAATAAACCAGGTCCTATAGACCTCAAACCAGAAATTCCTCCTTTTATGTTAAGGACCTAATGTGTATATAATCATTTGGCTACATGTACCTTCAACAACATACACTCCACACTTCCACTTTCCCCCTCACCCACCACTGTATACTACAATACTATACAGTTGATTAATGACATATAAGCTCCCTTGAATTCTAATTGTTATAACACTCTATACTCACCATCTCCATTTGGACATTCAATGGGTTTATCCTACCTAAAGTGATCAGATAGAGTTTTTGGTCTCTTCTGGAAAAACAAAACACCTGGTCTAACCTCCCCATGTAAATTAGGGACAGGTCTGTCCAGTTTCTCAGGACACAACACATGGGTCATATTGAATTCTCCTTCCCTCTCACATCCCAACATCATAAATCTCTGGTGGTACTTTCTGCAAAATATATCTAACCCTGACCACTTTCCATTCTTGCCCATCCTACCTGGCCACACTGTCATCACTGCTCTCCTGGTTGATGATGGTCTCTAACTGAATTTGCCTCATCATCCATTCCGTCCCTGCCCCCATCCTAGTTTATTTGCACACTGCACTGCAAGGCAGGAGACCTGGGTTGGGAAGAGCCCCTGGAGGAGGGCATGGAAACCCACTCCAGCATTGTTGCCTGGAGAATCCCCATGGAGTAGCCATGGGGTCACAAAGAGCTGGACATGACTGAGCAGCTAACCATTAAAGTGAACTCATCTCTGTAAGAATAAAAGACAAAATTTTTCAAGAATAAAGGAATGCTTTTATCAGCAGACTTTCTATCGCCACTCAGACCTCCTTTTCTTCTGTTGTCCCCAGAATCCCCATGACTCTGGTCTCACCAGCACCCTGTGTTTACTCCCATCCCAGCCTCAGGGACCTTAGTGCTGGTTCTTACCTATTCATGGAAATGTGATTGCACATAAGCTCTACCTTGTCCCTTCACCTACTAACTAACCTTCTAAGCCAGGGCTTCCTCAGATCTATTTGCAATTGAAATCCTTCTCTCCTCCCCATTCCTTCCCTGCCTTGTGTTTCTCATAGCATTCAACAGCGTCAGACTTGCTACATTTAATTCATACAGATTTGTCTTCTGCTTTTCAACTAGAACCCATAACCCCCAATGCCATTTTTTTCTCATCAGGGAATCCCCAGCTCCTATAGCAGTAACAGACATGTATTATATACTCAGTAAATATTGTTGAATGAGTGATTGTAATATGCAAACAACTCAAGAAACTACCCTCATCTTCCATGTTATTAATTTCCTGCTCATTAATTTCATTCCTTTCTGCTATTTAGTTAATGGCTTCATTTTTTTCCCTAGAAAGGACAGCATAAAGAAGCCACTTTGTATCTAAAATATACGTTGGAGGACAGGTTGAGACTAAGTCCCATATCAGTCCTGTCCTTTGCCCCTTCACCCCGCTTCTTCCCACTCATCCTTTGTCTTCCTGCTGTAAACCACTATTCAACCCAGGAACCCAACACTAAGGCTCCCAATCCAAACCGAGAGAAAGAAAAAAGGAAAAGATCAATTAGAAATTAAAGGAAGAAAAACAGAGAAACAGATCAAATGCAAAGAACTAGAAGACAGGTGGGCTCTGTGACAAACTAGGGCTGGGATGGGGTGGGAGGTGGGAAGGAGGTTCAAGAGAGAGCGGACATAGGTACACAGAGGTACTGTGGCTGATTCATGTTGATGTATGGCAGAAACCAATACAATATTGCAAAACAATTATCCTCCAATTAAAACTAAACAATTTTTAAAAAGAAAAGGACTAGAAGAAAGCCAGAAAAGACACATAACACTAAAAGGTATATGCCCACCACCAACTCCAAAGGGAAAAAAAGCTGAAGGAGACAGACAACAGTGGGAAGAAAAAATGATATTTAAGCAGAAACGTGAAATGACCAGCAATTAGTAACAGGGACTGGAAAGAGGAGAGAAGAAGGGTCATAGGAAGAGATCCTCACTCACCTATAAGTGGGTTCCCTGAAGGAAAAAAAATTCAGCAGATACCCTATGGCAGAGATTCCAGTGTCAAAATCATTTCATTGCCCTTTTCTTATTTGTACTTACTGGGTCAGAGCACACAGCAAGGAGACCCTTCCCCACTTTGACCTCCTTCCTCTGCTCCCACCAACTTCTCAGCCAGACTCAGGCTGAGGTGTTGGTGCAGTCTCCCTGTGACTCTCAGCTCACACAACAAGACTCAGACAGACAACAGCTTCCTCTTAGCATAAGGGGATATGGAGAAAGTGAACTTAGTCAAGGAGATGGTGGTGGGCAGATGCGGACAGAGTCAGGATCTGTGTATCTGAGCCCACCCTCTGATGCCAGTCCACATTCCATGGGCTGCCTCGCTGCCCTTGTTGCAGAACTGTCTCCTGTTGCCTGTGAAATACTGAACACTGAACCTGAATGAGGAAGTTAAAACTGTGAAGTCCCAGAGGAGCCCACAAATTCCAGGCCTGGAGCAGAAGCTCCCAAGCTTATAATTAAAGAAAACCAAATAGGGAGCTTGGGGACAAGACCAGAAGAAGGCCAGCGGGATGGAGGGAGGAAACCTGGCCATTAGAGAGGCACAGGGCAGCTGGGACACAGGAAATGGCAAGTTTCTTGGTGCTCTAACCTCCATCACAGACAAATTCCACATTTCCCCAGTGACCCTGAGGTCTCTCATGGGGTCTCCACCCTTGGCTTTCCTGATAGGCTTTTTCTGCATCCCACAATCCACACATCCTTTTTTTTTTTTCCTTCCCCATGAAGTCAATATACATTTATTGAGAACCCATGAAATACAGAGCACTGAGTGAACAGTTACACTTGAATCAAAGGTGGGGACTGAACACAATTCTAGCCCTAAGAAGTTTATAACCTGATGGGAGGGGAAAAAGAGCATTCATCTTCAAGAGATGAATGGTGGCATGGGAGCTGGGTGTCATCCCAAACCTTATCAAATCAGTGTCTTTCACACTTTTTCTGTGAGCAGTCCTGTGATTTCATTATTATGTCTGTCATCCCAGTATAATCATGGACAGCACTTTCTTTCACTCTCAAGGATGCCCCAGGTTTGATGATAAGTTAATAGTCACTTTAATTTTGCCTTTATGTCCCATGAAATCAATTTCAAAATGACCAATTCATTGGAAACCAAATTGCCTAGGTCAATTTATGTTTTTCTTTAACTTCTTTATTTGAATTTATATATTTATTTTAATTGGAGGCTAATTACTTTACAATATTGTAGTGGTTTTTGCCATACATTGACATGAATCAGCCATGGGTGTACATGTGTCTCCCATCCTGAACCCCCCCTCCCACTTCCCTCCCCATCCCATCCCTCAGTGTTGTCCCAGAGCACCAGCTTTGAGTGCCTTATTTCATGCATCGAACATGGACTGGCGATCTATTTCACATATGGTAATATACATGTTTCAACGCTATTCTTTCAAATCATCCCTCCCTCGCCTTCTCCCACAGAGTCCAAAAGTCTGTCGTTCATACCTGTGTCTCTTTTGCTGTCTCACATATAGGGTCATCGTAACCATCTTTCTAAATTCCATATATATGCATTGATATTCTTTAACTCTTTGAAGTATGACTGATTTTTATTTAATTTTCACAACAGTAATAAATACATTTTATCTGCCACACAAAGCTCTTGGGGCCTTCGGTTGGAGGTTGATGCACAGAAAGAACAGATTAGCTCAGAAGGCTGAGAGAAAGGGGAATTGCAAAGATAGCTGGGAAGACACAGGGAGGTGGAGACAGAGAGACCTAGAAAAAAACAGACCTCTGTCAGGCTACTTCTAGGGGCAGTAAACTGTTTTTTTAAGAAATTCCATACAGTCATTCATACCCTTCTGCTCCAGCCTCCTTCTCTGTCGTTGTCCTCAACATGCTGACATACTCTGGTTTCCTATAAGTACTTGAAGTTTTTCAACTTCCATATTTTTGCTCAAGTTAAACTTCCATTGAAAATTATTTTGTCTGCTTTGTCTTTTCCTACTGAAACAATTTATTCTATAAAGACCCATCTAAAACTCTTCATTACTATTCTCCCCTTCTAAAAATTCATTCCACACCCTTTCAGCCTCTCTGAGCTCATACAGTGTATTGTCCATACAACTCGCAATTTGTTGTACCCTGTGAAATCTATTATGTTGCTGTTTATTTAAACTACATAGAGATTGGGTGAAACATGATTGCATACAACCAAAAAACAGTTTTATGTATAGCTAGGACCGCCTTCATTCCTGGAAAATCCTTCACCACCTTTCATGGAGTTCAAGCTAATCCCAGAGCTGTCTGGTCCACTTTCAGGTAGAAGCCTATCTCCACTTAGCTAATCAAGACCAGCTTTCAAGTAGGCTAAGATCCAGCTTGATACAAGTCATATCTTAAATCTCTCACCAAATTAAAAACCTTGCCCATGATCTCTGCTCACTTCAGATCTGATTGGAGCTTGGGGACCCACAAGAGGGAAGAGTGGAAAAGAAAGATAGCACTAAGTCATGTCCGATTCTCGTGGTCCCAAGAACTATGCAGCCAGGTTCCTCTGTCCATGGAATTCTCCAGGCAAGAAAACTGAAGTAGCTTGCCATTTCCTTTTTATCCTGCTCCTTTCATTTTGATACTTAGAGGTCTTTCTTCCTTATTTGGTTTTCTAGGATTTAAGGGAAGATCATGTATGTAGGGGGGCACTGGAGAAACCTGTTGGGTATATATCAGTGTCATCTTCAGTGAGATATCTAAAGTCCAGTGTGTGATCTGTCTGCTTGTCTGTCTATGTGCCTGTCTGTCTCTCTATCACTCCTGCATGTTAATAGATGTTGAATGCCTTCCCACCTTCTGAGAGCGCTGCAGGGACAGTTCCCTGATAAGGGCAGACTGTCTCCAGTTGATCTCTTGTGACTCCCTCATTTCCTGACCCTGGCAGTTTCCTTTCAGTCCTTCACACAGACCACTCTCAGAAGAGAGTTTTCTAAGAAGGTTTGAGATGGTGGCCTCACAAAATATCTACTTGACAAACAAGCAATCTAGTCATCTTGACCCTAGACTGCTGGTGCATTTTGTCCTTTTCTTACAAGCATGAGCTGCTCCATCTTATTTCACAACTTCAGAATTCTCCAAGCACCAGTTCTACATTCAACTACATACACAGTCTCCCTGATAAACACGTGTCAACTTCTTGAAGATCTGTCACCTGGTCAGTTCCATGGAAGCAGACCCATGAGTGTTTGTAGTTAGTGAGCCTCCATCCGGAAGTTGAAAAGCCAGTCCCCTTTCTAGGAGTGTACCCAAGAAGGAGAACTTTTGAGTCCCCTCTCAATCAGGGAGCAGAGAAATAAAACGCCACTGTAGTCAAACTGAGTTAGGCTAGTTAATGTTTGATGTAACAGGGAGAACAGAGGGGTCTTTAGTGAGAGAGTGTAAGAGGAGCTTGTTACAAAATTGTTAATGAAATTGTCACACAAGGTAACTTCTGCTTTGTTTCTAAATGGTTTTCTTTTAATGTGAGACACACTGAATCCTAAGAAACACTTCAATCCCTGATCAGAAATGCAATCTCCAACTTTGACAATAAATGTGGTCTTGGTGATCTCTGAGTGATGGATGCTGTATTCATCTGCTCAGGCTTCTGTGACAAAGTAGTTTGTGTGGCTTAAACAACAGAAATTAGTTTTCTTACAGTTCTGGAAGTACAAGATTAAGTTTTTGGTAGAATGCCGCTTGTAGGCACTCCTCCTGGGTTGAAGATAGTGACTTTTTTCTCATATGATCTTTCAAAACTCTGAGCATGTGCAGAGAAAGAATAAGCTCTCTGGTATCTCCTCCTATAAGGACACTAATTCTATCAGATAAAAACCCCATCCTTATGAACTCCTTTAATCTTAATTGCTTCCTTACACCAAATACAGTCATACTGGGGATTAGAACATTACTCATGAATTCTGCTGCTGCTGCTAAGTCGCTTTAGTCATGTCTGACTCTGTGCGACCCTATGGACGGCAGCCCACCAGGCTCCTCTGTCCCTGGGATCTCCAGGCAAGAATACTGGAGTGGGTTGCCATTTCCTTCTCCAATGCATGCATGTATGCTAAGTCGCTTCAGTCATGTCTGACTCTGTGTGACCCTATGGACAGCAGCCCTCCAGGCTCCTCTGTCCACAGGATTCTCCAAGCAAGAACACTGGAGTGGGTTGCCATGAATTCTGGGGAGACACAAACATTCATTCCATTATAGATATCAAGGATACTTTTGACTTTGGTATCAAATAAATGCTTAACAGAATTAAGCAAAATTAAATATTTTTTCTATATTGAACTTTCTATTTGTCAAAAAAATTGGAAAATCTGGACAAAATAAAAAAGAAATTTGAAAGCATCAGAAATAAATCAAGACAGCCAAGACTCAGGGAGCAGAATTATAGAGAAAAGGGAAGCATGCTAGGGTGAATTCAGTTTTATATGACCTTTTCCTCTTGAGGTGTCTGCTGATCAATAAATAGCATAAGGTTCAGAAGGTGAGAAACTGAGCATAAAACAGAGACTAAAAGGTTAGGAGTTGAGCAGAGTTTGGGGGTCTGATGTGCTGGAGATCCAAAAATAGGTGTTAAGGCTTAGCAATGAGGCAGTTATTCTCCTCCTCTAAAAAAATTTTAAAGAGAAAAACAGTCTTTCAGGTGGAATGTTGTAAAGGACATACACTACAAACAATGGTGAGCTAGGAAGAGATGAGCTCTCACAAAGACAAAAATACAGTTTTGAATCAGTCCAATTTTAGATCATATTAAGGTGATCTTCTCAACTTTAATGGTCAACAAAAGCAAATTCTCTTTTTAGAAAGTAACAACCTTCAAATTATTTCTACAGTTAATAAAATTACCCAGCATCTCAGGAGATGAGATCAAATAAACAAAAAAGAAAATGTTAATAGGCAATAGAAGCAGACATATAGGAGATTCAGGTGTAGGAGTTATAAGAAATGGACTTTGAAATAACCATTATTTATAAGTCACATGGTGGATAATTTTACTAGAGACTTGGGATCAATTTTTAGAAAATAGAAATTTGAGAGCTGAAAAACATATTAGATAAAATTACAAACAAAATACATTCATTTACCTCCAGAATAGACACAGCTGAATATAGGACTAGTACCAGTAGAAAATATTCAGACTGAAGCATAAAGATAAAAAGAATACTTAAAACAACAAGACTGCTCTAGCCTTGGGACCAGCCTCACCCAAGAGCAAGTGAATAAGATCTGTAGGACAATCACAGGCCTACAGTCTAGGGACTCAGGCCACCCGTCAGCAGGCCAGATCCTGTTCTGAGACCACTTGGGTCCTGGCTCCACTCATCACCAGGCCAACACAAGCTTTGGAACACCCCAGACCCTACAGAAAGCTCTGTCGGGAACCAGCTCCAATAACCAGTAGTGTGATACCAGCCCTGGGACCCCTGTGCCCTGCAGCAAGACACCAGGACCCAACTCTGTCAGTGGTCCGGCACTAATCCCAGGACCTGGCTTCACTCACTAGTGAACAGACACCAGCCCTAGGATCTCTTAGACACTGACTCTGCTCACCAGTTAGCCCACAATAGCCCTGGGGTCCAATGGGGTTATGCAGCAAGCCACCTCATGACCTGGCCTTGCCTACCATCAGCATGCACCATCTGCACAAAGCAAAGCCTGACAGCCAACCGGGCCAGGGGTGAACCGAGTCTACCAGACCCAGTAGTCAGCTCATCAGTACAGAAAAACCCATGCAGCTCATACAGAAGGGACCACTAGAGCTCTGGTAACAAAACAGGAGTGCACTGCTGAGATACATAGGACATCCCCTACAAAAGTTCACTTATCCAAGGTCAAAACACATAACTAACTTATGAAATACATAGAAATAAAGATAACAGTTTAGGCAAAATGAGTAGACAGAAGAACATGTTCCAAATGAGGGAACAGGATAAAGCTCTTGTGAGGAAAAACGAAGTGAGTGGAGACAGGAAATTTATATAAGAAAAAGTTCAGAGTGATGATCACAAACATGATAACAGAATTCAAGAGAAGAATGGAAGCACAGAGTGAGACAGTAGAAGTTTTGAACAAAAGTTAGAAAATATAGGCAACCAAAGATGAATAATACAGCAAATGAAATGAAAAATACACTAGAAGCAATCAACAGTAGACTAAATGACAGGTCGGTGAGCTAGAAAGACGGTAGTGAAAATCACTGAAATTGAAAAAAAAATAAATAAATGAGGACAGTTTAAGAGACCTCTGGGACAACACCATGTACACTCATATTCCCATTATAGGTGTCTCAGAAGGAGAGAGAGAGAAAGGGGGGCTGAGAACATATTTGAAGACATAAGAGATGAAAACTTCCTTAATCTGGGAATGAAAACAAACGTCCAAGTCCAGGAAGCACAGAGAGATCCAAACAGGATTAACCCAAAGAGGAACACACCAAGATACAACATAATTAAAATGGCAAAAATTAAGCTAAAGAGAGATTAGAAGCAACAAGGGAAAAGCTAGAAGTTATATACAGGGGAATTTCTATAGATTACCAGCTGACTTTTCAGCAGAAATTCTGTAAGACAGAAGGGAGTGGCATAGTATATTTAAAGTTATGAAAAGGAAAAAAAAAACCTACAACCAAGAATATTCTACTCAGCAAGGCTCCCATTCGGATATCTTCTTCAATAAGTAAGGCAAGGAAAATTGCACAACTACATATAAAAGAATAAAATTAGAACATTCCCTAACATATACAAAAGCAAATTCAAAGTGGATTAAAGACCTAAACATAAGATCAGAAATCATAAAACTTCTGGAAGAAATGTAGGCAGAATACTCTTTGACACAAATTGCAGAAATATTTTTTGGATCTGCTTTCTAGAGTAATGGAAATAAAAGCAAAAGTAAACAAATTGGACATACTTATAAACTTTTGCACAGCAAAGGAAACCATAGACAAAACAAAATGACAACCTATGAACTGGAAGAAAATATTTGCAAATGATATGACCAACAAGGAATTAATTTCCAAAATATACAAATGGCTCATACAGCTCAATATCAGAAAAGCAATCAAAAAATTGATGAAAGATCTAGATATTTCTCCAAAGAAGACATACAGATGGCCAATAGGCACATGAAAAGATGCCTGCTCAACATCTTTTGGATGGCAACACTGACTCAATGGACATGATTTTGAGTAAACTCTGAGAGATAGTGAAGGACAGGGAAGACTGGCATGCTGCAGTTCATGGAGTCACAGAGTTGGATACAACGACTGAACAACAAGAAACAATTAAATTTTGTGCCTTTAATAAACATTAGGGCCCGTTTCCCTTTCAAGATGACTCAAGTCTAGCCAATAACTAGGGTAGACAACTCTTGGAAAATATCACACCTCTTCCCTCCACAGGTTCTTTCTTCATCAGAAGTCATCTCAGAGAGATATATTCAGTCTCTCTGTGACCCAGTCTCTCCACTTGATCAGTCAACCCCTGTGGGACACAGATTGAAGGAATTGTCACTAACTTGTGTGATGGAGCCTATCTGGAACCACACATGGGTAAATCCTGCCCCTACAGTTTGATTCTTCTTTGAATGTTGGGAATTGATTATCCATTCTCCTCAACTTTTTGTTTCAGCTAAAATTCTGAGACAGAGGGAATACCATATAACACCAAGTTGCATCTGTAATTATTTTGTTTCATGTTTAGCTTGTTTGTTCTGAGTTGGTAGTAATAAGTTTAAAAATTCAAAAGTTAGAAAGGGATGTACAGAAAAATTCTCTCCCAAATATTACTGTATTTTTCTTGGTATATTTTATTTTAAAAACCAGTATGACAGTGAATTTCTCCCCCAGGTTTACACATGTTAGAACACTACTTTTCTACACCTTGATTTTCTAATTTTTGTTTTTTATTTTAAAAATATATATAAAGGCATACAAGAGGTTTATATATGTAATGCTTCTTTGCTAACTTCCTGGGATGAAAATTAGACACTTTCTGCCTTTTTCATTTTTAAATACATCCACTTTTTTAGTGGAGGAGAGTCTAGAAACCCCTCCTTCCATTGGCCTTGGTTCTTGGGAAGGATGAAAAAAATCTGAAGTCTTATCCATTGAAAGAAAATTTGTTGATGATAAGGAAAGAAAGAACAGAAAGAACACCTCAAGAGAGAGGTAGGCCATACCAAGGGAGGCAATGGCCCTGGAGGGCTGGGGTACAGAGTTTCTAAAGCAAGGTCATTTCAATCATCCAGGGGGTCATTGATGGAGTCTTGATTGAGCTGCAGGTTGTGTAGCAAGATGCTCTACTATGCTTATCTTCCCCATTATTCAGTCAGCTATAATTAGATGCATGCATTTTTTGCCAACAAAGATCCATATAATCAAAGTTATGGTTCTACCTTATAGTTATAAGTCAAAGCTATGGTTTTTCCAGTAGTCATGCATGGATGTGAGAGTTGAAACATAAAGAAGTCTGAACACCAAAGAATTGATGCCTTTGAGCTGTGGTGCTGGAGAAGACTCTTGAGAGTCCCTCAGGATGCAAGGAAATCAAACCAGTCAATCCTAAAGGAAATCAATCCTGAATATTTATTGGAAGGACTGATGCTAAAGCTGAAGCTCCTGTACTTTGGCCACCTAATACAAAGAGTCAACTCATTAGAAAAGACCCTGATTCTGGGAAAGATTGAAGGCAGGAGTAGAATGGGACAACAGAGGAGGAGATGGTCGGATGGCAACACTGACTTAATGGACATGAGTTTGAGCAAGCTCTGGGAGATGGTGAAGGACAGGGAATCCTGGCTTGCTGCAGTCCATGGGGTCACGAAGAGTTGGACATGACTGAGCAACTGAACAAGAACAATTCATGCAATATTTATGCACAGTTAATGAGTCCAATGGCCAGCAAAGGTTACTTTAGTACTTGATGGTGTGAGGTGTGTGCATGTGCTGGAGTTGGAAAAGTCCTGCCAATCAGCTGATGGGGGATTTTTCCATCCCCCTGACTCTTTCAGGGTACTAATGGCATATTTGGGGCAGGGCTGGTAAATTGCTCGGTCATATTAGATGACCATTGGACATTTAGCTACAGGTGCTGCCTCTCATTGCTATTGGCTAACTTCCTGTCTGGTAATTTAAGGTTATGAATTTCCCTCTAAACATGGCTTTATCTATTCCACAAGTTTGGATATGTCATCTTTATTATCTCTTTTCAAAATATTTTTAAATTTCCATTTTGCTTTCTTATTTAATTTGCAGTTTGCTTAGAAGCTTATCTCTTAATTTCTATATATATGAATATACTGAAGACCTGAAGAAAATAAACTCCAGATATTTCTCTAGCAAAGATGGATTTATTCATGATCAACAGAAAATTGCAATTCAAGGTCTGCAATCATGAGGAGCCATATGCAAGTGTCCTAACAGAAAGGGAAGAAGAATACTTTTAAAAAGAGGAAAAGGAAATTGGAAGGGGTAGAGAAAAGAGAATTCATAGCTTTTCATCTGCCAAGTCATTGTCAGGAAAGTTTTTCTTCTTCCAGTTGGGCTTTGCTATCATGCCATAGAATGAAAGCTCTCCCTTTTTGTCTCACAACTCTATCTAACTGAGATTTCTGTTTATTAATTCTTTATAATACATATGAATGAATTTTATATTTTTTCAATTAACTTCTAGCATAATATTAGAAGAATATTGAAATTTGTCTAATTTCAATGCTCTGAAATATTTCAAGACTTGTTTTATAGAATAGCATGTGATCAATTTTAGCAGCTGCTGGGTGTGCACTTGAAGAGAATGTGTATTTTGTGGTAATTAGGTGGAATTTTCTACACAGGTTCACTAGGTCAAGTTGGTACTCTAGTTGTTCAAGTCCTCCATACATTTACTGGTATTTTATTATTGTATTCTAAATTTTCTAAGAAAAGTGTGCTAAAATCTCACATTATGTTGTGAATTTGTCTACTTCTATTTTTAGTTCTTTCAAGTTTCACTTTACTTAAGGTCACATTATTAGGTACACATAGCTTTTTTTTTCATTTTCTTTAATTTTAAACTTTTTACAGTAAGTCTTTTTCGGTTATAAATTTTAAATATGGCAATTTTATGTCAATCCCAAACTCCCAATCTATCCCTCTCCCCCCCCCCCAAATCTTGTCCCCTGGTAACCATAAATTCATTCTCGAAGTCTTTGAATCTGTTTCTGTTTTGTAAAATAGATTTGTTTGCATCATTTTTTAAGATTCTGCATATAAGCAATATTATATAATATTTGTCTTTCTCTACCTGTCTTACTTCACTTGATATGATAATCTCCAGGTTCATCCATCTTGCTACAAATGGCATTATTTCATTCTTTTTTAAGGATGATTATTATTTCATTGTATATATGTACCACATCTTTGTTCATCAGTCAATGAACATTTAGGTTGCTTCCATCTCTTGGTTATTGTAAACAGTGCTGCAATAAACACTGGGGTGTCTGTATCATTTCAAACCATATTTTTTTTCTCAGATATACACCAAGGAGTGGAATTGCTGGACCATATGACAGCTCTATTTTTAGTTTTTTAAGGAACTTCCATACTGTTCTCCACAGTAGCTAAATCAATTTACCACAAGCAATTCAAAAGGGTTCTCTTTTCTCCACACCCTCTCCAGAATTTATTGTTTGTACATTTTTTGATGATGGACATTCTGACTGGTGTGAGGTGATACCTCAATGCAGTTTTGATTTGAATTTCTCTAATAATTAGCAATGTTGAACATCTTTTCATCAGCCTCTCGGCCATTTGAATGTCTTCTTTAGAGAAATGTCTGTTTAGGTCTTCTGCCCATTTTTCCATTGGGTTGTTTGCTTTTTGGGTACTGAACCACATCAGCTGTTTGTAAATTTTGGAGACTAATCACTAGTCCGTAGAATCATTTGCAAATATTTTCATGGTTTTATTTCTGGTCTTTCTATCCTGTTCCATTGATCTATGTTTCTGTTTTTGTGGCAGTAACATACTGTTTTGATGACTGTAACTTTGTAGTCTAGTCTGAAGTCAAGGAGCCTGATTCCTCCAGCTCTATTTTTCTTTCTCAAGATTTCCAAGGCTGTTAGAGGTCTTATGTTTCTGCATACAAATTTTAAGATTTTTTTATTCTAGTTCTGCGAAAAATGCCCTTGGTAGTTTGAGAGGGGCTGTGTTGAATCTGTACATTGCTTTGTATAGTACAGCCATTTTGACAATATTGATTCTTCAAATCCAAGAACATGGTATATCTTTCCATCTGTTTGGGGTTGTCTTTGATTTCTTTCATTAGTGTCTTATAGTTTTTGAGGACAGGTGTTTTGTATTCTTACAGAAGTTTATACTAGGTATTTTGTTCTTTTTTATGTGGTGGTAAGTGGGGTTGTCTCTTCTCTTTCTGATCTTTTGTTGTTAGTGTACAGAAGTGCAACAGATCTTTGTGTATTAATTTTGTTTCCTACAACTTTGTTTCTTTTATAACTTGTTAATATCTTGTTGAGGATTTTTCATCCATGTTCATCAGTGATATTGCCCTGTAATTTTCTTTTTTGTGATATTTTTGTCTGGCTTTGGTATCAGGGTAATGGTGGTCTCATAGAATGAGTTTGGGAATGTTCCTTCCTCTGCAAATTTTTGGAAAAATTTGAGAAGGATAGGGAGGATAAGAGAAAAACTGAAAAGGGAGGAGAGTAGTAACTGCTCTAACTCAACTCTTTAATAGCCAAAGTGCTGAAAATCAATTTGCTAAAACCCAATTTTCTTCTCTGTTCCCAGGTCTTCATACCTCTTCTGAACATCACTCTCAGTGTAGGAGCTAGAAGTAAGAGAAGAAAAAGGGGTACATTTTTTAAAGCTATAACAAAGACACTGTTTTGAAGAACCCAGAAGAAAGGAGAGCAGTGACCCCACAGGAGACTGAACCAAACCTACTTTGTAGCATTGGAAGGTCCACTGCAGAGGCATTGGTTGGTTCTGGCTCACCATGGAGACAAAGGCACTGGCATCAGAAGTCCCAGGAAACACCCACTGGGCATGAGCCCTCCTAGAGGCCATTGCCATTAGCCCTACATAGAGCCTGTAAACTCCAGGACTAGGTTACCTCAAGTCAAGCAACTAACAGGGAGAAAATACAATCCCACCCATCAGCAAACCAGTGGATCAAAGTTTTACTGAGCACAACCCTGACCACCAGAGGAAGAACCAGTTCTACCCGTGGCCCGGCCCTACCACTAGGAAGCTTCCACAGCCTGTTAGATAGAGTCATCCACCAGAGGGCAGACAGCAGAAGCAAGAACTACATTCCTGCCGCCTCCAGAATGAAAACCACACTCACAGAAAGTTAATTGAAATGAAAATACAGAGGATTATGTCCCAGATGAAGGAATAAGATAAAACCCCAGAAAAACAACTAAATGAAGTGAAGATAGGCAACTTACTAGAAAAATAATTCAGAATAATGATAGTGATGATGATCCAGGGTGTCGGGTAAAAGAATGAATTCAATGGAGGCAAAGATTGAGACAATGCAAAAAAGGTTTTAAAAAAGACTTAAGAGAACTAAAGAACAAACAGAGATGAATAATACAATAACTGAAATAAAAAATACATTAAAAGGAATAAATAGCAGAATAACTGAGGTAGAACAGATAAGTGACCTGTAAGACAGAATGGTGGAAATCACTGCCATGGAACATAATAAAGAAAAAAGAATGAAAAGAAATGAAGACAGCCTAAGAGACCTCTGGAACAATGTAAACACACCAGCATTCATATTATACATGTCCCAAAAGGAGAAGGGAGAAAGGCCTAGAGAAATATTTGAAGAGATTATAGCTGAAAATTTCCCTAACATAAGAAAGGATACAGTTAACCAAGTCCAGGAAGTGCAGAGAGTCCCAGTCAGGATAAATCCAAGGAGGAACAATTACTATGTGTCTGACACATAGTAATTAAATTGACAGAAATTAAAGACAAAGATAAAATATTAAAAGCAGCAAGGGAAAAATGACAACATACAAAGGAACTCCCATAAGGTTGAAAGCTGACTTCTCAGCAGAAACTCTGCAAGCCAGAAGAGAATGGTAGAATATATTTAAAGTGATGTAAGGAAAGAAACTATAACAAACAATACTCTACCCAATGAGACTTTCATTCAGATTTGATGGAGAAATCAAAAACTTTGCAGACAAGCAAAAGTTAAGAGAATTCAGTAATACATTAAAGGATCATATGTCATGATCAAGGGGGGTTTATCACAGCAATGCAAGGATTCTTCAATATCTGCAAAATAATCAGTGTGGTATACAATATCAACAAACTGAATAATAAAAAATGTATCATCACCTCAGCACAGAGAAGACCGTGTGAGGAGGTAGCAGGAGGCAGCCATTTGCAAGTCAAGGGGATGCTTCAGAAGATACCAGGCCTGCAGACTCCTGAACTTTGGACTTCTTGCTTCTAAAGCTGGAATGGAATCTTATATTTACTATAATGCTATTGAAACATACTTATAAAAGTAAGAAAAAAGACAAAGAGTGCAGACAGTGAGACGAAACAAGTGCACATAAACCCCGCAACGCAGAGGGCGGGCACAGGGAGCCAAAATAAGTCCACATTAGCCCTGTTCGGCAGAGACCAGCCCAGCGAGCTGAAACAGGTATACACAGCCCTGCAACATAGAGGGTGAACTTAGGGGACTGAGGGAAGCCCACACAAGTCGCTGCAATGCAGAAGGATACACACAAGCTTCTACCTAGCAAGTTTCGACCAGCAGTGCAGGGCAGGACAGAGGAACAGAAGCACCAGCAATGATTCCCAAGGACAAATAGGGGACTGGTGGCACTGCAGTTATGCTGAGAGAGCCACTTTGAAGCAGCTCGACAGAGGAATGGATAAAGAAGTTGTGGTACATATATACAATGGAATATTACTCAGCCATCAAAAAGAATGAAATAACACAATTTGCAGCAGAATGGATGAACCTAGAGACTGTCATACTGAGTGAAGTATGAAGAACAGAGAAGACAGAGCAGCAGAAACATCATATGACATCCATTATAAGCAGAATCTAAAAAGACATGATACAAATGAACTTACTTACCAAATGGAAAAAGTCTCACAGACTTAGAGAATGAACTTATTGTTGCCAGAAGGAAGGATGGGAGAAGGGATAGTTAGGGAGTTTGGGATTGACATCGCTGTATCTAAAATGGATAGCCAGTCTATGGTCATACCACCCTGAATGCTCCGGATCTCATCTAAATTGGATATTAACAAGGAGCTATTAATATTAATAGTACAGGGAACTCTACTCAACGTTATGTGGCAGGGTGGATGAAAGGGGAGTTCGAGGGAGAACGGATATATGTATCTGTATGGTGAGTCCCTTTGCTGTCCACCTGAAACTATCAAACTACTGTTAATTGGCTATATTCCAATACAAAATAAAAAGTTTTTAAAAAAATATATGGCCTCATCTTATCAAGAACTGATGCCGTGGGTGGGCCAAGCCTTGTGATTCCTATTATGATTGCAACAAGTCCTTCAGCAATAACTATCAGGAAACGTTGAGAAAATAGAGATTTTATTACTTATACAACACACTTGGGAACACACAGCAAGGCAGGATGTATAGAAAGAGGGAGAGTGCACAGGCCTGGGGTCCTGCTTTTATTGGGGTAAAGAGTAGGTGCCTAGGCTTTAGGGGCTTATTCTTTATTAGTTAATTTAAACAGAAGACTATTAATTTAAGTCATAGGAAGAGAAAAAAACCAAACAGCCCAAATGACCAATTATTGAAATCAACCAGGATTTCTAAAACAAAGTCACCTCAGAGGGGAGAGGCAGCCTGGCTCTGGCTCTTTATCTGGCAGTATGGCTGGCAATGTGTTCATTCCATATAGTCCTCTTTGAAGTAGATGCCTTGGCAATCAAAGCTTAACTCAGACACACATTACAGAAAAAGAAGAAAAACCACAAACAGCCAAAATAACCAGTGTCAGAGCTTATAATACAGACACCTAAAAGTATAAAGATTAAAAAAAATAGTTTTTAAAAATTTTTAAAAGAAACAAATAACTTTGGAAACTTAGCCACTTGACAGGTGAATTGTCACCATATTGGCCAGTGAGAAAATGAACTATTTCTACAGGACATAAAGCCAAAAATAGAGTTACTATAAAATTTATTGTCCAGGGACTTCCCTGGTGGTCCAGTGGTTAAGAATCCACCTTCCAATGCAGAGGACACAGGTTCAATCCCTCGTCAGGGAACTAAGATTTCAGATGCCATAGGGCAACTAAGCCTATGACAATTACTGAGCCCACATGCTCTAGAGCTTACAGGCCACAGCCAGAGAGCAGCCCATGGCCTGCAGTGAAAGATCCCACAGGCTGCAAGGAAGGTACCTCATGGCCCAACTAAGACCCAATGCAGCCAAATAAACAGACAAAATTTTAAAAATTTATCATCCAACCTGGGACACTCCTGAGAATGAAAGGCAGTGCTATCCATGATTATACTGGGATGACAGGCATAATAACTAGACCACACTGAAGAGCACTGAGCTTAGATAAACTTCTGACAGGGTTTGGGAAGACACCCAACTCCCATGCCATCATCTGATTCTCTTGAAAGTGAGTGCTTTTCTCTTCCTCCCACTAGAAAGGCAGGGCTATGTTCAGTTTCCACCTTTGATTCAAGCACAACATCTCACCCGGTACTATGTATATCATAGGCCTCTGGTAGATACAGACTGGCTTTAGAGGTCAGGTAAAGGACAGGTAGAGACCCCACGTAGATCCTGGAGGTCACTGAGGGACCACTGAAGTGTGCCTGTGGTGGGGAAAGAGCACTAAGAAACTTGTTCAACTTCCTGTACCCTGACCCTTCTGTGCCCACCTCATGACTGAGTTTCATCACACTGTCCCACTAGCCCTTCTTCTGGTCCTGTCCCCAAGCTCCCTGTTTAGTTTTCTTTAATTGTAAGCTTGGGAGCTTCTGCTCCAGGGCTGGAGTATGTGGGCTCTCCTGGGACTTCACAGCTTTAATTTCCTCACTCAGGTTCAATGTTAAGTACTTCATGGCAGTGGAAGACAGTTCTGCAAGCCAGCCTGGGTGTCAGCCCCTGGAAAGTGGACAGGATTCAGAGTGAGTTCAGATACACAGATCCTGACTCTGTTTTCATCTACCCACCACTGTTTCCTTGACTAAGTTCCCTTTCTCCACATCTCTTTTTGTTAAGAGGAGCTATTTTCTGTCTGAGCCCCAGTCTGAGCTAGAGAGTCACAGGGAGTCTGCAGCTGATGTGGAAATCCACGGCCTGGCTGAGAAGTTGGTGGGGGCTGAGGAAGGAGGTCAGAACTGGGGCGCTCCTCTCTGTCCTCTCTTACTCAATAAGTGCAAACAAAGGAAGGAGCATGAAATAATTTTCATGCCGGAATCAACTCCGCATAGTGTGTGCTGAGTTTGTTTTCCTCCAGGGAACCCACTTAAAGGTGAATGAGGGTCTTTTTTCTGTTACCTCCTTCTCTCCTTGCAATATCTATTATAATTGCTGTTCATTTATGCATTTCTACTTATCAGCAGTTTCTCTTTCTGCTAGTTTATGTCTCTATTAGTTTCTATTTTCATTTTGGCAAATGAGGGGATAGGCATATACCTTCCAGTGTTATGTCTCTTCTCATCCTTTTAATCTTATCCTTTGATCTACTTCTCCCTTTTTCCCAACTTAACATCTCATTAGTTTTTTTCTTTTCTGTTTCTCTCTGTCTGGATTGAGGGGCACATTGATGAGTTGAAGAGTTTTCTAAAGCAGGGAGACAAAAGATGAGTGAAGATAGATGCAGGTAAAAGGGCAGGGAGGAGAAGGGATATAGGTCACTTTCCCCCCAAAAGGTGACTTGCTTTATTATGTCATTTCTAGGGAGATAAATGAAGCCACTACCCAAACACCCAGAGAAAGGAATGATGTTAGGGTGTAAGAAAAGAACATGTGAGATGCCAGAATAATTTCTTGAATTGTTTTGCATAATACAGTTAATCATTCAACAAATATGTGCTGAGAACAAAATATATGCCAGGTATTTTCCTAAGAGCCAGAGATCCCACCATGAGCAAAAGTGGCATCAGGAAATACAGGTTCTAGTTGGGAAATTAAGGGTGTCTCAAATCCACGTGAATTAAATGCAGCATGCCAGATGGTGTTTAATGCAATGAGAAACACAAGGCAGGGAAACAAAGAGAAGGAAAAAAGAATTTCAACTCTAAATAGATGTGGAGGAAGATCTGGCTAAGATGGTGAAAAGCATGTAAGGGAACAAGCTGGAGTATATCTGGAAAGAACTTTCTGTGAGGAGGTAAAAGGAAGCCTTGCATCCTCTTACTCTGTGGATGCGTCTATAAGATGGGTCCACTTTGTAGATGTGTCTAAAAGAAGGTGGAGGAATAAGATGGGGAGACCACTTTTTCCCCCACAAATTCATAAAAAAATCATTTGAATGCTGAGCAACTTCCACAAAACTACTTCTGAGCACTGGCGGAGGACACCAGGCACCCAGAAAGGCAGCCCATTCTCTTAGAAAGAAGATAGGACAAAATATAAAAGACAAAAAGAGAGACGAAAGAGTTAGGGATGGAGACCTGTCTTGGGGAGGGAGTTGTGGAGGAGGAGAAGTTTCCACACAGTAGGAAACCCTCTCACAGGTGGGTCTGTGGGAAGTTTTGGAATCTCAGAAGGCAACATAACCGGGGGGTAGGGGATAGAGGGGGGACACAGAAAACACGCCAAACTGCAACTGCGGAAAAGAGAACTTTCCCGCAAAAGGCTCTAACCTAACAACCTAAAGCACAGACTGGCCTGCTCACAGAACAAAGGATTGAGCAAATACCAAAGGAGAGCTACCTGGCTGTGTACCAGCCCCTCCCCACTTGGAGGCAGAGGTAGGCTTGCGACAACCAGAGCCAGAATGCAAGGATCTGCTCCAGTCTCAGCCCCAGAGATGGCATATTCCACCAAACTGTGATCAGGCTCCCAGTTGCTAGCCACGTCTTCCTGAGATCTTCAGTGGCCACAGGACAGGAAAAGGTCAGTTTTCATTCCAATCTGAAAAAAAAGGCAATGCCAAATAATGTCCAAACTACCGCACAATTGCTCTCATCTTACACGCTAGCAAACTAATGCTCAAAATTCTCCAAGCTAGGCTTCAACAGTATGTGAACTGTGAACTTCCAGATGGTCAACCTGGATTGAGAAAAGGTAGAGGAACCAGAGATCAAATTGCCGACACCCACTGGATCATCGGAAAAGTAACAGAATTGCAGAAAAACATCGACTTCTGCTTTATTGACCACGCCAAAGCCTTTGACTGTGTGGATCACAACAAACTGTGGAAAATTCTTAAAGAGATGGGAATACCAGACCACCTGACCTGCCTCCTGAGAAACCTGTATGCAGGTCAAGAAGCAATAGTTACAAACGGACATGGATCAACAGACTGGTTCCAAATCAGAAAAGGAGTACCTCAAAGCTGTATATTGTCACTCTGCTTCTTTAACTTCTATGAAGTGTACATCGTGTGAAATGCTGGGCTGGATGAAGCACAAGCTGGAATCAAGATTGCTGGGAGAAATATCAATAACCTCAGATATGCAGATGACACCACCTTTATGGCAGAAAGTGAAGAACTAAAGAGCCTCTTGATGAAAGTGAAAGAGTAGAGTGAAAAAATTGGCTTAAAACTCAGCATTCAGAAAACTAAGATCATGGCATCTGGTCTCATCACTTCATGGCAAATAGATGGGGAAACAATGGAAACGGTGACAGACTTTACTTTTGGGGGCTCCAAAATCACTGCAGATGGTGACTGCAGCCATGAAATTTAAAGACGCTTGCTCCTTTGAAGGAAATCTGTGACCAACCTAGACAGCATATTAAAAAGCAGAGACATTACTTTACCAACAAAGGTCCATCTAGTCAAAGTTATGGTTTTTCTAGTAGTCATGTATGGATATGAGAGTTGGACTATAAAGAAAGCTGAGAGCCAAAGAATTGATGCTTTTGAACTGTGGTGTTGGAGAAGACTCTTGAGAGTCCCTTGGACTGCAAGGAGATTCAACCAGTCCACCCCAAAGGAAATCAATCCTGAGTATTCATTGGAAGCCTGGTGCTGAAGCTGAAACTCCAATACTTTGGCCACCTGGTGTGAAGAGTTGACTCACTGGAAAAGACCCTGATGATGGGAAAGACTGAAGGAGGAGGAAGAGAAGGTGATGACAGATGATGAGATGGTTGGATGGCATCACCAATGTGATGGATGTGAGTTTGAGTAGGCTCTGTGAGTTGGTGATGGACAGGGAAGCCTGGCATGCTGCAGTCCATGGAGTTGCAGAGAGTCGGACATGACTGAGAGACTGAACTGAACTGAACTCTGTGGTAGGAACAGAAGGGAGGCCAATGAAACCTCAGCAGAGGGAATTCCAGGGAGAGCAAAATGAAAGGTTTGGGTAGTGGAGGGGCCCAGCCATATGAAAGTCTTGCTTCATTCTTCAAGCATTTTGTCTTTTATTCTTAGGGAGATGTCTTCACCCCAGTACTATAGACACCAATGGCGAATAGACAGAATTGGGGCAAGGAAGGAATGGGAAGGCAAGTCCATTTAGGGGCCATTTCCATTTCCACTGTAGGGGAGCAGTGATGATGATGTGTCCAGGTGGGACAGGCAGGAGTGAGAAATGGTCTGGCATGGGCATATTTTGGAAGAAGAGCCAGGAGTTTCTGATGTTGGGATATGTGTGAGAGGAGTTAAGGATACACTGTGTTTTCCCTAGGCAACTGAACAGATCTTCCATGAACTGATCTTGGAAGAGTGTTTCTCCAGCGGAGACCAAGGGCTCAGGTTGACCACTTTAGGCAGGATGAACTCATTGGACTTTGAAGAAAGATGTTGAGTTCACAGTCAATATGAGAATCAGAGTTCAAGGGAGCCCTCCAGGATAGAGAGATAAATGCCATTAATCAACTATATAGTATTGTATTGGGGGCAGAAAGAAGAGGTGTTTGGTGGTGCATCATGTTGAAGGTACATGTAGCTGAGTGTCTCTGCTCACTGTGGGTAGAGCTGAGCATCCTCAGCACGGGACTTCAGCTATAGAGTCTGGGTGGGAGTTGTGGGGCTGGGGGGATATGACTTTTCAGTTTGTTGGTTAAGCTTGATATAGCCAAGACCAATTAAAGGCTGTTGGAACAGCAATTTGTTCCTGTAGAACCCGCCCCCACCCCACACAACATGCTCAAGTGTAGTCAATCAAATAATTTCTTTGCTTTTCTTCTGCTTTTAAAAAATATCTATTTATTTGGCTGTGTTGGGTTTTAGTTGCTGCACGCAGAATCTTCCTTGCAGCATGTGGGATTTTTCATTGCAGCCCACGGGCTTCCCTCTAGCTGTGGCACATGGGTACACAGGCTTCGGAGCACACAGACTCAGTAGTTGTGGCATTCGGGCTTTCTGGTTGTGATGCATGGGCTCCGGTGTGCGTGGTTCTGCAGTTGTGGAATGCAGGCTTAGTTGGCCGATGTCAGGTGGGATCTTAGTTCCCCAACTAGGGATCAAACTTGGATCCCCTGCATTGGAAGGCAGATATTTAACCACTATGCCACCAGGGAATTCCCTCTTCTGCTTTTTCTCTATAAAAAAGATTTTTACTGATTCCTATCGATGGAACATTCCTAACTACTTCTGGTTTGGCACTGCCTTATTGGAATTGATTTTTTGCTCAAATAAACTCTTAAAAATTTTAGCATGCCACAGTTTATCTTTTAGAAAAATAAGTGAATATATCATAACTTATAGTTAAGTTCCTGGATGTTATTGTTGGCAAGGACACCTGGGCATGTCTTCTTGGGCATGAGTCACACATGCTCCCTCCTCTTTGGACACAGCTTAGCAACCTGCCTCCCAGGTCATGGATCTGAGCAGGTCCATCTTAGTTTAGGAAATCACCCTGAGTCTTTGCACAAAGAGCACACCCCATGGAGTCTTTTGGTTTGTCTTTATAATAAGGTAAGGTCGATGGATATACCCTTCATAAATGTCTCCTAAAGGTGACTATCGTGTATTTGCAGAGAGCATACTTCTCATTTGTAAATATCTGAAAATACTACTAATTATGTCATCATTCCCTCTTCCTCAGAGAAAGGTATCTAGTAGTGAACACCTAGTACATTCAGATCATTCATTGCATGCTCTGAATACAGTGGTAACACAAGGGGGGAAAGTAGAGGGCAGCTGTAAAAAGCAAGCATACATGCTAAGTTGCTTCAGTCATGTTCAACTATTTGTGACCTCGTGGACTATAGCCCGTGGCTCCTCTGCCCATGGGATTATTCAGGCAAGAATACTGGAGTGGGTTGCCATTTCCTCCTCCAACGGATCTTCCTGACCCAGGAATCGAACCCGCATCTCTTCTGTCCTGCATTGACAGGTGGGTTCGTTACCACTAACACCACCTGGGAGTGCAAAAAGCAAGCATCTCCATTAAAGGGAAATCAACAGGACCTGGAGAGTGATTCAATCTGAAGCCCATTGGGCATCCAGCATGGGTTATTTTGCGCTTGAGTAATTAGGATGGTAGGTGTCATTTTAAAGAAATATGAAAAAAAGACAAGATATTACTTTTCTGAGGTATGTACATAAGAATTAATGCTTAGTTGTTTTCTGTTTCTTGTTTGTCAGCAAGAACTGTAATTGCATAAATTCTGTAGGGAATTGAAAGTTTGGCTCTAAGGTTAGGTCTGGGTCTTGGGAAGGGTGTCTGAGAGCCAGTGAAGATTTTGTTGTCATTTGGAAAGACAGGCAGCAGATGAATTCTCTGGTTTCTCTACCTCAGCCTCACGATCATCATTGCACTCTGCCCAGGTCTTTACCTGAGTTTCACAGGCTGAGAACTGTAATTTAGTTTTCATCTAGGTATAGGGAATTCTGGGCTTCCAAGGTGGTTCAGTGGAAAAGAATTCATCTGCTAATGCTGGAGACTGGGGTTCCATCCCTGGGTTGAGAAGATCCCCTGGAGAAGGAAATGGCTACCCACTCCAGTATTCTTGCTTGGAGAATCCCATGGACAAAGGAGCCTTGTGGGCTACAGTCCACAGAGTCTCAAGAGTAGGACACGACTTAGCTACTAAACAACAATCACCATAGGGAATTCTATTTATATTTATACTAACCAACTCATAAGACATGGACTTAACTATGTTATCATATATTCACCTATTTTGCTAAAAGTTTCTCTGGTGGCTCAGATCATAAAGAATCTGCTTGCAATGCGGGAGACGTGGGTTTGATCCCTGGGTCAGGAAGATCCCCTGGAGAAGGGAATGTCTACCCACTCCAGTATTCTTTCTTGAAGAATTCCATGGATAGAAGGGGCTGGAAGGCTACAGACTGTGCGAGTCAGACAATTAATTTGAGCTAAAGTCAATTCAAATCAGGCAATGCCAAACCAGAAGTGGTTAGGTGTGCTCTGTGGACAGGAACCAGCAGAAAGACTTTTATAGTGTAAAAGCAGAAGAAAAGCAAAGAAATATAATTGACTGTACTTAAACATTTGGCTTATTAGAATGACCCAAGAATTAGATTTAAAAAAGGAATTGGAAGCTCATAACTAAGAATTTCTCCAAGACAAGGTAACTTGCCCTCCTAAGAATATTTTTGCACAAGGACAGTGTGATGTGATATAAACTTTCCAGAACTTATATTATAAAGGTCCATTCTTAAGTCTTGGTTCCATGTTTTCTAACCTTGCAACTTCAGGCAATCCAGCCAACTCCTCAGAATCTCAATTTTCTCATCTATAAAAGAGGGTCTATCATTAAAAAAAAACATCACTCTGCCTTCATTGCAGGATCACTGTGAGAGCAAATGAAACATGAATGTGAGCACTGTGGGGTGCAACAGATGAATTTATTTTTGTGGATTGTACATTGCCTAACACTAGAACCAGGCAGAGAGACCTCTTCTCATCTGATGAGAGATAGACAAACAAACTTAACATCCTTGAGTCTTTATTCTCTAGGCAAATTACAAATTACCATAGTTTTTAATGATGAGATCCCTTGTTAAAATTAATGAGTCCAGTCTATTTATATCAATGGTTAAAATTTGAGATGGAATGTGAACGGTCATGGTACACAACCTCTAAGATGGTCTCAATGATATTCATACCCTGTGTGTCACTCTCCCAGTAACTGGGGGCTGGATTTAACGACCCACTAATAATGAACAGAATTCAGCAGAGCTCATGGAATGTCACTTCCAATATTTGGTTATAAAACTATGGCTTCTATCTAGGGTGCTTGTGCTCTCACTCTCTCTTGCACCACTCACCCTGGAAGAAGTCAACTGCCATGCTGTGAAGCAGCCCTGTGAAAAGGGAGGGAGGCCTGACACGGCCACATGAGTGACCTTGGAGTAGAACCTCCTCCACACATGTCTTGAGAATACTGCAGCCTGACTAACAGTTTCAGGGTAACCTCTTGTGAAACCTTTTATGTCAGAGACAACTAAGTTGCACCCTCATTTCTGGCCCACAGAAACTGTGAAATAATCATTGTTTCCTATATTATTTCAAGTTATAAATTTGGGGTTATTTGCTATATGGCACAATACAGGTAATGCAAATTTAAAGAGAAAATTCTGCACTGTTTTGCTGTTGGTAAAGCCATGAAAATGCCTGCCTTGGATGTACAACCCTGGATGGACAAAGCGACAGGTGGTATTTGAAGGTGACTGATACCCTAGAGGGGTGTGATGGCTGGGAGGTGGGAAGGAGGTTCAAGAGGGTGGGAAACATATATATACATACAGCTGGTTCATGCTGATGTTATCCTCCAGTTAAAAATAAATAAATTTTTTTACAAACAAAGTGGCTGATGAGAGAGAAGAGGGTAAAATCTAAAAGCTGGAAATGACTTTGAAGACAAAGACAAGGTTATCCTGGTGAGAACATGAGGACAACAAAGTTGTGGTCAGAATATTATAATGCTTTTCATTCAGTTGCTTATAATCATTTATCTTACTTTCCTTGGGTTCATATATTATCATTATGATCAAGGCAGTGTTGTCTTTTAAAATATGCACAATTTTTATTTCTTGATTTGAAATTTGTCAGTGTAAAATCAGGTCATGTCTCTGGTTCCCTTCCATATAACATGTTTAGAAAAAAAAGTCCTGTCCAAAATCAAGAGAAATTCAATTTCTTTGATGTGCTCCAAATAAATTAATTAGAAATTTTATCAGACTGTCAGTAAATGGTTCAATCCATGTGGAAGACATTAATTATAGAGATTTTACAAGAAAGCTCTTGGATTTCTACTGATGATAACTGAGGATATTACTTTGAATTTTTATCAGCCAACTTTTATCGAGGCCCTGATCCTGGGGTTATTTTAAAAATCTCATTGCAACTGAAGACCATACTGTTTTTTTTTAATTGAAGTATAGTTGCTGTACAGTATTAAGTAAATTACAGGTGTACAATATAGTGATTCACAATTTTTAAAGATTATATCCATTTGTAGTTATTATAAAATATTGGCTATATTTCCATGTTGCACAATATATCCTTGTAGTTTATTTTATACCTATAGTTTGTACTTCTCACTTTCCTACCCCTATATTGCCCCTCCTCTCTCTCCCCACCGGTAACCACTAGTTTATTCTCTATATCTAAGACCTCATTGTTCTTTTGAGATTTGGGCACCAATCATTTCTTTTCCCCATTGGTCTTATGACTTTTCTGCCAATAAAGGTATGTCAGTCAATTCAATAATTTTTGTCTATGTTCTCAGGCTACCAGGAACATCAGCTGAGCCATGGAGATATGGTTGAATCAATCATCCATAGATAACTTTGTCCTCTTGGGCATCTTTTCCCACAGTCCCACTCACCTTGTTCTTTTCTCAGCAGTCATGATGGTCTTCATAATGGCTGTCTGTGGGAATGTCCTCCTCATCTGCCTCATCTTCATGGATCCTCAACTTCATACACCCATGTACTTCTTCCTTAGTCAGCTTTCCCTCATGGATCTCATGTTGGTTTGTACCAATGTGCCCAAGATGGCGGCCAACTTCCTGTCTGGCAGGAAGTCCATCTCCTTTGTGGGTTGTGGCATGCAAATTGGCCTTTTTGTCTGTCTTGTGGGCTCTGAAGGGCTGTTGCTAGGACTCATGGCTTATGACCGGTATGTGGCCATTAGTCACCCACTTCACTATCCCATCCTCATGAGTCAGAGGATCTGTCTCCAAATTGTTGGGAGCTCCTGGGTTTTTGGGATAATAGATGGTTTGATCCAGATGGTGGTAGTAATGACATTTCCATACTGTGGCTTGAGGGAGGTGGATCACTTCTTTTGTGAGATGTTATCCTTGTTAAAGCTGGCCTGTATAGACACATCCATTTTTGAGAATGTGATATTTGCCTGCTGTGTCTTCATGCTGTTTCTTCCCTTCTCCATCACTGTGGCCTCCTATGCTCGCATCCTGAGAACTGTGCTCCACATGCGCTCTGCTCAGGCTGTCAGAAAGGCTCTCACCACCTGTTCCTCCCACCTGACAGCTGTGTTCCTCTTCTATGGGGCAGCCATGTTCATCTACCTGAGACCTAGGAGATACCGGGCCCCAAGCCAAGACAAGGTGGTCTCTGTCTTCTACACAGTCCTTACTCCTATGATGAACCCCCTCATTTATAGCTTAAGAAATCGGGAGGTGATGGGAGCCCTGAGAAAAGGGCTGGACCATTGCAGGATTGTCAACCAGCACTGAAGAGTTAGGGTATTTTGTGCCTGACTGCCACTCCTGGCTTTGTGATGTTACATACATTTTCTACCTGAGTCTTGGTTTTCTCATTAATAATGAGGCTCATGACCCTGAAGTTTTCAGGAGATGTCTTTTAAACTCCAAAGTAATACTTTCTATCTCTGGTAAAACACCAGGTTCCCTCCTCTCAATCTTTTTGGATTAAATTTTTTTTTTTTTTGAGAATACGTTGAAATGAAGTGCAGAACTTTGTAAGCTCAAGTACTGTGTATAAGTAGGCTCTGGGATTGCTATCACTTAGTATTTAAAACTGGATTTACTTCTACAGTCATATAATGCCTCAAGCTGCACTCCTTAACTATTTTTTTAAATTTATTGAAGTATAGTTGATTTACAAAATTGTGTCAATTTCTGCTGTACAGATAAGTGATTCAGTTATACAAGTGTACATATATGTGTGTGTGTGTGTATATATGTTCTTTTTCATTATGGTTTATCACAGGATATCAAATATAGTTCCCTGTGCCATACAGTAGGATCTTGCTGTTAATCCACTCTATATAATAGTTTGCATCTGCTAATTCCAAACTCCTAAGCCATTCCTAAGCCATGTCTCACTCTCTCCCTCTCCTCCAAGGCATCCACAAGTCTGTTATATATATATATATTATACATATAATATATATATATATGTCTGTTGTATATATGGACGTGAGTTTGAGCAAGCTCTGGGAGTTGGTAATGGGCAGGGAGGCCTGGTGTACTGTAGTCCATGGGGTCACAAAGAGTCAGACCCGACTGAGAGGCTGAAATGAACAGGATATATATATATATATATATATAAAACAAGAACTCCTTAACTCTTACTGCTAATCTCTACCACTGATTTATAGCCTACTATGTACCAGGCACATATATTCTTTATGAGTATATATAGATATCAATTTTTTCCTATTACTATATTGTCTCACACTAGTGTCTTTGATGAAATCCTTCTAGATGACCAAATAAAGCTAATAAAATCTCACTCTTCACCCTATGTAACTGAGAACTTTATAAAGATTTCTTAAAGTCATATTCTTCAAGAATAAAGTGAGATTCATGAGGAAAGTGGTAAATATTGGCTCATTTGTATATTCACAGTGCCTGACACATAGAAAAGTCATTTTTAAATGCTGTATATATAAAATCCTCCAACAAAATTGCCACTTTTTATTTTAATTTCTGAAATAGAAAAGTTGACTATACTATTTCTCCTTTGGGGGGTTAATAAGAAATAAATGAGAGAATTAGCTCTGCTATTTGTAAACTTATTTTTAAACGTTTTTAATTGAACTATTGGTATTACTTGTATCCACCTAGCTAAACTCTATACCAGTTCTTGTACACATTTGCAATAAAATTATCTTTACCTGGAACAAAATGCTTTTGTTGTATGCACAGAGAAAAAAGAGGACAGAACTGGGTTCTGGAAGTTGGACCAGACCACAGGGAGGTATTTGCTGTTTTCTGTTTCCAGGCTTGGAGAGAACGGGAGGCAGTCGCACTAATAGTAACTACAAGTCTGAGAACCTGCTGGGGAGAAATGACTTGATTGTGTGCTCAGTTTAATATTACTACAAACGTTTCATAGTGAACTAAATTACATCCCTTTCACAGGCCAGGAAACTGGGGCTTAGATTGGTGAGGTCCCTTGCTCTTACTCCCCAGTTTTCGTCTCCATGTCCCACTAGGAGACTGTTTGCTGGAGCAGCTGAGAACAGAGAATTTTGCAAAGAGGTTTCCTTCCCTTGGAGTTTAATTTGCAGACTGAAGACAAAGATATGGAAGGGGAGGGGTCTCCAGGGATTTGTGAAAACAGAAGCAACTTTCTTTAGTCACATCAAAGAGGAGAGCAATGAGTGACAGCAAGGAGTGGCAGAGAATAAAATTTCTCATCCAAAAGCTAGACCTGACCCAGCCATTTGGTCTCTTTCTCAGGTGAGACAACTCCACTGACTCCCAGTGACAGGTCTCTCCCTTCTTGGTCCAGCCCTCTCCCACACTTCTTCTCTGATGGATGAATGTTTTCTCTGTTATAACTTTTGTTTCTGGAAAGCATTTTCTTTTTAATATTTATTTATTTATTGATATTATATATATTGTGATTCATACACACACACACACACACACACACACACACACACACATATTCTTTTTTCAGATTCTTTTCCCTCATCAGTTAGTACAAAATATTGAGTATAGTTTCATTTGCTATACAGTAGATCTTGCTGTTTATCTATTTTATAAACAGTAGGGTGAATATATTACTCTCAGAATTCTAATTTATCCCTCCCCCAGTCTCCCCCTTTGGTAACCATAAATTTGTTTTCTATGTCTGTGAGTCTGTGTCTGTTTTATAAATAAGTTCACTTGTATCATTTTTTAGATTCCACATATAAGTGATATGGTATTTGTCTGACTTACTTCACTTTAGTATGATAATCTCTAGGTCCAATCATGTTGCTGCAAATGACATTATTTTATTCTTTTTTATGGCTGAGTAGTATTCCATTGTGAATATGTGCCACATTTTTGTCCATTCATCTGGATAAATTGAAACTCAAACAAAAAGGGTAAATTTTTGCTCACTATTTTCCCAATAGCTATCAGCAAGTGGTCAAAAAATAAAAGCATACTCTCAAGCATTGCAGCTACTAAAAAGAATAATTGACCAGCTGGCTCAGAGGTTAAAGCGTCTGCCTCCAATGCGAGAGACCCAGGTTTGATCCCTGGGTTGGGAAGATCCCCTGGAGAAGGAAATGGTAACCCACTCCAGTATTCTTGCCTGGAGAATCCCATGGACAGAAGAGCCTGGTAGGCTACAGTCCACAGGGTCGCAAAGAGTCGGACACAACTGAGCGACTTCACTTTCTATACAACACAGAGACGGAACCAAACTTCAGCTCAGTTCAGTCACTCAGTCTTGTCCAACCCCATGGGCAGCAGCACGCTAGCCTTCCCTGTCCATCACTAACTCCTGGAGCTTGCTCAAACACATTTCCATTCAGTCAGTGATGCCATCCAACCATCTCATCCTCTGTCATCCTCTTCTTCTCCTGCCTTCAATCTTTCTCAGCATCGGGGTCTTTTCCAGTGAGTCAGTTCTTCACATCAGGTGGCTGAAGTATTGGAGTCTCAGTTTCAGCATCAGGCTTCCAATGAATATTCCGGACTGATTTCTCTTAGGATTGACTGGTTTAATCTCCTTGCAGTCCAAGGGACTCAAGAGTCTTCTCCAACACCACAGTTCAAAAGCATCAATTCTAAAAAACAAAATGAAACAAAAGCATCAATTCTTTGGCACTCAGCTTTCTTTATAATCCAACTTGCAGTACATATATGACTACTAGGAAAACCATAGCTTTGACTAGATGGACCTTTGATGACAAAGTAACGTCTCTGCTCTTTAATATGCTATCTAGGTTGATCATAGCTTTTCTTCCAAGAAGTAAGAGTCTTTTACTGTCATGGCTGCAGTCACCATCTGCAGTGATTTTGGAGCCCAAAAAAATAAAGTCTCTCACTTGGCTAAGTACAAAAACAAAGACACAAACATAAACACTGAGCACCAAAAAAGAAAAAAGAAAATTCAGCACATTACATCATCTTTGATTTAAACAGCCCATGACACTGATGTATATTCTTCAACAGATTGCCCCACCAACAGGATTTCTTCTCCAACCCCAGAAAACAAAAGAAGGAAAAGAGATCCATAAGTCTCAGAATGAGAAGGGTAGGAGAATGACTGAAGTGTCATTCTTCTCCTCTTTCCCATGGTGGATCCCTAAGCTCCCAATCAGGCCTGAGCTAGGCAGGGACCATGTGAAAATTTTGGATTGGTGGAAGATCTAAGCTGTGACCTGTGTCAGGCTAAATCATAGCTTACCTGAAAGCTAGTCTTTATTAACTAAATGGGATGAGACAACCTAAAGCTGCCCAGACAGCTCTGGTATCAGTCTTATCTCCATAAAACATAGAGAAAGATTTTCCAGGAGTGAATGTAGTCCCAGCTAAACATAAAGCTGTTTCTTGGCTGTAGGCAATCAAGTTTCACCTGATTACTCTGTAGATAAAATAAATAGTAACCTAACAGAGTTCCCAGGGCTTCCCAGGTAGCACTAGTGGTAAAGAACCCACCTACCAATGAAGGAGACCTAAGAGACACAGGTTCGGTCCCTGGGTAAGGAAGATTCCCTGAAGGAAGAAATGGCAACCCACTTTAGCATTCTTGCCTGGAGAATCCCCCTGGACAGAGGAGCCTGGCGGGCTACAGTCCACAGGGTCACAAAGAGTTGGACATGACTAAATCAACTGAGCCTGCATGCATAGGAGATTTCACATGGTAGAATAGAATAATTGCCAATTAAATAGATAACCTTAGATATGCAGAGGATACCACTCTAATGGCAGAAAGTGAAGAGGAACCAAAGAGCCTCTTGATGGAGGTTAAAAGCTGGCTTAAAACTCAACATTCAAAAAACTAAGATCATGGCACCCTGACCTTCATAGCACATAGATGGGGGAAAAGTGAAAACAGTGAAAAATTTTATTTTGGGGGCTCCAAAATCATGGCAGATAGTGACTGCAGCCATGAAATTCAAAAATGTTTACTCCGTGGAAGGAAAGCTATGCCACACAGAGACAGCATATTAAAAAGCAGAGATATCACTTTGCCTACAAAGGTGCATGTACTCAAAGCTATGGTTTTTCCCATTGTCGTGTATGTATGTGAGAGTTGGAACATAAAGAAGACTGAGTGCTTAAGAATTGATGCTTTTGAATTGTGGCGCTGGAGAAGACTCTTGAGAGTCCCTTGGACAGCAAGGAGATCTAACTGGTCAACCCTAAAGGAACTCAACCCTGCATGTTCATGGGAAGGACTGACACTGAAGCTGAAGTTCCCATTTTTTTGGCTACCTGATGATGCAAAGAGCCGACTCATTGGAAAAGACCCTAATTCTGGAAAAGATTAAGGCAGGAGGAGGAGGGAGTGGCAGCAGATGAGAAGGTTAGATAGCATCACTGACTCAATGGACATGAGTGTGAGCAAACTCCGGGAGATAGTGAAGGACAGGGAAGCCTGGTGTGTGCTGCAGTCCATGGGGTTGAAAAGAGACAGACACAACTTAGTGACTGAAAAATGAACAACAGACAATAGAATGTAAGAGATAACAAAAGCTGGAGGGATGTGGAGTGAATCTTTGGAAGGTAAGAATAATAACAATGAGATTTAAATGGGTCTTTACAGAAAAAAAAAATTTCAATAAAAAAGAAAAGCAGGCCGAATAACTTCCAGTGGGAGATTAACTTGAACAAGAGTTTGGAGGTGGGAAAACACCAGGTGCTCATGGGGGAGCTGGCATAGGTCACCAGGTAGTGCAGAGTGAGCAGAGGAGGTTAAAACAGAAAGTGTGAATTGACTCTTAGGGGTTTCCTCAGAAGCCACTTTATTCTGTGTGGCAGTAGTCTGACAGAGGCTATTTTTTTCTATGTCCCTCTGTCTCCATCTCCCTGAGTCTTCCCAGCTCTTCTTTCAATCATCTTCTCTCAGCCCTCTGAACTAATCTGTCCTATCTGTATATCAGCCTCCAACTGAAGGCCCCAAGAACTTTGTATGGCAGGTAAAACATGTTTTATTGTTTTTGTGAAAATAAAACCAGTCATATAAGGAACTCTGCTCAATATTGTGCAATAACCTAAATGGAAAAAGAATTTGAAAAAAAAAAAGAATAAATACATGTATATGTATAACTGAATCACTTTGTTGCACACCCAAAACTAACACATTGTTCATCAACAATTCTCAATATAAAATAAAATAGCCAGGATACAGAAGCAGCCTAAATGACCATCAACAGAGGAATGGATAAATAAGATGTGGTACATATATAAAATGGAATATTTGTTTTGCTGTTTGTTGATTAGTAACTAAGTCATGTTCAACTCTTTTGTGACCCCATGAAATGTAACCCACCAGACTCTTCTGTTTATGGTATTTTCCAGGCAATAATATTGGGGTGAGTTGCCATTTCCTTCTCCAGCAGATCCAGGGATCAAACCCTTGTCCCTTGCATTGGCAGCCAATTTTTTTTACCACTGAACTACCAAGGAAGCACAAAATGGAATATTAATCAGCCACAAAAAGGAACAAAATTGTGCCATTTGCAGAGATGTGGATGGACCTAGAGTCTGTCATACACAGTGAAATAAGTCAGAAAGAGAAAAAAAAATTTTGTATAATATCACTTATATGTGGTGTATATCACTACACAACAATAAAAATTAATTTTAAAAATAAAATGAGAGACTAAAACACAGTCATATACCAAAAACTAAAAAGAAAGACACAATTAGTGGCCTGATCATTTGATTTCCAACGAACTGATCATTTTGAAAATTCATCTACTTCCATGGAACATAAGGCAAAAATCAAAGTGACTAAATTATGATCCAGCTTGGGACACCCCTGAGAGTGAAAGGAAGTGCTGTCCATGATTATACTGGGATGACAGACATAATAATTAGACCACAGGAAACTGGGAAGGGCAATGAGCTCACAGAAATATCTGACAGAGTATGGGAAGACACTCAGCTTCCACATTATCATCGGACTCTAGTGAAGGTAGGTGCTCTTCTTTCCTGCTCACTTGGTTATAAAACTTAAGGGCCAGGACTGTGTTAAGTCTTCACTTTTGATTCAAGCACAGCTCACCAGGCTCTTGCTTATCATTGGCCCTCAGTCAGTGTGGGCTGATTTTATGGGACAGGTAAAGAACAAGTGTGGATGGCAGGGAGACAGTCACAGGTAGAGGTCCATGTGGACCCTGGACGTCACTGAGTAACCACTGGTATATGTTTGTGGTGGGAGTAGAACACCAAGGAATTTGCCCCTCGTTCCTGTGCCCTGGCTGCCCTGTGCCCATCTCATGACCAAGGTTCCTCACACTGCCCCTCTGCCCCTTCCTCTGGTCCTGTCCCCAGGCTCCCTGTTTGAGTTTCTTTAATTGCAAGCTTGGGAGCTCCAATGCTTGGGTTGGAGTTTGAGGGCTCCCCTGGGAGTGGACAGTTTTACCTTCCTCACTTAGGTTCTGTGTTAAGTGCCTCATGGGCAGTGGAAGACAGTTCTGCAACCCAGCCTGGGAGGCAACCTATGGCAGGTGGACAGACAGCAGAGGGTGAGCTCAGATACCCAGATCCTGACTCTGTTTCCATCTGCCCAACACCATCTCCTTGACTAAGTCCATTTTTCCCTTCCCTTTTTGCTGAGCGGAGACTGTTGTCTGTCTGAGCCTCACTGTCTAAGCTAGAAAGTTGCAGGGAGCCTGAGGGCGACAAGGACACCCACAGCCTGGCCAAAATGTTGGTGGGGGCTGAGGAAAGAACTCAGAGCTGGGGGGCTCCTCCCTGTCTTCTCTGACTTCATAACTGCAAACATACAAGAGGAGGACAATAAAATGAATTTGATGCTGAAATCTCCACAGGGGACCTGCTGAATACTTTTTCTTCCAGGGAATCCGCTTGAAGAATAGTGAGGGTCTTTCTCCTGTCATCCACCCCTGTCTTTCTTGCAGTTTCTGCTGCTGATTGCTACCTTTTTTTGCCCCATTTTTACTTTCTTATTAGAATTTCTTCATCTTATTGTTTCCTCAAGCAGACGTGACTTTTTTAGTTTTTAAAGGAGGGTAGGCATTCATTATGTAATAGTATGTCTTTCCTCGCCCTTTTTTTCTAGTTTTCTTTCTTTGATCTACTTCTCTTTTTCTTTCCTTGATTTCTCATTTTTTTTTTCATTTCCTCTTTCTGTCTGGATTGGGGTGCTCAGCAAAGGGTTCCTAACTGGAAGAGTGGTCTAAAGCAGGAAAACAAAAGGTGAGTGGGGGAAGAGGCTCAAGGGGAGGGCTGGTATGAGACATAGAGTCAACCCATCCCTGAAAGAATATCACAGACACAAGATTTCTTCTTTACAGTGTCATTTCTAGGAAGAAAAGTCAAGACAGTAACTAAAATTTTATTAAAGAAATTTAATAAAGAAATTAAAGAAATTTAAAGAAATTTAACACCCAGAGAAAGGGATGAAGTTAGAGAGCAGAAAAAGATAAGCATGAGAGGTGCTACACTAGTTTCTTGAGGGATCTGCATATTATAATTAATCATTCAGCAGTACTTACTGAGAACATAATATATGCCAGTCACTATGCTAGAAACCAGAGATCACCCTGTTGCGAAAAAGTGGCATTAAGAACATAGATTTTAGTTGGAGAAGAGGTAAACAAACAAACAAATCCATATGAATAAAATGTAGCACAGCCAAGTCATTGGCATATCATAAGCACAAGAGTAACATTATCTTGAGTGATTAAGTTTCAGGTGATGGTTTAACCCTCTGATTGTTGAGTGGAGAAACAAAGACACCTTATGCAACCTAAGGAGTGCATTCTTGGGTCAATGAATGTGATGTGGGAGGCCACAGAGGAAGGGATCACCTGGTGTATGAGGGCCATCAGGGCATCTTCATAGCAGATGCAAATCTGAGCTGAACCCTGAAAAACAATGTTTTCAGAGGAAGAGTTTGAAGTATGATATGCCAGATGAATGGAACAGCATGTGTAAAATCAAAAGGGGCAAAGAAAAGTAGTGCTAGGCAAGATGAAGGTGTAAGTTCAGGTGGAATGTAAGGCTCTCCAAAGAGGTGGTTTAGCACAAAAAGCTAGAAAGGGAAAGCAAACCACATAGGTCTTCAGTGGGATAGAAGGGGATCTCTGCTCAGTCTTGAGAAGTGAAGTGATCACAGAGAGGTACACTGTGAAGTGCCTGTGGCCTGTGGTGACAAAGAGGCACTCAGGTTGGAGATATTGCATGAATGCTGGCAAAACTTTGATACTCAGAATACAGTGGAAATGCAAGGGATGAAAATAGAGGCCAGGTGTGTAAAAAGCAAGAGTCTCCATTAAGGGCACATTGACAGAAACAGGTAAGGGATTAGATTAAGGTGCATTGGGCATCCAACATGGGTCATTTTGAGCTTGAATAATTGGGACAGTGGTATTATTTTAAAGAAATAAGATAAGAGAAGGAGATATTACTTTTCTAGGATATGCAGATGGGTTTGTTTGTTTTTTGTTTTAATATTAGGAATTGTATATATTCTGCAGGGAACTGGAAATCTAGGGTTGAGAATGGGGATGAGGGTCTGGGATCCACTAGAAATTTTGGTGTCCATTGGAGAGACAGGCAGGCAGATGGATTCTTGACTCTTCCACCTCACCCCAGTGTATTTCCCCAAGTTTCACAGGGTTATAAATGTAAATGTAATTTCACTTAGGTCGGGGGAATTTTGTTTATACTAACCAACTCACAAGATGGGAATTTAATAACCATAAGTGATCAAGCATTCATCTGTGATGAGAACTAATTCTGACAGGAAACAAGTACTGCTCTTGAGCAAAGGATCTCCAGTTCTTAGAGAACGTATTATGGATCTGAAGGATGCTGTGTAAACAAAGAATAAGAGAAAAGTGAAAATAGAAGCTCCTAAATAATAATTTTTCCAAGATTAGACAGTTTCTCCTTGTGAAGACATTTTTCTCAAAAACAGCATGATATGATTTAAATTTTCCAGAACTTTCCATCCCATTTTTTGGTTTTGCATTTACGAGCCATGCAAACTTGAGCAATCCAGCCAATTCCTCAATTTTCTCAACTGTAAAAGAGGGTCTATTTTAATAAAATTACTGTACCTTCATTGCAAGATCACTATGAGCGCAAATGAAAATGAATATGAGTGCTGTAAGATGCAACAGATGAATTTATTTTTACTGCTTGTGAATAGCCTGGCATAGAACCAGACAGCCTTTTTCTTCTCACCAGGTGAGAGATAGATGGACAAACTCAACATCTTTGATTCTTTATTTTCTAGAAAAGTTGCAAACCACCATTCTTCTTAATGAAGAGATCACTTGTTAAAATTAATGAGTCTATTTATATCAGTGGTCAAGATCTGAGATGGACTGTGAAAGGCTAAGGTACATTGGCTCTAAGATGGTCTCAGTGGTCCTTGATTCATAATATTCATGCCTTGTATATTGCTCTCCCAGTAACTTGGAGCTGGATTTAGTGATTAACCTATAATGAATAGAATTCAGCAGCACTCTTGGGATGTCACTTCTAATATTAGGTTGTATTCTATCTAGAGTGCTTGTAGTCACTCTCTTGCACCACTCACCCTGGAAGAAACCAACTGTCACATTGTGAAGTAGCCCTGTAAAGAGACAGCAAGACTTCACACAGTTACATGGGTAATCTTGGAGTGGAGCCACCTCAAGATAAATCTTGTTACTATTATTGTTCATTCACTAAGTCATGTCTGACTCTTTGTGACCCATGGACTGCAGCATGCCAGGCTTCCCTGTCCTCCACGATCTCCAGGAGTTTGCTCAGATTCATGTTCATTGAGTCAGTGATGCCACCTAATCATCTCATCCTCTGTCACCCCCTTCTCCTTTTGCCTTCAATCTTACCCAGCATCAGGGTCTTTTCCAATGATTCAACACTTTGCAACAGATGGCCAAATTATTGGAGCTTCAGCTTCAGCTTCAGTCCTTCCAATGAATATTTAGAACTCTTTTCCTTTAGGATTGACTAGTTTCATCTCCTTGCTGTCCAAAGAACTCTCAAGAGTCTTCTCCAGCATCACATTTCAAACCTAGACAGTGTAATATAAAGCAGAGACATCACTTCACTGGCAAATGTCTGCATAGCTATGGTTTGTCCAGTAGTCATGTATGGAGGTGAGTTGTATCATGAAGAAGTCAGAACACTGAAGAAGTGATGCTTTTGAATTGTGGTGCTGGAGAAGACTCTTGAGAGCCCCTTGGGCTGCAAGGAGATCCAAACAGTCAATCCTAAAGGAAATTAAACCTGAATATTCATTGGAAGGACTGATGCTGAAGCTGAAGTTCCAATAGTTTGGCCAACTGATGTGAAGAGCTGACTCATTGGAAAAGACACTGATGATGGGAAAGACTGAAGGCAGGAGGACAAGGGGACGTCAGAGTATGAGATGGTTTGATGGTATCATTGACTCAATGGACAAGAGTTTGAGAAAACTCCGGGAGATGGTGAAGAACAGGAAGCCTGGCATGCTGCAGTCCATGGGATAAGAAAGAGTCAGATATGGCTGAGTGACTGAACAACAACAAAAAGGTTTGTCATAGCTTTCCTTGCAAGGAGCAAGCATCTTTTAATTTCATGGCTGCGGTCACCATCTGCAGTGATTTGGGGGCCAAAGAAAATAAAATCTGTCACTGTTTCTGCTTTTTCCCTATTTGCCATGAAGTGATGGGACCAGATGCCACGATCTTAATTTTTTGAATGTTGAGCTTCAAGCTAGCTTTTTCACTCTCCTCTTTCACCCTCAAGAAATTCTTTGTTCCTCTTCACTTTCTACCATTAGAGTTGTATCGTCTGCATATATGAGGTTGTTGATATTTCTCCTGGAAAGCTTGATCCCAGCTTGTGATTCATCTAGTCTGACATTTCACATGATGTACTCTGCATATAAGTTAAATAAGCTGAGTGACAATATAGAGACTTGTCATACTCCTCTCCCAATTTTGAACCAGTAAGTTGTTCCATGTGTGGTTCTAACTGTTGCTTCTTGACTCACATATAGGTCTCTCAGGAGACAGGTTAAGGTGGTCTGGTATTCCCATCTCTTTAAGAATTTTCCAGTTTGTTGTGACCCACACCATCAAAGGTGTTAGTGTAGTCAATGAAGCAGAAGTAGATGTTTTTCTAGAACTCCCTTGCTTTATCCATGATTCAGTGAATTTTGGCACTTTGACCTCTTGTTCCTCTGCCTTTTCTAAACCCAGCTTGTACATCTGGAATTTCTCAGTTCACATAGTGCTGAAGCCTAGCTTGAAGGATTTTGAGCATAAACTTGCTAGCATGTGAAATGAGTACAACTGCACATTGGTTTGAGCATTCTTTGACATTGCCTTTCTTTTGGACTGTAATGAAAACTGACCTCTTCCAATACTGTGGTCACTGCTGAGTTTTCCATTTTTTCTGACATTGAGTGCAGCACTTAGCAGCAGCATCTTTTACAATTTTAAAAAGATCAGCTGGAATTTCATCACCTCCTCTAGCTTTGTTCATAGTAGTGCTTCCTAAGGCCCATTTGACTTCACAGGCCAGGAAGTCTGGTTCTAGGTGAGTGACCACAACATTATGGCTATCTGGGTCATTAAGACCTTTTTTGTATAGTTCTTCTGTGTATTCTTGCACCTCTTTTTAGTTTCTTCTGCTTCTGTTAGGTCCTTGCCATTTCTGTACTTTATTATGCCCATCCTTGCATGAAATGTTCCCTTGATATCTCCAATTTTCTTGAAGAGATCTCTAGTCTTTCCCACTGTATTACTTTCCTCTGTTTCTTTGCATTGTTTATTTAAGAAGGCCTTATCTCTCCTTGCTGTTCTCTGGAACTCTACATTCAGTTGGATATATCTTTCCCTTTCTCCCTTGCCTTTTGCTTGTCATCGTTCCTCAGCTATTTGTAAAGCTTCCTCAGACAACCACTTTGCCTTCTTGCATTTCTTTTTACTTGGGCATGGTTTTGGTCACTGCCTCCTGTACAACAATACATACCTCCATCCATAGTTCTTCTGGCACTCTCTCTACCAGATCTAATTCCTTGAATCTATTCATTACCTCCACTGTATAATCATCGGTTCAGTTCAGTTCAGTCGCTCAGTCGTGTTCGATTCTTTGTGACCCCATGAATTGCAGCACGCCAGGCCTTCCTGTCCATCACCAACTCCCGGAGTTTACTCAAACTCATGTCCATCAAGTTGGTGATGCCATCCAGTCATCTCATCCTCTGTCATCCCCTTCTCCTCCTGCCCCCAATCCCTCCTAGTATCTGAGTCTTTTCCAATGAGTCAACTCTTCGCATGAGGTGGCCAAAGTATTGGAGTTTCAGCTTCAGCATCAGTCTTTCCAATGGACACCCAGGACTGATCTCCTTTAGGATAGACTGATTGGCTCTCCTTGAAGTCCAAGGGACTCTCAAGAGTCTTCTCCAACACCACAGTTCAAAAGCATCAATTCTTTGGCTCTCAGCTTTCTTCACAGTCCAATGCTCACATCCATACATGACCACTGGAAAAACCATAGCCTAGACTAGACAGAACTTTGTTGTCAAAGTAATGTCTCTGCCTTTTAATATGCTATCTAGGTTGGTCATAACTTTCCTTCCAAGGAGTAAGCATCTTTTATTTTATTTTATTTTTCTGTCTTTTAATTTCATGGTTGTAGTCACCATCTGCAGTGATTTTGGAGCCCCCCAAAATAAAGTCAGCCACCATTTCCACTGTTTCCCCATCTATTTCCCATGAAGTGATGGGACCAGATGCCATGATCTTAGTTTTCTGAATGTTGAGCTTTATGCCAACTTTTTCACTCTCCTCTTTCATTTTCATCAAGAAGCTTTTTAGTTCCTCTTCACTTTCTGCCATAAGGGTGGTGTCATCTGCATATCTGAGGTTATTGATATTTCTCCTGGCACTATTGATTCCAGCTTGTGCTTCTTCCAGCCCAGCATTTCTCATGATGTACTCTGCATATAAGTTAAATAAGCAGGGTGACAATATACAGCCTTGACGTACTCCTTTTCCTATTTGGAACCAGTGTGTTGTTCCATGTCCAGTTCTAACTGTTATTCCCTGACCTGCCTACAGGTTTCTCAAGAGGCAGGTCAGGTTGTCTGGTATTCCCATCTCTTTCAGAATCTTCCACAGTTTATTGTGATCCACACAGGGGATTGACTTAGGTCATACCTGAATTGCCTAGTGGTTTTCTCTACTTTCTTTAATTTAAACCTGAATTTGGCAGTAGGGAGCTCATGATCTGAGCCACAGTCAGCTGCAACTCTTATTTCTGCTGACTGTATAGAGCTTCTCAATCTTCAGCTGCAAAGAATATAATCAATCTGATTTCAGTGTTGACCATCTGGTGATGCCCATGTGTAGAGTCATCTCTTGGGTTGTTTGAAAAGGGTGTTTGCTATGACCAGTGGGTTCTCTTGGCAAACCTCTGATAGCCTTTGTCCTGCTTCATTTTGTGCTCCAAGGCCAAACTTACCTGTTATTCAGGGTATCTTTTGACTTCCTACTTTGCATCCCTATGATGAAAAGGGCACATTTTTGTGTGTGTTAGCTCTAGAATGTGCTGTCAATCTTCATAGAACTGGTCAACTTCAGCTTCTTTGGCATTAGTGGTTGAAGCATAGACTTGGATTACTGTAATGTTGAATGGTTTGCCTTGGAAATGAACTGAGATTATTCTGTCATTTTTGAGATTGCACCTGAGTACTGCATTTTGGACTCTTGTTGACTATAAGGTCTACTACATTTCTTCTAAAGGATTTTTGCCCACAGTAGTTGATGTAATGGTCATCTGAATTAAATCCACCCATGCTTGTACATTTTAATTCACTGATTCCTAAGATGTCAACGTCACTCTTGCCATCGCCTGCTTGACCACTTTCAATTTACCTTGATTCATAGACCTAACGTTCCAAATTCCTATGCAATATTGTTCTTTACAGAATCAGGCTTTACTTTTTACCACCATACACATCCACAGCTGAATATCATTCCCACTTTAGCCTAGCCACTTCATTCTTTCTGGACTTATTAGTAACTGCCCTCAGTTCTTCCCTAGTAGCATACTGGACACTTTCTGACCTGGAGAGCTCATCTTCTGATGTCATATCTTTTTGCCTTTTCATACTGTCCATGGGGTTCTCCAGACACAAATACTGGAGTCAGTTACCATTTCCTTCTGCAGTGGACCATGTTTTGTCACAACTCTTCACTATGACCCGTCTGTCTTGGGTGGCCCTGCATGGCATGGCTCATAACTTCACTGAGTTATGCAAGCCCGTTTATGATGACTAGGCTGTGATCTATGAAGGGGCTTGCCACATCCAGCACAGTGGATGAGAAAGACCTGAAACCCAGGCGAGCACGTAATTAAAAGACAGACACATATAATCTGGCAAGAGGAATCAGAAGGCCCTCCTGCTCTCCATGGCAGGAAGACCAGATGGCTCCTTTCAGCCCGCACTTTATTGATAGAAATCACATGAGATCATTAAGAAATAGCTATACTGGGGAGTTTGATCAGCACACCACAAAGCGGGAGTAAAGTTAGGGCTCTTCAGTTAGTCAGGAACATCTTGCTTTGTTTCCATGGGAACAGACACAGGGGCAGGCAGTGAAGTGGAGGAGAGAGCACATCCCACCCCAAGTATGTCCTTTTGGCATGCTTACTAGGACAGTCAGGAGGGTGCAGTTTGCCGCACCCTCGAGTCATGGGGCAGGTTCTGGTCTCTGCTCCATCAGGCTGCAACAGGGGCTTTTATCTTTCATTTATCTGTAATACTTTTGAAATATTCATCAAATCTGAATGAGAGCCTATCCAAGTAGTGTATTCTTGGTGAAGGTTTTAACCTTTCATCACTTTAAATATAGCTTGTAAAGTTTCTGCTGAAAGTCAACCGATAGCCTAATGGTAGTTCCTTTATATGTAACGTGTTGCTTTTTCCTTGCTGCTTTTAATATTCTCTCTTCATCCTTAATTTTTGCCATTTTAATTACAATGTGTTATGGAGTGGTACTCTTTGGATTGATTGTATTAGGGATCCTTTGTGCTTCCTGGACTTGGATGTCCGTTTCCTTTCTAAGATTAGGGAAGTTTTCAGCTATTATATCTTAAAATATGTCCTCTAGACATTTTTCTCTTCTTCTGGGGTTAGTACTGGCTCATTTGAGGGAGAACTAGATTCTGGTTGTGGGGCAAGGATTTAGTGGATCCTGGATCTAATGTTGGCTTGTTTTGGTGTAGGGTCAGTTTCTAACATGATTGGGAGTGGTTTGTTGTTGTTTTTTTTCATAATGGTATATATTTAATGGTGTTTATGATTAGTTATTATAATTTTTAATTAATTTATTTTAATTGGAGGCTAATTACTTTACAATATTGTAGTGGTTTTTGCCATACATTGACATGAATCAGCCATGGGTGTACATGAGTCCCCCATCCTGAACTGCCCTCCCGCCTCCCTCCCCATCCCATCCCTCAGGGTTGTCCCAGTGCACTGACTTTGAATGCCTGTTTCATACATCAAACTTAGACTGGTGATCTATTTCACATATGGTGATATACATGGTTCAATGCTATTCTCACAAATCATCCCACCCTCGTTTTCTGCCAGAGAGTCCAAAAGTCTGTTCTTTATATCTGTGTCTCTTTTGCTGTCTTGCATATAGGGTCTTCGTTACCATATTTCCAAATTCTATATATATGCATTGATATACTGTATTGGTGTTTTTCTTTCTGACTTACTTCACCCTGTATAATAGGCTCCAGTTTCATCCACCTCATTAGAACTGATTCAAATGCATTCTTTTTAATAGCTGAATAATATTCCATTGTGTACATGTACCACAGCTTTCTTATCCATTCATCTGCCGATGGGCATCTAGGTTGCTTTCGTGTCCTAGCTATTATAAACAGTAGTGTGATGAACATTGGGGTACATGTATTTCTTTCAATTCTGGCTTCCTCAGTGTGTATGCCCAGCAGTGGGATTGCTGGGTTGTATGGCAGTTCTATTTCCAGCTTTTTAAGGAATCTCCACACTGTTCTCCACAGTGGCTGTACTAGTTTGTATTCCCACCAACAGTGTAAGAGAGTTCCCTTTTCTCCACACCCTCTCCAGCATTTACTGTTTGTAGATGTTTTGATAGCTGCCATTCTGACCAGTGTGAGATGGTACCTTATTGTGGTTTTGATTTGCATTTCTCTGATAATGAATGACGTTGAGCATCTTTTCCTGTGTTTGTTAGCCACCTGTATGTCTTCTTTGGAAAATGTCTGTTTAGTTATTTGGCCCATTTTTTGATTCGGTCATTTATTTTTCTGATATTGAGCTGCATGAGCTGCTTGTGTATTTTTGAGATTAATTCTTTGTCAGTTGCTTTGTTTGCTATTATTTTCTTCCATTCTGAAGGCTGCCTTTTCACCTTGCTTATAGTTTCCTTCATTATGCAAAAATTTTTAAGTTTAATTAGGTCCCATTTGTTTAGCTTTGCTTTTATTTCCATTACTCTGGGAGGTGGGTCACAGAGGATCCTGCTGTGATTTATATCAGAGAATGTTTTGCCTATGTTTTCTTCTAGGAGTTTTATAGTTTCTGGTCTTACATTTAGATCTTTAATCCATTTTGAGTTTATTTTTGTGTATGGTGTTAGAAAATGCTCTAGTTTCATTATTTTGCAGATGATTGACCAGTTTTCCCAGCATCACTTTTTAAGAGATTGTCTTTTCTCTATTGTATATTCTTGCCTCCTTTGTCAAAGATAAGGTGTCCATAGGTGTGTGTATTTATCTCTGGGCTTTTTATTTTGTTCCAATGATCTATATTTCTGTCTTTGTGGCAGTATCATACTGTCTTGATGACTGTAGCTTTGTAGTATATTCTGAAGTCAGGCAGGTTGATTCCTCCAGTTCCATTCTTCTTTCTCAAGATTGCTTTGGCTATTTGAGATTTTTTGTGTTTCCATACAAATTGTGAAATTATTTATTCTAGTTCTCTGAAAAATACCGTTGGTAGCTTGATAAGGATTGCATTGAATGCATAGATTGCTTTGGGTAGTATAATCATTTTCACTATACTGATTCTTCTGATACAAGAACATGGTACATTTCTCCATCTATTTGTGTCATCTTTGATTTCTTTCATCAGTGTTTTATAGTTTTCTATATATAGGTCTTTTGTTTCTTTAGAATAGATTTATTCCTAAGTATTTTATTTTTTCATTGCAATGGTGAATGATATCGTTTCCTTCATTTCTCTTTCTGTTTTCTCATTGTTAGTGTATAAGAATGCAAGGGATTTCTGTGTATATATCCTGCAACTTTACTATATTCATTGATTAGCTCTAGTAATTTTCTGGTGCTGTCTTTAGGGTTTTCTATGTAGAGGATCATGTCATCTGCAAACAGTGAGAGTTTTACTTCTTCTTTTCCTATCTGGATTCCTTTTATTTCTTTTTCTTCTCTGATTGGTGTGGCTAAAACTTCCAAAACTATGTTGAACAGTAGTGGTGAGAGTGGGCACCCTTGTCTTGTTCCTGACTTTAGGGAAAATGCTTTCAAAGTTTTACCACTGAGGATAATATTTGCTGTGGGTTTACCATATATGACTTTTATTATGTTAAGGTATGTTCCTTCTATGCCTATTTTCTGGAGGGTTTTTTTTTTAATCATAAATGGATGTTGAATTTTGTCAAAGGCTTTCCCTGCATCTATTGAGATAATCATATGGTTTTTGTCTTTCAATTTGTTAATGTGAGGTATCACATTGATTGATTTGCAAATATTGAAGAATCCTTGCATCCTTGGGATAAAGCCCACTTGGTCATGATGTATAATCTTTTTAATATGTTGTTGGATTCTGTTTGCTAGAATTTTGCTGAGGATTTTTGCATCTATGTTCATCAGTGATATTGGGCTGTAGTTTTCTTTTTTGTGGCATCTTTGTCTGGTTTTGGTATTAGGGTGATGGTGGTCTCATAGAATGAGTTTGGAAGTTTACCTTTCTCTGCAATTTTCTGGAAGAGTTTGATTAGGATAGGTGTTGGATCTTCTCTAAATTTTTGGTAGAATTCAACTGTGAAGCCATCTGGTCCTGGGCTTTTGTTTGTTGGAAGATTTTTTATTACAGTTTTGATTTCTGTGCTTGTGATGGGTCTGTTAAAATTTTCTCTTTCTTCCTGGCTGTGGGTTCTAAAGTATCCCAGAACTGGTGCAGACCCAGGTATCTGGGCTAGATACCAGAGCAGCTGGCTGTCAAGTCCAAAGTATCTCAGAGCTGACACTGGTCTGTTTGTAAGTGTGGCCAAGGTTAGGGGGATCCTGAGGATGGTGTCAACTGCTGGTGCATGGGGCTATGGCCCAGGGGATTCTAGGCCCAGTACTGGCTCACTTGTAGGTGGAACCTGGTCTGAGGATCTCTGGCTAGAGAGCCCAGGTGTTCCAGCCCTCTGGCGAGTGGTACCAGATCCCAGGGTAGCTGACTGCAAGGCCCAAGGGATCCCAGGGCTGTGCTGGCAAGCTGGTGAGTGGACTGGGTCCTGTCACAGCCAGCTGTGTGATTGCAATGATCCTGAGGCTGGTGTCTGCACACTTGGTAGCCATATCTGGATCCCAGATCCTCTGTCTGCAGAGCTCTAAGTTTCCACAGTTGGTGTGTTAGCCTGCTGGTGGGTGGGACTGGGACCCAAAGGGTCCTGAGTCTGGTGTTTAACTGCTGATGGATGAGATTGGTGTTGGGGTTAATGCCAGCCCACTAGTGGACTGAACTGAGTCACAGAGTCTCTGCATACAGGACCCTAGGTATTTCTGGACTAGTGCCAGCATACCCATGTGTAGGGCCATGAGCTGGGCTGCCTAGTGGACACAGCCATGTCTCCTGGTAGCCATGGATTCAAGAGGTCTTAAGGCAGACTGTCAATTGGTGGGTGGAGCCATGTCCCTGCCTGGCTAAGTGCTTGACCTGAGGTGTCCTAGTACTCGTGTAGACAGGCTGATGAGTAGGGCTGGGTCCTGATGCTAATAAGCTAGAGGGAGGATTCCAAAATGGTACTAGTTATCATGAGCTCCTAAAAGTATCTTCCACCAGTGCTTATGTCCCCAAGGTGAGATCCAGTTCCCTCGTGCCTCTCCAGAGACTCTAACACCAGCAGGTTGATATGACCCAGATTCTGATCAAATTACTGCATCTACCCTGGGTTCCAGAGTGTGTGAGATTTCTGGTGTATCCTTTAAGGGTGAAGTCTATATTTCCCACAACCCTCTGTGACATCTGAAAGTAAACACTGACTGCCTTCACAGCCAAATGTTCTGGAGGCTCACCTTCCTGGGGCAGGACCTGCAGGCTGAGGAGCATAATGTGGGGTTTAAACCTGTTACTCCTTGAGGAAAATCTTCACAGTTTTAATTATCCTCCCATTGAAGGGTCATTCACCCAGGGGTTATGGTCTTGATTATATCATGAGTCATCCTCTCCTATTTGTCTCCTTATGGTTCCTTCTCTATATATTTACTTGTAGAGTATCTTTCCTGCTAGATTCTGGTCTTTCTCACCAACAGTTGCTCTCTTAAAAGTTATTTTTTCAGTTGGTCATGAGGGGAGATGAGCTTAGGGGTCTCCCTACTCTGCCATCTTGTCCTGAACACCCCCACTCAGTTGTTTTATAATTGTTGTGAAGTCGCTCAGTAGTGTCCGACTCTTTGCGACCCCATGGACTGTAGCCTACCAGGATCCTCAGTCCACTGGATTTTCCAGGCAAGAATACTGGAGTGGGTTGCCATTTCCTTCTCCAGGGGATCTTCCTGACCCAGGGATCGAAACTGGGTCTCCCACATTGTAGGCAGTGGCTATTATAACAAAACTCTACGAACAAAAAGAAAGATGTAGACTAAAAATCAACTTATGCTTCATTCCTTTCCTTTTTATAACACATATAAATTGTCTCTTAAGAATTAAATGATTCAAGCCCTGTTAGACATAATTTACCAAGTCAACATGATCTCTGATAAAAGGTTCAGTGTAATATAGTAAAGCCAATACTTTGTTGAAGGAAATTGACCAAAAAGCCTATGAAAGATAAAATAGTTCTTTCCATTCTTATTGGCACAGATACATCCCAATACAGCTATGTGGTCCAGTTCTGTAAACTAGAAACTTTCCTGTTGCTGTGTTAGGGATATGAAGGGTTGGCTGCTTCAATGTCCCAAAGCTTATGTTGTTAGACATTCATGAGTTACAAACATTACAGCTGCCTGAAGATATGGAATATAGAGGTCAATAAATAAATTTCAGTCAATCCAATATTTTTTTGTCCATGTTCTCAGGTAACCAGGAACATCAAATAAGCCATGGAGATACGGTTGAATCAATCATCTTCAGATGACTTTGTCCTCTTAGGCATCTTTTCCCACAGTCCCACTGACCTTGTTCTTTTCTCAGCAGTAATGATGGTCTTCATAATGGCCCTCTGTGGGAATGTCCTCCTCATCTGCCTCATCTACATGGATTCTCGACTTCATACACCCATGTACTTCTTTCTTAGTCAGCTCTCCCTCATGGACCTGATGTTGGTCTGCACCATTGTGCCTAAGATGGCGGTCAACCTCCTGTCTGGCAGGAAGTCCATCTCCTTTGTGGGTTGTGGCATACAAATGGGTCTTTTTGCCTCTCTCATGGGATCTGAAGGGCTCTTGCTGGGACTCATGGCTTATGACCGCTATGTGGCCATTAGCCATCCACTTCACTATCCTATCCTCATGAGTCAGAGGGCCTGTCTCCAGATTATTGGGAGCTCCTGGGCCTTTGGGATAATAGATGGTTTGATCCAGATGGTGGTAGTAATGACATTACCTTTCTGTGGCTTGAGGGAGGTGGACCACTTCTTTTGTGAGATGTTATCCTTATTGAAGCTGGCCTGTGCAGACACATCTATTTTTGAGAACTTTGCTTTTGTTTGCTGCATCATCATGCTGTTTCTTCCCTTCTCCATTATCGTGGCCTCCTATGCTCGCATCCTGAGAACTGTGCTCCACATGCACTCTGCTCAAGCTGGTAAAAAGTCTCTGGCCACTTGTTCCTCCCACCTGACAGCTGTGTTCCTCTTCTATGGGGCAGCCATGTTCATCTACCTGAGACCTAGGAGCTACCGGGCCCCAAGCCATGACAAGGTGGTATCTATCTTCTACACAGTCCTTACTCCTATGCTCAACCCCCTCATTTATAGCTTGAGAAACCAGGAGGTGATGGGAGCCCTGAAGAAGGGGCTGGACCATTGCAGAATTGGCAACCAAACCTGAACTTCAGGCCCGATATTGTGACTCTGTGATGTTGGATAAATAAACTCTATGTGAGGCTCAATTATCTTATTAATAAGAGAATCATGAAACCTGAAGCCTTGGAGAGGTCTTTTTAAATCCCGAGGAACTATTATCTGACTCTGATGGGAAGTAAAGAAAAAGGCTTTCCCCTTCCATCCTTTTTGGACTGTTCATATTGTTTAAAATGGAACGCAGGATTTTGTAAACTCAAGAGCAGTGTGGAAATAAGACATTGGGATTTTGGTCTCTTAAATTAAAATTGTTCATACTATCAGAGAATGCCCTGACCCTAACTTCCTCACTGGTAATCTCCGCCATAGAGTCAGAACCTACTATATGCCAAACACAGTTCTTTGTTTCTTATATGTTTACACAGGTCACTTGTCTTTTATTTGTATGTCTAGCACAAATATACCTTCACACTACTGTCTTAGATGAAATACTTCTAGATGACAAAAAAAGAAGTTAGTAAAATTCTCTAGAGAATGTGAATGCTTCACCCTAGTACTAGAATCATTATAATGACTTTCTCAAAGAATAAAAATGCAGTCTTTTAGATGCATGATGAAAGAAGTAAGTACTTGCTTATTGGTATATTCACATAAAGATATGCATAAATATTATATATACATATGCAAACTTCCAATGTAATCAGTCATTTTTTAAATTTATTTGTTTTTAATTGAAGGATGATTGCTTTACAATATTGGTTTGATTTCTGCCACACATCAACATGAACTAGCCATAGGTGTATATATGCCCCTTCCCTCTTGAAGCTCTCGCCCACCCGGTTACCCCTTTTCCTACTCCTCGTGGTTGTTAGAGCCCCAGTTTGAGTTGCCTGAGTCATATAGCAAATTTCCATTGGATCAGCCATATTTTATCATTTCAGTTTCTATCAATAAAACAGGAAAATTAGCTATATTATTTCTCCTTGGGGGATTAAGATTGAAACATAAATGGGAGAATTTGATCTGTTATTTCAAATTTATTTTCACACATTTTTATTTGAACCACTGGGATTATTTGTATTCATATAGCTAAGCTCTGGACCAGCTCTTGTACACATTTGCAATAAAACCATCTTTTCCTGGGGAAAAAAATACTCTTAGTTGCATGCAGACAGAAGAGAGAGGATAGAACTGGGTTCTGGAAGTTGGACCAAGCCACAGGAAGGCATTTGCTCTGTTTTCTGTTTTCAGTCTTGGAGAGAATGGAGAGTAATGACACTAATAGTAATTATGATTCTTAGGACCCACCAGGGAGAGCTGACTTGATGACTCAGCTTAACGTCACCATAAACATTTCATGGTGAACATTATTCACTTTTTGCAGGCAAGAAAACTGGACCTCAGATTAGTTAAGTCCCTTGCCCTCATGCCCCAGTTTTCCTCTCCACATCCCCCAGGGAGAGTTTGTTTGTTGGAGCAGATGAGATGAAAAGAGAACTTTGCAAGAGGCTTCCTTCTGTTGGAGTTTAATTTCCAAACTGAGGGGAATGATGTAGCTTGTGTGGGGTCTCTGGAAATTTGTGAAAACAGAAGTAACTTTCCTTAGTCACATAAGAGGGGAAAATGATGGATGGCAGTGAGGAGTGGCAAAGAATAAAATCTCTGAGCCCAGAGGTGGACCTGGCCCAGTGAGGCATTTCTTCCACTTCCTCACTGGCTCCCAGTAACAGGCGCCCCCTCCTAATCCAGTCCACTCCCACAGTGCTCCCCTATGGATGAGGATGAAAGTCCTCCTTGTGCTATAATTTTTGTTTCTGAAAGCTTTGTCTTAACCCCTAAATACTCTGCCAGGGTTTTAGCATGAAGCTGTCTCAGGTTTTTCTGGGTTCCTTCTTTCAGGTATATTTTCTTCCCATTTTAACCAATTAGTACATATCTTCAAAACATTTCTACAACCCTGTGGTTGGGCACCCCAAACACCTTCATCAACTCTTATTTTCAAATGATGAGAGGAGATATTCTAGGAGAATTCTGACTGTGCAAGACTTTTTTTCTCCTGGAAATTTCTCTATTCTACCTTTCCTAGGCCCCTCCTTCCATTCCAGGTCCGTTTTCTTCAAGGTAATGAAGATATACTGGTTTCCCTGCAAACCCAACTGACAGATCAGAGCAGCCCTCCCTGGATTGTGGAGTCAATTCACCAAGGACACCAGCCTCCAGATTGGAACAATGCCTCCTGACCCTCCAGAACTTCTTGGTGTTATTGACTAGCAAGTTTCTACAAAACATTCTCCCTTTTTTAATATGTTCATTTACCATCTCTGTCATCAGATATTTTAAAGTGTTCTTTATTCATTATCTTAAAAACTGTCAAGTAAAGTGTAAATTGATACAACCACTATGGAGAACTGTATTTAGTTTCCTTAAAAAAATAAAAATGAAATTATCATATGACCCAGCAATTCCACTACTGGGCATATGCCCTGAAAAAACCATAATTCAAAAAGACAAATGTACCCCCCACCAATGTTCATTGCAGCATTATTTACAATAGCTAGGACATGGAAGCAACCTAGATGTTGATCAACAGATGGATGGATAAAGACGTTGTGATACATAAGCAAAATACTTAGCCAGAAAAAGGAGTGAAAGTGAGGCAGTTGTAGGGAGATGGAAGAACCTAGAGTCTCCCATATAGGGTAAAATAAGTCAAAAAGAGAAAAACAAATATAGTATATTAATGTATATATATGGAATTTAGAAAAACAGTACTGATGACTCTATTGCAGGACAGGAATAGAGATACAGACATAGCAGACATAGGAAACAGATTTGTGGACACAATTGGGGAAGAAGAGGATGAGATGAATTGAAAGAGTAGCCCCAACATATATACACTACCATGTATAAAATAGATAGCTAATGGGAAGCTGCTACACAGCACAGGGAGCTCAGCTCAGTGCTCTGTGATGACCTAAAGGGGTAAGGTGGGTGGGTGGGAGGGAGCTTCAAGAGGAAAAGGATATATTATACTGTAGCTGATTCACATTGTTGTACAGCAAAAACCAACACAATGTTGTAAAGCAATTATCCTCCAATAGAAAATAAATAATAAATAAATATATAAAAGATAAACTTGATGATTTAAAAAAAACTGTTAAGGGAAGGATTGAATCATGCATCCTTTTTCTGGATGAACTTGTCAAAGTTTTGGGGTTTTGTACAGTCAAAAACACAATTCTTGCTCTTGTTGCAAGCAGCCTGGTGTCAGTGAGACAGCCTCCTGTCCCCCACTGTCTGGGTAGGGATGTTATTGAGACCTTAGGAGTTCAGGGTTCCCATCATTTCCTTAGGGTCTTGACTCGAAGGTTCCACTTTTCCCACCTCAAACCATGGGACAATCATGTGGAAAATGTGATGGCAGGTGTGTGATCTGTGAGTCTCTGTGAGTCCTCTATGCATCCTGCACCCTGATGTGCATATGCAATGTGTAACTATGGCTCTGCCAGGGATGCTGTGTGATTGGTAGAGGCCCAGAGTTTGATACTGGAGCTCATCACCCAAGAGAAAGATAGAGGTGGTTGCCCTTTTGGGGAGCTTTGGGGAGCTCTAAGGCAAATCTCTTCTTTAGATGCAAAAAAATATGGCTTCAAGAAGAGGCGATTGATGGGCTGCCTCTTCCTTTCCTCATCAAACTGCTGCAGCTGCCAAGACAAATACCTATGACTGCAAGCAGAAAGGAAGTGGAACACAGAGCATCAACTGAATTGCCTATTAGTACACTGGAGCCTTTCCATCCTTTCCTCTTCTCTCACTCAGAAGTGGTAAGAATGGAAAAAAGATTCTTTGCAGCGCATTCTGGCAGGTGCTATCAGAGAAAAACTGATAGATTAGTTTCACGGTGTTTCTTAAATGCAAGAAGTAAGGCTGTGTTATCCACAATGAAAAGTTCTTTACACCAAAACCTTCTAAAACAGAAGTATCATTTCAATCTTCTGTTTGAGGAGTTGACTGTGACACTATCTGCAGTGAGACACATGTCTTACAGCAGCTCTGATAGCAGTTGTCCTTGATGAAACATCTGCAGTGTGGTGGAGAGCTTTCAGAACAATAAATATAGACATTTCATCTTGCAGTCATGTTACTTTTCTTCTAGAAAACTGAAAACCCTTTCTGCTGCTCTTGTATTATAAAGCAGGTGCTTGTATTTTCTAATTAAAAAAACTCACAGTTCTCATCCAAGGTCAAATGAACGTGAATCAGAAATTCTATTTAACTCATTAGTGAATGGGAAAAGTGAAGGTGCTCAATCATGTCTGACTCTTTGCAACCCCATGGAGCCTACCAGGCTCCTCTGTCCATGGAATTTTCCAGGCAAGAGCACTAGGGTGGGTTGCCATTTCCTTCTCCAGGGGATCTTCCCTACCCAGGGAACTCAGGTCTCCCGCATTGCAGGCAGACGCTTTACCATCTGAGCCACCAGGGAAGCTATCAGACAGTAAAATCAGTGCTAAAAGCAACTGAGTTTGCTTGGGCAATCAGAAAATTTCCTTTAAAAAAATATCAAAGAATATTAGAATAAGATGTCTAAGGTACACAAATGGTGAAGGTCCTATAAGACAATAAAACCATAACCTTCATAGCTGTATTTTCTACTGGACATAAATCTACAAGTTAACATGGAACTTCACAGGGCCTGGCCTTAAGTTAAACAGCAAATACAAACACATACAATAAGAATTATTTTTCCCTATCATCCATCTAGCATATATCAGCAAATGCATGAAAACAGATTCTCAATTATTGCTGCCATCAATGGAGAATCAATTATCAGTCATGTGCAGCACAGAACTGATCTTCCCCAAGAACTAAAACAAAAGCAAAGACACAAATACAGAGCATCAAGAACAACAAGAAAATAAAGACCAGAGAGCTGGCAAAGAAAAAGTTTTTAGCCCCCAGGGAATCATTATTCTGGGAGCTATGCTTGGGTTTAAGCAGCCCTGAGGTACATTTCTTCAGCAAAGTTCACCTGCTCCCTCAGGTGAGTCCACTCAAGCAAGTATATGGGACCTCCAAAGCTGTCCAAGAATAATTTTTTGAAAGGTAAAAACCTGACTCTAATATAAACATAAAAGAAACATGTCAAGTATTTTATTTCATTTATATTAATTGATGAAGCAAGCAACAGGATGGTAAAGATGGTTCAAAGAGTAATTGAAGAGTTGACAGTAAGAGCTATCTAATAAAGAGCTGAGAGGATAAAATGCTAGGTAAGGTAAAAAAACTTCATGACCCAGATAATCACGATGGTATGATCACTCACCTAGAGCCAGACATTCTGGAATGCGAAGTCAAGTGGGCCTTAGGAAACATCACTACGAACAAAGCTAGTGGAGGTGATGGAATCCCAGTTGAGCTATTTCAAATTTTATTTTATTTATTTATTTTTTTAGTTGAGTTAAAATAAGTTATTTATTCATATATTATTGAGCCTCAATTGAGCCTAGAGTATGTCTCCAAAGATAAAGGACTAGAATCCTTTCACATGTGGTCAATTTAATCCTTAGGCTAATCTAATGCATCAAGTGAGCTCTTAGAGTCATCCAAAGACAATTTTTAATATTAGCTCTTGGCCAATATGAAATTAAGACTTCTTTCTTCTTCAGGAAAACAGTCTCCTCAATATAATCATTTGTGTCTAGTCACAGAAGAAATGGGCTTCCAAAACCTTATCTTTGCTCCTTCAATGTTATGAAATATCTGTGAGAGTTTCAATGTGATTCTTTTTTCTTTTGCTAGGACACTGTCATCTTTTTCATTGCAACCACATTCTTCACTTACATTATCAAATGCTTTTGGCTGCATATGTAGAGTTTATCAAATGGCAGAAATGTCACTGTTCTCAAAGTCAGCTAATTTTTTTTTAGTAACTCCATTTGTGTTTGATTCAAATTTACTTCAACATTATTATTTTTATTTCTTCCCAACACATTCTTGTGGAGCACTTCTCCCTTAATTATCTATTTTTATAAAATGTCACATGGATTTATCACTGGGAGACAAGAAAACATGTGACTACATGCCTCACTGTCTGTGCATGAACTGAATAACTCACGTACAGTGACCAATTACCAATAGGCCTTGAAAGAAAGAAGTAACGTGGTTTGTCATTGAGCAAAAATGTGCATCTGTTGTTTATGTAGTGATTTTTAAACTGAAGAGAGAGCAGCAAGTTTGTACTCTGTGTAATTATTCACAGTTAATATACTGTGGTAACTGAAATTTGAGCTATGTTAAAAGGTGATGCTGTGAAAGTGCTGCACTGCGGATGACCCAGAGGGATGGGATGGGGCAGGGAGGTGGGAGGGGGGTTCAGGACGGGGAACACATGTAAACCCATGGCTGATTCATGTCAATGTATGGCAAAAACCACTACAATAATATAAAGTAATTAATCTCCAATTAAAATAAATAAATTTTTTTTATTTTTTTTATTTTTATTAGTTGGAGGCTAATTACTTTACATCATTACAGTAGTTTTTGTTATACATTGAAATGAATTAGCCATGGATTTACATGTATTCCCCATCCCAGTCCCCCCTCCCACCTCCCTCTCCACCCGATCCCTCTGGGTCTTCCCAGTGCACCAGGCCTGAGCACTTGTCTCATGTACCCAACCTGAGCTGGTTATCTGTTTCACCCTAGATAATATACATGTTTCAATGCTGTTCTTTTGAAACATCCCACCCTCGCCTTCTCCCAGAGTCCACAAGTCTGTTCTAAACATCTGAGTCTCTTTTTCTGTTTTGCATATAGGGTTATCATTACCATCTTTCTAAAGTCCATATATATGTGTTAGTATACTGTAATGGTCTTTATCTTTCTGGCTTACTTCGCTCTGTATAATGGGCTCCAGTTTCATCCATCTCATTAGAACTGATTCAAATGAATTCTTTTTAATGGCTGAGTAATATTCCATGGTGTATATGTACCACAGCTTCCTCATCCATTCGTCTGCTGATGGGCATCTGGGTTGCTTCCATGTCCTGGCTATTATAAACAGTGCTGCGATGAACATTGGGGTGCACGTGTCTCTTTCAGATCTGGTTTCCTTGGTGTGTATGCCCAGAAGTGGGATTGCTGGGTCATATGGCAGTTCTATTTCCAGCTTTTTAAGAAATCTCCACACTGTTTTCCACAGTGGCTGTACTAATTTGCATTCCCACCAACAGTGTAAGAGGGTTTCCTTTTCTCCACACCCTCTCCAGCATTTATTGCTTGTAGACTTTTGGATAGCAGCCATCCTGACTGGTGTGTAATGGTACCTCATTGTGGTTTTGATTTGCATTTCTCTGATAATGAGTGATGTTGAGCATCTTTTCATGTGTTTGTTAGCCATCTGTATGTCTTCCTTGGAGAAATGTCTGTTGAGTTCTTTGGCCCATTTTTTGATTGGGTCATTTATTTTTCTGGAGTTGAGCTGGAGGAGTTGCTTGTATATTTTTGAGATTAATCCTTTGTCTGTTGCTTCGTTTGCTATTATTTTCTCCCAATCTGAGGGCTGTCTTTTCACCTTGCTTATAGTTTCCTTTGTTGTGCAAAAGCTTTTAAGTTTCATTAGGTCCCATTTGTTTATTTTTGCTTTTATTTCTGAAATTCTGGGATGTGGGTCATAGAGGATCCTGCTGTGATTTATGTCGGAGAGTGTTTTGCCTATGTTCTCCTCTAGGAGTTTGATAGTTTCTGGTCTTACATTTAGATCTTTAATCCATTTTGAGTTTATTTTTGTGTATGGTGTTAGAAAGTGTTCTAGTTTCATTCTTTTACAGGTGGTTGACCAGTTTTCCCAGCACCACTTGTTAAAGAGGTTATCTTTTTCCCATTGTATATCCTTGCCTCCTTTGTCGAAGATAAGGTGACCATAGGTTCGTGGATTTATCTCTGGGCTTTCTATTCTGTTCCATTGATCTATATTTCTGTCTTTGTGCCAGTACCATACTGTCTTGATGACTGTGGCTTTGTAGTAGAGTCTGAAGTCAGGCAGATTGATTCCTCCAGTTCCATTCTTCTTTCTCAGGATTACTTTGGCTATTTGAGGTTTTTAATCTCCAATTAAAATAAATAAATTTTTTAAAAAAAGAAAGAAAGTGCCACACTCAATATGCCAGCAAATTTGGAAAACTCTGCAGTGGCCACAGGACTGGAAAAGGTCAGTTTTCATCCCAATCCCAAAGAAAGGCCATCCCAAAGAGTGCTCAAACTACCACACAATTGCACTCATCTCACACACTAGTAAAGTAATGCTCAAAATTCTCCAAGCCAGGCTTCAACAGTATGTGAACTCTGAACTTCAAGATGTTCAAGCTGGATTTATAAAAGAGGAACCAGAGATCAAACTGCCAACATCCACTGAATCATTGAAAAAGCAAGAAAGTTCCAGAAAAACATCTATTTCTGCTTTACTGACTATGCCCAAGACTTTGACTGTGTGGATTACAACAAACTGTTGAAAATTCTTCAAGAGATGGGAATACCAGACCACCTGGCCTCCCTCTTGAGAAATCTGTATGCAGGTCAGGAAGCAACAGTTAGAACTGGACATGGAACAAAAGACTGGTTCCAAATCGGGAAAGGAGTATAAACCTGTATATTGTCACCCTGCTTATTTAACTTATATGCAGAGTACATCATGAGAAACGCTGAGCTAGATGAAGCACAAGCTGGAATCAAGATTGTCGGGAGAAATATCAATAACCTCAGATATGCAGATGACACCACCTTTATGGAAGAAAGTGAAGAGGAACTAAAAAGCCTCTTGATGAAAGTGAAAGAAGAGAGTGAAAAAGTTGGCTTAAAGCTCAACATTCAGAAAACTAAGATCATGGCATCTGGTCCCATCACTTCATGGCAAATAGATGGGGAAACAGTGGAAATAGTGGAAACAGTGAGAGACTATTTGGGGGGGGGGCTCCAAAATCACTGCAGGTGGTGAATGCAGCCATGAAATTGAAAGATGCTTGCTCCTTGGAAGAAAAGTTATGACCAAACTAGAGAGCATATTGAAAAACAGAGACATTACTTTGCCAACAAAGGTCCATCTAGTCAAAGCTATGGTTTTTCCAGTAGTCATGTATGGATGTGAGAGTTGGACTATAAAAAAAGCTGAGTGCCAAAGAATTGATGCTTAGAACTGTGGTGTTGGAGACAACTCTTGAGAGTCGCTTGGACAGCAAGGAGGTCCAAGCAGTCCATCCTAAAGATCAGTCCTGAGGGTTCATTGGAAGGACTGACGTTGAAGCTGAAACTCTAATACTTTGGCCACCTGATGTGAAGAGGTGATTGGAAAAGGCCACCTGATTAGAAAAGCCCCTGATGCTGGGAAAGATTGAAGGCTGGAGGAGAAGGGGATGACAGAGGTTGAGACGGTTGGATGGCATCACTGACTCAGCGGAGATGAGTTTGGGTAAACTCTGGGAGTTGGTGATGGACAGGGAAGCCTGGATTGCTGCAGTCCATGGGGCCGCAGTCAGACACGACTAAGTGACTGAACTGAACTGAGAAGTCAGTGATCAAGAAGCAAAGAGGCTTCAGGTAAGACCCAGATAGGATTATATTCAGTATCTTGTAATAACCTCTGTGGACAAAGAATGCTGCCTGCCACATCAGTAATAAAGGATGTCACAGTCATCACCAATTTCAGTCACCTTGAGGGAGAGCCCTGAGGGAACTCAGGAAAGAAACAAAGAATGCCTGCCATCTAGGGTTACCAGTCTGCAGCTACCCCTCAAGGGTACAGGTTTAGGAAACTCAGGATGTGAAAACATAAGATATTGGCCCCAGATAGCTGAGTTCAGTTCAGTTTAGTTCAGTTGCATAGTCATGTCCGACTCTTTGCAACCCCATGGACTGCAGCATGCCAGGCTTCCCTGTCCATCACCAACTCCTAGAGTTTGCTCAAACGCATATCCATTGAGTTGGTGATGCCATCCAACCATCTCATCCTCTGTTGTCCCCTTCTCCTCCTGTCCTCAGTCTTTCCCAGCATCAAGGTCTTTTCCAATGAGTCAACTCTTCACATCAGGTGGCTGAAATATTGGACTTGAGCATCTTCTTTCCAGTGAATATTCAGGGTTGATTTCCTTTAGGATTGATGGTTTGATCTCCTTGCAGTCCAAGGGACTCTCAATAGTCTTCTCCAGAAAAACGTTATATTTTAACCTGAGATATCTAGTTTATTTTTATTAACAGTAACCTTTTATTCAACTATCTGCTCTTTGTTACAAAACTCATATTTCCAAGCTCCCCTCTTGCCTCTGCAAAGAAGTTTTCTCAGTGTTACTTGAGATGCTGCCTCCCAGGCTTGATGTCCTAAAAATGTCTACTGAATGAAACATATCTCTCAACTTCTAGGTTGTGTGTGTTTCCCAATTGACAACTATAATGGAAAAGAATCTGATAAAGGAGATTTTGAAATATATATATATATATATATATATATCATATATCAAACACAACATTGTAAATCAGCCATACTTCAATTTTTTTAAAAATTTCGAAGAAAAAACAAGAAAAGAAAACCTAGATAAGGAACACTCCCACCCCACCAAAAAATGCTGTGGGTTTTTGAAATATAACCTCTGAGGCTCCCTCCTGTTCATCGCAGCACTTTACACCATTCATCTACATTTTGCTCCCTGAATTCTTGCCTTTGAGGACTAACTGATGAGAACATTTCTGGTACACTCACCCCAACTCTGTCCTACAGGGAGTAGGGTGAGAAAACCTGAGGGCAGTTTTCCCAGGCCCTCCCTGTCTTCAGGGACCCCCATGTGGGTCCTTTTGAGACAACGGCCGGATTTGTCCCAACCCAGAGCAAAGGAACCAGTAGTTGGAGCAGCTCTGGTGACAGACTGCTTCTTTTCTGAACTTTGGTGTCCCAGGTCCAGACTGGGGTAAACCGAAGAACAATGGTGAGGAGGTGCTTGGGTGCAGTTTAAGGGTGGTGCCTCATTACTTGTCACAGAGGCCAACTTTTCCAACAGTACTCAGGCAGTCCAGAAAATGACCTCTTGATTTTGGCCTTTCACTCACCCTGATAATGGACAGGATGCTCAGCAGAGACATTATTGCAAATAAGACAAATCTAAATGCCACAAGAGCAGAGAATTTCAGAGCCAGAAGGGACCTTTCAAGATCAACTTATCCTACCCTCTCATTTTACAGATGTGAAAACAAGCTCAGAGATGGGGATGGCTGGCTGGCATCACAGAGCATGTCCCCACACCCCTTGCTCAGGTCTCCAAGGCCATGCAGCCCTGGAACTGAATCCACATGGAGTTCCAAATAGGCAGAGACCAGCCAACATAGTTGTCCCATGGATGCCAGACTCAGAAATGACCTTACCTGTGAAATTTCCAAAGCAAAGCTTCCCCCGCTAAGTCTGGACTGTGCCTCTGTGCTCAGTTCAACCTCTGGGGGTCAAAAAGACCTCAGAGCTCTCAGGCTCCTTTCCAGCGTGGCTGAAGGCCAGGAAAAATGTCAAGGGAACCTGAGCCAGAGGCTGATCTCTGAGCATCAGAATATTTCCTGCTTTATCAGTAAACAAAGGAAGTCACAGTCATCAGGGATTGCTGTCATCCCAAGGGTGAGCCCTGCGGGAACTCAGGCAGGAAACAAGAAAGCCTGCCATCTAGTGGTCATCAGGCTGCAGCTACTCCCTATGGTGAACCCTGAGGAAACTCCAATATGAAAACACAAGATACTGGCCCCAGACAGCTGAGAAGCATATCAGAGAAATGATTTCAGTGAGCTCACACTCTTGCATCTTCCAATGAATAGAAAAGCACTACATTCCTTAACTTGGGATATCTGGTTTTCTTTAACTAATAATCATCTTTTGATGTTCCATCTACCTGCCCTTTGTTGCAAAAACTTCTGTATAACTTAGCTCCCCTGCGGACTCCTCAGAGAAGTTCTTTCAGGGTTACTTGAGATGCTCTCTCCAGGGCTTGAAGTCCTAAAACTTCCCACCGAATAAAACATGATTCTCAAATTCAGGTTGAGAATATTTTTCAAGTCAACACCTCCATGTCAGATGAACTGGGTACATGGGGAGCTAGTCTGAAACCTTCTCCAGAAAGCTGTTTTCAGCCCCCAGGTGGAAGATGTCACCCCCTTCCCAATCCCTCTTTTGTCATGTGCTTCATCTTATCCTGTCGTATCTAATTTGGGACATCATATTTACAGTCAGGAAAGGTTTGAAAACCAGTGAACACACTTAGCTCCCTCTGATCCTCAAACCAGCACTAGGGGGGGGATGATTCAGATGATGCTCCCATTAAACAGCCCTTCAAGGAGAGAAGTGTGAACCACAGCATGTCAGGGGAGAAAGGAATGCCAGGGGCACATTCGCCTGGCAACAGAGAGGGGAAGTTCCTGCTCCTATGATGGGAAGAGCAGCAACTGTCCTGCACCCTGGAGCCCTGGCAGGTCTCCCTGGAGCTATTGCCAAGGACATGTGGCTTCCACCAGATGCATGAGTGCTTTCCCACTGGAAGCAGCCAAGACTCCAAGATAGACTCCTTCTATCAAACTTCCATCCTTGTTAAGTTTCTCAGCAAGACCAGGGACCTTTATGTCCCAAGGGATGCCTGCCTCTCCCAGAAGCTCCCTTGCTGACACTTTCCTGTTAATGAGCCTGGAGTGAGGCACAAGGAGCAGGGAAAAGGAGAGAGAAGACTCTGCACTCCGAGCAGGTATACCTGAAGCCTGAGGAACAGGTTTCAAAGGGACCCCAGGATGACCTCAACCCTCCTTGGTCCATGTCCCACCTGAAAGAGCTCCTAAAAGAGCTTTCAGAGTGAAAGGCTCAGGGCCATCTGCTTTACATAAGTTGTAACAGTTAGTAGAAAAACAGAAGCTTAGGCTGCAGGAAAATGGGGCAACTACAACACTTTTATTTTTTCCTTAGTATCCTTGATGATAATACACAGAAACCTTGGCCCAACAGCCCCCCACCCACACATCCACCCACCCACGTCAGGCCCCTGTGTGTTAGTCCCCTCCACTGTCCGTGATCCCATGGACTGTAGCCTGCCAGGCTCCTCTGTCCATGGGATTCTCCAGGCTGGAATACTGGAGTGGGTAGCTGTTCCCTTCTCTAGGGGATCTTCCTGACTCAGGAATCAAACCCAGGTCTACTGCACTACAGGCAGATTCTTTACCTTGTCTGAGCTATCACAGAAGCCCAGGTCCCTCGGTACTTCCCCCTTTTGTCTTCCATTATTCTAATCCCTCCCAGTGCTTCCTCTGGTCCTATCTCAGATGTCCTCCTCCCAGCCATCCTCCATTCTTGCTGGTCTGTAGACTGTGTCTTCCTGTTGTGCAACCATCCCTCCCCCAACACCTCTGATTGTAGCTCTGGAGAGCAGGGTACTCCTCTGTCTCCTTGCCTTCCAGCTGTATCCCCTGAATCTAAAACAAAGATACCCTGGCACACCTGCTGATCCAGTAAGCATTTCTCAATGTGTGCTTTGCACTTGTTAATTCATTTAAGCCTTCATCGCCCTATAAGAAAGACAATACTATCATCTGTTCTGCAGATGAGAAATCTGGGGCCTCCAGATGATGGGCTAATTTGCCCAGGATCCACCCTGATAGTGAGGATGCAGAGGGGAGGCCTGACACCACCCCAGCTGGGAGCAGTCCAGAAGTCACACACACTCAACACTACAACTTCTCTGCAGTCCTGAGTGCTTATAAACAGAACCCTTGGAATTTTAATTTAAAAGGACAGTTATAGGGACTTCCCTGGTGTTCCAGTGGTTTAGATTCACCTACCAGTGCAGAGGACACAGGTTTGATCCTTTCTCTGGTGAGATTCCACATGCCACTGGGCAGCTAAGCCCATGTACACAGCTACTGAACCCCCTACTCTGGAGACCATGAGTCACAACAAGAAAGGCAACCGTAACTAGAGAGTAGCCCCTGCTCACTGCAACCAGAGAAAGCCCAGTGAAGCAACAAAGGCTCAACGCAACCAAAACCAAAAAAAAAAAAAACCAGTTATAAAAGGTGAAAAAATATATTTTTGATATAGTATAAAAAATATAAAATATAAAAGGTGAAAATCTCCTATTTGTTCAAGTACCAGTAAATAGCTTTCACATCATGCACAAAACATCAACATAAACTGACACCTCGTGCAGACACACCATGGGGTGGATGTGCTTATTTTCACCATAAACTGGATTATTTGATTTCTGTAACATTCAGTTTTCATTTTTTAAACTATCTCACGGTAAGTTCTCTGTTTCAGCAATTTCATGTTGGATGACTTCCATCACTCTCATTCAACTTCTCCAATCTTACAATGGCTGCTCACTTCATTTAATTGACATTTCTTTATATTTACTCATATCTTTGTTACTTATATAACTACTCTAGCTTCATCGCAAGCAATACCAGCAATAAATTTCAACTTTGAAATTTCAATTTTAATGTAGCTAAGCTACATTAAAGTGTTACATGAACAGTATGTCTCTGGGGCATTTAAATAATTTTGCACACTACAACTGTCACCTGTGCCATTCCCTGAAAAATGCCTGTGCACTGCTGTGGCCTTAGTTTTTTGTTTCAGCATTTCATAACAGCTTTCTTGAGGTATGATTAATGTGCAACAAAGTTCATTCACTGTAAGTATACAGTTTTGTGATTCTTTACTCAATCTTTTTTACAGATTTCTGCAACTATCACCACAATCCAATTTGAAGTGTTCCATTATGATAAAAATTTCCTGCATGCCCATTTGCAGTTAATCTTTGCTGTCTCCTTTAGGCACAGACAACCACTGGTCTGCTTTCTGTCTCTATGGATGTTCCTTTTCTGGAGATTTCATATAAATGGTAGCACTGGAATTGTCATGTGTTAAGTTTAACTCTGCTATCAAAAAGTCAAACACAGAGTTACTATACAACCCAGCAATTCATTCCTAGGTTCATACCAAAAAGAATGAAAAGCGTGTGTTCATGCAAAAACTTATACATGTAATACTCATACTAGTATTATTCCTAATAGCCAACAAGTGGAAACAACCCAAATGTCCATCAAATGAATAAATAAAATGTGGTACAGCTATAAAGAGCTTCCCAGGTGACGCTAGATAAAGAACCTGCCTGCCAGTGCAGGAGATTTAAAGAGATGTGAGTTTGATCCCTGGGCCTGGAAGAGGGCATGGCAACCCACTCCAGTATTCTTGCCTGGAGAATCCCATGGACAGAGGAGCCTGGTGGGCTATAGTCCATAGGATTGCATGACTAAAGTGACTTAGCACTTTAGAGCCTGGTGGGCTATAGTCCATAGGATTGCATGACTAAAATGACTTAGCACTTTAGAGCCTGGTGGGCTATAGTCCATAGGATTGCATGACTAAAGTGACTTAACACACACTCATAGCTATACAGTGTGATATTATTCAGCCATAAAAAGAAAAAAGTGAAAAAAGCCAGGCACAAAGGCCATATCGTGCATCCTACACTCTTCCTCTTCCCCAGTGCCAGAGATGACTCAGCATTATTCACAAGACTCTTTAAGACCACAGCAGATAAGAGGGTGGCTTGGTTTAAGCCCCTGCTGTGTTGAAATTCTTTATGATTTGATCTTTGAAGTCCAGTAGGACAATGAATCATGCCTATGAACAGAGATCTATGCACTGTTGTGCATTATGTGTCCCGTGTTCCTTGCCACCCCATTTGTACACAATCAGCAATATCTCTTGGGCCCACAATGCACGGAATTCAGTAAAACTCAAAGTTGAATTCAAGGTAAGCTGTTACCTTAGGACTGAGTAAGGAGAGACAAGGAAAGGGAAAGATAGGGAGACCCACTACTCCTTCAATCCTTTCTTGTCAGTAAGCAGAAGGTAGAATGTCATTTCAAGAAGTGAAATAAAAATAGTTGAGCTAGTTTGGTGTAGTGTTTCCACTGTTAAAATAAGAATGAAGTACCTGTGCGTTTATGAGCTACCAAATGAGGATCATGTGGGATTTTGGCAATTCTGTATTTGAGTAAAATGTTCTTTTATCTGCATTTAAAACCAGCATTGCATAATAAAAAGGTGAATAGAAAGCCGATGCTAATAATTTAGGTTTTTAATTTTCCTTTACTTAGAATGACATTGACTAGCAAAACAAAAACAAACAAAAAAACAAAATCCACCATGACAGGTCATGAGAAAGACCACAGAAGAGAGGGAAAGTGCCAGAGTCCAGCCCCAGCGGGTCCAGGAGTACCCAAGGGATGAGTGGCATCAGCGAGGAAGGAGACAGACACACACAGAAGGTTGCGTGGAAGAAAAGGCTTTTTGATTTTTAGGACAGCTCAGTTTTTATAGAATGAACATTACCTCCCCCTTAAGTCACCACATATTACATCAGATATTGGTTTTGTGCTTCCATCAATATTTTTCTTCCCCATGTTTTTCCCCTATGTATTCATCTGGAACATTCCTGATTATAGGGTTCTTTCCTAGAATGTCCCGTACATTAGTCTTCTTGCCTCAATGGACTAATATCTTCACTCTGACAAAAACAATGTTCCAAAGATGCCAGATATAGTATGAATTCTTTGGATAATAAAACAATACATGGGAAGGGTTACAAAAACATGTTTGACATTTCTGAGAATAGTACCGTGTGAGAACCCTGACATTTTTCTTTGTCTAAGACCACGAAACGTCAGTCTAAAATCTTTAACTATGAAGCAGCAGAACACCTCTATTAATAGTGAGGTAACGGCAGTGAGGCTGGTTAATATAAATCTTTTATGCTATTGAAATCCTATGTTACACATTTTCTAATTCTACAAAAATACCGGTAATATTCTATGTTTATTAAGGGAATGGAAACAGTGGACAAATAGCAGCACTGAAATGGCAACAATGAAAACCCTCTTGACCAAAGAGCAAGTAAACTGAAGCAGTACATCTACTTCTGAATCTAAATGTCTCTACTCTTTTCTAATCTAGAACATTACAATCTTCTAAGCAAGCAGCCAAACTATGCCTGTGGCCTTTTCCTTTTTGACTTGATGTTTATGGTCGTGTCCTCAGCCGGAGCAATCATGAGCATTTCTAAATAGGCTTGGACTTTTTCCAGGGAGGCCTGATCACTATATGTTACATTTCCAAAAATTAATAGAAAACCCAACAACAGTAAGACAGAAAGAGGAAAGGGACATACCGGCCCCCGGGACAACCCCGAGGGGAGGAACTGCCTAGCAGTTTCCTCTCTCATCCCGGGACCTTGTCTCCGGGAAAACCCCAAGGAGAAGAACTGCCTTGCAAGCTCCTCTCTCGTCCCTCGACCTTGTGACGGATTGGGCACAGCCCGGCGGCTCCCGACAGGAAAGCCTTGCATTTATGCTTTTAGCTTTAGTATCTGTAACTTTCTTGCTTGTTTAAACAAGAGTCCCTACATTTTTTCTTTGTTTTTTTGTTTGTTTGTTTGTTTTTATTGCTCTGTGCCCTGCAAATTATGTAGCAGACTCTGTCCTTGAAACTGTGACCCATTATTCTCTGAGTATGCACCTCTAGCAATACTCACTCCACCCTCCTTCTGCCCACCTTGTCCCACCCCACTCCACCTTGGGGCCACAGGTGAGGTCTGGTATAAGAATGCACCTGCGTGCACCAGAATCATGAATGCTACCCCTGCTGCACTCTGACTGTCCCATGTGCCTGAAAACTTGTACTTCTCCCTTTGCAGCTTTCTGCCTCTCCCCCCTCCATTTAGGACACATTTTCTTGTCTCTCAGTATGAAACCCTATCTCCCCTACAAGTCCATGAGTTCTCTAAGGCACACATCTCTTTATGCTTAAGATCTAGAGCAGGGCCTAGAACAGGAGCAGGTCACAGAAATGTATGAATGAATTGAGTATATGAATGAATAAAAAGTAAAAGTGTGGGTTGCAATAATCCTTCATTGCTTCAATAAGCAAATCCTGACCAGCCCATACTCTTGACAAGGGACATTTCTTGCAGAAGTAGACTCAACTCTAGCCCTGACCAGTCCCAGATGGCATGCCAGTTTCCACCAATGTCTCCCCAGCAGTGTGCTAGTGGAGACCACCATCACCTCTCTCCTACTTCACAAGTGTGAAACTCTCCCTGACCACCCTGGGTTCTGGGCCCTCCTGGTTCTGGGAAAGTCACTGCTCTTTTATTAAAGGGGGTTTCGTTCCACCTCTCTTGCACTATTTCCAAGAGTCTCAACCTTTTTGGGATCATGAACCCCTTGGTAAGTCTGGTGAACATTATGGACCTTCTTTCAGAGTCATGTTTTTTATGCTATGTACAAAATACATAGCATCTTAAAAGAACCCAATTCTACTGTAAAGAAAGAAAGAAAGTGAAGTCGCTCAGTCGTATCCAACTCTTTGCGACCCCATGGACTGTAGCCCACCAGGCTCCTCCATCCATGGAATTTTCTAGACGTACTGTTGCCATTTCCTTCTCCCGGGGATCTTCCCGACTCAGGGATCGAACCAGGGTCTTCCGCATTGCAGGTAGATGCTTTACCGTCTGAGCCACCAGTTACCAAGTATTTTTAAACCAATTTTCAATATAGAAATAAATATGCTGCTTTATAAACACACTTAATAACAAGATCCAGAAGCATATCTAATAATTACCATAATTTTTTCAAATACTAAGGAGCATAAATGATAAGGAGTATTTACAACAACTATGATGCGATGTGAAAACATCTGCAATTTCTATTGGCAGTGAAGTCACAGGTCCTGTTAATCCTACTGGGTCTGTTCCTGCATTAAGAATGGAAATATTCTATTTCACTTAGTGATTAGGAAAAATACGAATTCTGTTCTTTTTTCCCATCCAGGTTCACAGAACCGCCCCCTCACCTCCAGAGAATTCTCTTCCAAGGTTGCGACTACCGCTTATTGGCAGTAGAGGGCGCCAACAGCGAGGGGTTCCCTCTGTCTGTTGGGAATAGAACCAGAACCCGCAGAATTGAGTCCTCAAGCTTTGACAGGAGAGTTTCCTTCTGTCAAATTGTGAATATCACTATTAGAAAAACTAAGAATGCTCTTATCTAGATGATAGTTATTTAGCTAAAATTATTATTTTATCTAAAAGATTCACCTAAATGATTTCTTCAATGAGACAAGAAATTACCCACACGGTTTGAAAGGATTCTATCCAGGAGAGTTTGTCATGCCCGGTACCTGCTCACCTATTACTTTCTGGTTTTCCCCCTTGTTTAACACCCATCACCAGTGTCGATTGTGTTTTATTTCTTACTGCAAATTCTGGGCTTTGTCCACACACCCCTTTGAGCTTGGTTAATGGAGCAAGCAGAGAAAAATGGACAACTTTCTGATGTTCTGGAAGGAGGTGTTGTGGGGATTCCTGATGAAGGGTGTATCGACAATCGTGGAGGGAGATGATGGAGGCAACAGTGTTGGGTGGAGCTGCCCTGTGGGCTTGCGGGTTGAACCGCGGGGAGGATGCTGGCAGCACTTCCTGAATGCAAAGGGGGGCAGGGTGTATTATGTGCAGATGTAGCTGGTTGGAGAAATGAAGAGGTGGAGCTGGAGCTTGTACACCTGACAGAGAGTGTGGAAATGAAAGCAAAATCGAAGTAAGAGATCTGGGTTGGAGATAAAACCGAGAAGAGACAGTGGATGAAGTCTCCGGGGGATAGAACAGACTGAGAAGAGCAGAGGGCCTAAGTCCTGCAGAATTTCAACATCTACAACGGATAGAGGAAGAGAGACACTGAGGCTCAGGAGATGGGGAGGAAACCAGATGTGAAGCCATACTTCAAGTTCAGTGAAGAATCATACCAGAAAGAATCATACTTTCAGTTCTTCAGAGAACTGAGAAAGATGGCAACTAAAATGTGCTCATGGGTTTAACCACATGGAGGTCTCTGGTAACAATAGTGAAATCTATTTTGGGTGATTCATTCATTATCCAACAGCATCCTGCTGCCTGAAACTGGATTAGGATATGATTCAGCAAACCCACTTCTGAGTATATTTCCAAACTATAATCAGTATCTGGAAGAGATAGCTGTACTCCCAAGTTCATTGCAGCATTATTCACAGTAACCAAGATGTCTGTTCACAGATGAATGGATGAAGAAAATGTGATAAAATGTGATGTATCTATAGATACAGGTTCCCACAATGGTGCCCATGCCTAGTATAATCCTTTTCCCATGAGTGGCTATGACTGATTGTCACTCCCAGGATCATGTTATGTTTTATGGAAGCAGCGATTTTGCAGAGGTAATTAAGGTCACTAGTCAGTTGGCTCTGAGCTAATCAAAAGGGGAATCATCTGGGTAGGCCTGACTTAATCAGTGGGAATCTTTAGAAGGTGAAGTCTTAGAGAGAGGCCTTACCATGACCTCAAAGGAGCAGTAAACTGCCCTACTGTGAGAGGGCCAGTGAACAAGCAGAGGGACTCTGAGAGGAGCCCCCAGCCAACAGCTAACAAGGAAATGGGGGTTTCAGTCCTACGGCAGCAAGGAACTGAACTCTGCCAATAGCTAGTGAGGTTGGGATAGAACCTGAGCCTGCTGCCATGTAGCAGCAACAGCCAACACCTTGATTTTACCTGGTAAGCCATGAGGAGAGGACCTTGCTAAACTGTCGCCAGGCTCCTGGCTCACAAAAACGACCTGGTAATAAATTTGTGTTGTTTTAAGCCACTAAATTTGTGGAAATTTGTTATGCAGTAATAAAAAACTACTGCTGTGGTTTTTTCTCATTAATTAACTCATATACTTTTTAATTTTTGTGCAAAGACATCTTTATTGCGTACTCTTACATGTGCAAAACTCATAAGTGCACAACTAAATGAATACACAAGTGTCATGTCTGTGTGTCACCCAGATTAATACAGAACGTTTCCAGCACCCAAAATACTTTCCTCATGTCACTTGTCAATATCAGTACTTCCTTCCCCACGGTAACAGAATTTCTAACTTCTGTCACCACTGATTAGTTTTACTCATGCTTCAGTGTCATATGTATGAAATCAACAGAACTCAAACTGGTTTTTTGTTGCTATTAGTCACAAAGTCATGTTTTGTTGTTTTTGTTTAAGTGCTAAGTCTGACTCTTTGCGACCCCGTGGACTGTAGCCCACCAGGCTCCTCTGTCCATGGGATTTCCCAGGCAAGTCCCCACCTGGAGTGGGGACTTCCTAGGTGGTCCAGTGGGTAGGACACCGAGGTCCCAATGCAGGGAGCCTGAGTTTGATCCCTGGACAGGGAACTAGATCCCACATGCCACAACAAAGGCCTGGCACAGCCAAATAAATAAACATTTAAAAAAAATACTAGAGTGGGTTGCCATTTCCTTCTCCAGAGGATCTTCCCAACCCAGGGATCAAACCTGGGTCTCCTGCTTGTCAAGTGGATCCTTTACCTCTGAGCCACCTGGGAAACCCGTAAAAACTATTTTACATCCATTTATTGTGCTCAATATTAATGTCAATGAAACCGTTCATGTTGTTGTTCGTAGCTGTAAGCCTGTCTTAGTCTGTTCAGGCTGCTGTAATACAATACCACAGACTGGGTGGCTTATAAACAGAAAAAAATTACCTCTCACAGTTTTGGAAGCTGGAAGTCTGAGATCAGAGTGCCAACGAAGTCAAGTTCTGGTGAGGGCCGTCTTTCAGACAGTCAGTCAGTCTGTTCAGTTGCTCAGTCCCATCTAGCTGTGTAGCCAACCAGGCTCCTCTGTCCATAGAATTCTCCAGGCGAGAAGACTGGAGTGGGTTGCCATTCCCTTCTTTAGGGGAGGGATCTTCCTGACCCAGGGATTGAACCCAACCCAGGTCTCCTGTATTGCTGGCAGATGCTTTACCATCTGAGCCATCAGGGAAGCAATGTGGAGATAGCAAAAGCTCTGCTATTGTCAGGGGCTGTGGTCAGTTAATGATTCCATGTAGTTTTACAGACACATTTTCTAATCCACACTGAGGACCTCACTGTAGAGCAGAGGAAGGCCCTGTTACTAAAATGATTGAGTGGAAGTTCATGTTATTAATATTAAAACACAAAATACTTAGCCAAGGCCATATCTCTGTAAGCCCATGAGGCCTGAAATACACACATGTTGGCTGAAAAACAGACAGCTATACAGTTCCAAAAATCACACCATAATCTTTACATTAAGGTTTAACATAAGCACCAAGAATAAGGCCACACAATGCAGCAGTTATCTCAGTGTATTCTACTCTAGTATTGGTTGCCATCCTCTCTTTCAATCTCCCATTCAAAGTCAGGGGCCGGGGCAGAAATCTGGCTACTTCTGTCTTCTAGAAACTGAGCTTTCAAGTGGAGTTTTGCACTCTGGGAAATGTAGGACTGTGCCATCTAGATTCCAGATTCTAAATTAAAGTTGAATATTCATAATCAGGAAAAAAGACAAATGAGATTTTGGAATATTTAATGACACAAAAATCTGTCATTTTTTTAAATGACAAAAATCTGAGTTTAAAAAAACTTGTCTCAAAGCGTAGCTCCCTTCTTGCTATAATCGCCGTTTGGGAGATTGAGCCACTTGCACAATATTGGAAATTTACGAGCAGTCCCAGCTCTATGAAGAGAGTACTGACATGCAGACGGACCTGATACATGGCAAGACTTACCCGCAGATGGAGGCAGGGAGCTGGAGCCAGGAGCATCCCCGAACCACCCACAAAGGAGACCCGCCACAGCTGACCAGGAGGCCCAATCGAGCAGGAGGAGGAGACACAGCCAACAGCAGAGTAAGAGAGGGACTGGGGTTTTGCTAACTGGTCCAAGTCTGGGGAGCAGCCAGGCCAAATTGCCAGTCCTGGCTTCTAGAAGGGTGGATGGGGGTAGGCGGACATGAGGAAGGCTGGGAATTTGATGACTAGGACTATCTGGAAGAGGAGCAATCAAGTGGTGCAGACTACAGAATTTCAGCAGCCCTTGAAGAAGCCAATAAAATGTTTCTGAGAACATCCAGAGCAAGAGAAGCAGCTCTGGATGGCAGGTTTCAGATGCATTATGAGAAGACCTCATTTGATCAGTCGGCTTTTATCGAAGAGCATTTTTTCACTCATGATTGTCAATCGTTTGACTGAAAAACGATGATTAGGCTATCTATATGATAGTAGTTAAATGATGCTATAGGAGGAAACTAGTCAGAAAAGACTCATCATTCCATTGTCTCTATGGTTCATTCCAAATAGTTATCTGCCAGTGCTTTAATAATAAGTTTCCCCTTGGTCTCACAGCACCAAGAATTGAACCCGTGCTTTTGGTAGCAATTCCAAAGAGTCCTTTCTGCTAGTTCAGTTCAGTCACTCAGTCGTGTCCAACTCTTTGCAACCCCATGGACTGCAGCATGCCAGGCCTCCCTGTCCATTACCAACTCCCAGAGCCTACTCAAACTCATGTCCATTGAATTGGTGGTGCCATCCAACCATCTCATCCTCTGTCGTCCCCTTCTCCTCTTGCCCTCTGTCTTTCCCAGCATCAGGGTCTTTTCCAATGATTCAGCCCTTCCCATCAGGTGGCCAAAGTATTGGAATTTCAGCTTCAGCTTCTAATGAATATTCAGGACTAATTTCCTTTGGGATAAACTAGTTGGATCTCCTTGCAGTCCAAGGGACTCTCAAGAGTCTTCTCCAACACCACAGTTCAAAAGCATCAATTCGTTGGTGCTCAGCTTTCTTTATAATCCAACTCTCACATCCATACATGACTACTGGAAAAACCATAGCTTTGACTAGATGGACCTATGTTGGCAAAGAAATGTCTCTGCTTTTTAATATGCTGTCTAGGTTGGTCATAAATTTCCTTCTAAGGATCAAGCATCTTTTCATTTCATGGCTGCAGTCACCACCTGCAGTGATTTTGGAGCCCTAAAAATAAAGTCTATCACTGTTTCCATTATTTCCCCATCTATTTGCCATGAAGTGATGGGACCAGATGCCATGATCTTAGTCTTCTGAAAGTTGAGTTTTAAGCCAGCTTCTACACTCTCCTCTTTCACTTTCATCAAGAGGCTCTTTAGTTCTTCTTCACTTTCTGCCCTTAGGGTGGTGTCATCTGCATATCTGAGGTTATTGATATTTCTCCCGACAATCTTGATTCCAGCTTGTGCTTCATCCAGTCCAGCGTTTCTCATGATGTACTCTGCATATAAGTTAAATAAGCAGGGTGACAATATACAGCCTTATACTCCTTTCCCGACTTGGAACCAGTCTTTTGGTCCATGTCCAGTTCTAACTATTGCTTCTTGATCTGCATACAGATTTCTCAGGAGGCAGGTCAGGTGGTCTGGTATTCCCATCTCTTTAAGAATTTTCCAGAATTTGTTGTGGTCCACACAGTCAAAGGCTTTGGCATAGTCAATAAAGCAGAAATAGATGTTTTTCTGGAATTCTCTTGCTTTTTCAATGATCCAACAGATGTTGGCAATTCGATCTCTGGTTCCTGTGCTTTTTCTAAATCCAGCTTGAACATCTGGAAGTTCACAGTTCACTTACTGTTGAAGACTGGCTTGGAGAATTTTGAGCATTATTTTGCTAGCATGTGAGATGAGTGCGATTCTGCTAGGCCACCAGGGAATTCCCCAGACTGAGGGTATATTGAGAAACCTTTGAAGGTTGCACTTTGTGATCCATCCAAGTTATGGTTATCAAAGGCTAAATTTGCAATGTAAGATAAACTGAGTATTCTTCAATATCTCAAAAGGATAATCAAGTCCCCAAAGACATATGCATCGTGTGTGCTATATCCAAAAATGTGTTTCCAAGAGCATCTGAGATTTTGCTTGTACTTGTATCTTAAACGTTTAGAAAGCTATAAGAAAATTCATTGTCTTGACAATTTTTAAAAGTCAAAATTAAGACTTCCTTAATGAAGTTTCAAATTTTATACATTAAGATGTTTGTGAAAGGAAAACAAACTATTTCTAACATCTTTATGCTCTAGAGAAATTGTTTGTTTCTCTCGCTCTCTGTTTTTCATTTACTCTAGAGGTAAAAGACTGTTTCAACTTCATAATGTAAGAACTGTTAAGTGAAAATTGTCAAGTGAAAGGAAAGCCCTACATCTAAAAGAGACTTCCTGAACACTCATGTCTGTCAACCCTCAAAGATTTTAAACCTGCCTAGAAATCTACCTCAGCATCTGAAGTTTCCCTCTGTCTCCTCCTCTAATTAAGCTTGTCATAAGTTATGCACTGGCATGGAGATAGATAATTTTTTAAAAAGCTTAATTCAAATCTATATCTGTAGCATGATCACAAGTAAAGACATAGCCTCACTGTTGTTGTTCAGTTTCTAAGTCCTGTCGGACTCTTTGCGACCCCATGGACTGCAGCATGCCAGGCTTCCGTCCTACGCTATCTCCTGGAGTTTGCTTAAGCGCGTGTCAGGAGAGTCGGTGATGCCATCCAACCGTCTCATCCTCTGTCACCTCCTTCTCCACTGGTGCAGGTGAAAATCAACAGAAAATCAAACTGGAGATTAGCTCACCAAATATTGATAGTTATCTCTGAGTTTGGAGTTTGCGAGGGGATTTTTTTCTATACATTTTTCTGAGATTTACTATTTTTTAAGAAATGTGTTTTTATGATTGGTGAGGGGAGGGGAGGCGGAGAGGTCTCCATACAGTGTGCAATCAAGCTTGTTTTGTCAGGGCACTATATCTCCACCTGGAACATTTGTTTCAAGGGTGGAAACATCAGGCAACAAAACTGCAAGGATGGAGGCTCCTGAGATGGTGGCCACGCGATCGTTAATGAGCCACTTCTGAATGTGTCTGTGTTATTACCAAAAAATGTTATGGGGTAAACAAGAAAGAACCGGGAGAAGTAGTGCAGGGTTCCTTTCTGTGTTTTTTTTTTTTTTTTTAATTTATAAAAACAACAGAAGATCACAGTTAAAATATAAAAATAAAACAAGTGATAGTGTAGAAGTCTTCCCGTACTTCCACGCCCACTTGCCAAAAGTGAAATGCCGGAGTGACTTGGGTGTTCTTCCCAAAACCATTGTGTGCTGTGGTCTGGGCTTCACGGCTCATCCTTTTTCAGAGGAGCGCAGGGTGCGGATTCCGCTTCCGTGACTCTGGCCAATCTAATTCTGCTAGTTGGGGTGTGATTGATTCTGCTCCGAACTGTAGAGGAACCGGAACACACGATTTCCCTCAGCAGCCTGGTGACGTTATCTAAATTGAAAAACAATACCAAAAAACCGACATCCCAATGAGGTAGCGTGGCCGAGCGGTCTAAGGCGCTGGATTAAGGCTCCAGTCTCTTCGGGGGCGTGGGTTCGAATCCCACCGCTGCCAGCTGGTTGATAACTTTTTTCCCCGCCCCCTCAATCCTTCACAAAAAAAGATGATGGATATTGGTCGCTGAGTCGCTACCTTTCCTTTATTCTGAGCATGAGACTCTGTTTGCCAGCTTTCAGCGGAACACCCCTTGGATCATAGAAAAAGCAAGAGAATTCCAGAAAAACATCTACTTCTGCCTCATTGACTATGTTAAAGCCTTTGACTGTGTGGATCACAACAAGCTATGAAAAATTCTTAAAGAAACGGTAATACCAGACCTCCTTACCTACCTCCTGGGAAACCTGTATGCAGGTCAAGAAGCAACAGTTGGAACAACAGACTGGTTCAAAATTGGGAAAGGAGCACATTAGGCTGTATACTGTCATCCTGCTTATTTAACTTATTTGCAGAGTACATCATGCAAAATGCTGGACTGGATGAAGCACAAGCTGGAATTAAGATTGCTGGGAGAAATATCAATACCCTCAGATATGCAGATGACACCACCCTAAGGGCAGAAAGTGAAGAAGAACTAAAGAGCCTCTTGATGAAAGTGAAAGAGGAGAGTGTAGAAACTGGCTTAAAACTCAACATTCAAAAAAGGAAGATCATGGCATCCAGTCCCATCACTTCATGGCAAAATAGAAAGGAGAAAATAAAGTGACAGATTTTATTTTCTTAGGCTCCAAAATCACTGCAGAAGGTGACTGTAGCCCCAAAATTAAAAGATGCTTGCTCCTTGGAAGAAAAGCTATGACAAATCTAGACAACATATTAAAAAGCAGAGATATTACTTTGCTGACAAAGGTCCATCTAGTCAAAGCTATGATTTTTCCAGTAGTCATGTATGGATGTGAGAGTTGGACCATAGGGAGGGCTGAATGCACAAGAATTGATGCTTTTGAACTGTTGTGTTAGAGAAGACTCTTGAGAGTCCCTTGGACTGCAAGGAGAACAAACCATCAACCCTAAAGGAAATCAACCCTGAATATTCATTGGAAAAACAGATGCTCAAGTTGAAGCTCCAATACTTTAGCCATCTGATATGAAGAGTTGACTCACTGGAAAAGACCTTGATGCCGGGGAAGATTGCAGGCAGGAAGAGAAGGGGACGACAAAGGATGAAATGGTGGATGGCATCACTGACTCAATGGACATGAGTTTGAGCAAGCTCCAGGAGATGGTGAAGGACAGGGAAGCCTGGTATGCTGCAGTCCATGGCGACACAAAGAGTTGGACACAACTGAGTGACTGAAAACAAGCAAAATAACCCAACTCAGTGAGTGCAAAGTCCCAAACTGAAAATGGGGTGGGTTAATACCACTTGCATGGATTAATGCCTCTTGAGTATGAGAATCCAGAGGTGTAAATGTTAAATTTCTCTTCACTGGAAAAGTGTACACCTCTGTAACCAGGTAAAGGTGATGATGGGATGTCTTGGACTGGGACGTCCTGGACTAGGACCAAATTTACCTCAAAGTAATAAATTTCCAATAGTGGGGGGAAAAAAAACCCTCAGGATGCTACCAACTTTGTTTCCCCTCAGTTTCAGACTGGAGACCTTTCAGCTGTTAGATGAAGGTAATTACTACAATACAGAAACGCCTGAGCTTGGTCATCTTTGTGACACTATTGATTTTTAGGAATACTGGTGGGATCAGTGAATATACAGTTCTGTGCTGGGAAAGGATGGTCCCACGACCCGATCAGTGGAAACACCCGCGGGAGGCTTTGCTCCCGGTCTCTCACGGGGAACCACCGGCTCTGAAGCGCCTCACCCACTCTTTCTTCTACCCGTACTTCTTTCCGATCCCCGAACGTTTGGTAATGCCCATTACCCGTCCAGGACCAAAACTGTCCACATGAGAAATTTTTAGAAAGAAAGAAACAAAGGAAATGAAGAAAAGGGCTCGTTAGGGTCTGAACCTGGGACCTATCGCGCCAGAGGCGAAAACTGTAACCTGTAGACAAAAGAGTCTGCCGCCCGCTCGGGAGTGATTGGGTCAGTCCTTGTTAAGATGCTATGTGGACTAGTTTACCCACTGAGAAAACCAGTTTTTCTTTCTGGCACGTCGAAAATGTTCTGTGCATCTCGGACTCTCTCACGCCCGACCTATCCCACTTCGACGATATCCACGTCCGCCGTCTCAGCTGTAGATAGTTCACTCAGCATCAATCCTCGGTATCTCTTGGCCCCTCTGAGATCTCCTGGAATCCCAACGAGCGCCTCATTGCTAAGGTTTCTCGGGCAGCAGGCAGGGGGCACCCTTCCACTGTGGGAACTCCTCTTTTCCCAGTGGAGTCCAAATAAGGCGCAAGTCTGGAGAACGGGAGGCAGGGCACCGAAGCCGGGAGAGCCTGAGGGTCCCTGAAGAGAGTCGGGGACGAGGAGGGGTAGACTAGGTCCGTAGCTGCATCAGACGAAAGGAAATCTGGATAACCGCATCCCATCGAGCGCCTGGTAAGGGGGCGGGGCTTTTCTCTTATCATTTTATGAAAATGTTTTCTAAAACAACTACTTATTTGCCAAAGTATTCCGAAAATGTAGGACAGTGAGAAATGAAAAGCATACATGAGACGAACCCCGCCCCGTCAAGAGTGACGGGCAGCGGCAGTTGGTGCACACCCGGCAAAGTTCGCCGCGGCGCCCTCGCGCACACCTAGCGCGGCGCCCAGGCCGCGTGTCCCGGCTCTCCGCCCTCGCTGCGTTCGGCCGGGATCGTCCCAGAACGTCTTGAGCCGGGCGAACCCGAAGCCCAGACTGTGCGTGTGCTTTCCTGTTCCCATTCCACTGGGTAACCTAGTTGTGAAAAGCCATTATTCTGATACCTTGCTAGAAAAATTCACAAAAATCCACTTAGAGTTGACCTCAAAGTGTATTTTTGCGCCACTAGCAGAGAAATTCCCCTACAGAGATGGCTGTTACAAAACAGCGTGGGAGACGAATGCTGGTAAACCCACTCCGGGATGGGGGTGGGAGGGTGGGGGAGAGCGTGCTCTTTTTTCCTATTGCACTTCTCTTAGACCTAGCTCAGCGCTCTGCCCTGACCTCTCCACTCAAGTGCTCCTCCTCTCGGCCTCTTCCTTGGAGACTACGATGCTCACGCACCTCATCCCCACACGCTGTGTCTTCCCCTTCTCCATTGTGCATTCAGCGGTAGGTGGGCTCACCTCTGCTTACCGCCGCGGTGCCTCCTTGGCCCCTTGGCCACTACTGCCTCGGTGTTGTAAGCATTCGCTCGTCTTCTCTATGGTATTATATAAAGAAAAAGGCAACAAAAAGAAAGAAAGAAAGAAAGAAAGAAAGAAAAGAAAGAAAGAAAGAGAGAGAGAGAGAGAGAGAGAGAGAGAGAGAGAGAGAGAGAGAGAGAGAGAGAGAGAGAGAAAGAAAGAAAGAAAGAAAGAAAGAGAATCCACATTCGTGATACCTGGACCTAAAGACTACAACTTTGTCACACTCAATTGCAGTTAAAAAAAAAACACACACACACAACTTTTGGTTTTCCTTTTAACAAACCAAGAGCAGTAATTCATGATGACCTGTCTGATTGATTTATTAATGCCGTGAATGGAAATCAAGTGCACAAAATAAGCCTAAATCCTAAGTGAACAATGGGGGCCCTGCCCAATGCGCAGAACCAGGCCCGCTGGAGGTCTTGGGTGCCCGCCTGCTGTGGCCTTCGCAGGCATGACCCATGGCAGGGGGTGGGGGTCTTGGCAGAGGCAGAGACGTGATTAATCCCGCCGCGCCATCCGGCGGGTTAGGACCCTCAGAAAAGCTCGGAGTGAGTCGCCAATCAACGTAAGGTCTAACTTGGATCAGCTTTGGAAAATAGAGCCCGGGCTGGATAACCAGAGAAAAGAAAACTGCTCGCGGGAACCCGGGTAGACGCCCAGGAAGGGTAAATGAGATGGGTGGGGCGCGTGGCAGAGAAGGTACCCGCTTCTCTCCCTCACTCAAGGCAGATCTCATCCAAAGAATCACGCTTTGCGTCAAGAGCCGAATGGACCTGCCCCACACTGGCACGATGGGGCATTTGTGCGACCCGAACTCCTGGGATTCTTCAATCCCCAAGTGACTGCCCTACCGGAAGGCCACCTCATTGAAGAAGCCAGATCGCAGGGACCAAGAGCAGACGACGCGGGGTCTTAAACACAGCCCCACTCTCAACTAAAATTATAGATTCCCAGAGTACGGAGGTGGGTGTGGGCGTTCACAGGTGCTCCCCACGCAAGGAAGGAGAACGAATTAGGGAACACGGCAAAGCCTCTGGCCCAAGTGGAGTGACGGGAAGGGAACAAAAAGACTCGCTATGAACTTGCCAAGAGGAAGTGCAGAAGGAAGCGAGGGAGGGGTCGCTGGAGAGAAGGCTCGCTGAGCCAGCGGAATCTGCGATCGCAAGTCCAAGGGAGCAGTGGGTCTTGTTCTTAAAGAGATAAGGCTACAGGAGGGTTGAAAGTGGCGGCCACTTGAAGGTCAAAAACACTCAGATCTGCTTAATTTAAGTCTAGGCTTTTAGTATGGCGGAAAGTCGCGTTGACAAGCGCATCTTCCCCTCTCCAGAGAAAGAGTGGTGGGGAAAAAAAAAGGTACTATAGGCCCCAGCGAGATTTGAACTCGCGACCCCTGGTTTACAAGACCAGTGCTCTAACCCCTGAGCTATGGAGCCAACTGCGAGTCTGCAGTCTGCGCACGAGCAGTTGATACCGCTATGATCATCGCGCAGCCGCAGACAGAAGAGCTACCCCGAAAGGCGGGGCCCACGCCCCTCAGCCAGTGACCGCCTAGTCCGGCTGCTGCAGCTGAGTCTGCAACATCAGCAAGTGTCAGTGTCACAGACTGAGCCGCAAATCCTGGGAGAAAGTCCACCGTAGAGGGGACCACGTGGGTGGGCGGAAGCCAGGAAGGATCGGGTGAGGGCGGGGCGCGCTGCGGTAGAGGGTGGAATTGTTGGAGGGCCCGGGGCCTTCCGCCTGGCCTGGGAATCAGGGGCAAGACTTGAGTAGAGAGGTCCACTACTAATTGTGTATGAGAATAGCGTTCAAGGCCGAGGCCCTGAGTGGAAGGCTAAAGGAATGGTGACAATATGCCTGTCCTGAGAGGAATCCAGCTAGCCTGGTAGAAGAAATGATCAGGAGGGAGAGATGGGTAGAGAATGGTGGGGAAATCAGGTGGTCTGTGTGTTAACAACTGCATCAGGACAGGAGACCCAGATCACTGGGTAGCCAGGCCCAAGGAAGTTTCTTAGGTGCCTTCCCGTCTGGATGCTGAGGACCAGTGTGAGAGTCTGGTGTCAAGGATGTGGGTTCCCATATCTGTGGCAACTTAAAGCAAATTAGGAAAAAACAACCGTTAGAGGCCTGTCTTGGACTTTGGGAGAGCTGGGTCCTTCATGGCCCCCCAAAGGACCCACGGAGCAAAGGGCAGAGGTTGAAAGCCCAGGTAAGGGACAGGAACCCTAGCCCGGAAATGGTCAGAAAGTGTGTCTGTAGTTGGTGGAACTTGGTCTGATGGCCCAATCTGTTCTTTGGTGCCTTCAAGGCCAGATGACTTTGATCACTGGGTAGCCAGGCCCAAGGAAGTTTCCTAGGTGCCCTCCTGTCTGGATGCTGAGGACTAGTGTGAGGGTCTGGTGTCAAGGATGTGGGTTCTCATATCAAAGTAGCTCTCAAGGATCCAGGACCAATGAACAGGTGGTGTCAGAAGGAAACCAAATTAGGCCAGTCATTGCTCTCAGAGGCCCAGACACCTCAGAGAGCTTACAATGGTCAAAGGATGGAAGAGGAAAATGTATACACAGGCATACTCACACCAGCATTGTGACATCCTACGTCACTGCACCACCCTGGAGACCAAGAGAGAACAGCTCTCTTACCAACCACATGTGATTGTTATGTACTGTTGTTACATCTTCGGGTATGTATATATCTATCTAGTTATTCTACAAACTCTGACAGACATATAGTCATATTCACATATACACACAGACAGCCAGCTCTGCAGTGCCCAGACCTGATCCTACAGGCACCTCTACCAGTCACCCTACCTTTTGTGATCTATAATGTGTTGCAGTACTTCAGCACAGTTATTAGAGGATAGAAAGGGTAATTGTAACACTCAGTCAAAAAGCCATACAAGCCATACAGCCATACATGAGGGCTTGATGATAACATTAGGCAATTTAATTAGTAAATGAATGTTAGAAATGGATTTTCCTTGTAGAAATCAGTGTATTCAAATACATGGATTGGGTATAGTGTTCTAGAGCTAAACAACATAGGATTTACCCTTTGGGATGCTGCTGTAGGCTGAACTCTTAAATGATCCTGTCCCTAGCCTATAGGACACTGGATTCTGATTGCCAGGTGTTATGTCCACTGGGTCTATCTCTGCTGCTGCTGCTGCTAAGTCACTTCAGTCGTGTCCAACTCTGTGCAACCCCATAGACGGCAGCCCACCAGGCTCCCCCGTCCCTGGGATTCTCCAGGCAAGAACACTGGAGTGGGTTGCCATTTCCTTCTCCAGAACAGTGTCATGCTGGCCTGAACAAAACATCTCTCTTACATCTCTCTTAAAGTGTGCTTGAAACATCTCAGGGACAGAGCGTGGAAACTCCAAGATGCTTGTAAGTCAGACTATTTAATTGTCACTGTCCCTGCATGCCAACAATATGTGCAGGACAGAATTAGGTCTGAGACTGGCTTTCATCTAGCTAGTTAGGTAATGGGGGAGGGAAACCTTTGACCTTCACTTAAATATGGGGTGGCTAATATTAATATTTTACAACAACAAATCAATAATAGGGTGTGACCATACTGACCTAGGTCTGTTCATACCTAAACCCTACGTGCATACTTATAAATGCCCTCTATAAAATTTACATGGCCCTGCACCCCATTCCTGAGATCTAAGACATATACACACATACAGATGTTCCTCACACACATAAACACACATGCTCACCTTGTCTGGCAGAAACTTTGCTCACAACTGCTCTTGCATTCAAACTGGGGGAGTTAAGAATTAGCCAAGGCACCATATAAATGAGCTCACAGTCTGTATTTCCATCCCCCTTTCCAGGAGCATACTAAGCAGTGAACAGCCCACCTCCACTCTCCCAGAAACACAGCCATACAGAATCTGGGGAACAATTAGCCAAGGGACTAACACCGGCCAGGGTACAGACTGAGCAGACCATGAAACCAGGGTCTTCTGCCATTGGCATACATTTGAGAAGCTCCTGGAACTGTCTGTCAGGGATATGCCTGTGCCCTGCACATTTCCATGCTGGAGTTGGTTGCTTCTGTAGAATTATAAGTGCTGCCTTGAGTTTCAAAATTCCATAATCTTTGGTCTCCTTACCCAAGGGAGACTGTACTTTGGCACTTGGAAAGGGTTTAGGCAAATGTGAGATCGTGGGCCTGTCATTGTGGCCAAGGATGTACATATACTCTCATCAGGCTAAGCTGTGTCGAGTGACAGCAATGCCAATAGGCTGTTGTCCTGGGCTATTCCTATTGTACATATGAAAATCTCTTCCCAGTTCTGGCCTAGACTCTCCTTTGGGCTGGAAATACCATGCTCCTCCCTGAGTAGACGACTTTGTCAAGCTCGCCAGATCCAGGTCTCTGAAGGCAAAGCTGGCAGCTGACAAGAAGGCAAAGCAGAAGGGATCATGAAGCTGCCCCCTTGCACAGCCAGAGCTTGGTTTTGTTCCATGGAACTAGAGGTCCTGCTGAGCTGGGGTAGTGATAGGAAGCACCTCTGGTGGAGCTGGGCTCCTCTCCTCATCCACCTCCACCTCCTACAGTTCAGGCCAAATCCTCACCGGGACAACAGGCAAGAGACAGGAGGGAGAGTCCAAGGCCGTATATTCCCCTGCTCAATTAGCCTTAGAGCCCTTTTCCCCAGTAGCCCGATCTCATGTCTTTGATGTTGTGGTCTGCAGAAGCCCCTCTAAGGCAGCCTGGGGCAACAGTCAGGAAGACAGACCCAAAGTGTCCAGGAGGTTCCATCCGAGGGCAACAACCCTTCCCATGGGCAGCCAGGACTGGGAGGAGTTCACCCTTGGCTGGCTTACTCCCTCCGGGAGGCCGGGCAATGACTCTCAAGGCCAGATTCGCAAGTAGGTGCCGGTGGAGCAGACAGAGAAAAGAGGGAACACGCGCTCTTGGAAGTTGACGCGGAAGGTATAGATGTGGCGCATGTCTTCTGCAGCGTAGAAGGACACAGCCCCCACCTCCAGGTCCAGGGCGACCCGCACGCGGGACAGGTGCCCACAGCTGAGGGGCGTCCGTTCAGGGCTGGTCACCGCCCAGTACTGCCCGTTGTTGAGCTGCAGCGCCCAGACGCCCTCCTCCGGGGTGAAGGGCGTGAGACCCTTGCGGCGCACGCTCTCACGGGCCACGCCGAAGGCCCAGCCGTCCTTGGAGCCCACTTCCACTTCCCAGTGGTGCCTCCCAGAGGAGAAACCGCAGGAAGCCAGAACTCGTGTGTTGGTGTCGAAGCGGCGCGGGTGGCTGGGCAGGTCCTGGGCTTGTTGTCCAAGGCGCACGCTCTTAAGATCCAGAGAGAGGATGAGGCGGGGGTTGGCCGTGTCGGGGTCCAAGGTCAGCTCCACTGCGGAGGGTGGGGGATAGGCGGGGTGGGGAGACAGGGAGAAGGCTTCCCATGCAGGCTCCTTGCACAGCTCCCTTCGCCCCACTGTCCCCTCAAATAAGTATATGTTGAAATCACACAACTGCAGTTTATGGGCTTGATTTGGATCTCAATTCAAACAAATCAATAAATCCAGTTTAAAAGACCTGAATCATAATTTATGGAAAAGTTTGTCCATAAAGTTTTCTTTGCTATTATATTACCTTTGTGATACTATGTAAAATTTTACTTAAAACATATATGTATTATTAAACTGTATTTTATAGCAAAAAGACACTTGGGGGATTTTGGACACTAGATACTGGAAAGAATCATTAATTTTTTATTTATAACAATGGTTTTCTCTTTATGCTTTTTTAAAAGTATGTCTCTTTAGAGACAGCATACTGAGATATATATGAAATGATATATATGAAATCACAGTTATCTGTGATTTGCTTCAAAATAATCCAGTGGCAAGAAGTGGTTAGGAATGTTTATGAAAAATACTAGTCATGAGTTGATAATTGCTGAAGGTATATGATGAGTACATAATACTTGTTATGCTCTTCTCTCTACTTTAGTGTATGTTTGAAAACTTCCATAATGAAAAGTTAAAATATACACACTTGCTGTAAGTACTACTATGTTCCAGCTCTGTTCTAGGCCCTGTGAATCCCATAGAGGAATATCCCTGCCCTCCCACAGCTTCCTTTCTATGGGGAGAAAGAGGAGAGACAATAAATGATGAAGGGATCAGGAGAGCAGGCTGTAATTTCAACTAGACGGGCCAGGGAAGACCTTACCGAAAATGTGCATATGAGTACAGACATCAGGGAGATGAGAAAGCCAGATAGGTGGCTGTCTGGGGGAAGGGTGTTCCAGGCCCTGGCACAGACAGTGCAGTGTAAAGGCCCTGAGGTAGCTGTGTGCTCCTGGTGCATTCCAGGAGCAGCTAGCACATGTGTGGCTGCACAGAGTGAACCAGGGGAAGAGTATGCAGTGAGGCTAGATTTCATGAGACCTGAAGGCCAGTGCAAGGACTCCAAACCTTACTGAGTGAGAGGGAGAGGCTGGGCTGTCACAGAGTCCTTAGCAGAGGAGGACATAGTCTGACTCAGTTGGTTTACTAGATAAGATATGACTTAGCTTAGTCATCAGCATCAGGAATATGTGCCTTCCCCTCCCCACTTTCCCAGCCCATTGGGGTTAGATCCCACTCACCCCAGAACTCTGCAAGAGTAATAACCACTTCCCTTCCTGTTTTCAATCTGATCCCTGACCCAGCACACAACCCCTGTCCCCAGAAGAGGTCTTCGTCTGTCTAGGAGTGGGAACAGGGAAGAGAGGTTTGTCCAGGTGACTGACAAGCCCTTCCAGATTTAAATATCCCAAGGTGCAGGGCACTCCTACTCTGGAATGACTCATAGCTTTATAGGCCTATGGGCCCCACTGTGACCTGAAGGAATCATGACGATGAGGGAGAAAGGACAGCTGACGGCAGAGTTGCTTAGGTAGATGGGCAGAAGGAACCAACCACGCACAGAGCCCAGAGAGACAGTCACTGTATCTCCACATGGCCAAATGACAGGTACTCACTGTCACAACAACCATCATACCTTTTTCCTCTTTCTCCAGCTCTCCCCGAAGATCCTCTGAAGAGAAGAAACATGAATGACATGGACAGTTTCTATCTGGCAATGACAGTGACACCATCTCTTGACTTTTAAGCCCCACTGACTCACTCACTCCCCAGATAACCCAGAGAGGACAGGCAGGTACCGGGCCAAGCCCAAGGGTAGAAAGAGGACAGTAGTCTAACTCTACCTCTTCCACTTCCCCCTCTTTTTTCTGAGTTGAGCTCTCCTTCCTCATCCTTCTTTCTGCCCCTAATGACCCTCGACTCCATCTGTCTTCAGTTGAAGCTTTGTGTCCTGGGGTAGGGGTGGGGGTTCTAAATAAATTAGCCACCACTAACTGCCCGAACCAATCTGCCTTTGAGAGACACACTAGTTCCTGTTTTATCATCACACAGCTTCTGGAAAGGCACAGCCTTAGGACCCTAAACCACCAACACCAGGACTGCAAGGCCCAGCCCCACACACAGGCCCCTACCTTTGAACTTCTTGAGCAGCCCCTTTAAGACAAAGGTCTTGAGGGAAGCATTCCAGACTTTATTCTTCATCTCAGAAGAGACTGTGGTTGGCTTGGGGGCAGGCACATTGCTGCACCTGCAGGACAAGCACCCTGAAGAAGGCCCACAACCACTGTCCCACTCCCACTGGGCTTGACAGTTAGAATAGTGAGGTCCTCTGGGTAAAGAAAGGTGAAAAGAAGAGCCTGACCCTGTGCCGAATACCCATGGCCAGGCAGCAGAAGTTTGCCTTAGAAAGTACTCAGGTGAGTTGGTGAGGGGAACAGGAGGTGAGAAGTCAGGATGGGGAATGACAAGAGAAAGCACAGTAGAAGAGAAGAGCCAGCTTAGAGAGGCCCAAGGTATTGTTAGGTCCACTCACCTGCTTAGTGTGTTTTTGAATTCCTGGAAGGAAAAGTAAGAGAAAACCAAATCAGCATTCACCTTTAAGAAAATAAAACTGGTCCCTTATTCCAGAGGAATAAGCAATACAGAGATGTATGACCCCACACACACACTGGTTGCATGGGCCCCATGTGGCAACAGCTTCCTCATATGGCAGACCACTGCGTGTCTCATCAACAAGGTAGACCCCTCAACCCTGCCCACCCCTCTGCAATTGCTCCCATCATTACAGAATCGTCACTGGAGACAAGTGCCAGGACTCAGCATTGCTTCTGCTTTTAACATCGCCTAAGAAAACTGATGGGGCTTCTCTAGTGGCTCAGATGGTAAAGAATCTGCCTAAAATGCTGGAGACCTGGGTCTGATCCCTGGGTAGCAAACATCCCCTGGAGAAGGAAATGGCAACCCACTCTAGTATTCTTGCCTATACAGAAGAGCCTGGCTGGCTATAGTCCATGGGATTGCAAAGAGTTGGACAGCGCTGAGTGACTAACACTTTCAAGATAACTGACAGCCCCTATGCAACAACTGTCACTCAAATCAGTGCTTTTTTCCCCATATATTATTATTTTTCTTCTTTTTTATTTTTTAAATTATGAAAGTATGATAACACATTTACCAGAGACTTGGAAAATATAGAACAAAGTTACATACAGTTCCACTATATATCACAATTATTTTTTAAGTAGATAAAATTTTTAGTTGAAGTTTTAATATCAGACTCTCAAAAACTAATAAAATGAATAGACAGATAAGTAGAAGGATATAGTAGTTCTGAAAAGCACTGTGAACCAATCCAACATAATTAAGATTGATACAATTTTCACACAACAGCAAGATATAAATTCTATTAAAGTTCCCATAGACTATAAACCAGGAAACACTGGAACATATCTAGGGACATAAAGTGTTAGTCGCTCGGTCATGTCCATAAAACAAGGTGAAAAATTTCTTAGACTGGTGCCTTTTAAATGACCATTTTTTTTTTTCTTTTTGGCTGTATGGCTTGTGGGATCTTATTTCCCTGATCTGTGTGAAAGCACAAGGGTCCTGACCACTGGACCACTAGGGAATTCCCTTAAATGACCTCTCTTGATCCATTTGTCCATTTGTGACTTGTGAAGTTTAATTAGTGGATTGTAACTATTTATTTTAGAAGGACATATGATAGAATAGAAAACATCAAAGTGCATCACATGTAGTACAGGTGTTATTTTTGAGACTTTTTTTTCACACATATGTATATAATAGAATGCACTGTAAGATATATTATTGTGGATCATGGTCAAGAAAAATTTTAATCACATCCTTTTAGACTGCTAACCCCAGGAAAATCAGGGCTTTTCTCTTTAATACCCTTTGGCTCCAAATTGTGTGATTCTACTAAACTAATTCTATTCTCGCTGCTGTTTCCTTATTTACAAAGTGGGAGGGATAAATTCAAGCCTCCTGCCTTTAAATTAATGACTCATACCCCTGGCCAAGCCAGACTCACCTGGAGAAAGTCAAGATCAGGCTTGCACGTTGTCTCCTGGATCTGACTGCTGAGCTTGGAGAGCTGGGCAATCTCATCCCCAAGCTGGGCCAGGTTCTCATTCTGCTTCTGTGTCACCTCCCGGGACAGCTCCTCTAGGCGGCCTAGGAGCCGACCCTCCTGCTCCACCAGGAAGGCCCGCAGAGCCTGGAACTCCGCCCCTACCTTCTCTTGCTCAGCTGCCATCTGCTTCTGTCTCAGGAGAAGTGAAGTTGAAGAAGGCAAGGGATGTGGTCATCGATGGGTCATCGATCCCATCCCATTTGGATGGGAGCCTCTGAGCCATCTCCCAGGACAGGGTTCCATCTCCCTCAGTGCTAGGGGGTCAGAGAGTCATGTACACGTACCCACAGTGCACACACTCTAGTTTAAGTATCACAGTTCCAAGCATGCGGTAGCCTCAACATGTGCTTTCCCTTCCCCTGTCACCGCTGTGCCCATGTGTCACTTTAGACCTGGGCTCTCCCATCAACCTAAGACAACTTCAAACTCACTCCAGAACCACCCAGGGCTGCAGTTTCCTCATTTGAAAAGTGGAAGGGATAAATCAGTGCCTTCTGTAGTCACTGTAAAGATAAGCTGAGGTCCCCAAACACATTTATTTTGTGTTAAAAACAAGACAACAGGCTCCAAGTGGAGTCACTTATGCTAAGCCCCATGTCACCAAACTGAGACCTAATTACAGTTACAGCTCTCCCAGATATATTATCTTAAACCATTCTATAAGGAATGGCCTCCTCAACGTTTGTTTAGTAACCTGTCTGATAAAACCGTGCCAGCCCCTACCCTTGCAGCAACTTTGCAATAGCCAACCCACTATTCTGTGTGTGGCCAAATTTATGATCTTTATTCTGTGGAAATCCAAACACATTATGGTTTCAAGTTACTAGAGTTGGAAAGTTGGAAAACATTAAAGTTGTAGAGTTGGAAAACATCTTTTATAGCACACAGTGAGATCTCAAACATAATGCTGTTGAACTCTTCTTACTTCTATTTAGTTCAACATTTTTAGCAATGATTTAATAGATGATTTACAAGGCAATTTTAAGGTGTGACTTTGAAGCAAAACCTTTGTGGAGCTGGGGGTGCCGGTGAAAATTTGTTTTAAGACATAGAAACTTAAAGTGAACCAACGATGTCACTGGCTGTCAGACAGACAAGCCGACATAGTACCCTAAGTCATTGTTAGGCTGCAAGGCTGAAGCAAGGTATGGAGAAATGGTGCAGGTCTCACATTTAAAGAAGCATATTCAGTGTTAAAACATGTACTAATAGAATATCAAAATTGCAAAATTGGAAGTAACAGTTAGAACCGTACATGGAACAAAGGAATGGTTCCAAATTGGGAAAGGAGTATGTCAAGGCTCTATATTGTCACCCTGCTTATTTAACTTCTATGCAGAGTACATCAGCTGAAACGCTGGGCTAGATGAATCACAAGCTAAAATCAAGACTACTGAGAGAAATATCAAACTCAGATATGCAGATGATACCACTCTAATGGCAGAAAATGAAGAGGAACTCAAGAGCCTCTTGATACGGGTAAAAAGGAGAATGAAAAAGCTGGCTTGAAACTCAACATTCAAAAAACTAAGATTATGACATCCACCACTTCATGGCAAATAGAGGGGGGAAAAGTGGAAACCAGATTTTATTTTCTTGGGCTCCAAAATCACTGCAGATGGTAACTGCAGCCATAAAATTAAAAGACACTTGCTCCTTGGAAGGAAAGCTATGACAAACCTAGACAGTGTAGTAAAAAGCAAAGACATCACTTTGCTGACAAAGTGATAGCCGTTTAGTAAAAGCGATGGTTTTTCCAGTAGTCATGTATGAATGTGAAAGTTGAACCATAAAGAAGGCTAAGCACTGAAGAATTGATGCTTTTGAATTGTGGTGATGGAGAAGATTCTTAAGTTCCTTGGACTGCAAGGAGATAAAACCTGTCAATCCTAAAAGAAATTAATCCTGAATATTCATTGGAAGGACTGATGCTGAAACTGAAATTCCAATACTTCGGCCACCTGATGTGAAGAGCCAACTCATTGGAAAATTGAAGGCAAAAGGAGAAGGGGGTGGCAGAGGATGAGATAGTTATATAGCATCACCAACTCAATCGACATAAGTTTGGGCAGACTCCAGCAGATGGTGAAGGAAGCCTGCTGTGCTGCAGTCCATGGAGTCGAAAAGAGTTGAACAGGACTTAGCAACTGAACACAACAGCAAAGAAAGAAGAAAGTGAAATCAATGCCAGTGATCAGAGGTAACAGCATATCCACAAGACCTAAGTGAGAATATGCTGTGTGCAAGCTTTATATTCTGTTCTTTCCATTATTACTATTCACGGGATTTTCTCTCCTGTGTTTTTAGACCCAGACTCTCACCCCTGATCCTCTTGATTCTTTACACAAACACATGGGAGGGACTCTGTGTGATATCACAAGTGGCGCCTCTCGTGGCCAGCGAGAAGAGTCCCATCCCTCCAGGAGAAGCTCAAATGTCCTTTTCCCTGAAAATGCTATGGGAGGAAAGAGTGGCTAGAAGAGCAGACTGTAAGTGAGTTCTGAAGTCAGACGACCCAGGGTTCAGGTCACTGCTGCCTAGTCTTCAGGATGTTGGTAAACAAGCAGCAGCGACACGGGGCACTTTACAGATGTCAGCTCCCTCAGTGGGGACAACCGCCCAATGGCATGGATATACTCTCATCCCAATTTACAAATGGGGAGACGAAGACAGAGAGGTGAATTACTAGGAAGTGGGAAGTCAGGATTCTAATCCAGGGAGTCTGACCTCAAAGTCCAAGCTTCTTACACAATAACACAAGTGGGAATAACATAAGTGTAACAATATTTGCCAAAATACTCTAAATCAGGGTTTCCAGCCTGGGCGCTATTGACATTTGAGGCTAGATAATTATTTGTTGTGGAGGGCTTTGTCCTGTGCTTTGCAGGATGTTTAAGCAGTCCCCTGGCCTCTACCAGTAAACACCAGTAGCACCTCTGCCCCAGTGTTGACAACCAAAAATATCTCCAGGCATTGCCAAATGTTCCCTGGGGCCCAAAATTGCCATCAGTTGAGAACCACTTCTCTAAATAGTAAGAGCATTTTCAAATAAAAATGTTCTTTCTCTTTGTTCTCATGGCAGCAATAATTGTTTCATTAAGCAGGTATTCTGCAGTTATAAAGGATGTATGGGCCAGAGAGGGGTTGGCTGGGTGGGTGTAGGACAGAGTAGAAAGTGCTAAGCAAGGCTATAGGATGTAGGATCAGATACCATGAAGCTCCCCAAGCTGGAGAAGGCCCTCTGGTCATAGATGTGTAGCAATGGCCAAAGAGCCACATGTTTATTCCTTTTTCCAGCAGAGAGGGTGGAGGTGTGGAGGGGTGAATTCTTCCTTATGGAGGGAAGTGAATGTTCAGAAGAGAAGGCGTGAGGTGTGCATGAGATGCAAGTGTGCCCGATGCAGTTCAGGATCAGGAAAGAACACTGAGTCATCTGTATACATGCCTCCCCTTCACCCCACCTCTCCTCCCTTTAAGGTTAGAGGGGTCCTCAGATTCCTCTACCTCCATTTTCCAACTTCACAACTAGAGAGCTCTGTGCTAACAAGCAGGAACTGAATTTTCAAGATAGAAAATAACAGTGACCCACATTTGCCCACCTTAAATAAAATGAACCCCATTTCACTTTCCTGTTTCACTTCAAGGAAGACAAAATACTACCCCAAGCTCTGGGCACAGAGGTGCTGGCACAGTCAGCTGCTGAAAACCCAAGTCCCCAAACCCTCTGCCCTCTGCTGGGTGGGGAACAGCTTTGCCATCCCCTCCTCCACCCCCAACCCCCTCTCTCCTAGCCTCAATTTCAAAATCTAAAAAACTCTAAAAATGAAAAAAAGTTTTGTCATAACTCCTTTGGTGGTAAAACATGCCCTAAGACTGACGGAAAGCTACTTATATTCTGTTCATATGTTTCTCTACAGGAATATTAATGTATTTAATTACAAGATGCTCCACAGACCCTAACTGAGGTGTTATGTCATATTAGGGGGACTGTACTTCCTGATTCACTGGGACAGTTCCAGTTTAAGCCAGATGTTCGGAAATAATTATTTTAGCTGTCCTTTTACTCTCAAAACTCTGGTTATACAATAAATTACATGGTCACACCATATGATATGCATACCATTATATTTCCAAGAAAAAGAAATGCATAAAAGCAAAATGGCTGTCTGAGGAGGCCTTATAAATAGCTATGAAAAGAAGAGAAGCAAAAAGCAAAGGAGAAAAGGAAAGATATACCCATTTGAATGCAGAGTTCCAAAGAATAGCAAGGAGAGATAAAAAAGCCTTCCGCAGTGATCAGTGCAAAGAAATAGAGGAAAACAATAGAATGGGAAAGACTAGAGATCTCTTCAAGAAAATTAGAGATACCAAGGGAACATTTCATGCAAAGATGGGCACAATAAAGGACAGAAATGGTATGGACCTAACAGAAGCAGAAGATATTAAGAAGAGGTGGCAAGAATACACAGAAGAACTGTACAAAAAAGATCTTCACAACCCAGATAATCATGATAGTGTGATCACTCACCTAGAGCCAGACATCCTGGAATGTGAGGTCAAGTGGGTCTTAGGAAGCATCACTATGAACAAAGCTAGTGGAGGTGATGGAATTCCAGTTGAGCTATTTCAAATCCTAAAAGATGATGCTGTGAAAGTGCTGCACTCAATATGCCAGCAAATTTGGAAAACTCAGCAGTGGCCACAGCACTGGAAAAGGTCAGTTTTCATTCCAATCCCAAAGAAAGGCAATGCCAAAGAATGCTCAAACTACCACACAATTGCACTCATCTCACACGCTAGTAAAGTAATGCTCAAAATTCTCCAAGCCAGGCTTCAACAATACATGAACCGTGCACTTCCAGATGTTCAACCTGGTTTTAGAAAAGGCAGAGAAACCAGAGATCAAATTTCCAACATCCGCTGGATCATCAAAAAAGCAAGAGAGTTCCAGAAAAACATGTTTCTGCTTTATGAACTATGCCAAAGCCTTTGACTGTGTGGATCACAACGAACTGTTGAAAATTCTTCAAGAGATGGGAATACCAGACAACCTGACCTACCTCCTGAGAAACCCGTACACAGGTCAGGAAGCAACAGTTAGAACTGGACATGGAACAAAAGACTGGTTCCAAATAGGAACAGGAGTATGTCAAGGCTGTAAATTGTCACCCTGCTTATTTAACTTATATGCAGAGTACATCATGAGAAATGCTGGACTGGATGAAGCATAAGCTGGAATCAAGATTGCTGGGAGAAATATCAGTAACCTCAGATATGCAGATGACACCACCCTTATGGCAGAAAGTGAAGAAGAACTAAAGAGCCTCTTGATGAAAGTGAAAGACGAGAGTGAAAAAGTTGGCTTAAAGCTCAACACTCAGAAAACTAAGATCATGGCAACCAGTCCCATCACTTCATGGGAAATAGATGGGGAAACAGCGGAAACAGTGACTGACTATTTTGGGGGGCTCCAAAATCACTGCAGATGGTGATTGCAGCCATAAAATTAAAAGACGCTTGCTCCTTGGAAGGAAAGTTATGACCAACCTAGACAGCATATTAAAAAGCAGAGACATTACTTTGTCAACAAAGGTCCGTCTAGTCAAGGCTATGGTTTTTCCAGTTGTCGTGTATGGATGTGAGAGTTGGACTATAAAGAAAGCTGAACGCTGAAGAACTGATGTTTTTGAACTGTGGTGTTGAAGAAGACTCTTGAGAGTCCCTTGGACTGCAAGGAGATCCAACCAGTCCATTCTTAAAGGGATCAGCCCTGAGTGTTCATTGGATGGACTGATACTGAAGCTGAAACTCCAGTACTTTGGCCACCTGATGCAAAGAGCTGACTCATTTGAAAAGACCCCGACTCTGGGAAAGATCGAGGACAGGAGGAGAAGGGGACAACAGAGGATGAGCTGGTTGGATGGCATCACTGACTCAATGGAAATGAGTTTGGATGAACTCCGGGAGTTGGTGATGGACAGGGAGGCCTGGCATGCTTTGGTTCATGGGATCGCAAGGAGTCAGACACGACTGAACGACTGAACTGAATTGATTACTTTGTCAACAAAGGTCTGTCTAGTCAAGGCTATGGTTTTTCCAGTAGTCATGTATGGATGTGAGAGTTGGACTATAAAGAAAGCTGAGCACCACTGAATTGATGCTTTTAAACTGTGGTGTTGGAGAAGATTCTTAAGAGTCCCTTGGACTGCAAGGAGATCCAACCAGTCCATCCTAAAGGAGATCAGTCCTGAGTGTTCAACGGAGATGGACAGGGAGGCCTGGTGTGCTGCCGTCCATGGGGTCGTAAAGAGTCAGACATGACTGAGTGACTGAACTGAACTGTACTGATATTTCTAAAATCTACCTCTGTTCCATAGGCACACACTTCAAAGCCAAACACACCCAGCCAGGGTGGTAGGGGGCCCTCTGTTGTCAGCCTGGGGCACGGGGTTGGGGAAGGGGGAGCCAACCTGGGGGTTTCCATTCTCACCAGGAGCTCCTTGCTCTCCTTCTCTTCTGTGGAACGAAAGGCCTCATAGTCCTCCAAATCCTTCTTCAAGACCTTCAGCCTGGACTCTAGGAGCTCCTGAAGGAGGGTGAGAAGGAAGACATTGTGGGGAGAAGATTCTGGAAACCCCCACATGGGGCTTCCTGAAACCACCTGGAAGAAAGGGAAGGCCCTGTTCACTGAGGCGGAGAAGGATCAAAGCCACCTCTGGAGGTTGGGATGGATGCAGCCTACACAGGCTGCACTTAAGGGTACAGGGCAACTGCAAGCTGATTCCAAAGACCTCAGGGCCTCCCAGCCTCAAGACCATCTGTGCACAATGTAGGCTGAAATGCAAGCGCTCCAGCCGCCCAGTCTGCCTAGTCCTCTTTTCTGCTCTCCTCACCACCATCAGAAAGCCACCTGGCTAAGAGGGCTGGAGCAGGGTAAGAGCAAAGAACGACCGGGTACTGTGCGCAGGCCTCCTAGTGCACACCCCAGCAAGTTGGCAGGAAAGGGAGGCGGCTGGCACCCACAATCCCAGGTGGCTCTTGGCACTCTTCTCAACCCTGGATCCACTCACCCCCTTAGCCCAACCTCCTGGGAAGGTCGTCTCACTTGGCCACAAGACGTTAGAGAACACTGAACGGAGCTATGCCCGTGGTAAGGGTTGATAGTAGTGGTAGCAGATATGGGGGGGTGGGGGTGAAGGAGGCACTACTAGAAGCCAGGGACCGACAGAAAATCGCCAGATCTGTGGGGTATCGTGCAGTTGGTCTAGCATGGGCCCCAAAGGAAATGGCGAGGGGTATGGGAGGCTGGTGACAGAGGGAGAGCCGCGTTGAGTCCCGAAGCTAATGCCAGGCAGCATGCTGCTGCTGCTGCTAAGTCGCTTCAGTCGTGTCCGATTCTGTGCGACCCCATAGACGGCAGCTCACCAGGTTCCCCCGTCCCTGGGATTCTCCAGGTAAGAACACTGGCGTGGGTTGCCATTTCCTTCCCCAATACAGGAATGTGAAAAGTGAAAGTGAAAGTGAAGTCGCGTCCGACTCTTAGTGACCCCATGGACTGCAGCCTACCAGGCTCCTCCGTCCATGGGATTTTCCAGGCAAGAGTACTGGAGTGGGGTGCCATTGCTTTCTCCGGCCAGGCAGCATGGGATAGGACAAAAAAAAAGCAGGGGCTCACCTGAGCACGCTCACCTGCGTGCGCGGGAATATAGAACCGGGACTGGAGGTCCCGAGAACCCGCATGGGTGGGGACGACGCTCACCTTAGCCTCCTGAACCGCCTCGTCCAGCGGCAACACGGCGTGAGCGCGGTGCTCGCGGGCGCGGTCGCACACCACGCAAATGGCCCGTCCGTCGTCCTGGCAGTAGAGCTTGAGCGGTTCGCCGTGCTGCGCGCACCCGGCCGCCACCGCCTCCGGAGGCCCGTGTTCGCCTGGCGCGCCGGCCGGCAGGCTGAAACGCCGCAGCAGTGTGGCCACCGCGGCCAGCTGCCGGTTGGGCCGCAGCTGGCTGGGGCGCGCGGGCTCGCGACACTGCGGGCAGGGCAGCGAGAAGGACAGCGTGTAGGACACGGCGGTGGCCCTCGTCCCCGGGCGCTCCCAGCAGCGCGCGATGCAGGCGCGGCAGAAGCTGTGGCCGCACTCGACGGACACTGGCTCGCGGAAGAGCTCCAGGCAGATGGAGCAGGTCGCCTCTCCTTGCAGCTCTGCTGCCAGCGCCAGCGCCTCGGCCCCGGCGCCTGGGCCCGTCCGCGGCCCCACCGCCGCCATGCGCGCCCCCGGCTCACCGAAGTCGGGCGGCGCTGGAGAAGTTGCCGGACCCGACAGTGCGCGGCCGGGGCGGGCGTCCGAGCGGCCGCTGGAAGAGGAAGGGCGGGGCTGACGCCGGCTGGCAGAGGCTAGAGCCGAGAGCTCCAGGCTGAGAAACGCTAGAGGAGGGCGCGTCTGGACAGCTGGCGGAGTAGCACAGGTCAAGGGGATCTAAGCGCGGGCCAGTGCCTTGCATTCCCACTCTGAGCCCCCTCAATATCCCGCCTTGGCCAGCGGCCTCGGAGGTCCCGCGGCCCTCTCTCCGTCTCTCCCTTATCTCAGCTCTAACCCGAGCCTACGCTGTCCAAGCCTGACTCCGTGAGAAACGGGCCGGGACAGGTGGAAGCACACGCCCACCTGGGCGCCACTCCCAGTTGCTGCCCGAGGCCGACCCAGCACAGCCCGAGGGTCTGGCGCCGGACCACAGTGTCGGGTTCCCGGAGCACAGGTTTGTCCGGCCCTCTACTAAGTTAAATTTAGAGCCTGGAACCTGGCTCTTGCTCCTACCCCCGCCCCCATGAGTGGCCTTTTATCCGCTTCCTTGCGATTGTGTCCTCCTCTGCCCGTTTATTCTTTATTTTTGTTTTTTAATGCCAGTGATACACTTACAGTCAACACCCCCGCTTTATTCAGTGTTATCCTCCTCCCCTAAACCAACCAAGCCTCTATTGTCTCTTTAGCTTTATTTGTACGGCTCTCCCCAACCCGTCTGGAGCTGCCAATAATATTTGCTGGCACCCGGTCTCCCCTCGGGGGCTTCCCTGGTGGCTCAGACCGTAAAGAGTTTGCTCGCAGTTCGAAAACTCGGGTTTGATCCCTGGATCGGGTAGATCCCCTGGAGAAGAGACTGGCTACCCACTCCGATATTCTTCCCTGGAGAATTCCCTGGACAGAGGAGTCTGACAGGTTACAGTCCCTGGGGTCACAATGAGTCGGACACGACTGAGCGACTAATACACACACGTCTCTCATCACTCCCTCTGGAGGGCACTCGAAGCAGATTTTCTTCCTCAGCCTCCTCAGAAACCGCGCTTGTCAAGGTCACCGGTGACCGCAGCGATCAGAAGCCAAAGGTCAAGGCAGGCGGCTTCTTAGGCTTTACCGCCTCTCTCCTCGGATGCTTCCTCCTTCTGGCACCATGTCTTCCTTCCCGGGTACTGTACTCCCTGGTTTTCTCCCACTTCCATGGCTTCCTACCAGCTTCTTGATCACCACGGTTGTTTCCTCTTCCTCTCTCTGCCCTCGCTTGGTCCTTGGACTTTCTGTCTATGCTCACTTCCTTGTGATCTCTTCCACTTTCTTGCTGGAAAGACTTTCCCCCTGCTCCACGGAAAAATCCTCAGCCCAACTCTTCCTAGGATGCCTGGCTCCCACAGCCAACTCACTGGGCAGCATCTTCACATGAAGCGTTCTAAGGAAGAGTTACACACTCGTCACATCCACAATGCACTTCTCTCTGCCCCTCCACCTGCTCTTCCCACAGCCTTCCCCACTACACTCCATTTAACAGCAACTCCAACCATCCAGGTGCTCAGGCCCAAACCGGTGAGTCTTCTGAGGCTCCCCAAGAGAGGGGAAATGCACAGGACCCACCCCTAGTCGTCAGCATCTCTTCAGTTCTTCCACAGCATCATCACCTATAATTTGATGATCACAACATTTCTTTCCCCTTCTGTCCCCCTCCTGCCCTATCTTCTCCATCCAGCTGTGAGAACAATCCTGTTAAAATGTTAAGTCAGATAGGGGTCCTCCTTTCCTCAAATTCTCCTGTGGCTCTCATCTCTCTCAGAGTAAAAGTTGAAGTCTTCACACTGTCTAAAGGCACTATCTATTCTTTCTTTCCATTCCCTGCATATAAAGTGATAGGAGATACATCCCCTCATCTCCTATCACTCTCCCCTGCTGCATGGACCCCCTTATTATTCCTGCAATAACATGTCACAAAGCTCCTAACTCAGGGCCTTTAAACTGGCTCTTACCTTTACTTGGACCTCTCTTTTCACCGACACTTTCATGGCTCACATTCCATCTCCTTTCAACCTTTTTTCTTCAAATGTCACCTTCTCAGAATCACACTTTACTCCATTCTCTCCCTCAAGGCTGGCTCTATTTTCTCTTTAGCACTCGACCTCCTCTGAAACCAGAGCTGATAGATGTAATGAACTACGTCAGTTTTGCTTATGGCCGAACTCTCAGTTTTCTACAGCAGTTCTAGGTACACAATAGAGCTTCATAAACTTTTCCTGGGTTTAATTAATTTAAATATGGCTCAAAATTCAGATGTACAGAGCATTTAACAGTGAAAAACTTTGCCCATCTCCTATGCCCCAGCCCCCTTACAATCCCAAGCATCAGCTTTGCAATTCTGAATTACTTTATACAAATATTGCACACTTTACTACACTCCCTCTTCTCAACAAAACTTGAAACAAGAACTTCCGGATGTACAAGCTGGATCTAGAAAAGACAAAGGAACCAGAGATGAAATTGCCAACATCTGTTGAATCATAGAAAAAGCAAGCAAATTCCAGAAAAACATCAATTTCTGCTTCATTGACTAAGCTTAAACCTTTGACTGAGTGGATCACAACAAACTGTGGAAAATTCTTGAAGAAATGGAACTGGCAGACCACCTTACCTGCCTCCTGAGAAACTGGTATGCATGTCAAGATACAACAGTTAGAATCGGACATGAAGCAATGGACTGGTTCCAAATTGGGAAAGGAGTACATCAAGGCTGTATATTATCACCCTGCTTATTTAACTTCTGTGCAGAGTACATCAAGCGAAATGCCAGGCTGGATGAATCCCAAGCTGGAATCAAGATTGCTGGGAGAAATATCAATAACCTCAGATATGCAGATGACACCACCCTAATGGCAGAAAGTGAAGAGGAGTTAAAGAGCCTCTTGACGGGGGTGAAAGAGCAGAGTGGAAAAACTGGCTTAAAACTCAACATTCAAAAAACTAAGATTATGGCATCCAGTCCCATCACTTCTTGGCAAGTAGATGGGGAAACAATAAAAGCAGTGAGAGACTTATTTTCTTGGGCTCCAAAAGCACTGCAGATGGTGACTGCAGCCATGAAATTTAAAAAACGCTCACTCCATGGAAGAAAAGCTAAGACAAACCTAGACAGCTCATTAAAAAGCAGACATCACTTTGCCGACAAAGGTCTGCGGACTCAAGTTATGGTTTTTCCAATAGTCATGCATGGATGTGAGAGCTGCACAGTAGAGAAGGCTGAATGCCAAAGAATCGATGCTTTCCAACTGTGGTGCTGGAGAAGACTTCTTGAGAGTCCCTTGGACAGCAAGGAGATCAAACCAGTAATCCTAAAGGAAATCAACTCTAAATATTCATTGGAAGGGCTGACACTGAAGCTCCAATACTTTGGCCACCTGATGTGAAGAACTGACTCATTGGAAAAGACCCTTATGCTGGGAAAGAGTGAAGGCAGGAGGAGGAGGGGACAACAGAGGATGAGATGGTTGGATGGCATTACTGACTCAATGGACATGAGTTTGAGCAAGCTCTGGAAGATAGTGAAAGACAAGGAAGCCAGGCATGCTACAGTCCATGCGGTGGCAGAGTCAGACACAACTGAGCGACTGAACAACTCTTCTCGTTGTTTAACAAACGTAGCTGCTGCTGCTGCTGCTGCTAAGTCGCTTCAGTCTTGTCCGACTCTGTGCGACCCCATAGACGGCAGCCCACCGGGCTCTCCCATCCCTGGGATTCTCCAGGCAAGAACACTGGAGTGGGTTGCCATTTCCTTCTCCAATGCATGTAAATGAAATGAGATTAAATTAAATGAAAGTAATGAAATGAAAGTAATGAATGTAAAATGAAAGTAAAAGCGAAAGTGAAGTCGCTCAGTTGTATCCGACTCTTAGTGACCCCATGGACTGCAGCCTTCCAGGTTCCTCCGTCCGTGGGACTTTACTACACCTCATCTTACTTTCCTTGTTTTGGCTCACAGTTCATTTTTGGGCGTCGTGCCAGATGACTTTCCCTTCTTTTTCCACCGCTGCCTCCAAGTGTTTATCCTGGTCCTGTGCTCCCCTTGGTCGTCATCTCGGTCGAAGTCCACTCGCTTAGAGTCAGTAGAGGACCCTGGAATAGCTCCCAGCGCTGGCCGCTGGCCTTTGCAGGCTTTCGATTGTTACAACTAGCAGATGCCTTTCGTTTGACTGCTTCTTTTGACAGTAGCCACCTAACAGAAATTAGAGTGTCGTCTACGGCGGGCTGGGGATGTAGCTCAGTGGTAGAGCGCATGCTTTGCATGTATGAGGCCCCGGGTTCGATCCCCGGCATCTCCAGGGCGAGTGGTGCCTTCTGTTTTGCTTTCTCTCGACTCCAGAGTTTAGAAATTCAGAACCCAAACTCCCCAAAGCGTGGAGTTTGCACAGGTTGTGGGCACGGCGGCGACCTTCACCCACTCTAGGCTCAAGCCCGCGACGGTGCATTTAAATTTAGGAATGAAAATTCATGGATTAAGCTCGTCGATGGCATCAGCATGCGAACCTTATCCCTCCTTAGCGCCTGTTTTTCTCAGGGATGGAAAAGAAAGGCTAAGGTGCTGGCAGAAAAGGGACGGAAGTGGGAAGGACAGTCAGTCAAACATGATTGGTAGAGTTTGAATTTCTCAGGCTGCCAATAATCTTGTCTTTAGTGCCCCAATTTTGTCCCAATTAAATTCAACTTCAAGCTAGATACACCCGGAACCCTTCCTTCAAGTAAAAGTTACTGAAATCAAAATTCGTATGCCCGGCTAGCTCAGTCGGTAGAGCATGAGACTCTTAATCTCAGGGTCGTGGGTTCGAGCCCCACGTTGGGCGAGGAGTGTATTTTATTCTTAACTACCGGAAGGTTGATAGTGAGGAAATGCTTCTGTCCTTGATCCATGTCATGTGTAAGTTGGTGTGGGCTTCTTGATGTTATTCTCTCTCCTTTCCCTACTAACAAAGCAACCTTTTATAAATTGTTTAAAGAATCCGCCGTGCAGTGCAGAGGACGTCAGTTAGAGCTCTGGTCTGGGAGGAACTCGCATTGCCTCGGGCAACTAAGCCCATGGGCCACAACTGTTCGGCCTGGGCTCTGGGGCGTAGCCACAACTACTGAAGCTACTCCACAGCCTGTGCTCCACAGCAAGAGATACCACTGCAACGAGAAGCTTGTGCACCGCAATTAGAGAAAGCACCCGCGCAGCAAGGAAGAGCCGGTGCAGCCAAAAATAAATATTTTTAAAAATTGTTCAAAATGTATGTAATAAAATTTACCATTTTCACTATTCTTTTAAAAAAAATTATAGCTGATACACAATGTGTTAGTTTCTGCTATCAGCAGATATATATGTGTGTGTGTGTGTGTGTGTGTGTGTGTGTATGTCTGTCTGTCTATGTGTATATACTTTGACATATTCTTTTCCATTATGGTTTATTAGAAGATAGTGAATATAGTTCCCTGTGCTATACAATTGGATCTTGTTCATTTTCACTATTTTAAAGTGCACAATTCTGTGCCTCTAAACACACTCACATTGCTAGGCAACCCTCATCACCATCCATCCTCAGAACTTTTCCATATTGCCCAACTGCAATTCTACCCAATTAACATTAGCTCCCTACCTATCTTTCTCCCTGTCCCCGGCAACCACCATTTTACTCTCTGTCTCTATGCATTTGGCTATTCTTTGTTGTTGTTTAGTCACTAAATCATGTCTGACTCTTTGAGATCCCATGGGCTGTAGCCCACCAGGATCCTCTGTCCTTGGGATTTCCCACGCAAGAATACTGAAGTGGGTTGCTATTTCCTTCTCTGGGGGAACTTCCAGACCCAGGGATCCAACTCACTTCTTCTGCATTGCCTGGTGGATTCTTTACTGCTGTGCCACTCCAGGAACCTCATATAAGATGAATCAAAATTATTTTTCCTTTGTGATTGGGTTATTTCACTTAGCGTGATGTCTTCCAGATTCTTCCATGTTGTAGTTTTGGAAGTGTTGGCCACAGCAATCAGAGCAGAAAAAGAAATAAGAGGAATTCAGATAGGAAAAGAAGAAGTAAAACTCTCACTCTTTGCAGACGACATGATCCTCTACATAGAAAACCCTAAAGACTCTACCAGAAAATTACTAGAGCTAATCAATGAATACAGTAATGTTGCAGGATATAAAATTAACAGACAGAAATCTCTTGCATTCCTATACACTAACAATGAGAAAACAGAAAGAGAAATTAAGGAAACAATACCATTCACCATTGCAACAAAAAGAATAACATACTTAGGAGTATATCTACCTAAAGAAATGAAAGACCTATATATAGAAAACTATAAAACCCTGATGAAAGAAATCAAAGAGGACACAAATAGATGGAGAAATGTACTGTGTTCATAGATTGGAAGAATCAATGTTGTGAAAATGACTATACTACCCAAAGCAATCTATAGATTAAATGCAATCCCTATCAAGCTACCAATGGTATTTTTCACAGAATTAGAACAAATAATTTCACAATTTGTATGGAAATACAAAAAACCTCAAATAGCCAAAGCAATCTTGAGAAAGAAGAATGGAACTGGAGGAATCAACCTGCCTGACTTCAGGCTCTACTACAAAGCCACAGTCATCAAGACAGTATGGTACTGGCACAAAGACAGAAATATAGATCAATGGAACAAAATAGAAAGCCTAGAGATAAATCCACGAACCTATGGTCACCTTATCTTCGACAAAGGAGGCAAGGATATACAATGGAAAAAAGACAACCTCTTTAACAAGTGGTGCTGGGCAAACTGGTCAACCACTTGTAAAAGAATGAAACTAGAACACTTTCTAACACCATACACAAAAATAAACTCAAAATGGATTAAAGATCTAAATGTAAGAACAGAAACTATAAAACTCCTAGAGGAGAACATAGGCAAAACACTCTCTGACATAAATCACAGCAGGATCCTCTATGACCCACCTCCCAGAATATTGGAAATAAAAGCAAAAATAAACAAATGGGACCTAATTAAACTTAAAAACTTTGCACAACAAAGGAAACTATATGCAAGGTGAAAGGACAGCCTTCAGAATGGGAGAAAATAATAGCAAATGAAGCAACAGACAAAGGATTAATCTCAAAAATATCAAGCAACTCCTCCAGGTCAATTCCAGAAAAATAAATGACCCCCCCAAAAAAAATGGGCCAAAGAACTAAATAGACATTTCTCCAAAGAAGACATACAGATGGCTAACAAACACATGAAAAGATGCTCAACATCACTCATTATCAGAGAAATGCAAATCAAAACCATAATGAGGTACCATTACACACCAGTCAGAGAGGCTGCTATCCAAAAGTCTACAAGCAATAAATGCTGGAGAGGGTGTGGAGAAAAGGGAAGCCTCTTACCCACCGCACATTTGGTGGGAATGCAAACTAGTACAGCCACTATGGAGAACAGTGTGGAGATTCCTTAAAAACTAGGAATAGAACTGCCATATAACCCAGCAATCCCACTTCTGGGCATACACGCCGAGGAAACCAGATCTGAAAGAGACACGTGCACCCCAATGTTCATCACAGCACTGTTTATAATAGCCAGGACATGGAAGCAACCTAGATCCCCATCAGCAGATGAATGGATAAGGAAGCTATGGTACATATACACTATGGAATATTACTCAGCCATTAAAAAGAATGCATTTGAATCAGTTCTGATGAGATGGATGAAACTGGAGCCCATTATACAGAGTGAAGTAAGCCAGAAAGATAAAGACCAATACAGTATACTAACACATATATATGGAATTTAAAAAGATGGTGATGATAATCCTATATGCAAAACAGAAAAAGAGACACAGACGTACAGAACAGACTTTGGGACTCTGTGGGAGAAGGCGAGGGTGGGATGTTCTGAGAGAATAGCATTGAAACAAGTATACTATCAAGGATGAAACAGATCACCAGTCCAGGTTGGATACACAAGACAAGTGCTCAGGGCTGATGCACCGGGAAGATCCAGAGGGATGAGATGGAGAGGGAGGCGAGAGGGGGGATCGGGATGGGGAACACATGTAAATCCACAGCTGATTCATGTCAATGTATGGCAAAAACCACTACAATATTGTAAAGTAATTAGCCTCCAACTAATTAAAATAAATGGAAAAAATAAAACATAAAAAAGAGAAAAAAATAAATAAAAAAATAAAGAATAAACTTGCAAGTTGATGCTCATAGATCTAAAATAAATAAATAAATAAATTTTACTGTTAGTTTTGCTTCACCCTTAAAAAAAAAAAGATTCTTCCAAGTTGTAGCGTGCTCCAAATTTCTTCCTTTCAAGACTAAATAACAGGGGGTTCCCTTGTGGCTCAGACGATAAAGAATCTGACTGCTTTGTGGGAGACCTGGGTTTGATCCCTGGGGTCCCAAAGAATCAGACATGACTGAGCGACTAACACTTTCATTTTTCGATATTCCATTTTATCTATATACCATATTTTGTTTATCCATTTATCTCTCAATAAACACTTCAGCTCAGTTCAGTCGCTCAGTCCTGTCCAACTCTTTGTGACCCCATGGACTGCAGCATGCCAAGCTTCCCTGTCCATCACCAACTCTCCAAGCTTGCTCAAACTCATGTCCATCAAGTCCGTGATGCCATTCAACGATCTCATCCTCTGTCGTCCCCGTCTCCTCCTGCCTTCAACCTTTCCCAGAATCAGGGTCTTTTCAAATGAGTCAGTTCTTTGAATCAGGTGGCCAAAGTATTGCAGTTTCAGCTTCAGCATCAGTCCACTTAGATTCCTTTTATCTTTCAGCAATTCAGTGACTAATGCTGCTATGAACATGGGTTTACTTTTACCTGTTCTGTTCAAGTTCCTACTTTCATTTCTTCTGCACATATATCTATAAGTGGATTTGCTGATCATAAGGTATTTCTATATTTATTTTTTAATCATCATACCATTTTCCACAGAGGCTGCACCACAGAATGAGTTTTTAAAAACATCTTTTGAGTAGGTAATATACTGTACTGTTCAAAAAGTGAGACATCTATAAAAATATTCAGTGAAAAGAATCCAACTTATATTCTCCCTTCTTAGGTAACAAGTTTGTATTCATGTACATATTCTTTCAGAATTTTTTTTAATGCAAAGATATTTTTATTTTCCTCTATTTTACATAAAGATATAATTACAGCTCTTTTATATTTTGATTTTCTTTCTATCTCAAGACATAGAAACTTTCCTCAGTCTTTTTTGCAGCTGTCTAATATCCCACTGTAGATGAATCTTAGTTCATTCAGCAGATCACCTGCTGATGGATATTTATAGTTTCCAATCTCTTACAATTTCAAGTGATGGTTTAACAAGCATGTAGTGTAGTCATTTTGCACTTTTGAACTTACATCTGTAAGGCAAATTACCAGAAGTAAGATTCCTGGGTCAAGTAAGATTCATTATATATGAAGCTGTAATTTTACAGAAATAGACAAATCAGCAGGCAATGTCTCCTATAGGGTATCATTACTTCGCACCAGTTGTAAATGAGACTGATTGTTTCTCCACTGCCTTGGTGGCATCAAGCTGCTTATTGCCAGGGCCCCTCATGGTCTGTCTTATAAGATAATAACCAATGCAGGGCCTACAGGATACTACCTACAGAGAGAGGGACCTTCCTTTTGCCTCTCATAAGAGCATACTTGGACAAAAGATTTTGAAGATCACATTGTCACTCTAACCCAACTGTATAGGATAACACTATTTTTTCTCTTTTCAAACCTGTTTTTGTGGGAGCCATCATGTTTTCTTCACTTGCAAAGCCATGACATCATTGGAAGGCCTGTTTAGTTATTTTTTACATGGCAAATTTTCTCCCTTGGGCAGGAAGACTCCAATCAGATATAAGAAATTAAATTTGTATGTGATTTTCTATAAGGTCTTGGTGTTATGTAGGGAATATATAAATTATTAGATCATGCATGTAGATTGTGAAGTGATCTCTATGATGATATATAATTTATATGTAAATACTGATCAACCATCTACTTGAATATTTTTATTTAAAAATCTCATTTGAAACAGAAAATTATCTCCAGGTTTAATATATTCATGGCTAGCAGGTAAAGAACCTGCTTACAATGCAGGAGACACAGGAGATGCAGTTTTGATCCCTGTGACAGGAAAATCCTCTAGAGGAGGAAAGGGCAACCCACTCCAGTGTTCTTGCCTGGGAAATCCCATAGACAGAGGAGCCTGGTGGGCTACAGTCCATGGGATTGCAAAGAGTCGGACACAACTGAGCATGAATAAGTAGACAGATATTCTGACCAGTCTAAAAATATTCCAGTATCAAAAATAAAAATACTCCAGCATCTTTAACAGTTACTGGTTTCCCTTTCTTAAACTTGAGAAAATCATTCTTCTGTGGTTTCTGTAGCATCAGTAGAGATGGTTCGATCATCATCAAATGCTCACCTCATTATTTCAATGCTATTTATATCACGTTGGTTTAAGGGTGCAAGTCCCCCTAGAAAAAGGCATGTCTCAGTCACATCATGGGGAATGTGAATTTGGGGCAAGGAGGAAGACAAAATGTCAACTGCTGCTGCTGCTGCTGCTGCTGCTGCTGCTAAGTTGCTTCAGTCGTGTCTGACTCTGTGCAACCCCATAGACGTCAGCCCACCAGGCTCCCCCGTCCCTGGGATTCTCCAGGCAAGAACACTGGAGTGGGTTGCCATTTCCTTCTCCAATGCATGAAAGTGAAAAGTGAAAGTGTGTCACTAGTCGTGTCTGACTCTTAGCGACCCCATGGACTGCAGCCTACCAGGCTCTTCCATCCATGGGATTTTCCAGGCAAGAGCAAGCTAATTCTGGAGGACTCCCTGCCAAAGGAATAGTGGCCAAAAAAGATGACCCAGAATGACCTGCTCCTCTAGTCTGTGTCAGGACCAATGGGATTAATATCACTGCCTATTTTGGGAAATCCTTTCTGCTGTCATTTGAGATGTTCAGTGTCTAAGGGCAGTGGAAGGCTTTTGAAAAGGGAAAGGAATATATACTTCTTTTGTGATTAATATTCAATGTATTATAGTTACAAATGTTAAAGTCTAGCTTTTCTCAAGGTTTTAAATTCAATTTAAAAACATTGTTGTTTTTATTAAAAAGCTAGAAAATTTTGAAACAACCGGAACATTCCCTTTCATTGGTTCTTGTGTGAATTAAAGCCACCAAAAGGCATCATCCTGAACATCTAAGCCACTGATGATATTCTCTAAAACATTTTAAATGATAATTACAGACTTTATCTGAACCTTCAATTCATGATGAGGTGACAGAGGCACTGGTGAGGTCACACAGCTAGGACCTAAAGCTGATGTTTATTGTTTATTTGAAATTTTCTGAATGAACCTCTGTGTTCATTCATCTTAAAAAGTCCACATTGTGTTAAAAATTCCTACTGTGTTCTTCATTTGCCTGGGAGTCCTCAAACACATAAAATCCTGTGTCCTGCACTCATTTTTCTACTCATATGCAAACAAAACCAGCAAATGGTGTGGATGTAGTCATCAGAATGCAGAGCCTTGGGGGTATAGCTGTGGCTCCTTAACCTCCAAGGCTGGTTAAGGAGGTCTTAGTTTTCCCCCCATCCTTAAATCCACCAAATTTATGCCTACGTCAGGGCCTTTGAGCCTTCTGCCCCCTCTCCCAAAGTCCTTTTCTCCAAGATATTTGTAAGGTGGCTCTTTCTTACCTTTCTGACTCAGCTCGTTGTCACCTCTTGTGATGTGTCTTTCCTGGCCTATCTCTCTAATACTGTCCTCTGCCTACCACTCTGTCAGATAACCCTCATTAATTTTCTCACAGTCTGTATCACTCTCTAAGATTATTTTTCTATCTGCTTATTTGTTTGTTGTTTTAATTGTCTATTAGAAGGTAAACATCAGGAGGGCAAGGACCTGGCCTATCTTTTCCATTGCAGTGTAAATGAATGAAGGAATGAATGAATGAAGTTTCCCTTTAACAGTGGCACACCATGGGTTTGTTGCAAGAGTGCAAAGAATCAATGTATGCCCAGCATCTAGAACAGTTTTTAGTCCATGGTAAGGATTCAATTCACAAGATTTGTAGCTATTAATATTATTTCCTAACCCTGAAGTTTTATACAGTAACAGAACAACCAGAGGGAAAGGGAGATGATCAATAGAGTGACTATAGAAGGATATATCATCAGATCTATGAGGCATATAAGGAAATGAGCCAGTGGGGTGGGAACTGGTGAGTGTAGAGATAAAACAGAAGTGGTGGAAGAGAGAAAAGTGTTGAAGCTGAGTGATGAGTACTTGGGACTTCTTAATACCATTCTGTCTACTTTAAATTTCCTAATAAAAGTTTAAAAAAATAAAAGCAAAAAGTAACACAATTACTTTTTAGTGAGAGATTTAGGTAAATAATTTTGTAGACTATTGATGCTGAGTTTATTTGATTGAGGTTTATTAAAAAAAAAAAAAAAGGTAAAGATCCAGCAAAGCTACAATTAAACAGAGCTCTCAGTGTATGTTTACATCCTTTAAATAATTTCCCTAGGGAACCTCAGAAGTGGGGGAGCCAATCTTTGGTCCCATGCATTGTGTCCTGGCACCCATATTTGACTCTTTTATTTTTTACTAAAAAAAAAAAAAATCAACCTTGCTGAACTTGATTCTTTCAAGAATTCTTCCAAGTGAGGTCCAAAATTCCTCTTTATCTAGGGAAAATTAAAGATAGGCCTGAAGTGTGAGTTTCTACCAGGAAACAAGTGTGCTTTCAAATTGTCAGGGCAGTGCTAAAAGGATAAAGGGGCCAATTTTAAAGGGGCTTCTACTGACAAGCAGCAACAATTTAAGCATCAAAAAGAGGGTAATTTTGGCATTAATTGAAACAAGATGAAACTAATAAAGCTCTCAAGCCCTATTGACAAGTAAGCATTAAATGTAACCCCCCAAAAATATGACCCACATGAGACAACTTCCTGTGGAGCTTATTGCCCAACTCAGCTGCCTCTTTGGTGTTAACTGTGTTGTAGTGGATTTGTTTACTGTCTCCCTAAGGAAGTCAGAGGAGAACTCTAATGTTAGCTGAGGCAGGGACCAAAATCCATCTGGTGGAGAGTGACAGGATGGAGAGATGATCCTGGCCTCCCAGAGTCTTGGGTGGGCTTGGAGGGGGTACAGCAAGAGACACTCTGACAGTCCAGAGCCTGGGATGCAGGGACTATACTGATTTATCTCAAATCAGTCAGTAAAATGTGAGGGGGGTGGGGAGGGGAGAAATTGGGTGAGCAGGGGAAACTCTGGGAGAATTCTTCCAAGTGGGGTCCAAAATTCTTCACTCTTCTAGGGCTCTAAGTTGTAGAGCTGGGCCCTAGCCTTTTTGGTCGGGTTTACATATGTAAACCAAGCTAAGGCATATGAGTAAGTATTAAAAAAAAAAAAAGCACAGATAAAGAGATGGGCATGATATTGATTTTGTGTCTGTGAAGTTATGTGAATGCAGGTAACCTAACAAGCTTTGCCATCACGAGGCTAGTTTTGATTATGCTTTGTCTGCATTTAAGATGTGAAAGTGCTTTCACTGCCAGGGCCTGGGATTTGATTCCTGGCCCGGCAACTAAAATCTCTCAAGCTGCGCAGCATCGCACCCGAAACTTCCACCCCGCCCCGCCTCCGCACAACCCCCACCCCCACCCCCAACGCCAAAAAAAAAAAAAAAAAAAAAACCTGTGAAACTTTATTTTAAAAGAATTTGATTCAGCGCTTAGATATTTTATCTACTTGACTTTCAAGCTTGACAGAAGTCCGAGGGAAAGAAGTAGCTGCTTCTCGCTCGTGTAGATTGTTGTACCGTCAGGTGTATGAAAGTGTAACCCCGCTTTCCATGCATAGAAGCAGAATACACTTCAGACGTCCACACCGTGTGCCTGTCTGCAGACATCTTTCCGGCAGGGAACTCTGGCCTGGGGACGCCAAGAACCGCTGGTCTGCTTCTCTGAAGCCTTCGCTGACGTTTTGCCCTTGACCTCTGGAGCCCGTTTCCTAACACACCCTTCGAAACGCATAGGCACGGAGAAGATGCGCAGCAAATGAGGACGGGTGAAGAAGGCGGCTGACCGAGACGCCTGTGGAGAGGCTGATGTTCTTTTTACTGTTTTATTCTGCCTCTGAAGACGGATGCGTAGGTGCAGGCCCGGAGTGAAACCAGTCAGGAGAGAAAAACTCAGACTCGCTCACGGAGGTGTCCCGTAAGGTGAAGGTTGTCGCGCTAATAATCGTCAGCGCTGAGCGGGAACAATCATCAGCAGATCTCTGGCAGAACCAGGTACCTTCCCGGCTATGCTAACTTGAATTTCTCTCGGTGCCCTGTTTCATTCCGCATTCTCCGTCCTTTAGCTCCGTCTACTATTTCCTCTACCCCACATTTAGTCACCTTATGTGACGTGTCTGTGACTCAGTGGCCTCACCTGCAGGAGAGGGAGACACCAACAACAGGACCAGACAGTCAACGTGATTGTGATAGATGGTGAGGTTATTACTGCTATCTTTCCCAGCCTGACTTCCACTATATGATTCCTGTGGAAAGCTCGGCGGAGTACATTCTGAAAAAAAGGACACGGGAAGCTTCTCTGGGAAACTGACAAAACTTTATTTCTACAGCGAGTCGTTTTGTGCATGGGAGCAAGGAAAAAGCTTACAAAAATCAAGGTTACACAGATGGAGCTTGAGCACGTACAAAGTTGATAACAGCAAGTTTACAAAGTTAATGAGACACATAGACTCTATTTTCTCAGGATCAAGAGACAATCTGCTCTCCTCAAGGCCAGCCTGTTATTCTCAGCACTATTCTCATGCAGTCCTAAAGCCATATATGCAGGAAATGTTTCTCAGGGCAAAACATCGAGACATGCCTGGAGGCTCTGGCCCTTCGCCAGATCCTTGTGAGGACCTTCTCCTCAAGGCAGTCACGTAGTTTCCCTCAACAATTCCAACGCACTCCTTCTTGTACTTTTTACTGTTTCATTTGTCTTTGAGTGGCATTCCTGCCTTCCGATCTAGGATTTTAAGTTCTGTGAAGGATGGCTGATAGACCACCTTCTCTTGCGCGACAGAGCACCTCTTGAGCTACAGACCTAGAGATCCGGAATACACTCGCTTGAAGTGAACTGGTAATAGATTGGAAAAGAGAGCGGTAAGGATAAAACTGTAATAGCTAAGCATATTTTTCCGTACATACATTCCAAGGACAGATGACAACTTGACAAATTAACTAGAAGAAAACTTTTAGCTGGGGAAAAGAGGAATGCCTTCTTTGTTTCCGCCCGGTTTCGAACCGGGGACCTTTCGCGTGTTAGGCGAACGTGATAACCACTACACTACGGAAACACCTGAAGTTCACCCCTTCCAAATTCCTAATAGACTGTTGTCATTGTCATCGCCCAGGCACTCCCCCCGCACGCCCCCGCGCCTCACCTGCTGGGTCAGAGCCCTTGGAACAATTCTACTCCGGGACTTCGGTCCCCCGGTGGCCCCAGGTAGCACTGTTTGTCAAACTCGTGGAACACAATCGGTTGGTAGGTGGCGAAATCAGTCAAGTTCAGCAATTAAAAAACAAAAGCGTGAATGAAAGCCGCGGGCCTCACGGAAGGGAAGGTAAAACGTGGATAACCCTTTTCATTATCTGTCTTCTAGGGAGACGGCTGATGCTGATGCTGGGAAAGATTGAGGGCAAGAGGAGAAGGGGACGACGGAGGATGAGATGGTTGGATGGCATCACCGACTCAATGGACATGAGTTTGGGTAAACTCCGGGAGTTGGTGATGGACAGGGAGGCCTGGCGTGCTGCGGTTCCTGGGGTCGCAAAGAGTCGGACACGACTGAGCTACTGAAATGAACTGAACTGAGGGGGACTGCTGCCGGGTTTAAATTTTCACATAATTTGTGCTCTATTGATAGTTACGCTCTAAAGGATTCAAATACAAATTACATGAGATTTGAATATATTTTCGTCAAAATATACGTTAAATACGAACAAGAAACAATGAAATTAATTTTACATATGCTTTCAAAATAACTATTTCTTAGAAATAATATAAAATTATTAAGAATAAAGGGGAGATTGAAACATATCAAATTTTAAGTCTATGTTATTTAAATAAAGCTGAAATTTTTATTAAATTTTGAAAATGTAGTGAAATCTCTTAAGTACCTTATAAAAGTAAAAATCAGCAATCCAAGCATTTGATGCCCAGAATTGGGATGAAATTTAATGTATATTATATGTAGCTTACACATATGCAAATTTAAGAGCAGTATGGATAGTTTAAAATACTGCAAAGTGCTTTTCTGCCACCAGTGCTGGTTCCCAAAGATCAAGGTAACCAGGAATTGTAAAAGAGGCTGAATCGCACTGAGTAGGGATTCTTAATGTGTCTGTGACAGGGAAGCCCCTCTCCCTCAGAGCACAGGGCAGGAGACTCTCTTGTCAGAGTCTAGTTCAAGGTGAGCAAGGAGACTGTAAGTGGCCGACTTCATGAATGCGTTACAATTTTCCCTTCCTAAACCATAATTTGATTCTACCCATTTATCCTTCCTTTTTTGCATCTCCACTCCCTTGGCTTCAATGGAAGTTTTGCTGCTGGGTTTCCTCCTAATCAGACTCCTCCATGTACTTGAGGCCATCTCCCTGAGGGTCAGATCTCAGCTTACACTTGACCCACTCTCCTTCCCTGAATCTGTGACTCCACCTGTGACCACTCTCTCCAAGCTTCAGAGCCTCCTGCCTTGGACATGTCCTTTTAGACATCTCCCAACTTGTCCAAGACTGAACTGACTAAACCTCTCTCCCCTCCCCTACCAGCCCCAGTCTTCAGTATCTGATCTTGATTATTAACTCATATAAAGCAGAAATCCAGGAGACCCCTTTCCTGCCCTGAGTACAATCCAGCTTTTTTGCCGCTTCTCCGGCTGGCTGCTGCCTTGACCCTGGCGCAGGCCCCTTCCTGTCTGGACTGTGGTTGTGTCCTTCCAGCCCCTCTCTCTCCCTGAGAAAGTCTCACTTCCCTCACACCTCCAACTCTTCATTCCTGAAAGAATCCAAAACGTATATCAGAGTCTTTCTGCCTCTTCAGCCTTTAAAGTGCAAAGATCCTACCAAACATTAGCCTGATGTCTGAACTGTTGAACGCCAAGAGCTACATAGGTCACTTACTAGCAGAGGGATTCCAAACAAGACCTGGCCTGAGGGGCTTCTGTAGAATGGGTGGAGAGGAGAGAAAGGCAGAAATTGTAGCAAAAACCTGGGGAGGGTGTGCCCTCAGGCTTGTTGGGAGACAGGGAAGAGAAACCTGTACATTTTGACTTCCTCTTAATGAAAAAGTCAGAATCTTTTAGGAATATTTTCCAGTCCCAGTAAAGGTGGTTGAAAAAAAAAAAGAAAGAAAGCCCTCTAGCAACTTTGCAGACGAGTTTGCAAGCCTTTTGCAAAACAAAATGCCAAAGTCCAAACTATTTCAATGCTGGCTTGTTTATACCCGTCGATTCCAAGAAAAGATGATAATAACAGTAACTCCCTAGGGATGTGAGAGTTACGACTGTACTAGGAACTTTACCTGTTTTACCAGCTCTGCCCAATTCCTGTCTGCACTGTCTTCAGAGGGTGTCATGCTAAACTCTCCCTATCTCTTCCTTTCCATACACTTCTGAGACTGAAGGTGATAACTATCCTTCACTTAGCAAGTTTAATAAACCAGCTTTATATAATCAGCCAACTTCTGTTGTGGTCTGGTATGTATGTAAGGAGACTTCTACGCTGGAAAATAGAAAATGAGATGAATTTACAGGACCGAGGAACAATAAATGGAAAAGAATGAATTCAAGTGAAGTTAAGGAAGAAGCTGGTGACAAGACCTGCTGAAGATGTTCATGTTAGGGTCTTTTTAAAAAAGGGTATTTTAGCTGGAGAGGATGTGAAGAAAAGGGAACACTCTTACACTGTTGGTGGGAACATAAACTAGTACAGCCACTATGGAGAACAGTGTAGAGATGCCTTAAAAAACTGGAAACAGAACTGCCATATGACCCAGCAATCCCACTCCTGGGCATACACACTGAGGAAATCAGAATTGAAAGAGACAAGTGTACCCCAATGTTCATCAAAGCACTGTTTACAATAGCTAGAACACGGAAGCAACCTAGATGTCCATCGGCAGACGAATCAGGACGTTGTGGTATATATACACAATGGAATATTACTCAGCTATTAAAAAGAATGTATTTGAGTCAGTTCTAACGAGGTGGGTGAAACTGGAGCCTATTATATGGAGTGAGGTTAAGTCAGAAGAAAAACACGAATACAGTATATTAACTGTATATATGTATATGTTAATGTACATATATATGTATATGTTAATATATATATTAACATATATATGGAATTTAGAAAGATGGTAACGACAACCCTATGTGCAAGACAGCAAAGGAGACACAGATATAAAGAACAGACTTTAGCACTCTGTGGGAGAAGCCAAGGGTGGGATGATTTGAGAGACTACCATTGAAACATGTATATTACCATATGTGAAACAGATGACCAGTCCAGGTTTGATGCATGAAACAGGGCACTAAAAGACATTGCACTGGAACCACCCAGAGGGATGGGATGGGGAGGGATGTGGGAGGGGTGAGCAGGACCACGGGACACATGTTCACTGGTGACTGATTCATGTCAATGTATGGCAAAAACTACAATATTTTAAAGTAATTAGCCTCCAATTAAAATAAAGAAAACAAAAAAAAATAATTTTTTAAAGATCTGTAAAGACCTGTTGTAAGCATATCCTCCAACACTGACCAAGTGCCTTTTCCCAGAATAATGTGTTTGATAGGTCATCTGTCTTAGAAATCTATAAATAAAATGTATCATGATTTTAAGATTAAAAGGGGGGGGGGGCATTTTAACATTCCTTTATGTGTGGAGGGAATGTGGAGACTAGGATGTGCAGGGCAACATTTCACAAAAGATCGACTCAGTATAGAGCTTAAAGAGAATATATTGAACGTGAGGGCTTTAGACTTCGAAATAGGGCCGCGGCTTTAAGAGAGCGGAATACTAACCTCAAAATTACCTGGTAAAGTGGTCGCTAAAGAGGGGAGCCTGGGCTCATACCGCAGTTTCTGGAGGAGGGTCTCTCGTAAACAAGGAATTTGTCGCCCTGTATTCAACCCTTAGAGCTTGGTGCACTTCATCTGTTCTGTAGCCCAGCTACTGGCGATCATCAGCGGGAAGATGGATTCCAGAAGGGTCTCGGTTTGCTGCCCTTAGATTGAGATCTCTTTTATTGTCTCATTTTCCAAAAGCAACCATCGCCCAACGTGGGGCTCGAACCCACGACCCTGAGATTAAGAGTCTCATGCTCTACCGACTGAGCTAGCCGGGCTACAGGTATAGGCACACTTTCTGTCCCAGGAGACCAAAATCCACAAGTAAGGATGCAGATCACCACTAAATAACTGCAAAAGTACTATGGAGCTCCTACTGTGCGCCTGGCGAAGGGATCTGAAATCTACACCCCCCTCGACGTGGGACAGCTGGCCATGCAGGCTTCCGAGGGGAAGAGCAAGATTAGTTGACGTACCAGAACCGAATTTCCATTGGAGCACTTAGGTAGAGTATTGCCTGCTACAGTGCCGCTTCACTGCCTGTCTCCGAGGAGCAGAAATACACGTAAACACACACACGCGTTTTTGATGTGATGGTTTTCACTCTCTAGGACACGAGAGAGGTAGTGACTAGAATTGAAAATTAAAACATGTTTCCGCCCGGTTTCGAACCGGGGACCTTTCGCGTGTGAGGCGAACGTGATAACCACTACACTACGGAAACGCCCACAAACAGTGTCTCGCTGATTACTCCCTTAATCTACACATGGTCCCTACTGGTCGGGATGAAACAGGACAAGATTCCAAAGGGACATGGGGCTCCCTTTAGCGGCCGTCTGAACCACGTTCAGGTCTTGTGGTCCCATCTATCTGCCACAGCAGCGCTTGCAGCTCCTGGCACGACCTAGTACATAGTTTATGCACGAAGATTCGTAGTTTTGGCGCGTTCCGACCACCACTTTATAAAGCACATGTACTTTTGGAGTTTCCACAAGAGGCGTGAAGCGCCTCGAGATCAGGGTCAATTCTGCGTGCCCAGTTCTGTCATCGCGCGCGCCCGACACTCACTAGGGAGTCCCGTAACTTTCCCCGCTGTTTTTTTTAAACTTTTAATTAAGCAAGCTTATGTTTTCTAAAAACATCAAGTATTATTTCTATCGCACAAATAATCCATTTGGCAGAGATGCTCCGGGTACCACAGCAGCATCTTTACTGATACCGTTCTACATCCTAGCTAGGTTTCTCTTAAGTAAAACCCAACACCGCAAACCCAGTTTGAGCCCGTGCTCTTAGACTGCGACTCCACGAAGACGGACCTCGAAGTATTCTGGGCGTGGAGCACCCGTGGTTCACAGTTCAGAAAGAGTTGAAAGAATCAATAGCACTTGGGTGGTGGGAAACAAAATTATTGTTTTTTTCTTTAAGGCAATACATTGACTTGGCTCAAGTTCAAAAGATACAGAACGACATTTACAGAAAAGTGTTCCAGATAAACTAGTATTCATCCAGAGGTAGACAACAAAGATGATAATGACAGCTAAACCTTGTATCTCACTTACAATGTGCTAGGCAAAGTTATAACAGTTCTGCACGACAGTAATTTCACTAAACCCTCTGAGATAGGAACTACCTTTATGAATTAGCACAGGACTATAAAGCTGTTACATACATTTAACATCCTACCCCCCTCCCTTCTTTACAGTTATACTCTACACATTGTTTAGCACCTTGTTTTTTTAATTTCATTTGTACATTTTGGGGAGGATTCCCTTTTTTACATCTGAAGTGTTCCACTGTGTGAATGTGCATTTCATAATTTGCTACGGTTCCTTTACTGATGGCAGTTAAGAAAGTTCATCTAAACGAAGCGGCAGTGACCGACGGCACACAAAGTGTGTGGAAATGCCAACTACAGCGGGGAGGATGGGAACGGTCTCCGGTCCCACCTCCACCGCACTTCTACAGACCCCGCCCCCTAGTCAGTCTCCAACGGACTCTCGGAGTCTTCAAACAACAAAGTCCTTCGCCTAGATGGGCCGGAAGTACTTCAGGGTTCTCACCGACACCCGCCCTCCCTATTTCCGGCATCGGCCGTGGGGAGTGCCTGCTGCAGTTCTCCGTGTCCGGTCGGTAGGATGGCGCCGGGCCGATACGGTCATAGCATCGAGAGTAAACGGGCGCCAAGTCCTTCCAAGGTTCCCCGAAGTTTATCCCCAGTGGCGGGCGATGGGGGAGGCCGGGCTTTCAGTTTCGTCTGCGTTCCCCACTCCTTCGCATTACAGAGTCGTACGCTTACGTCCTTCTAGGCCTCCCTCCCTGTTACTGAGTGCTTGCTAGAGCGTCGCCTCACCGTTTCCTGTCATCTGGGGGCCCGGGGCGGGGAAGCGGGGGGAGAAAGGGGCGTAGCGAGACCGGGGAGGGAACTCGCGATCTTGGGTGGTTAGCAGCACCGGAAGTGTTAGGGGAAGCCGGAAGTGAGGGGGCGGAGCCAGGAAGTGAGGAGGGGCGGGGGTTTATGAGGAGGCCAAGGGAGCGTTGGGGCAGATTTGCACTCAGGGCCACCTGAGGGACTTGGCGGTATCGCTCAGCTCTGTCCCCTCCCCTTTCAGGGACTCGGTTGTGGTCTGGGAGTAGGGAACTCTATGTGCAGGGGTGTGTTGTCGGGAGGACATTTCTTTGGCTGCGCTGGAGGCGAGGTGTGGAGAGGCAGGGCTGGGGGTGGGGCTGGGTCGTCAGGGAGTCTGAGAGGGAAGACCCCCCCCGCCCCCTGCCCCCCACCACCCATCACCCGTCTATACTGGCTGACTGGACACTTAAGATGGCTGCCGTTGCCATGGCACCCAACCCTGTGCAGACCCTTCAAGAGGAGGCGGTGTGCGCCATCTGCCTCGATTACTTCACGGACCCCGTGTCCATCGGCTGCGGGCACAACTTCTGCCGAGTGTGTGTAACCCAGTTGTGGGGAGGGGAGGATGAAGAGGACAGAGAAGAGTTAGACCGGGAGGAAGAGGAGGAGGACGCAGAGGAGGAAGAAGTGGAGGCTGTGGGGGCCGGTGGGGGCTGGGACACCCCCATGCGCGATGAAGACTATGAGGGCGACATGGAGGAGGAGGTCGAGGAGGAAGAAGAGGGTGTGTTCTGGACCAGTGGCATGGGCGGATCCAACTGGGACAACATGGACTACGTGTGGGAGGAGGAGGAGGAGGAGGAAGACCTGGACTACTACTTGGGGGACATGGAAGAGGACCTGAGGGGAGAGGAGGAGGAGGACGAGGAGGAAGTGCTGGAGGAGGACGAGGAAGAGGAGCTAGATCCCGTCACCCCCTTGCCCCCGCCTCCAACTCCGCGGAGGTGCTTCACCTGCCCTCAGTGCCGCAAGAGCTTTCCTAGGCGGAGCTTCCGGCCCAACCTGCAGCTGGCCAACATGGTCCAGGTGATTCGGCAGATGCACCCAACCGCTGGTCGGGGGAGCCGTGGGAACGAGCAGGGCATTTGTCCCAAACACCAAGAAGCCCTGAAGCTCTTCTGCGAGGTGGATGAAGAGGCCATCTGTGTGGTATGTCGAGAATCCAGGAACCACAAACAGCACAGCGTGGTGCCATTGGAGGAGGTGGTGCAGGAGTACAAGGTGAGAGTAGAAGATGGGAGTTTAGTTGGGGTGGAGAAGAAGTAAGAGGAACTGGGGAAAGGAAATGGTGTCTTTCCCGTTCAAAGAGCCTCGTGTACTGTTGAGCTGATTCTCCTTACCTGAGCACTTACTGGCACCAGGATGGTTAGAGTGAGAAGGATCCTGGACACAGACAAATAGACACAGTGAAGAAGACCAGGGAAGACTGGCTTCCTCAAAGGAAATCTGGTGATGTCATATCACTGGACTTTGTCTCTTGGGGAAAAGCCACTGCTGTTTTGCACTTCCACTGTCCCTAAGTTATAGAAATGCAAGTGACAAGCCCTTAGGGCTTTACCACCAGCCTTATTTAACTGTGAATGACTCTTAAAAATCTATCCTTGATTAAAACCCCTAGAAATGGAAAGAACTTGCTCAGTCACTCAGTCCTGGCCAACTCTTTGCGACCCCATGGACTGTAGCCTGCCAGGCTCCTCTGTCCATGGAATTTTCCAGGCAAGAATACTGGAGTGGGTTGCCATTTCCTTCTCCAGGAAAGAGCTTGGGTGTCAAATAAAAAAGTGCTCTGAGGAACAGGAGTGTATATTGACTACTAGTATCAGACTCATATGCTCTGCTCTTGTTCTAATGGGTTCCCCACCCACTCCAAGATATGGCTCTGTTTTCCCCTTGAGCAGTTTTGTTGGATCTGAATCATTCTGGTGTACTGGCCAGGACTTCTTATCTTTCCTGGGTATTTAGAAAAGAGGGATAGGCTTTTAAGTCAGAAGATCTGGCCCTTAGTCTCTGAATGTCTTTGAACTTTAATTTCTCCAGAATTAAAAGTTAATATTTACTGAACACTTATGTGTACCCCTGCACTGTACTAAGCACTTTTTAATGGACTGTCTCATTTAAAATTGAAAACAACCCCGTGAGTTTGCTACGGTTTGTATCCCCGTTTTATAGATTGGGAAACAGAAGGGAAACGGAACCAGAGAGATGTAAGTAATACACACAGGGCCACACAGTTACTAGTAACTACACCACCCCACCCCCTTTCCTGGCCTATACTGTTTATAACATCACCACTATTTAGAAGTTTGTTGTTTGATTTTTCTGACATGTGACTTTTCTTCTCAAAGTTTCATTCTAGTTTAGTTAATATCTTTTTGGACACAGGTAAAGGAGATTTATGTGTGAGACAGCTGGTAGAAATAACATTTACCGAAGGGGCAGATGGTTCGTAAAAGTGGAACCAAGAGGAGAGGGTAGCTTCTTCTCTGTAGTCTGCACAGAGCTTTTCTGTTTTATGACTTGTGTTTTCATAGTCTTCTCCTGATTTGTGCAGTAACTTCATTTGGGTTTTATTATCATTACCCCGGTTTTAGAGTAAGATGTCTAGAGCTTCTCAGCTGGGAGTGGTACATACAGTTAAGATAAACCTACACCCCTTATGACAAGTAACTGTTCCTCTCACAGAGTGATTGTCAAACCTGGCTGATTGTTCCAGTTATTAGTGGAGGTTTTCAGAAGTACAGTGGGCCCTACCATCATTGATTCTGAATCACTGACAGAGTTATCTTTAGAAAGCCCAGGCTACTGTTAGAATCACTGCACTGGTACTACCACCTGCCTTTCAGGCCCTACATTATTAGGGGAGATTGTGAGCTCCTTTTGTCCTTCCCTTTTGTATCCTCTTAGCTCCTAGTTACCTGTACCCATCAGTGTGTAGTCACTTTGTTAACTGAATCCCAGGGTGGCATATCCACAGGGCATTCCATCCCTTCTCCACTCTCTCCTTGCAGAACTCTTCTGAAGAGCTTCTGAAACTGGATTTTAATTTGTGTTAGCCGTAGCTGTTGAATGCCAGCCAGTAGAGTTCTGCAATTTGAAGAGGCCACTAAACACAAAGTCTGACATTAACTGATCAGTAAATGTAAATACATAAGTTTTATTATGTCCAACTAATTTGAGTCTCCTCTTCTAAATTACAGGGTATTTTACAGGCAGGTAGTTTTTTTTCAGATACATACACTAACTAGCACTAACTTGGCACAGTGTTGTTTTGTAGAAATATTTCTTTATTGAATAGGTAATAATGCACAAATGATATATAAAGCTTCAAAAAAGTTAAAGGTTTTTGAAATTTTCTCTTAAACGGTACTCTGTTTGGATTCATATATGAATTTTTTGTCCATAATTTAGGAAAAATATTAAATGAGAAATAAAAGCATAAATTTTGAGTTAATAGAGTTGAAATTATTGACCCTACTGGAAAAAAGTAGAAAATAATAGCAAAAGGCAAATTTTTGTGTTGTTTATGCTATTTTTATGTTATGGATTGATTGTAATTTTATTATGTTTTTTTTTCTTCAACACTTAACCTTGCAATGAATACCTTTTGTGCTCTGGGTCAGTAACCTCTTTAGATCAAGGGTCATTATCAGGTTGTCATTGGCAGCTTAGGCCTGGGTAGGGAATTCTAGATAACATTTTAGTACTGATCTTTTGCTCTGTGCCAGACATTGTGCTACGCATTATGTCCACAAGGTAGATTCTGTTATTCCTAGTTCCCTTTTTAAGATGAGGTAAGTTGAAGCATGGCTTGCTTCAGGTCACCTGCCTGCATTCAGGTTCAGATCAGAGTCTAGGCTTGAGCTCTTCTACGCTGTATTACCCCCCAAGGAAAAGGTGGCAGAAGAAGTAGAAGGCACAAAAAAGGAAAGGGCACAAAAACCAGGCTTATCCATTTTAGTCTTTAAAGCAAAAGATTCTATTACAAACGATTAGAGCACAGAGCTTAAGTGCATTTTTGCTGCACGAGTTAAAACTTTAGGAGGACAGTGTATTTGTTTTCCATTTAGCAAGTAATTGAGCGGGAGGGAAGCATAGAAATTAAAATAAGTGGGGTCCATGCTCCCATGAGCCTGTGTGTCCTAGGGACAGAACACATGTAAGTGCTACAGTGCAGGGAAGTATTGTAAAGGTGTATTCCTGTTCCTTGGGATCACAGAGGAAGTTGGGGATGGGAAGCATCAGGGGCATGGACAGGTAGCTGGGTTTTAAAGGAAGAATGCCTTGGGCTAAGTGTAGAAGGGCAGTCCCAGACAGAGGGAGTAGCATGGATAAAAGTATGGAATTATGCTCAGGAAAAGACTCTAGGAGTTTTATGTGACTAAAACTAGAGTCTGTGTTCAGGAGGTATCGGAGGGGAGGCCAGAAATGAAGGTGCAGTGAGAGCCTTGTATATTGTAAGTCATGGAGAACTGTAGAAAGATTTTTAGCATAGGCATAAAATTATCAGAAAAGTATTTAGAGTTGAAAATTATGAGGAAGATTGCTTATGAGGAGGAAGGGACCATATGTAAGAGCATTTGTATGGAAAGACTCGTGCATTGAGGGGCTCAAGCCATGTTCACTCCCAACTCTTGAGTGTGGTGCTATGTAGTCATCAGGATCCTACCTTTATTTATTAATTTGACCAGGCCGAGTGGCGTGTAGGATCTTATTTCCCTGACCGGGGACTGAACCTGTGCCCTGTGCAGTGGAAGTGCAGTCTTAACTGCTGGACTGCCAAGGAAGTCCCAGAATCTTAACCTGCAGACTTTGTACATAAGTTCAGGAGGAGGGTTGAAAGCTTTTGTCATCATCTGAAGAGAAGAAAGGGGAGGAAGGGAATTTGATGCTCATTTAATACCTGTAATGGGTATCAGGCTTTGAGCCCAACCCACTGCAGGGAGAATGGGGGACATGGCCTTTGAGGGCAGGTGCTTTTCCTATCCAAGACCTCTAACCTTCCTTTCTCCATTTCTTTAGGCCAAACTGCAGGGGCATGTGGAACCACTGAGGAAGCACCTGGAGGCTGTGCAGAAGATGAAGGCCAAGGAGGAGAGGCGGGTGACAGAGTTGAAGGTGAGTGAATGTCCTTGACAGGGCTGACTGGTTCTGTAGTTAGAGCGGGAAAGATGGGCTCTCACAAGTGGTGACTAGATCCTCTGCAGAGGGACAGCCAAGGCCTGGGAGAAAAGTAGACACCTTCTTGGGTGTCTGTAAGGAGAGGGGTCTTAGCAGCTCAAAGAAAGAGTTAGTTGCTCAGTTGTGTCCAACTCTGTGATCCCACGAACTGTAGCCCAACAGACTCCTCTGTCCATGGAACTCTCCAGGCAAGAATACTGCAGTGGGTTGCCATTCCCTTCTCCAGGGGATCTTCACGACCCAGGGATTGAAACCAGGTCTCCTGCATTGCAGGCAGATTCTTTACCATCTGAGCCACCAGGGAAGCCTTAGCAAATCAAGAGGCATGTGTATTCCTAGGTTCCAAAATGGAATGAGATAGGTTTAGCTTGGAGAGGGCTGGTCCCTGGCTCAAGGTTGCAGAGCAGGTTTACCGTCCAGACACTTAACCCTAGACCTGCTGCCCCATACTATCACTCCAGATAACACAGAGGACAGGAGAGGGCAAGGCAAAATTCACATACCAGCTGTCAGAGAAGCTCCAGGTTCCAAGACAGATGTCAGGTGGGAGCAAGGCATGAGTGAGAGGAACGTGAGTGGAGGAATGTCAGCATTGCAGAGACCTGTTATCTTCTAGTCTGGTGTTTCTCAGCCATTTTTCATTATTGCTTACCCCTCCCCATGGAGTATTTAAATATTTTCCCCCTAATTCCAACCCTTTACTCCTGCCTCTTTTTATAAAACTGGTAGGCACTGGAATGACCTGGCAACGAGCTTTGGACACCAAGCCAGAGCATCCCTCCTATCTGACGTCTTCCCCCATCTCTCCAGTGCCTGCCATCCTGGCAGGGTGGCTGAGCCTTGCCACTTTGCAGGACCCATGCTCATTCATTGCCACCTATACATTAGGGACTTTGTTGCTGGGCAGCTAGTGGTGGAATCTTGATTCTGGCAGTCAGGGAATTTCTTGCTTCTAGCCTGATGCCCAAATTGAGATTTTTGGGCTCCTGGGGTGCAGCGGTGTCAGGAACTGAGTTTCAGTGGGACAGAGAGTGAAACCGTTTTCTTCACATACTTGACCAGCCAGGACTTCCCTCCACACTCTGGTCTTTTAACTCTTTTTACATACCCTTAAGAATGTCTCCAGCTTATATCTGGGTGAAAAGTGTGCTGATTATCTGGGGTTGCCCTGCTGAGGCAAATGGGGTGGGAATGGGTAGAGGTCTTCTCTCTATATATATTAACATTATCTACATATTTTTGATTTTGCCTCATGGCCCATAAAGTGTAAAATCTTATCTGACCCTTTATGGAAAATTTACTGACATCTGACCTAGAAGGATTGGGTGACTTTCCCATGGTCATTATTGGAATAGCCAGGACCCTGATTTTGTATCTTGATTCCTGAATTTTTTATTTATTTCAAAAACTTCTAAAAAAAAAAACAAAAACAAAAAAACAAAAACTTCTCACTAAGCACCTACTCGGTAGTTGGCACTGTTCCAGGGTCTGAGGACCCTGTGGCAACAGAGCTTATAGAGCAGTGGGGAAAGAGGATTTTAAAAAGATACTCCAGTGTAAATACAACCTTTCAAATTGAGGTATATGCCATGAAGAGATAACGATATTTATGTAAGTGAACCTGATTTAGATCTGGAAGAGAGACTTTTCTCAGGAATATTTAAGCTTAGACCTGAAGAAAGAGTCAAGTAGCCAAGATGGAGATAAGTGTTGCAGGCAGTGATTGCTGAGCTTGGGACCATTGTGCCAGGAGCATGCTAAAGCCAGGAGATGGGGAAGGGGTCAGGGGCTCTTTTCCTTTCAGAATGTAGGGCTCCTTTGCCTTGGATTGAGGGGCAGCAGTTACCAAACTGGAGGTTTGTTTCTGTGTGTTGAGGTGGTATCCACCATCCCCTTTGCATCATCCCAGAGCCAGATGAAGTCAGAGCTGGCAGCTGTGGCCTCAGAATTTGGGCGGCTGACACGGTTTCTGGCCGAAGAGCAGGCAGGGCTAGAGCGGCGCCTCCGAGAGATGCATGAAGCTCAGCTGGGGCGTGCAGGAGCAGCGGCCAGCCGCCTCTCAGAGCAGGCTGCCCAGCTGAGCCGCCTGCTGGCTGAGGCCCAGGAGCGAAGCCAGCAAGGGGGCCTGCGGCTGCTCCAGGTAAGCAATGGCTCCTTCCTTGTCCTCCCCCCCAGAGCCCTGTATCTGCTGTATCAGGTGGTGCTTACCAAAGACCTGTCCAGAGCTACCTCTCTTCTCATTGGGAGGAACCCACAATGATTTAACTCGAAGAGTGAAGAGGTTTTTTGAGGCTAGAGACAGATTAGTTGATACTGAATGTGGTGTGTGATGATTGTACCTAATGAAAAGAATGACGATTCAGTTTGTAAAAGGATTTTTGACATTAACATGTTGAAAAGTAGGATCAAGTCATATTGTGAAAATTCTTTTACTGGGGCTGTAAATTCTGTTGGGCTTATAGCAGGATGAGTTAAATTAGGCATAATGAGTCATATGGGTGATTGAGATGGTTGCGTGTTTATTGAAGGCCTTGTATATGTTTTCTGACTCACTGTTCAAGTTCAGTTCTTTCTCTGGCTGGAATCAGATGGGGAGAAGGGAACCATCCCTGTGCAGCTGACTCTCTGTTTCTTTCTCCCTCTCCCTCTTTTTGTTATTCCCAGGACATCAAGGAGACTTTCAATAGGTGTGTTCTCACCCTTTATCCTTTGTGACCCAATGGCATCTGGTTCCCCATCCCTGCATCTCTTGGATATCCCGCTCCTCTCCTTCCTTCCCCAGGACCTGAGTTTCTGCCTTCTGGACCCTGTCCTTCCCCTCAGCTTCTGCTCTTCCCTCTGGGAATATCATGGTCCCACCCCCTGCCCGGTCCCCTTCTCCAGGTGTGAAGAGGTACAGCTGCAGCCCCCAGAGGTCTGGTCCCCTGACCCGTGTCAACCCCATAGCCATGACTTCCTGACAGACGCCATCGTGAGGAAAATGAGCCGGATGTTCTGTCAGGCCGCCCGAGGTAGGGAGGTCACCTGTTCGACCTTCCTTTGCCTTTCCCGTCACAGACCGGAGGCTGGGTTCTGAGGGGAAGTGGGCCCTGGGGAAATGGGTGCTGAAATTGGAGGATAAAAGGCAAGCCTACTGGGGCTTCAAGCCAAGAGCAGCTTTTGTTCTAGCCCAGGTGGGTGTTGGGGAGTAAAAGCCAGGACCAGAGGGAAAACCTGTCTGGTGCCCTGAAAACAGCTTGGGGAAAAGAAGTGGAGCCCCTAGGAACGTGAGCCCAGACTCTGTTGGGGCAGGGAGCTGAAGACAGCTGGATAGTGGGGCGAGCTGATGAAGGGGGAGGGTAGCAGGAAAGGCCAAACTTTGGAGTTAGCCACTAACGGGGAACAGTCGTTCCAGCCCTGGCGTATTTGTCCTCCCTCCTCCCAAGTGGACCTGACGCTGGACCCTGACACGGCTCACCCGGCTCTGATGCTGTCTCCCGACCGCCGGGGGGTCCGCCTGGCAGAGAGGCGGCAGGAGGTTGCTGACCATTCCAAGCGCTTCTCGGCCGACTGCTGCGTGCTGGGGGCCCAGGGCTTCCGCTCTGGCCGGCACTACTGGGAGGTAGAGGTGGGTGGGCGGCGGGGCTGGGCGGTGGGTGCTGCCCGTGAATCAACCCATCACAAGGAGAAGGTGGGCTCTGGGGGGTCCTCTGTGGGCAGTGGGGATGCCAGCTCCTCTCGCCATCACCACCGCCGCCGCCGCCTCCACCTGCCCCAGCAGCCCCTGCTCCAGCGGGAAGTGTGGTGTGTGGGCACCAATGGCAAACGCTACCAGGCACAAAGCTCAACGGAGCAGACACTGCTGAGCCCGAGTGAGAAACCGCGGCGGTTTGGCGTGTACCTGGACTATGAGGCTGGGCGCCTGGGCTTCTACAATGCAGAGACTCTGGCTCATGTGCACACCTTTTCGGCTGCCTTCTTGGGCGAGCGTGTCTTCCCTTTCTTCCGGGTGCTCTCCAAGGGCACCCGCATCAAGCTCTGCCCTTGATCAGCCTGCCACCCGCATGGGCCCCTCTGGTTAGCACTAGGGGGGCGGGTGGTGGTGGAAGGTGGCCCATAAATTTGGGGGCTAAAATGCTCCCGTTCTGCGTTGCTTCATGCTCCTTTGACCCCAGGCCCCTGCTTCTACTTCTAGGAGTCTAATACTCTCCTAGCCTCCAGCTCAGCTTTTTCTCACCTACTGGGTCTGTTCAACAGGTCTGCATGGGTCCCTGATGACAACAGCTGCCTGGTGTTCCCTTCCTGTCTGCCCAGGGATCTGAGTTTTTCAGTAGGGGATGAAGGGAGGTTGTAATTTCATTACTAAACTTCCCTTTCCCCATTCCTGTTCAACTTTCATGTCAGTTCTGAGGCTGGAGGATTTGGGCAAGACTCATGACAGCCCTCATTCCATTTTCTGATGCAAATTTTAGCTAAGGGATTTGGAAGCTTTTTCGGGGGAGGCAGGCTGGGAAAAGGGTAGAGCTGGATAATCAACAGTCTACTCTCTGGGGGAAGTAGGAAGGATTCTAATTTTCCTTCCATCCCCAATTTCTACCTCCATAGACTGGCCAGAATTTAGCTTCAGTGAGATCTGGAATGGTCGACACGATGGAAACTACATACATCATCCAATTATTTCTTCCCCCTTCCTTTTTCAACACTAATCTAGGAGCAAGGCTCCTTCCCCACCCCAATCCCTCAGGTCTTCTGACTGCCAGGCTCCTTCCCTTTTCTGTAAAATCCCCTTATCAGTTTCCAGCCTCTCTTCATGTGCTTAGCCCCTCCTTTTGGTGAGCCCTGGAGGGGGGCCTTGGGACAGGGATTTGAATCCCTAGGAGAGCCTTGGGCAGAATCTATTTTTCTAGTAACCCTTTGCCTTCTGTCACTTATCAGCTTTTGTCCTCTGCTTTGATGGCTGAGGTCAATTTTATGCTCCTGGGAGAAAAGGAAGATGGGTTGTGTTGTGGAAATAAAAACTATTTGCTGCTTTTGTGGAGTCTATTCCTTTAGAAGAGTAAAGTGTTGCTAGTGGTAAAGAATCTGCCTGCCAATGCAAAAGAAGCAAGAGATGTGGGTTCAGTTCCTGGGTGGGGAAGATCCCCTGAAGAAGGAAATGACAACCCAGCGACAGAGGAGCCTGGGGGGCTATAGTCCACAGGGGCTGGAAACCAGAGTCGGACATGACTAGAGTGTGCATATACACACAAAGCAGATGCCACAGAATGGAGGAGTGGTTAATTGGATCTTTGTCAGATGTGATTGTTTCAACAGAGCAGGTACAAGTCCTACCGCCCTCCACGTGGATCCTCTGCCTAGCTTGTTATTGGCAGGCTCAGGTCTACTTCAAGATGATCTGCCACTTTTTTTCTACCACTGCTTGAGACTTTGGTTTTCCTAATAATCTCTATATACTGTGGCCCTCATGCCCAAGACACAGGCACACTACATCTCCAGTCTTTTAATGTATCGTATCTAGTTGGAAGTCAAAGAAGTCTCATTGCCATTATGAGTTGGAGGGTATATATATATATACACAGGAGACCTTTATGTGCCACACATCTATTTAGCTGCCACCTGAGGAAAAGCCACCATCTCCATACCATTACACTTAATTTTAAATATCTATGTAAGATGAGTACAAAGGAGTCCTTGCTTTGAAGGACTACAAATCTTTTTAATCAAAGCCCCAGTTTGATGCAGATTAAACTAACTCGATGAGTTTCAGGAAGTTTTCAGAGAAAGACACTCACTATAAAAGTCAGAAAACCAGTATTTTTTTTAATTTTTAAAGCTCTGCCATGTTTGTTTCTAGCGGGTGCCGATGGTTACCTGCCACACTCGCACCAGGTTGTCCGTGTAGCCAGCAAACAGTGTCTGCAAGGGAGAAAAAACAACATTGTTAGAGCCATGCAATTCTACAATCCTGTTAGTGCAACAAAGATGACCCTTATTTTAAGATGCCCACTCTTCTACTATTCACAGGTGATTATGTATTCCTAGAGGAAGCAACAGATGGTCGTAAGGATTCACAGGTTGTAAACTGATCAAGTTAATCAAGGTTTTAATTGAAGACAGGTAATCACTGTCCCTCCACAATCTTCCTACTGATACTAGCACATGAAGGCTAATATGTGTTCACTGGCACAGTTATCCAAGTCCTGCCAAAGGCAATCATTTATGTCACTAGTTTTGTAACTGGCTGACGAGCAGAAAGCAACAAAGGTTAAAAGCTGAATCACCAGAGGAGAGACCCACTTACCTGGCCATCAGCAGACCAGGCCAGAGAGGTACACTGGGGAGGCTCTGCCTTACTGCTGGTGCTGATAACTTCTTGCTTCAGTTCATCTACAATGATCTTGCCCTCCAAGTCCTGGGGAAGGGATAAAACCAGGGGTAAGGACACTGGGCCCTTTCATGCTATTATCAGTTTAAAAACCAAGACAGGTCCCCGGTCAAATGCCCCTTTAATTGTAATTCAGTAATTTTTAGCAGAGAATTACTTTCTGCCTCTTTGGGACGCTTGGCAATGCCTAGAGGCATTTTTATTTGTCACTACAGTTTGCTACAGGCATCTTGTGGGGAGTAGAGCCTGGGATGCTATTAAACATCCTAAATATTAATGCACAAGACTGCCTCCCCTTCAACAATGGATTACCCAGATGGAAGTGTCAATTGCACTGAGGTTGAGTAGATCACTACAATTGGTCTTCCTTTTGTTCCCAATCCCAAGAAGAAATAACTCATCCTTCTTGGGTATCCACTGATGGCATGATGGTTCTGTAGTTGTTTAGGAAGTTCAAATCCCAGCAGTGAGTCAGAAGACACACTGAAAAATTACAACATTGCCAAGGTTTGCACAGCCAGGTATCTAGCCTCAATTGTAGCACACAACTCACCCAGATCTTGATGCTAGGACCCGTGGCAGCACAGAGCCAGTAGCGGTTGGGACTGAAGCAGAGGGCGTTGATGATGTCCCCACCATCTAGTGTGTAAAGGTGCTTGCCTTCATTGAGGTCCCACAGCATAGCCTGCCCATCCTGGGTGACAGGAGAACACAAATCAGGGAAATAGGACTTCTTCCACATGTTAATCCCACCCATCTTGCCTCAAGATGCTGCCTTTATTCTTAACTGCCTACCGCAGTATCCTGACTTTACAAAAATTTCACGAGTATCAACAGTTATCTCTTTATGTAAGAGATGACACTTCACCAACCCTACAAGAACCTGACTTCAAAATGCATCACTCTAAGTTCCAAAAGCACAGGATTCTAATCTCATCAACAGCTTTAAGAAACCAGCCTCACATAAGACAATCTCTTTAACACCTTAACTATGTCATTTTCAAAATGTTTCTGAAGAAACATTTCCCCTGGATTGCTGTCCCATTATCTTAAATATCCAATTGTTCCCCATTGATTAGAGGACTCCTGTGTCTATGAATACCTTGCCTCCAGAAGCACAGAGGGATCCATCTGGAGAGACGGTCACAGTGTTCAGGTAGCCTGTGTGGCCAATGTGATTGGTCTTCAGCTTACAATTTGCCAGGTTCCATACCTAAAAAAATTGTGAGTCAAAGGTGAAGAACCTGGGCTCTGGATCTATCAAGGTCAAAAGGGCTCAGGTCAAATAAAAGGCATGGCATCATGCTTAAAAGGCATCCCTGGATAGGACAGCCAATTTCCATTCTATCAGTGACAAAATTTAATGGCCTGTACTGAGAAAGTATCAAGAGGAAAATGGTCAGTTAAGGGACAAAGCATTCAAAGTTGATTATGACCAACTGGGAGGCAGTGGGAACACATTCTGGTTGGTAAAGACCTTACACCCTGGCTCCAAGCTCACCTTGACCAGCTTGTCCCAGCCACAGGAAACAATAATGGGATTGCTGCTGTTGGGCGAGAAGCGGACACAAGACACCCACTCTGAATGGCTTTCATCCTGCAGAGGATGGAAAGGAAATAAGGAGAAATTGTCTTGTCTCATGAAACTCCAGACCCCCACGTTCCCCCTCAGTTATGTGGGATACATATTCAGTGTGTTGACAACCTGTATTCACACTTCCAGAACCCAAACCTTTTAGATAGAATAATCCCTTTAGGTTCCAAATGAGGCTTGAAATCGCCATATAAAAGCACCAGTTAAGAAGGATGGGGGGAAATGTTCAGCATGTGCTCCCTGCATGTGCCTTTACTTTACCTGGACAGTATACTTGCACACACCCAGAGTATTCCATAGTTTGATGGTTTTGTCTCGGGAGCCAGAGACAATTTGCCGGTTGTCAGAAGAGAAGGCCACACTCAGCACATCTTTGGTATGGCCTACAAATCGGCGAGTGGTGGTGCCCCTGAGAGGGAGGACTTGGTTACTCTCTAGACAGATTCTGCAAACATTCTTCCACAGTCACCCTGTTTCCCTGGCCTGGTTCTTCACCCAATGGAGCTGTGTTACCCACACAACCCTGGACATGGCTTTGATAAACAGCAAGCCCTTGGCCGAGAATCCCTTCAGAATTGCAGGACATGTCCTCACTCCCACGTGGGGATTGGCTGACAATGTCATCTGTCATCACCAGGATCCTCCATTAATGCCTAACCACGCAAGACTGAGCTCCCAATATACAACATGTTCAAACATGTTGCCTACTCCCAAGTGTAATATCTGATATAACTGCTAAAACAGACCACTCCTCAACAATTCTGTTATCTAATTAAAAGCAATGGGGAGAGAGGCCAAACAACCACAAATATCTTCTCCAAGTACTCTGCCTTACAGTTCCCATAAGTACCCAATCACTACCCTGGGAAACCTGATGGTATCTACCTGCTTTCTACCCAGCTTCCCCCCAGTGCCCCAGAGCAGCTACTTGCGTTGTGAGATCCCAAAGGCGAAGGGTTCCATCCCAGGAGCCTGAGAGGGCAAACTGGCCATCTGAGGAAATGACCACATCACTAACAAAGTGGGAGTGACCTCGAAGAGCACGCTGTGGGATACCATAGTTGGTCTCATCTCTGGTCAGCTTCCACATAATGATGGTCTTATCTAAGGGCAGGTAAAACAAAAAAGAAGACCCAGTGAAAAAACCCCACAGCTCACCATCTGACCTTCTGGATCATAAATCAAGGGCATTTGGGGTAGGGAAACTACCTAAAGGCTGAGAGAGTAGTTATTAGCCAAGTCCAAATAACCCTAGTCAAGAGTCAAGCAGAGCTAAGCGGCACCCTGAGAATTTAACTCAGGTGTGTGAAACTTTACCAGGTTATGGATGCCCCTTTCGGAAATCCAAAACGATTCCACATCTATTTACTGGGCTTCCCTAGTGGCTCAGATGGTAAAGCAGATGTCTGCAATGTGGGAGACCTGGGTTCAATCCCTGGATCTGGAAGATCCCCTGGAGAAGGAAATGGCAACCCACAACAGTACCCTTGCCTGGGAAAATCCCATGGACGGAGGAGCCTGGTAGGCTACAGTCCATGGGGTTGCAAAGAGTCTGAGCGACTTCACTTCCACAATGCATGCACACAGCAGGCTGGATGTGGAAGACTAGCTATGGGCCTCCTGAGACTACTTGCTAAGGGATGCAAGAAATACTAGCATTAGAAAAATCACTTTAGGCGCTAAGGACTGGATGCTTTCACTGCAATGTGTTGTACTTAACAAACTTTCCTATTACGTGCCATACATGATTGTAGCCTCAGATGAACTATTTTTAAATAGCGTGAACGCAAAAAGCAAGCGACAAGTCTCCAAATACACTCAGGTACAGAGAGAATGAAAAGCAAAAAAAAAAAAGTTGGGGGGGGGGGCGGCGGTGAGAAAGGGCTGCCCTGAAGCAGCCGAGAGACTAGACACGAGGTCCTCCTTGGAGTCCACTTTTTAATAAGCAGAGGGTCCGGGCAGCAGCTCAGAAACAGCCTCTGGGTTTCAGCATAGGCACTCAGATGGCATGTTGGGATCATCACGGCGCCGCCCGACCCGAAGGCTCCTGGGCACACAGTCACATACACGGGTTTGAGAGCTAGAGATTAAAAAGGCCCCAGCCTTGCAACCCTCCCGGCAGTCAGCTGTTTCGGAGTGCGCAAAGTGGGGGATGCCTCATGGGTTTCTCCGCGATGAGGCCTAGGCACAGGTCAACTCACAGCCCACCTCGCGGCCCACAGGCCCAACCATGTGACACGCACAACGACCCCTGCCCCATAATCCAGCACCTCAGCCCGTACCTCGAGAGGCGGACAATATCATGTCCGGGAACTGGGGAGTGGTAGCAATCTGGGTCACCCAGCCGTTGTGACCCTTGAGGGTGCCACGAAGGGTCATCTGTTCAGTCATGGCGACGGAGAGTGCGGGTGTCGCCGCAGCGACAAGGATGGAACTGGATAACTCAGAGAGGCGACCCACACACCCGCTTCCACCGCGGCCCTGCAGAGGAAAAGAGCGAGCCGCCCACGCCGGAACCGGAAATACCCGCCCTCCCGAGCAAAATGGCGCCCTCCCACAATTCACTTCTGCTCAAGATGGCAGCGCCATGTAGTTCAAAGGGAGAGAGAAAAAAAGACTTCTGGTCCAGAACACCGTACAACGTGATTTGGTAGCACCGTACAAATCCCCTTATTAAACTAACATGACTGAGTATTTTAAAAGGTTCCTTATGGTTGGGGCATGATGTCTCAAAAGCGGCAGGAAGGAAGTACACGCCCCAGAGCCTAGTAAGGAGAGCCTAGTGGCTTCACTGGCCCTACGTGGCACAGGCTGAACCCCTCCCTTTCCGCTTGGTGGCTCGGAGGGCATCGCAGAGGGAGCTTAATTTCATGGGCACAATTGTGAGTAACGGTGGGCAATGTGATAATACTATATTAAATTTTCAAAGTAAACTGCGTTCAGGTGAACTATTAAACCCTAACAGATTCCATGCGCGGGCGGCGACTCTTCCCTCAAGAGGTTTATTCACTAATGGTGTTGGGTGAGGAAAGACAGTCCACCCAGGACTAAGGCAGGAATGGGTTACAGAGAGGAAAACCGAGAATGAAGGATAAGTTAGTCTGTGGGCTGCTGTACAATAAACCCCGCTCCCACCTAAGAGGAGCGTGGAGAGCTCTCGCAGAAACTGAAAGGCCCCAAGAGGAAAGCTGGCTCGGGCAAAACCACCTCGTAGAAAGGTCCTTGGGTCTGGGCGGCCAGGCGTGCGCAAGTATTTCTTTTCTGTTTGTCACATGTATTATTTTCTCATGAAATGAGATCGGGAATAATAGTACCTATCTCACATGGTGTGGAGAGTATATCAGATAGGTAAAACACCCAGAAAGATCCCTGGCAAAGTAAATGCACAGAATTTAGCGAGCATCTCTTGGCTACCAGACGCAATTTTAGATTTTGGGAACACAGCTGTGAACAAGATAAAAGGGACCTGTTCTTTGTTTTTTGAGCTTACATCCAATGAGATGGGGAAAAGAGAGCTCAAGGGGGAGATTTTTAACAAAGATATGGGAGAGAGCCTTGGGGATTTATGGGTGGATGTTTCAGTCCGAGGAAAGAATTAGTGCCAAAGTCCGGGGCTGGAGCGTTGAAGGCCCTGGGGACCAAACCAATGCGATGGAGGTGGGGGCGGGGGTGGCAGTTGACAGAGGGCTTTGCAGGCTGGAGGAAGGACCTAGCAGACTACTAGAAGGCCTGCCTTTGGGAAGGAACAGCGTGGTACAGTGGCAAAGCTGCTACGGGCTATGGCTACTCAGATTTGTGAAGAAGGCCAGAATCCGTCCCTCGAAAGCAGCTACTCTCTTGGTGCCTCTGGCTTCCTCCACAGCCAAGTTGGTCTCACCAGGAACAGCCTATGCTGTGTTCCTGCACAGCCTAAGGATTCTTTTAAGGTTTCTATCATCTACCTTCCTGGCGCCCCCAACTGGCCCTCCTGTAGTTTTTCCAATACTGAACTCTACCCCTGCCTATGCTTTTTTTTTTTTTTTTTTTAATATTTATTTAGCTGCATCCTGTCTTAGTTGTGGCATGTGGAATCTAGTTCCCTGACCAGGGATCCCACCACGGCTCTCCTGTATTGGGAACACAGAGTTTTAGCCACTGGACCACCAGGGAAGTTCCTACCCATGCGTTTTGTTTCTCCTGTGATGGTGGGAGATCCTTGCCTTCACCCATCTTAGTATCCAGCTTGCTGCCCACAACTTGGGCCATGACTAAGCCTCCTTGGGTACTCAGCACAATGGAGAGGTGAGTGATTCTATAGTCATCTCTGTGGAATGTGAGATGTGTTACACAAAATTTCCTCTATCCTCAAGAACACTTGCTCCTCCACCTCCTACCTCTGCTCTCCAAAGACACCCTCACTCAATCACATTATTATATTTTTTCCCCCTCGAAAAACCTCATTTGGCTGTTTCTTGAATTTTGTCCAGGATACCCCTGTGGAATCTGCGTCCTTGAGGCAGGGTGCGAGGAAACCAGGTTTAAAAGAAGCCTGTAAGGTCACTCATACTGGCTCAAAGATGGGACCTTTCTGAACACCAGATTCTCTTCCAGAAGCCTCCCAGAGGATCCTTGCCCTCCCAGGTTCCCAGCCCACCCCTGCCCAGCCCCTCCCAGGTCCTCCCTGCCCTGTCTCTGCTCTGAGACAGTTGAAGGTGACTTTCTGAACCCGCAGGCTTCTCCCCACACTTGTCTTTAATCTTCAGATGATTCTGGCAGTAGCCCCTCCTATGGGGTCAAGGAGGGAATTTGGGATTTGCCCTGGTGCTCACCAGGACTAAGCTGGCAATGCCAGTAGAGGAGAGAGAGAAATGGGATGTAGTGGCCTTCCCCGTTGACCAGGCACCCTGAGGGATTCTGGCTTCCCACTTCAGAGCTCTTTTACAGCCACACCTGGTCTCTCCTCTCTTGGAGGGGAGGCTGGCAGGCCACAGCACCACTGAAGGACAGCCTTTAGCTGAAGGAGGCCTTGCCCTGACCCTGGGAATGCTAGGGACTTCTTTGGCTTTGGCTCTGAGTAGAGGTGGGGGTGGAGTGACCTTTGCAGCACAGCCACATGCAAGCCTGCTTCCCTCAAGGGCACGCTATGGCTCCCTGCTGCAGTGGTTCCCCACCTTTGTGACACCAGGGACCAATTTTGTTTAAGACAGTTTTTCCATGGACGTGGGGGTGGGTGGTTTCAGGATAATTCAAACACATTGCATTTATTGTGCACTTTATTTCTATTATTATTACATCAACTCTGCCTCAGATCATCAGGCATTAGATCCCAGAAGTTGGGGACCCCTGGCATGGAAGCCCTCACTTGGCCCTGGTTACGGGTCCGCCTGGACTCGTCACTCCTGTTGAGGAGGCTGTAGGTTGTTTTGGTTAGCAGAGGAATCCTGGCCCCTTCCAGCAGTGCTGTCCCTCAGCTGCTGGACAGTTTGAGAATCAGCTGCGCCTTTCTCAACAAAGTCTACTTACTACACTGGCCAAGTTGGGCCAGACCTCTTCCTTCTCATTCAGGGAATTTCTTCTCCAACCTCAGGGAAATGGAAGGCGGCTGGAGGCTCTCATCTGCCCTTTAGGGAAGACTCGGCTCTCCTCCAAGCTATCCTCCCACTTTTCCAGGCAGCCCATACCCTGTAGGTAGAACCAGTTCTGGCTCTGAACTTATTGCTGTCTCACCTACTTATTGTCTTAGCCCCTGGGCAGCCCCATCTTTCCCCTGTCCTCATGGGCACCACCTCTAGTCCACACAAGGTAAGAATCCCACAGAAGAAATTGGAGATGCTCTTCTAAGGAAGTCTGTCTCACCATTCCTTTCCTGAAGGAAGCCCCTAGGACCCACACAGCTGGAAAGAGTCCTTCAGATTTCTTGTTGGAGGCCCATGATCTCCAGGAGCAGAGGCCTCCATCCCCTCCTGCCAGCATTCAAGAGGTGGGAGAGGTCTTCCCTTGAATGCTGAGATGAGGGAGGACCTAAGGGAAAGGTGTATGGCTGGGACCGGAGGGCCTGCTGACTGCCAGCCCTGGGCAGATGGCTTCCCTTTGTTTTACTATCCTTCTGCAGACTCAGTGTGGTTGGCTCTGGCATACCCCACACTCCACTGTTACGACAACATTGGCCCTCCCTTGCTCCTCCAACTCATCCATCAATTCTCTCCCATACAGACAGAATATGCATTGTTCTGTCTGGAAGGCCCACCATGTCTTATCACCACCACCACCCCTCCCCCCTCCCCTTAGTTAAATCTAAGCTTCCTTCAGGTCTCAGCTCAAGTTGCCACATCTGGGAGGCCCTCTGTGACCCTCAGGTGTATGTCAGGCTCCTTTATTTAATGCTGTCCTACTAGTAGTGCAGTGTGCGTTGGGTCTCTTAAATTCTGCCAGCCTCTCCTGTGAGTGCCCTAAGGATAGGGATTAGGCTGTTTCTGCTCACATTTTGCATTCCCAGCACCAGGTAGAGGGTTTCGCATGTGGAAGATTCTAACTTTGGTGGTCAACCTCACAGGCTGACTAGTTAGGAGCAAGTAGTTAAAGGCAGGACATTCTAGGCAGAGGGATCAGCTTGGGGAGGAGATATACAAACTTGTGCATGGTTTGCATGCACAAGTTTGAGGATGATTATTTCAAGAGAGAAGGCAGAGTGAAATCCAGGGTAGGCAGTTCACCCTAGTGATTTTGTCCTGAAGCCCAGGACAGTCTCTTAAAGATTATCTCATCCCTCTCCTGCCTACCTGCCTACCCTTGATCTTACTGAAAGGCATTTGTTGTCAAAGTGGAGGCTAGGTTGGAGGAGTAAGACTAGAAAAAAGTAAGAATTCAGAAGCTGAACAAGAGGGTCTCCTGGAGGATCATGAGACTCTTATAAAGGAAGGAATAGAAGATTTACCAAAGGTCTTATGAGTGAGGGGTTTAACATCTCTTCCAGTCCATCTCTACCCTGCTTCCTCCATTCCAGGGTCTAGAGTCAGGTTCTGTATACAGAAGCTATGTAATGATTGAGGCCTAAAGAATTAAGTTCAAAAAGGCTGAAGACAGGGAAATGTGAGACTATAATTATAGGTTCTGTTCCATTCTTCCTAGTCAGAGGCAGGGATGTGGCATTAAATCAATGCTGGAAATAGATTTATAAAGCAATCACATGCCATTTTTTAATCTCTTGAAAGGTCCCTTGTTCGTCTTAGGCAGAAGTCTGAGGTCTAACAGTCCCTCAGAAAGCTGCTAACATATCCTGTGGGTCTTCCCTAAGAGATGGACTGGCATTCCCCAGGCTCTGGGTACTTTAGCACAGTGGTCCCCCACCTTTTCAGCACCAGGGAACATTTTATGGAAGACAGTTTTTCCACGGATGGGGGCAGGGTGGGGAGGTGGTTTTGGTTTCTCTCATCACTCACCTCCTACTATGTGACCCTGTTGGGGACCCCTGCTTTACCAGATGTGCAGAGTCACAGGCTGTGAAAGTGGGCATGATCTGGGCAAGTGGCTATATTCCAGGCAAGACTGTAAGAAATGCCAGCAAAAGGCATACTTCTTTGCTTTGTTACAGGATTTAAAACAGCACTCAGTGGTAGGGAGAAACAAAATGTGACCCAGGGTGCTTGTTCTCAGCTTTTTACCAGGAAGAGAATTTCATATGAACCAGGGTCAGGCGATTGTGTTGAAATGGAAACTTGAGGCTAACCAGCTTACTACACAGAGAAGGCAATGGCACCCCACTCCAGTACTCTTGCCTGGAAAATCCCATGGACAGAGGAGCCTGGTGGGCTGCAGTCCATGGGGTCTCTAAGAGTTGGACATGATTGAGTGACTTCACTTTCACTTTTCACTTTCATGCATTGGAGAAGGAAATGGCAACCGACTCCAGTGTTCTTGCCTGGAGAATCCCAGGGATGGAGGAGCCTGGTGGGCTGCTGTCTATGGGGTTGCACAGAGTCAGACACAACTGAAGCGACTTAGCAGCAGCAGCAGCAGCTTACTACAAGATATGAGAGCTGAGAAGCAGACAGCCCTCAGCCCATGTAACGTTTCCCTGCTCACACCTGGGTTAAATAGCCAGAGGGTGCTGAGAAATTCCATCCTTTGCTATAGAGGGAGAGAAGGGATTTTACACGCCTAGGAAATGGTAGTCAAAAAGGGGGTGTGACCTCCAGGGATCTTCTTGCAGACCACCTGGATCCTCCTTTGTCTTTGCAGGGCCCTGCTTGATGACAAGTGGAACTGTCAACCAGAAGGCCCTGACCAACTCTGGATCTGAATCTTTTAGGATGGGGGAAAAGGCAAGGAAGGTCTCAGCCTGAATGCAGCTAGGAGGAATAAGCCTCCTTGTTCTTTAAGGCTATTTCTAATTCAAATCCCTAAGGTATCCATTTTCACCCTTCTTTGGAAGCAGGAGAGTTGGGGAGAAGAGTAGCAGGTCTCCTGATAACAGGAGCCTTGTGGCATCTCCTCCTATACTTCCCACATGCACAGGTGAGCTGTTGCCCCAAGTCCAAGATTCTCTGAGGGCTCTGATTTGTGGGCAGACACTATCATTAAAAAGTTAAACCAAATAAAAGCTTATTTATATTTAAACTTGTATTGTTTTGAGGTTCTAGCCCCAGCTCTTTTGGGAAAGCAGGTAACAGTTTTTAGCTACTTTCCATTAGAATTCTCCTGTCACATCTCCCACATGTGATCTATATGGATCACAAGTGTAACTGGCTCAAGGCCATTTTGGTCAGATTTAAACAACAAAAAAAGCCGCCTTTTCTCCTTTTATACCTAAAAATATAACCTTACAGCCTCTCTCCTGATTGAGAAAAGAAAATTGTCTTTTCCTTTTGCACCTTCCATTTGGACTTTACTACTCTTGAGAGTCCTAGGAAGGATCAAAATTCAACCTGTTTCTGTATAGAACTATACAGTCCAATGTGATTTGATTCCCTTGTAGCTCATTCAGTAAAGAATCTGTCTGCAGTGCAGGAGACCTGGGTTCAGTTCCTGGGTCAGGAAGATCCCCTGGAGAAGGAAATGGCAACCCACTCCAGTATTCTTGCCTGGAGAATCCCATGGACAGAGGAACCTGGCAGGCTACAGTCCATGGGGCCACAAGAGTCAGACACGACTTAGCGACTAAACCACCACAAGCCATATGTGACTATTTAAAATAAATGAGTTGTACTAATCACATTGCAAGAGCTCAGAAGTCCTATGTAGTCAGTGGTACCTGTACCATATTGCATAGCACAGATTTAGAATACTTCCATCATTGCAGAAAGTCCTTAGAGCTGGTATAGAGGGCTACTGTCCCTGCCTCCTCTTTGTAACCCAAATTTATTGGTCAATAAATATGTGATAATTTTACTGTTATAGGATAGCTTCCAAAGGGGGTCAGGGATAAGGGGTGGGAAACAGCACAGAATCTCTAGGTCCTATAAAGGCTTCAGGAGGCATGGCACAGGGACCAGAGGTTGATGGCCAATGGCAGAGGAACCTTAGGTTTTAAAGAAGTGCTTTAAGGGCTGATGGATCAGTCCAGGGCTACTCCCTCTCTGACAGGAACAGAGGCTCTGGTCTTAGTTCTGAATACTTAAATACTGCCGTATGGCTCTGCTAAAACTAAGGAATAGCTGAAGTGATTGCCTTTTATTATTCATTGTTTCTAGATCTTATTTCATATACTGCTTTATCTTAGTCCTTGATGGCAGTTATATAGGCAACTCAGTTTAAAAAAAGGCCTGTTGACCCTGTTACCTGTATGCCAAGAACTGGGAGAAGTAGGGGTCTTAGTTAATCCATTGATGCTATGACTGCATTTAATAAAATTCCAGCTGGGTGAGGCTATTCTTCCCCGAACACTTTTAAACCTCCTTGCCAGGTACTGACTATACGGCCTAAGTGAGGCCAGTAATGGCAGGTCTGCAGATAGGACTAACTTTTCCGAGACTAAAGCAGTGGTTCTTAACCAAGGATACTTTTGCACCACTCCCTCCAAGACATCTGGCAACATCTGAGACATTTATGGTTGTCACAACTGGTGGAGGAGTGCTCCATACATCTAGTAGGTGGGATCCACAGATGCTGCTAAGCATCCTCAAATGCATAGACTATATCCCACCCCCCAAAGCAAAGAATTATCTCATTCAAAATGACAAGAGTGCTGAGGTTGAGAAACCCTGGTCTAGAACACAACATGGATCAGTTCTTTGTGCCAAGACTCATCTTGAGGTACAGGGTCAGAAGGATAGTAAGTAAGGCTAGCAAATGTCTGATAAATGGGGAAAGGAAAAAATTAGGAGTCAGTGGAACAGTGGCCTCCATAAAGATGAAGGGCATGTATAACTGGAGTGTGTTTAACTGTACTAGAATGCAAAGAGCTAAATTCATGGTACAATTGGAGTTCAGGATTTCAGGTTTGTAGCAAGTCTGTGTGAAGAAAAGGTCCAGGGTACAGCCACAGTAGAGAGGAGCAAGTTTAAACAGTCTGACTTGTGATACAGCAGTCAACAGCTGAACCTAGTAGGGAAGACATTCAATAAACAGATGAGCATCTGATGGATTTGGATATATATCAGTTTTTCTCAATGTTTTTGTAACCCACACCTTTTCTTTCCATATACCTTAACACCTCACATTCTCCTTCCTTCAATGTTATTTAAAATTACAAAATTAAGTTTCATGACTAAAATTAATCAAAGAAATGGTAAATTTTGGAAGGCAAAAATTTATTCAAATGATATAATAACCATGTCACTGTTAAGCCTTAACTTTTCTTTCCTGGATGGTGTAGAAAATGCAACAAAACACAAGCTGCTTTGACAACACTCTTGCGGTATTTTCTCCCACAGTTAGTTATACCAATTTAAAAAAAAAGCTTTTAAGATATAAGGAGAAAAATGGAATAATGTAGGATTAAAATCTGAAAATTTCTAGTCAAAACAATCCAACTTTGAGTTCCACAAACTCCTGAAGTTCTTCTAGTGAGAAATGAACATTAAGTGTGAAACATGAGACATTCTTCCCAAAGTTACCACAGGTAGGTTTTAAGAACAAAGTCAACAAAACATCACCCAGAATAGTTTTAGATTTCCCCCCCCCTTTTTTTTTTCCTGGAAATAACATTCATGAATCTGGTTCTTGAAAGATTAGCCAAGAAAACTGACATTTTTCATATGAGTTTGCCATTTGTAGAGATTTTTGGCAAGTGCTTAAAGTGCTCATTTCATAACAAGCAGTGATGTTGGTGTCTGTTCCTTGACATTTCAGGGTCAATGTATTTATTTTAAGCTTCAATGTGTTAAATTCTGCTTTAAGTTTTAAAATACAGATTCTTTATCACTGGTGTCCCAAAGTAGTTGTTCTGTCCATAAGAAGTTCAGGTGAACCAAGTTTTCTGATCAAGGAAACTCAGTGCATGACAGGAAATACTCTGAACAGCATTCAGATTTTTGAAAACCAAGGCAAACTGGGATCAGATGGACTACTTTTCACAACAGTTATGCTGACAGCAAGGCTTAAGATTTCCAGCAGTTTATGGGCAGGCTGATGAAGTCAATGCTTGGTGGTGACTGCTACAGTACATCTCTCCAGTTTTCTTCAATTTCTGACAAAGACCCAGATCTAAAACATGCCATTGCTGTAGTGCCATTAACATATACTTCTCTATTTTTTTCTTCCAACTAATTTCATTTCATACAACCTCAAAAATACTGTCTTTAGTGCTAGGCTTAGTGAAAATAGCACATCCAGAGTTTTTAAAGCCTTACTCTGAACAAAGCAAAGTACGATTTTCTTTGTCAGTAGATTAATCTCCACTAAGAGCAAAGGATGAGCTGATGTTTGTTTTGTTTTTTAAACCCGATGTTTGATAGGCTCAGTCAATGAATTCAGATGCAGAAGTTGATGAAGAAATTCTGGAATTCCTCAATTTCCTCTCAAAGTTATGGCGGCACTCGGGATGCAAGGTTTCACTAGTTTCTCCATTTTTTTCTCCTTTGCAATTAAAAGAGTTATTTAGTATTAGGCAGGTATTCATGGCCTTTGAAGATTCTTATTAATATTCCAATACTGTCCAATCTTAAAACTGCAGAAAATTGTGCTTTGCAGAATACTTCACTGTTTTTAGTGGCATAACTTTTAACAGTGTTTGGCATGTGTCACTGCCCAACACTTTCAGATAACTCATCTGAAGAAGCTGACCCTATCTTCTGCATCATTCAGGAATACAAACTTGATAAAAGCCTCAAAAAATTTTTTGGCTGCTACCTTTAGCTACCTCAAGGAAAAGAACAGAAAAGCAGGAGTACTGATGATGGAAGCCTCTGGTCCCTCTTGCAGAGCGATGAATGATTTTACCGGCGGCAGCTGGGTGGCAGGGCAATACAGGCATCCAGTTATGCCTGAGCCTCAACAAGTGAAATCTTTGTTCATTTTCTTTTTATACACCTGTCTGCTGGCTAAAACCTGACACCATTTAACGGTGCCCTTGGTCAATCTAAACAATCTTACTTCCATAATCCTCTGATTCTAGCTTGAAGAGTCAAGATGAACTCTTAACTCATGGGATGAACAAAATGGAAGATGTAAATAAGTAAGTGTTTCAGAGCTAAAAAAGCCTCTTATACAAAATTAAACTTTAAGGAATAGCAGTATGAATGGTACCATATCCACAACAAACATCTCTGGGTATCCAGTTTGTTATATAACTCAGATTATAGGCTTTACTCTGAATACTTCTTGGTCTGTCTTTGTATTCCCACCAGCCAAGGAGTTCTTTCCAATTTATTTCTTATATTATGAAAAATTAAATCTTTTTTTCTTTTTAACATTACAATATTAAGTATGATTTCATAAACTATAACTTTCCTCATACCCGGCAATGCTGATATAATGTGTGAAGGAAGGAGGACAGAATGCTTTCTTTTCTATTTCTGAAAATCACTAAACTGTTCCCTGAGTCTATGAGTAACAACTTCCTACTGTAGCCCCTAAAACTAAAAAAGCTTGATCACCTCCAAAGGAGATTAAAATTTTGGTGAATTAATAGCTGACAAGAGAGAATTTAATGTAAACAGAAGTGTGTGGTGGCTAATGTATAGCAAATTAAATAAACCATTATACAAAAACAGTTCCATATAATGTTAACTATTATTGTATCATAAGATTCTAAATCATGCTACTGTAAGATGCATGTTTACCAATAAAAAACAAACTATAAACCATATAAAGAAGGCCTACACAATTATTACCTCTTCAGTGTAATTCCTGTGTTTGGTATCACCATCAACCTAAGTTCTGGTATATGTTTGAAAAAAAAAGTTTTATTTTCTTTTAAATAGTATATATTTTGAAAGGGATTATCTCCAATTTAACTTGATTGTGCTGTTTATACTTACAAGTGTGCTTTATAAGTAATTTCCGAGGTTTCAAATGAGTGTTAGCTGGCTTCCCAAGATAAAGAGATCACCTCTTTTTCTCTTGTCTAAACTAGCTTTCAATTAAAATTTTGGTTTCAGAAATTCTTTTCAGGAAATCCTAGCAGAGGAATGAAAGGTTACCTCCTCTCCTTAGCTTTAGGTACTAAACCCCAGAAGTAGAGGTAGAGGACATAGTTTCTTCTATAAGCAAACTTAATTATTACCCTGGGGGGAAAGCAGATACTAGGGTTTATCCTTAAATCATATGAACATGATGGAATTAGCAATGGTTTTTTAATGAAGATTTGTGTCTTAACTGTGTACTTACCAACAGTTACTGTGAAACGGGGCGGCGGGGTTGCGGGGGTGGGTGGGTGAGGGATGATAATATCTAATACATAATGCCTATAGGGCAGGGTTCTGTTTGTGTTTTGACTGCAACCCAGAGTAAGCGATATGTTTTGTGGCCCAAGTATACACCAGTGTACATATAATTTAAAAGTTTCATAAAACAATACTTACCTTTACTATGCTCCCATGCACTCGATATTTTCTCAGTTCATTTAAAAATAATGCTGGGCATGACCCATTTAAGACCCACTAATTGATCAAAACCCACAGTTTGAAAACCACTGCTGTAGAATATGAGAAAATACACTTTATAAACTGTAAAGCACTACTGAGACATAAGCAACTGCTACTAAGATTTTTATGGACCTGAAGACAACCTTTCTCTCCTTTGGGTACTGCTAGGAGTCATATCCATTTAGGCTTTTTGACAGTCTTCATGCTGTCACTGAGATAATTCTCTAATACTCAGATCAGAACTAGAAAGCAAGGTTTTAACCAAATCAGAACCCAAATAAATTAGAGGAAACTAGTGGAAAGCCAAAGAAACATCTGTTTAGTGCTTTATGGTTTATAAAATACTTTCATATAAGATCTCTCTTCATCTTAACAAGCCTAGGGGAAAAGTAAAGCTAAGAGATTGAGGGCTGCCCAAGATTAGACAGTAAGTTTTAGAGCCAGATCATCTGATTCTAAATCCTTAACTTCTGCTATGATAAAGTAGCAGGTAAGGAAAATGATCAGGGCAGGTTTATTCTGATGTTTATGTCCTCTGCCTTTCTCTACAGGGGAAATGGGCCGCACTGAAGGCAGGAAAGTAACTCCAGACTTATTAGGCAGGTATGTCCAGCTGCTCTTATTAGCAGGAACCACACCCTGGCTTTTTGGTCTACCAATTAGCCCTCAGTTTTGACACTGCTTGTGCTGTGTCCTAAATGTTTAGTTATCTACAAGCACTATAGCTTTCCATTCCTGTGTATTAAGGGTCCTGGAGTCTTGGTCAGGTATAGACTCAGTACTTATATAAGTGGGAAATTAAGTCGGGGAGTGGGGAGGAGGCTGTCACTTGTACCCCCTTACACCTGGGCAAATTGAAAGGGAGTAAAGACAGTGATCAGCTCCTGATTACTGTCTTTAGTCTTTACTCAGTTTCCTCTGGGGAAGCCAGTCAGCCTCAGCCAATGTTTCTTTTCTCCACATACGTCCATCTCTCTTCACCCTGTACCTCATCCCTCACAAAAAAAAGAGGCTCAGCTACAAAGTACCCAGCTGCCCTGGTTTCTCCTTCACTTCCTTCAAATCCCCACATTTTCCCATGCTGCTTACCTTGTACTCATGTACCACTTCATCTAATGGCACCACACTATGCTGTTTGTGGCTCCTGGATTCTCGACATATCACACAGATGGCCTCTTTGTCCACCTCACAGTAGAGTTTCAGAGCTTCCTGGTGTTTGGAGCAGATGCCCTGATCATTCACCCGGCTCTCTCGATTAGGAGTGGGACACATCTGGCGAATTATCTGGACCATGTTCGCCAGCTGCAAGTTGGGACGAAAGCTGCGACGCTTAAAGCTCTTTCGGCATTGGGGGCAAGTGAACTGCCGTGGAGGGGCTGGAGGCGGGGCCAGGTGAGTGTCAGGGTACAGCTCTTGGTCCTCCTCATCGTATTCTTCCAAAATCTCCTCCTCTTGCAGGTAGACGTTAATTCTCAGGTCATGTCTCAAGCCTCCCAGGTGGTAGTCCGTATCTTCCTCCTCTTCTTCTTGGTCCCACACATAATCCATTCTGTCCCTTATGCCACCGTCACCGACCCAGGGTTCATCATCCTCTTGGTCCTGGAACAACTCCTCGTCAGCATCCCCCTGGTATAAAACCTCCCGAATGGAGTTGCCCCATCCACCGATGGCCCCTACTGCCTCGTCGTCGTCCTCGTCCTCCTCCCATTCATCTTCCTCTTCCTCCCTGTCTTGCTCATTATCTTCCTTGCCCCACAGCTGGGTCACACACCCTCGGCAAAAGTTATGACCACAGCCGATGGACACGGGATCCTGGAAGTAGTCCAGGCAGATGGCACACACGGCTTCCTCCTGAAGTGTCTGCAAGGGATTAGTAGTGGCACTGCCTGCCATCTTAACGCGCTGCCGGTTGGTGTGGATGCGCCAGTTCAGAGCCGAGGAGCAGGGGACGCACCTGCGGACCTGCCTCCAAGCTACGCTGGTGATTCAAAGCTGTCCCCAACTCTGCTCTCCTTCCTCAGGCTCTCAGAGAAGCCTTGTTTCCTTCTCTCAGGCGCTCCCTGAACTCACAGCTGCCCTCCGAAGGCAGTGGGGAAAGAACCAGACTGCGGGCCCCCACTGCCCTTCGAGACTCAGCGTTCAAATTCAGACCACTCCACGCTTATCGCCTGCCTCCGGGTGTGCGCGACCCGGCGGCGTTCTCCTCAGAAGCCGGCGCTCCTCATCCAGTCGGAGGCAACCGAAAATGACGTAGGCACGCTCACACGCGGGAGACGGCGGACTGGGCAGGCGGAGGACCACCTCTCTATGGTGCCCCCGGAAACGCGCCAGGCGAGAACCCCGGCTGCCCATTCTGCTATCACAGATAGGAAAAACTGCCTGGTCAGAATGGGTGGAGGCGGCTAGAGAATCAGTTTAAGCCATGAGTTTTCTAATCAGCCAGACCCAGAGGGTCCAGCAGCCGCTCAGGAAAGCGCGTCCCCGCATGTACCCAAAAGGGTCGTAAGTGCGGCGACCAAGCTCTGGTGCTCTCCTGTATTTCCGACCCCCGTCTACCCAGAGGCTTTTGTGTTAGGGAGGACTCCTGCGAGGCTCCCGCGCTCGAGGGTGTGGTCTGTAGGAACCTGGCGGGATTGAGTTTGCTGTGCCCCTGAGTGGCCGTGAAGTGGAAGAATCTCGCATAAAACCTGGGTGCTTCCAACTTTCCTTCTCAGATCAATTCACCCCTTTCTTGCTACCTGCCCTCAGAAACCTTAGACTCAGCATACCCTACACCGACTTCGTCTGTGGATCTTTTCACCTCCATCTGTAATCCTTCCGTTCAGCATCTTTTCTCCATGCATGCGACTTCCCTGGTGGCTCAGACGGTAAAAGCGTCTGCCTAGAATGCGGGAGACCCGGTCTTGATCCCAGGGTGGGGAAGACCCCCTGGAGGAGGAAATGGCAACCCACTCCAGTACTCTTGCCTGGAAAATCCCATGGACGGAGAAGCCTGGTAGGCTACAGTCCATGGTCACAAAGAGTCGGACACGACTGAGCGACTTCACTTTCTTTCCATGCAAGCACTCATCCACTTACCCAAATAACCATTCATTTTTCATTCATCCCTCTGCCTTTCCATTCATCCATCATATGCACGAATGACCCTTCCATCCATTTATCCACCCACTTTCATCTGTCCACATTATAAGAACAATAACAACAGAAAATGAGTGAGGCATGATAGGGTCCTTCAAGGAGTTACAGAATTATAGACGTTTGGTCATCTGTCACCCAAGGTTTACAGGGTCTGTTTGTTTAACTTGGCCCTCATTGAGAAGTATATTGCACATATTGATCCAATACAGGCTTCCACATATATGACAGAAACAAAATTTGGGGAAATTGTTCTTTTCCTTGAGGCATTCATATCACTCTGATATGTTCTGCTTCAATAAGATACTGTTCAAGACCCACTGGAGTGACTGCAAAGTGACCTCACTAATTGGTCAGTTTGGTGTGAGGAACTCCACTTGCCCTAACAGAAACTTCAGACAACCTTGGATCCCGTGCTCTTCCTCTCTGAGCCTGAGCTTGAACACAGAGCAAGAATGATAAATGCACTATTCAACATGGTATATACAGCTCCTCTATCATAGTGCTGAATATACAGCTAATACTCACTATATATCTGCAGAGTAAATAAGTGAAACCCAACAAATTGCTAGGATCAAGTCCTACTGATTTTTGTCTCCTCAAATCTAGGTCTTCTCTATTTCTGTTTCTTCCAGCCTATATTTTACCCTATTAGCTTCCAAATGGGCAAAAAATTTTCTGAAGGGTCATTTGCACTCATTTCAGTGCATCCTTCAGCCATCAGTACCATTTACATGAAATGAAGGTCTGACACACTCTTGCCAGGCTGTTGCCTCTGTCTTTGGCCATGTTGTTCACTCACCTAGAAGGCTCGCACTTTGCTGCTTCATGTAGGTATAATCCCTAATTAAGCTTCAGGTCTCTGCCTAGGCATAAACTCCTGAAGGAGACTCTTCCCAGAGGATGGCACTGAAAGTCAATTCCTAGGCAGGTTGATAAGAAGTCCAGGGTCCCAGAGGAGGAGGGGAAGGGGGAGGAGGAGGAGAGAGGGGTCCCGAGCCCTCAAGAAGGAGAAAGGGGTCTGGGGCTCTCAAGGGGAAAAGGATAAATGATTTTTTCTACATTTTTTTAATCTTAGGCAACATAACAATTTTTCTTGCTCGAGGACATGTTTCTTCTTGAGAACCTTTTGACTAACCCTGTCATCTTAAAATGTATGTTATGGGAATGGGTCTGGTAAGACCTTTCTGTTGTTAGTTCTAATCTTGTTAATTTAAGATGTATGTTGTGGACATGGGTCTGGTAAAAGTATATAAGGCCTTGATAAGACTAGCAAGTGGGGGCACTGTCGTCCCCCTTCTGATGTCCATGTCAGAAGTTTTCTGTGTCCCTTTTTCACTTTAATAAAACTCTATTACACAAAAACTCTTTGAGTGATCAAGCCTGGTCCCTAGTCCCGAAGCTGCACCTTTCACCATGAGCTATCAGCACCAGCCAGTGTTCAGACCCCAACCCTGTTACTCATTTTCTGTATGACCTTGGGTTAGCTACTAACATCCCTGTGCTGCAGTTTTCCCACATGCAACATAAAGATGATAGTAGCACACGCATCATGTGTGTCAGTCGCTCAGTCGTGTCCGATTCTTTGTGAGCCCATGGGCTGTAGCCTGCCAGGCTCCTCTGTCTGTGGAATTCTCCAGGCAAGAATCCTGGGATTGGGTTGCCATTCCCTTCTCTAGCAGATTTTCCCAACCCAGGGATTGAACCCAGGTCTCCTGCATTGCGGGCAGACTCTTTACTGTTTGAGCCACTAGTGAACCCTAGCACATACATCATGGGTTGTTGTAAAACTGGATTAATTGTAATGGTTAGAACAGTGCCCACTGGAGTTATTTTTGTGTTTTTGTCACCTGCCACTATACTCCTTTCCTGTAGTAGATAAGTCTCAGAAGAAACTCTCCCTTATCTCTTATTCTCTCTTACTTCAAGTATGTTCAGGTGATTGGAACCCTGAGGGGAAAATAACCCACCATATGTCATCCTACTTTTTTTTTTTGTCCTCAGGGTCCAGAGCAGGGATCAAACTCCTCCCCACTGAAGTGGAGGTGCAGAGTCCTAACCACTGAACTGACAGGGAATTCTCTGTTATCCTAGTGGTTCTGAGAGCCTTTAGTCTGGAGAGGGCAGGAGTTGAAACCCAGGTCTTCCCTGTGTAAAGTGGGACACATATCCATGGTGTTTATTTGTTAGAAAACAAACATGTGAGCTCCCATATACAATCTGAGAGCCATCCTGGAGGTTATGACTGAGAAGCCACTGTGGGTAATATGTACAACAGGAACTGGAATTGAGTTTCAAGGCTGGAATACTTCCCCATCCCTGAATGCAGGTTCTCCCCTGCACATGGAAGGGGGTGGGCAAAGAGCTGGGGAGCAGACCAAGAGAAGAGGGGCCTGCTTATGAAAGCAAGTTCCTGCTTGCCCCAGGGAGCAGAGCCCAGGTGGGAAGGAGAGCTGGAGAAAGAGCAAGGAGGAATGAGTGAAAGAAGATGGTGAGAGGAGGCTAGAGGGAGCATCCTGAGGGAACCAACGTGACTTAAACATATAGTGGATACCCATTCTCAAGAATACCTAGCTGAATGAAGACCTAATTCAGTACCTATTTTATCTTGCTTTTCTTCTAAATACCTCCCCTCAAATCTAAGTGGCACCTGAGAGAGGGGCTTTGTTTAGATTCCTTCATGTTGGGAAGCCTTGCTGATATTTTCCAGGGTATACAGGAGGCTTGGTTTTAAGCCCTCTTGCAACCTGTACCCTCAGCAACCAGGCGCACTCTCCTGTTCACAGAAGGACTGCCAGCCTTCTCTTGAACTCAAATGGGGGCTGCGGGTAGTTGGAGCAGACCACTTGGCCCACACAGGGCCTCAGGTGTCATTGTCCCAGGGAAAAGAGAGCTGTGGAGGGCAATCAGGAGCTAGGGCTCAGCAATGAAGGTGGCTGCCAGGGCATTTTTCTCAGGATTCTGATTTCAGAAGATTTATCCAGCCTTTTTAGGCTGAAGAATCCCACACAATGGCAGATGATTATATTCCAGTTGATAGTGAAGGAGGCAAGCATTTGTCACACAGACACCAGGAACCACTTTGTCAGAGGTATCCGAGAGGCAGTGTAGCATGGGCTTGACCACACAGGGGTTGGCAAATCTGGCCCTCGGTTTCTTTTTGTAAGGCTCAAGAGCAAAGAGCCATTCTTAAATTTTAAAGGAGTTGTAAAACAAGAAAACAAAGGTGAATATTTAGACAGAGACTGTGGCCAGAAAAGTCTAAAATATTTACTGTCTGACACTTCACAAGAAAACTTACTGAACCCTAGGATATGGGGTTAGAATGGAAGATCTCCAGAATGCCTTGTTGTTTTTTTTAATCAAAGTATAGTTGTTTTACAATATTGTGTTAGTTTGAGGCATAGAGCAAAGTGATTCAGTTACACATATATACTTATATATATTTTTTCCATTATGGTGTATTAGAGGTTACTGAATATAGTTCCCTGTGCTATATAGCAGGACTTTGCTGTTGGTGGTGGTTTTTTTGCTCTGCCACGTGGCATATGGGATCTTAGTTTCCTTACCAGGGATGGGAGTTGCAAGCTGCTGCATTGGAAGCACAGAGTCCTAAGCACCAGACTGGCAGGGAAGTCCCCAGAATGCCTTCTAATGTTACAATTCTGGTTTGTCTCTACGCTCTGGGTTCAAGACTCAGGCTTGTCCACCATGCCCTAGCACTGTCTCCTCCCTGTCAGAGTCCAGAGGTCCTGGCTGGACAGAGTGAGTATGACCAGTGGGTCAGCCTTGCTCTTCCTTAATACAGGCCCAGCCTCTTCTCTGCCTTGGCTGTGGTGCAGAGAGATTGGGCTTCCTGGGTCTCTTCCCAATCCTGACTCTGGCACTGTGGAGTAAAGGGACCTGGAGGGTCAGGCCTTTGGCATAGACAGCTGGAAGGTTGACCCCCTCCTCCCTGACTGTTTGCTTTGAGATGAGGTCGTGTGGTTCCATTTGTACTGTGTGGCAGTTTGGGGCAAGGAGAGTCTAGAAAAACACAGTTGTTAAAGAGCCTATGTCCTTGATTATGCTCTTGATGCCACACTGATCTGTGAACATTTCCAGGAAGTTAGAGGGGAAAAAGAATAGCAGCCCAGGGCTGGGCCTTCCTGTTGGCCTTTGTCATTAGTTCCCATCTGACCAGGCCGTGGCTGCTTGGATATCCTGCATAATTCATCATGGTACCCAGGGCAGGCATGTCCGGGTCTCTGAGTTCTGGATGGACTTGGGAGCAGGAGAGGCAAGGCTGGAACAGTGAGGGAAACTGGGTAAGTCAAGCTGCACTGGAGATGATATTGTAAGAAGGCCTTCCTGTTTGGAGAGTTTGGATTCTAATGGTATTCTTTGAATACCCATGATTTATTATTATTTAATTAGTGAATTCCTTCATTCATTTGACACATAATCACAGCGCCAGGCCACACTGAACAACCAGAGAATTCTGTTCTGAATGGAATAGCCCTTCAAGAAGTTGTGGTTTGGGATAAGACTCCTGAGTAAGTGGTTAGCATGTGAGATTTGTGCAAATGGGAGTAGGGAGGCCATCAGGGTGGCCTGAGGCTTAGAAATATGACTTAGCACTCCACCCACAGGTTCTGAGCCACAGCCCAGAATGGCTGACAGAAGGAAGCAGTTCCCTAGAGAGGCCCATGGTCGTGCCCTCAGGACACAAAGTCAGTGCCCTGCTGGATAGGAAGGCTGTTCCCTCAGATCAAGGATTTGAGGGAGGAGCCCTTGCAAACCTGCCATCCCACCCCTGCCAGATTCCCATGCCCTTTGTAGGGCACTCAGAACCCTTGCCTTCCTGCCTCTGTCCACTCCTGAGACCATGGTGTCCATCGGTGAAGCTGAGAGGAACACTCAGGGCTAAGACCAACTCCCTCTGCATTTGCCTTCTGTCCCCTCACAAGTTTCTCCCCTGGCAGCAGTGGCTGGGGAAGGAAGCCAAGAGAGGCAGATGTCCAGGCGGGTTCAGTTAGGCTCAGAGAACCAGACTTTGGTTGAGACAATTGACCAGCTGCTACTAAGCAGTGAAACAAAAATGGGGGTGGAGGGACTTCCCTGGTGGTCCAGTGGTTAAGTGTCTGCCTTGCAATTCAGGGGACTTGGGTTTGATCCCTGGTTGGGGACCTAAGATGTCACATGCCCTAGAGAAACTGAGTCCGCACTCCACAACTACTGAGCCGGTGTACCACAATGCATGACGCAACGAAGGTCCTTCATGCTACAACCAAGACTGATGGGGGCAAATAAATAAATAAGTAAATATTTTTTAAAAAGCCAAAAAAAACAAAAATGGGGGTGGAGCAAAACCTGGGTTATGGGAGACAGCCATGCTTTCTAAGCCTGCTCATCCCTTGGTGCCATTAGACCCCTGGGTTCACTCCTACTGGTTGTGGGGTGGTAATTGAATTGTGTTCCTTTATTTCAATTTTTGCAGCTGCACCAGACATAAACCAAAATATGTTGGGGTGTGGATGGGAGGTAAAAGAAATGCGCTTGAGAGAGAGCTCACAGCCTGGACAGGAAGGACTCTAATGTGAGAGGCCTCAAAACCTCAGCAGAGGGAAGTAGTGTGATGGGGGTGGGGCAGTTAGTGAGAGGGTCAAATTATCAGGGGTTCAAAGAGGTGCTTCAGGATCCTTTTAGGTCCAAAATGTATTATTTTATTTTGTATTTATATATGTTTTTTGTTTTGTTTTGTTTTCCTAAAATGTATTTTATGGTTCTATGTCACAAAGAGTCGGACATGACTGAGCGAGTTCACTTTCACTTTCATGGGCAAAACACCTGAACTAGCCTATAAGGGAGATATGATTAAAACAAAATCGATCCAGTTACCAAAGATTTCATAATCTGTTTATGTAGCAGATACTTCTTGAACATCAGGACAGTGGAGCCACTGGCAGCAAAAAAGCTGGTAGGTTCTGCCTGGGGTGTCAAGTTTGGGGTGGGGGCTACTCCAGCAGGGAAGGGTTAGTAGGACTCAGGAAAGGGGAGGAAGGCCCCTCAGGCCAGGGTAGCAGTTTAACAGCTGTCTCCTTGCCTCAGGCATTTCTATCAGCTCCTTGGTCCCAGAACCCCAGGTTTTCTTGTAAATGTTATGTTCTGATGAGAAGATCAGAGGCTGGGTGGACAGAGTGAGTAAAACCAGCAGGATAAGGCAGTGAGGTGCAAAAACCAGGGTTTGTGGATGGATATCCAGGACAGATGTAGATTGCATGTCCCTTGCCCTCTGGCAGTTTCTAAACCAATTAGCCAGTGAGGCTAATGGAAGAAGGAAAGACCATACCCTTTAGGGGCAGGTGCCAGGGGCCCTGCTGCTGTCCTACAGGGGCTGTTATGGCAGTGTTCTAGTTTATGGCCTCTCTGCCCCTTGTTTCTCATTTGGAGAGATGACCCCATAATTCCACAGTCCCAGAAGTATTCAGGGTCCTAGACACAGGGAAGCCCAGAACTGGACAGGAACTTCCAGCCTATTCTGCCCAGTGTTCATAATTACAGAAGCCAGACCCTATATCTAAGACTCCCTGAATACACCACCCCCTTGCATCAAAGAAGTCATGCAGATTGTCAGTCTAAGGGCTACACTTGGTTGGATGAGATCAAAACTGGGAGGTGGATCTGGAGGGTCTATAGAGGAGCCTGAAATCTTCGGGGTATGTGTGGGGTACTGAAGGGTGACCCAGCTATAGCAATTCAAAGAGAGAAAGACTAATCAGAAGGCTCCTTCTATCTGCTTCTTCCCAAAAACATTCTGCCTCCACTCCTTCCCCAGAGAAGAAAGTTCCACTTCTTCTCAGGAGGCCCCAAGTATACCCAGGGCTGAGGGAGCCTTGAGGGTCCACTTGGGCACTTGTGCCTCTCATTGGTGGGGACCAGACCTGACCTTTGTTCTAACTTATCTCACCACACAGCCAGAGAACTGTAAAAATAAAACACGTTTATTACCACAAAACCTTATTAATACAGGTCCATAATCCCTTACCCAAAACCCTTAGAGCTGGATATAGTTTAGAATTTAGAATTCTTTGGGCTTTAGAAATATACCAAGATGTGAATACTGAATATTATATAATACTACCAGAGATGTCTGGGGTGACATCCAATAATCCCCCAAATCAATATTTCTGTGAAAAAATGTGAAAAGGCACACTAAAGGAAGTTAATGAAGAATATGAATAACCCCACTTGACTCTTTTTCTTTTTTGTTCAATAGTGGGGCATGTGGGATCTTAGTTCCCTGATTAGGGATCAAAACTGTGCCCCTGGCAGTGGAAGCACTGAACCTCACTTCACTTTAGGATTTTTTTTTTCCCCTCCTGCCCCTCTCCCAGGTCATGTTTTGATGACAAAGTTGGGAAGATGCTTCTAGCTTCCAGAGGTTTTTGTAGATTTCAGAATTGCAAAAAAGGGATTGTAGACCTGTACTTACTTGCCCATTTACAGAACAGCTCAGTTACTGTTGAGGCTTTGGTGCAGTGGTGAGGTGGCCAGGCTGTAGCAGCCAGACTGCTTGTCCTCACATCCCAGCTCTGGCATGAATCAGCTGTGGGACCCTGGGCCTCAGTTTCCTCACCTGTACCACAGAAGTATTCATTCCCCCCTACACTCATGCTTGGAAGACTAAATAGCTTAGTATACAATAAAGTACAAAATAAAGGGCTTCCCTGGTGGCTCAGATGGTAAAGAATTTGCCTGCAACGCAGAAGACCCAGGTTCGATCCCTGGGTCTGGAAAATCCCCTGCAGAAAGGAATGGCTATCCACTCCAGTATTGCTGCTTAGAGAATTCCATGGACAGAGTAGCCTGGTGGACTACAGTCCATGGGGTCTCACAGAGCTGGACGTGACTGAGCGACTAACATACAATAAAGTGCCTAGAACTCTGCTTAGTATGTGGTTTGCACAGCATATATGGGGCATGACAACATCAGTGAGAAAGACAGACATATAAGACACGTCTTCAGTACAAGTCAATCATTACAAGCTCACTGCTTAGGTTCTACAGGCCACCAAGGTAGGTTGACTCTTTTTCTAGTATTACAAGCGTTCACATCCTTGGCCTTTGAGCCTCCCAGGGCTGTAGACATAGAGGTTTCAAACTCTCCACAGGAGGCTCTGTCGCACTTTGGGGTCAGCTGAAGGGGAGGCAGCGGGTGCTCTGGAATGGGTCTGACCTTGTGTCCTTATGACAATGGAGAGAGCTCTCTCTGCCTCGGCTCTGGAGTCCCAGCTGCTAGCACACCAGATGGCCCTGAGACTGGATTCTTGTTCAGAGAGGAGATAAGGGGTTTCTGCTCCACTGAACATGCAAAGGTGAGGCTGGGCCTTCTCCAGACATATCCTTCACAGGCATTTTCATGTGACACAGAGAAAAGGGGTCTTTTCCTACTCTATCAGTAACCTGTGCCTATTGTAAAAATTCAACAATTCAAAAGGATAGGACATAGGGAAAGTATGGTCTGAATTGTGTCCCAACCTTCAGTTGCCTGGGACTAACTAACAGGTCTCCAGGTACCTGTCTTCTGAGCTTCTCCTCAAATACAAAAGGATACCACACACCACACATACACTCCCCCTCACATGCACCTCATATATCCTCTCACCCTCAAACATACACACCCACACATCTTCACCCTAACACAGCTCCTCAGTTTCACACACCTACTCTTACTGCCTCTCCTATACCCTCACACACCCAACACTCTAATCTATACAGAAGGAGATCATACATATATACAGAACACACCTATAAAAGAAGCAGGCAGTCAGTCATTTCTTTCTGATGCTAGCAGGTTCACACAGGATGCTGCCCCTATAACTCTTGGATACTTTTCTGGTTTTTCCCTGACTGCCCAGACCCTTGGTTTTCAGGTTGGGCAAGTGGGAATGAGAGTAACATTGCCAAACTCATAGAGTGCCTGAGAAGCTCAAGTGGGATTTACAATTAACATGAAATCACTCTGCAAATTGTCAAGTGTAAGAGAAGCTGCGGGATTACTACAGCCCCCCTTCCCACCCCCCAAACTGGAAATAATTAGACTTTTAAAAGGGCTTCAGGAAGAGGGTAAAGCCATCTTAGTGGCACAGACTGCTTGTAAGAAGGCTGGTGGGGATGAAGAGGGTTCAGTTTGGGTTGGGTGGGCCCTTCACAGATCACATGAGCCAGCCAGTGCACACTCCACAAAACACATCCTTGATTTGTGACAGTGACTTCTGTCAGCAGATGAGTTGAGCAGCTCCTGATCTTGCTGGGCTTTGAGAATTATGGGGGTCCTATTCACCTGCAGGAAGAAAGGAAAGGAGGTGACCCCAGTAGGCTCCCCAACCCTCTTCCAAACCTGGATAGTGGCTCTCTGGAGTGCTCCCTACCCCCTCTGCCTGGGGGCAGGGGACTGAGGCCAGGGAAAGCATACACCTCATGCTCCACCCCCATCCTGAGTTCTAAGGCATCTCTGCTGTGTTGGGAACATCTGGGGTTTCCTCTCCCCAACTGGTCCTTACCACGATCACCTGGGGCTTGCTCGTAAGGCTCCTTATTCCTGGCTGTGGAGAAAAAGAACACAGGAGACCCGGTGAGTGGGTCCCCACCACCCCTCTTCCTCCCCTATCTGGGCCTTTTCCCAAGTCAGTCCCAGGTCTCCCCCGACTGTGGAATCCACAGGGTCCTCCTGGTGGTGTGCAACTGGGGTGGGGTGGGGACATCTGGGCTTTTCTACAGGTGGGGGACAGGGGGCAGGACCTCGCAGTAGTTGCTGCTCCCAGGAGAAAACAGTTCTTGCTGCGGCGGGGAAGGATACATTCCTTCCCTAAAAGCCTTCTGCAGCCAGAGGGCTTGCCACTCCTTTGTTCCTTACCCACCTACCTCGAAGGCACTTGATCAAGCTCACAACACCGCCAATCGCCAGCAAGATCAGGATGAGAGAGATAACTATGGCCACAAGTCCTGGATGAGAGGGCATTTCTAAGAAAAACAGAGAAAAGTGGGCACTCCCAGATCATGGGATTGTCTCTGGTCCCCTGGGACCCTGCCCTTCTCCCCCCTCAGCCCCTCCCGGGCAAGCCCAGCTTCTCACCCCAGGACACAGTGAGCGTGTGATTCAGGCTGGAGTGCTGCACATGGCATGTGTATTGGGTCTCTTTCCCAGCCGGCACCCACACGGCCATCCACGTCTGATAGGTGCCATCTCCACTGGGGCGTGTCTCCACATACTCAACCTTTGAATTCAACTTCTTCTCACCCAGCCACCAGCTCAGTGAGATGTCTTGTGGATAGAAGCCCAGGGCCCAGCACCTCAGGGTGGTACCTCCATCCTGGGCTGAGTGCTTTGTCACCCGTACTGTGGGTGGTTCTGCAAGGAGAGGAGGAGGGAGGAAGACTGCTGAGTGGCTGTTCTCTCCCTATCCCTTAGCCTTAATTCTGGGCTCCTCCAGCATCTTCCAGGGTGGAGGACAAGGAAATGGGGACGAGGTCTCTGTGTAGGGGATGTACCCAATTACTGTTGTAGGCAGGGATGACTGATTTCCAGCTGTGACAAAGGAGCATTGACCTGTTAATTACCATGAGGGGGACTGACTTTCTGTCCCCAACCTCCAAGGAGCTTCCTCTGGGGGGCTGTTGGGTCCTAGTCTGACATACCCCCTTCTTCCTACAGAGATCCTAGGGTTTTCTCAGTGACTTTATTTACTTCCTCTGTGACTTTGTGCATGCAGTAGGTGCCTAATCAGTTCAGTTCAGTCACTCAGTCGTGTCCAACTCTTTGCGACCCCGTGGACTGCAGCACTTCAGGCTTCCCTGTCCCATCACCAACTCCCGGAGTTTGCTCAAACTTAGGTCCACTGAGTTGATGATGCCATCCAACCATCTCATCCTCTGTCATCCCCTTCTCCTCCTTCCTTCAGTCCTTCCCAGCATCAGGGTCTTTTCCAGTGAGTCAATTCTTCCCATCAGGTGACCAAAGTATTGGTTTCAGCTTCAGCATCAGTCTTTCCAGTGAATATTTGGGGTTGGTTTCCTTTAGGATGGACAGGTTTGATCTCCTCACAGTCCAAAGGACTCTCAAGAGTCTTCTCCAACACCACAGTTCAAAAGCATCAATTCTTTGGTGCTCAGCTTTCTTTATAGTCCAACTTTCATATCCATACATGACTACTGGAAAAACCATAGCTTCGACTAGATGGACCTTTGTTGGCAAAGTAATGTCCCTGCTTTTTCATATGCTGTCGAGGTTGGTCATAGCTTTTCTTCCAAGGAGCAAGTGTCTTTTAATTTCATGGCTGCAGTCACCATCTGCAGTGATTTTGGAACCCCAGAAAATAAAGTCTCTCACTGTTTCCATTGTTTCCCCATCTATTTGCCATGAAACACAGCCCCGCCCATCAACAGAAAATTGGATTAAAGATTTACTGAGCATGACCCAAGAAGAGAGTTCCAAAAAAAATCTACTTCTGCTTTATTGACTATGCCAAAGCCTTTGACTGTGTGGACCACAACAAACTCTGGAAAATTCTTCAAGAGATGGGAATACCAGACCACCTGACCTGCCTCCTGAGAAACCTGTATGCAGGTCAGGAAGCAACAGTTAGAACTGGACATGGAACAACAGATTGGCTTCAAATAGGAAAAGGAGTACGTCAAGGCTGTATATTGTCACACTGCTTATTTAACTTATATGCAGAGTACATCATGAGAAATGCTGGGCTGGAAGAAACACAAGCTGGAATCAAGATTGCTGGGAGAATATCAATAACCTCAGATATGCAAGTGACACCACCCTTATGGCAGAAAGTGAAGAAGAACTAAAGAGCCTCTTGATGAAAGTGAAAGAGGAGAGTGAAAAAGTTTGCTTAAAGCTCAACATTCAGAAAACTAAGATCATGGCATCCAGTCCCACTACTTCATGGCAAATAGATGTGGAAACAGTGGAAACAGTGAGAGACTTTATTTTGGGGGGCTCCAAAATCACTGCAGCCATGAAATTAAAAGATGCTTACTCCTTGGAAGAAAAGTTACGACCAACCTAGACAGCATATGAAAAAGCAGAGACATTACTTTGTCAACAAAGGTCCATCTAGTCAAGGCTATGGTTTTTCCAGTGGTCATGTATGGATGTGAGAGTTGAATTATATAGAAAGCTGAGTGCTGAAGAATTGATGCTTTTGAACTGTGGTGTTGGAGAAGACTCTTGAGAGTCCCTTGGACTGCAATGAGATCCAACCAGTCCATCCTAAAGATCAGTCCTGGGTGTTCATTGGAAGGACTAATGTTGAAGCTGAAACTCCAAAACTTTGGCCACCTGATGCAGAGTTAACTCATTGGAAAAGACCCTGATGCTGGGAAAGATAGATGGCAAGAGGAGAAGGGGATGACAGAAGATGAGATGGATGACATCACCAATTCAATGGGCATGAGTTTGAGCAAACTCCAGGAGATGGTGAAGGACATGGAAGCCTGGCATACTGCAGTCCATGGGGTCACAAAAAATCCGAAATGAATGAGCAACTGAATAACAACAATATTCCACTATATGTATGTACCACATCTTCTTTACCTATGTATCTGTTGATGGATGTTTAGGTTGCTTCTGAGAGGAATAGAATAGAATAGTTATATAAGTAACTATAGATGTCCCAGTAGGGTACTATAGATAGAAAGGGAAACCTAGGAAACTTTGGGAGACCACTATCAGTTAATGATCACTCAAGAAAGCTATTGGAATATCATGAAATGAAGCAGGCTTGCTTAACTATAAGCATGAGATATGCCTCGGGCCTTTAGGTGGAAGAAAAATGTCACCACCCTTCTACTGATTTGAATAAGCGCAATGATAATCCTAGTTTGACCTCCTGGGTCAGTCTCCTGCCTGATACAAAGGAGGAGCTACTGATGTAAATCTCCCGTCTACTCAAAGAAGGTAGTACTTTCTCCCTCCCCCTTTCCTTTGACTATAAAATTGTAGCCCACTTAATCCTTAGGGTAGAGCTCCCTGGCCTGCCTGCTTACATCTCTTCTAAGTGTCCTATATTTATATATCTACTGCTAACCCATCACTTTGCCTCTTGCTGGACTCCTTCTGTGCTGAGACACAAAGAAACTGTTCCTTATTAAGTCCAGACACCAGGTGAGTGATTCTAATGAAAAGATCATGGTTGGAGTCCCACGTGGGGTTTCGGCTGTGTTCAAGTCCTGGCCATGTGACTTAGAGTCCCAATCTAAGGCGAATGGTTTCACTTTCATGTCCTGGCTATTGTAAATAGTGCTGTAATGAACATTGGGGTACATGTGTCTTTTTGAATTGTAGTTTTCTCAGGGTATATGCCAAGTAGTGGGATTGCCGGGTCATATAGTAGTTCTATTTTAAGGTTTTTAAGGAACCTCCATATTATATTCCATGGTGACTGTATCAATTTACATTCCTACCAACAGTGCAAGAGGGTTCCATTTTATCCACACCCTCTCCAGCACTTACTCTTTGTAGATTTAAATATATATATTATTTATTTATTTATTTATGGCTGCACCGGTTCTCCGTTGCGGCAAGTTGACTTCTCTCTAGTTGTGTTGTGCACATTTAGTTGCCTCGCGACATGTGGGATCTTAGTTCCCTGACGGGGCTTGAATCCATGTCCCCTGCTTGCCTGGCAGAGTCTTAATACTGGACCACCAGGGAAGTCCCTGTTTGTAGATTTTTTGATGGTGGTTGTTCTGACAAGTGTGAGATGATACCTCGTTGTAGTTTTGATTTGCATTTCTCTAATAATGAGTGACACTGAACATCTTTTTATGCATTTGTTGGCCATCTGTATGTCTTCTTTGGAGAAATGTCTGCTCAGGTCTTTACTCATTTTTTGGTTGGGTTATTTTTTGTTTTTGTTTTTTTTTTAATACTGAGCTGCATATTCTGTTTGTATATTTTGGAAATCAATCATTTGTCTGTTGCTTTGTTTACAAATATTTTATTCCATTCTAAGGGTTGTCTTTTCATCTTGTTTATGTTTTCTCTATCATGTAAAAGCTTTTAAGCTTAATGAAGTCCCATGTGTTTATTTTTGTTTAGGAGGTAGGTCAAAATGGATCTTGCTGTGATTTATGTTGAAGAGTATTCTGCCTGAGATTAACATTTGAATCACTGGACTCAGTGAAGCAGACTGCCTTCTGCAGTGTGAGTGGGTCCATACTGAAGGTCTGAACAGAACAAAGGGTTGAGTAACGGAGCTCCTCTAGCATGATTGCTGAGCTGGAACACTGGTCTTTTCCTGCCTTCAGACTCAAACTGAAACACTGACTCTTCCTGGGTCTCAAACTTTCTAGCATTTGAAGGAACCATACTACTAGTTCTCCCAGTTCTCAGGCCTTTAGTCTCAGGCTGGAACTGCAACATTGGCTCTCCTGGGTCTCCAGCTTGCCAACCGCAGATCTTGGAACTTCGCCGCTATAGTCACATGAGCCAGTTCCTTAGAACACAACTCTTTCTCTCTCTCCATGTAGCCTGTTGGTTCTACTTCTGTGAAGAATCCTCACTAATCTCCCAGGGGAAGGACATAGGACAAATGAGTGCATTTAGCACATAGGTGCTAAATGAGAGTTCCACAGTACTTATTTAACGCACACCAATATGGTTCTTTGGAGAGGCAGCAGCTATTATTACTATCCTCATTATACTCATGAGGAAACTAAAGTGCAGAGACCGTAAGTAACTGCCACAAGGTCACACAACCAGTTAATCCTGGATCTGGGATGAGTTATCTGGAGGCTAGGCTCCAATACCTGAGCTCTGAGCCACCATGCTCTGCTCTCACAATCACATCTTCTACTCCTGATGTGATCTGTCCTGTCCTCCCTTTGAGAAATATCCTCTTTATTACCTCAGCTGACTCACATCCCACAATTCAATTGCCAGATATCTATGGTGTCCTGGGTGTTCTGATCAGCTCCACCCCTGGCAACCTCAGCCAGAAAGGCTTTCACCCTAGGCATCCCCAAGCACCCACCTTCCCTAGTGTCCACCCCAGCCTTTGTGTCTCTAGCCCTGGTTGGCTGGGGTCAGGAGAAGTTTATGATGCACCTGGAGTCTGGGGAGCACGTTTAGCATGAGGCGTGTCGGGGAGGAAAGGGGATAAAAGCTTCAGCTTCCCTGTCAGTCCCCAGTGGTCTAGGGAGAGGTGAGGGCTGCTTTTCTCCTGAAACCTGAGATCTGTTTCCCAAGGAGCAGAGTTACAGGCTGGTAGATCCCCAAAGGACTTTAGGAGGACCTAGTTTAACCCACTTGCCCTGCAGATGAAGAAAATGAGACCCAGATTAAGAGACTTTATTCCCAAGACCACACTGGAACAGGGGAGACTCCAGAACTCCACACTCTATCTTATTTGGAGCAAAGACCTGAGGTCTGGGCTTTCTTCTTACTCTGCAGCAAAAAGCCATTGGCTAGCTGGCCATTTTTCTGGATCCCAGAGAGCTTGCCTGAGCCAGGGGGACACAGCCTGGGGACACAGCCTGCCTCCTCATTTCCCAGAGACTTGTTTGTTAAATGGGATGACTCTTGAGAATGGGAGCCACAGGCTGAACCTTACCTCTCCGGGTGAATCTCTGGCCTCCCAGCTCCAGGTAGCTGTGCAGGGAGGTGAGGCAGGGCCCTTCCAGGTAGGCTTTGTCGTACTCAGCATAGCAGTGCTCTCTCTCCATCCAGCGCTTGGTCACCAGAGCCACAGGGTTAGCTGAGATCCAGCTCAGAGTTTCCACATCCAGTGACAGGTGGTCTTCCCCATCATAACCAAACTGCCAGAAGCTGTTGGAGTGGCCATCTTCCTGGATCTCACAGCCAAACATGCGGTGACTGCTGTGCATGCCTGTGAGTACAGGTAAGAAAGCTGTCACCCTAGTAGGGACTGGGGGTCAAGTCCCTGAGACCCAGGGAAAAGAAGCCCACCACCCACAGGGACATCAAAAAAGTAGAGGGACAGGGCATCATCATTTAGATAAAAATCTCCCAAGTAATTTTCATAAGCAGCCTGGGTTGAGAAACCTGCTAGGCCTCTCATGTGGGACAAACACCCCAGTTCATAATTAGACACATCCTTATATCATATCCCACACTACTTGAAAGTGAAAGTTGCTCAGTCGTGTCCGACTCTTTGTGACCCCATGAACTATACAGTCCATGGAATTCTCCAGGCCAGATACTGGAGTGGGTAGCCTTTCCCTTCTCCAGGGAATCTCCTCAACTCAGGGATCAAACCCAGGTCACCCACATTGCAGGCAGATTCTTTACCAGCTGAGCCCACAGGGAAACCCACCTGTGGGTGTAAAATGTTCTCAACGGTAAGACTAAGTCATGCCATGCTTATCCCGGGGGCCCTTGGCTGATGCACAGCCCTTCTCAGTCTCAATCCTTTATATCCTTTGTATCTACTGATTCTGAGGCCTCTGGGGACCTGAGGCTTTTAGTCTGGGCATTTGGGTATCGAGGCACAGAGAGGGGCGGTGTTGTGTGAACAAGCTGTGCTTCATAAGCACTTCATTCAGAATAAGCAGCAGCCCTGGTGGTGGGCCTAAGCGCACTGTTACTGAGAAGGAGAAGCTGAGGTGGTACCAGAGGGCCTGGGGGTACTGCATGAGTGAGGATGAGGCAGGGAAATCCTCTCCCCATCAGCTGAGTTTCAGAACCCAGGTTAGCTAAGGGGCAGGGGGAGACATCATGGGCCCCCAGCTCCTATGATGCTTGCTGCACTGTTCTGAGGCCCTGAGGCCCCTGCTGGACTGTGGGGGAAGGGGACTGAGAAGAGCCAAGTGTCAGAGGCTTGCCCCACACCCTCTGACAAGCACAGCTGCCCGGAGAGTGAGTGTGCAGAGGGTGAAGGAAGGAGCATGGGGCGTCCACCCAACGCACCGCTGCTGTGGTTGTGGTAGCCCATCATTATCCATGTCTCCACCTGATGGATCTCTGCCCATTTCCTCTGCTTCTTGGTCTCGTTCTCCCAGTATGTGACATTCTCGGACATAATCCATGGAGCCTGGGGCTCAGCTTTGTCCACACGGCTGTCATACCGGATAAAAGGCTGATCATCCACGTAGCCTACAGCCAGAAACCTAGGGAGGCTCGGGCCCGGCTCGGACAGGTCCAGGTAGTGGTAGCGGAGGGAGTGCGTCCCTGTGGAAACACAAACTGGTCTTGGGTTCACATAGACCACCAGGGTCTGCACCAGGCCTCAGTGTGCTGGGTGAGGTTGGCTATAGAAACTTACCCAAGAGAATTCACTATGAGCAAGAATGTGCGTGCGCGTGCTACGTTGCTTCAGTCGTGTCTGACTCTTTGCAACCCCATGGGCTGTAGTCCACCAGGCTCCTCTGTCCGTGGGATTCTCCAGGCAAGAAAACTGGAGTTTTCTCCAGATCCCACCTCCAGGGGATCTTCCCAACCCAGGGATCAAACCCGGGTCTCCGGCATTGTAGGCAGATTCTTTACCATCTGAGCCACCAGGGAGGCCCAAGACTAGTTGATCTCTTATCTCTCTTGAGTCCAAATCCTGCCTCTCTACCATAACTCCAAACTCACTGATTTAACTTGCTGCTGGAGATGAAATCTACTTAGCAGCCAGTACTGATTCAAGCTATTCAAATAAACGCTGTATCTTAAACTCAGATCACATTTCTCAGAGATATCCCTGGCTTACTTTCATACTTAACTTTTAAAAAAACTTGCTCACTGATCGGGTGGAGAGGGAGGTGGGAGGGGGGACTGGGATGGGGAATACATGTAAATCCATGGCTAATTCATTTCAATGTATGACAAAAACTACTGTAATGATGTAAAGTAATTAGCCTCCAACTAATAAAAATAAGTGGAAAAAAAAATAATAAAAAAAATTAAAAAGTAAAAAAAAAAAAACTTGCTCAGAAGTTTTTATCCCCTAACACTCCTGTCTCTGTGTTATTTTTCTCCAGAGCACTGGAGAGAGTCTGCATTTGCACTGACTAGAGAGTAGTATTTGTTTGTCTTGTTAATGGACTCTTTCCTCTGCAGTGTCAGCTCTCCAAGGGCGATTCCTGTATGGATTGTTCTGTTTCCTCAGCACCTAGAACAGCTTCTGGCATACAGTGGGTGCTCACTGGTTGAACATTCACATGTGAAAGGAGTCAAACACATCTCTACACTCACGGCTCTCTTTTTACTGCCTCCTTGTTACTTCAGGCTATACCAAACTCTGCCCAGGTCCTCTGTACCTGCTGTTTCTTCTGCTCCAGGCATCCCCCTTTCTGTTTTTTCTCAGCCACTCTCCACACCTCAGGTTGCAGTCAGGCATCCCTTCCTGCAGGAAGTCCTCCTGATTCCAGCCTGATGTCTCACAGAGGGATCTCAAGAGTATCCTGTGCTCCCTGTGAAACTATAGATTTCATGAGGGTGGGAAGTCCATCTGCCCTCTATCTACCCAGGGCCTAGCACACAGCTGGAAGTTGCTGTATTGGACAAAAAACAAGAACATGAATGGTATGAGGATTATCAAGAGTTGCCGTTTTGGGAGTGACCATTGTGCCTGCACTGGTTTAACTCCTCCTCATTCACTATCTTAGTTCATCCTTACAATAAACCTAAGAGGTCAGTGTGACTGGCCCCATTTTACAGATAAGGGAATCAAGGCCCAGGGGAGACCAAGTGTAGTACTCAAAGGCATGCACTAGAACGAGGGCAGCCCAGATTCTCTCCCCAGGGACTGCTGCCTTTTTCTAAACTGAGAAAAGGGATGCTCTCCTCTCATGCCTGGAGAAACCTCCTCATGGGAGGCAAGAGTGGTCAATGTTAGGAGTGTTTGAGCAAAGGGTTAACATCAGGCCTGAACTGGTGTGGGCCTCCTGGGAGATGACTGAATTATCTCTCATGGTGCTGTTTCCTTGCACATCTTTGAGTTAAGATCAGTGTGGGGGAACTCCTGTGCTGGTACCTGTGAATGGGCATGAAGTTCTTTGGGGGAGAACAGAGGCTATGATTTCTCCATGTCAAGGTGATCCACTCACTTCTTGGCTCTGATCTGCAGCAGCTCTACCTGCCCTGGAAGTGAGGGATAGAAAAGACCCTGTGTCTTTGGGTAGCTGCTGGGACTCCTGGGTAGTGAGGAAGCCGTACAAGCTGGGTCTCTGGTCCTGCCTCCTTCTCCACAGCTCAGAAAGCATAGTGGGGTAGGCTGAATAATGCCCCCCAAGATATCCCTGCAACTGTTGAATGTTACTTTATATGGTGACAGGAGTTTTGCAGATTAAATTAAGGATCTTGAGATGAAGAGATTATCCCAGATTGTCTAGGCAGGCCCTAAATGTGTCCTTAGGAAAGGGAGGTAGAGGGAGACTCCAAGAAGGTCAGAGAAGGTGTTGTGAAGATGGAGCAGAGAAAGATGCAGGAAGGCACTATGTGCCAAGAAATACAGTTCTAGAACAGGCAGGAAAGGCCTCCTTAAAAAGGGAATTCCTTTTAAAAGAAGGAAGGAACAGCCATTTAAGGATCTGACATTTCAGGTCTGCAGAGGGGACAGCCAGTGCAAAGGTCCCAAATCAGAAGCGTATGTCAGGTGTCCTGAGGCTGCTGCAAGAAGGCATGGAAAAATAAAATGGTGCTGTGATTCAGTGTAGCAGATGTGGGGGTGAAGGAAGGGGCTGAATTATGAATCTTTCCCAGGCTTGTCCAGATCTGGCCTGGCCCTCCTTGCCATGGGCTCTGGTTCCTGGCATCTGCTCTGCCCTGGACTACTTGCCATGGCCTACATCCTGGCATCTGGTACCCATCCTGGGAGTCAGGGACCTACTTCTTAGGACAAGTTCATGACTGTGGCCTGCCTCAGTTGACTTTCAGGTACTGCTTCCCATGTACCCAGTGAGGCGCCTGTCACCCTTCCCTCCCTGAAAATCCCACCAGTTTCTGCTCTGCCTACCAGATAGTCTTGAGAGTCCAGCCTGCTCTCTGTGGGGGCTCACACACTGCTCATTGCCATTTTTGCCTAGGAGAATGATCTCAGCTGGGACTAGATTCCCACCTGCTAACTGGACCCAAGTGGGATCATCATGCCTTGGGCTGCAGCCCAGAGTGAAGCAAAAGCAGCTGAAGAAGGCCACCTCCCGGGCTTTGGAGGCGATACCACCTGCCAGGCTGGGGTCAGTGCCAGGCACTGTGGGACCAAGGCAGGAGGAAGTGGGGGCTACACGGCAGGCATCCAGCGGTATCTGCTCCTGCAGTGACATGGCCTAAGGAAGTTGCTACATGCCCACTGTTGTTTCAGGGCCTGCGAGAACATTAGTTTTCCCCCACTTCCACCCTAACTCTCCGCTGCCATTCCTAGTCTCTTGGCCACATGGCTGGTCTTCAAAAAGGAGCAGTCCTGCACCCCATTAGCCTAGCCTCCTTCTTCCTCTGACCAAGGTTGGGGAGGGAGGAGCCAGCCCCTTTCCCACCCAGGCCAGGAGACTTTTCTGCATCTGCCCCACCTCCCCTATGATCCATATGGCACTGCCCGTCCCTAGCTGTACGGCTCCGAGGAAGTTATTTCAATGCTCCAGGCCTTGGTTTCATCTGTAGGTAGGCTCAATTAACTGACCTGCTCCACAGTGCTTGAGCATCCAATGAGATAATGAACGTAAGGAAAAAGTACAGGCATGGGGCAGGCTTCCCAGGTGGCTCAGTGGTTAAAAAAAAAATGCCTGCAGTGCGGGAGACTCAGGTTAAATCCCTGGGGCAGGAAGATTCCCTGGAGAAAGAGATGGAAACCTACCTGAGTACTCTTGCCGGGGAAATCCCATGGACAGAGGAGCCTGGTGGGCTGCAGTCCATGGGGTCACAAAGGGTCAGACGTGACTGAACGACTAAACTATAGGCATGGAGACAGCACCTTCTCAGTCTCAGTCCTTCCCTATTCTGAAGGGAGAGGTGACCTTGGGAAGGAGAGAGCTGGAGTTTGGGGTGAGGTGGGGAAAGATGCTTGGGTCAGCTCTCTGGAGGCCAGGTCTCAGCCCCTGGGACACTGTCCGGAGGCCCTGGCCTCTGTATCCTCTATCCTGGCAGAGTTTCCCCACCCCAAGACAGTCCTCCAGATTCCTAGACAGTGGACACGGCCTCCTGCAGGCTGGGGGCTCCTGGCCTCCACCATCCTATCCTTTCTTCAGCAGGCGGGCAAGGTCTTACCTCTAGGCCGTGACTTGTTTTCCACCTTCTGCTGTGCCAGGTCTGCCATCACCACCTTTGCCATGGAAGCTGGGCCCACCAAGGGCAGCCCCCAAGGACTCTCTGCAAGGGGAAAATGGAAAAGGATAGTATGAATCTTAAGGCATAAACATCCTTCCCATCCTTGTGTTTGCTGGGAGAGATAGTATGGAATGACAACAATGACAGGCACATTGGAAGGGAAGAGGAACATGGGGGTCTTGCGTCAGGAGTGATGGGAAACTTCCCCAGCAGGCAGGCACAAAGCCAGGAGAGCAGCCAGATGTCTCCATCTGGCTCCCTAACACCACCTGGCGGAGAAGGCAGTGGCACCCCACTCCAGTACTATTGCCTGGAAAATCCCATGGGCAGAGGAGCCTGGTGGGCTGCAGTCCATGTGGTCTCGAAGAGTTGGACACGACTGAGCGACTTCACTTTCACTTTTCACTTTCATGCATTAGAGAAGGAAATGGCAACCCACTCCAGTGTTCTTGCCTGGAGAATCCCAGGGACGGCGGAGCCTGGTGGGCTGCTGTCTAAGGGGTCGCACAGAGTCGGACACGACTGAAGTGACTTAGCAGCAGCAACACCACCCGGCAGCTTTGTCAATCCTGCCATTGACATGGATTTAGTTGGTTTGGAGGTAAAGGAGGGCTGGACACTGGCAGGCATTGAAACCTCCCAGGTGATGCTTATACGCTGCCAGAAGGACAACCCATGCACTCCTGCTTGGCTCAGCCCTGCCACACTGCTCAGCTAGGTAGCCCTGACCTTTGCAATATTACTCATTTGACAAACATCCGTTTGCTGTTTAAAGAACACTGTAATGGGTTACCATTTCCTTCATTAAAAAAAATAACAGATTATATATTTAATAGGAGAAATGGAACATGCATATACATTTTGGAGAAATACATATTCATTTTCTGAGGACAGATATATATTTAGTATATGAAACAGAACACCCAGATACAGAAATCCTCCCCTACATTTTTTATGTTCAAGGACATTTATTATACCATTCTTTTTTAAAAATTAATTTAATTGGAGGATAATCACTTTACAATATTGTGCTGGTTTTTGCCATACATCAACATGAATCAGGTATACATGTGTTCCCAACGAACCCGCCTCCCACCTCCCTCCCCACCCTATCCCTCTGGGTTGTCCCAGAGCACGGGCTCTGGGTGCCCTGCTTTATGCATCAAACTTGCACTGGTCATCTGTTTTACATATGATAATGTACATGTTTCAATGCTAGTCTCTCAAATTACCCCATCCTTGCCTTCTCTCACTGAGTTCAAAAGTCTGTTCTTTACACGTGTGCCTCCTTTGCTTGGCAGGTGAATTCTTTACCACTAAGCCACCAGGGAAGCCCTGAATCTTCCTATTGCATTCAAGAGCCTCAACTTGGAGGGAAAAAATAACCTCTTTATTTTCACTAAGCTCTAGGTGAAGTTTGGCCCATCTTCCTGAATGGAAGTTCAGCAGGATTAGCAGAACCTGTGCAGTGGTCCATGATTGAATCCACAGACGTTTTCCAACCACAAGACAGTGGTTTCAGACACCTGTAAATATGCTTTACCCTCAAGACTTACAAATTCTGGGAATTGTTGCTATTTAATGGGTGATTTTAATGTGTTAACTTAGAAGCACATATATTACATATCACAAATTTATATTTACAGCTAAAAATTTTAATAGCTTATAAAAATATAATTTGGATCCTTTGAAATCATATGTATTTCACTTATGTGTAAAAGACATTCTGAGACAAGGCCCAAGAACAAATATGGTTTATTTTATTTTTTTTTTTTTTAATTTTTTTTTATTTTTTCTTTTTTTAAATTTTTATTAGTTGGAGGCTAATTACTTTACATCATTACAGTAGTTTTTGTTATACATTGATATGAATTAGCCATGGATTTACATGTATTCCCCATCCCAGTCCCCCCTCCCACCTCCCTCTCCACCCGATCCCTCTGGGTCTTCCCAGTGCACCAGGCCCGAGCACTAGTCTCATGTACCCAACATGAGCTGGTTATCCGTTTCACCCTAGATAATACACATGTTTCAATGCTGTTCTCCTGAAACATCCCACCCTCGCCTTCTCCCAGAGTCCACAAGTCTGTTCCATACATCTGAGTCTCTTTTTCTGTTTTGCATATAGGGTTATCGTTACCATCTTTCTAAAGTCCATATATATGTGTTAGTATACTGTAATGGTCTTTATCTTTCTGGCTTACTTCGCTCTGTATAATGGGCTCCAGTTTCATCCATCTCATTAGAACTGATTCAAATGAATTCTTTTTAATGGCTGAGTAATATTCCATGGTGTATATGTACCACAGCTTCCTCATCCATTCGTCTGCTGATGGGCATCTGGGTTGCTTCCATGTCCTGGCTATTATAAACAGTGCTGCGATGAACATTGGGGTGCATGTGGCTCTTTCAGATCTGGTTTCCTTGGTGTGTATGCCCAGAAGTGGGATTGCTGGGTCATATGGCAGTTCTATTTCCAGCTTTTTAAGAAATCTCCACACTGTTTTCCATAGTGGCTGTACTAATTTGCATTCCCACCAACAGTGTAAGAGGGTTCCCTTTTCTCCACACCGTCTCCAGCATTTATTGCTTGTAGACTTTTGGATAGCAGCCATCCTGACTGGCGTATAATGGTACCTCATTGTGGTTTTGATTTGCATTTCTCTGATAATGAGTGATGTTGAGCATCTTTTCATGTGTTTGTTAGCCATCTGTATGTCTTCCTTGGAGAAATGTCTGTTGAGTTCTTTGGCCCATTTTTTGATTGGGTCATTTATTTTTCTGGAGTTGAGCTGGAGGAGTTGCTTGTATATTTTTGAGATTAATCCTTTGTCTGTTGCTTCGTTTGCTATTATTTTCTCCCAATCTGAGGGCTGTCTTTTCACCTTGCTTATAGTTTCCTTTGTTGTGCAAAAGCTTTTAAGTTTCATTAGGTCCCATTTGTTTATTTTTGCTTTTATTTCTAAAATTCTGGGATGTGGGTCATAGAGGATCCTGCTGTGATTTATGTCGGAGAGTGTTTTGCCTATGTTCTCCTCTAGGAGTTTGATAGTTTCTGGTCTTACACTTAGATCTTTAATCCATTTTGAGTTTATTTTTGTGTATGGTGTTAGAAAGTGTTCTAGTTTCATTCTTTTACAGGTGGTTGACCAGTTTTCCCAGCACCACTTGTTAAAGAGGTTATCTTTTTTCCATTGTATATCCTTGCCTCCTTTGTCAAAGATAAGGTGACCATAGGTTCGTGGATTTATCTCTGGGCTTTCTATTCTGTTCCATTGATCTATATTTCTGTCTTTGTGCCAGTACCATACTGTCTTGATGACTGTGGCTTTGTAGTAGAGTCTGAAGTCAGGCAGATTGATTCCTCCAGTTCCATTCTTCTTTCTCAGGATTACTTTGGCTATTCGAGGTTGTTTGTATTTCCATACAAATTGTGAAATTATTTGTTCTAGTTCTGTGAAAAATACCGTTGGTAGTTTGATAGGGATTGCATTGAATCTATAGATTACTTTGGGTAGTATAGCCATTTTGACAATATTGATTCTTCCAATCCATGAACAAAGGAGGAGCCGCATGGGGTACCCAAGTTTGATTAGGCCTTTTATCCTTTCCAGGGTGAGAGCACATTCCTTGTCCTTGTTCCCCCCACCCCTTATTTCTGGGGGGCAAACCCTGAGCAAGGAATACTTGTAGCCTAGGGCTTCTGCTCTGGGAACCCAGAACAGCTGGGTTTTCACACTTGCCATCACCCTGCCCTTGGAGCCTGAGACTTCTCTCTGTGAGGTGAGGACTCCACTCTACCCCTGCTTGAAATGCTTCACCTGGGTGGCCTCTACTGCTGGTCAAATGACTCTTCTATACGTCTGATCTTTGACGTTCTGGAAATTCACTAACTGCAGAGATAAACTGTAATATGCTGAAGAGTTTAGCAAAGAGTTTTGCTTAGAGAGTGTTAAAAACCACAAGGAAAGGAAGGAAGGTTGGTTAGCTGAGATCACACACATTTGAGTGTGGGGTGCACAGTAGGTTCTCTGTCATGTTTGGTGCTAAATTACTCTTACTTTGAACTTTCTGTAAAACATAATGATATTAATGGAGCTGTTCCTTATATGTCAATGGAGTTATATGAGATTGATTTGTGGTGACTTCAAGTTTTCAAAAAAGGCTCCAAGAAATAAATGCAACTTGTCCATTAAAACGTTTACCCTCATTTTCCAAATGAAGAGATGGACGTATATATGGGTGCCACTAGAAATGGAATCAAGACAAGTGCTACATGCTCTTGCTTAAAGTTAATTTTTTCAAAGCTAATTTTCAGCCCTTCCTGTAGGAGGACAACCTCTGCCCAGGAGACAGTAAGGCCCCAGTAGACCCTGGGATATCCTCAGTGCCGTATCCCCAGAAGCCCTGCATGGGGAAGTGCTTCCACATTTGCTGAATGAGGTGTTGATATTGTGGATGCACAGCCTCTAATCACTGGAAAAGCAGTGAGCAGCACAGCTTGGCCATCAACTATACAAGGGCACAGAGGGCTGCCGTGATTAGGGGCTGGAGGGACAGGTACTGGTCTGGTCCATGGGCTTGCTCTTGTCCTTTAGGAACCTCTTCATGGAACCTCTTCATGGACACACTCATGCTCCAGTCCAGACTTTGCTTCTCAGCGGCCATATCACCTCCCAGTTGGACTTGGAAATGAGCGTCACATGGGAGACATTGGTCTCTAAGTTAGTCTCTAAATGATGCAGCAGTCCTTCACAAGCTGGCAAAGCCCTTGGATGCTGCCATCAGCCAGGATCTAGAATCTGCCCATGAACTGGAGAACATGGCCCTGGAAGGCTCCAGCCTTATTATGGTTTCTCTGGGGCAGGAGGTAGGATGGGGTGTAAGAACCCAGGGAGGCTGCCTCACAAGACTGGATTTCCGTGCAAAGCCTGAGGATCCTTTCAGATACACATGAGCTTGTTTACAAAATAGAAATAGAGACACTGATGTAGAAAATAAACTTATGGTACTAGGGGATGAAGGGTGGGGAAGGGATAAATTGGGAGATTGACACTGATATACACACTACTATGGAAATTATAGATGATGGAAAAGAACCTGCTGGACAGCACAAGGAATTTCACTCAATGCTCTTAATGACCTATACGGGAACATAATCTTAAAAAAAATAAGCATGGATATATGTATACATATAACTGATTCACTTTGCCGTACACCTGAAACACAATATTATAAATCAATTATACTCCAATGAAAATTTAAAAATAAAACCAGAAGGTTCTTCCTGGGTGGTCCAGTGGTTAAGAATCCACCTGCCAATACAGGGGACATGGGTTCGATCCCTGGCCCAGGAAGATTTCACAAACTTCAGGGCAACGAACCCCATGTGCCACAATTACTGAGCATGAGCCCCTAGAGCCTGTGTTCTGCAGCAGAGAAAAGAAAGAAAGAGCTAAGTCGTGTCCAACTCTTGGGATCCCATAAACTGTAGGCTGCCACACTCCTGTCCATGGGATTCTCCAAGCAAGAATACTGGCGTGGGTTGCCATTCCCTTCTCCAGGGGATCTTCCTGACCCAGGAATTGAACCCAGGTCTCCCGCATTGCAGGAAGATGTTTTACCAGCTGAACTACACAGAAGAGAAGCCACTGCAATAAGAAGCACCACAAAGAAGCCCTGCTTGTCACTACTAGAGAAAGCCTGCACAGCAATGAAAACCCAGCACACACAAAAATTAATTCATTAAAAAAAGAAAAAATAATGATGCATATTCAAACACATCATCACTATTAAAATTTTATTATTATTGAGAATATTTACTGGGTGAAAAGGTTTTGTGTTTACTTAATATGCAAAATAAATGTTACAATGTAAAAAATAAAGCCTGAAGATCCTTTCAGGATATGCAATTTGTATTTGTGCTTTTTGGTACATTGAACATGGATAACTGGAAGCTCTCTGAGTCTATTTTATGATTCTCTCCTCCACACAGTGCTTTTATGTGGATTGCCCTACTTCAGGGCTGCTTCCACCACTCCAACCTTGACAGCCTATTCCTCCCCAGGGTACCAGTACTGGTCAGCCAAGCAGGGGATGTCTTGCTGTCCCCTGACCTGCTGGGTGAGATGAGTAGTCCTGGACCTCAGGTCTGGGGTCTCTAGGGGGTGATGATGTGCTGCTTCCTGAATCACTCACCCTGGCTCTCACTGAAGTAGCCCATCATGATATGCAGGCAGTCTTGGAACCAGCATGACTCCATTTTCCAATGCTTAGTGTCAGCCTGGGTGACCATTAGGTCCTCCCGGCACATGAAGTCACTGTACCCAGGGATTCTGGGGTGAGCCTGTGATACCACATGGCAAGAACAGCAGAGATGGGATCTTTGGAGGGGAAGAAGTTCCTGTCTCTAGGTCAGGACGGAGCTCAGTTGTCTTGACTTCACTGGTTCAAGCCTTTTGCATGACCCCCACTTTAGAGATGAAGACACAGAGACACAGAGAGGTTAGTCTTCTGCTCATGATCACAGAGCTGGGAAGCAGATGAACTGGGTCGGAAGCCAGGCTGTGAGGTTCCAGAACACACATAGGGTCCCTGCAAATCTGAAGGGAAAACCCAGTGATCTTGCCACCACACTCCCACCCTTCATGGGCTCAGAAGCCCTGGGATCCACTCTGGGTTGGTCCTTGCTAACTGTGTCACTTGGACAATAGTCTCTGTAATGGAAATACTAAATCTCTTTGTGAGGCAGGAGAGTGGACAGTGACCTGGGCTGGCTGGGACTGGAAAAGGTGGGAATACACAGGGCTGCACAAGAAGAGGTATGCCATGTCACTAGTAGAAGAGCTGGGCTTTAGGGCTTCTTTGGGAAGTAGGGATCCTGGGTAATCACACAGGGCTCCACATCCCTCTACATCTTACTGCACATAAAATAGGCTCAGAAGGAAATGAGACAGGGAGGGGAACAAAAGCCACACTAGGCGGGTTTGGACAGGGGAAGCAGGTTCCTTCCCTTAGAGATGGTGCCTTCTCAGGGGCGACTCACTGATCTTGAATTGCTTTCAGCTCCTGAAATCTCCATCCCCACTACCCCCTAGTGTGGGCAGTGCTGTAAAGCCTCAGGAGATGATAAAATAGAGGTGACCTGGGAAACCTAGCTGAGGTAAGTTATACCTGGGAGGAGGAGGAGGGTCAGGGAATAGCCAGGCTTATTTGGGAATGGCATTCTAGGGACAGATTCATCATCACTGGGAAAGAGTCTTCCAGATAGGGGTGTCCTGGAGACCTAGGAACAGGTGTTGACAGAGTGGAATTTTAGAGAGAGCCATGGAAACTAGCGCTGGTCAGAGGAGCTTGAGCTCAGGATGGAGTAGAGGAGGCACTACTCTGCTTCACCCAAGACCCCTTTTCTCCACTGGACCTTCCTGGACCCTCTGTCATGTTTTCCAGGCGATGCAAATGAGGCGAAAGTTGGGAAAGCAGCACCTTCCTTTCTTCCGTTGTTAAGTGTCTGCTTCTAGCTGGTCTCTTGGTGCTGTAGGTGCCACAGGGGTGGCAGCTGGTGCAGGGGAAGTGGCAGGCGTGTAAGCAAGTGCTTTCCAAGTGTTAGAGCCAGCAGATAGCTAGATATGAGCAGAGAAAAGGGGGGCCATGGGCCAGGTGGCAAGAAACCATACATCTTGTGGTGACAAGCGTGCTAGAGGCAGACAAAAGAGGCAGAAAGGTGGGAATCTCTAGCAACAGACTATAACTTTCTGCTCACTATGCCCTCATTACAATAGAAGCAACTTTGCAGATAGGAATTTGCCATCAAGCACTGACACCATGACACTTCCAATCAAGACCAAATATGAACAAAAATCTCTCCTCACCTCCGGAGGGTGGAACCATAGCAGAGGGACTGCTGCTGCTGCTGCTAAGTCACTTCAGTCGTGTCCGACTCTGTGCGACCCCATAGACTGCAGCCCACCAGGCTCCCCCGTCCCTGGGATTCTCCAGGCAAGAACACTGGAGTGGGTTGCCATTTCCTCCAATGCATGAAAGTGGAAAGTGAAAGTGAAGTCGCTCAGTCGTGTCCGACTCTCAGTGACCCCAGGGACTGCAGCCTACCAGGCTCCTCCATCCATGGGATTTTCCAGGCAAGAGTACTGGAGTGGGGTGCCAGTGCCTTCTCCGCAGAGGGACAGGCGAGAGCTATCAGCCCTGCTCAGCCATTGCTCTGGGAGCAGTGGGACTCTCCCCCCTTCTGTATAAAAGGAATCCGAATGGGTACTGAGGAGAGATGGTTCGTTTGTGTTTATTTACTGTTTATTTATGGCTGTGCTGGGTCTTCCTTGCTGCGAACGAGCTTTCTCTAGTTGTGGCGAGCAGGGGCTACTCTGTAGTTTCGGGGCTCAGGCTTCTCAGAGTGGGGGCTTCTCTTGTCGAAGAGCCTGGGCTCTAGGCTGTGTTGGCTTCAGTAGTTGTGGCACCCCAGCTTACTTTCCCCTTGGTAGGTGGAATCTTCCCAAACCAGGGATTGTTCCAGCATCCCCTGCACTGGCAGGTGGATTCTTAACCACTGGACCCCCAGGGAAGTTCAAGAGATGGTTTTTTGGTAATCTGCTATCTTCCTGGTCTGCTAGCTTTCCAGTTAAAACTCTTATTCCTGTTCCAACAACTTGTCTCCCAATTGATTGGTCTATTTTGAGAGAGGCAGAGAGAGCTTGGGCTCGGTAATAGAACTAGGATGAAAATCAGGAAACACGATCCAAGACCCCTCTTTCTTCAGTGACTATTCCACCCAACCATTTTTATACCCCATATCACCAATTTGCCAAAGGAACTCAGGGTAGTTATTCACATAACCCTGCTCATTCTCCCTTCTGAGACTGTGCTATCACTTCATAAATCCTCACTTTGCTTTCTTGGCCTCTATGTCTTGTCTCTAAATTCTTTCTGTGATAATACACACATAGCATTAGTGGCACAACGCTATTTACACAAACACAAGGTTGGATTTATCATCCTCTGGCTCAGGAATCATTCTTTACTGATAGAGGGGATGCTTTGGAATGTGGGTGACTGCAGTAATAACTAAGAGCAACTGCCTGAGATGACAGTTTTGCCTGCAAGGACTATTTTACTACTCTAATACAAAGTCTGTGGAAATTGGTTTAGATAATGAGGAAAGAGACTGAAACTAAAATCCTTCCCAGAGAGCTGGGGGAAGCTGTGCAGACCTGATCAGACTACAGCAGACTGTCACTGACCCACAGATTCCACTCTAGTATTAATGGACAAGATGCTGGGTCATCTGAGAGGAAACTGGGCCACTCTCACTTCTCAGCCCTGTGCTGAGGCCAGGCCTGGAGCCTACATTATTGGGTGCAGGACCCCTTGGGGCTGTGGGACAAATGCAAGGCTGGCAGGGGAAGGGGTGCAGATCACACCTCCTGGAGAGGCTTAACTGTATCCTTTGAGCAGCTGTAAGCACTGGAGGCAGAAGAATAACAACTGATTACAACTTGAAGTTGAAGTCACTTGTGTTATTGCCCTAAGTCTGCCTTCCTAATGTTGACTTGAAAAACAGTCAACATCTAAAACTTGAGTTATGTTTTTTGGTGGGAGTTTTTAGGACTTCAAGCTTGGGAGACATCATCTCAAGTAACCTGAGAGAACTGCTTTGAGGAGGTTGGGCCAGAAGGAATCAGGTTACATAGAAGTTTGCATCAAAAGGTAGGTAGTCTGAACATCAAAAGATTATGGTTAATTAAGGAAAATCAGATATCTCAAGGAATTTAGCACTTTTTTGTGTATAGGAAGATGCAAGAATATGGATTCACTAAATAATTCATTTTATATGCAACTCAGCTATCTGTGGCCAGTATCCCGTGTTTTTCACATCCAACTTTCCCCTAGGTGCTCACTGTAGGGAATGGCTGATGGCGGCCAGATAGCAGGTATTGTTCTTCCTAGGCACCCTCTGAACTCAGAAATTCACATTTGGAGGGCTGGAATTGCTGAAGGCTGTGACATCCTTGTTGACTGAAATGGTGGGCAATACTCCATTGCTCACTAAAAACTGTCTTTACTTCTCAAGAACAGTTGTATTTATGGACATGTCAAACACACATTAAAGTAGAAAGAAGAATATAAAGACCTCTCCTTATACCAACTGTTCAGATTGTATAACCCGCATTTTCTTCACCTTGGTGCCAAAAACTCCGCCTTTGTGCACTGGTGTCAAACTGAATCTTGGAGACAGAGTTTTGGGTGAAATAGAATAGCTTTATTGCTTTCCCAGGTAAAGGGGGGCACAAATGGGCTCAAGCTCCTCAAAACTGTATCTTTCAACCTGGGAGGATTTGGTGGAGTTTTTATAGCAATGGTCCAATGGTAAGATTGCTAGTAAAATTAGAGTATGTGCAGTGCCTGCATTCTTTTAATCTGGTCTCTCAGATAATCTCTTCACATGCTTCTGTGGTTCTTGAGGTTATCAAACTGTGACCTTCTCTCCGGAGTGAAGAATGCTCCATCAGATAGTTAACATCTTCCATTCGGTGGGAGTTTTGGTTTGGCAGAAGAACTTAAAGATATATTCATAAATATCCCTTCAGGGGGAATGAGGACCCTGCCTCAAGGCTGCACTATTGTTTCTTGACTGTCTCCTCCCTTGTCCTCTTCAGTCACGTCTGACTCTTTGCAACCCTATGGACTGCAGGCTCCTCTGTCCCTGGGATTCTCCAGGCACGAGTACTGGAGCGGGTTGCCATTTCCTCCTCTAGGGGATCTTCCCCACCCAGGGACTGAACTCACATCTCTTAGGCCTCCTGTATTGGCAGGCAGGCTCTTTACTGCTAGCACCACCTGGGAAGCCCCTTGTCTCTGCATTCCCTCCCTTCTCTGATTTTTATTGTTCAGTCACTAAGGCATTTGTCTTTCCTATCAGTTCAACATTTCAAATTTTACTGACTGAAATGTGTCCATTTATGTGTTAATTCTTATGATGGCTGGAATGCGTCTTTCTCGTGAAACAGCTACATGTTCATTTACAAGTTCAAGAGGGTTATGGCTCAGTCACTCAGTTGTGTCTGACTTTTTGTGACCCCATTGACTGCAGCATACCAGGCTTCCCTATCCTTTGCTATGGAGTTTGTGCGAGCTCATGTCCATTGAGTTGGTAATGCCATCCACTGAATAGCAACTGTTTGAATCTGCCCTTTAAACTTAGGGAAGGTCTTGGAGGCGGAATGAAACCTATTTTCTACAAATAAGAAATGGGGGACACAGATTTTTTGCCCAGGAGCCCCTAAGGGCCCTCCATGTGAAGAGGAAAAGTTAAATTTTACATAACCTCCTGCTCATTCTGCCTCTGTAACTCAGCTTGTTCCTTGCAAAGTCTGGATCACGTAGTCTCGGAAAGTGGGGACTTACAACAACGCTAGGAAATGGAGCTTATCTCACTCACCTCTGTCCTGCTCTTTGGAATTGTCCAGCCCCTGCCATCCTGCTTAATCATGCCTGTCCATGTAAAGGTCAGGCATCCCCCTCCCCATCTTAACCACTGTTCCCGTGTGTGTGAAACGCCTTCGTTTAGACCAGCCTATTAGTAGCTAGTGTTGCCCACTATGAAGTGAAGTGAAAGTCGCTCAGTCATGTCCAACTCTGCGACCCCATGGACTGTACAGTCCATGGAATTCTCCAGGCCAGAATACTGGAGTGGGGAGCCTTTCCCTTCTCCAGGGGAATCTTCCCAACCCAGGGATTGAACTCAGGTCTCCCACATGGCAGGCGGATTCTTTACCAGCTGAGCCTCAAGGGAAACCCACTATAATCTGTCTATAAAAACTCTGTAATCCCTTTGTTCAGGGCTCAGAGCTTGCGGTGGTAACTCCTCTGGGCCCACCGATGTAATAAACCTGAGTTCTCCAACTCTCCGAGGGTGGTGCTTGGTTTCTCGATTACTGGTTTCTGAAACATTTCTGGAGGCCCCAGCGAGATGCCAACCACGCCGGCCCCTTGAGTTGCCAGACTGGTGGCTTGGCTAGGCCAGAGTGGAGGAACCCCAAGACGAATGAGGAGGCACGCCACCCAACAGTTTTCTGGGTTCTCTTTCGGACTGGCATTCTGACTCTTCAGACGGCTGAGCCCTGATCAGACTCATTGGAGTGGTGACCAACTCACCAGGAATGGCCACAGGATAAGGTCCCCCCCCAGGGCCAATCCCCAGTCCGGTCCTACCCCACCGGGTAGAAGAGGAGACTGATCATCTCCTTGGAGCTCCCAGGAAGGGAGCATCAGATAGAGACCTGGGGACTCAGGAGAAGGGAGGCATAACCTCTGCGATAACCTCTGAGTGATTGTGTGTGTGACTGGTGGTTGAAGGGAGTGAAAGCAAGCTCCACCGTCCTCGGACTATAGAGCCTGAGAGGGTCCAAAACCTGTGTCTGTGATGACCTGATAAGGCTAAAAGTCAGTGCCAGTCTCTGGGGGATTCTATCCTTCCCTATGAGGCTGGTCGGGTTGGGGGTTTGCACCAGTCTGCCAGTGCTAAGAGGCATCTTAAGTCTCCCTCAGGAGAGTGGCCAGGCAGATGAAAAATGATTGTGAATAAGTGTGTGGCCTGATTTGCTTGCGCTTCAGGCTCGATTGTGTGGCTTCATGGCTACGGAGTCCGAGCTGACCCTAACTCGCGGTTCTGTGGTGACCTCATATGGCTCAAGGTGGTGTCTGCCTCTGGGGACTCTGTCCCTCCCTGTGAGACAGACCCAGATCAGGGGTTTATACTGATCCGCCAATGCTAAGAGGAACCTAAGTTCCCCCTTGGGATGCAGCCAAGCGGGCACCTGAATTGTCTCCTCTCTTGAGGGGGCACCCACCCTTGTTTGTCTCTGCAGCACCGACTCCGGGCGGGATACTCAGGGAGGGAGGCATTATTAGTTACTGTTTATCCTTCCATCGACTGACTCCTTGCACTGACATCTAAGAGATTAGGTTTTCTTCGAAACCCTGTCAGGTGGATTACATTGTCAACATGGGGGGCAGTTCCTCTAAGCCAACAGTTTTAGATTTCATGATAAAAAACTTTAAAAAGGGCTTCGCTGGGGATTACGGAGTTAAGATGACCCCCAGGTAGCGTCGTAATTTTTGCGAGCTCGATTGGCCGGCCTTTGATGTTGGATGGCCGCCAGAGGGCACTCTTGACCTGCCCACCATCTGCGCAGTGCACCAGATAGTCACTGGAAGTCCAGAACATCCAGATCAGTTTCCCTACGTAGACTGCTGGTTTCTAATTAGCACAAACCCTGCCCCCATGAGCAAGATTTTGCACAAACAGACAGGGACAGGGTAGGGTATTTGTGGCCCAACCACTCATAAGGAAAAAAGAAGAAGGGGAAAAAAAAAATCTATATTATAGGGAGAACTGGCAGAAGATCCACTGCTGTCCCCACCATACATTCTCATGGCTCCACAAGCCCTGGCACAGCCAGTGCTGGACTCATTGCGAAACAATGTCCCCTGCACCACCTCATGAACAAGACTCCAGGCCCGAGCTGGTGTGGAAGCGGCTCCACTCGGCCAAGCAATCTAACCAGATGGCTGCGGCCTGTCAGATGCTGCTGTGGGAAACTCAAGGTCCTCAACAAGTGTATGAGGAAGGCTCAGTCCAGCCTGGTTGCTCCATCCTCTATTACCAGCCCTTCAGCACTACTGACCTCCTAAATTGGAAGCACCATAACCCAGCATACTCTGATAAACCGCAGTCTATGACTGACCTCCTAGAGTCCATTTTCTACACCCATCAGCCTACATGGGACAACTGTCATCAGTTCCTTATGTATCTTTTGACCACTGAGGAAAGGCGATGCATCTCAACAGAAGCCCAGAAATGGATCCAAGGCCAAGTCCCTGCAGAAGTCTTAGATGTGGAAGGATGGGCGCGAGAAGCGATGCCAGAGACGAGACCTTGTCAGGAAGCATTTAACAGGAGGCTTCCTGTGTGCCGTTTTGGATCTGTCAGGAATCCTCTGGTCCTTATTAACTCCTGAATATTCAGGAATTAAGAGGAGAGGCACGCTTTTCCCGGGGCTGAGGAATCCAGGCATTTCCTTACTTAGTTTTTCCATATGGTGAAAAGTAACTATTTACGACCCTCTTTTCATATGGATTGCCTCTTGGCCTTATGGCCTCTATTGCTCCTTGCTTCCTTGGTAAACTTGTAAAGTCTGGTCTCTTGATCTTTATCTAAAGAAGCTACTGGCATATATACTCTTACAGAATTCAATAAAGCACCTTTGCTCCACCAGAGCTTGAGTCCCGATGTCTTTCCTTCTCTCTCTCTCTCTATATATATGTATGTGTATATATACATACATCTATTTCTGGCTGATTCCCTGGAGCGCAAAAGCCGGCTGCATTAACCCAGGGAATATTAGCCTCTTTCCTTCTTTCACTTTCTCATCATTGACTCCGGATCACCAGGTTCTGGTCCATTAAAGGACCAACAAGACCTAATTGGGATTTCAATACCAGAGAAGGACAAGAAATCCTGAGCCGCCACCATGATGCCCTTCTACATGGACTTCGATTTGGAGCCAAAAACCCCATCAATATGTCCAAAACTACACTGATAATCCAAAAAGTGGGTGAGACCCCCACCGATTTCTTTGAAAGACTGTGTGAAGTGTTCCTGACCTACACCTTGTTGACCCTGAGACACCTGAGAATCAACAGATGATTAATGATGCCTTTGTGGCTCAATCCTGTGCAGACATCCAATGAAAGCTCCAAAAGCTGGAAGGCTTTGCTGGGATGAATGCAACATGGCTCCTCGAGGTAGCAAATAAAGTCTTTGTGAACCGAGACCATGAAGCTCAACGAGAAGTGGATAGAAAAATGAAACAGAAAGCAGCCCTGCTAGTAACGGCACTGAGGAGCTCAGATCCAGTGAAACAGATTGTTCCCTCATGGAAAAAGGAAACTGAGAAGAGACCACCACTATTCTGTGACCAGTGAGCCTATTGCAAAGAGGCCAGACACTGGAAGAATGAGTGCCCCCATCGCAGAGGGACATCTGAAAGGTCAAAGAAGTTCAGTCAACCCAACAAAGGAAGGTATCAGCCTGAGTCAGCCATCCAAAACCTTATTGACCTGGTTGGAGCAGAATTAGACTAGTGAGGACTGGGCTCCCTGATCCTGGGCCCCTGGGAGCCCATGGTCATGATGAAAGTAGGGGGCCAAGAATCAATCACTTTTATGGTGGATACCAGAGCTGAACACTCCATGGTAACCACAGAGTGGTTACCTGCGGCTCCCTTCACAGGCTGAACAGCTGCTATTGTTGGGGCCACAGGGGATATGGCAGCCCGCTCATTTTGCAAGGCCCATTCGTGTCAGCTAGGGCGCCAGCTCGTGACTCATAAATTTCTGTACTTACCGGCATGCCCCATTTCCCTGCTGGATAGAGATTTACTGACAAAGCTGGGGGCACAAATCACCTTTGCCCCCAGAAAGCCTGTGAGCCTCACCCTGGGGAGACAATCGGCTCTGATGATGGCTGTGCCTGTGCCCAGAGAAGATGAATGGCGCCTCTATTCCTCAGGGAGGGAACAAATAAATCCCCCCAGTCTGCTAAAAGAATTCCTTGCTGTCTGGGCAGAGAAGGGGCCCTGAGGTTTGGCCAAAAGCCATGCCCCATCATAATGGACCTGAGGCCAGGAGCCACTCCTGTCATATAGAAACAATACCCAGTGCCATGGAAGGCACGCCTGGGAATTTGGGAGCACATCTAATGCCTCTGAGATGCTGAGGTCCCAAATGAGTGTCAGTCTCCCTGGAACTCTGCTCTTACCAGTCAGGAAGTCTGGAGGGAATGACTACTGCACCGTCCAGGACCTCTGTGCTGTCAACAGTGCAGTGATCACCATCCATCCAGTGGTCCCAAATCCCTACACTCTCCTGAGTCTCTTACCTGCTCAGGCAAGCTGGTTCACCTGCCTCAATCTCAAGGACGTATTCTTCTGCCTCCAGCTGTCACCTGCCAGCCAGCCCTTGCTTGTCTTTGAATGGGAAGACCCACATACGGGGAGAAAGACACAGCTGACTTGGATCTGACTGCCACAAGGCTTCAAAATCTTACCTACCCTGTTTGGTGAAGCCCTGGCTGCGGACCTGGCTGCCTTTCACGGAGAAACTTTGAGCTGCACCCTACACCAGTATGTGGATGATCTGTTGCTAGCCTGTCCCACCCCAGGGGACTGCTGGAGAGGCGCCAAAGCCCCGTTGGCTCTACTCTCCACCACAGGTACAAGGCGTCATGGAAAAAGGCTCAGGTCTGCAGACAGGAGGCCAAGTACCTCGGGTTTGTCGTCTTGAAAGGGCATTGGGCGCTCCGACATCAGAGGAAGCAAGCCATACCTTCAGTTCAAAACCTTCAGTTCAGCAAGTTCAATACCTCAGCCAAACACTAAGAAAGAAGTCCACAAATTCCTCGGGGCTGCCAGATTCTGACAGATCTGGATACCGGGTTTCTCTGAACCTGCCAAGCCTTTGTATAAAGCCACAGCAGGGTCTGGTAAGGATCCCCCTGGAGTGGGGACCTGAACAGGAAGAGGCCTTCAAGGAGATAAAGAGACTCTTGACCAGTGCTCCAGCATTAGAGCTGCCAGATGTGACTCGGCATGCATGGGAACAATCACATGCACTGGGAGTCCTCACACAGATGGCTGGGTCATGGTAGCACCTGGTTGCATACCTGTGCAAACAACTAGCTCCAGTGGCTGCAGGCTGGCCACCTTGTCTCTGGGCGTTAGCTGCCACTGTGGTCCTGGTCAGAGAGGCAGAGAAGTTTAAGACGAAACAGAAATGTAAGGTCTCCCCATGCTGTTACTGCCCCAATGAACAGCCAGGGGCATGAATCGCTGACCGATTCCAGGATGACTGACTATCAAGGACTGCTTTGTGAAAACCCACGGGTCCGACTAGAGACTGTGTGGGCACTGAACCCTGCCACCTTCTTACCTACGCAAGCAGGAACCCTGGATCATAACTGTTAGGACGTCATAGATGAAATTTACTCGAGCAGGCCAGACCTGATGGACATTCCCCTACAGAACCCAGAACTGGAGCTGTTCACTGATGGAAGAAGTTTCATTCAGGACGGACAGCACAAAGCAGGCTATGCCATAGCAACACCTGACAAGATAGTGAAGGCTGAGGCCTTGTCACGAGGGTGGTCAGCACAATGGGCTGAGATATGGGCATTTGTCCTTGGTGATGGGAAAGGAGTCAACAGCTATACTGACTCAAGGCATGCCTTTGCTACTTTACATGTTCATCCATGCCATTTATAAAGAAAGGGGACTATTGACAGCAGGGGGAAAGGAGATCAAAAACAGAAATCCTTCAGCTATTAGAGGCAGTTTGGAAGCCTTCCCAAGTGGCAGTCATCCATTGTAAAGGACATTAGTGAGAAACTGATCCAGTCAGCAGAGGAAATTGGTTGGCTGACCAGGAAGCCAAGGAGGCGGTGACCCAAGCTTTTTAAGGTCTTTTTGGCACCAGAATTGCCTCTGTCCCCGAGACATACCAAGGGAGAAGATCAATGGTCTCTAAATGAGGGAGGAATAAAAAGAAAAGGAGGGCTGGTGGAAGCTCCCTGACCGAAGACTCTTTGTCCCCAGCAATATAGCAGTCCAGCTGGTAAACAAGCATCATGAGACAACTCATTTAGGAAAAACTGCGCTGGAGAGTTTACTGAGCCACTGCTGTTTCTCTCCTAAGCTCCCAACCCTGTGTACCCAGATCAGCACTAGATGTGACTTGTGCGTGGAACAACACCAGCCAAGGACCAAGACCCAACCCGGGGGTGCGGACTGCTGGGACACAGTCCTTTGAAGATCTAGAAGTGGACTTTACCAAAGTCAAGCCCTATATGGGCTGTAAGTATGTATTGTGGTAGTCTGCACCTACTCTCGATGGGCTAAAGCCTACCCCCCACACACTGAAAGGGCATGAGAAGTGGCCAAGGCCCTACTAAAGACATAATCCCGAGATATGGGCTGCCTCTCTCCATAGGGTCTGATAACAGGCCAGCCTTTGTGTCTGAGATAATCCAAACTTTATCAGGACACTGGGGATCAAATGGAAGCTTCACACTGCTTACAGGCCACAGAGCTCAGGGAAAGTTGAGTGCATGAGTTGGACCCTCAAGACTACATTAGTTAAGCTCTGTCAGGAGACCCATTTATCTTGAGTTGACATGTTACCCCTAGCCTTGCTCTGAGCCCAATGCACCCGAGGTCCTCAGGCTATTCTCCCTTGGAGATCTTATATGGGAGAACACCCCCAGTGATAGCAAAGGTCAAGGAAGACCCCCAACAATTAGCTGACCTGGAAATGTCCTGACACCTCCAGGCCCTGGGAAAACTCTTCCACCATATTGCCTGAGAAACCTTAGAAAGGACACCCATTTCTTTGGGCAATTGGGTTCATCCCTATCAGCCAGGAGATGAGGTATGGGTTAAAGAATGGAGAAAGGAGTCACTTTAGCAAGTTTGGACAGGCCCTCACACAGTCGTCCTGGAAACCCCTACTGCTGTTAAAGTTACAGGTGTCATCCCTTGAATCCACTACACCAGAGTCAAGAAGGCAGTGGCTTCCTGTGATGAGGATACCTGGAAAGCAGTTTAGGACCCCAAAAACCTCCTCAAGGACAGGTTCCAAAGACAATGGCCTTCACCCAAGAAGGATGCTGAGCTCTGCTCTCATCACCCTGAAAGCTGACTAGTCAACACACAGCAGAAGCTTGAGGATTCTTCAGCCTTGCTCCAGCCACACTCTGGCAGCTGGCTGGTTGAGGCACAGTGGAAGCTTGAGGATCTGGCTATCGAAATATCAATGGATTTTCATTGTCAACCCTGGCCTCTATCCCTAATCAGTATTATTGCTATGTTCTTCCCTATAGGACTAGCTTCAGCCACACTCCTGGACTGGAATTTGAGTCAGAAGCTGCTGTTAGCTGCCTGTTAATCTCTCTGTAGTGGGAAGCCTCATTCTTATCAGATGTCTCTTATGATTGATTCTTCCTGCTAACTAAACCACTCATGGTATAGCTGACCACTCCCCCTTTATGATAGGCCCAGTTGCTATAACCATGGCAACCCAAAGATGGGGAGAAAACTTTTGCTAGTGTTCAGTTATCTGTTGTGTGCAAGCTGCTTTGCAGCCTTTTGGTGTCCCTTGCTGCAACAGATGATGCCCTTCCTTATCCACCATGCACCTGTCAGCGTCACAGTCAACCCTTGGCAAATCGCTTACTTAACCATCAGCTAGAACAATGTATAGAGAGCCAATCCTATAGGCCGATCACCTACTGCCTTCATAACCATGCGATGTATATCGAGGGGCCTGGGTGCCAAAAGTGTTTTCCAGTTATGCTCTCCGCTGCCGCTATCTCTCCCCCACCAGAGGATCCCCGGGTGATATCCCGACACCATGGCATTGCCATCATGCCCCATGCCTCTGTCTACCCCGAAATACCAAGCAGATGTTACAACCCACAACAGGTTTCTGTCTGCCAAAAAAAGGGAAAAACCTACTGGACAGGGACAATAATACAGACAAATGAGATCATGGACCAACTTTGCCCTAAAAAATCAGGCTCTGCCTCTTGGCAGTATGACCCAGGTTACAGAGTTAACTTCCCCTTAGACCCTCATAGGTTCTCAGTGCAACTCATCGCCTTCTTAATGACACCAGACCCCAGCTGGCCCGGGATTGCTGGCTTTGCTTATCCTCGAGAGCTCCATGGCACTTGGCTACACCAGTACCGCTGACAAATGCAATAGCCACGGGCACTCCTATAGATCCACCTCTGCAAGGACCAGCCTTAAGGGCAGTTGAGTTAACTCAAAAGGCTCTGAAATGCCTTACAGATGATGAGGAACTGAACCTGTAGGCAATTTAGCCAAGGACCAATGTAATCAAACTTTAAAAAGTGAGTGGCCCACTCATCCTCCCACAAACACAATATGGTGCTGCCTCTATCAAGGCCTTTTCTTTCTTTGTGGGACAGATGCTTCCTTATGTCTACCAGTCAATGGATGGGTATCTGCACCTTAGCTTTCTTCACTCCCCAGATAAATATTGTCCACAACCAGACTCTCACCGTACCTCTGGCAGCACACTCGCAGTCAAGAAGAGCCATCCAGTTCATACCCCTACTATTTGGTCTGGGAATTATGGCTGGAATAGGTATGGGAATAGGAGGAATTGCTTCATCAACCACCTTTTACCATACACTATCCAAGGACTTCACAGATGATATTGAGAAAGTAGTTAAATCTTTAGTGGCCTTACAGGACCAGCTAGACTCCCTGGCTGAGGTGGTTTTACAGAATAGGAGAGGGCTAGACACTCCATTGTTCTTGCCTGGAGAATCCCAGGGACAGCGGAGCGTGGTGGGCTGCCGTCTATGGGGTCGCACAGAGTCGGACATGACTGAAGCAACTTAGCAGCAGCAGCAGCAAGTATTAAGGGAATATGTACAGGCAACACAAATTTTGGCAGAGACTTGCTGCTAGCCATGAGGAGCAGATATTACCATAATGATTTTGGTGCTTTTCTAGATATGAGGAAATACAGTGATTGTGCTCATAAAATCTCCTCTTGGAAATTTCCCAGTCAAGAAACTAAGATCCCAGAAGACACATAGCATGGCCAAAAAAAAAAAGGGAAAGAAAAATATCTTCTCCTGAACACATCCAACTATTTAAAGATCTGTTCTGCCAGTTTTTCCCAGATCCCAGAGTGCCTCATTGCTGATCTCCACCCTGAACTCCTTTCAGGGTGTGCTGAAGGTCAGCAGCTGCAGTGGCTACTGACTTACTCCTTCTAGAGATGCCAAGTGCCAATTTTTAGTTGCCACTCTATACTGGAAGGAGAAGATGCAAGAGTCTGGCCTTATTGAAGTCATTCCTTTGATATAAACCTTAATTATCTAGGACCAGTATCCTGTTTTTCTCCATCCTGAATTCCTCTCAAGATGCAGCTGCCGTGGCTTAAGGCCCCAACATCCTTCATTTACTGAAATGGCAGATAATATTCTTTATCCACACTATCATGTGAGAAAAAAAGGACATTGATCCAGAGCATGTCTCCTGGGTTCTGTGGATCCAGTAGATTGAGGAACCCTCTGAGATGTGTGAAATGTTGAGTGCGTGCTTTTTTGGGTGGGTGGCAGTAGTGGGTGGGGGATGTTGTTAAAAGATTTAATGAAATTCTTTAAAGATTCTCTTTGACAGAGGAAAGAAAAGTGACAACTGATTTAGAAGGGCGCTCTCCCAAATCCTTTCAAAGGAAACATTTCTGGGATCCCACTGACAAAGGAGAGAGAAAAAAAGAGAGAATTGGGAGGAGAAGGCGGGTAAAGACAGAGAGACAAAGACTGAGCAGATAGATAGGGAGTTATGTGGAAGGCAGTTTCTGAGACAGAGCCCCTCTAGAAGGGCAGAGGTTAAAAACCTGCTCTTAATATCAAGCCCCTTGCACCCTGCCTGTGTTTTCAGTCCAAACCCAAGTGGAGACCTCAGAGAATAAAAATCAGCCCCAGAGCCAAACATCCTGGAGTGTGAAGTCAAGTGGGTCTTAGGAAGTATGACTGCAAATAAAGCTAGTAGAGGTGATGGAATTCAAGCTAAGCTATTTCAAATACTAAAAGATGATACTGTTAAAGTGCTACACTCAATATACCAGCAAATTTGGAAAACTCAGCAGTGGCCATAGGACTGGAAAAGGTCAAGGTTCATTCCAATCCCAAAGAAGGGCAGTGACAAAGAATGTTCAAACTACTGTACAGTTACATTCATTTCACATGCTAGCAAGGTTATGCTCAAAATCCTTCAAGCTAGGCTTCAGCAGTGCATGTGAACTGAGAACTTCCTGGTCCCAAGTTTGGACTTGGAAAAGACAGAGGAACTAGAGATAAAATTGCCAACATCCGTTGGCTCATAGAGAAAGCAAGGGAATTCCAGGAAAACATCAACTTCTGCTTCCTTGACAAAAGCCAAAGCCTTTGACTATGTGGATCACAACAAACTGTGGAAAATTCTTAAAGAAATGGGAATATCAGACCACCTTACCAGTCTCCTGAGAAACCTGTATGCAGGTCAAGAAGCAGCAGTTAGAACTAGACATGAAACAACTGACTGGTTCAAAAATGGGAAATGAGTACAGTAAGGGTGAATATTGTCACCCTGCTTATTTAACTTATATGCAGATTCCATCATGTGAAATGCCAGTCTGGGTGAATCCCAAGCTGGAATCAAGGTTGCTGAGAGAAATACCAACAATCTTAGCTATGCAGATGATACCACTTTAATGGCAGAAAATGAAGAGGAATTAAAGAGCCTCTTGATGAGGAGAGTGAAAAAGCTGGCTTAAAATTCAATATTCAAACAACTAAGATCATGACATCTGGTTCCATCTCTTTATGCAAATAGAAGGGGGAAAAGTGGAAACAGTGACAGATTTTTTTTTTCCCTTGGGCGCCAAAATCACTGCGGACAGTGATGGCAGCCATGAAATTCAAAGATACTTACTCCTTGGAAGGAAAGCTGTGACAAAGGTAGACTGCATATTAAAAAGCAGAGACATTACTTTGCAGACAAAGAGCCATATAGTCAAAGCTATGCTTTTCCCAGAAGTCATGTATGAATGTGTGAGTTGGACCATAAAGAAGGCTGAGGACGGAAGAAATGGTGCTTTACAGTTGTGATGCTGGAGAAGACTCCTGAGAGTCCCTTGGACTTCAAGGAGATCAAAGCAGTCAATCCTAAAGGAAATCAACCCTGAATATTCAGTGAAAAAACTGATGCTGAAGCTGAAGCGCCAATACTTTGGCCACCAGAGACGAAGAGCCCATTCATTGGAAAAGACCCTGATACTGGGAAAGGTTGAAAGTAAAAGGAGAAGAGGGTGGCAGAGGATGAGAAGGTTAGATAGCATCGCTAACTCAATGTACAGGAATTTGAACAAACTCTGAGGGATATGGACAGGGAAGTCTGGCGTGCTGCAGTCATGAGGTCGCAAAGAGTCAGACATGACTGAGTGACTGAACAGCAATACGACCAGTTAGTGCGCCAAGTAAGTAAGCGAGAAATGAACAATCACACGCTTTGAATCATTATATTTTGGCTCTGATACCACAGTCTGACACCTCAACTGTTGTAGAACTTCTTTTTCTGACACGCTCTTAGTTCTGGAGTAGTTGTATTTATCCTGTAGGTGAGAAGAAAATGTCTGTAATATGGGAAGTGGGATGGGAATGGAGAAGTGGTGGGCAGGTATTCAACCATACAGGGAAACATGGAGAAGCATGGATTCTCCCCAATTCATCTTGACCTCTTCACTCCGTCATTTTTTCCCTCTGACCACAGGTCTGATAACTCTTGGTTTGAGAAGGACAGTAGCGCAGTGCCAGGAACAACCTAGACAGGAGGGCTGATGGTGGTGCTGGAGAGGGAACGGACAGTGAGCCTGGTGGCCCTAGGTGTTTGCTGGCTCTGTGTTACAATCCCTGGTCCTCCCCTCTTCTTCTCTTGGCCTTCCTCTCAGTCTCCAGCCCAGGCTGCAGAGAGGTTTCCATAGTCCTGCTGTGTCACCTGGAAGCTATCTCTCTGCTCCTCCTCAGGGATGGCTTCCACTCATGTTCACTTCTGTAAGTGAGCCTAAGGTCTGGAGGTTTCTCTTAGGCCACTTTTCAGTGTGTTCTGCATCTCAGGTCAGCGCTTTTTTTATCCAGTAGCCATCCAAGTATTCATTTCTTGAGGGAAATTTGGACAAGGAATGCCGCTTGCCATTTCAGTAAACAAAGAGTGTGGCAGCTACCAAGTCATCAACCTCCACAGCCAATCTGGATGATGCACCCTTATGGGAACTAAAGATGGAGATAAACAGAATACTGGGCCTAGTTGGCTAAAGGTGCACATCAAAGGAATAATTCAGTAAGCCCAGACTTTTGCATCTTCCTTTACTTAAAAAGGTGCTAAATTTATTCTTTGCAACGTCTAGTTTTCTTTAAATACCAGTAATCTTTTGATATTCATACTATCAGTTTAAAATTTTTTTCCCCCCCAAAACTTCTATATCTCTTGGCTCCTCTCTGATCTCTTCAGAACAGTCCCTCAGAACTATTTGAGAGGCTATATCCCAGGCTGAAATCCTCAGTAATGCTCCCAATAAAACACAATTCTCAGGTTTTAAAAAAAAATTTTCCAAGGCATCTTCAGAACATATAAAAGAAATCCTGTACTTATTAAGAAGCATTCCTAATACCCCACCCCCTTGATGCTGATAACCACCTATATTATTGTCCTGTGACTGCTGTGATCAGCTTGTGACCACAACCTGGTCTGCTTAAAAAATAAGTTGATCCTACCACAGTACTAAAGGCCAAGAGACTGAATTCAGTGTGTTGGCAGAGCCATGATCCTTCCAAGGCTCTGGATGAGGATTCCTTTGTTGACAGAAGAGAAATGCACAACCTAAAAGTTGAGAGTTTTATTCAGTGAACAAAACTGAGGACTTCTCATCCCCTTGATATTCCTCTCAGCTATCTGAGGCCAGTAATCCAGTAACCTGTGCTTTCTCCTCAGGATGCATCACTGGGGGGGGTGGCTGCAGTGTGATGGCTTGATGGCTGCCACATCCTTTGTTTAGTGATATGGCAGGCAATATTTCTTTACTGATATTTTCTTGCCTCTTCCAGGTGCTGGTAAGCACAGAGATTCCTTGATTAGTGACAGCCTCACTCCCATCTATGCATACCTTCTTCCTCACATGGCTTCCATTTCTTTGTGTCTCTTCTTTTCTTCCTAAAGACACCAGTCATTGGATTAGAGCATACCCAAATTCAGTACATCTGTAAAGACCGTAGGTTTTGCAGATGGTAAAGAATCCATCTGGTGGTAAAGAATCCATTTTGCTGGCTCAGATGGTAAAGAATCTGCCTGCAATGCAGGAGACCTGGGTTTGATTCTTGGGTTGAGAACCTGGAGAAGGGAATGGCTACCCACTCCAGTATTCTGGCCTGGAGCTCATGGGGTCACAAAGAGTCAGACACGACTGAGTGACTTTCACTTTACATAGGCACAGTTGATTAAGTCACTGATCATTGATGAGGAGCCTGGTAGGCTACAGTCCACGGGGTCTCAAAGAGTTGGACATGACTAAGTGACTAAGCACAGCACAGCAAAGCAAAGACTGCATATAAGGTCATATTCATGAGTGCAGTTCAGTTCAGTTCACTTGCTCAGTTGTGTCTGACTTTTTGCCACCCCATGGACTGCAATAGGCCAGTTGTTCATCACCAACTCCTGGAGCTTACTCAAACTCATGTCCATCGAGTCAGTGATGCCATCCAACCATCTTATCCTCTGTCGTCCCCTTCTCCTCCCACCTTCAATCTTTCATAGCATCAGTGTCTTTTCCAATGAGTCAACTCTTCACATGAGGTGGCCAAAGTATTGGAGTTTCACCTTCAGCATCAGTCCTTCCAATGAATATTCGGGACTGATTTCCTTTAGGATTGACTGGTTGTATCTCCTGCAGTTCAAGGGACTTTCAAGAGTCATCTCCGACACCACAGTTAAGAAGCATTAAATTTCCAGAAAGACATCTACTTCTGCTTTATTGACTATGCCAAAGCCTTTGACTGTGTGGATCACAACAAACTATGGAAAATTCTTAAAGAGATGGGAATACCAGACCACCTGACATGCCTCCTAAGAAATCTGTATGTAGGTCAAGAAGCAACAGTTAGAACTGGACATGGAACAACAGATTGGTTCCAAACCAGGAAAGGAGTTCATCAAGGCTGTATATTGTCACCCTGCTTATTTAACTTATATGCAGAGTACATCATACAAAATATTGGGCTGGATGAAGCACAAACTGGAATAAAGATTGCTGGGAGAAATATCAATAACCTCAGATATGCAGATGACACCACCCTTATGGCAGAAAGTGAAGAAGAACTAAAGAGCGTCTTGATGAAGGTGAAAGAGGAAAGTGAAAAAGTTGGCTTAAAGCTCAGCATTCAGAAAACTAAGATCATGGCATCCGGTCCCATCACTTCATGGCAAATAGATGGGGAAATAATGGAAACAGTGAGCGACTTTATTTTTTTTGGCTCCAAAATCACTGCAGATGGTGACTGCAGCCATGAAATTAAAAGACGCTTGCTCCTTGGAAGAAAAGCTATGACCAACCTAGACGGCATACTAAAAAGCAGAGACATTACTTTGCCGACAAAAGTCTGTCTAGTCAAAAGTCTATCTAGTCTATTCATGGGTACCAGAGGTTAGAACATTAGTATATCTTTTGGGGGACATAATTCAACCCATAATGTCACCGATCTGCATTCTGTCTCTATGGATTTACCTGTCCTGGATATGAGATTTGGCTTCTTAGTATAAATTGCCTGATTCTAAAATTCGTATGGATGTGGAAATAGCCCAGAATAGGCAGGACTATTCTTGGGTTTCCAAGCCTGGATTCTCTGTCTACCTTCTGGGAACCAAGAACCCATCCGCTATTGCCAGCTCCCTGTGGGTGAGGAAGAGGGTCTAGGAGAGAAGTGTAAAGAAGTCAAAGTCTAGGGAACATCTCCCAGGGCCAGAAGGGCTGACACTGCCTCCCTCACTGTAGTCCCTCACTGTAAGTAGGCTGTATGCCTGGCAGACAGGATGGAAACTGAGATTATGGGAGGAACTGCAGAGATATGGCCGAAAGCAGATTCTAGGACTATGGAATTGGAAGATACCCAGCAGTCTGCTGTTATTTGCTGTGCTATTTGTCATCCTGGGGTCCCTGTTTCCAGAGCCAGGAGGACCTTATGATATGGCAAGATGATTCTGCCAGGTGTGCCTCTTCCCTCTTCTTCCTGCTCCTCCTTCGACAAAGGAATCCTCTGAATTGCTGTTCAATTGCTTCAACATCAGTTCTTCCAGTGAATATTCAGGGTTGATTTCCTTTAGGATCAACTGCTTTGATCTCCTTATTGTCCAAGGGACTCTCAAGAGTCTTCAAAGAAGTAGAAGCATAAATACCTTAAACATAGTGAAAGTCCTTTTAAAAAACTCAGCTATGCATGGGCAAACACCTGGAATAGTTCCTTCACTATCCCCTGGCTTCACAATGTAAAAGTTGTGTCTTAGGCCAGTTTCCAAAGGAAACAGAGCTTAAGGCAAATGTGCTGACACTTTAACAGAGCCCTTCAAGGAGGGGTCCACGTATTTATCTTCTATCAACAGACAATCAGAAACACCCCTTGAGTGTACCACCACTACAAGGGTGGTGTCAAATTTGGGCTTATATGGGAATCCCATAGAGGGCCAGGCCTCCTAAACACCAGCTGCTGGGCCTCTGCCTGCACCTTGATTCAGGAGGTCTACAGTGCGTCTAGAATCTGCCTTTCTAACAAGTCCTCAGGGGATGCTGATAATGCTGGTTTGGGACCATGCCCTGAGAGCCCCTGAAGCTTCTAGAGCTTCTGAAGCACAGAGAGCTGTCACTGCTCTGCAAAGCTTCAGGGCCTTCCAGCTGCGAGGCCCTAGCACCGTGATAAAGTCTTATCTGTGAGTCCCTCCTTTCAAGGACATGGATAAATGCAGTGTTTCCTTTCTCCTATTAGTAATTTTACTTTAGAAACTAAGATGTGGAGAGCCCAAGTCAAAATTTTATCCAGTGATTGGGCCTGGGGGCAACTGGTCATCTCAGCACAGAGCTGTTTGTGAGGAAGTGAGTAGATTCCTAGTAGGTCTGATGCTTCCTGGCAGCAGAGAAGTGGAGGGGGAGCTTGACATGGTGGCTGGGTATAACCCACACATCTCACAGCCCCTGTCTCTTCTTGTCCTGCTGATTCCCAGCCACTGAGGGACCTGGGTGAGTTGGTGATTAAGGGGTAATGAGAAGTGAGCCTCCCTGAAGCCCCTTATTCTGGGTCCTGAGCTGCAGGCACCAGTGCAGCCTTTGCTGGTCTGTGTGATCCTTCTTCCCTTGTTCTGTGGTCTCCACGTTCTCCATGTTCCCAACCTTCCAGCTAACCATATCACACTTTTGCAGGGGGTTCTCATTGCTCCATAAAGGATGTTGACCGCCCAAGGGTGCAGAGGCCACAGGCATCTGTGCCTGCGTGGGGACCAGAACTGTAGTTCCTGTCTCCTGGTCACATCCCTGACCCTTTCTTTCCCTCCACAGGACCGCCTTCATTAACACCCACTACCCCATCCCCTATCCTGCCACCCCAACCCCCATGGATAGAACTAACATTCCAGAAGATCACATGTTAATCCTGGGGAATTTCCAGTGGGGGAAGCTGTGACTAAGAGATAAAGGAGGGATCAGGGAGGGGAAGAGCTGAGGATATGGGAATGTGAGATCAGAGGAATATCTTATAGCCCGAATCTGCCTTTGCCTTGGGAGGGGTCTAGTGTAATGGAGAGGGTGGTCAGTGGGAATGTCCCCTCTGAGAATACCAAAGCCCAGGCTCTTGGTTTCATTTCTGGTTGGCATTGCAGATGAGAGTCCCACTGGTCACCTCACAGTGAAAGCCCTCAAAGTGCACAGTGGGGGTTTAGATGCAGCTACCACTGAAATTCACCAGAGAAACCTCCCCCTTTTCAACTTTTAAGCTTATTTAAAAAAAAAAAATTATTTATTTTAATTGGAGGCTAATTACTTTACAATACTGTAGTGGTTTTTGCCATACACTGACATGAATCAGCCATGGGTGTACATGTGTTCCCCATCCTGAATGCCCCTCCCACCTCCCTCCCCATCCCATCCCTCAGGATCATCCCCGTGCACCAGCCCGGAGTGCCCTGTCCCATGCATCGAACCTGGACTTAGAATTTATTTCACACACGGTAGTATACATGTTACAATGCTATTCTCTCAAATCATCCCAACCTCACCTTCTCCCACAGAGTCCAAAAGTCTGTTCTTTACATCTGCGTCTCTTTTGCTGCCTTCCACACAGGGTCATCATTACCATCTTTCTAAATCCCATAGGGGCTTCCTGGTGGCTCAGATGGTAAAGCGTCTGCCCCCAGTGCAGGAGACCCGGGGTTCGATCCCCAGGTTGGGAAGATCCCCTGGAGAAGGAAATGGCAACCCACTCCAGTACTCTTTCCTGGAAAATCCCATGGACGGAGGAGCCTGGTGGACTGCAGTCCATGGGGTCGCAGACAGTCGGACATGACTGAGCAACTTCACTTTCACTTCCAAATTCCATATATATGCCTTAATATACTGTATTGGTTGGACAAGGCTGTGGTCCATGTGATTAGATTGGTTAGTTTCCTGTGATTGTGGTTTTCAGACTGCCCTCTGATGGAGAAGGATAAGAGGCTTATGTAAGCTTCCTGATGGGATAGACTGATTAAGGGGGAATCTGGGTCTTGTTCTGATGGGCAGGGCCATGCTCAGGAAATCTTTAATCCAATTTTCTGTTGATGGGTGGAGCTGTGTTCCCTCCCTGCTATTTACCTGGGGCCAAACTATAGTGGAGGTAATGAAGGTAATGGGGACCTCCCTCAAAAGATCCCATGCATGTACTGCTACACTCAGTGCCCCCAACCCTGCAGCAGGCCACCACCAACCCACGCCTCCGCCGGAGACTCCCGGACACCCGCAGGCAAGTCCAGGACAGTCTCCTGTAGGGTCACTGCTCCTTTCTCCTGGGTCCGGTGCACAAGGTTCTGATTACCCTCCAACAGTCTATTTCCCAGTCCTGTGTAAGTTCTGGTAGCTCTATGGTGGGGTTAATGGTGACCTCCTCCAAGAGGGCTTATGCCATACCCAAGTCTGATGCACCCAGAGCCCCTGTCCCTGTGGCAGACTACTGTGACCTGTGCCTCCACAGGAGATGCTCAAAACCAGTTCTGTCTCAGTCTCTGTGGGGCCCCTGGGTCCTGGTGTGCACAAGGTTTGTTTGAGCCCTCTGAGCGTCTCTGGTGGGAATGGAGTTTGATTCTAAATGCAAATTCACCCCTCCTACCATCTTGCTGGGGCTTCTCCTTTGCCCTTGGACGTAGGCTATCTCCTCACAGCTGCTCCAGCACCTACCGTTTTACTGGGGTTTCTCCGACCTTGGACTTGGGGTATGGTTTTTCCAGGGGTCATGTATGGATGTGAGAGTCAGCCTATAAAGAAAATTGAGTGCCAAAGAATTGATGCATTTGAACTGTGGTGTTGGGGAGAAGACTCTTGAGAGTCCCTTGGACTGCAAGGGGATCCAAACAGTCCATCCTAAAGGAAATCAGTCCTGAATACCACAGTATACTTTCAGGTATAATTTCAGATACCTGAAAGTCAAGAATAACAGGAAAATTTGGCCTTGGAGTACAGAATGAAGCAGGGCAAAGGCTAACAGAGTTTTGCCAAGAGAACATACTGGTCATAGCAAACACCCACTTCCAACAACACAAGAGAAGACTCTACACATGGAAATCACCAGATGGCTAACACAGAAATCAGATTGATTATATTCTTTGCAGCCAAAGATGGAGAAGCTCTATAAAGTCAGCAAAAACAAGACTGGGAGCTGACTGTGGCTCAGATCATGAACTCCTTATTGCCATTCAGATTTAAATTGAAGAAAATAGGAAAAACAACTAGACCATTCAGGAATGACCTAAATCAAATCCCTAACAATTATACAATAGAAGTGAGAAATAGATTTAAGGGACTAGATCTGATAGACAGAGTGCATGATGAAGTATGGACAGAGGTTCATGACATTGTATAGGATCAAGATCATCCCCAAGAGAAAGAAATGCAAAAAAGCAAAATGGCTGTATGAGGAGGCCTTACAAATAGCTGTGAAAAGAAGAGAAGCAAAAAGCAAAGGAGAAAAGGAAAGATATAGCCATTTGAATGCAGAGTTCCAAAGAGTAGCAAGAAGAGATAAGAAAGCCTTCCTCAGAGATCAGTGCAAAGAAATAGAGGAAAACAATAGACTGGGAAAGACTAGAGGTCTCTTCAAGAAAATTAGAGATACTAAGGGAACATTTCATGCAAAGATGGGCTCAATAAAGGACAGAAATGGTAATGGACCTAACAGAAGCAGAAGATATTAAGAGGAGGTGGCAAGAATACACAGAAGAACTGTACAAAAAAGATCTCCACAACCCAGATAATCACGATGGCAGGATCACTCACCTAGAGCCAGACATCCTGGAACGTGAGGTCAAGTGGGCCTTAGGAAGCATCACTATGAACAAAGCTAGTGGAGGTGATGGAATTCCAGTTGAGCTATTTCAAATCCTAAAAGATGATGCTGTAAAAGTGCTACACTCAATATGCCAGCAAATTTGGAAAACTCAACAGTGGTCACAGGACTGGAAAAGGTCAGTTTTCATTCCAAACCCAAAGAGAGGATCTGCCAAAGAATGCTCAAACTACCGCACAATTGCACTCTTCTCACACGCTAGTAAAGTAATGCTCAAAATTCTCCAAGCCAGGCTTCAACAATACGTGAACCATGAACCTCCAGATGTTCACGCTGGTTTTAGAAAAGGCAGAGGAACCAGAGATCAAATTGCCAACATCCTCTGGATCATTGAAAAAGCAAGCAAGTTCCAGAAAATCATCTATTTCTGCTTTATTGACTATGCCAAAGCCTTGACTGTGTGGATTCAACAACAAACTGTGGAAAATTCTTCAAGAGATGGGAAAGCGGACCATCTGACATGTCTCTTGAGAAATCTGTATGCAGGTCAGGAAGCAACATTTAGAACAGTTAGAACATGGAGCAACAGACTGGTTCCAAATAGGAAAAGCAGTACGTCAAGGCCGTATATTGTCATCATGCTTATTTAACTTATATGCAGAGTACATCACGAGAAATGCTGGGCTGGATGGAGCACAAGCTGAGATCAAGATTGCTGGGAGAAATATCAATAACCTTGATATGCAGATGATACCACCGTTATGGTAGAAAGTGAAGAAGAACTAAAGAACGTCTCGATGAAAGTGAAAGAGGAGTGTGAAAAAGCTGGCTAAAAGCTCAGCATTCAGAAAACTAAGATCATGGCATCTTGTCCCATCAGTTCAGTTCAGTTCAGTCACTCAGTTGTGTCTGACTCTTTGAGACCCAATGAACTGCAGCACACCAGGCCTCCCTGTCCATCACCAACTCCTGGAGTTTACACAAGCTCATGTCCATTGAGTCGGTGATGCCATCCAACCATCTCATCCTCTGTCATCCCCTTCTCCTCCTGCTTTCAATCTTGCCCAACATCAGGGTCTTTTCAAATGAGTCAGCTCTTCACATCAAGTGGCCAAAGTATTGGAGTTTCAGCTTCAACATCAGTCCTTCCAATGAACACCCAGGACTGATTTCCTTTAGGAAGGACTGGTTGGATCTCCTTGCAGTCCAAGGGACTCTCAAGAGTCTTCTCCAACACCACAGTTCAAAAGCATCAAGTTTTCTGTGCTCAGCTTTCTTTATAGTCCACTCTGTTGTGCTTCTTCCAGCCCGGCATTTCTCATGATGTACTCTGTATATAATTTCACAACCTGAGCATTAGCATATTTCCTCAACTGGGAACACTCTTCCAACTTATAGGTGCATGTTGTTTTTGTGCTCAAGGTCCAAGGAGCAGCATCTTTCGCAAAACCTTTTTCAAAAATGCCTCAGTATAGAGAACCATTTTGTCATCTATTGTTCAGTCGCCAAGTTGTGTCTGACTCTTCGCGACCTCATGGACTGTAGCACACCAGGCTTCCCCTTCATGGATCACTGCCTTGTTGTGGTGAAGGGGCTTGAATAACTTGATGAAGTGATCGGCCATACCATGCAGGGCCACCCAAAATGGATGGGTCATAGTGGAGAGTTCTGGCAAAATGTGATACACTCTAGGAGGGAATGGCAAACCACTTCAGTATACTCACCATGAGGACCCCATGAACTGTATAAAAAGGCAAAAAATATTTGTCATCTACTAGTCAGTGATTTGGGCTTCCCTGATAGCTCAGTTGGTAAAGAATCCACCCACAATGCGGGAGACCCCGGTTCAATTCCTGGGTCAGGAAGATCCCTTGGAGAAGGGATAGGCTACCCACTCCAGTGTTCTGGGGCTTCCCTTGTGGCTCAGCTGGTAAAGAATTCATCTGTAGTGCGGGAGAATTGGGTTTGATCTCTGGGTTGGAAAGATTCCCCTGGAGAAGGGAAAGGCTACGCACTCCAGTATTCTGGCCTGGAGAATTCCATGGACAGTCTGTGGGGTCACAAGGAGTTGGACATGACTGAGCCACTTTCACCTTCTTTCTTTCAGTCAGTGATTTGGGACAGAAGACAAGACAGGAACTGTTTTACCACTGACCCAGATTTTAAGATGACTGAAAGAATTTCTTAGCCAGTAACACTGAGCTGCGGGGATTAGAAGAAGAAGGCCTCTTTCCTTTCTCACTAATACCAGCCCTTTGGCTGTCATGAAAGGAGTTTTGTACTCACAGAGTAAGACATATGGGGACCAAGGAAGTGTATGGTACACTGATGTGATATGTCTGGCTATGGGCTGAAGGCTACCAAATGAGACAGGTTCACCCAAAGCCTAAAATGTGGTCAGCTATCATATAATCTCCTGGAGGAGCTACAGAAGCCTCCTCTGACAGAGTCTGGAGGGACCTCAGATGCTGCCCTTATAAAAGCCTGATGCTTGCACATTGATAGGTGGACTCACAGGTCTCAGTTTGGAGACATCTCAAAGTTCTGTCCCCTCCCACCAGACTCTGAGACTTTCCTTCTTCTTCTCAGCCACCTCCCAGCTCCCCACTTTGCTCTACCTGTGAAATCATTCCATCCCTTCTGAATGCCGGGTTAGGCACATGAAATTTCCCTTTCACCCTTGGACCATGTTGATTAAACCAAAGCACTGGAACTGCCTCTCTACTTTCCTCCTCCCTTTCTTCCAAGATGGAGAGATTCATTAACCCTGCCTGTCTCATCTGGGAAGAGGGAACTTTGAAAATAAAAATCACAGATGTAAATATTTGATAACTCTTGTTTTGTAGCAAGGGTGTTTCCACAGGGACCCACACAAGATACATTTGATTTGTCCTTTGCAATATTGTTGGAAGGCCCCCGAAATGGAGTAAAAAGGTCCAGGGACCTTGGAAAGTCATGAATTCTGGAGGAGAAGATTGTATGAGTCCCTGTGTTGGCCACATCTGATTGACAAGATGAGGTAGAGGTAGAAGGAGGATTTCCTCAGTATCCATGCTCTTTATAAGGACAGATGAGGTCTATGGGCAAGTTGACAAACAGACTGTATTCTCAGAGTGTAAATACTGTGCAGGGATGTACATTAAGAATTGAGGAACAAAAGAATTTTTAAAATCAATGCATCCATAACAGAAGGTCACAAGCTCCTTTCCTTTTAACATTTCACATACCTATTAAATATGTGGCAGCACCCACAGTGATCTCCTCCATCCCCCACTGACTGCATCCTCTCCTGAGCAGCGGGGGAGCATGGAGGAGTAAAGTGATAGTGGGCTACTCATGCCCTCTTCCACATCACAGTGGCCTCCACCCTCTGAGAGGACCTCCAGAATATGGGAATTTGAGGGATGACTCCCACCATGTACATATCTTACTCAGTATAGGGTCTATCCTATACCAGTGATGGAAGAAGGAAGAAAAGTCACATATATGATTACAGTTACTATAACATCAGGAATGAGAATCCCTAAGACTGAGACAGGTGATGTTGATGTGTGCTAGGTCGTATTTCAGAAGTTTGATATAAAATTTGGTGAGTGAAAAATGCACTCATTTTCTCTCTTCTGCCAGTTCACTTATTCTTTGCTTTCCTTCCTAATTCATTTTTACTCTTTCATATCTCTTGTCCCTCATATTGTCTTGTTAGCCCAGTGTTGAAAAAGTTCTGGAAGTATAAACCCTGAGTTGGTTTCTTCCCCCTAATCCTCAGGAATATCTGAAAATATGACATTCTATACCCTTTCTCTAATTCTCTCTCAACTATTTCTCCTATGTAGTTCTCTAAACTCTTCACTTGACCATGTTCCCAAATGTGTGTATTTTCCCTCATTTTCATGAGAAGGACATTGAGATGATAATGTCCTAATGATGATAATGATAACAGGGGATCATAATTCATAAAAATCCAATGGATAACAGTCATCCTCATTGTTGCTGAAATTTTATTATCTGAATAAATCATGCAAAAGAAAACTACTTCATAACACTGGAAGATTAATGAAAGGTACATGGTATATTTCTATCATGATTCAAGGGAAACAGCTCAGAGAGTACAGTAAACAGGCTATGGTCAAAGTCCCTTGTAGAGCAGTAAAGTATCAATGTGGAGCAATGGCCTTACTCTAACAGAGAGAAAATATTTTCAAATTGGGAAGCATTGGCCTTGGTGGTATGTAGAAGATCCTGGCCCACTCAGAGAACACGACGTGTGAGGTTCACTTGTTATTCACATTGGCAACTCCACCCGTCTCTACTTCATCTCCTCAATCTTAGCCAAGACTCTTTTAGCATCTTCCGCCACTGTATCGATGAATTTCAAATGTAGAAAGTAGACTTTGTAAAACTGGAAAACAGAAGACTGGGGGAGTCCAGTAATTGAGAAAATGATTTCAACAAACTTCTTGACATTGGCTATTGTACTGTCATCCTCCACAAGTGAGTTCAAATCTGTGGACTTCATGAGGCTGGTGATCTCTTGCTCAGATGTGCCCAGCTCCTGGGCAATCTGACTGACCGAGTCCTCATCCAAACCAAAATGGCCTTGATAAAGTTTCAAGCACTCCTCCTGTTCAGGCAAGTTAAAGCCACAGCAGAGAGACGTAATGGGGAAGAAGGCCAAGATGGCTGCCTTGAAGGCTTGCAGCCAGACCTTCTCCTTGATTATATCTCTTTTCATCTCGATGAAAGACTCAGACAAATTTGGCAACAAGAGGACAGAGGTATAGCGCTTTTCATCAGGGAGCTCCTGTAGCACTGTCTCCTGCAGTTTTAGGAAATCAAACTTCTTCGGCTCAAAGTTGGACACCAGGAAGACAGTTGGCTCAGATACAATTCTGCTCAGATTGATCAGGCAGTTGTCTCGGATTTGCTGAAGGACTGTCTCCTTTTTGAAAGATCTGGGTTTGCTTTTCTTTTCATTATATAAATCACTATCCACCTTGGTTCTAACAAAGTAGAATTTTTTTCCGTTCTGCTGAATTTCCCGGGCCAGCAAAGCATCGTTTGAGCTAAATTGTGAGGAAGAAATAATGATGAAAAAGTCATACTTATCATCTCCCACTAATTCTTGATAAGGGTTTGGAAGGGATTTGGGTGTCCCAGTTCCAGGCAGGTCCCAGAAGGTCACGTGGGGACACTTTGGATGTGGATAGGGAGTTTTCTTTGTGGTGGTTGGCACAACTCCAACAGAAGCAGATCCAGCCTCTTCATGACCAATTCCTCGCAAGACGTTGATGAAACTGGACTTGCCAGAACCAGATTGCCCAATCACAGCCACATTCAGGGTAGCATTCTTGGATCTCTGAAGTGATCTCTCAATCTCATCAGTCGCCTCTTTCAGTTGCCCCTTCTCAATGCCTTTTACAACACGTTCAAGGCTTACCTGAGAGAGGATCCCCCCCAGTTTACCGACTAATGTTTTGTACCAAGACAGAAACTTTAAGGCCTGTTGCTTCATATTGTTTTTCTCCGTGGGATGTAAGAGGAGTGGATCCATGCCAGTTAACTGAATAATCTGTGGAAACGAAGAGAGAATAAGGAGGTAAGGTGAATGAAATAACAGAACAGACACAGAGTTAGCTGAGAAAACACACTGGTCTTAACAGACCAGTCCCATCTCTCGTGCAGACTCATGTCTCTACAGTTAAATTATTTTCTCTGATGGCTTATTTTATTGAAGTATAGTTGATTTATAATATTGTGTTAGTTTCTGGTGTACAGCAAAGTGATCCAGGTACATATATATGGATTTCTAGGTGGCTCAGTTGTGAAGAATCTGCCTGCCAAATCAGGAGACACAGGAGGCATGGGTTCTATCCCTGAGTCGGGAAAAACTCCCAGAGGAGTAAATGGCAACCCACTCCAGTATTCTTGCCAGGAAAATCCCATTGGCAGAGGATCCTGGGGGGCTACAGTCCATGGGGTCGCAAAGAGTTGAGCACAACTTAACGACTGAACAACAATAGCAATTAATAGTTTATGTCAGCTAGTCGCAAATTTCTAATTTATCCCTCTCCCCTCTGCCCCCTTTGGTAAGCATTAGTTTGTTTTCTATGTCTGTGAGTTTGTTACTGTTTTGTAAATAAGTTCATTTGTATCATATTTTAGATTCCATGGGTAAGTGATATCATATGACATTCATCTTTCTCTTTCTGACCTAGTTCACTTAGTGTGGTGATATCTAGGTCCGTCCGTGTTGCTGCAAATTGCATTTGGTCATTCTTCTTTTATGGCTGAGTAGTATCTCATGATAACTTTTGTTTCCACCATTGCAGAAGACACTGCCTGTTTTCTATGCTGATAATTTATATGTCCAAAGAGTCAGGACAGTGTGGAAGACAGACCAATGGTTCCTAAGATGTCCACATTGTGAAATCCATAACTTTACATAGCAAAAAGCACTTTTTACTTGACATTAGTTTTTAATCCCACTGCTAGACAAAGCCTAATGTTTAACCTGTCCATGTTTGATTATTGCAGGTAAAAATATCATCTAAAAATTTGAGGACAAGAATAAAGGCTTAGTGTATTCAGCAGTTTTTTGAAGGTAATTAAATTAATGATGCTCAGATGAAAAGATTATCTTGGCTTATCCAAGTGGGCTACATATAATCACAGGAATCACAGGTAAGATGGAGGCAGGGCCAAGTGCTGAAAAGAAGATAGGATAATAGAGCAGAGGTTGGAGTGAAGATATAGGAAGATGGAGGAAAGGCAATGAGCCAAGGAATGTCAGGCAGCTTCTAGAGGCTGAAGTAGACAAGAAAATGGATTATCTCCTGGAACCTCCAGATAGAACAGGCCCTGCTGACACTTTGATTGTAGCTCCTTAAGATTCATTTTTACTGCTCACTTCCAGATCTATAATAGAATTAATTTGTTACACAAGAAGGGAAACTAATATAGACAGTCTATACTGTCATGACCACTGAATAGAGAGACCAGCACCTTTCCATTCTGCAGGAAGAATCACTTAGGTCATGATGTTAGTGAGCACAGAAGGCTTCCAGAAGGACCTCATTTCCAATAACCTGCAGCAAATCAGGATGGGACCTAGCCTGTGGGAGAGGCAGGAAGCAGAGACAAATCCACCAGGTGGTGACTGTGAGGACATATGTTTCATAACATGTGTTATAAAATCTGTTTCCCGTATGTCTTGGAGAACAACCAAAAACACAGTCATGGTGGTATAGCTGCCCAGTGGGAGCTTGATATCTATTTACCTCACTCCATGGGCCAATATGGGTAGAATATAAAATGTGTAACAAGAAGTCATAGAGGAAGTAAATAAGAGTCTCTAATTTTCCCTACCCCATTAAACACAGTTTTGAAACATGGGTATCTGCTTAAACTGAGGTAATTTAAAGAAGTTATTAATATCACATCGATGGAATCTCCTATCATTTACTATGAGTAAGGACGGTTATATCAAGAAAGTGTGACTTAAGAAATATTTATACACATAAGGTTGTCTCAGGAATTACCAGTGGGCTCTGTCCATTAGGGGTATGCTGAATGCTCTCCACCCCCACCTTACATATCGAGCAAGGACAATCTTAAAAAAATAAGGAAAATCATAATTCTCGAACATAAAATAAATACATGTTAAGGATTTTATTAACTAATGACTTATGAAGGAAGTGAGCAGATGTTACTGCTAGTTGAATGAATACTCAGGAAGAGATACAATTATAGTTCAAGAATATTGAAATGAATGTCAAAGTGAGACAAGAGTACTGTTTTCTAAGGAGAGGGTGGAAGTCTATTGAACTGCAACAGACAGATTTTATATACGTCTGTTGTTCTCATACTTTCACGGGTGAAATTAATGCTCAAAGTGATTGTATTAATAAATGGGCCCTTGCAAGTTGCCTGGGTCATGCAGGCAGAGCCATCACGAATGGATTAGTGCCCTCATAAAGGAGATCTCTGAGATCTAGCTTAACCCTTCTGTCACATGTTACAGGAAAGGCACCCACCTAGGAAGTGTGCTCTCATCAGACACCTAATCTATAGTTGCCTTGATCTTGGCTTCCAGCTGTCCAAAAATAAGAGAAATAGATTTTTTTCAATAGGGAACCCAGTCTGTGGTTTTGTCATAGCCTGCATGGATTAAGAACATGGCAAAGAGGGAGGTGGGAGGGGGGATCGGGACGGGGAATACATGTAAATCCATGGCTGATTCATGTCAATGTATGACAAAAACCACTACAATATTGTAAAGTAATTAGGCTCCAACTAATAAAAATAAAGGAAAAAAATAGCTCTATGATAATAAGGCTAGAATCAGAAAACTCTCAATGGGCATCAAACATTGCATAATTTACCATTGGTGAAAGCAGTAAACATTCTCTTGTTTCAAATTTTCTTACAACGTTTTCAATTTAAAAAAAGGAGAAGAAGATGGGACTTCAGCTCTCTACCAGCCACCCCTGCCCTCCATCCTTTAAGCACAAAGCCAGAATTGGCCATTGCAGATATACAGCATGCTTACTCACCAGCTCTAGAGAGAAAACAGATTTCCTATGACAGAGGGCAGATCCAAATGTTTCCATTAAAACAGCAGATGCTGCACAGGAACACTTCCCAGAACTTAAGTTTTTACCAGGGAATGCAATCAGAGTGTGCTTCTGTGCTCACTGTAAAGAACAAGGATTAGCAAGTCTCTGTGCTCCCTGGGTAATGAGGCCCAAATGGGAGGCATCAGGAAGTCTCTAACCTAAGAGTCTCTCTCAGGAAGAATTTGAGCAAACTCTGGGAGATAGTGGAGGACAGAGGAGCCTGTCATGCTGCAGTCCATGGGGTTGCAAAGGATCAGACACGACTTCATGACTAAACAACAGGAAGATGTGGTTGATATTTTAGAACTCACATTTTGAGAAAAGATGGGAGGAACTTCCATACCATGTATGGTATATTTTCAGTATATTTTATACATCATGAAAATAAACAAAGCATATTTTATACTGTACTTCGGTGCCAGCATAGAGATAAACCAACTGACCCTCAGAACACAACACTGATCTTTATGTTTGCCTCAAGCATGTGTGGAATTGTGTTTAATAGGAGACATATATGGCACGTCAGTGAGAAAAGTAGGTACTGTGTAGTGATGGAGCTGGACAAATTGGTTATCCTGGTTATCCATATGGAGAATGTTACTGATTCTCTACTTCTAGCACTACTGATAATCAACTCTAGAAGGAGAGTAAAGACTGAAATTTCAAATGGAAAACTCTAGAAGAAAATATAACTGATCTTAGGGTAAAAAAATTTCTTAAACAAGACACCCAAATGATAGCTCTATAAAAAAGATTGACAAATGAGGTGACTTAGACTACATTAAAATGAAAAGCTTCTTTTCATAAAAAGATATGCTGAAGGGGGGGTAAAAATTTCTTTAGACACATGGAGAAGATATTTGCACAAACATGTTAGACTAAAAATCAATGCAAAGAAGATATTTTTAAAATGGTAAACATGAAAAAGCAAGACAATCTAGTATGGAAGTGGAAGAGAGGAACAAAGGGATCTTTCTCAGAAAAAGAAACAAAAAACCACATGTGATCTGTAAGCACACAGAAACTTTAACAGCCTCCTTAGTAATGAGGCAGATGCAAATCTGTGCACAATGAGATGACAGTGTATATCAATTCAATTGGAAAATTTAAAAAGTTTGACCACACTGAGTATTAGGGTCTCTGAAACTCTGAAAAACCAGTATGGATAAATTTTATAAACTGGTTACATTCACGTACTTTGTGACTCAGCATCTCTGCTCCTAAGATGGTACTGAGGAGTCAGTGTGCAAAAAGTACAGGTGATATGTAAAATGTGTTCCTGATAGCAATCTTCATATTGACAGAGAATGGATAAATAAATGGAGTTCTACAGCACTGAAAAGAATGATCCATTGTTACGCTGTTGCTGCTGCTGCTAAGTCGCTCCAGTTGCATCCGACTCTGTGCAACCCCATAGACAGCAGCCCAGTAGGCTCCTCTGGCCCTGGGATTCTCCAGGCAAGAACACTGGAGTGGGTGGCCATTTCCTTCTCCAATGCAGGAAAGTGAAAGTGAAGTCGCTCAGCGGTGCCTGACTCATTTGAAAAGACCCCAATGCTGGAAAAGACTGAAGGCAGGAGAAGAAGAGTATGACAGAGGATGCAATGGTTGGATGGCATCAACGACTCAATGGACATGAGTTTGAGTCAGCTCCGGGAGATGGTGATAGACAGGGAAGCCTGTCGTGCTGCAGTCCACGGGGTGGCAAAGAGTCCGACATGACTGAGAGACTGAACTGAACTGATGATCTAGCAGCCCCACTCCTGGGCAAATATCTGGAGAAAACCATAAATCAAAAAGATCCATGCACCCCAATGTTCATTGCAGCACTATTTACAACAGAGAGGTCTTGGAAGCAACCTAAATGTCCCTCAACAGAGGAAAAGAAGATGTTGTATGTACAATCTATGGACTATTACTCTGCCATCAAAGAGCAAAATAATGTTTTTGCAGCAACATGAATGCAGATAGAGATGATCATACTCAGCAAAGTCAGGAAACAAAAGACAAATACCGTACCTATCACTTATATGTGGAACCTAAAGTATGATGCAAATGAGACTATCTATGGAACAGAAACAGATTCACAAACATAGAGAACAGACTTGTGGCTGCCATGGGGAGGGGGCAGGGGAAGGAAGTATTGGAAATTGGGGATTAGCAGATGTAAGCTATTATATATAGGATGGATAAGCAGCAAGGTGCTATTATATGGCACAGGGAACTATATTCAATATCCTATGATAAATCATAACTGGAAAGAATATATAAAAAAAGTCTATATGTATATAACTGTCATTTTTCTGTACAGCAGAGATTGGAGAAACATTGTAAATCAACTATATGTCAATAAAAAGCTAAATTAAAATGAGTTAACTAAGTAACTAACAAGGATCTATTGTATAGCACAGGGAATGCTACTCAATACTCCGCAATGGTGTATACGGAAAAAGAATCTAATAAAGAGTGAATATACATTAAAGTCGTAACAGATGAACTTTGCTGTACACCTGACACTAACACAGAACTGTAAATCAATAAAGAAGTTTTAAAAGGTAGAATACCCTTAAATATATTTTCAAGAAAACATAACAAAACATGGTTTAGGCAGGCATATTAAGTGATAAAATAACAAGTGAAACAAAGTTATCAAACACACACTTTATGACGTTGTTACCCAAGGCCTGGTGATGGGGCATGGTGCAAATAGGAGCATACACGTAGGCATAGTTATTGAAGGCGTTGTGTTTCTTGGAATGGTTGTACAGTGTGTAGGTGATAAAGGATTTTAAAAAAGAAAATATCTCAGTTCTTTGCAAATTGGTGCTGCATATATTCTTTCATCTGTAGTCATGAACCTCTCCCTCCTTCCCTAGTTTGGGAATATTCTGTCTGACATATAGAGACAATTGATGTTATGATGGAAAAAGGAAAACTGAGAAATGCTTCAAGGAAGTGGAGGGGACAGGAGAGATTGGCATTCTAGGAAGAACAAACTGCAAGGCAAAGATGAAAACTGACAATGAACGTGACAACTAGCCATGGATTCAGATGAATACACACAGACACCGAATTAAAGACCTCAGTATTAAAAAGACTGTTCAGGTTTCCGCAGGGCTGGTCTGGTCCTTATTTTGAGGGTCATTCCAAGTCTTATGCCCCATATGATAGACTCTGGTATGGAGTGGCCTTTTCTCAGTGGGCTGGGGCGTGATGTCCCTGAATGCACACCTCACAATCAATAGTCAGATTTTTTAGCCCTAGGTCGACTAAGATCACATAAATCTTCCTAAGGACAAGAGATGGCACAACTTGTCAGGGTCACTCCTGGGCACCTACAGAGTTGAACTGTTCCTCGGACAGAAGCACTACTTCTGCTTCTTCAGGAGGAACTCCTAACAGGCCTGATTGGAGGTCTGTGAGCCTCTGCAAAGATGCCTTCTTCCCACACAGAGTAGGAATCCAAAGCAGAATCTAGGCCGAGTCCACAAGAGACATACCAGGGTTGCTTGCTGACTGCACTGTAGAGTCACATTTTGAAAAGTTTTCTATGTTTGGGTTCCACTTTCAAGGCGAATCTGGCCATTAAATGCCTGAAATGGTTTGTGGCTGGGTTCAAAGGAATTCACAGGGTCCAGGAAGGAAAGCAGATTCAGCTTCTTTTGCTTGTACCACCTCCTTCCATGTTCCCCCACCTTTCAGCAAACACTTAACCCATAAGATGCTTAAATGTCATCCCTTCACAACCAGAACTGGGCAGGCTGGAGGGTGGACCATGAGGCTGAGTGCCAGGCCTCCAGTTTAGACCAGACTAGGTTCACGCATTCAGGTAAGAAAAGCGGGGAACAGAAGCAAAGGGAAGAATGTTGTGTCAGTCTGCGTATGGGTTGTAAAAGAGCTTCCAGACTCAGAGTATTGCAGGAGGAAGTGAGTTTACTAAGAACAACGAGCACTGCATATATGTACCACAACGTCTTTATCGATTCATGTGTTGGTGGACATTTAGGTTGCTTCCATGTCCTAGCTATTGTAAATAGTGTTGCAATGAACGTTGGTACATGTGTCTTTTTCAGTTATGATTTTCTCAGAGTATAGGCCCAGTAGTGGGATTTTTGGGTCACATGGTAGTTTACAGGGCTTCCCAGGTGGTGCTAATTAGTGTAAAGAACCTGCCTGCCAATGCAGAGACATAAGAGATGCAGGTTCAGTCCCTGGGTCAGGAAAATCCCCTGGAGGAGGGCATGGCAATCCACACCAGAATTCTTGCCTGGAGAATCCCATGAACAGAGGAGCCTGGCAGGCTACAGTCCATAGGGTTGCAAAGATTTTCAGTGGCAGTGGCAACGGTTCTGTGGTGACTGACATGGCTAGACTTCTAATATTTTCGTCTCCTTTGGGCATAACATGTTCAAGGGGAGGCAGGTATATCTGGACATCAGTACAGTCTCTGAAATTCAGAGGCAAAGTACACAGCTCCTGGTTTGCAGAGGCAAAGAATGGCTCAGAAAATATCCTGTCTCTTGGTGCCAATCAGGTAGACAAAATTCCAAACAGTCTAATAAACCATCTCCAGATGGCTATGGAGTTGAAATCTCACGTGCCCTGGTTCAGTCCCTCCTCCAACTGAGGCAATTGCTTCAGGGAGAGGAAAAGAGGCAGCTTCTCCTCTCTCTCTTCCCCTGACCCCATTATAAGAATAGGAGCTGCCTGAGAGGATGACACTAGCATCAGGGATCTTAGCCTGGAAGCAGGGCATTTAAATGTTTCAAAAACATGTGACTTTTAAGGGATACAAAGGAAGGAATTTTGAGCAATGAGAAGACATTCTGTTTCAAGGTGAAAGAAAAATCAGATGAATGACCAGTGTAGGGGAGCAACATTACCACCCCAAAATGTTTCTCCGGTATTAGGATTAGTTTAGGTTGTTTATTTTTCAGAAACAGAATGCTCAGGAAGCTTTCTTTTTTACCTCCCTCTTAGCTGCTTAAAAGCAGTTAGATAGGGGGCTTCCTCCAAGAAAGGAGCTATCACCAGAGGTAACTGAAACCAATATGAGCTGGGCATAGTAGGCTGGGAAATTTTCCAAGGCCTATGTGCTCACATTCTGCTCTGTGTCCCACTGTCTCTACATGGTAAGACAACTATTGTTTACCAAACTTTCAATCTTCCCATTACTATGTGCATTGTCTTCCTCACCTTTGAAATACTAGACTCCTAAACCCACCAACTTTGCTCAGAATGAATACATTCTGATTGCCTGATTGCCTCTGCATCTCATATACTTCTAGAGCCACCACCCTTACCTATGTTTAGTAATTGTATTTGCTTTTTTTTCCCCCTGTTGATCTATCTCATGTCAATTTAATTCTTAGACCAGCTACAAGAACCTAGCAGGGTAGAGGAAAAATTTTGTGCCCCCAAATAATTTGTTTTAAATTAAAGCAGTTTAAATACTGTGGCTGACCAAACTTGTGTTGTTTGCACCTCCCCACCCCAAACCAAGATCTAAGATTGGGTGTGTCTATGTTGTAAGGGAACAAACTATGCTGACCCAAATGTGACTCCTTGGCATTAGTGTTATTTAGAATAATTAATTTTAAGAAACCAAAGACTCAAGAAGAGCTTTTACCTTCCCCTTAACTGCCTTAAAGAATTTAGATAAAGGGCCTAATCTAGGGAGAAGAGCTATCACCAGAGATACCTACAGACTATGAGCTAGGTAGAGTAGACTTGGGGAAACTTAGCAAGGCCTGTTTGATCAAAGCCTTCTCTGTTTCCCATTGCTTTCAGCCTGGCATGGTAAACATTTACCAAACCTCTCTAAAATTGATTCTCCCCTTTGAAGTCCGAGGCTCCTACCTTTCTCCTGAAATCCAAATGGCGTATAAGCACCGATTGCCTGAATGTCTTTGTGCTATATATTATGAAGTCCCCAAGCATAGACAATTGCATTTGTTTTTTCCTCATATTATTCTGTCTCATGTCATTTTAGTTATAAGACCAGCCCAATGCACTCACAAGAGTAGAAGAGAATTATTGCCTCCCTTCAAACAGGCTCAGTCCTGATGCTGCTCCACATACATTCACCATTTAGGTTTTCTTACCCTGTCCCATGTTGTCCAGCACCACCTCTGTGCTGAAGGTGCTGAAGTCTTCCCTAACCTCATTCACAAATACCCCATTGTTTACACAACATCTCCCACTTGTGTGTCTAGGATGATCTTATAACTGAACAAGTCCAAGCCTACCTAAACCAAGTCCCCATCCCTTTCCTTCTATAGTCTTCTCCCTTCCAGGTAATGTCAGTGCCACCCTTTGTTTGCACATGGGGTCACCCACATAACTGTCTTTCTCTCTTATCTCGTATCTACAATCCTGTGACCTCCCCAAGTCTATCTGGAATCCAGTTACTCTGCTTATTTCCATCATCGTTGCCCTAGCCCTGGGCAGTTCTCAGCTTGTCACTCACTCTCTTGACCACCTGAGGAGGATGACCAGGTCTTCTGCACCAACTCTCAGCTCTCCATCAGCCATTTCTGCCCTTCAGGCCTCCAAGCAAAAGGCCAGCATCCCATCACTTCAGTGCAAGGAGTTTGCTCACTTACCAGTCAAAAGAGAAAAGATGTTTCTGGTCAGAGCTCAGATCTGAGAGTTTCCACTAAGCGAGCAGAAAATGCAGTCTGGTGAACTGCTCCCTGCAGCCCCCAGCACAGGAACACTCCAGAGAACTGTCCTTGTCCAGGTTAATGCAGACAAAGTATAGAGCAAGGACAGGGAAGCCTGTAGCCTGCCTGAGAAATGACGTCCAGGATGGGAGGCAGTAGAGAATATCAGAGCCTCTGGTTTCAACACTTCCTTTGTGGGGAAGAAAAAAAGATGATAGTTGTTAATGCCCATTTCTAGGAAATGAAAATGAAACCACAGCAATCAATGTTTACATCTTTCTCTACAGCAGAAATATTTCCCAGAAAAGAAAAATACAAGAGTGTAACTCTAGCAAGCTCAGTGAGTAAGGAGCTCACAGGGGTATGAGGGGCGAGAAAGGGCAGGTTTCCAAGGACCCTGGGAGGTCACCTAATGAAGACACCCAGGGGAGCACAAGGGGCAGGGAGTGAGGACAGTTGTGAGCAACTTCTCAAAGCTTCCAGTGAATAAGCAAGAAATATTTCTCCAACTTTTCTCTGTCGTTATGTTTTTTCTTAATTTTAAATTTTATATTGGAGTATACCCAATAAACAATGTTGCGGTAGTTTCAGGTACACAGCAAAGGGCCTCAACCATACATATACATGTACCCATTCTCCCTCATGTCCTTCTGTTCTTTTGTCATTAGGAGCCCTATACCTGACTGCCATGTGGTCAAACCTGGATGTGGATCACTCTGGCAGGTCAGGGGATTCCTAAATTCATGTGGAAGATGAAGGGGAAAATACCAAAATTTTTTAAGAAAACAGGAAGGTTTGCCATACCATTTATGACATATTTTCATGTATATTTTATACATTGTAAAAATAAACAAAGTATATATTAATGCTGTACTTGGGAAGAGATGAAGAATGAACTAACAGTCCTATAGAACACAGTACTGAGCCTTGTATCAGACTCAGGCATGTATGGAAGTCTGATGAATGGAAGAAGTGCATGGCATTTCAGTGGGTAAAGAAAGCACTGTCTAACAAATGGAGTTTGACAAACTAGTTATCCATATGGAAAAAGGTACTGCCCCACCTTTTCATCACTTTTGATAATGAACTCTGGAAGGTGGAAAGGCCTAAATTTCAAGTGGAAAATTCTACAAGAAAATATAGTTGATATTAGGGTACAGATACCCTTATGGTACAGACACCCAAGTGATAGCTATATAGCAAACACTGACAAGTGAGGTGCCTTTGACTACATTAATAAGAAAAAATTCTGTTCATGAAAAAAAATGTTTAAGGACAGTAAAAATTAAAGGATATCCAAAAACCTGGAGAAGATATTTGTATACATGATGTCAAATAAGAATCAATAGAAAAAAAGTATATTTTAAATTTCAGAAACCACTAAGAGCATGAGAAACAATCTAGTGTAGAAGTGGGCAAAAGACATTAACAGACCATTCTCTGAAAAAAGAACCAAAACAAAACAAAACATGTCTGGCCAATAAACACACAGATAGCTTAGCAGCCTTCTTAATAATTAGAAAAATGTAAATCTGTGCAAAATGAGATGACACTGTACATCAATTCAACTGGAACAGTTAGAAGATGGATGATATAGAGTATTAATGAGAATGTGGATCAGTAGGATCATTGAAACATAGTTGCTGAGAATATAAATTAATATAATCACTTTGATCAGTTAAAAAATAATAAACTTTAAAAGATTACAATCACTTTGAAAAAAACAATATGGCTTAATTTTGTAAAAGCTGTGCATTCATATACCTTGGAACACAGCATTTCCACTCCTAAGATGGCACCTAAGAGTCACTATGCACAAATGTACAGGGAATGTGTAGCAGTGTGTTCCTAATATTGGGCTTCATAATTGTGGGAAAAGAGGGTAGCCTTTGAGAGAGAATGGAAAAATAAACAGAGCTGTGCAGCACTGAAAGGATTTGAGTCATAGCTTAAAAATAGATAAATAAATATTAGTAACATAGTGTTGAGTTTTAAGATTTAGGATCAGTGTTTGCTATTGTTCAGTTGCTAAACAACAAAGAGTCACTGAGTCTTTGCCACCCCATGGACTATAGCCAACCAGGCTCTTCTGTCCATGGGATTTTCCAGGCAAGAATACCGAAGTGGGTTGTCATTTCCTCCTCCAAAGGATCTTCCTGTCCCCAGGGTCAAACCCAGGCCTCCTGCATCGGGACAACAGGATTCTTTACCACTGAGCCACCAGGGAAGCCCCAAGAACCAATATAATGCCTTTTAAATAAAACCTCAGGAGAGCTCAACAAAGTATTGCTCAGGCATGTATATGTCCATGATAACACAACAAATGAAAGAAAGGAAACACGTACTTCATGAAGCTGTCACCCAAGGGCTGGTGACAGGGCATGGAGTAAATAGAAACAGAGGTAGGTATAGTTATTGAAGATGTTCTATTTCTTGGGATAGTTGTTCAGTGTGTAGGTGGTTATTATATAAGTCTGGGCCCACTGAAATCATTCTTTTCAAATGCATTTCAGTTATCTGAGACCAGTACTCTGCATTTTTCACATCCCCTCGAGCTCCTCAGTGCTCACCGTAGGGAGTGGCAGCAACCTGATGGCTGCATGATAGCAGGTGTTGTTCTTCCTGGGCATCTTCTGGGCTCAGAAATTCACACCTGGAGGGCTGGAATTGCTGATGGTTGGGACATCCTTGTTTACTGATATTGCAGGAAATGCTCTATTTCTCAGTTGTCAGTCAGGAGTCTCTCCCTCCTGCCATAGTTTAGCGATATCAGAGAAATACTCTGACATTCAGAGACAATCAATGCTATGATGGAAGAAAGACTGAGAAATCATTGAAGGAGGAGGTGGAGACAAGAGAGCCTGGCATTCTAGGCAGAAAGAAATGCAAGGCAAAGATACAAGCTCACAATTGAACCTGACAGCTACCTGTGGATGCAGATGAAAACAGTTAAATAGCCAATTAAAGACCTCAATAGTAAAATGAGCAATAGTAAAGTAAGAAAAATAATAAAACCAAATTATACCTTTTCCTTCTCTGGTCTGAACTTTTACAGGTAGAAGGTGTAGCTCTAAATATACATCTCACAGTCTACACCTTGTATTACTACATCCTCTGTGAGCCTTCCTTAGGACAAGAGGTGACACAACATGTCATGGTCACTTCTGGGTACCTACAAAGAGGAATTGCTTGTTGGACAAAAGCAGAGCTACTGCCTCTGCAGGAGAAACTGGGTTCAAACTAGCCAGATTCAAACCTTGGATTGCAGAACCACTCTGTCACCCTGTGATAGTGGAAGCTCTTGGAGACTATCCAGCAGCTACCTGGGTACTGTTGTCTCAGAGACAGCCCCAAATACTTGCGACTGATGAGGAATCAATGGTACACAGTCCTTTCAATTCCATGTTGAAAGAAACATCCCTGCTCTTGGTCTGGTCTGAAACATATCTCTGGTAAGTGGTATTTTCCACAGTTTGGGCAGACTGCAATGTTGAAAACAAGTTAAGAAACCTTTTCCCAGTTAAGAGATCATGAACCTGGCTTTGCCACCCTGATTCCTGCTCTGGGTCAGAAAAGAATAGCTGACAGATTGAGGAGAAGTGAGAGCAAGGATCCCTTTAGTGAGCCTTTAACAACGGAGTGTGTTTTCACGTTAAGCCAACCACAGGGCTGGACTTAGTCTTCCTGGATTGGATGGCTTCATCCAAAAAAAAAAAAGAAAAGAAAAATTTATTCACCATTTGTAAATACTGAAGAGGAAGTAGGAGGTCTGTGGGTCGGGACTGTGTCTGTCCCTGAGATTCCACTGGGGATGTTACTGTTAGCCCCTGCCAGCCAGTGTGTCTCCTACGTGAGAGGCGTGTGCCACAGCAGAGGCCATCAACAGAACTGCACTGTTCCACTTGACTGAGTCTTCCCTGCAGCCAGCTCCCACCTTCATTTTATGGTCAGTGGGAGACAGAAAGGGGCAGTAATGTGACTCTTTTCCTATCCCTGCTGCAGCTGTCTCAGTTGGAGGAGGGACTGAGCCTGGGCAGGTGAGATTTCAATTCTATCAGAATCTGGAGATTGTTTATTAGACTAATTAGACTTTGCTTACCTTACTGGGGCCAGGAGACAGATAATTTTCTGATCCTTTCCTTTCCCCTGCAAACCAGGAGGTGTGTGCTTTGCCTCTGTGCATTTCAGAGACCACATGGCTGTCCAGATATACCTGCCTCTTCCTGAATATGTCATGTCCTAAGGAGACCAAGATATTAGAAGTGTAGTCATGTCAGTCACCACAGAACAGTACACATTGCCACGGAAAAGCTTAGTGAAACTTTGCAGGGTAATGGAAAGACAATACTCATTTTCTACTTGAGAAACTCCTTGTATAGTTAAACAAGTTGCAAAGGGTTTTTTTAATGAACTCAGGCTGAAAGCTTCCGGCCCACACCCCAGGCTGAGAGCTCCAGGCAAGGCATTTTACGCCTGTACTCCTTCCCTTTTCTCCTGTTTCCTGCTTTGCTTACCATTTGAGATCAGAATAGGTTCCTGAGGACTAGTCTGGTCTCAAATGGAGGCCTAGCACTCAGTCTCTAGGTCAACACTCCAGCCTGCTTAGTGTTTGATGGTGAAGGGATGACCATACATGCATCACATGGGTTGAGGGTTTGCCAGAAGGTGGGGAAACATGAGAGGAAGTGACACAACCAAAAACTATTGAATTTGACTGGTTTCCTGGACCTTGTGAATTCTTTTGAAGCCAATTCCAAACCATTTCAGGCATCTGCTAGACAGATTAGCCTGAAAGCAAAAACTCAAACTTAGTAAAGTTTTTCAAAGTGTGGCTCTAAAGTGCAATAAGAAATTTTTGTGTATCTCTTGTGGATTCTGTCCAGATTCTACTTTCTTTTCCTACTCTGTGCAGGGAAAAGGCAACTTTGTAGAGGCTCACAGACCTCTGATGGGGACAGACTTCCTACAGAGGCAGCAGTTGTGTTAGTGTCCAGTGAATAATTCCTCTTGGTAGGTGCCCATTAGTGACCATGACAGGTGTGTGTGGCCTCTTGTCCTGAGGAAGATTCATGTGATCACAGGGCATTTAGGAGCAGAAGCTCTGATTATGGACTGTGAGATGTGTGTTCAGGGCATTAGGTCCCAGCCTTTGGACAGTTCATACCAGAGAAGGAGAAGGCATGAACTTGGTTTTCTTATTTTACTATGAAGGGTTTTCAGTGGGTGTCTGTGTGTTCATCTGCATCCACAGGCAGCTGTCATATTCATTTGTGAGTCTGTGTGTTTGCCTTGCAGTTCCTTCTGCCTGGAATGCCAGTCTCTCTTGTCTCCATCTCCTCCCTCAATGATTTCTTAGTCTTTCTTCCATCACAGCACTGGTTGTCTCTATATAACAGGTAGAGTATTTCTCTTATGTCCCCAAACTATGGAAGAAGGGAAAGACTCATGATTGAAAGCATATAAGAGAGTATGCACAGAATCAATACAGAAAGAACTGAGATCTTTTAAATTGGCAACCCACTACAGTACTCTTGCCTGGAGAATTCCATGGACAGAGGAGCCTGGCAGGCTATAGTTCATGGGATGGCAAAGGGTCAGACATGACTGAGCAGCTAACTTTCATTTTTTTTCATACTGATTCTTAATTTAAACTCAGCATTATACTACTAATATTTATTTATCTATGTATTCTTTTCAGTTCGGCAAAGCTCTCTTTAGCCCTTTATTGTCAATGGCTATCCTCTCCTTCCTCACAATTATGAAGACTGCTGTTAGGAACACTTTATATGTCCCTTGTACATTTTTTCATAGTGACCTATAGGTGCCATCTTAGGAGTGAAAATGCAGGGGCCCAAGGTTTATGAATGTGCACTTTTGTACAATTAAACCATACTGTTTTCCCAAAGCGAACATATTAATTTACAAACTCTTTGTATTTGCAGTGGTGAGATGCTGGCTTTTCGTTTGGAGGCCTGAGGGGTAGGCTTGACTCATAGAGAGCTATGGTTTGGTGCAGAAGACCTGGTGATCCTTTTCAGATGGTTAGGACAGTAAGGGAGCTGAGAACCATGCAAGGCTAGGACAATAGTGGAGGAATGGGAGGAGTAACTAGACCCTGGATAGAGTTGGTCAGGTCACAGAACTGTGGATGAAAAGTACAAGGGAAAGAAAATAATGTGGATTGCCCCGTGTGCAAATGAGGGGTGGTGTTGACATTACCTGGAAGAGAGAAGACTGGGGAGGACAGGAATGGGACTTGAGTTAGGTTTGACTGTTCAGTTAGTAAAGATCGTCCTAGGCATTCAAGTGGGAAATGCTGTATAGAAAATGGGATATTTATATCTGAGGTCAGGGGAGATCTCAGCACCTCCAGCACATAGGTGATGCTGGAAAATGAGAAATGGAGTATTTCCTGCCTTATCAATAAGCAAGGATGTCACAGGCATCAGTGATTCCAGCTCTCCAGGGCAACCAGAAAGGAGAAAAATACCAGTGATCAATTTGTTTCCAAGTCCAATCCAAGCTTGCCTAGCTTGCTGCAGGAGAGGGCAATGAATCAGAGAGATGAGGTGTTGAGGCAAGGATTATGATTTTACTCTGAAAGTCAGCTGATACAGAAGATGGCAGTCTAACGTCTCAAAATGACCATCTTGTCCGGGTCTGGATACCAGGTTCTTTTCTGGATCAGACATGGGGGAGAGGTAAGGAAACCAAGTGAAAAGACTATTTAATTCTTCCAAATATCTCCTAGAATGGCAAGCCTCAAGCAGGGGGATGTGTTGATTTTCTTCTTTTCTACAGTCATTCACAGGTGAGCAGGGTCAGATTATCTCTCTGGGAGATAAACAAATGCACTTTAGTTTAAGGATCTGGCAGAACGGTCAGGGTTCTCTGAGACCATACATATCATTATGTATGATTATAATAACAAAAGCAGCAAAAAACAAACATTAAAGTAAAAGAAACAGATCTAGCATGGAAGAGTCAAAATTGACCCTTCCCTGTTACAGAGTCAGGATTGAGCCTGTTGTAGGGGAGAAAATAATTTTTCTCTACTCTTGTAGATGCTTATGGCTGGTCTCTGAATTGAAATGACATGAGATAGCTTATTAGGAGCAAAAATCAAATTTAATTTGTATGCATGGGGCCTCCATAATATGAAGAACACAGGCATTTAGGCGACTGATGCTTATATGCCATTTGGGATTTAGTAGAAGAGGTAAGAGATGGAACTTCAAAGGGGAAAAATCAATTTACAGGATGATGGATAACCAAATGTTTGGTAAACAAATGTTTGCCATGTCAGGCAGAAACAATGGGAAACAGAGAAGACTTAGATCAAATAGGCCTTTTTTCCCAAGTCTATCACACCTAGCTCATATTCTTTGTAACTTAACAATAATCTTTGGTGTTCAGACTGCCTGCCCCATTTGTTACAAACTTGTATATATCCTGACTCACTCTTCTGCCTCCTTGGAGCAGTCTCTCAGGACTACTGAGGTGCTGTCTTCCAGGATCAAAGTTCTTTATATTCTCATCAAATAAAATAACTCTCTGCTTTCAGGCTGTGACTAATTTTTTAGTCGATAGTTTTGGCCAACTGATAAAGGGACCCAGAGCAGATTCCTCTCCTCTGCCTGAACTCTTTGAGAAACTGGAGCCTTGGTACCAGCAGAGGCACACTTGTCCCCACCCACTTCTTCAGGAGCTCAGAACACATTTGAGTAAATCTCTCCTGGTTCTCCGATCTCCTGTACTGAAATTGAAGGTCCTGAATTTTTATTTGGTGGGATATAGCAGGTATTGTCCTCAGTTGAAAGATATTGTGGGGTGGGTGGTGTTGAAAGACGCTGGAACATACCCACCCCATGGACTGAGATACTGAATGGGACTTGGTTGAAAGATATTGAGGAATATCTACCCAACTGAAAGATACTGAGGGGGGCTGGTTGAAAGGTACCAAGGAAATACCGCACAGTGGAAGGCACTGGGGAGGGGGGCTCTGTTTGAAGTTACTGAGGAATACCAGCGGCTCAGTCAAAAGACACTGAGGTGCTCCATTTTAGGATGTATGGAGCTCATACTTGCAAGTACCTAGTTAACTGGAGAAATTAAATCACACTCTAAATATTGAGGGGACACTTTAACATACACACAGTTAAAGATCAAAAGCCAGTGTGGTAAAATCTTAAGGGAAACTCATATTGCTCTGTGTATTTGAGATGTACATGTTCTATCTGATCTTCCTAGGCTGTTCTATTTTCTGTTTATTTGTTTCTGTTAGGCCTATAAATTGGGAAAGGCTAGAGATCTCTTCAGAGAAGGCAATGGCAACCCACTCCAGTATTCTTGCCTGGAGAATCCCGTGGACAGAGGAGCCTGGTGGTCTGCTGTCCATGGGGTCGCACAGAGTCGGACATGACTGCAGTGACTTAACATGCATGCCTTGGAGAAGGAAATGGCAATCCACTCCAGTATTTTTGCCTGGAGAATGCCAGGGAAGGAGGAGCCTGGTGGGCTGCTATCTATGGGGTCACACAGAATTGGGCACAACTGAAGCAACGCAGCAGCAGCAGCAGAGATCTCTTCAAGAAAGTTGGAGATATCAAGGGAACATTTCATGCAAGGATGGGCACGATCAGGGAAACAGTAATGACCTAACAGAAGCAAAAGAGATTAAGAAAAGGTGGCAAGAATACACAGAACTGTAATAAAAGATCTCAATGATCCAGATAGCCATGAAGATGTGATTACTCTCCTAGAGCCAGATATCCTGGAGTGTGAAGTCAAGTGGGCCTTAGGAAGCACTATTACAAACAAAGCTAGTAGAGGTGAGTTAAAGAGGTGAGCTGGATATCTCATGGGGCAAGAATAGAAAATACTAAAATTCTCATGTATGTTATTTTTCTAAGTATTTTCATTTTCTCTTTTTAGTTTATGGTTATGAGACCTGTTGTATACCAATAAAATTATTCATATATGTAGTTAATAAATAATTGTGAATATATTAGTACTTAACCCATGACTTAACATTCTTTTATTAATACTAGTAGTGAACTAAGATCCTTAAAATATTAAGAATGTAAAGCATCTAAGTCAATATTACTCTGGTGCTCTCTGAGTCCTACATAGGAGCAGAAGTAAAAAGTAATGGACTTCCAGTTTTATTTTGTTGGACATGATCAGATGCCTCCAAAGTCCATGGCTGTCAGAGCTACAGTGCTCTCTTTTGTTAAAAATACTCACTGTGGTTTCATATATTCCACAGACACAGAGTCTACGTAGTTGATTGTAGACTTGGATGTTATCTGCATTTGTGCAGCTGATGGAAAGGTTTTTGATCCTTTTCCTTAAGTTGCTCTGCCCCTGGAGCTCAACTGTGGGTTTATCTCCACCTCTGCTTGTGGATCATCCACAGGAATCTGCTCCCAAGGCTGCCTTTGAAGACTTGGGTCTGCCCCAGTGAGGACAGGGAAGGAGGTGTTGTGGCTGCTTGGATCATGAGGACCCCAAACGTGACAGGTGCACAGGGAAGCTGGTGGCCATGGGTGCAATAGATGTAGCTCTATTAGGTGCCTTTTCTAGCTTTGGAAGCTAGCTCTCAAAGGGCAGCCCTGCCTGGGGTTCTTCTCTATTCAGCAGCTGGTGCCAGGGTGTGGGGAGAGAGAGGCAACAGTGGTGGCTAAACCCCCTGCATGTGACTCTGTGTCCACCTGGCTTCCCACCAAAGCCATTCCCCATTGTGGACTTCTTCCCTCTTGTTCCATCAGGCCACCTCCCTGCATTCAACAGCAGTTCTCATCCCAGGATTGCTCTCCAATCCCCACACTCTCACTTCCAGCTCCCGTGTGTACCAGTGGGTCCACGCCCCAGTCCCAGGTACGTAAGGCTGCATCAGGGATTGTCTTTGTGGTTCTCACTCTATTCAGACTGTCATGTATCAGTTGCTTCACCCCTCCTCTGACAGCCTCAAATGCTCTGTTTCTATCTCAATAAATTTCTCTGGATGTGGGAGTCTCTCCCCTGCTTCAGTTACCCCACTCCCAGGAACAGATCCAGTCCTGTGTGCTCTTCTCCTTCCCCTTTCTTTCTTTCATCCTACCCAGCCAGGCACATATCCATAAAATCTCCTCTGGTGGTCAAAGACTCCTACTATCATCTAGCTGGTATTTTGTGGGAAATGCTGCATCTGTAGATGTATTCCTGATGCCACCATAGAGAGATATGCACTCCATATCTAAGTACTCCTCTGCCATCTCGATCCTCAATCTAATACTTTTCTATGTATAGGAAGATGCGAGGGGGCTTCCCTGGTGGCACAGATGGTAAAGACTACACCTGCAATGCAGGAGACCTGCGTTCAATCCCTGGGTTGAGAAGATCCCCTGGAGAAGGAAATGGCAACCCACTCCAGTATTCTTGCCTGGATAATTAAATGGACAGAGGAGCCTGGCAGGCTACAGTCCATAAGGTCAAAAAGAGTCAGACATGACTGAGTGACTATCACTTCACAGGAAGATGCAAGAGTCTGGGCTTTTTGAATTATTTCTTTCATATGCATCTTAGTCATCTAGGGCCAGTATCCTGTTTATCTCCATCCTTAGTTCCTCTCAGTGTGCACCATCCTGATTGTCTGTGGAGGCTGATGACTTGGTAGCTGCAGCATCCTTTGTTTACTGAAATGCCAGGTGATATTTTTTATGTAAATTTCCCTCGAGAAATAGATGTTTGGATAGCTGCTGATGAGGAAGAGCTGACCCAAGATACAGAGCACACGGAGCTCAACTGGGAGCCTCCTCACCTGGGAGGAGCCTCAAGACAAGAGACTATCTTACAGAAGTAAACATGAGTAAAGGCCATCCCTGGGGAGGAGTCGAGATACACCTGCCTAGTGACAGACCAGGCCTGTGGGAATCTATGCAGCCTGGGGTGGAGAGTGAGAGGAAGAGCAAGAGAAGAAAGCAGAAGAGGGGGCATCTGGGATTGTAGCACAGGGCCAGCAAGCACCTGGGGAGACCAGGCTCACTGTCCCTTCTGTCTCCAGAACCAATACCCACCTTCCTGTCTAGGCTGTTCCTGGCACTGCACTGTTGTCCTCCTCAAACCAGAGGTGATCAGAGCTGTGGGTGGAGGAAGAAATGATGGAAGGAATGAAGAGGTGAATATGGAACAAGGAGAAGGTGGTCATGCTTCCTCACACATGCCTGTATGGCTGGATACCGGCCCCCACCATTTCTCCATTCCCATTTTGTTTCTGGTATTGTAGATCTTTTTCCCACGTAAAGGATAAAAATAAATAATCTAGAACCAAGTATAGTCAGGAGAAGAAGTTAAACCCTATGAGTGTTCATGTGTCAAACAGCTGTATCAGACCCAAAATATGTAATGGCTTAAAATGTGCAATGTTCTTTCTTGTTCACTTACTTGTTCATTCACTTTGGTCAACTGACTATACCAGTATTTACATAAATAAGTAAATTAACAAACTTGAATTACAATCTCTTTTTTTCCTAAACTGTTAGGACCATTCCAACCTGAAAACTGGTGAGGTTTACACTTCACTAATGCAAAGTAATAGGAATAATCTGCCTAACTGATAATGTATGATCAGTTTGGTTTTCTCTTTCAGTGGACAATGTGGTTCAACTGGGGCAATAATGAATGAGTTTGCCCAGACCTTGGTCCTGGGCCTGGTTTTTATCTACTGAGGTCTACACATGGGTTGAATTAAAAACAAAGGCAGGCCGCAAAGGGCTTGATATCAAGACCAGGATTTTACCTCTGCCCATCCTGAGGGGCTCTGTCACAGAAACTGCCTTTCTCATAACTTTCTCCCTCTGCTCAGTCTTTGACTCTATCCTTAACTGCCTTCTTCTCCTACTTCTGTCCCCTCATTTTTCTTCTCTCCTGTGGCAGTGAGGTCCCAAGATTGATTCACTTGAAAGGATTTAGGGGAGTGCCCTTTTAAGTCAGGTGTCACTTAGCTTTCCTTGGTCGAAGGGACTTTGAGATTTTTATTAAATCTCTAATTAATATCCACCACCACCATGCCCCCCGCTGCCCCCCACCCCCATAAAAGGCCACACTCAAGAATTCACACAGAATCTTAGAGGGTTCCTAACTCTGCTTGGGCTTCCCTGGTGGCTCAGACGGTAAAACGTCTGCCTGCAATGAGGGACACCTGGGTTCAATCCCTGGGTCAGGAAGATCCCCTGGAGAAGGAAATGGCAACCCACTCCATTACTCTTGCCTGGAAAATCCCATGGACAGAGGAGCCTGGTAGGCTACAGTCCATGGGGTCGCAAAGAGGCGGACGTGACTGAACGACTTCACTTTAACTTTTCAAATCTGCTTGAGCCATAGAACCCAGGAGACCTTGTGTGAGCTCATTTTCTCTTTTTCTCATATGATGGTGTGGACAAAGGATATCCCCTGTCATTTCAGTAAACAAAAGATGTTGGGATCTTAAAGCCATCAGCCAGGGCAGCTGCATCCTGACTGAAATTCAGTACGGAGAAAAACAGGATACTGGCCCTAGATGGTTAAGATGCATATCAGAGGAATGATTTCAATAAGCTCAGACTCTTGCATCTGCCCTTACATATAAAATAACTAAAGCTATTAACTTGATATATTTTAGTTTTTTGTGTGGTTAGTGGTAATTTTTAATGTTCAACTATAAGTTTCTGGATTTTGTGTTTTAGGAAAATATCCAGTATATCCTGGCTCCTCCCTAAATGATTTGGAACTGTTCCTCAAAGTTATCTGAGAGACTGTTTCCTGGTTACTAATCCTCAGTAAGGCCATCAAATAAAACATAATTTTCAACTATGGGACTACACAATTTTTATCCAGTCTACAAGGCAAACATTCCAAATTGTATCCTCAAAATTTCCAGAGACAAGAATGTTTTCATTTGCAAGTTATAAACAGCATCTGAGTAAATAAGAAGCAAATACAATGTACTTTAACTTCAGTGATTATTAAGAAACAGAAAATAAAAGTGGACTTGTGTTCATTCTACAGGAAGGAAATAACACAAGAATGAGTCCCTTGCATGCGGATGTACAGAGGAAAGAGGGACTGAGGGGGCCTAATTTAGATTCTTAATCTAAAAACTAACTCTAAAAAGATATATTTATGTTCATTATGGAAATTTAATTATGCACTAGACATTAAGCAAAGTCTTCCTCAGTGATCAATGCAAAGAAATAGAGGAAAACAATAGAATGGGGATGACTAGAGATCTCTTCAAGAAAATTAGAGATACCAAGGAAACTTTTCATGCAAAGATGGGCACAATAGACAGAAATGATATGGACCTAACAGAAGCAGAATGTATTAAGAAGAGGTGGCAAGAGTACACAGAAGAGCTGTACAAAAAAGATCCTCACGACCCAGATAATCACGATGATGTGATCACTCACCTAGAGCCAGACATCCTGGAATGCGAAATTAAGTGGGCCTTAGGAAGCATCACTAAAAACAAAGCTAGTGGAGGTGATGGAATCCCAGTTGAGCTATTTCAAATTCTAAAAGATGCTGCTGTTAAAGTGCTGCACTCAATATGCCAGCATATTTGGAAAACTCAGCGGTGGCCACAAGACTGGAAAAGATCAGTTTTCATTCCAAATCCAAAGAAAGGCAATGCCAAAGAATGCCCAGACTACCACACAATTGCACTCATCTCCCATACTAGCAAAGTAATGCTCAAAATTCTCCAAGTTCAACTGTACGTGAACTGTGAACTTCTAGATGTTCAAGCTGGATTTAGAAAAGGCAGAGGAACCAGAGATCAAATTACCAATACCCATTGGATCATTGAAAAAGCAAAAGAGTTCTAGAGGAACATCTACTTCTGCTTTATTAACTATGCCAAAGCCTTTGGCAGCATGGATCACAACAAACTGTGGAAATTCTTCAAGAGATGGGAATACCAGACCACCTCACCTGCCTTTTGTGAAATGTGTATGCAGGTTAAGAAGCAAGTTAGAACTGGTCATGAAACAACAGACTGGTTCCAAATCAGGAAACGAATACGTCAAGGCTGTATATTTTCACTCTGCTTGTTTAACTTATATGCAGAGTACATCATGAGAAACATTGGGCTGGATTAAGCACAAGTTGGAATCAAGATTGCCAGGAAAAATATCAATAATCTCAGATATGCAGATGGTACCACACTTATGGCAGAAAGCGAAGAAAAACTAAAGAACCTCTTGATGAAAGTGAAAGAGGAGAGGGAAAAAATTGGCTTAAAGCTCAACATTCAGAAAACTAAGATCATGGCATCTGGTCCCATCACTTCATGGCAAATAGATGGGCAAACAATGGAAACAGTGACAGGCGTTTGTTTTTGGGGCTCCAAAAATCACTGTAGATGGTAACCACTGCCATGAAATTCAGAGACACTTGCTCCTTGGAAGGAAAGCTATGACCAACCTAGACAGCATATTAAAAGCCAGAGACATAATTTTGTCAACAAAGGTCCATTTGGTCAAACCTATAGTTTTTCCAGTGGTCATGTGTGGATGTGAGAGCTGGACTATAAAGAAAACTGAGCACCAAAGAATTGATGCTTTTGAACTGTGGTATTGGAGAAGACTCTTGAGAGTCCCTTGGACAGCAAGGAGATCCAACCAGTCCATCTTAAAGGAAATAGGTCCTGAATATTCATTGGAAGGAGTGATGCTGAAGCTGAAACTCCAATACTTTGGCCACTTGATGCAAAGAACTGATTCATTGGAAATGACCCTCATGCTGGGAAAGGTTGAAGGTGGGAGGAGAAGGGGACGACAGAGGATGAGATGGTTGGATGGTATCAGCAACTCAATGGATATCAGTTTGAGTAAATTCTGGGAGTTGGTGATGGACAGGGAGGCCTGCAGTCCTCCCTGTCACAGTCCATAGGGTAACAAAGAGTTGGACATGACTGAATGACTGAATTGAACTGGACTGAACTGAGCACTTAGAAATCACTTGCTTACATTTTGCCACATTCCCTGCACCAGCTGATACCCCTGTTGCACCTATAGCTCAAATCAGAAACTAACTGTCTGCAGAGTTTTAGCAACACAAACAAGAGATTGCTGCATTTTCTGCCTTGGCCTCATGTACACCACCATCTGGAATACATTACAGAGGTCCAGGAAGGCTCAGTGGAAAAAAAGGGTTCTTGCATGGACCAGAGAATTGCTGCCCCTCCTGCATTTTGGCTCCAGACTCCTGGGCATCAGGGCCCTGGGACACACAAACTATTCCCAAGGACTTGGCATAAGTCTCACCCATGAGCAAAGCTGGTACAAACAAACATATCTCTATATGGCTGCAGAACTAGGAGAGCCGGAGAAACTACCTAGACTTCTCGGTTTGCTATTAGGCAAAAAGTGAGGTTAATGATAAGCCATGTCGGTATTCATCCATGGGAGAATATGCAGAAGAATGGCATTCCTGAAAGGAGAATCCAGTTACATCATTGGAGGGAAATAATAAGAAAAATGTAAGCCATGTTGCAGTAGAGTTGGTCACAGCAATATTTCCTCTGCTTGCCTCCATAAGAAAACACTGTATGGGACTGATTTATCTGGTGGAGATGACCACGCCTGTGTGGGAAAAGAAAAGTGGTGAGTGAGTGCCCAGCAACTTCATCTGGGCTATCAGATTTGGAGATTCAGCAGGGGACATAGGTGTACCTATGGTTGAGTCATGTTGATGTTTAACAGAAACCAATACAGTACTATAAAGCAATTGCCTTCAATTAAAAATAAATAAATTTAATAATTTTTTAAATGCAAAAAATAAAATAAAATAAAAACTAGGACTAAAACTACCATGTGACCCAACAATTCCACATACCCTGAGGAAACCATAATCTAAAAAGACACATGTACTGCAATGGTCATTGCAGTACTATTTAGAATAGCTAGGACACAGAAGCCACCTAGATGTCCACTGACAGATGAATGGAGAAAGAAGTTGTGGTACACATGCACAAGGGAATATTACTCAGCCATAAAAAGGAACATATTTGAGTCAGTTCTAACAAGGTGGATGAACCTAGAGCCTGTTATACAGAGTGAAGTGAGTCAGAAAGAGAAAGACAAATATCATGTAATAACATATATATGGAATCTAGAAAGATGGTACTGATGAATTTATCTGCAGGGCAGCAGTGGAGATGCAGCCTAAGAAAACAGACTTGTGGACACAGAGGGGGAAGGAGAGGGTGGGATGAATTGAGAGAGTAGCATTGAAACATATATATTACCATATGCAAAATTAGATACTTGGCAGATATTTGCTGTATGACATAGAGAATTCAAATCTGGTGCTTAATTCAACCTAGAAGGGTGAAATGGGTTGGGAGATGGGAGGGAAGTTCAGGTGGGAAGGGACACGCATGTAACCATGGCTGATTGATATTGATCAACACAATATTGTAAAGCAATTACCCTTCGATTAAAATCAAATAAATTAAAAAAATACTGCACAGAAATTTTAAAGATAAAATTGAATTCAACAATTTGTATCAAAAGAAACAAATGCATCTTGTGGAAGAGGAATAAATTGAGGGAATGGGACAGGAATGGAACTTGATTCACTAATGAGCCAATATTAAAAGCAAAAAGTGTGCTGTGCACAACACAAACACAGTAATTTGCCATGATCTGGACTGCAGGCCCAAAAAAGTTGATTGAGTTTGTTATCAGAGTTACTGCAGACCCTTGCTGAAAACCCACCAACACTACTCTTGAGCACATTCTAATCTTGTTATTCACTTCTGAGATAGTTCCCTGTTGTTATGTTTTATTGTTTAGATTTTAATTAAGTTGTTAAAATGATACTCCAACTTTGTTTCTAAAACTTATATCAGTAGTTAATCTTTGGATAAAGATCAAATGTTCCATGATGTACAACCAGGAGATTAACCTCTGGCTATAATCATTTAACTAAGTCAGATAACCTGTGGTGTACTGGGCTATACCTAATGAAAGTTCTTGACTTAAATTCTGGCTTGTGACCTTATGCTAACTGCTAGTTATATTATTTTCTATGTTGTCTGTTTCAAAAAATTGCTGTCTCACATTACCAAGTAGGTGACTTGAGCAACTGACAAAATGATGATATATATATATATATATATATATATATATATAATTCCATATGAGATCAATGATTGTAATAATGTAACTCTAGATATGGGAATATAATCAATTTGATTTCAGTGTTGACCATCTGGTGATGTCCACGTGTAGACTCTTCTTTTGTGTTGTTGAAAGAGGGTGTTTGCTATGACCAGTGCATTCTGTTGTCAAAACTCTGTTAGCCTTTGCCCTGCTTCATTCCGTACTCCAAGGCCAAATTTGCCTGTTACTCCAGGTGTTTCTTGACTTCCTACTTTTGCATTCCAGTCCCCTATAATGAAAAGGATATCTTTTTTGGCTGTTAGTTCTAAAAGGTCTTGTAGGTCTTCATAGAACTGTTCAGCTTCTTCAGGATTACTGGTTGGGGCATAGGTTTGGATTACCGTGATATTGAATGGTTTGCCTTGGAAACGAACAGAGATCATCCTGTCGTTTTTGAGATTGCATCCAAGTATTGCATTTCGGACTCTTTTGTTGACCATGATTGCTACTCCATTTCTTCTAAGGGATTCCTGCCCACAGTAATAGATATAATGGTCATCTGAGTTAAATTCACCCATTCCAGTCCATTTTAGTTAGCTGATTCCTAGAATGTTGACAGTCACTCTGGCCATCTCCTGTTTCACCACTTCAAATTTGCCTTGATTCATGGACCTAACATTCCAGGTTCCTATGCAATATTGCTCTTTACAGCAGTGGACCTTGCTTCTATCACCAGTCACATCCACAACTGAGTATTGTGTTTGCTTTGGCACCATCCCTTCTTTCTTTCTGGAGTTATTTCTCCCCTGATCTCTAGTAGTATATTGGGCACCTACTGACCTGGGGAGTTCCTCTTTCAGTATCCTATAATTTTGCCTTTTCATACTGTTTATGGGGTTCTCAAGACAAGAATACTGAAGTGGTTTGCCATTCCCTTCTCCAGTGGATCACATTCTGTCAGAACCTCTCCACCATGACCTGTCCGCCTTGGGTGGCCCCACACGGCATGGCTTAGTTTCACTGAGTCATACAAGACTATGGTCTGTGTGATCAGATTGGCTAGTTTTCTGTGATTATGGTTTTAGTGTGTCTGCCTTCTGATGCCCTCTCGCAAGACCTAGCATCTTACTTGGGTTCCTCTTACCTTGGACATGGGGTATCTCTTTACAGCTGCTCCAGCAAAGTGCAGCTGCTGCTCCTTACCTTGGATGAGGGGTATCTCCTCACGGCCACCCCTCCTGACCTTGAACGTGGAGTAGCTCCTCTCGGCCCTCCTGCCTGCGCAGCCGCCGTTCCTTGGAGGTTGGGTTGCTCCTCTCGGCCGCCGCCCCTGACCTTGGATGTGGGCAAGTGGGCCTTAGAATGCATCACTACGAACAAAGCCAGTGGAGGTGATGGATTTCCAGTTGAGGTATTTCAAATCCTGAACAATGACGCTGTGAAAGTGCTGCACTCAATATGCCAGCAAATTTGGAAAACTCAGCAGTGGCCACAGGACTGGAAAAGATCAGTTTTCATTCCAATCCCAAAGAATGCTCAAACTACCGCACAATTGCACTCATCTCACACTCTAGTGAAGTAATGCTCAAAATACTCCAAGCCAGGCTTCAGCAATATGTGAACCGTGAACTTCCAGATGTTCAAACTGGTTTTAGAAAAGGCAGAGAAACCAGAGATCAAATTGCCAACATCTGCTGGATCATTGAAAAAGCAAGAGAGTTTTAGAAAAACATCTATTTCTGTTTTATTGACTACACGAAAGCCTTCGACTGTGTGGATCACAATAAATTGTGGAAAATTCTGAAAGAGATGGGAATACCAGATCACCTGACCTGCCTCTTGAGAAACCTGTATGCAGGTCAGGAAGCAACAGTTAGAACTGGACATGGAACAACAGACTGGTTCCAAATAGGAAAAGGAGTACGTCAAGTGCTGTATATTGTCACCCTGCTTATTTAACTCATGTGCAGAGTACATCATGAAAAACACTGGGCTGGAAGAAGCACAAGCTGGAATCAAGATTGCTGGGAGAAATATCAATAACCTCAGATATGCTGATGACACTACCCTTATGGCAGAAAGTGAGGAGCAACTAAAAAGCCTCTTGATGAAAGTGAAAGAGGAGAGTGAAAAATTTGGCTTAAAGCTCAACATTCAGAAAACTAAGATCATGGCATCCGGTCCCATCATTTCACGGGAAATAGATGGGGAGACAGTGGAAACAGTGTCATATTTTATTTTGGGGGGCTCCAAAATGAGTGCAGATGGTGACTGCAGCCATGAAATTAAAAGACGCTTACTCCTTGGAAGGAAAGTTATGACCAACCTAGACAGCATATTAAAAAGCAGAGACATTACTTTGCCAAGAAAGGTCCATCTAGTCAAGGCTATGGTTTTTCCAGTGGTCATGTATGGATGTGAGAGTTGGACTGTGAAGAAAGCTGAGCACCAAAAAATTGATGCTTTTGAACTATGGTGTTGGAGAAGACTCTTGAGAGTCCCTTGGACTGCAAGGAGATCCAACCAGTCCATCCTAAAGGAGATCAGTCCTGGGTGTTCATTGGAAGGACTGATGCTGAAGCTGAAACTCCAATACTTTGGCCACCTCATGCAAAGAGTTGACTCATTGGAAAAGACCCTGATGCTAGGAGGGGTTGGGGGCAGGAGGAGAAGGGGAGGACAGAGGATGAGATGGCTGGATTACCATAGAGTAATTACCGACTCTAAGGACATGGGTTTGAGTAAACTCTGGTAGGTGGTGATGGACAGGGAGGCCTGGCATGCTGTGATTCATGGGGTCACAAAGAGTCGGACACGACTGAGCAACTGAACTGAACTGAGATATGGGAAGAAGCAACAAGAGGGAATATTTTCCTGGACCAAGAGACTAGAAAGACAGGAATGGTCTGGAGACTTTTGCTATTCACAGGGCCTGGTCCAGTAACAGCACACTGAGTGGCCTATCAATGGAATCTTCACTAGACCTGGAAATAAACCTTTCCAGCACCATGAGACACAAAGGCCATGAAATTCCTCCAAAGCATGGTGGAATCAGTAGCTATAAAGGGGCCCTCCTGCCTGGAAACTGGCACTTGTAGACTGCATTTGCAAAGATGAAATCATGGTCACTACAACTGCTGAACTTCAACACCCCTTGAAAGGTATTCAGGGTGGATATCAGAAAAGCACTCATTCTGTGGAAAAAATGGACAAAGCAGGCCTTCAGACAGTCAGATTTTTCAAGTAACAATTTTTTTTTTCTTTTTTTAATGAGCCCAAATTTTTGAATCTTCTCATACCTAGAACAGCTACCCACTCTAGTATTCTAGCCTGGAGAATTCCATGGACTGATAGCAAAGAGTTGGACAAGACTGAGTGACTTTCACTTCACTTCGCTTCTCATACCTACAGAAACACTAACATCATGGGCCAATATCTGGTCCTGATTCTCCTCTCTAGCCTTTCTTCTAGGCACTTGACAACTCATCTGCTTTTATGCATTTTTAACCCTTTTGATAAGTTTGTTTCTTTGAGAATATAGCAAATGGATCTCCAAATGGTAACACAAGAATATCACCTGCCCTACTGTTGGCCAATAGAAGCATAAAATCATAGACTTTTGCAAAGGTGGTTAAATTATCTAGACTTTGACAGCTGCACCCATTTACTGACAGGCTGTGACAAGGCTTTGGCAGGACTGCTGTGTGGACCAACTTAAGTTTGAGAACTCTGCTTATTGGAACACTCCATCAATTATTGTGAATGGACTCTTTTCACTAAAACCTACAATATGTTCTACATAGTTACTTATAGAATGAATAAGACTGTTTGTGTTATTTTGCCTTGTTCCTATGTTCTTCAGCCTAAACAATCCTGGGGCTGACTGTTAGGGAAATTAAATGAATAGTCTTGTTTAGACTTCAGAGACAAAGAAGAGCAATCCATCCTGGGATTATAAGCAGGAACTCTGAATTGCAGTCTTTGAAGTCTCACCCACAGAGCAGATGCACTGCCTGGGACATTTTCCCAATTGGGACTCCAGATGTACTGTGACATGGGACTTCCCAGTGCTGATTGAGTCTGGATGTTGGTCAAAATCCCATTTGGGGATGTATCTTCTGCTTTTTCTGTTTCTCTTTTCTTTTACTGTTAGTATGTTGAAAGTAAGCTAGATAATTCTTTAATAAATATTTGTATTATTTATTTGTATATAGCAAGTGGCTTATTTTGTTAAAAAATCTTTTGAACTTGAGATGAAAGTGAAAACTTTCAGCAAAACAAAGAGGTAAGTGAAGAGCCAGGACATATAGGAGTTTTTGCAAACAAAAACAAAGACGCCCAGGTAGTCTGAACATGAAAAGATTATTTCTAATGAAAGAAAATCTGACATCTCAAGTTAATGAATTTAATGCTTTTCTAAGTATGGGAAGCTGCAAGTGCCTAGGCATATTGAATCACACCTTTGATATGCATCTTAGCCATCTAGGGACAGTATCCTATTTATCTCCATCCCATCCATAGTTCCCCTAAGGTGCACAGTCTGAATTGGCTGCAGAAGCTGATAACTTGGAAGATACAACATTCTTAGTTTACTGAAATGACAGGTGACATTCATGGTCTAAATTTCCCTCAGGAAATCAATGCTTGGATGGCTACTGGTCAGGAAAGAGCTGACCCAAGATGCAGAGCACACTGACGTGCCCTAGGACAAGCCTCCAGATGTGAGGCTCCCTTACACAGAAGTGAACATCTGTGGAGGCCATCAGTGGGGAGAGGCTGAGATGTACCCACCAGGCCTGTGGGGACCTCTCTGCAACCTGCAGTGGAGAGAGAGAGAGCAGAGCAAGAGGAGAAAGAAGAGGGGGCATCTGGGATCGCAGCACAGGGCAGGCAAGCACCTTGGGGACATCAGGCTTACGGTCCCTTCCCTCCCCAGACCTGCTACTCACCTTCCTGTCTAGACTGTTCCAGCACTGCACTGCTGTCCTTCTCAAACCGGAAGTGATCAGAGTTGTGGGCAGAGGAAGAAATGACAGTAGGAATGAAGAAGTGAAGATGGATTGAGAAGTAGGTGGTCATGCTTGGGCATGCACCCCTGTAAGGATGAATACCTGCCCCCGTCCCCACCCCCAGTTCTCCATTCACTTTTTCTTTCCAGTATTACAGATGTTTTTCCTCACATAAAGGATAAAAACAAATTCTCCAGAACCAAGTATAGTCAAGAGAAGAAGTTAAGTTCTATGAGTCCTCATATGTCAAACTGCTGTATCAGAGCCAAAGTGTATAATGGCTCAAAATATGTAATGGTTCATTTCTTGCTTGGTTACTTGGCAAACTAACTGGCCAGCTGGCCAGTGATTGTGACCAAATCACTCACATAAGTGAGTAAATTAACAAACTTGAATTACACTCTCTTTTTTCCCTTAAACTGTTAAGACCAATCCAACAAGAAGACGGGTGAGGTGTTTATACCTCACTGATACAAAATTAAAAGGAGTAATCTGATAACAGATGACGCATCATCAGTTTGACTTTGACTTTCATTGGACAGTGTGGTTCCAACCAGACCAATCCTGAATGATCTTGCCCAGACCTTGGCTCGGGGACTGGTTTTTGCCCACTGAGGAATCCACTTGGGTTTGAACTGAAAACGCTGACAGGGTGCAAGGGGCTTGATATTAGGAGCAGGTTTTCACCTTTGCCCATCTTGTGAGGCTCTGTCACAGAACATGCCTTTCCCAGCAGTCTCTCTCTCTGCTCGCTTTTTGTCTCTCTGTCCTTATCTGCCACCTCCCACTTCTGTCCTCTCATTTTTGTTTCTTTTGGCAGTGGGATGCCAGAATTGTTTCATTTGAAAGCATCTGCAGAAGTGCATATCTAAGTTAATTGTCAACTTTCCCTGGTCAAAGGGACTTTATTAAATCTTTGAGCAACAATCCCCTACCCACCCTACCACCAACCTGAAAAAGCACACACTTAACATTTAACACACAACCTCAGAGTATCTCTATGTCTGCTGGAGCTACAGAACCCAGGAGACATGGTCTGAATCCATTTTCTCTCTTCTCGCATGAGTATGTGGACAAAGATCACCTGCCATTTCACTAATGAAGGATGTTGGGGCCTTAAAGCCATCAGCCCCTGCAGCTACACCCTGAGGGGAATTCAGTGTGGAGAAAAGTGTGATACCACCATATATAATTAAGATATATCTCAAAAGAGTGATTTCAATAGGCCCAGACTCTTGGATCTGCCCTTACATACAAAAGCACCAAAATTATTAACTTGAGATGTCTGGCTTTTTTGTGTGATTAGCAGTAATCTTTTGATGTTCAACTATATGTTGTTGTTGGTTTTTTCCCAGCAAAATCTCTTATATATCCTGGCCCCTTCCTTACATTTTTTGGAACTGTTCCTCAGAGCTATTGGAGAGACAGTATCTTGGCTATTAATCCTCACTGAGGTCACTGAATAAAACATAATTCTCAAATTTCAGTTTGTGCAATGTATTTTAGTCAGTAAGGCAAATATCCCAAATTCTACCCTTGGAATTTCTAGGGGCAAGAATGTTGTCCTGTGTAAGCTATAAATAGCATATGAGTAAATAACAAGGAAATACAGTGTCCTTCAACTACAAAGATTATTAGAAAATAGAAAGCAAAAGTGGACTCCAGAGGTCATTCTACAAGAATGCATAACACGAGAATTAACCTCTGGCATGTTGGGGGCGGGGGGTGGGCGGTTACAGACAGAAGGGAGACTGAGTTGGCCTTATTTAGGTGCTGAATCCAAAAACTAGTTCTCAAAATATGTTTATGTCCATTATGAAAATTTAATTATGCACCAGGCATTAACCAATACCAAGGATTGCTGCTGATTTTGTCTGATGTGCAAAGGCCATGAAATTCTATAAGAAAACGCCCATGGTTTTTAGAAATTCCTTCCTGAATTATGTTGGCGCAGAATGACAAATTGTCTAGGATTTGATTTGGGATTGTATTCTGCAAAGAAATGGACAGAGATGAAGGAAACGTGGTATTAACAGTTATGTAACCTGGTTGGTGAGTATAAGGAGAGGTCATTATATTCTTTCTACTTCAGTGCCTGTTTGAAATGTTTCTGAAATGTTTCTAAAAAGCTTTTAACAGGCTTTTTTTTTTTTTTTCCTTTAGTAAAGTAGGCCTAGGGCAATTGCGCAAGTGATTTTCATTTCAAGTTGAAATAGGTTGCTATTCTTCTGCCTCAACTGCTTATAGCTGCTCTAAAAATACAGTTAATCTTCTTCAGGAAGTTTCCTCTTCATCCCCTCCCCTGCCAGTCTTGCATTTGCCCCACAGTCCCCAGGGTCCCTGTACCCAGGCCTCAGACCTGGCACATGGCTGGGAAGTGACGGTAACCCAGTTTCCTCTCAGATGACCCAGTATCTTGTCCATTAAGATAAGGAACCTGTGGGGCAGTAATTTTTGGTACAGTGAGATCAAATCTGCATGTGATCTGCCCAGCTCTCCGGGAAGGATTTTAGTCTTGGTCTCTTTCTTCATTAGCTAAAGCAATTTCCATATGCAATAAAATAATGCTGTAAATAGTCCTTGCAGTCACAACTGTCATCTTAGGCAGTTGCTCTTATAGTTATTACTGTAGTCATTTACATTCCACAGCATTCCTTCATATTAATAAAGAATGAGTTCTGAACTAGAGGGTGGTAAATCCAACCTTGTGTTTGTGTAGGCAACATTGTTCCATTTAATTTACTAGAGAGTAGGTTTTTGTCTCATTGCAGAAAGAATTCAGAGACAAGACATGGAGTCCAAGAAAGCAAACTGAGGAGTTAAAGTGACAATACCCTTTCAGAAAGGAAGAGTGGGCAGGATCATGTGAGTGACTGCCCTGAGTTCCTTTGGCAAACTGGTTAAAAATGTTTGGGCAGAATATCCATTGAAGATGGAGGGGTATTTTCTGATTTTTATCCCAGTTCCACTTTCCCAAGGGGAGGAGGGATTTTTGTTCTTGTTTGTTTCTGTTTTTTTTTCCAGTTTGTCTTCATTTTAAAATATTTATTTACTTTCAATTGATTGATGATTGCTTTATAATATTTATCCAGTCTTGATTAGATGTGTCAAGGTACCGATACATGATGGGAACTTCTTATCAGTAAGCTTAATTATATTGTAATGAGAGCATAATGAGGGAAAACACCAGAGATTCCCACCTTTCTTCACTTTTCTTTGTCTGCCTCCAGGATCCTTGTCACCCAAGATGTATGGTTTTCTGTCAGTCTGGAGGTTATTGCTTTGTCTGCCCAAGATTCCCTGTCATTCACAAGATGCATGATTTCCTGCCACCTGATCAATGAACAGCTATTCTCTGCTCATATCTAGCTATCTGCCTGCTCTTACATTTAGAAAGCACTTCCTTACACCCCTGCCACTTTCCCTACAGCAGCTGCTACCCCTGTCGCACCCAGAGTTCAAAGCAGAAACCAGCTAGAAGCAGACTGTTAACAACACAAGCAAGGAGGGTGCTGCTTTTCCTGCTTTTGCCTCACTTACACCATCTGGAAGATGTGACAGGGAGGCCCGGGGGAAACAAGGGGTCTTATATAAATAAGAGTACTGCTTTCTCTGCTCCATCCTGGGCTCCAGGCTCCTGGGAATCAGGACCTTGTTACCTAGCATCTTACTCTCAAGGACTTGGGAGCAGTTTTCCCCATGAGCAAAACTGGTAGCAACAGTTAAAATTTTATATGGCTGCAGAACTAGCAAAGCCAGAGAAACTGCCTAGACTCCTTAGTCTGATACCAGACAATAAACGAGGGAAATGCTGGACTGGGCAGGCACTCACCCATGGGAAAACTTGCAGAAGGCAAGCTCATCTTTGGAATGAAAAGAAAAATGCCAGTCTGACTGCAGCAGGGGCGGTAAGAGAAACTTTCCCTGTGCTGCCCTTCCCCATGAAAATATTGAGTAAGACTGATTTATCAGATGGAGTGACCACTCCTTGTGGGAGAAGAAAAGTGTTGAGTGAGTGACAGTCATGGCTGGAAAGATTCAATTCTTTCCACCAGCCTCTCAAGTAGTAAGGTGGGAGTTCTACAGCTGATGGCAGGGAGGATATTGGGAAAGAGGCAGAAAAGAATTTAAAGGTTATTAAAAGGATTGTGCTCAGCAGGAAAGCATCCCATAAGCCTCTCAGAGTACCATCCCCAGGGATTTCCCTAACAGGTGCACTGGTAACCCAGATGGGCGTGAACTCTAAGCCCATAACTCCCATCTCTGCTACAGGCCCCTTGTGTGCACTCCCCAGTGTGTCTGGGAGAACAAGTTCTGGTAAACTTGGAGTGGTGTCTGAAGATAGAGCATGATGGTTGGCAAGAAAGACTACAATGCCACCTTGTGGAAAACAAAAGAGCAGTTTCCAGTAACCAGCCTGGTATATTGTAAGAGCTAGTTCAGTTCAGTTCACTTCAGTTCTGTCTCTCAGTCGTGTCCGACTCTTTGTGTCCATGAGATATCACTTCACACTGGTCAGAATGGCCATCACCAAAGTCTACAAAGAATAAATGCTGGAGAGGATGTGAAGAAAAGGGGATCATCTTACATTGTTGGTGGGAATGTAAAAATTCCCCAAATTGATACAGCCACTATGAAAAACAGTATAAAGATTTCTTTAAAAACTAGAAGCAAAACTACCGTGTGTGGGTGAATGCTAAGTTGCATCAGTCATGTCCAACTCTGTGCGACCCATGGACTATAGCCTGCCAGGCTCCTCTGTTCATGAGATTCTCCAGGCAAAAATACTGGAGTGGGTTGCCATGCCCTTCTCCAGGGGATCTTCCAAACTCAGGGATTAAACTCACATCTCCTATGTTTCCTGTATTAGCAGGCAGGTTCTTTACCACTAGCACCACCTGGGTGTGACTCAACAGTCCCGCTACTGAGCATATACCCTATGGAAACCAAAACTTAAAAAGACTCTTGAACACCAATGTTCATTGCAGCACTATTTACAATAGCTAGGTTATGGAAAGAACCTAGATGTCCATCAAAGATGAGTGCATAAAGAAAGGGTGGTACATATATACAATGGAATATTACTAAGCCATAAAAAAGAAATGCATTTGAGTCAATTCTTATGAGGTAGAAGACTCTACAGTCTATTATACAGAGTGTAGTAAGTCAGAAATAGAAAGAAAAATATCATATATTAACACATATATATGAATTATAGAAAGATGGTACTGATGAACATTTTTATAGGACAGCAATGGAGATGATGACATAGAGGACAGACTTGCGGTCACAGGTGGGGAGAGGGTGGGATGAATGGAAAGAATAGCATGGAAACATTTCTTGAGAGTCCCTTGGACTGCAAGGACATCCAACCAGTCAGTCCTAAAGGAAATCAGTCCTGAATATTCATTGGAAGGACTGATGCTAAAGTTGAAACTCCAATACTTTGACCACCTGATGGGAAGAACTGACTCTGGAAAAGACGTTGATGCTAAGAAAGGTTGAAGGCGGGAGGAGACAGGGACAATAGAAGATGAGATGATTGGATGGCATCACTGATGCTATGGACATGAGTTTGAGTAAGCCCCAGGAGTTGGTGATGGACAGGGAAGCCTGGTGTGCTGCAGTCTATGGGGTTTCAAAGAGTCGGACACGACTGAGTGACTGAACTGAACTGAACTGATATACATTACCATATGTAAAATAGACAGCCAGTGGGAATTTGCTGTATGAGTCAGGGAGCCCAAACCAGGGCTCTGTGAGGAGTGGGCTAGGTGGGAAGGCAGGAGGGAGGTTCGAGAGGGAGGGCACAGATGTATACCCATGGCTGAGCAATGGTGATGTATGACAGAGACCAATGCAATATTTAAAGCAACTATCATTCAATTAAATATAAATTAAATTAAATTAATTTAATTAATTTAATTAAATATAAATTAAAAATGCTAAATATATGTGGAACCACAGAGCAGCCCAAATAGCCAAACCAATTAGGAAAAAGAAGAAAGAAACAAGAGGCATCATACTTCCTGGATTCAATGCTGTAGTAATGAAAACAGCAAGATACTGACTCCATAGTTCATTGGAACTGAGTAGGGTCCTCAGAATTAAACCCTGATACAGGCAGAATAAAGAACTCCCAAGGAGGATGGTGTCTTCAACAAATGATAAGTGGAAAACTGGATAACCACATGCCAAAAAATAAAATTGTACTCTTGTGCCACTCACAAAAATTTAAATCAACATAGATCAGAGATTTGAATATTATCTGATACCATAAAACACCTAAAAAAAACATGGAGGAAACCTCTTACACGGTGATTTTTAGAATGACACCTAAAGTAAAACCAATGATATAAAAAATCAATAACTAGAATTAAATCAAACTAAAAATCTGCTCAGCAAAGAAATAATTAACAAAATGAAAAGTCACCATACATGGGTGAGATCAGAGTGGAAAAGGGGAAATATCCCGAACTGTTCTTATCCCATGAATACATCAAAACTACAAATCCATATATAAAAATTCTGAGAATGACTTGAAGATTTGTAGAACATTGATCTAGAATGAAGAATATAAGGAAAAACACACTGAGATAGGTAGGAAAGACAAAGGCACAATTTAGTCAGGACCCCACCCTTGGTGCAGTGACCCACAAGCAGGAGTGTGTGTGTGTTGGTTTCTCACTGATCTGATCTTAGTGACCAGTGTTTGCACAGGGGCTGTCAGTTATCTTGAACGTGTTAGTCACTCAGCTGTGTCCAATTCTTTGTGATCACATGAACCATAGCCCACCAGGCTCTTCTGTCCATCAGGTTCTCCAGGCAAGAATACTGGAGTGGGTTGCCATTTCCTTCTCCAGGGGATCTTCCCTACCCAGGGATCGAACCCAGGTCTCAGACATTTTAGGCAGATTCTTTACCATCTGAGCCACTTGGAAAGTGTCCAAAGCAGGAGTGAAAATGAAGTGAAGTCGCTCAGTTGTGTCCGACTCTTTGCGACCCCTTGGGGTGTAGCCTACCAGGCTCCTCTGTCCATGGGATTCTCCAGGCAAGAATACTGGAGTGGGTTGCCATTTCCTTCTCTAGGGGATCTTCCCAACCCAGGGATTGAACCTGGGTCTTCCCACACTAGAGGCAGACGCTTTAACCTCTGAGCCACCAGGGAAGCCCAAAGCAGGAGAGGCTATCACAGATTTAAAACTCTTCCCTAAGGAGTGAGGGGTTTAAGCCCCACACCAGGCATCCCAGTCCTGGGGGCATGATCCAGAGGATAAGTCTCCATAATGTCTGTTTTTAAGCCAGTAGGACTTAGATCCATGAGAGCCAGAGAACTCTTGGAATCCAGGATTCAGCTATTAGAATGCTTATGCACAAGCGAACTCACATTAAGTTCCAGAAAGCTTATTCCAGCTACATTGACAAGGCTACCCCAGCATGTATCTGAGCCCGTGCCTATTGCAGCAACAGATACCCTAACAAGACAACTCCAGCTGGCTGGGATGCCCAGGGACCTCTGCCACTTATACTCACTCTAGCCCTATTCATATGACCAAGGCAACCTCAGGTCAGCCCAGTGCACTCTGAAAAATCTGGTCTGCACTGGGTTCAAACTACAGCCATCCTATAAATGTGGTCTTGGCATAGTGCACCTTGAGACCAACCCCCCATTTTCCTCACTTCAAGAACAGCTGTTCTAAGAAACTAGCTCCGTTGTAGCACATTCCAGGAAAAAATTGTCTTGTGCCTGCTCTAGCTGGATCCAGCCTGATGGGGAAAAAGCACATATCACCTACATATGGGATGTGCTTACACAAGGCCATGCCTTCAAGACTGGAAGAAGTAAATATTTTTCCAAATTCAAAGAAACAAACACAGAAAGTCAAACAAAATAAGGAGACAGAGAAATATGTTCCAACAAAAGAGTGAGACAGTGAAATGGGGATGAGTGACTTACCTAATAAAGGGATTAAGTAATGATCATAAAGATGCTCACTGAACTCAGGAGAAAATACAGGAACACAGTGAAAACTTCAACAGAATTAGAGCCAATCAGAGCTGAAGAGTACAATAATTGAAGTGAAAAATACATTGCAGAAAAACAACAGATTGGATAATATGGAAGAATGCATAAGATATCTGACGGACAGAATAGTGGAAAATCTCCCATCACAACAACCACCAAAGAAAAAGAAATAAAAGCTAAAACATTAAGGATAATTTAAGAGACCTCTGGGAGAACATCAAAAATATCAGCACTTGCATTATAGGAAATCTAGAAAGAGAAGAGAGAAAGTGGCAGAAAATTTATTTGAAGAAATAATAGCTAAAATTAGGGAACAGATACCTAGGCCCAAAAAACACAGAAGGTACCAAATATGATGAACACAAAAAAATTCCACACCAAGACATCATAATTAAAATGACAAATGTTAAAGATAAAGGAAAGAATTTTAAAGGTAACCAGAGAAACACAACTAGTCCCATTTAAGTAAAAACTGATGAGGCTATAAGCCAGTATTTCAGCAAGAATCAGGTCAGAAGGGGACTGTATGATGTGTTTAAAGTTCTGAAAAAGAGAAAATAAACACTTACCACACAGATTATTCAGCAAGGTTATCTTTCAGACCTGCAGGAGAGAAAAAGTGTTTCCCATAAAAGCAAAACTAAAGGAGTCTATTACCACTAAGCAGGCCTTACCAGAAATGTTAAAGGGTCTTCTTTAAGTGGAAAAGAAAAGACAATAAATAGATATATAAAAATAGATTAAAGAAAAATTTCATTGGTTTAGACAAATATATAGTAAAGGCAGTGGACTGGGCCCTTAAAATGCTAGTGCAAAAGTTCAAAGATCAAAGAGTAAAAGCGACTATGTCTGTAACTATATATAACTATATTTATAGCTATATATATAGCTTCATCCTAAGTAAAAGGATGTAAAATATAACATCTATAACATAAAATGTGGGGTAAGGGAGTAAAAATGTACTCTATTTAGAATTTATTTGAACATAAGCAATTATCAGCTAAAATAAACTGTATAAGCAACTATAATTATAATTATATATAAAACTATATATATACATAGAGAGAGAGTGAGAGCGAGAGAGAGACAAGGAGAGAGAGACAGAGACAGAGGAACAAAGAGAAAAAGATAGACAGATATAAACCTCATAGTTTATAAATCGTAACCACAAACCAAAAATGTACAATAAAGACACAAAAAATTTTTTTTAAAAAGAGCAATCAAAACATAACACTAAAGAAAATCACCAAACAACAAGAGAAATGACTAAAACAAGAAGAAAGAAACAAAGAAAAACTACAAAAACCATCATAAAACATTTTTAAAAATTTATTTATTTTCTAATTGAAGGGTAATTGCTCTACAGAATTTTGTTGTTTTCTATCAAACCTCAACATGAATCAGCCATAGGTCTACATATATCCCCTTTCTTTTGAACCTCCCTCCCATCCGCCTCTCCATCCCATCCCTCTAGATTAATACAGAGCTCCTGTTTGAGTTTCCTGAGCCATACAGCAAATTCCTGTTGGTTATCTGTTTTACACATGGTAATGTTAAGTTTCCATGTGACTCTTTCCATACATCTCACCCTTTCCTCCCCTCTCCCCAGGTTGATAAGTCTGTTCTCTATGTCTGTTTCTTCATTGTTGTCCTATAAATAAATTCTTCAGTATCATTTTTCTAGATTCCATATATATGTGTTAGAATATGATATTTATCTTTCTCTTTCTGACTGATTTCACTCTGTATAATAGGCTCTAGGTTCATCCACCTCATTAGAACTGACTCAAATGCATTTCTTTTTATGGCTGAGTAATATTCCACTGTGTATATGTACCAAAATTCTTTACCCATTCATCTGTTGACGGACATCTAGGTTGTTTCCATATTCTAGCTATTGTAAATAGTGCTACAGTGAACAATGGGCTAATGTGTCTCACAAAACAATTTTTGATGGCAGTAAGTTCATATTTATCAATGATCACCTTAAATTAAATTGAGGAAATGTTCCAAACAGAAGATGTATTGGTGGCTGAATGAATAAAGAAGCAAAATCCATCTACATGTTGCTATGAGGCTCACATCAGATCTTAAACACACACAAAGTGAAAGATGCAGACAGATAGTCCATAAAAATGGAAGTGAAAATAAAGCTAGAGTAGCAATATCATATAAGACAAAATAAACATTAAAACTAAGAATGAAATAGAAGGAAAATGAGGACATTAAATAACCATAAAGGTTACTCCATGAAGTGGATATACAATTTGTAATAATGTGTGCACCAAACCTAAGAGTACTTAAATATAGAAATAAAATATTAACAGGCAAAAAGGGAGAAACTGACAGTAATACAATGATAGACGGGAACTTTAACACCCTATTTATACCACAGATCATCCAGATAGAATATCAATAATGAAACACAGGCCAAAACAGACCAGATTGATTTTAAAGATACAAATATAAAATAAGTGTATAAAATATTCCATCTGAGAACTTTAGAAAATTATTGTAGAACACTCATTGTTTACAAGTACAAAAAAATTATTCCTCAGGAAAGATCATGTTTTAGGTCATAAAGCAAGTCTCAATAAATTTTTATTTTTTATTTTTTATTTTTTTATTTTTTTCTCAATAAATTTTTAAAAGTTGAAATCATATGAAGCACTCTTTTTCTGACCATAACAATATAAATTTAGAAATTAATTGAAAAAAGAAAGCTAGGAAAAACATAAACACATGCATCATAAAGAACATGTTATTAAACAACCAATTTCTTCTTTTCTCAATGAAGAAATCAAAGAGGATATCCAAAAATGCCTTGAGACAAATGACAATGAAACATAATATTCTAAAATATGTGGCATGTAGCAAAAGAAGTTCTAGGAGAGAAGTTCATAGTAATATTCTGGAGAAAGGAATGGCAACCCACTCCAGTATTCTTGCCTGGAGAATCCCATGGACAGAGGAGCCTGGTGGGCTTCAGTCTGTGGGGTCGCAAAGAGTCGGACATGACTGAGCAACTAAGACTACCTGAAAAAATCAAGAAAAGTCACAAAAAAACCCATCAATCTTTCCACTTAAATAAACAAGAAAAATAAAAACCAACAAAGCCCAAACTTAGTAGAAGGAAGAAAATAATGAAGATCAGAGTAGAAAGAAAAGAAACAGAGACCCAAAAATGAGATCAGTGGAACTAAAAAAACTATAGTTCTTGGAAAAGATAAGGAAAATTAATAGAGTTTTATCCAGACTCATCAAGGAAAAGAGAGGGACAAAGTAAATAACTTCAAATAGAAAAGAGGGGAAAGTTACAAACTTCCTGTTGAAATATGAACTATCATAAAACTCTATTACAATCAACTATATGGCAACAGATTACACAAAGTGGAAATAAAGGGTAATTTTTGGAAACATATCTTACAAGACTGAATGAAATGAAACATGAATAGAGCAATTATGAAATCTATGGAACATATGTCAAATCCTAGTACAAAGTCTTTTCATAATGTCTATAGGGGTTCTCTAGGCAAGAATACATGGAGTGAATTCCTATTTTCTTCTGAATTCTAATGTCAGAAAGTGAAAAGAAACTAAGACCCTCTTGATGAGGGTGAAAGAGCAGAGTGAAAAAACTGGCTTGAAATTCAACATTCAAAAACCTAAGATCATGGCATAGATTCCATCACTTCATGGCAAATAGATGTGGAAAAAGTGGAAACAGTGACAGATTTTATTTTCTTGAGCTCCAAATTCATGGCAGATGGTGACGGCAGCCATGAAATTAAAAGATGCTTGCTCCTGGAAGGAAAGCTATGACAACCCTAGACAGCATATTAAAAAGCAGAGATATCACTTTGCCAACAAATGTCTGTAGAGTCAAAGCTATGGTTCTTCCAGTAGTCATGTGTGGATGTGACAGTTAGACCTTAAGGAAGGCTAGACACCAAAACATTGGTGCTTTTGAATTGTGCTGGAAAACTCTTAAGAGTCTCTTGGACTGTAAGAAGATCAAGCCAATCAGTCTTGAAGGAAATCAACCCTAAATATTCATTGGAAGGAGTGCTGCTGAAACTGAAGCTCCTGTACTTTGGCCATTTGGTGGGAAGAGCTGACTCATTGGAAAACACCCTGATGCTGAGAAAGATTAAAGGTAAAAGGAGTAGGGGGAAGAGGGGTAAGATGGTTAGACAGCATTACTGACTCAATAGACATAAATTTGAGCAAACTCCAGGGGATGGTGGAGGACAGAGGAGCCTGGCATGCTGCATGCTGTCCATGGGGTCTCAAATAGTTGGACATGACTTAGCAACTGAACAACAACAAAATTATGATGTTATAAAATATGAGACATAGTAGTGAGAAAAATACATTGCCTGACAGGATTTTTAGTTTATTAGAATTTGCAGTGTAAGATTTATGATGAAAACACTCCAGTGTTTTGTTGGTGTTGTTGTTCTGCTTATGCAGTTACACATTCTTTTCTTATGACCTTTCGCTGGGGTATGGGGCTGAGAATTAATATCTTCAAGTTATATATATTCTTTTCAGCAAACATTGTGCCTCCACCTGAGCCATACATTAAACTCAATTGCCATGCAATGAGAAATTCATTTTACTTATTCATGGTTTCTGATGCTGATCTCATATATTACTTTCTTTGTTTGCATTTCATAAAGGTCTATTTATAAATGAATCATAGCAGGAAACATTTTCCTTTAATAATATTGCCAGCTTTATTTTTCTTGTTACTAATCTATTATCACTTGAATCTTTCTCACTTTGTCTCCTTCAATTTCCATTATCATTTTATGCTACTGATGTCCACTCATAGATCTTATAAAGATATTCACAGTATACAGTAAATCTGATGAGGAAAATAACTTTTACATTGATATAACAGTAAAACACTGCACATAATGTTATTTTGTCATATAGAATACATACAAGACCTTCTAGAACTAACACCAAAAAATGATGTTCTTTTCATCATAGTGGACTGGAATGGATGATAGGAAGATAGGAAGTCAAGAGATACCTGGAGTAACAGGCAAGTTTGGCCTTGGAGTACAGAATGAAGCAGGGCAAAGGCTAACAGAATTTTGCCAAGAGAATGGGTTGGTCAGAGCAAACACTCTTTCCAACAACACAAAAGACGCTACACATGGATATCACTAGGTGATCAATACCAAAATCAGATTGATTATATTCTTTGCAGCCACAGAAGGAGAAGCTCTATACAGTCAGCAAAAACAAGACTGGGAGCTGACTGTGGCTCAGATCATGATCTCCTTATTGCAAAACTCAGACTTAAATTGAAGAAAGTAGGGAAGACCTCTAGACCATTCAGGTATGACCTAAGTCAAATCCCTTATGATAATACAGTGGAAGTGACAAATAGATTCAAGGTATTAGATCTGATAGATAGACTGCCTGAAGAACTATGGAGAGATGTTTGTGACGCTGTACAGGAGGCAGTGATCAAGACAATCCCCAAGAAAAATAAATGAAAAAAGGTAAAATGGTTGTCTGAGGAGGCCTTACAAATAGCTGAGAAAAGAACAGAAGCTAAAGGCAAGGGAGAAAAGGAAAGATACACCCATCTGAATGCAGAGTTTCAAAGAATAGCAAGGAGAGATAAGAAAGCCTTCCTCAGTGATCAGTGCAAAGCATTAGAGGAAAAGAACAGAATGGGAAAGACTAGAAATCTCAAGAAAATTAGAGATACTAAGGGAACATTTCATGCAAAGATGGGCACAATAAAGGACAGAAATGGTATGAACCTAACAGAAGCAGAAGAGATTAAGAAGAGGTGTTGAGAATATACAGAACTGTACAAAAAAGATCTTAATGAACAAGATAACCATGATGGTGTGATCACTCACCTTCAGCCAGACATCCTGGAAGTCTGGCTTCCAGTGCGAAGTCAAGTGGGCCTTAGGAAGCAGTATTTTAAGCGAAGCTAGTGGAGGTGATGGAATTCCTGCTGAATGATTTCAAATTCTAAAAGATGATGCTATTAAAGTGCTGCACTCAATATGCCAGCAAATTTGGAAAACTCAGCAGTGGCCACAGGACTGGAAAGGTCAGTTTTCATTCTAATCCCAAAGAAGAGCAATGCCAAAGAATGTTCAAAGTACTACACAATTGCACTCATCTCACACACTAGCAAAGTTATGCTCAAAATTTTCCAAGCAAGACTCCAACAGTACATGAACTGAGAACTTCCAAATGTTCAAGATGGATTTAGAAAAGGCAGAGGAATCAGAGATCAAATTGCCAACATCCACTGGATCACTGAAAAACAAGAGAGTTCTAGAAACATTTACTTCTGCTTTATTGACTATGCCAAAGCCTTTGTGTGGATCACAACAAACAGTGAAAAATTTTTCAAGAGATGGGAATACCAGACCACCTGACCTGCCTCCTGAGAACTCTGTATGCAGGTCAAGAAGCAACAGTTAGAACTGGACATGGAACAACAGACTGGTTCAAAACTGGGAAAGGAAAAGAACTGGAATTAGAGCAGAGTTCAGTGAAATTGGAAACAGAAAATAGGGGACAGTAACAAAACTTGGTTTTATGAAAATATCCATTAAATTAATAAACCTGTAGTCAGGACATCTAAGAAAAAAACAGGAATTGAAATTGTTAATATTAGAAGTTAAAGAGGAGACATCACTATATATCACAAGGAAACTGGAAGGATAATAAAGGAATACTATGGATAACTGTATAGTTTAAAATTTGATAGCCTAGATGATATGTTTTATCTTTAAAAGATGCAGTTTGCTAAATCTCTCACAAGTAGAAATTAGCAAAACTGAATAGTCCCTATGTATTAAAGAAATTGTATCAAAGATTATTAACAATTTAAAACAGTATATACCAAACCCTTTTGGTTCACTGGTGAATTGTAATGAACATGTAAGAAAGAAATTATACTAGTTTTCTAAAATCTCTTTCAGAGGTTAGAAGCAGAGGGAGTACATTCTAGCTCATTTTCTGAGGCCAGCATTACCCTAAGGACAAAACTAGGGTTTTGATTATAGAAAGATTGTAGAATTCAAGGTTAACACACAAAAGAGAATAATCTTCCTACATAACTACAGTGAACAGGGACTTGAATTTAGCAACACAATCTATTTACATTAGCACTGCAAAAAATGAAATACTTAGGTGTAAGTCAAAAAAAAAAAATGCACAAGATGCATACAAAAAAACCACAAACACTAACGAATAAAATAAAAGAAAAACTAAATAAAGAGCTATCCTATGTTTCTGGAGAGAAAGACACAATATTGTTAAGACATCAGTTTTTCTCAACTTGATTTATGGATTCTATGCAATCCCAATTAAAATCCCCAAATGTTATTTTATGATTATTGACAAATTGATTCTAGAGTTTATATGGAGAGGTCAGTCAGTCAGTTCAGTTCAGTCGCTGAGTCGAATCCAACTCTTTGCGACCCCATGAATCGCAGCACGCCAGGCCTCCCTGTTGATCACCAACTCCCGGAGTTCACCCAAACCCATGTCCATTGAGTCGGTGATGCCATCCAACCATCTCATCCTCTGTCATCCCCTTCTCCTCCTGCCCTCAATCTTATCCAGCATCAGGGTCTTTTCAAATGAGTCAGCTCTTCCCATCAGGTGGCCAAAGTATTGGAGCTTCTGCTTCAACATCACTCCTACCAATGAATACCCGGGACTGATCTTCTTTAGGATGGTCTGGTTGGATCACCTTGTGGTACAAGGGACTCTCAAGAGTCTTCTCCAACACCACAGTTCAAAAGCATCAATTCTCCGGTGCTCAGCCTTCTTCACAGTCCAACTTTCACATCCATGCATGACCACTGGAAAAACCATAGCCTTGACTAGATGGACCTTTGTTGGCAAAGTAATGTCTCTGCTTTTTAATATGCTGTCTAGGTTGGTCATAAGTTTCCTCCCAAGGAGTAAGCGTCTTTTAATTTCACGGCTGCAGTCACCATCTGCACTGATTTTGGAGCCCAGAAAAATAAAGTCAGCTACTGTTTCCACTCTTTCCCCGTCTATTTGCCATGAAGTGATGGGACCAGATGCCATGATCTTAGTTTTCTGAATGTTGAGCTTTAAGCCAAATTTTTCACTCTCCTCTTTCACTTTCATCAAGAGGCTCTTTAGTTCTTTTTCACTTTCTGCCATAAGCGTGGTGTCATCTGCATATCTGAGGTTATTGATATTTCTCCTGGCAATCTTGATTCCAGCTTGTGCTTTTTCCAGACCAGCGTTTCTCATGATGTACTCTGCATATAAGTTAAATTAGCAGGGTGACAATATACAGCCTTGACGTACTCCTTTTCCTATTTGGAACCAGTCTGTTTTTCCATGTCCAGTTCTAACTGCTGCTTCCTGACCTGCATATAGGTTTCTCAAGAGGCAGGTCAGGTGGTTGGGTATTCCCATCTGTTTCAGAATTTTCCACAATTTATTGTGATCCACACAGTCGAAGGCTTTGGCATAGTAAATAAAGCAAAAATAGATGTTTTTCTGGAGCTCTCTTGCTTTTTCGATGATCCGGCGGATGCTGGCAATTTGATCTCTGGTTCCTCTGCCTTTTCTAAAACCAGCATGAACATCTGGAAATTCATGGTTCATGTATTGCGGAAGCCTGTTTTGGAGAATCTTGAGCATTACTTTACTAGTCTGTGAGATGAGTGCAATTGTGCGGTAGTTTGAGCATTCTTTGGGATTGCTTTCCTTAGGGATTGGAATGAAAACTGACCTTTTCCAGTCCTGTAGCCACTGCTGAGTTTTCCAAATTTACTGGCTTATTGATTGCAGCACTTTCACAGCACCATCTTTTAGGATTTGAAATAGCTCAACTGGAATTCCATCACATCCACTAGCTTTGTTCATAGTGATGCTTCCTAAGGCCCACTTGACTTCACATTCCAGGATGTCTGGCTCTAGGTGAGTGATCACACCATCATGGTTATCTGGGTTGTGAAGATCTTTTTTGTACAGTTCTTCTGTGTATTCTCCCCACTTCTTTTTAATCTCTTCTGTTTCTGTTAGGTCCCTACCATTTCTGTCCTTTATCGAACCCATCTTTGTATGAAATGTTCCCTTAATACCTCTAATTTTCTTGAAGAGATCCCTAGGCTTTCCCATTCTGTTGTTTTCCTCTATTTCTTTGTATTGATCGCTGAGGAAGGCTTTCTTATCTCTCCTGGCTATTCTTTGGAACTCTGCATTCAAATGGGAATATCTTTCCTTTTCTCCTTTGCCTTTAGCTTCTGTTCTTTTCACAGCTATTTGTAAAGCCTCCTCAGACAACCATTTTGCCCTTTCACATTTCTTTTCCATGGGGATGGTCTTGATCCCTGTCTCCCCTAGAATGTCACGAACCTCCATCCATAGTTCATCAGGCTCTCTGTCTATCAGATCTAGTCCCTTAAATCTATTTCTCACTTCCACTGTATAGTCATAAGGGATTTGATTTAGGTCATACCTGAATGGTCTAGTGGTTTTCCCTACTTTCTTCAATTTCAGTCTGAATTTGGCAATAAGGAGTTCATGATCTGAGCCACAGTCAGCTCCTGGTCTTGTTTTTTGCTGACTGTATAGAGCTTCTCCATCTTTGGCTACAAAGAATATAATCAATCTGATTTTAGTGTTGACCATCTGGTGATGTCCATGTGTAGAGTCTTCTCTTGTGTTGTTGGAAGAGGGTGTTTGCTATGACCAGTGAGTTCTCGTGGCAAAACTCTATTAGCCTTTGCCCTGCTTCATTTTGTACTCTAAGGCCAAATTTGCCTGTTACTCCAGGGGTTTCTTGACTTCCTACTTTTGCATTCCAGTCCCCTATAATGAAAAGGACATCTTTTTTGGGTGTTTGTTCTAAAAGAACTTGTAGGTCTTCATAGAACCATTCAACTTCAGCTTCTTCAGCATTACTGGTTGGGGCATAGGCTTGGATTACCATGATATTGAATGGTTTGCCTTGGAAACGAACAGAGATCATTCTGTCATTTTTGAAATTGCATCCAAGTACTGCATTTCGGACTCTTTTGTTGACCATGATGGCCACTCCATTTCTTCTAACGGATTCCTGCCCACAGTAATAGATATAATGGTCATCTGAGTTAAATTCACCCATTCCAGTCCATTTTAGTTCGCTGATTCCTAGGTGGAATTTAAAAAGATGGTAACGAAGATGCTATATGTGAGACAGCAAAAGAGACACAGATATAAATAACAGACTTTTGGGAGAGGGCAAGGGTGGGATGATTTGAGAGAATAGCATTGAAACATGTATATTACCATATGTGAAACAGATGACCAGTCCAAGTTCGATGCATGAAACAGCACACTCAAAGCCAGTGTAGGACAACCCAGAGAGATGGGATGGGTGGAGAGTTGGGAGGGGGGTTCAGGAGGTGGGGGACATACATACACCCATGGCTGATTCATGTCAATGTATGGCAAAAACCACCAAAATATTATAAAGTAGTTAGCCTCCAATTAAAATTAATAAATTATTTAGAACTAAAGTAAACCAAGAGAGAAAAGATATGTATATTTCCAATATAAAAGTAATTAAAAATAAAAAAGCAATATTAAAATACTACTATAGTAAAAGTAGTAGCAAGTTATTCTCTTTTGTACTTTATCAAGATCCATTAAATATCAGAACCCATAAAAAATTTTACTGAAGAATTTTAAAAGTTACATTTTCATGTATTTACCATGAATATAAGCATTATTATTTTGTCTAATTAAATCAATCCAGAATGTTGAAAATTTCAGCTGTATAAGAAAACAAAACCTCATATAACTTCATATTCTTCTTTTAGTGTCTATGAGTGTTTGTTTATGTTTTTAAGGTTTCTTACAGAAATACGTTTCCATAAATAAAATATGAAAGCAATGCATAAATGTAGCCAGATGGTATTCTTGATCCATATTCAGAAATTCATGACTGAGTAGAATATTACACTAAAACCACCAAATATTTATGTTTATAAATGAGAATTTGCACAGCTGATTAAATATGTCTTTTTTCTCTATAAAATCTTAATTAGTATAGGGAGATTTTTAGTATCACATACTGTCTAAGAGGGCTTCCCAGGTGGTACAAGTGGTAAAGAAATCCTCTGCCAATACAGGAGATGTAACCGACATGGGTTTGATCCATGGGTCAAGATGATCCCCTAGAGGAGGGCATGGCAACCTGCTCCAGTATTCTTGCTTGGAAAATCCCATGGACAGAGGAGCTTGTCAGGCTATGGTCCATAGGGTCACAAAAAGCCAGAAAGGACTGAAGTGACTTAGCACTTACGTGGGCACTAAGAATTGATCTCCTAGATGGTCAGTGCCCCTTTCTCCAATGAAGCTTTTGAGTTCATTGTTACTGAGGCTGAACTGGAGATGACAATGGACCTCATGGAATGGGATTACCAAACAGCACACAGGGTACTCAATTAAATTTTAATTTCAATTAAAAATATTTTTTGTATAAAGATTTCTCAGAACTGCAGGCAAATATTGCATGCTCAAACTGAAAAGTCTTTTGCAGGAAAGTGTTTGTTTTTGTTATTTTAGATTCTATATGTCTTTATTTCTCTTTAAAATGTGTCCACAATACAAACCATCCAAAGGAGAAAGATTCCATTTCCTGAAATTGGAAAGCCCTTTTCATTGTTGAGCCTTTTTTATTTTTCTAAATGAAAGCAATTTGTAGGGTCAGTATTGATGGTTGTGGGTAGTCTAGTCAAAATTACTTGTTTCCAAGGCACTTTTACCTGTAGGAACCATTGCCATATAGCATAGAAGGCAGCAATTTGATAGAACATATGCTAATACAAACCTTGAAAAAGTTACAGGTATGATTTTGTTTTTAAAAGCTATCTGTTACTCAACTAAAATTCAAACTTAAGTGGGTGCCATTGATTTTTATTTTCTGAATCTGACACCCTGCCTTAGAAGAGTCATAGGATTTTAGTAACATGGTCCAGACCAAAGGAGAAATAGAATTAGAAACATCCATTGAAGTCACATAGATTTGGTCAGACTGTAGAGCATAACTGTATTCTAGTACATTAATGAATTAATGTCTCAGGACTCACTAGAAGAGATAAAAACAGGTACTTCAGAGTCTATAAGTGAAGCCTCCGAGCTGACTCAGGAGACAGAGAATATGGATCAAATTCATCCTCATTAAATTGGCAATATTTTAGTCTATTCTCAATATTCTAAGACTCAAAGTATGCATATATTATAAATACTGATGGGAAAATAAGGCTAGATAAACCAAGAACAAGAAAGTTATCTAAACTTCAAGTGGTTAGATTCAAAGGAAAAGAGAAGAAATAATGAAAAGAGTAGGTCACGTCTAGAATCCAGCTGCTATCTGGGGAGATAACAAGTAAGTTGTTCTGAGAGAATAAAGTTTGGCAAATCTAGTTCTTCATCCTTAGAGTAATATCTAGTTTTAGGTTTGTTTCATTTCATGAATGGCACCATTTCTGCAAAGAATTTAGTACTCTTCCCAGTTTAGATAAAATTTATACTACATCACAAAATAGTATCTTAAAGTTTGCTTTATTATTATATTAATCAGTTAAATTATTATTTATTATTATTTAATTATTTTATTTTTGCCATTTACATTATCACACTACCTACACAACACTGCTTCAGTGGCAATAGTGGGAAACATGAGAAAAATCTCATACAGTTTTAGGAAAGGAAGATTCCCCTCCCCATATTTGTCACTTTCATGGACCTTTGTGAAATATGCAAATTCTCAGGGAAAAGTAAAATAAGCAAAGAATGCAATATATCCACTCTCCTTCAGTAATTAAACTTAATGAAGAATACAGCTGGAAGCTGGAGGCTGGTCCTGATATGAATATTCGTAATCGCAAAACATTGCTCAGTAGAATTCACAAAATTGATGTTTTCATCTGTAAATATCTACTGTGTTTTGTTCTGATCTTCTAACATATAAGTCTGAAATTATGAGAAGATAATCCTCCTATCACTTCACTGAGAAAATTTTGCCTCACCCCACAAGACACCTGAGTCTTGAGCACTCACATTAATGAAGTTGCAAAACAGAAACTCACCAGGCTGAGTCAATGAAGTGAGCCCATGTATGTGATGAGGCTCTCTAGATATAATTATAAGGAAAGGATGCCATCAGCCCATTTCCCTCCAAGGCCATAATTTTCATGACATATGTAGAAAGTTGACATCTCTGGTCTTGAGATTATTAGCATAGGGATCCCCCAAAGGGGGCTTATCTCATTCCTGAAAAAAACAGAGTAGGAAGAGCTGGTCCCAAATTGTTCCATGTGAGAGCTCATTTCCCTAGGTCTTTTGGCCTGATGGCAAAAACAAAAGTCAAACAATAACCCTCAATTCAGAATGAGTCAAGTTCAATATCAGATTTTCCATGTATCCTTGCTAGTTCCAGGAACTCCTGGTGTCCTGCACACATGGGCCCCAGTATTATCTAGTTTTCAGGGTCACCCCTAGACTATAAGCAGCTTTGAATGATTTAGGAAAGTGACCCTTCAACCACAGCTCTGAGCCAGGGCACCAAACACAAAAAGCAGAATGCAAGATGCTTTTTATATTTTATCAATCTATTTATTGACAACAGGAAGGTCAATTCCATTTCAAGCAGTACTGAAATTTGGGGTGTGCACTGTCCTTCCAGAGATATTTTACTTGAAATATTAGACTACTGTGGCAGCATATTTTGTCACTATCATTCTTCGGTATTCTGTTTCTTTTCACGGGAGAGTTTGGCAGTGACTTCAACTGCCAACTTTAGGGCACCCATTCTTCAGTAAATGTCAATTTTTCTTTGCTACTTTGACATCTATCAACCACATTGTTTTTATAACTAACCCTAAGTAAAAGTGAAAGTCACTCAGTTATGTCTGACTCTTTGTGATCCCATGGACTATATAGTCCATGGAATTTTCCAGGCCAGAATACTGGAGTTGGTATCCTTTCCCTTCTCAAGGGGATCTTCCCAACCCAGGGTTCAAACCCAGGTCTCCAGCATTGTAGGAGAATTCTTTACCAGCTGAGCCACAAGGGAAGTCCAACTAACCCTAAACTTAATTTTAATTATGACTGCAACATTTGTGTTCCTCTTTGTTAAGCACCATTTGATTTTAAAGTGGTAAACGTAATCCTCTAGCACTAGGAATATTAGCACAGGTCATAAACTCTCAGACTGTTTGGGCTTAATATGATGTACCGCTCACGTTTCATTTTGATCCTCTTCAAACCATTTATTTGGACTCAGGAACATATATCTCACAAACTGAAGCAGTCTGGAACACACTTCTCCCTGCTGTTTTCAATGTGTCATTAGCCACCGTTGTAATAACAACATTGTGCATTCCACATGACTTTCTTTAGTCTCTTTTCTTTCTTGGAAGTATCTTAAATTTTTTAAATTTATTTTTAATTAGAGATAATTGCTTTACAATGTTGTGTTGGCTTCTGCCATTTATCAACATGAATCAGCCATAGGTATACATATGTCCCCTTACTCTTGAACCTCCCTCCCACATCCCACCTCATCCCATCCCTCTTGTCACAGAGCACCAAGTTGAGCTCCCTGCTTCATACAGAAAATTGCCACTGGTTATCTATTTTATATATGGTAATGTACATGTTTCAATTCTACTTTCTCAATTTGTCCCACACTCTCCTTCTGCCACTGGATCCACAAATCTGTTCCCAATGTCTGCATCTCTACTGCTGCCCTGCAAAGAGCTTCATCAGTACCATCTTTCTAGATTCCATGTATACACAATAATATACAGTATTTGTTTTTCTATTTTGACTTACTTAACTCTGTATAACAGGCTCTAGGTTCATCCACCTCACTAGAACTGACTCAAATGCATTCCTTTTTAAGGCTGAGTAATATTCCATTGTATATAAGTACCACAAAGAAGTATTTTAAATTTTATGTCAAAATAGTTCTGCCACGTGCTCAATGAAAAAAACTATGATGCAAGAATATTGTACCCAGCACAACCGTTTATGTAAAAAATACAATAAAGGTATCATTTGACTATTGATGATTTGCATTTCCACTTTGAAAAATGTCTATTCAGTTCTGCCTATTTTAGAGTTGTTTTATTTTTTGATGTTGACTTGTATGATCTGTTTATACATGTTGGATATTAATCTCTTATCAGACATATCATTTGCAACCATTGTCTTCTATCCAGTAGGCTGCCTTTTTGTTTTGTCAGTGATAAGTAGCTTAACATTGCTAATCATCAAGAGAATGCAAATAAAAACCACAAGATATCACCTCAAACCAATTAGAATGGTTATCATAAAAAAGAACACAAGTAATAAATATTGGTAAGGATGTGGAGGAAATGAAACCCTCCTATGCTGTTGCTGGGAACATAATTTTTGTTCAGCCACTGTGGGAAACAGAGTTTTTCCAAAAAAATTAAAAATAAAATTCCCAATGACCCTGAAATTCCATTCATGAGTGTGTGTGTATATATATATATATATATATATATATATATATATATATATATATATAAATACTAATTCAAGAAAATGCATGTACGCCAATGTTCATAACAGCATTATTTGCAGTTGCCAAGATAAGGAAGCAACCTGTGTCCATCAACAGATGAATAGATAAAGTAGTGGTACATATAGATATATACAATGAATACTACTCAGCCATAAAAGAATAAAATTTTGCCATTTCCAGAAACATGGGTGGACTTGGAGTGCATTATGTTGAGTGGAATGTTAGATAAACACAAATATTATATGATATCACTTATACGTAAAATCAAAAGTATACTGGAAACTAGTGAATATAAAAACAAACAAACAAAAGGAGCAGAGAACATATTAGTGGTTTCAGTGGTGAGTGGGGAGGGACAATAAAAGGATGTGAGAGTGAGTGGTACAAATAATGGTACAAGATAGGCTACAAGTATGTATTGTATGACACAAAGAATACAGTTATATTTTGTAATAACTGTAAATGGAGTATAACCTTTAAAAATGTATAAAAATTTCAAAATATACAAAGAAGACATTCTAGATCAATAAACATTGAGATAATTTAAAACTAGAAGACCTATCTAAAAGAAATACTAAAAAACTCTCTTTAGTCTAAAGACATACGATACTTCAGGCTTTTGGCTCAAGATGGTGGAGTAGAAGGATGTGCGCTCATCTCCTTCTGCAAGAACACCAAAACTGCAACTAGAAGTTGAATAGCCATCAACAGAAGGATGTTGGAACCCACCAAAAAAAAGATATTCCACATCCAAAGACAAAGAAGAAGCTGCAGAGAGATGGTAGTTCCTTTCAGTCGCTCAGTCATGTCTGACTCTTTGCGACCCCATGGACTGCAACATGCCAAGCTTCTCTGTCCATCACCAATTCCTGGAACTTGCTCAAACACATGTCCATTGAGTGGGTGATGCCATCCAACCATCTCATCCTCTGTTATCCCCTTCTCCTGCCTTCAATCTTTTCCAGCAACAGGGTATTTTCCAATGAGTCATTTCTTTGCATCAGGTGGCCAAAGTATTGGAGTTTCAGCTTCAACAGCAGTCCTTCCAATGAATAGTCAGGATTGATTTCCTTTAGGATCTACTGGTTTGATCTCCTTGCAGTCCAAGGGACTCTCAAGGGTCTTCTCTAGCACCACAATTCAAAAGCATCAAATCTTCAGTGCTCAGCTTTCTTTATGGTCCAGCTCTCACATCCATACATGACTACTGCAAAAACCATAGCTTTGATTCTAGATGGACCTTTGTTGGCAAAGTAATGTCTCTGCTTTATAATATGCTGTCTAGGTTTGTCATAGCTTTTCTTCCAAGGAGCAAGTGTCTTTTAATTTCATGGCTGCAGCCACCATCTGTAGTGATTTTTTGGAGCCCAAGAAAATAAAGTCTGTCACTGGTTTCATTGTTTCTCTATCTATTTGCCATGAAGTGATGGGGCCGGATGCCATGATCTTTGTTTCTGAATGTTGAGTTTTAAGCCAGCCTTTTCACTCTCCTCTTTCACTTTCATTAAGAGGCTCTTCAGTTCCTCTTTGCTTTCTGCCATAAGGGTGGTGTCATCTGCATATCTGAGGTTATGGATATTTCTCCTGGCAATCTTGATTCCAACTGTGCTTCATCCAGCCCAGCATTTTGCATGATGTACTCTTTATAGAAGTTAAATAGAGAGACAATATACAGCCTTGACTTACTCCTTTCCCAATTTGGAACCAGTCCATTGTTTCATGTCTGGTTCTAACTGTTGCTTCTTGACCCGCATTTCTCAGGAGGCAGTAAGGTGTCTGGTATTCCATCTCTTGAAGAATTTTCCACAGTTTGTTGTGATGCACACAGTCAAAGGCTTTGGTGTAGTTAATAAAGCTGAAATAGATGTTTTTCTGGAACTGTCTTATTTTTTCTATGATCCGATGGATGTTGGCAATTTGATCTCTGGTTCCTCTGCCCTTTCTAAATCTAGCTTGAACTGGTGGGACTATAAATGGCTGCATCTACTATGTAAAGCAGTCTGGATTTTTCATTCACAACTAAAAATAGAGCTATCATATGATCTGAGTATATATCTGGTAAAAATGACAATTCTAATTTGAAAAGACACAGGCACTCCAATATTCATAGCAGCACTACTTACAAATGCCAAGATATGAAAATAACCAAAATGCCCATCAACAGATGATTGGCTTAAGAAGTTGTGTTATACATATGCAATGAAATATTGCTGAGCTATCAAAAACATAATAAAATATTGCCAATTGCAGAAACATGGATGGACCTAGAGAATATTATACTTAGTGAAGTATATCAGACAGAGAAAGACAAATACTCTATGATATCACTTAAGTGTGAAATCTAAAAAATAATACAAATGAATCTATATGCAGAACAGAAACAGACTCATGAAGATAGAAAGCAAGCTTAGATTTTGGTAATGTATTTCAATCACAAAGTTTTATTATGATTCATATGGCCTGATATCAAGGACCATTTTCATAGACATAGAAAACTAAATAAAATCGTTTCTGCATCTAGAAAATCTTGTCTTGGGCCTTATTACTGGGACTCACAATTCTAACCAGACTTTATCCTCTTTTGTCAAGTGAAATGTGGAATTGCCTCAAATGGCACAATGTTAGAGAGAGCTTTGCCTGCATGCTCTTTACAGCCCATGTTCTCAGTAGCAGCTGGACAGCTTTCCTGCTTGTAGTCTATGTTCTAAGCAATAGAGGCATCATCCACTCTTATTTTAGTTAGCAATCTGGGTTTGCATGTGTTTCCACATGCAGTCATGGATATCCTCTTGGGAGTTCAATGCAACATCTTGCTAATATGTATATAATCAACTCTGAAATGTTACTAACTTTTATTGGTTACTTCAGCCTCATTCTTAGTTCAATGTGTTTCTTTTTTTTTCAATGTGTTTCATTTTTTTGATGAAACTTACAGTTGCTTTACATAAGTTTCTTCAAAAATACTCCAATTATTTTTTAACTCTGTTCATCAAAGTTGACTTATTTACACATTTTTTATGGATAAATGACAATGCCTTATAAGAGCATAAAAGTATCCCATAAGGAAAAAAACAGGTATGAATATGGACTGATTCCAGAGAATATTTGGCATAGGCAGAGGGTACCTCCCCTAAATAGCTGATAGGTAGGTGTAGCCTTCTGAGACTCTTATTTCTACTTTTTATCTTGAGTTACAAACACACTCACTGAATGAAGAATCCAAAGCTTGTCCAAGAAAAGCTTCTATCCAGGATAGGCAGAGATAACAGAGAAAACATATTGAGTTTTATAGGGTATCTAGGGCTTCCTTGGTGACTCAGATGGTGAAGAATCTGCTTGCAACGTGGGAGACCCAGGTTCAATCCCTGGGTCAGGAAGATCCCCTGGAGAAGGGAATATCTAGCCACTCCAGTATTCTTGCCTGGAGAGTTCCATGGACAGAGGCTACAGTCTATAGGGTCACAAAGAGTCAGGTATTTAAGAGAAAAAAAAATTATCTTTTTATTGTCCATGATAAAATCAATTCTTTTTTTACATTATCAGTCACATATGTCTTTCACAGGAATTTTGTACTTCTAACAATGGAAATTAACAAGACTTGAATTACCAATAATACCAGATAAAGCTGAGCCTCAAGGACACTTAAAAATGTCTAAATATTTCATGTTTAAGAAGAGAAGATTGGAAATTTGTCTGTGCTTATGAACTGATTTGATTAATAGCAATTGGATTGATCTATTTTGATAACAAGTTATTAGAAACTGATTGAGAAAAAGCTCCTTATGTATTATTTATTATTGAATTAATATTGTCAATTGAATTCAACAGTATGGTTTGTGTATGGGGCTACAGCAAAGTTCCTCATGCTTGAAAATGCCACTGAGATGCTCTTGAAGTCTTTGTTCTTGACCCTCTAGATAACCGTTTTCCACCTTGATATTTATGTGGTCCATTTAAAGACTGGATGCTTCCTCAGGACCTTCTGAAAAGCCCCCAAAACATCTTTGTTTCTCAAGCTATAGATGAATGGATTGAGCATGGGTGTGAGCACAGTGCAAAATACAGACACAGCCTGCTCCTGATCAGGGGTATGAGAAGAACCAGGTGTCATGTACATATAAACACATGGTCCTAGATAAAAGCTTACCACTGTAAGATGGGAGAAGCAGATGCCCAAGGCTTTGCTCCTGCCTTGGGGGGATTTCATACGAAGGACTGTGTGGAAGATGAGCATGTAGGAAGCCACAATAAATCCAAAAGGGATGATGATGAAACAAATGCCCATCACAAAGACCACCACTTCATAGATAGAAGTGTCTTTGCATGAGATCTTCATGATTGCTGGCATCTCACAGAAGAAATGTTGGATTTCTCTGGAGCCACAGATAGGCAGGCTCATAGTATAGAATGTGTGGGCTGTGGAAGCTAAAATTCCCCCAGTCCAAGACACTATGACCATTTGCAGACAGACCCCATGGTTTATAATGACTGCATATCTCAAGGGGTTACAGACAGCTACATATCGGTCATAGGCCATGAGAGTCAAGAGGATACATTCAGCACCCCCAAGAGTGAAAAAGAAAAATACCTGGGTTCCACAGGCTGCCCGAGTGATGTCTTTCCTTCCAGAGAAAAAGTTTACCATCATCTTTGGAACAGTGCTGCTAATGAGGGCCAGGTCTATGAGAGAAAGCTGGCTAAGCAGAAAGTACATCGGAGTGTGGAGACTCAAGTCCATCCATATCAGGAGGAGCAGGAAGAAGTTTCCGGTTACTGCAGCAAGATAAATTAAGATGATAATGTAGATAAGAATACTAACATAGTTCATATTGGGGAAGAGTCCTGAGAGAATAAAATCTGTTGTTAATGTCTCATTTTCTTCTTCCATGGTTGACTGGTCTGGTTGAGCTATAAGAAGAAGGAAAGGGAACAAAAGTAAAATAAAAGCTTTTGAAAATATTTTTATTTGTCAGGTATTGCTGTAATAATGTGAGGTAAAAAGTAACTCCACAAATTTCAGTGGCTTATGACAGTAAACATATACTTTCTTGCTCCCACGTTTGTGTCAGGTGGAGGCATTTTGCTTTAGGATGCCTGCCAAGTACAGATATACTCCACCATAAGTCTCTCACTATGGGGCTTGCTCTTCTCAAAGAAGATGGCAGGAACCAAAAACGGACAAGCAAAATTACCTGATTTCCCCTAAGTGAGTGAAGTGAAGTCACTCAGTCGTGTCCGACTCTCCGCAACTACCAGGCTCCTCCGTCCATGGGATTTTTCGGGCAAGAGTACTGGGTTGCCATTTCCTTCTCCAGGGGATCCTCTTGACCCAGAGATCAAACCTGGCGACTCGGGTCTCCCGCGTTGCAGGCAGATGCTTTACCCTCTAAGCCACCAGAGATTTCCCCTAAGGGCTGAACTTAAAGCTGACTCTATTACTTTCTACCACATTCCACTGACTAAAGTAAGTCACAAGTAGAAACCCAACATCAATATGATGGGGAAGTAAGCTCCACCCACAGCAAACTCTAAACTGTTGAGACATGAAGAGAGAATTAGAAGCAATTAATATGATCTATTACATTTCTCAGAGTTCCTACCTCTACCATTCTCAATTTTATGATCTTAATGCTGGGTATTCAGATATTTCATTATTTCTTAGTATCCTGTTTAATGTGTTCTACTAAGACTCAGTGATAAAGATCTATGGGTTTCCTATGATCACAAAGTATTTTCACCATAAAGAATGCCTTGAGGTCATATGTAGCAACTTCTTATATTCATGACTAGACAAGCAACAGGTAAATACATAATTTTTTTCTTAGTTCTCCTCTATCTGTGGATCTAGTTACATATATTTATGGAAGAAACTATAGATAAATGAGAAATAGAGTACGGCAAAATGAAACTGTTGTCTTGCACTTGAATCTAGGGGGTCATTTTCTAAAACAATATTCATTAGCCAAGGAATCAACCAATATAGTCAAAGCTGTGTTCTCATTTAGATTTTTTTCATAGAAACTTACATAAACCACATCTAGATAAATTCAGAAATAATAATGAAATTAGATTTCATAAACTCTAAATGAGAAATAAGATTGTGCCTACATTCAAAAGGGAGGATGTTCCTCCCTACTAGTTTGTGGAAATAGAAATGGAGAATTTGTTTTTTCTAAGTAGCTTGAAACAGGCTAGAAGCAAATAAGCATGAACTTTAACTTTTATGTCCATATTACTACTCAGGTTGTATGTAGGCAGTAAGAAAACTTCAATCTACAAGGGACAAATTTCAAAGGGAAAGCTCTGATTGGGATATGAAAAGCTCTAAGATTTCCCACTTTCCCAACCAATACCACCAAGTGGTACCTCCTGGTGGCAACAGTGATTATGTGTAAATTTCATTTTCATTTTACTGCTGAAAATGAAGGTAACACTGACAATTTACTCTTAATGTTGCTTCATTGATGTTTACTAGATTTACTTACTTCTGGGGCCCAATAATTGCATTTTCCCATCAGCTAACTACTAAATTTCTAGACAGAAGTTATGGAAAACTCTTAGGAACAGTGAGACAAGAAGGTGAAAGCTGAAGAAAGAACCAGATGCAAGAGGTGATTTAATTTAATAAATGTTTGTTCCATATCCTTAAAGTTACACCCAGTTAATTGAACAAAATATTCCCCTCTGGTTGTTCAAGATGCTACAAAGGACTCTATTAAGTGGAAATACTAAACTGAAGAGAGGCAAAACAGTAGGTAGAATTATTGGAAGCCAGGCCAGTCTCTTCATTTTACCTGCACTTGTGTACCTACACACACTGGATTTTCCTCAACATATGCTTCCCCCAAAGAAGTGATATTCCTGGTTACTTCCTGAAGAAGGCTTGTTGTAGGAGACTGGAGCATTTGTTTTTCATGTACAAGCAACATTTCTGAGACCATATAGACAATTACACATACATCTGATAAAAGTAAGTACTCTAGAGGATCCTTGAGACAAATAGGAAACCACAGAGGAAGTGAGTCCCTAGATACCCATTAAATGATTTGTTTTTCTCTATTGCCTTGCATTTTGCTTAAAACAAGACTCTATGTGGGAGGGTGGGCATGGATAAATTACTTTGTGTATCTGGTATTTTATTATCCTGGTTTGCTTAAATATGTCCCACATTTTGGTTTCTTATGGAGCCTCATTTATTTGGGTGATTTTATGACTCATCAACAAGGAATTATATTCTGTTAAATCTTTATTGAATTGACCTGAACATAGTAAATTTTACTTTTTCCAGTAGCAGCCACATATAGAAGGGATATTTCTCTCTTGCAGATTCAAAAGGCATTGTCCCTCAGGACAAACATAGCTATTCATCATCATGAAAACTGGCCATCTTGGTTTTCAAATAATTTCTTTCCTAATGGCTTTCCACGAGTGAAATTTAAGTATATTAAAAGAAATAAAGTTGTTTTTTTTAAAAAAAATATTCACTTGCAAGACCAGGGAATTCCCTGGTGACCCAGTGGCTAAGACTCTATGCTCCCAATGCAGGGGGCTCAGGTTCAATTCTTTTTCAGGGAACTAGATCCCACATGTCACAACAAAGAGTTCACATGCTGCAACTAAAGATCAAAGATCCTGCATGCTGCAACTAAGACCCAATCCAACCAAATAAATAAATAAATAAATAAAATTTTTGAAAATACACAGTTATATAGAACAACAACAACAAAAATCTCAAAATTTGTATGCAGACACAAAAGACCCCGAGTGGCCAAAGCAATCTTGAGAGAGAAAAACAGCCGGAGGAATCAGGCTCACTGACTTCCAACAAGACTACAAAGCTACAGTCATCAAAACAGTATGGTGCTGGCACAAAAACAGAAATATAGATCAGTGGAACATAACAGGAAACCCATAAATAAACCCATGAACCTACGATCAGTTAATCTATGACAAAAACTACACAAGACAAGACTACACAATGTTGGAAACATAGTCCCTTCAACAAATGGTGCTGGGAAAACGGGACAGTTTTACATGTAAAAAAATGAAATCAGATAATTCTTTAACACCATACACAAAAATAAGCTCATAATGGATTAAAGGCCTAAATACAAGGCCAAACACTATAAAACTTCTAGAGTAAAACATCAGCAGAACACTCTCTCACAAATCACAGCAATATCTTTTTCAGTCTGTCTTCCACAATAATGGAAATAAAAACAAAAATAAGCAAATGGGGCCTATTGAAATTCAAAAGTTTTTGGAAAGCAAAGGAAACAATAAACAAAATGAAAAGACAACCCACAGATTGGGAGAGAATATGTGCAAATGATGCGACTAACAAGAAATTACTCTTCAAAATTTACAAACCACTCATGATGCTTAACAGCATACAAACAAACAACCCAATAAAAAAATGCGCAGGGGCAGAGTCAAGATGTCAACGAGGGAAGACACAGAGTCTGTGTCTCCTCAGGCTCAGGATACTCACCAGGTGCTGGTGGGGCCCTCTGGCAGACAGGCTGCAGGAGAAGCCTTGGGGGCAACCTGGTACTGGGTAGGGGAAAGTGGGGGAGGTTGAAGTTGGGGGACCAGTGGTTGAGGGGCTGCTGGGGGGAGGGGAGAGATTTGGGCTCAAAAAACAGTTTGGGTGCAGGAGTGGTTTTGGTTCCCTGGGCGCCAGTAGAAACACGTCTGCACAGCCAAAAGAGGGAGGAATCTCCTGGGATTGGAGGGTCCACTGAGGGAAGCCTCTGGGGCTCTCCATCACTCAGCCAGGTTGACTGAGGGGCTGCTGGGGGAGGGGGAGTCATTTGGGTGTCTTTGGGTGCTAGGAGCAACATGATTGCTTGGCCAAGAGAGACCCTTGAAGGGATCAGAGGATCCACTGAGGAATCCCTTGTGGTTCCCATTTCACTTTTGCCCCAGGGAGCCTTCTGGGGCCCCCTGGGCCTCTGCCTTCTGAAGCCCCATCTGCCCTCCTGGGCCCTCTCTACCCTCCAGTTGAGCCCTCACTTCTTTGGGGCACTCTCTACTTTTCAGGGGCTCCTCTGCCCGTGTGGGTCCCATGGACATGAGAAGGAGTGGGGAGGCTCCTGTGGAGATAGGAAAATGTGGGCTAGCTAGGGGAGGATCTTGTGGGATTCCAGGAACAGAGAACTGACTGGTCTTCCCCCACCCACTCAGCCTTGGGGAGGCTCCTAAGGTCCCCAGGCCACCTTCTCCACCCTTTGGAGCCAACTCAGTCCTCCAGGCACCCCCTCTACCCTCGGCTGACCTTTGTCTTCTAGTTTCCAGCTCCCTCTGGGACTCCTGTTTCCTGGGGCCCTCATCCTCTTTCTAGGGACACCCATCTGACCTCTGGACTGGGCACTCTGCCTTCCAAGTTTCTCCTCTGCTCTCCAGGGCCCTCTACTCCCTTTGAGGCCCTCTTCCTCCCTCCAGGCAGATCCCACTGCTATCCAGGAGTCTCCCTCCATCCTCCAGGGTCACCCTCTGTTCTCTGGTTTCCTCCTCCCTCTAGGGTTCTATCCTCTGTGGACCCCTTCAGTCCTGCAAACTCCACTGCTGGAAACCTCAGGCCAAACAACTAATGAGACAGGAGCAGAGTCCCACTTATCAAAAAAAGAAAGAAAGAAATGATAAAAAATACATTACAGATGAAGAATCAAGGTGAAAAACTACAAGACCAAATAAATGAAGGGGGAATAGGCAGCCTATCTGAAAAAGAAATTAGAGTAATGATAGTAAAGATGTTTAAAAATATTGAAAATAGAATAGAGAAAATGCTGGAAATATTTAACACATTTAACATAAAAGAAATAAAGAAAAAGCAAATGGTGATGAACAACACAATCACTGAAATTAAAAATACTCTAGAAGGAATTGATAGCAGAATAACTGAAGCAGAAGAATGATTCCAGTGAACTGGAAGATAGAATGATGGAATAACTGCTGAGGAGCAGAATAAAGAAAAAAGAATGAAAAGAGACAGTCTACGAGACTGCTGGGACAATATTAATATTAAATATTAAATTAAATTAAATATTAAATTCCTATATTCAAATTATAGGGATCCCAGAAGAGGTAGAGAAAAAGAAAAGTTATGAGAAAATATTTTAGGATATTATAGTCAAAAACTTCCCTAATGTGGGAAAGGAAATAACCATCCAAGTCCAGGAAGTCCAGAGAGTCCTGTATAGGATAAATTTAAAGAGAAATACACCAAGACACATATTAATCAAACTAATTAAAATTAAACACAAAGAAAAACTATTAAAAGCCACAAGGGAAAAGCAAAAAATAACATACAAAGAATCCCCATGAGGGTAACAGCTGACTTTTCAGCAGAAATTCTGTAGACAAGAAGGGGAGACAGGATATATTTAAAGTATGAAAGGGGTAAAATACATACATATATATATATAATATATATATATAATAAATATATAGTCAAGATTACTCTATAGCCAAGATTACTTCCAGCCACAGAACTCTAAAAGGTCAGTTTTCATAACAATCCCAAAAAAGGACAATGGCAAAGAATGTTCAAATTACCATACAATTGCACTCATATCACATGGGAGCAAGGTAATGCCCAAAATGCTTCAAGCTAGGCATCAATGGTACATGAACTGAGAAGTTCCAGATGTGCAAGCTAGATTTAAAAAGGCAGAGGAATCAGAGAAGACAACACTCATTGAAACATAGAGAAAGCAAAGGAATTCCAGAAAAAAATCTACTTTCTGTTACACTGACTATACTAAAGCCTCTGATTGTGTGGATCACAACAAACTGGAAAGTTCTTAAAGAGACGGAAACACCAGACCACCTTACCTGTCTCTGAGAAACCTGTATGCAGGGCAAAAAACAACAGTTAGAACCAGACATGGAACAATGGATTGGTTCAAAATTGGGAAAGGAGTACATCAAGGCTCTATATTGTCATCCTGTTTATTTAACATCATGCAGAATGCAGGCTGAATGAATCACAAGCCGGAATGGAGACTGCCAGGAGAAATATCAACAACCTCAGATATGAAGATGATACCACTCTAATGACTGAAAGCAAAGAGGAACTAAGGACCCTCTTGATGAGGGTGAAAGAAAAGAGTGGAAAAGTAGGCTTAAAACTCAACCTTCAAAAAACTAAGACCATGGCATTCAGTCCTATCACTTCATGGCAAATAGATTCATGGCAAAAAGAATCTGATGCTGGAAAAGGTAGAGGGCAGGAAGGAAAAGGGGACGACAGAGGATAAGATGGTTGGATAGCATAGCCAACTCAATAAGCATGAGTTTGAATAACTCCAGGAGATAGTGAAGGACAGGGAAGCCCAGCATGCTGCAGTCCACAGGGTTTCAGGGAGTTGATTCTGACTTGGTGACTGAACAGTGAGATTACTCTATCCAGTAAGGATCTCATTAAGATTTGATGGTGAAATCAAAAGCTTTATAGACAAATAAAAGCTAAGAGAATTCAGCTCCACCAAATCAGCTTTACAATAAATACTAAAGGAACTTTTCTAGCAGGAAACGTAAGAGAAAAAAAAGCCCAACAAAAACAAACCCTAAACAACCAAGAAAATAGCAATAAGGGCATATATATAGAAAACTACCTTAAATGTAAATGGATTAAATGCCCAAACCAAAAGACACAGACAGGCTGAATGGATACAGAAGCAAGACCTTTGTATATGCTACCTGCAAGAGACCCACTTCAGACCTAAAGAAACATACAAACTGAAAATCATGGGATGGCAAAAGATATTTCATGCAAATGGGAATCAAAAGAAAGTGGGAGTAGCAATGCTCATGTCAGACAAAATAAACTTTAAAATAAGAACTGTTACAAGAGGTAATAATGAACACTACATAATGATCAAGGGATCGATCTTCCAAGAAGATTTAACAATTATAAATATTTATGCACCCAACATAGGAGCACCTCAATACATAAGGCAAATGCTAACAACCTAAAAAGGGAATCAATGGCAACACAGTAATAGTAAGGGATTTTAACACCCCACTCACACCAGTGAGCAGATCATCCGTACAGAAGATTAATAAGGAAACACAAACCTTAAATCATACATTAGATCAGATGGGCCTAATTGATATCTTCAGGACATTTCATTTCAGAACAGCAGAATACACTTTTTTCTCAAGTACACATGAAGCATTTTGCAGGAGAGGTCACATCTTGGGTCACAAATCAAACCTTGGTAAGTTTAAGAAAATTGAAATTGTATCAGGAATCTTTTCCAACCACAACAATATGAGACTAGATATCAATTACAGGGGAAAAATGTAAAAAACACAAGCACATGGAGACTAAATAATATGCTTCTAAATAACCAAAAGGTCACTGAAGACTTCAAAAAGGAAATAAAAAATGCCTAGAAACAAATGACAATGAAAACACGATGACCCAAATTCTATGGGATTCAGCACAAGCAGTTCTATGAAAGAGGTTTATAGCAATACAAGCCTACCTCAAGAAATGAGAAAAAAACATCAAATAAACAACTTGACTACACCTAAACCAACCAGAAAAAAAAGAAAAACAAACAAACAAAAAAACCAGCCACAGTTAGCAGAGGGAAAGAAATCATAAAGATTAGAACAGAAATAAATGAAAAAGAAATGATGGAAACAATAGCAAAGATCAGTAAAACTGAAAACTGGCTCTTTGACAAGATAAAATTGACAGACCACTAGCCAGACTTGTTAAGAAAAATAAAAAGAAAACTCAAATCAATAAAATTAGAAACAAAAAAGGAGAAGTTACAACAGACAACTCAGAAATACAAAAGATCATAAGAGACTACTATGAGCAACTATGTGCCAATAAAATGGACAAACTGAAAGAAATGGATAAGTTCTTAGAAAAGTACAATCTCCTAATACTGAACAAGGAAGAAATAGAAGTGATCAGACCATTCATAAGCACCAGAATCAAAACTGCAATCAAAAATTTTTCAACAAACAAAAGTTCAGGGTAAGATGGCTTCCCAGGTGAAATCTACCAAAGTTGACAGAATAGCTAAAACCTATCCTGCTCAAACTCTTCCAGAAAATTGCAGAGGAAAGAAATCTCCCAAACTCCTTCTATGAGGCCTCCATCACTTTGATACCAAAACAAGACAAAGATACCATCAAAAAAGAAAATTAGAGGCCAATATCACTGATGAATGTAGATGCATATATCCTCAACAAAATTCTAGCAAAGAGAATCCAACAACACATTAAAATGATAATACCTGTGATTAAGTAGAATTTATCCCAGGGATGCCAGGATTCTTCAATATATGCTAATCATTCAATGTGATACAGCTTGTCAACAAACTGAAAGATAGAAACCATATGATCATCTCAATAGATGCAGAAAAAGCTTTTGACAAAGTTCAACACTCATTTATGATAAAAACTCTCCAGAAAGTAGGCATAGAAGGAACATATCTCAACATAATAGATGCTATATATAACAAACCCACAGCAAACATTATCCTCAATGCTGAAAAAAATGAAAGCAGTTCTTCTAAGATCATGAACAAGATGAGGGTGTCCACTCTTGCCACTATTATTCAACATAATTTTGGAAGTCCTAACCATGGCAATCAGAGAAGAAAAAGAAAAGTAATCCAGATCAGAAAAGAAGTAAAACTATCCCAGATTGCAGATGACATGATACTACATATAGAAGGCCCTAAAGATGCCACCAAAAAATTACTAAAGCTAATCAATGAATATTGTAAAGTTGCAAGATATAACGTTAATACACTGAAATGCCTTACATTCCTATATGCTAACAATGAAAAATCAGAAAGTGAAGTTAAGGAAACAATCCCATTCACCATTGCAAATAAAAGAATAAAATATCTAGGAAGAAACCTACCTGCAGAAAATTATAAGACACTAATAAAAGAAATCAAAGATGATGCAAACAGATGCAAAGATATTCCATGTTCTTGGATTGGAAGAATTAATATTGTAAAAAAGACTATATGGCCCCAAAGCAATCTACAGAATTAACGCAATCCCTACCAAACTACCCAGGGTATTTTTCAGAGAACAAGAAAAAAAAAATCACAGTTTATATGTAAACATGAAATATGCTAAATAGCCAAAGAAATCTTGAGAAAAAACAGGGAACTGGTGGAATTATCCTTTCTGACCTCAGACTATACTACAAAGCTATAGTCATATATAAAGACAATATGGTATTGGCATGAAAACAGAAATATAGACCAATGGAACAAATGGAAAGCCCAGAGATAAACCCACACCCCTATGAACCCCTTATCTTTGACAAAGGAGGCAAGAATATACAATGGGGAAAAAACAGCCTCTTCAAGCTGGGATAACTGCATAGCTACATGTAAAACAATGAAACTAGAACCATTCCTAACACCAAACACAAAAATAAATTCAAAATGGATTAAAGACTTAAATGTAATGTGGGAAACTATAAAGCTCCTAGAGGAACACATAGGCAGTACACTCTTTGACCTAAATGACCACAAGATCCTCTTTGACCCACCTCCCAGAGTAATGGAAATAAAAATAAACAAATGGGCCCTAATTAACTTAAAATCTTTTGCACAGCAAAGGAAACAATAAGCATAATTAAAAGACAACCCTCAAAATAGAAAATAATTACAAATGAAATAACTGACAAAGGACTACTCTCCAGGATATATAAGCAGCTCATACAGCTCAATATCAGGGAAACAAACAGCCCCATCAAAAACTGGGCAGAAGGCCTAAACGGACATTTCTCCAAAGAAGACATACAAAATGGCCAATAAACATGTGAAAAGATGCTAAGCATCACTAATTATTAGAGAATGCAAATCAAAAGTACAATTAAGTATCATCTCACATGAGTCAAAATGGTCATCATCAAAAAAATTTACAAACAGTAAGTGTGGAAGAGGGTGTGGAGAAAAGGGTACCCTCTTGCATTGTTGGTAGGAATATAAATTGATACAGTCACTATGGAGAACAGTATGGGGATTCCTTAAAAAACTAGGAATAAAATGATCATATGATTCAGCAATCCCTGTACTGGGCATATATTCTGAGAAAACCATAATTGAAAAAAATCATATGTGCTCCAAAGTTCATTGCAGAACTCTTTACAATAGCTAGGGCATGGAAGCAACCTGGGTATCTATCAACAGATGGATGGACAAAGAAGTTATGGTGTATATATATACAGTGGGATGTTACTCAGCTGTAAAAGGAACACATTTGAGTCCATTCTAATGAGATGGATGAACCTAGAGCCTCTACAAAGTGAAATAGCTCAGAAGAAGAAAGACAAATATCATATATAAATGCATATATATATAATCTAGAAAGATGGTACTGATGAACCTTTTGCAAGGAAGCCTTGGAGACACAGATATAGACAATAGACTTGTGGATAAAATGGGGGAAGGAGAGGGTAGGACAAATTGAGAGAATAGCATTGAGACATGTACATACCATGGGTAAAATGAATAGCCAGGAGGGATTTGCTGTATGATGAGGGAATGCAAACCCAGTGTTCTGTGACAACCTAGGCAGAGGGAGGTGAGAGGGAGGTCCGGGGGGAGGACATGTGTATATCTATGTCTGATTCACGTTGATGTATGGCAGAAACCAACAAAATATCGTAATTATTCTCCAATTAAAAATAAATTTTTTTAAAAGGATAAATTTACTCAATTTTCAGAGCTTGTATATCTGCAGTTTCTTTAAAATACCAGTTTAAGATAATCCTAATAAAATCAAATTTACATTTTATTACAAGATAAGAAAAGCTTAAACATAAAATTTTTCTATGCCCATTTAGTCCTCTTTCCTCCCTTTTGATGTGTTTTGTGCTTCTGTGTTATCTAGACCTCCATAGGAGAAAATATTCCTTTTTAATTCAGTAAGGGTTCACAGTGATTCACTATTCACTTTGTAGTGCAAATCTGGATTGTATAAACTGTCAATACATAGTTTAAAATATAGCCCTTTGTCTCAAAAATGTATGTAACTGTTTCTTGACCTCTAATGGGTGGAACAGGCCTCAGAGCTTTCTGAAAGACTGTCTCCCTGGTTATAATCCTCAGGTTGGCTCATATAATATTTTTTATTTCTTTTTTAGTTTGACTATTTATATTGATTAAATTTTTGGCCTACATTTTCGTGGCAGAACCAGCAGGATATCAAAGATACCCAGTAAAGAGAAAAACAAATATTGTAAATTAATGCATATATATGAAACCTAGAAAAATGGTACTGATGAACCTATTTGCAGGGCAGGAATAGAGATATAGACATAGAGAACAGACTTGTGGACACAATAGGGAAAGGAGGGAGTGGGACAAATTGAGAGAGTAGCATTGAAGTACATTCATTACCATATGTAAGATAGATAGCTAGTGGGAAGTTGCTACATGACACAGGGAGTTCAACCTGGTGCTCTGGGACACCTAGAGGGGTGGGATTGGGGTGGGATTGGGGTGGGTGGTGGGTGGGAGGGAGATTCAAGAAGGAGGGGATATGTGTATACCAGCTGAGTTTATGTATAACACAGAACTGATACTTGCAAGAACTTTTGGGAATTAAAGTGAATCCTGACCTGATTCCAAAACTTATTTTTGTGTGTACAGTTAGAGAAACCCTATGGAAGGCAAGACTTCCCGTTAGGTCAGTCAGTCTCCTTGATCCTGGCCTGCAGGTATTGGAAGCAAAAGTGGTAAGAGATTTTATCTTTTCTAAAATTACATTATCAGGAGAAAATATTTGTAGGACTAGTTCCTTAGACCCTTTGAACTGGAAAGACAATTGTTAAAATTTTAGAATTCTCTCATCTTAAACTATTGTATGAATTTTAATTTATATGCAGAAGCCCCCAAAAGGCTCCAAAATTTCAAAATAATCTCATTGAAGGATTTGCTATAGAAGGCTAATCAAAGACTAATGATATAAAAGGTATTTAAAACAAAAATTTATAAGACTGATGTAACTACTGCTCCCCTCTATCCTCCTTTATTTGAGTACTCACTCTAGCAATCCTCTATTTGAATTGCCTTTCCACTGTGAAAAGACTTTTAAAATGTTGCCTTTAGAAATGGGACTACATGAGGCTGTAGGTGATCCTATTCAGGACAAGGCTAAACTGAAGGGCATACCAACAAACACAGGTCCAATCCACTACACTGTTTTCAGAAACTTGTTCAGATCATTTCTCATATCTGAATTAGACTACACAATAGTACTGGGAAATGGTGCCTCAAAGGCCAAATAGCTCCTGGATGGAGATGTCTAGTGAGAGTAACATGGAAACTTACATTACTATATGTAAAATGGATAGCCAACAGGAATTTGCTATATGGCTCAGGGCAAACAGGGGCTCTGTATCAACCTAGAAGGGTGGGATGAGGAGGGAGATGGGAGGGAGGTTCGAAAGGGAAGGGATATATGTATACCTATGTCTGACTCATATTGAGGTTTGACAGAAAACAACAAAATTCTGTAAAGCAATTATCCTTCAGTTAAAAAATTAATAAAAAAAAAATGAATCCACCTGCCAATGCAGATGGCACAGATTCCATCTCTGCCTCAGAACTAGCATCCCACATGCCTCGTGGCAACTGATGGTATGTGCCATAACTGCTAAAGCATGCACGCCCTAGATCCTGTGTTCTGCAACAAGAGAAGTCACACAAAGAGATGCCCATACACCACAGCTAGAGAGTATATCTCACACTCCACAGTTAGAGAAAGCTTGCGCACAGCAACAAAAACCCAGTGAAGTGAAAAAAAAAAAAAAAAGAAGTCTATGGGGCAAATGTTTAAAAAAAAAAAAAGAACTTCATAAGTCCAGGGAGGATCCTCAAAACTTTTTGTAAATGATTTACAAGATGGGGTGCCACAGGTCAGACTACAGTCAAGTTGTTCAGTCATTCAGTCATGTCCAACTCTTTGCAATCCCGTGGACTGCAGCAGGCTTCCCTGTCCATCAACTCCTGGAGCTTGCTCAAACTTATATCCATTGAATTGGTGATGCCATCCAATCATTACATCTTCTGTTGTTCCCTTCTCCTCCTGCCTTCAATCTTTCCCGGCACCCAGACCCAGGGTCTTTTCCAGTGAGTCAGTTCTTTGCTTCAGGTGGCCAAAGTATTGAAGCTTCAGCTTCAGCATCAGTCCCTCTGATGAATATTCAGGATTGATTCCCTTTAGAATTGACTGGTTTGAACTCCTTGCAGTCCAAGAGACTCTCAAAAGTCTTCTCCAACACCACAGTTCAAAGCATCAATTCTTCAGTGCTCAGCCTTCTTTATGGTCCAACTCCCACAGCCATACATGACTACTGGAAAAAAAAAATCATAGCTTTGACTAGACAGACCTTTGTCTGGCAAAGTAATGTCTCTGCTTTTTAATACGCTTGATCATAGCTTTTTTTCCAAGGAGCAAGCATCTTTTAATTTCATGGCTGCAGTCACCATCTGCAGTGATTTTGGAGCCCAGTAAAATTAAGTCTGTAACTGTTTCCATTGTTTCTGCACCTATTTGCCTTGAAGTAATGGGACCAGATTGGAGAAGGCAATGGCAACCCACTCCAGTACTCTTGCTTGGAAAATCCCATGAATGGAGGAGCCTGATGGGCTGCAGTCCATGGGGTCGCAAAGAGTCGGACACAGCTGAGCGACTTCACTTTCACTTTTCACTTTCATGCATTGGAGAAGGAAATGGCAACCCACTCGTGTTCTTGCCTGGAGAGTCCCAGGAGCCGCAGAGCCTGGTGGGCTGCAGTCTATGGGGTCGCACAGAGTCGGACACGACAGAAGTGACTTACCAGCAGCAATGGGACCAGATGCCATGATTTTTGTTTTTTGAATGTTGAGTTTTAAGCCAGCTTTTTCACTCTCCTCTTTCACCTTCATCAACTGGCTCTTTAATTCCTCTTCACTTTCTGCCATAAGGGTGGTGTCATCTGCATATCTGAGGTTATTGATATTTCTCCCGGCAATCTTGATTCCAGCTTGTGCTTCATCCAGCCTGGCATTTCACATGATGAACTCTACATATAAATTAAATAAGGAGGGTGACAATATACAGCCTTGACTTACTCCTTTCCCAATTGTGAACCAATAATCTCATGTCCGGTTCTAACTCTTGCTTCTTGTACTGCATACAGGTAAGGTGGTTTAGTATTCCCATCTCTTGAAGAATTTCCCACAGTTTGTCATGATACTTACTTGTAAACTGGAAAATGTCCTGGATTACTCTAGTTTTCTCACTATCTGACTATGACTATTCAAACAAATGTTTCCGTTTTCCTCCCATTCTCTTGACTTGAAATCATTAAGAACCGAAACTGCCTCTTTTCTGAAGACACTCAAGCTAACATTGGATAACATGACATAAACTTCAGAGAAATCACCATAACAGCTCATCTGCAATCTTCATGCCTGACTGCTGTATGAGTTACTCAGAAAGTTTACCTGGACACCCAATGACATCATCAGAGACATTTCAAATTGCAAAAAAAAAAAAAAAAAAAAAAGCTTCAACCCATAAAATCTTCTTCAGTTGGCACCCTTCTTGTCTTGATGCCTTATTGTGATCTGGATTGCACCTAGTTACACTGGTTATTTTAATTTGTTCTCTATTGGCTGCTTTCAAGCTGTTTGTGCTTTGTATGCTTCTCTGCTACCCTATGACACCCTCCACAGCAATAACGATAGTTGGATAGCTGGAGAGGATTGACCATTCCTGTAAGATTTCTTTATATAAAGATTCATTAACTCCTCCTATTTTGAATACCACCCAAGACTTACTTCTTAGAAAACTCCATCTCATTCTCCATAGTGGCTGTAAAACCTACATTCCCATCAACAGTGCAGGAGGATCCCCTTTTCTTCACACTCTCTCCAACATTTACTGTTTGTACATTTTTTGACAATAGCCATTCTAACCAGCATAAGGTGACTCCTCATTGTTTTTTTGATTGGCATTTTTCTAATAATTAGTGATGTTGAGCATCTTTTCATGTGCATATTGGAGAAATGGCTATTTAAATCTGCCAACCTTTTGAGTGGGTTCTTATTTTTTTTTATATTGAGCTGCATGAGCTGTTTGTATATTTTGGAGATTAATCCCTTCTTGTCAGTTGCTTTACTTGTGATGATCTGTTCATGTTTTCTATTTGTTCCTGGTTCAGTCTTAGAAGATTCTACCTTTCTAAAGATTTGTTCATTTCTTCCAGCTTGTCCATTTTGTTGGTATATATTTGCTTGTAATAGTCTCTTACAATCCCTTGTATTTCTGTGGTGTTAGTTGTAATTTCTCCTTTCTCATCTCTAATTTTACTGATTTGAGTCCTCTCTCTGTCTCTCTCTCTGTGTTTTTTTTTTCTTTTCTTGATGAGCCTGGCTAAAAGTTATCAATTTTGTTTATCTTTTCAAATAACTAGCTTTTAGCTTTATTAATTTTTGCTATTATGTCCTCATCCTCCACCACCCCTTTTCATTGATTATTTCAATTTATTTTTTATTAGTTTGATTAGTATGTGTCTTGGTATGTTTTTCCTTAGGTTTATCTTGTAAGGGGCTCTATGTGCTTCCTGGACTTGTGTGGCTATTTCCTTTCCCATGTTAGGGATGTTTTTGACTAAAATCTCTTCAAACATTTTTTGCAGATCCTTTCTGTTTTTCTTCTTTTTCTGGGTTCCCTATAATCAGAATCTTGTTGTGTTTTATGTTGTCCCAGAAGTCTCAGAGATTGTCCTCATTTCTTTTCATTCTTTTTTCTTTATTCTGTTCCATGATAGTTATTTTCATCATTCTATCTTCCAGTTCCTTTATTCATCCTTCTGTCTTAGTTATTCTGTTATTAATTCCTTCAAGTATATTTTAATTTCAGTTATTGTGTTTTTTCATCATTATTTGTTGTTTAGTTCTTCTAGGTCCTTACTGAACATTTCTTGCATTTTCTTGATCTGTGCCTCCATGTTATTTCCAAGATTTTGGATTGTCTTTCTTTTTTTAATATTTTATTTATATGTATGTTAATTTATTTTTGGCTGCACTGGGTCTTCGTTGCTGTGTGCTGTCTTTCTCTAGTTGCTGCAAGCAGGGGCTACTCTCTAGGTGCGGTTTGCAGGCTTCTCATTGTGGTGGCTTCTCTTGTTGTGGAGCACAGACTCTAGGATGTGTGGGCTTCAAAATTTACAGCTCTTGGGCTCTAAAGCACTGGCTCAGTAATTGTGGCACTGAGGCATGTGCAGTCTTCCTGGAGTAGGGTTTGAATCTGTGTCCCATGCATTGGCAAGTGGATTTTTAACCACTGGACCATCAGGTACATACTGGATCTTTATTATCACTACTCTGATTTCTTTTTCAGGTTGATCATCTATTTCTTCTTCATTTATTTGGTTTTGTAGGTTTTTACCTTTCTCTTTCCTAGATAACATATTCGTATATCATCTCATTTTTTTTTTTTTTGATGGGTGGGGCTGTGTTCCTCTCTTGTTAGCTGTTTGACTTAAAGTGTCTGGAGTGTACAGGCAGTTGGGTGGAGTCAGATGTTGGTGCCAAGATGAGGGTTTCCAGAGGAGCTCACATCCATTAATATTCCCTGGGACCTGAACTTCTCTGGTAGACCTGCAGCTTGGACTCAGTGCTACCAATTCAGGGGCTCAGACTCAATCCCTGGCCTGATTTCACAAGTACTCCTCCTGTCTTCTGAAGTGTCTGAGGTCTCCCACGGGTGCTCAGCAGGTGCTCTGTGAGAATTGCTCTAATATGTTCTTGTTGTACTTATGAGAATATGTGAACTCCACATCCTTCTAGTTCTCCACTTTGATTCTGCCCCCTGTAAATGACTGGTAAGCCAATGGTCCTGACCCAACCTGGGACATGGTTGCCTAAAGCCCACATCTGGTCCACTTATTGTCTTAATGTAGGCATCTAGAACATGTGCCAGAAATTCAAAAGACTTATTGGATGCTTATCTAGAATAACTTATGGCACCTTATCCCTGAAAGATAAATATTTTCTTTCTTGTTTCAGAGTTTGTCATAATTCTTGCCAGACAGCTTTCCTTGTGGCTTTTGCCTCCTTTCCAGAACGCTTTTGGGTTTTACCCGAATCTGTCTTCTGAACTGCAATTTCTAAAATCCCAAATATACTCTTTTCTAATTATCAGCTTTCTGAATTTTTCTTGTTAATGGTATGGACTGGATTTTTAAAAAATATGTATTTCAGGGGATATTATTGTGTTGTTCTCTCCCATACAATGACATGAATCAGCTGTAAGTATACAAATATCCCCTCCCTTTTGAATCTCCCTCCCACCCCATCCCACCCCTCAGCTGTCACAGAGCATCAAGTTGAGCTCCTTGTGTTACATAACAGCCTCCTACTAGCTATTTTACACATGGTAACGTATATGTTTCAATGTTACTCGCTCAGTTTGTCCTATCTTCTCCTTCTTCACTGTGCTCACGAGTCTGTTCTCCATGTCTGTGTCTCTATTCCTGCCCTTCAAATAAGTTCACTATTCCATTTTTCTAGATTCCATATATATGTGTTAATATATGATATTTTTCTTTTTCTGACTTAGTTCACTCTGTATAATGGGCTCTAGTTTCATTTATCTCAGTTCAATTGACTAAAATTCATTCTTTTCTCTTTTTTAATTGTAGGATAATGTTGTTCTGGTTTCTGCCATCACAAATCAGTCATAACTATGTATACCACGGAAGCCACACACACACACACACACACACACACACACACACACACACACTCACCCATCCTGCCCCTCTAGGTTATCACAGCAGCTTCCCAATAGCTATGTATTTTACACATGGTCGTGTATGTATATCAATGCTACTTTCTCAATTCATCCCATGCTCTCCTTCCCTCTCTGTGTCCACAAATCCATTCTCTATCTTTGTGTCTCCATTCTTTCCTTGCAAATAGGTTTATCAGTACCATTTTCCTAGATTCCATATATATGCTTTAAGATACTGTAGTTGTTTTTCTCTTTCTGACTTGCTTCACTCTGTATAACAGGCTCTAGGTTCATCCACCTCTCTACAATTGACTCAAATTTGTTCCTTTTTATGGCTGAGTAATATTCCATTGTGTTTATGTACCACAACTTCTTTATCCATTCATCTGTCAATGGATATCTAGGTTGCTTCCATGTTCTGACTGTTGTAAATAGTGCTACAATGAACACATGTGCATCTTTTAGAATCGTGACTTTCTCAAGGTATAGCTTCCTAGGTGGCACTAGTGGCAAAGAAAACTGCTAATGCAGGAGATGTAAGAGATGTGGCTTTGATCTCTGGATTGGGAAGATCCCCTGGAGGAGGACATGGTAACCCACTCCAGTATTTTTGCCTGGAGAATCCCATGGAGAGAGAAGCCTGGCAGGCTATAGTCCCTAGGGTCACAAAGAATCAGACATGACTAAAGACATTCAGCATATGGTAGTTTTATTCCTAGCTTTCTGAGGAATCGCCATACTGTTCTCCATAGTGGCTGTATCAGTTTACATTTCCACCAATAGTGCGAGGGTTCTCTTTTCTCTACTTTCTCTCTGGCATTTATTGTTTGTAGATTTTTTTTTTTTATTATGGCCATTCTGACTGGTGTGAGATGATATCTGATTGTTGTTTTGGTTTTCATTTCTTTATTAACGACCAGTTGAGCTATTTCAAGTCCTAAAAGATGATGCTGTGAAACTGCTGCACTCAATATGCCAGCAAATTTGGAAAACTCAGCAGTGGCCACGGGATTGGAAAAGGTCAGTTTTCATTTTAATCCCAAAGAAAGACAATGCCAAAGAATGTTCAAACCACCGCACAATTGCACTCATCTCACATGCTAGCAAAGTAAAGCTCAAAATTCTCCAAGCCAGGCTTCAACACTATGTGAACCATGAATTTCCAGATGTTCAAGCTGGATTTAGAAAAGGCAGAGGAACCAGAGATCAAATTGCCAACATCCACTGGATCACTGAAAAAGCAAGAGAGTTCCAGAAAAACATTTATTTCTGCTTTATTGACTATGCCAAAACCTTTGACGTGTGGATCACAACAAACTGTGGAAAATTCTTCAAGAGATGGGAATACCAGACCACCTGACCTGCCTCCTGAGAAATCTGTATGCAGGTCAAGAAGCAACAATTAAAACTGGACATGGAACAAAAGACTGGTTCCAAATCAGGAAAGGAGTACATCAAGACTGTACATTGTCACCCTGCTTATTTAACTACTATGCAGAGTACATCATGTGAAATGCTGGGCTGGAAGAAGCACAAGCTGGAATCAAGTTTGCTGGGAGAAATATCAATAACCTCAAATATGCAGATGACACCACTCTTACGGCAAAAATTGAGGAAGAACTAAAGAACCTCTTGATGAAAGAGAAAGAGGAGAGTGAAAAATTTGGCTTAAAGCTCAACATTCAGAAAACAAAGATCATGGCATCTGGCCCCATAATTTCATGGCAAATAGAATGGGGAAACAATGGAAACAGTGACAGACTTTATTTTTTTGGACTCCAGAATCACTGCAGATGGTGACTGCCGCCATGAAATTAAAAGATGCTTGCTCCTTGGAAGAACCTTGGAGCCTCCTTGACCAACCTAGACAGTATATTAAAAAATAGAGACTTTGCTTTGACAACAAAGGTCCATCTAGTCAAAGCTATGGTTTTTCCAGTAGTCATGTATGGATGTGAGAGTTGGACTATAAAGAAAGCTGAGCACCAAAGAACTGATGGTTTTGAACTGTGGTATTGGAGAAGACTCTTGAGAGTTCCTTGGACTGCAAGGAGATCCAACCAGTCCATCCTAAAGGAAATCAGTCCTGAATATTCATTGGAAGCACTGATGTTGAAGCTGAAACTCTGATACTTTGGCCACCTGATGCGAAGAACTGACTTTTTTGAAAAGACCGATGCTGGGAAAGATTGACAGCAGGAGAAGGGGATGACAGAGTATGAGATGGTTGGATGGCATCACTGACTCTATGGACATGAGTTTGAGTAAGCTCTGGGACAGGGAAGCCTGGCATGCTGCAGTCCATGGTGTTGCAAAGTGTTAGACACGACTGAGCGACTGAACTGAACTGAATAATGACCAATGTTGTGCATCTTTTCATGTGTTCATTGGCCATCTGAATGTCTTCTTCAGAGAAATGTTTAGGTCTTCTGCAAATTTTTTGAGTGGGCCATTTGTTTTTCTGATATTGAACTGCATCTATGTCTTGGAGACTAATCATCAGTTGTTTCATTTGCAATTATTTTATCCCATTCTCTTTTCATCTTATTTACAGTTTCTTTGGCTGTGAAAAAGCTTTTAAGTTTAATTAAGTCCCATTTGTTTATTTGTTTTTTATTTCCATCATGCTAGGAGGTGAGTCAAAGAGGATCCTGCTGTGATTTATGTCAAAGAGTGTTCTCTCCTCGTTTTCTTCGAAGAATTTTATAGCCTGTGGCCTTACATTTAGGTCTTTAATCAATTTTGAATTTATTTCATTTTGGTGTTAAGGAGTGTTCTAATTTCATTCTCTTACATATAGTTGTCCAATTTTCCAAGCACCACTTACTGAAGAGGCTCTTTTCCCTCCATTGTATATTCTTGCCTCTTCTCAAAGATAAAGTGCCCATAGGTGAGTGGGTTTCGGATTGGGATTTTATTTATTTTTTGAGTTTTTCTTTGTTTGTTTATTTATTTAGCTTTTGATTGGAGGGAAATACTTTACAATATTTGTTGTTTTCTGCTGTACAACAATGCAAATCAGCCATAATTATACATATATTCCTTCCCTCTTGAGCTGCCTTCCCCTTCCCTGTCCTACTCCTCTAGGTCATCACAAAGTGCCAGGCTTGGCTCGCTGTGTTATATAGCAACTTTCCACCAGCTATGCATTTTACTAATGATATATCGGTTGGACTGGGGCTTTTAAGTATAGATGTTACCTAGGTCTCTCCATCTAGGTTTTATTGCCATTATGTGCTTTTCTCCCATGGCCATTTCATTTACTCTTCCAGCTTTAATTACAGAGATGTGCTTCCCCTGTAGCCTAAAGCTTTTCTGATCTCCAGATGTACGTTTCCAAGCTGCCCCTCCCTGTGGCTACCCTGAAACTCAACAAGTCTCACACTAAACTCATCCTAAAATTTTTCTTTCTTCTCAAAATATCATGCTTCTCTTCAAATCAGAAACTGGGATGCTCTTCCCAGCTTATCTCCCATATGTTTCTCATATCTCTCTACTTCTCCGCACTTCTATTGCTGCTAGCAGCTCCTGGTTGGTATCCCAGTTGTCCTAGGTCAACAGCTCTGAAACTCACCTCCCCCAAATTCCCAGAACTGCTATCTTACCCTAATGCGACATTGTCCCTACCCTAAAACTCACTGCCCCTACAATGTACTCCATTGACCCTCCTCTGCACCCCACTGTTTCTCCCTTAAATCCCTCTTCCCTTCCAGTGTACTCTAATGCCTTACCCTGAATTGCACTGCCCCTGCTGTACCCCCACTATCTCCCCTGTACCTGCTGCCCCTCCCCAGCACCCCATTACTCCGTCCCCTTCACCCCACTGTAGCAGAGCTATCTTAGAAAACCCAAACTTAGATATGTCACATCCTTGTCCAAATGGACTCTCAAGGTAAAGCCCAAGGTCTGATGCTACCCTGGCCTTATTTTCCTCTTTCCTACCTGTGGAAATTCTCGCCCCCTCCCTTCATCCTGCTTCCCTGGAGGCTCAGACGGTAAAAGCATCTGCCTACAATGTGGGAGACCCGGGGTCGATCCCTGGGTTGGGAAGATTCCCTGGAGGAGGAAATAGCAACCCACTTCAGTACTCTTGCCTGGAAAATCCCATGGATGGAGGACCCTAGTAGGCTACAGCCCATGGGGTTGCAAAGAGTCGGACACAACTAAGTGACTTCACTTCACTTTCACTTCATCCTGCTACCTTTTATTCATCAGCCACGTCTCACTTTCAAAGTTACTTCTCACGGAAGTCTTTCCTGACCTCGTGTGTGCATGCTCAGTTGCTACAGTCGTGTCCAACTCTTTGTGACTCTATGGACTGTAGCCTGCCAGGCTCCTCTGTCCATGGGATTCTCCAGGCAAGAATACTGGAGTGGGTTGCCATTTCCTCCTCCAGGGGATTGTCCCAACCCAGGGATCGAGCATCCATTTCCTGCGGCTCCTCCACTGCAGGCAGATTCTTTACCTCTGAGCCATCAGGGAAGCCCCTTCCTGATCTCACAAATTAAGATGTTTTCCTCATCTGTAGCTTTTATCATTACAGCAATTTAAAGATCATTTGTGGAATTTATTACTTAACGCCTTAGTAAAAAGTAACTCAGCACAGTATGAAAAGCCCAGCTACCTACACAGGCTGCCTTAATTTTAACCTTGGGTCAGCTGTGTGTCCCTAATCAAATTCCTTAACCACTCCATGCCTCATCTGTAAAATGAGGGTAATAACTGTGCCTATTTTGCTAAATAATTGTAAAGATTAAATGAGTTAACATGTGCAAAGATTTCCCAAGCTCGTTCAGTTGCCATAAAAGGTCATCATCTACCAATGGGAGGGACATGTTGAAGTTCACAAAACATCGTGCACATCTTCACATAATAGAATGTGTGTATCTTTCCCTTTTCTAGCTCAAATGATCCAGGACCGAGCTCAGGTTACAAGCTTTTCAGGCATAGCTGTGACTCTGCCTATGCAGGCCAGGGAGACTGTCACTGAGCAGACTCCTGAGGCTCAGAGCAGTTAAAAGACTCCTAGAAAACACTCAGAGCCATGCAGAATAGTGAGACAGAATCCAGTCAGGTCTCCCTAGGTTTCTCTATTGCACTCCCCAGGTGGCTCAATTGTTAAAAATCTGCCTGCTAATGCAGGAGCTGCAGGAGACATGGGTTTGATCCCTGGGTCAGGAAGATCCCCTGGAAGAGGAAATGGCAACCCACTCTAGTATTTTTGCCAGGATAATCCCATGGACAGAGGAGCCTGGCAGGCTACAGTCCATGGGGTCACAGAGTCGGAAAAAGACTTAGTGACTGAACAACAACAACACACTCCATAGACAGAGTATGGGCCAGCTCAGGGGCAACAGAGGTGGCTGCAGGCATGGGGTTGGGGTCTCAGAAAGTTAGAGTAGACCTAAGCTGTGGGAGGTGTTTAGTTTTTATGGACTGGGTAATTTCTTTTTTTTTAAATTTTTTATTTTTTTCCATTTATTTCTATTAGTTGGAGGCTAATTACTTAACAATATTGTAGAGGTTTTTGCCATACACTGACATGAATCAGTCATGGATTTACATGTGTTCCACATCCCAATCCCCCCTCCCACCTCCCTCTCTATCCCATCCCTCTGGGTCTTCCCAGTGCACCAGGCCCGAGCACTTGTCTCATGCATCCAACCTGGGCTGGTGATCTGCTTCACCCTTGATAGTATACTTGTTTCAATGCTATTTGGACTGGGTAATTTCAAGGGCTATTGAGTGGGAGGATTATTCCAACTATTTTGTGAAAGGGACAGGGTCTTCCAGCTGTTGAACTATTGACCATTTTTTGGCCTTTTATGGTTGGTCTCAGAAGTGGCATGGCACCTGTGGGTGTGTCATCAGGTGCTAATGTATTACAATGAGCATATGCAGGTCAACATCTACTGGAAGTCAAATCTTTTGCCATCTTGGCCCTCGTCAGTTCTGTTTTTGCCATATGCTATTCTTCTCAATGGTTATGTTATTCTTTTAATGATTGTACCCTGTCCCTTCCTTCCTGGCTCTCCTTTACCCCATTTCAAAGCAGATCATGGCTTTTTCATTAAAAATAATTTTTTTTTCTTCTCTGGATCTATCATGACTTTGTTACTAAGCAAAGTTTATGTTCAAACAAAAAGACAGTTCAAACTACTACACAATTGCACTCACCTCACATGCTAGCAAAGAATGCTCAAAATTCTCCAAGCCAGGCTTCAACACTGTGTAAACTGAGAATTTCCAGATGTTCAAGCTGGATTTAGAAAAGGCAGAAGAACCAGAGATCAAATTGCCAACATCCGATGGATCATTGAAAAAACAAGAGAGTTCCAGAAAAACATCTACTTCTTCTTTATTGACTATGCCAAAGCCTTTGACTGTGTGAATCACAACAAACTGTGGAAAATTCTTCAAGAGATGGGAATACCAGACCACCTGACCTACCTCCTGAGAAATCTGTATGCAGGTCAAGAAGCAACAGTTAGAACTGGACATGGAACAAAAGACTGGTTCCAAATCAGGAAAGGAGTACATCAAGACTGTATATTGTCACCCTGCTTATTTAACTACTATGCAGAGTACATCATGTGAAATGCTGGGCTGGATGAAGCACCAGCTGGAATCAAGTTTGCTGGGAGAAATATCAATAACCTCAGATATGCAGATGACACCACCATTATGGCATAAAGCGAGGAAGAACTAAAAAGCCTCCTGATGAAAGTGAAAGAGGAGAGTCAAAAAGTTGGCTTAAAATTCAACATTCAGAAAACAAAGATCATGGCATCTGGCCCCATCATTTCATGGCAAATAGATGGGGAAACAGTGGAAACAGTGACAGACTTTATTTTTTTGGACTCCAAAAATCACTGCAGATGGTGATTGCAGCCATGAAATGAAAAGATGCTTGCTCCTTGGAAGAAAAGCTATGACCAACCTAGACAGTATATTAAAAAGTAGAGACATTAGTTTGCTGACAAAGGTCCATCTAGTCAAAGCTATAGTTTTTCCAGTAGTCATGTATGGATGTGATAGTTGGACCATAAAGAAGTCTGAGAAAAAAAAAAAAAAAAAAAAAAAGAAGGCTGAGTACCCAAAGAATTGATGCATTTGAACTGTGGTGTTGGAGAAGATTCTTGAGAGCCCTTTGAACTGCAAGGAGATCCAACCAGTGAATCCTAAAGGAAATCAGTCCTGAGTATTCATTGGAAGGACTGATGCTGAAGCTGAAACTCCAATACTTTGGCCACCTGATGCGAACTGACTCCTTGGAAAAGACCGTGATGCTGGGAAAGATTGAGGGCAGGAGAAGGGAACGACAGAGGATAAGATGTTTGGATGGCATCACTGAGTCAATGGACATGGGTTTGGATGGACTCCGGGAGTTGGTGTTGGACAGGGAGAACTGGCATGCTGCGGTTCATGGGGTCGCAGAGAGTCAGACATGACTGAGCAACTGAACTGAACTGAATTGAACTGGAATTCTGTCACCTCCACTAACTTTGTTCATAGTGATTTTTCCTAAGGCCCACTAGACTTCACATTCCAGGATGAATGAAGCCTATTTCCTACAAAAAAGAAATCGAGGACATGGAAAGGCTTTTGTACCTAGGAGGGCCTCGCAGAGTCCTGCTTGATTTCAACTACACCCTTGCTATCTAGAGCCTGAAACTCAAACAGGGGTGTGGTTCTGGCTTCTTCAGCCACATCCTGTGATCCAAACACAGAGGAGGAGGTGGGGAGGGAGCAGCACTTGGGCTGATGTCCCAGAGCTGATATCCCAGCACTGATATCCCCTGGAGGGCCCTTCCCTGAAGCCAAAGCAGAAGGAGATCTGATCAGGGAGGAGGAAGCTGTCTGGCTTCCTAGAAGCCTCAGTCTTAGACCTCTCTTTCCAGGTGACCATGAAAATTTGCAAAAAAATTATTTGCTTCTCCCTGCCTCTTAAAATTCAGTTCAAAAAAAAAAAAAAAAAAACCAACAAAAAACCTCTACTCCACCCAAAAAAGTGAATAAAACAAAAATCTTGTGTTCCATGTTCTCAGATTGTCCATCCTAGTGGGAGAGTAACTGCATTATTACTGCTAATTGCAAAATGACATCTCAACTTAATGATTTTAGTGCTTTTCTGTAAGAAAAGAAGAAATTATTCTTTAGATATGCATCTTGATTATATAGGGCCAGTATGCATAGCACACAATGCTTCCTGATTTTCTCTCTCATGAATTCCCCTCAGGACGCAGTCAGGAGAGTAGTGGGTGGGGATGGTAGGGCTACCGTGACTGATGGCTTGATCCTTGTTTACTGGAATGATAGGCGATATTCCCTGTCCACAGTGGACACCCACCCAGTTGGTGTCAGAGAAGTGGTGTCAGGATAGCAGCAGGTTCTTCTCAGCATCTTGACCCAAGCTGGTTTTCAGGAGTCCAACAGGAGTCCAGTCTCTCTTAGGAGGGCAGAAGTGACAAGGTGCATGTTGCACATTATCAGTACCCCACTCTGTATCAGATACTGAGCTGACAAAGTAGACAGATAAACTCAATGAGATTTCTGCTGTTGGTGATTAGCAATGGAGAAAGCATTGAGAGAATGCACCAGGTATCTGCCCACCTCTCTTTAAAACTACAGTGTGGATCTATGCCACCCTCTCTGAACTCCAACACTGCCTACCTGCTTGGCACTTTCTCAAAGGACAGAGAGTGTGCCCAAGCCAAAGTTATGTGTTGTCACCAAAGGTAACTACATGAAACTCTCCAAAGGCATGGGAGAGAGCTTTAAGGATGCTGGGGCCCCTGGCTCTCTTGTTTCAGTAGCCATTTTTGCTGGAACATCTGGCTCTGCCTCTATAAATTTGGTGAGTGCACATCTGGTTAGACTTTTGGCTTCTCGAGCAGATGATTAAAGGAAATTGCTAGTGAAGTTTTCAGATCATGACTCCAGAATATCATCTTGAGATTAGGCAAGCCATTTTAGAAAAATATGAGTGGCAACAAAGGGAGTCCAAGATAAAATCTGGTCCAGCCACTCTGCAACCCCATACCCTACTCCCCCTATCTGCAACTTGACAACTTAGTGTGGTGAAGATGCAAACTGTAGGTGTGATTCCCATATGAGTTTACACACTTTTCCACCCAGATCTTCTTCCTTAAAAATACTTAGAAAACACTTAAAAATACATAGAAATCTCGTTTTGAATTTACCTTAGATAGACTGGAAGCAGGCTCCCATCTCTTCTGAGCACACAGACACCTTCAAAGGGGATGCAGCTTGATTTGGATAGGATCAATTTACCCCAGCTATTAAATCTGCACTTTTTCTGACCTGCGACATTTTCAGGGCAGGTATCCTGGCCGCTTTATATTTTGACAAGATGTAGCAAGACCTGTATATAATAGGCTAGTGTAGACACAACTGTACCAAAAAAAATTTTTTTTTTTTTTTTTAGTGAGTGATGGAAAAATGGCAATCCCCTGCCATTTACTTACATGCTAAGAGTATAGTCCTTTGACTTGTGAGGGTTACCAACCTTCCTGTAATATTGAGGTAGAAATTGTTAGGCAGTTAGTGTAGGAACTCTGAGATCTTAGCCTATTTCAATAAACATCCCACTCCATTAACCTAAAATTATATCCTTTGTCCCAAATTCCTGGCTCTCAGAGGAATGTGTTCTGGGTCTGATAAATTATCAGCACTCAGATCCAGAAAAGGGGAGTAATTAACTTCTGTTCCACATGCCTGAGGGAAAAACAACCGGTGATCATTAATCTTTATATATCTGGTCCATTGTAAAATGTCTGGAGGTCATAAAAAAGGGCCACATTGGCAACTAAATGTCTTAAGACAACTTAAAACCTGAGGATCAAAAGATAACTAAGGAATGCTACAATAAAAATTGTGACCTTTAAGTTGATTGGTTAAAAATGACATATGCTAAGGGTAAGAGCCAACCAGAGACATATAGATTAATACTAGTAAGAATATAAACTACTACAGATAATGCTTTCAGGGGACACTTCACCCCCTCTCAATGTCTATGTTGAGAGTTTTGTACTTGTCTTCTCTCTGAAATAAATTCTGTCTGCTTGCTACCTTGAGTGTTTGCGAAGTTCTTTCTTTAGCTCTGAGAACAAGAACTTGGATTCCCATTTCAATATTCTTGGCTACAGCCTAGATACACAAGGGAAGCCTGGCCCTTCCCACTTACATATGAATCTGGTCCTCCATTTCATCTGCATTTTTTATGGGGAATTGATAACACTGCAATGTACCTTGGTGATTATATGCACATTAATCATGGTACCTTGGTTGTTGACTATGGTTTACAGGATAAAATTCCCAGTCTGTATGGAATGGTCAAAGTAGGTTTGGATGGAACCCAGGGCTTTGTACTTGATGAACTTATGACCCTTAATAACCAGCCAGCAGATGCTGGATGCCTTAGATGTGGGGCGAGGCAGCAGGAGAGCCTGGTCATTCAAAATTAATCCCGATGCTCATTTCCTGGCCAAGATGTCTTACACATGCTACCTAATCTGTAGACTTGTTTGCATTGGAGCACTGGTAGGCACTGACTATTACTTATAAAACAGCATCAACTTTTGCTAACAGAAAAAACACCTGGGCTTGTTTGATGGAACGGAGTGTGTGTGGGGGTGGGGGTGGGGGGCAGAGGTGACATAAATGTCATCAAATTCCCTGCATTACACTGCAAGCAGCAGTGTTTGTGCCTGATCAAAACTCTGCTTTTGGTAGAGGACAGAAACTATCTCATGGGAGAAAAGCAACCAGGACCAATCTCCAAGTCTAAGATTGGCACAGACTTGTGCCTTCTCTTCCACTTGTATCAAGAGTTTGTCGATAAAAAGGATGCGCAACTTGAGAGTTTCGAGGTAAGTTTTATTTGGGAGCAAAATGAGGACTGCAGCCTGGGGGACAGCACCTCAGGTAGCTCTGAGACTGCTCCAAAGAGGTGGTGGGGGAGGGCAATACAGAAGATTTTAATGAAAGGGGAGTTCGGGTTGTATGAAAATGGCTAAGGTTGGGTGAAACAGCTAACAGCTACGGTGTGTTCAGGAGCGTATCCTAATCCTGTCCCTGGTTACTGGGATTTCCCTAGTGGTCCAGTGGCTAAGATTCCATGGCCCAGGTTTGATCCCACATGCCACAACTAAGAGTTTACATGTTGCAACTAAAGATCCTGCATGCCAGAAAGATCCCACATGCCACAACTAAGACCTGGTGCAGTCAAATATATATATATATATATGTGTGTTTGTGTGTGTGTGTGTGTATAGACAAAATATTAAAAAAAAAAAAAGGCCATTACTTCCTCTCTCTTCTAAAAAGAAAGGTGATCAGATCAGGTGACCACAACTACCTGAGGCCTAAAAGTTTTATAAGGTGACGTCTGACATCCAGAAGGGCTATTTTCAGCATCTTCCCACTTCAAGTTCGTTTCTAAAAATTGAATGCATTTCGCTGTGCTGGGTTTCCCTTGCTTCATATAGGCTTTCTCTGGTTGTGGCGAGCAGGAGCTACTCTCTAGTGGTGGTGCACAGGGTCCTCATTGTGGTGGCTTCTCCTACTGTGGAGCATGGGCTCCAGAGCACAGGCTTAGCAGTTGCGGCGCACTGGCTTAGTTGCTCTGTGGCATGTGGGATCTTCCCAGATCAGAGACTGAACCCGAGACTCCTGCACTGGCAGGCGGACTCTTTACCACTGAGACACCAGGGAAGCCCTCCAGTTCTCTTTGTCAGGCCGACTGATTGACTCTCTCAGCTGTGCTACTCATACTCTTCTAACTAAAATGAAAAGTCAAACACGAATATTAATTCAGTAAGTCAAATTTTTATTTTGCACCTGTGAATTTATGGGAACAATGCCAAGGAATCAGAGGAAGAGGGAGGACAGATGCTTTTTGGATGTGGGGTCTCTGAACATCCATGGGAAGGTACACACACAGCTCATCTGTCTGCCCAGCCACCCAGGAAGGGAGGGTAGGAAGGATGAAGTGGGTCAGTTCTATCTTCTGGAGAAGCTTTTTCCAGAACCCAATGGTTCCTCTGCATGGGAAGAACCTGGGATTTGAGTTGCACCACCCAGAGGGGCTTCTGAATCCAGGGGGAAGGTGAACTTCTGATTAGCTAGGCACCTTGGTCAGGTTTGCATCAGTGAATTTGATACTCCCTCACAATATTTGGTGGGTACTGATCAGATGCATAGCCTCCCCATAGGTTTCAATTCTGTTACATCCCCTTTTGTCTTACTTATGATCTGATTTTACAGATAAAATATACTAAACAGAACAGTTTTCTTCTTTTATACAAATATCTAAAGTGGGTGAGTTCATAACTTTCTCCCTTAATGGAATTGTTGGGCAAGAGTGCATAGGTGGGTAGGGCAAATGTTCACAGAATCTGGCCTTTATTTGAAATTTTCTCCTCCCTTGTCCTTCAAGATACATGTTTTCCTCTTTTCTGGCAAGGTCAACCCAAGAGGCAAACTATTTAGAAAACAAAGAGCCCCAATAGTTTATTTTTTGTTCAGGGTATAACCAAATTATTTTATTGTATTTACTGTTCCTGGGTATATAGATGCATCTATACAGGCACAGTAATCATAACTATAAACTGTAACTATTTCATTGGGTTTGTTACCTCTTGATGTGATAATGAAGTGACAAAGAGCAAAGGGTCTTGCATTCATTTGCCCGGCCTTACTGTCTGCTAATGGGACCTGACATATAAATATAAAACACAGGCCTGGTGGCTGGCTTTCTGACTCAGCCACCAATATACCACAGCTTCCATGCTTTTTCATCACTGAGCGGAGCCAATCTGACCAGTCTTTCAGGATCAAGACGATGGTTTTCATTGCTTGAGGCTTCACTACCAGTGTCACTCCCAGTCTAGAACCCCAGGTGATGAACTTTAAAGGGTATTCTGCAGAGGATCCCCCACCCTGGGAACAGAAGCTTGAATCTGAGTTCTGCTTCCAATGGAACTCAGAGTAAGCTAAATCAACTTTGCACTAATTCATCTAAGAACGAGAAATATCAGCAGAACCTCAGGATTATCTAGTGTTGTGGGTTAAACTGTCTTCCCATCCCCCCAATTCATATTGAAGTCCTAACCCCAGTACCTCAGAATGTGACCTTATTTGGAAATAAGGTCATTGCAGATATAATTAAGATGAGAACAGTCTGGAATCAATAGGGCAGGCCCTACTCCATATGACTGCTATCTTTATAAAAAGGGGAAATTTAGAGACAGACACATACACAGGAACACCATGTAAAGACAAGGAGGAGGTGGGGTGATGCTTCGACAAGACAAAGAACATCAACAATTGTCAGCAATCACTGAAGCTAAAGGAGAGGCAAGGAACAGATCCTTCCTTTACAAGAATCCAACCTTGCTGACACCTTAATCTTGGATTCCAGGCCTCCAGAACTGAGATGATGAATTTCTGTTGTTCTGAGCCACCCAGCTTTTGGTAATTTGTTACAGCAGCCTTAAGGAATTAATACAACTGGCACATGAAGTTTATATATATATATAGAATGACTTCATCAAAGGTTCTGTTTCTCCTGCTCAGCTCATCCAGACAAAACAACTTCTCATTCATGGGACCTGAGCTCTCCTTTATGGGACCTGAGCTCTCCTTTCCTAGACATGATACAATGGGGAAGGGAAAGTTAAGCGCCTTTCAAATGATGATGCTGTCACTTCTATCCCACAGCCAAGTATACCAAGGACCTTCAGGGTACAAAGAAAGGACACTTTCTTTGTAGTGTGTGCCAAGAAACAAATTAAAATGTGGGCTTAATGTGGGTTTTGCCTTGAATGAGCTCACAATTCCCAATAACCAGTCACCACCATAAAAGAAAGAGTTCCCTTTTGGCAAGCTATAGTCTCCCACAAAGGCTTCTGAGCCTGGAAGGGCCATCTGATAATTCTGAGGTGTTCTCATGGACCAGATGGTGCCTGGGACACAGACTTCTGATGACGGGACATGGCTTGGTATGCTTGGCCCTGCTGCCCTTGTGCCAAGAGGCCCAGCCCCACCTTCCTCCTAACCCATCACCCCACCTGCAGCTTCCTGCTATCAGGTAGGGAGAAATTACCTCCAGACTTCAGGATTGGGTAGGAATTCAGATGGGGCAGGAAGGGAGTGTACTGCAAGTTGGCAAGGAACAGACCCCTCAAAGGTTCCCTGTGGTAGGGGGCACCCTAGTCCCTCCACCACGTGGGAAACCCTGAACAGGGTTCTCTTAGACCCGAAACACCGGGCAAGTCAAAGCTGGTGCTGACACACTCTCCTGGAGCAAATACTTAACTGGCCACTATCTCGTTTCTACCTGAGAGTTAAAGGTCAGGAGGACGTGGTCTCTGTCCTGGGGAGGAGTCTGAAACTGGGCAGTGCCAAGCACAAGTGGGATACACTCCACCCACGCTGGAGCTGCTCGCAAAAAATATGTGCTAAGCCCCCGGCTCAGTAAGAGTTCAGAGCCTGCTTGGACCGGCGCTTCATGTGTAGGCGCTGGTGGCGGAGGAGGTCAGAGTTCTGGGAAAAGCTTTTGACGCAGTACCTGCACTGAAAGGGCCGGGACTTGTCCATGTGAATGTTACTGCGGTGCCGGGCCAGGTGCTCAGGCCGCTGGAACACCTTCCCGCAATCGCAGCACTGGCAGCGTAGCTTGGCCTTGCCCTTTGTCAGCGGGTCGTCAGAATCCCCACCCGTGGTCCCTGACGCCTCCTGTTCTCTCTTCTTCACTAACTCGAGTCCGTCTGGCTGCAAGTGTATCCGCCTGTGTGAGAGCAGGTGGGAGTTGAGGCGGAAGCTCTTCCCACAAGCACCGCACCTAAACGGTTTCTGGACCTCATGGGTCTCCAGGTGCCCATCTAGGTCCTCGCTATCACTGAACAGCTCCCCACACACCGAGCACTCATGTGGCTTCTCCTGCTCCCTGCGGCTCCGCAGGTGTCGGATGAAGTTGACCCTCCAGCGGAAAATTTTGCCACAGTTAGGGCACACGTAGGACTTTTTAGAGGAGGTCTGCACCTCACCCGCTGCCTCAATGCCGCTCCGGTGGGAGGTGGGGAGGCTGGGCTGCTTCTCCGTGGGGCTCCGCGGCTCGTCTGTGCAGTAGGGGCCGAGTTGGGAATCCTCATCTCCGGAGCTGGACAGCACAATCTCGATCGTCACCTCCTCATCCAGGCTGTTCTCAGGGAATGGCGCATCACCTCCCACTACCAGAAGGCAACGAGGTGGTCAGTGGTGCTGCCCAGGCCACACCCGAGCCCCTGCAAATCCTACCCAAGGAGGTTCCTTGTGGGTCCAGAAACCCACATTTTTGTAAGGAATCTTCCCCTGCAGGTATCTCTGTGGTATGTCTTGTGAGAAGGAATCCCTTAGCACACAGGCCACGCTTCTAACCCATTCTGCATACCTTTTTCTTTCTATCTTTTTCTCCTAAATCCCCAGACCCAGTCCTTTTATTTATTTCTTTTCTAGCCACTGAGACCCCTCCAAGCTCTAAGACGTTGTATCTATCCGTGTAAGCCTTGACCATTTACACATCACTTAACTCTGCCTTTCTTAATCAGACAAGGGAAAAATTGTCAGGGTGCATTAAAAGCCTTGAGACAGAGAAGGGTCCTGTATTCTAGAAACAGTGACTGGAGGCTGCCAGCTACTATATGCTAGGCACTTAAATTCCCCAGGGGCTGTACAAGACTTCTGACATGCACAAGCCCATTTGATCCTGGACACAAGCCAATGATGTACTACTTGCCATTATAAACATAGGCAAACTCAGGTCACGTGCTTAAGGGCTCAGGGCTAGTGATATTGAGCCCTGCTGTGATGGTAGGGCTGTTCAAAGGCCCCAGATTATCCAAGGTCATCTCTCCCTCTCAGTATCATATCAGAGGCCAACCAACAGCCACTAGTGGTAATGCATAAAGATGCACTGGACTTTATAAACTAACTGAAGCTGACTCAATGGATCTTGAGTCTCTGATGTTGGAAAGATGTACTGTGGGGAGGAGTTGGGTGGGCAGTGGGGACCCTGATATGAGGTCCTTGCCTGCAGCCCAGAGCCCATTACACAGCTCTCCTTACAGCCGTTTCCTTATTTTTGTGAAATGGGGGGCTCAGCTCTAAAACAGGGGTGGGGGATAGCGGTGCCAGGTCCTTTGATACAATAATAATAATATGGTTATTCTGGACTTAATTGCTGGAAGGAGGAGAGTTCCGGCTGCTTAGGGAAGTGAGGGCAGGTGAAACTGGACAGAACATAGCAGGAAGACCCAATACCGTAGCAAGCAGGAGACACTGGGCAGTGGCAGAGTCTATGCGGGTATTTACTCATACATCAGAGCACAAGTGTGAGGGGACTGGGTACAACGTGAGATGGGGGAGTAGGAAGGGAAGACATGAAGATTCAGAAAATTTTCAGTCTATCTTCCTGCAAAAAATGAGAAAGTATGTTCTGGAGAGAATACCAAGGGCGTGGCAGGACAACCACGGATCCTATTGATCATCTAAGAAGCCAAGAGTGGAGATGAGATAATCCAGGAATGGTCTGTAGAGGACCCTCTTGTCTGATGGCCTGGACCCTTGTAAATTTCACAGGAGGCCAACAGTGTTTCTGAGAATATCCATCTTGGAATAAAAAGGAAAGAAGATGGACTAAAGGAAGGCATTCAGACAGTCCATGGGGTCAAAGAGTTGGATTAGACTGAGCGACTAACACTATTACCTCTATCAAACTTCTAGAACAAACTAATACAGCTATCTGGATGCAAACATGGATTATCCTTGAAAGAAAAGGAAGACAGCCCCAAAGGCAGTTCAGAGGTTGACAGAACTGCCACTGCATCCACAGGTTCACAGGGTGGACATAGCACTGAGCCAAAGATGAATCTCAAACCCTAAAATCTAATGGAATTTGCCCTGTTAGGATTCACACTTTCTTGGGAACCATCAGTCTTTCTTCTTTTTGGAATGAGAGTGTCTACTCTATGCCTGTCTCACCATTTCACTTTGGAAGCACTGAACTTGATGTCTGGATTTACAAATTCACAGTTGGAAGCGACAATACCCTGAATCTCACTCAATTTTGATTTAGATGATATTTAGATTAAATTATGGACTTAGAGTTGATGCTGGAATAGATTAAGGGATATTGGGATAGAATGGATGTATTTTGCATATGAGAAGTATGAATTATGGGAGAACAGAGGGTAAAGGGGAACAAGAAGTATGGATTATGGGGGAACAGAAGGTGAAGTCTTAACCCCCAGTAATCAAGAATGTGACTATATTTGGAGATAAGATCTTTCAAAAGATAATATGCAAGAGACCTCTTGGAAGAAGAGATTAGGACATAAAAATACAGAGAGATGACCATGAGAAGACACAGGGAGAAGACAGCTGTCTGCAAGCCAAGAAGAGAGGCCGCAGGAGAAACCTCTCTACTGAAAACTTGATCTCAATCTTCTAAGCCTCCACAATGTTGAGAAAATCAATTTCTGTTGTTTGAGCCTCCCAGTCTGTGGTACTTTATTATATCATTCCTAGGAGACTAATATAGTACATATGGGATTCATGCATGTGTGCTAAGTCGCTTCAGTCATGTCCAACTCTTTGCAACACTGTGGACTGTAGCCTACAGGCTCTTCTGTCCACGTGATTTTTCAGGCGAGAATACTGGAGTGGGTTGCCATGTCCTCCTTTAGGGGATCTTCTAAACCCAGGGATCAAACCTGCATGCCTTAGGTCTCCTGCATTGGCAGATGGTTTCCTTATCACTAGTGCCACCTGGGAAGCCCACATATGGGAAGAGAGCCCCTGAAATCAGATGAAGTGACTAAAAATGGATGCACAGTTTCTAAAAAGGGGGAAATAATTCAACAATAATGTTGCTGTGTGCCACTGACACAACAGTGTAAAGAATTTCTAGTAGATGAGATAAGACTTACAGAGGTGTGTCCGTAACACTGCAGAGAAAGAGTAACACTAGGGATGTCTCAGCTCAGCACTGAGATAAATATGGGTGATGTGGGGAAGGTGCAGGGCAAGAGAGAAGCTAAACTAACTGTTAGGATAACAGTAGAGAAAACAGGGAAAATTATTAGCTGTAAGTGCTTTTACCTGTATTGTATCAATCTTCAACAATAACCCCATAAGGTAGACTTGACTATTATCTCTTATCTTACAGGAGAAAAATGTAAAACAGAGATAAAATAGCCCAAGGTTCAGGGGAACTGCACTTAACTGGGGGTGGGGGTAGGGGTGTGTACCTAAGACTACGACCATGCTCTTCCAAGGCCAGGGAACAAAGGCTGCTTTGTATTTTTAAGAGCAAAAAGCTCATAACCAGGTTGATGGCTAACTCCTCAAGAAGAGCAAGCTGTGGCCTGGGAATAAATCATTTCCTGTCAGCTGGAGGTGCTAAGGAGAGAAGCAAGAGGATATGAAAATATATGTAAAAAAAATAAGTAAATAAAGACATCATAACAAATATATCCTTATAACGTTAGGATCGGGAGGATTTCTTAAGCAAGATACACAAAAAAGAGATGAATAACTGTATTGACATATTTAAAATGTTTTTTAAAAGAACATTTATGTGCAGACTTCCCTGGTAGTCCAGTGGTTAAGAAACCGCCTACTAATGTGGGGGACACAGGCTTGACCCCTTCTCCAGGAAGATCCCACATGTTGTCACAGGGTAACTAATCCCATGCGCCACAGCTACTGAAGCCTGAGTGCCTAGAGCCCATGCTCCACAACAAGAAAGGTCACCGCAATGAGAAGCCCATGCACCACAGTGATGAGTAGTCCCTGCTCATTGTAACTAGAGAAAGCTGGCAAGCAGCAACAAAGATCCAGTGCAATCAAAAATAAATAAATAAATAATTTTTAAAAATTATGTGCTAAAAGACACATAAAGAAAGTTAAAAAGTAGTAAGAATTATGTACAAATAATTAGTACAAGGTTTCCCCAATGGCTCTGCAGTAAAGAATCCACCTGCAATGCAGGAGACACAGGACATGCAGGATAGATCCTGGGTTGGGATGATCCCCTCAAGAAGGGCATGACAACCCACACTAGTATTCTTGCCTGGAGAATCCCATGGGCAGAGGAGCCTGGCGAGCTATAGTCCATGGTGTCGCAAAGACTCGGACACAACTGAAGTGATTGAGCACGCACGCATGCACTTAGGAGGCAATTCACGGAAAGGACAAGCAGATATGGAATAAAGAGCATGGTGTCTCTTAATCACATAGGTTCAAATCCTCAGTCTGATACTATGGGCCAAGGATTTGTGTCCTTCCAAAATTTTTATGTTGAAGCACTAATTCCCAATGTGATGGTTTGTGAAGTGGGGTCTTTGGAAGGTAATTAGGTTTATATGAGATCTTGAAGGTGGGACTTTTGTGATGGGATTAGTACTTTTATAAGAAGAGGAGACAAGAGTTCTGTGTACCAAGGAAAGGTCATGTGAGCGCATTAGGGAAAAGGAAGCCAACTACAAGCCAGGAAGAGTCCTCACCACACACTGAATCTGCTGCTGACCTGACCTCACACTTCTCAACCTCCAGAACTTGAGAAATAAATTTATACTGTTTAACAGAACATATCTCTTTGCTATTCTGATCTAGCAGCCTGTGCTGACTAAGATGATATCTACCTCAGAAGGTACATAAAGATACATGAATATAATCATGTAAAGACCTTATACTGCTGCAGTGCTTGGGACATAAAGACTCAGAGCTTACCAAATGTGAAGGGGGAAGTATTCACTAGGCAATTCACAGCAAAAACACAATAAACAAGAAAAGATATTCAGTCTCAGTGGTAGCATTATAACGTGCTGGTTGGACTGACACAAATGGAACTGGTTGGAAGGGTCCTTTGTGAGCATGGATGTGGCTATGCAGACCCTTCACCTGCTGTGAGAAGGTGTGGGAAGAACTACCAAAATAAAAATGGTGCCTATTCTATGCAATTTATCATCTCTCACTGATTTTAGATAGATAGCAACCCTTAACTTCTTGTCATTTCAAAATAGATTCAGTATCAGAGCTCAGCAATGGGAGAGTGAAAACTCCCCTGTGGTAATGAAAATCCACATTCTGTAAGTATGCTGCCAGGGCTGAGACCTCCTGTGAGCAGGCAGAAGCAGAGAGGATTCAAAATTCGTCTTGAGAATCAAGCTGAACTGGGAATGAGCCACACAGGGACGATCACCCTCGGCATGCAGAAGCAGGCTCCTCAGAAAACCAGGGCATCAAAGCTTGTGGGGAGGGAGTACTCTCAACCTAGATCTGCTGTAGATTTACAAAAACAGAAAATCCCTTTAGTCTACACAGGATAGGGGGTGAATACAAATGACTGTGAACTCTGCATGATACTAGGTGGAAATACCAGAACATCATGCAAATCTTGCCTCTGAAAGGTATCAAATTGTGCATGAGTCACTGTATTTGCAAAAAACCCTCTGTGACACAGTGGATTTAAGTAAAGACTAGAGACTCAGAGTCTAAATGGTGCTGGGCACACTCTCCAGTGGTCCTCCTTTTAGCATTCTGCTAACCTGTTCTTTAATTGCAACACTGTCCAGGGACTCTGGTCTTATATGCACAGAAAAGAAATACACAGACCATGTGTCCAAAAGCACTCTGCCAGCACCCTGCCTCAACCAACCCACAAGAGAAAGGCATGGAGGGGAGGGCCTTACACTGGGAGTCAGCTGGAAAAGATCCTAGAAAAACAAACGTAGGGCAAGCAGCCTCAGGAACTCTCAGGAACTGTCAGCAGAAATTTCAGAAAGTTCAATTCCTAAACCTACACCATCCCCAGAGACGTATATACATACACAACACATATGCATGCACATAACCACACACGCACAATTTCACACACACAGCACAGCAGACATTATATAAACATATATGTACCACATACACAAATGCCCGCAGGCATGCTCACATGTATATAACACATGCCATATACCCTACACATGTACACACTCACACACCAAACATACTACATACATATACACCATATATCCCACTACCACATTCATGCACACACATACACATGTACACATCATACCCGCATGCTACATGCACACACACACTACACACATATATACACACTCAAGCCACTCATCACACACAGGTGCACCCACCCCCACAGCCTCCTAAGAATTCCTTTACCTGGGCAGGTGCTTTGAGGGAGCACTGTCTGCTGGCTTGTCTGGAACTCTGGCACCTGCAGCTCATCCCGCTTTCTTCTTTCTTCTACCTGGATTGGCTGGAGACTTGGAAAGTCTTTCCAGAGAAGAAAATGAAAAATTCATTTTTCCTGCTGCTGCAGCACTACCTGGAAGAGGCATCTTAAGAGATGCCAGGCTGTGATGCGAGAGCAGGCCTGGGCTCCCTCTCAGGGCAGTCACTCAGTAAATTAATGTCTGATGAGCAAATAAACCTGCAGGCAAAATGGGCCAACACCATGAACATGGGTTTTGAAGCTAGATGGAATGAACGTGGATCTGGGTTCTGCCCCATCCACTTGACTGTGGACAAGTAACTGGCATCCATGCAGTCATTTTCACTTTCTGTGGTGGGATTTCCAGTACTCCACACAGACACTGCATAAACACAGCCTGGACAGTCTGCTGGGGCAGAGATGGGATGGGAAACTGAGCACACCAGAGGGCCTGGTTGCTTTTTCCAGGTGGGGGTGGCAAGTGAAATACTGATCTGCTCTGTGCCAGCTCAAAGTCCTAAGAGAAAGGAGGCCTGGGGGTACTGCTGGCATGGTACAAAGCTTTTCCCCTGAAGAAGCAGGCGTCTTAAGGCATTAAAGCACAGTGGTTACAAACACAAGCTCTGGTGACATGGAAAGCTGGGGGTGGGGGTAGGGGGTGGGAAATGCTGCTGCTGAGCTGTGGCTCGTCAACCAAACCCCAGCACCTCCCCAAGCCTCAGTTTCCTTACACTACCTGCAGTATGTGGCTGGAAGAAGACAGGTGAGGCATCCAGAGGCACTGTGCCCAATGCCCAGCCAGAGGTGGCATGCCCTCCTCCTCTCCCACCTGACTTTTGGAGAGCATCTGACCTTACTTATAAAGTGGTCACTGCATTGTTACCACAAGCCAGGTGTTACTTACAGCAGGGAGAAAGATACTTCTATCATATCCTAGTTCCTGGTTGAAAGAGGGCAATCCCCACACCTGGGAAAACTGAAATACCACATTTTTTCTGTAAGGAATGAGGGATGAGGCAGGACTCATTCTACCAAGACATGGTCCAGGGGTGATAGAGGGCTCAGAGAGTGGGAGAAGGAGAAGGCCTGCCTCTGGCCGGTAGCAGCCTTGCATTCCACTGAGTTCTGGTATCATTCCTCACCCAAGTAGGAGACCTGGGACATGTCCTTCCCCTGGAAGTCCTGCAACTCTGGAACACGTGGCTCATTCTCTTCTCCCTGGGAGAGAGCCAGCTGGGCAGCTGCATCATCTATTCACAGAAAAGGGAAGGATATGCATTCATCAGGCCTCTGCTCCCGCAGGAAACCAAAGCGGGAGGACAGTGGTGACTCTGAGACAGTAGAGGAGAGAGAAGTTGGAGGGACGCACAACACACCAAGACCACCAACAGGGGCCATGCAGGGAAAGTGGAAGGGCCAGGGCAGGCCGGGAGAGGGCAGGGGAGCGGACACTAGGGGGAAGCTGTGGGCTTGGGATAACTCTTTCAGGCCTACCAGAAAACCAGCAATGAAAAGAGTCAGAGTAAGAACGATAGAAGAGCAAATGCAAGGGATACAAGGGATACAATATTTGGTTGTGTATGTAAAACAGTCAGGTAACAAGCCTAACTTTCACATGATAGCACCAGGCAATGGTTAATCTGCAGAGTGGCCCTGGCACCACTGTGCACAGGTGCCTCCCGTTAGGGTGTGGGGGTGAACAGTGAGCTAAGATGTGGAGCCCACGTCTCTGGTCTCAGGAGAGAGCTGAGTTAAGTCTTACTTGCAGGCAGTGAGACCCCACAGTCTTCTCCAATGATGAACTCTCCGTAGAAGCCAGTCTGGGCAGGGTCTAGAAGGGACCAGTCCTCTTCTGAGAAGCAGAAGATCATATCCTTGAAAGGAGAAACCCGGTTCTGAAACCACAGAACAAGTACACCTCAATCCAGGCATAAGCTAGGGGAGGGATGCGGGAAGGAAGATGAGTCTGAGGCAGAGCCCCTAGCAACGTATACAGCTGGGAGAAAGACAAAGCAGAGACGCTGCTGCAGAGCTCACAGTCTCCCCAGTTCTAGCCTGAGATTCACCCTCAGATGTATATGGTTCAGCAGAATCCAAACAGTGGATACCTCACAGCGTGGCCAAGGATGTGTAGGACAGGTCTTCCTACACAGCGCTGGAGAGGCTGCGTATCTACAACCCCAAACAGGCTAGTGTAGAATGTCTCCATATGATTAACGTAATGCAGAGATCCCAGTTCTAGAGTTTATTCTGCACATGAGGAGCATGGGATCTATACGAGCTCCTCTGCTGCAGCACTGGTGATGATAAAGGTGAAAACAACATTTATGCTCAACAGAAGACTGTTTACGTATGCTGCAGGATATCCTATAAGGCATAACCACCAGTATTAGAAAAAAATAAGAGCTTATCTGTCCTGAGTAGGAAGCCCTCTAAGGTGTATTGTTACATGCAAAAAGCATCTGGGCAAAGATGGTCTAGATTCTACCTAGAAGTCTTGACCATTGGCTGCTTCTGCAGAGTGAGCTAGGACTTCCCAGATAAGTGTAATATTGTAATATTGTAACTTTTCTTATACTTTGTGTCATGAACCATGGGAATGTATCAAAAATTAACTTTGATTTGTGACATGATGGCACATCCACATAATATCAAGAAACCATAAAAATAAAGAAGTCATTTACAGTATGGAATTACAATTCTTTGCCAGTTAGAGCATGATGCTAGGTTCTCAAATTTCCTGTAAATACTAATACGACAATAGATTAATGGCAAACGTAAATGTCACTGAAAAATTACTCATTTTGTTTGTAGTAATCTGGAACCTTGATCATTTCACAGAATAGTTGGGAGATGTAAAATGTGAAAGATGGACAATTACTGGTCTAGTTGACATTTCTGTTTGCACCTTCTAATTCCAGAACAGAAATACATAAATACACTTCTATTAAGCATGTCACTATACACTGGCTTAACGTGCACGTATTTTCTGCAAAGGGTTTTAATCACAAAGCATTTAAAATAAAATTCTATTTGGGGTTTTTAAAAAAAGTCCTTTATACATTTAACTGGAAAAGACTTCAAAATATTACCAGTATAGCCATATGGTTGCCTTGGGGCCAGGTGCCAGGAAGAAGGGGCATGGGAAAGGCTGGGTAAGGAGAATTTTTGTTAGTTTTCTGTTTTTGACCATGCAGTATGTGGGATTTTAATTGCCTGAACAGGGATTGAACCCATGTATCCTGCATTAGAAGCAAGGAATCTTAAAAACTGGACCACCAGGGGAGTTCCAGGAGAGTTTTCAGTGAATCTCCTCCAGTATCTTAGGACCCTTCCTCCCAGCCACATACACACTTTTTAATTTTTCAAATTAAGCCTAGAGAAAACAGAGTAATACAATAAACATGAAAGATATACAACTCTGCAGCTAGAGTCAATAAATTAACATTTTGTCCACAGTACGTTTCATCCCAACATGCATCAATGTGAATCTCCTACTAAAAAGCTATTCTCCTACATCAGTACAATTTTTTTTTTTTTTTTTAGCACAGTGGTTCTCAACCAAGGGGAACTGACTCTGTGCTCACAGGATGTCTGGCAATGTGGAGACATTTTTGTCACCACTGAGGGGTGGGCATTACTGGCATTGAGGGGGCGAAGGCCAAGGATGCCGCCTAACACGTCCCTGGGCGGTGGTGCCCCAGACAGCCAACATGACAAAGAATTATCCAGCCAAAATGTCAACAGAGCCATGGGCAAGAAACTGTTCTACAACACCCAAGAAACAACACTGGTTCAATAAGCATCTTCTGAATTATGAAATAGCATTATCCTTTCAACCATGAAGAGTTATACAGGTAACTGTGACAAGAAGTCAAGATTGGAATTTGCTGGGTTAAAGCTTTCTAATAGGCCCCGAGAAGTCTTTCTAAACATGCATTGCCTTAAAATGTCAATCATCCAAATATAAATAAAACTCAACCGTCTTATGTTCATATAACCATAGGTGTATGCTTACAATTACTTATTTATAATTTTTTTTTTTTTGCCCAAATCCATTTGATTAGAAAAAATGAAGTGTGATTCTCCCCCAGGTACTTCAGGATGTAGAAAAGTAGGCCTTTATACACAATTGGGAAAAATGAACACCTGAACTAGCAGAAGGATACCCTGTGATCTAATAATTCTATTTCTAGTAAATCATTGGAGATGTATGTAAAAATGAAGGTCCCACCACTAAACCTTCCTAGAAGGAGGCTTCACTACGGAATTGGTGTTTAATATTCTATGCATGTCTTTCGAACTCCCAGTACATATGAATATATCATGAAATGACAGCATTGTTCTGTAAGTTCTCATCTGTCACCTCGTCCATGTATAAGAGTGTCTCCAGAGTATGTGTGCAGAGGGAGCCATGGGAACACACATTTTGACTAATATTAAGTATTTCCACATTGGTTTTCAGGTAGAGTACCTAAAGGACATTCCCACTGGCAACCCAGTGGCATGCCTATTTCCATACACCTTTGCCAAAACACTGGGTATTGTGAAAAATCTAAGGTTCTAGCAACACTGTGGGTATGAGGCAATCATAGCAGTGTAACTCCCCTTACCTCAATGAACATCTCTTTGTGGATTTATTGGTCAGTTGGGTTTTGTCTTAAGAGGTCCACTTATTTATTTATTTATGCTAGTTTTCACTGAAGTATAGTTGATTTACAATGTTGTGCCAGTTCCTGCTGTACGGGCTCAGTTATACACAAATATGCATTCCTTTTTTTTACATACTTTTCCATAAAGGTTTATCACAGGATACTGAATGTAGTTCCCAGTGCTATACAGTGGGACCTTGTTTATCCATTCTAAATGTAAGAGTTTGAATCTACCAATCCCAAAATCTCAGTTCAGCCCTCTCCCTCCATCCCTCCCCAACCACAAGTCTGTACTCTATGTCTGTGAGTCTGTATTTTGTAGATAGGTTCATTTGTGCCATTTTTTTAGATTCTACATATCATATCATACGGTATTTGTCTTTCTGACTCACTTAGTATGGTAATCTCTAGTTGCATCCATGTTGCTGCAAATGGCAATATTCCATTTTTTTTTCTTATGGCTGAGTAGTATTTCATTGTATACATGTACCACATCTTCTTTATCCATTTATCTGTCCAAGGACATTTAGGTTGTTTCCATGTTTTGGCTATTGTGAACAGTCCTGCTATGAACACCAGGGTGCATATATCTTTTCGAACTATAGCTTTGTCTAGGTTTATATTTCCAGGAGTAGAATTGCTGAGCCATATGGCAGTTCTATTTTTAGTTTTCTGAGGACCCTCCATATGTTTCCATACATTTTTTTCCACTATATTTTTTACAGTGGCTGCACAAGCTTGCATTCCCACCAACAGGGTAGGAGGGTTCCATTTTCTCCACACGCTCTCCAGCATTTATTATTTGTAGATTTTTTAATGATGACCATTCTGACCAGTGTGAGGTGGGAACCTCACTGCAGTTTTGATTTGCATTTCCCTAATAATTAGCTTAGGGCTTCCCTGGTGGCTCAGTGGTAATGAGTCCATGTGCCAATGCAGGAGACATGAATTCGATCCCTGGGTTGAGAATGCCTAGAGAAGGAAATGGTAACCACTCCAGTATTCTTGCCTGGGAAATCCCATGGACAGAGGAGCCTGGTGGGATTGAGTCAGACACAACTTAGAGACTAAACAACAACAATAATTAGCAATGTTGAGAAGATGCTTGCTTATCTAATGATGAGTTGCTCTTTCTTTTTTTAAAAAAAATCAGCTTAAAAAAAAAATCAGCTTGTTATTAACTGTGGCTATACTTAACTATGATAAAACAAAAAATAATATGATTTCAATTAGAAAAATTCTAAGTATGCATCAATCACTTTATGGTGGTATGAGTAATCAGTAATATTAGTGACATAGAAAGGATTGCAAGAAAATGTTTAACAAGTTAGTAGGGTATCATTTTAGAAAAGAGCTTCAATATCAGAAATGTGGCTGTGGAACAAAAACAGGCCAACAGAGAAGAGAAGAAAAAGTTCAGAAACAAAATTTGGTAATATGTAAAAAATTAATTAATAAATTTTACTTATGGAAAAAATCTATAAGTAAAAACAGGACCCTAATCAGTGGGGGAAAAAAATATGATTTTCATCTGATGTACCTGATACAGTTGGCTAACTACTTAAAAATAAAACTAGATTCTGATCTTTTATCATAATTACTACAAAAAAAACCCAACTTGAAGCCCAACCCCCAACCAAAAAGCTTTCAAGCACTAAAAATAGAGAGGCCATATGAAAAAGTAATTGGCAGATACTCCACATAAATTATAAATATTCATAGTGATGAAACAGCATGAATGAAATTAAAAGACAAATGACAAACTGGGAACAGAGATACACCATTACTGAAAGGCAAAGAGTACTTAAGATATACGGAGCCCTTACAACACGACTGGTAAAGCTTCTAATACAGAAAAAAAGGTGAGGGAACCAAGTAAGTACTTTAAAACATATAAGAAAAATTCACCTTTACTAGTACATGAAAAAAATGTATATAAAGTACCAGTACCAATGTTCACTCTGATGAAGTTTCAAAAAGAAAGGCGATAAATTTCACCTGAGCCCAGAGGTCAAAAGTCCTACAATCCAATCACAGAAATCCCCTGGAATCTTCATGAGAGCTTCTATACCAATAAGTAAAATTAACAAGGTTGTTGGATAGAGAGTTGATATTCAAAAATCAATTTTATTTCTATATATGAACAAGTGGAAGATGAAATATTAAAAAAACATACCACTTACAATAGCATAAAAAATCATGAAATTCTTAAGGAAAATGTTTACTAAATATGTACACTATCCAAACACTGAAGAATTAAGCAAATGGAAGGATTTAAATGTTTCTAGATGGGAAGACTTCATACTGTTAAGATGTCAATTGCCCCACAATGATCTATAAATTCAGTGAAATTCCATATAAAAATTCCAGGAGGCTTTATTTATTTAAGTTGATGAGTTGACTAGAAAATTTATGACATACTAAGAACTTAAGAATAGCCAAGAACTCTGTAAAACAAAAGTCAAACTGGAGGACTCACTACCAACTGCAAAGACAAAGTATAATGTGTTCTTGACATAAAGGATCAAAACATAAATCAGTGCACCATACAGAGCCCAAATGTCCAGATATATGTGGACAATCAATTTTTGACAAAGGTACCAAGGCAATTCAATGGAAGAAAGGGAAATCTTTCAGTAAATTGTGATAACTAAATATCAACATAAAAAAACCAAACCAAACCAAAACACAAACCCTACACCTCATACCATATACAAAATATAATTTTAAAAGGAACCAAAGGGACTTCCCTTGCTGTCCAGTGGTTAAAACTCCATGCTTCCATGGCAGGGGGGCTCAATCCCTGGTCAGGGAGCTAAGATTCCCACATGCTGCTCATTGCAGCTAGAGGGGAAAAAAGAGGAAAAAAAAAAGCAAAGACCTAAATGCAAAATCCAGAACTATAAAACACACAGTAGGAAAATATTTGTGGCTGTAGGCTAGACAAAGATTTGTTAGATAGGACACAAAAAGTATTAAATGATAAAAGAAAAAACTGATAAATTCAATCTCATTAAAATTGAAGATATATGACCTTCAAAAGTGAAAGTAAAATTGCTCAGTCAAGTCTGACTCTTTGCAACCCCATGGACTGTAGCCTACCAGGCTCCTCTGTCCATGGAATTTTCCAGGCAAGAGTACTGGAGTGGGTTGCCATTTCCTTCTCCAGGGGATCTTCCTGACTCAGGGATAGAACCCAGGTCTCCCGCATTGCAGGCAGATGCTTTACCCTCTGAGCCCCCAGGGAAGCTACGATCTTCAAAAGACATCATTAAAACAAGGTAAAGGCAAGCTGAAGACTGATAAAACATACTTTCAATACATGTATCTGACAAAGGACTTAATCTAGAACATATATGCTTTAAAAAGTTCCTAAAACACAATAAGACAAGCAACCTGATGAGCAGGGAAAACGTTTGGACACTTCACAAAAGATGCAGAAATGATGCACAAGCACATGAAAAGATACCCAACTTCATTACTCAACAGAGAAGTACAAATCAAAACCACATTAAGATATCCATTTCAATAACCAAAATACATGTTTTTAAAAATGACAGTGCCAGGTTATGGTGAAGATATGTAAAAACTGGAACTCATATTCATTGCAGGTAGGAGTATAAGTGGTTAGATCACTATAGAAAACAGCCAGTTCTCCTGTAATTCATACATATACACTTCCCCTACGGCAAGTGTGTATACCATATTCATTCCTAAGTAATTGCCCAAGAGAAAGGAAAACATATATTCACAAAAAGACTTGCATGTGAATGCTCATAAAAGTTTCATTCATAACATTCAAAAGCTGAAGTGACCCAAATATTCACCAACAGGTCAGTGGATAAAGCAACTATGTGTGTTTGCTTTGGCCACACTATGTGGCTTGTGGGATTTTAGTTACCCAACCAGTGTGGGCCCTCCACAGTGAGAGAGGGGAGTTTTAACCATTGGACTGCCAAAGAATTACCCTGGATAAATTAACTGTGACACAGCTATACAACGGAGGACAAACTACTAATACACACAAGACGAATGATGCTTAAATCATTGGCCTGAGAAAGAGGAGCCTGACTCCTCTATCATACAGTAGGATTCCATTTATATGAAATTTTAAAACAAGAACAAACCTTATTGTGACAAAAAGGAAATCAATGCTGGTCTGGGAAAGAGAGCATGCAAAAGGATACAGGGAACTCCTAGGATGATGGAAATATTTTATATCTTGATTGGTTAATGGTTACATGTGTAGACAGTTGTCAAAAACTCTCTAAACTTTACATTTAAAACAGGTGTTATTGTTGTTCAGTCGCTAAGTCATGTCTTGACTCCGCAACCTCAAGGACTGTAACATGCCAGGCTCCTCTTCTCTGCTATCTCTCAAAGTTTACTCAGATTCATGTCCAAAAATAGGTGTGTTGTATGCAAATTATAGCACAAAAACTGGATTAAAAAAAGTGAAAATATAGAGACCATCTTCAGCCATCATTTCAGCAGAGATTTAAAAAAACATTAATATTAAAAAATATCTATGTAACAATTATACATTTCTATATATGTGGGTCACATTAAAAATCACCTGAGATCCTTACCCCCGAGGTCAGAGCCGGCATCACCCATATGGGGAAAACCCCTTCAATGGATAAAACATGCCACACAGGGAAAGAAACAACCCAGCTTGGCACTTCCACTAAAACATGTAACCTGAATCTCAATGCAAGTTAAAACCTATCTAAGCAGAGTCTGCATTACAACTAGTCTTAACTCTTCAGAACTATTGACACTGTGACAAACACTGAAATTCCAAGGAGAAAATGTTGGACACAAGACAACTAATTGGGAAACATGATGCTCTAATATTACTATTTCAATGCTGAATTTCCAGAATGTAGTAACTGCATTATGGTTATGCAAGGAACTGCCCTGGCTTTTAGGAAATATGCCCCATTGGCATGAACAAAGAGATAAAAGGGGTAGAATGTCTGCATATAACTCCCTAAAAATTCTGGGGAAAAAAACGAGGTGGTGCAGTGGGTAAGGGTGAGGCAGAGTCAGAAAGACAGTGGGAGGGAGGGATGGAGGGAGGGACAAGTGAGAGAAAGTGACAGAGGATGGGGGAATTAAAGCAAAGGATCAGAGCTCCCCTGATGGCTCAGTGGTAGAGTCCGCCTGCCTATGCAGGAGACATGGACGCAGAGCAACTAAGTCAATATGTCACAACTATTGAACCTGTGCTCCAGAGCCCAGGAGCTGCCAACTACGGAGCCCACATGAAGTCTGGGCTGGAGCCCATGCTCCGCAACAAGAGAAGCCACAGCAATGGGAAGCCTGTGCACCGTAACTACAGCCCCTGCTCACCACAACTAGATGAAAAACTGGCAGCAATGAAGACTCAGCAGAGCCGAAAAATAAAAATATAATAAAATTACAAATAAATAAAGTAAGGCTATTTGCAAGTCTACTATTCTGGCAATCTTCCCCAAATTTGATATCAATGCCAAAGAAAAAAAACACAGTATTTCAGGGATGTCTCTGCCAGTCCAGTGGTTAAGGCTCCCTGATTTCATTGCAGGGGGCATGGGTTCAATCCCTGGTCAGCAAACTAAGATCCTGCATGCTGTGCAGTGTGGCCAAAAAGGAAAACAAAACAAAACAAAACAAAACAAAACAAAAACTTCTAAGGTTGAATCAATTTGGAACTGGACTTCTCAAACTTGGATACATATCACTCAAAGCATCTTGGTAAAAATGCACATTCTGCCTCTACAGGTCTAGGGTGGAACCTGAGAGCTTACATTTCTCAAGTGGCTTTACTGCTAGCCAGAGGCCAGTGTGGGGGAAATCTGTCCTCCAAGATAAGTTCCACAGAATGGAAGACAAGGCTCAGGAAGTCACAGGCTCTCCTCTCAATGGCCCGCAGGAGAGAAATTGATATTGGTCTTAAAGTGGGTAAGAAATATGCCACCCTGAAATACACAACTTTGGCCAAAGGATCTTTTTGAGTTGTAGGGAATGGATAAATAGGAAGAATGCAAAAAAGAAAGTACCCTCCCCCATTTGCCTAAAGGCAGGCAGTAAATGTTCCTCTGTCAAAGTGTGCCTCCCCTCCTACCAGGGAGGTAAGGTGACTTAATTACCAGACAGAACTCTAAACTCTTATCAGCCCAGAGACAACATAGCAAACTTAACTAAATAATCTTTATCTTCCATTAGTTTCTATATATATGTACCTTCCCACAATTTATTAGCCCTTGAAGCTCAAAATCCTCTTGTCATTTCTCCATAAATGAACTGCCTGTGGTTAAAATGGGTTTCCCAGGTGGTGCAGTGGTAAAGAATTTGCCTGCTAGTGCAGTAGACACAAGAGACTCTGGTTTGATCCCTGTGAGAGGAAGATCCCCAGGAAGAGGAAATGGCCACCCACTCCCAGTATTCTTGCCTGAAAAATTCAATGGACAGAGGAGCCTGGTGGGTTACAGTCCTTGGGATCGCAAAGAGTCTAACATGACTGAGCATACATGCACGTGGTTAAAATGGTATATAAATCTCTGGATCTGACTGCTTTCTAGTTTTCATACCTGTGAGGCATCCCATAGGCATACAAAATAAAAAAATTTTCACCTGTTAATCTGTCTTCTATTGGTTCAATTTGCAGTTTCCTGGCCACTAAACCTTAGAAAGTAGAGGAAAAAGTTTTATTTTCCCCCTCCCTAGGAAGTCTCTCAATACACGAGAAATTGATAAGGAAAAGATAGTAACTGACACTATTGATGAAATATGAACGAAATCAGTGCTCTAAGACAGCACTGTGGAGGTGTCTCATTCTGAAGATTCTAAAGACAAAATTGGCAGTACGTATTATCAAAATAGACTTGGATGTTTTTCCCGTGACCCTTGGACAGGTGTCTATGGATCTACCCCAAACTGGAATAGGAACAAAACATGGTGGGCACAGATGTTCATGGCATCATGGAAGCAAACCCAAGTCCCAGGGCCCCATAAACAGATCAGTGATGCTCCAATCACTGACAGTCACTAGGATACTCAGGGAGCTTTTATATCACGTGGAAAAATGCTTACATACACACACTTTGGAGACAAAGCTTTAATAAAAACAGGACTCAAATACAACATGATCCTAGAAAGGCATAAGCAAAATGGCAGAGAAAAGAAAGAAATTCATGAAAACACTCATAAATCTCAGAAAATTGGAAACATGTAATATTCTTTTACTTTTCTAAATCTTGCCAATTTTTATAACAAGAATGGGTGGGGGGAATATATAGGTCCATTTAAAATCAGATTTCCAGAGGAGACCTGTTTCCTTCTTGAAGATGGAGGAGACATACCTTTCTTTAAGTGCTCCCACTAAGTAAAACTAAAATCCCAGGAAATCATACATTTAAAAAAAGAAAAACACACAGCAGACTATGAAAGGTGGAGAGAGGGAGGCACACCAGCTAGAAACCTTGGAACAGGAGGAAAAACAGTGGTGAGTACCCTCATTTTTCTTTCTGCCTCATGTATCAAATCAGAACTTGAAGCTGAAGGAGCCAGAGACTCCAAAACCCCAATAGGCACAGATAAAAATAAAACCCTAACAAAAGCTTGTTCTCTAAGGCACAGGACTGAGAAAGTAGCTAGACAGACAATACCTGCCCTACTCCAGCCAAGCACCACAGAAAAAACCCTCCAACCTTGCTCATGATAGGAGTGAGTGAGAGTCTAAACTTCCACCCTCATTAGGCTGCAATGAAGGGTCCAAACACCCCCGCTGGGGTGGTCTCAGAGAAGGCCAAGCAGGGACCTGGAACTTCCATCCCTGCTGCTGCTAACAGTCCTCCCCCACTACCACCACTGTATCAGTGGAGACCACACCAGGAACTACCAGCCCCTCTCAGGAGTCCTCTGACTTTGGAGCAATGGAGACAAGTGAAGTGGGGAGCTTGATTTGTTCCCTCACCTGTCAGTAATATGGTAGACTACCTGCTTGTTTTCCCCTCTCCACTTTTAAGAGTTTGTTGTGTTTTTTAAAAATGTATAATTTCCTGGGATTTTAGTTGTACTTAATGGAAGCAATTAAAGAGATGGGAATACCACACCACCTTACTGTCAAATCTGTATGTAGGTCAAGAAGCAACAGTTAGAACTGGACATGGAACAAGAGACTGGTTCAAAATTGGGAAGGGAGTATGTCTTACATGCAGAGTACATCAGACTAAATGCTGGGATGGAGGAATCACAAGCTGTAATCAAGACTGCCAGGAGAAATATCAATAAGCTCAGATATGCAGATGATACCACTCTGAAGGCAGAAGGCAAAGAACTAATGAGCCTCTTGATGAGGATGAAAGAGGAGAGTGAAAAATCTGGCTTAAAACTCAACATTCAAAAAACTAAGATCCTGGCATACAGTCCCATAACTTTCTGGCAAATAGATGGGTAAGAAATAGAAACAGTGGCAGATTTTATTTTCTTGGGCTCTGAAATCACTGCGGACAGTGACTGCCGCCATGAAATTAAAAGACGCTTGTTCCCTGGAAGAAAAGTTATGACAAACCTTGCTGCTGCTGCTGCTAAGTTGCTTCAGTTGTGTCCAGCTCTGTGAGACCCATAGATGGCATATTAAAAAGCAGAGACATCACTTTGCCAACAAAGGTCTATAATCAAAGTTATGGTTTTTCCAGTAGTCATGCAGGGATGTGAGAGTTGGACCAATAAAGAAAGCTGAGAGCCAAGGAATTGATGCTTTTGAACTGTGGTGTTAAGAGAAGACTCTTGAGAGTCACTTGGACTGCAAGAAGATCCAACCAGTAGATCCTAGAGGAAATCAGTCCTGAATATTCATTGGAAGGACTGATGCTGAAGCTGAAGCTCCAATACTTTGGCTACCTGATGTGAAGAGCCAACTCACTGGAAAAGACCCTGATGCTGGGAAAAACTGAAGGCAAAAGAAGAGGGCAGCAGAGGATGAGATAGTTAGACAGCATCACCAACTCAGTGGACATGAATTTGAGCAAACTCCAGGAGACAGTGACGGACCCGGAAGATACATCATAAGAAACTTCTGAAACCTAAAGACAAAATTTTTAAAAATGGGATCTTTCCTATAGGAAGAAAGTCTGAACCAAATCTGATAGCAGATTTCTGGTCAGAAACTGTGCATGAACCGTACTTTTCAAGTGCTGAAAGAGAACTGTCAGTCAACTGCAGATTTTATAACTGATGAAAATATACTTCAGGAGTGAAGGGAAAATCTAGACATTCCCAGAGGAATCAAAAATAGCTACATTTGCCACCAGCAGATTTATCTTAAAAGAATGGCTAAAGAAAATTCCCTAAACAGAAAGGAAACAAGAAAATAATAAAAGGAATTATGGAACATAAGAAAGGAAGAAAATGTTAAGCCAAAATATGAGCAAAGACAATAGGTTTTCCTTCTTCTTTTTAAGTTTACTAAATAATGTTTGACAGTTGAAGCAAAGGTTGTAACACTGTCTAACATAGTTCTAAATATCAGACACGATTCTTAATGTATGCAGAAAAACTATTTAAATCAATTGTATTATAAAATGGGAAGGGTCAAGGGATGTAAAACATTGGGATAACTTACGTATATTACCCAAAGTGAGGCAGGAAGGAAGGGGGCAGGGCACAACCATTAAAAGAATGACACAACCATTAACAACAGAGTAGGATATAGACTGGTTAGAACCAACTACGCCTGGGAGCGTGGAAGATATCCCTTCTGGTGGACTTGAGCCTCATTATACACTCTAGGAACATATTAGTATCTAAATGACACATCCACAGATGCCACGGCAGCTCAGAGGACAACCATAAAAGGCCAAAAAGTGAGTGGTGGCCCAATTCCTGGAATCTCTGCTCCTTCCCCAAATTAGAATAATCTTCCCATTTGTTAGCCTATGAAGTTACCCAGCTAATAAAAAATAACCACTGCCACACCTCAGGGCCACTCCTGCCTTCCCAGACCATACACACTGTGGAGTATTTTCCCCCAGCGCCTCATACTTCCCAAGACCCCGACCTCATGCTCTGGGGCTGCTGCTCTCAACTTTTGAAATGACCCACACTGTCCACAGTGTGTGAAAGTGAAAGTGTTAGTTGCTCAGTAGTCTCTGAATCTTTGTGACCCCACTGTCCATGGAATTCTTGAGGCAAGAATACTGGAGTGAGTAGCCATTCCCTTCTCCAGGGGATGTTCTCAATCCAGGGATGAAACTGGGTCTTCCACACTGCAGGTGGATTCTTTACCACCTGAGCTACCAAGGAAGCCCATCTACAGAGTGTGTATTTCTCTAAACTTGCTTCCACTTTACTATGGTCTGCTAGTGAATTCCCTCCTGCACAAAGCCAATGACCCTCACTTGGTGGACTGTCCCAGGGAATCATTCAAGACCTAGGACATGACCATCCTCTCACGTGTGCCACATTTTTTCTGCAACACTATCACTAAAAAGTTATATGACAAAAATTCTTTGCTTGATCAAACTTTAGTCAAGCTCCTGAACCTTCCCCTATGCCCTCTGTGCACTTCCTCATAAAACCAAATTTCAGCATTAAGTCAGTTTAACCAGCGACTAAGCATAGCATAGCATAGCAGTTTAACCAGAATCTTCTGTCTTCAACAACTGATTGGGTTCCTCATCCCTTATCATACCCTAGGTCATGTCTGATCACCCTGGTCCAGGGGTCCCCAATCCCTGGGTCATGTACTGGGACCCATCTGTGGCTTGTTAGATAAACCAGGCCACACAGCAAGGGGTGAGTGGTGGACAAGAGAGCAAAGCTTCATCAGTATTTACAGATGCTCCCCCTCACTCACATTACTGCCTGAACTCTGTCTCCTATCAGATCAGTGGCAACATTAGACTCTCATAGGAGTTTGAAGCCTACACTGAACTGAGGAGGTACTCCATGTCCAAGGTCAGAAGCAGCGGCTGTGCTTCACTACAGCGGCCTTGAGCAGATACCCCACGTCCAAGGTCAGAGAAACCCCAGCAAGACGCTACGGCGCTGGAGCGGCGGCTGCGTGGTGCTCAAGCAGCTGTGAGAAGATACCCCAAACCCAAGGGCAAAGGAGATGCCCCAGCCAGACGGCAGAAGGGGTGAATTCGCATTCAGAATCAAACCCCACTCCTGCCAGAGACGCTCAGAGGGCTCAAACCAACCTTGTGCACACCAAGACCCAAGGACACCACAGAGACTGAGACAGAACTGTTTTGAGTGTCTCCTGGTGATTGCAGCCATGAAATTAAAATATGCTTACTCCTTGGAAGGAAAGTTATGAACAACCTAGACAGCATATTAAAAAGCAGAGACATTACTTTGTCAACAAAGGTCTGTCTAGTCAAGGCTATGGTTTTTCCAGCAGTCATGTATGGATGTGAGAGCTGGACTATAAAGAAAGCTGAGTGCTGAAGAATTGATGCTTTTGAACTGTGGTGTTGGAGAAGACTCTTGAGAGTCCCTTGGACTGCAAGGAGATCCAACCGGTCCATCCTAAAGGAGATCAGTCCTGGGTGTTCATTGGAAGGACTGATGTTGAAGCTGAAACTCCAATACTTTGGCCACCTGATGCAAAGAGCTGACTCATTTGAAAAGATCCTGATGCTGGGAAAGATTGAGAACAGGAGGACAAGGGGACGAGAGAGGATGAGATGGTTGGATGGCATCACTGACTCAATGGACATGGGTTTGGGTAGACTCCTGCAGTTGGTGATGGACAGAGAGGCCTGGCGTGCTGCGGTTCATGGGGTTGCAGAGTTGGACACGACTGAGCAACTGAACTGAACTGAACTGATTGACTGTGGAGGTACAGGTCAGCAGTGGACTGCCATAGGGACAGGGCCTCTGGGAGCAGCAGACTTGGGTATGGCATAAGTCCTCTTGGAGGAGGTCGCCATTAACCCCACCACAGAGCTGCCAGAACTTACATAGGACTGGGAGACTCTTGGAGAGCACAAACAGAACCTTGTGTGCACCAGGACCCAGGAGAAAGGATCAGTGACGCCACAAGAGACTGACCCAGACGTGCCCGGGAGTGTCTAGGAGTCTCCAGTGGAGGTGTGGGTTGGTGTTGGCCTGCTGCAGGGTTTGAGGCAGTTAGTATGGCAGCACTTACATGGGATCTTTTGAAGGAGATCATTACCTTCATTACCTCCACCACAGTTTGGGCCCAGGTAAACAGCAGGGAGGGAACACAGCTCCACCCATCAATAGAAAATTGGATTAAAGATTTATTGAGCATGGCCCTGCCCATCAGAACAAGACCTAGTTTCCCCCTAAGTCCGTCTCTCCCATCAGGAAGCTTTCATAAGCCTCTTATCCTTCTCCACCAGAGGGCAGACAGACTGAAAACCACAATCACAGAAAACTAGCCAGTCTGATCACATGGACCACAGCCTTGTCTAACTCAATGAAACTATGAGCCATGCCATGTAGGGCCAAGATGGACAGGTCATGGTGGAGAGTTCTGACAAAATGTGGTCCACTGGAGAAGGGAATGGCAAACCACATCTTGCCATTGAGAACCCCATGAACAGTATGAGAAGGCAAAAAGATAGGGCACTGAAAGATGAACTCCCCAGGCTGGTAGGTGCCCAATATGCTACAGGAGATCAGTAGAGAAATAACTCCAGAAAGAATGAAGAGATGGAGCCAAAGCAAAAACAATACCCAGCTGTGGATGTGATGGGTGACAGAAGCACAGTTCGATGCTGTAAAGAGCAATATTGCATAGGAACCTGGAACATTAGGTTCACAAATTAAGGTAAATTGGAAGTGGTCAAACAGGAGACGGCAAGAGTGAACGTCAACATTTTAGGACTCAGCGAACTAAGATGGACTGGAATAGGTGAATTTAACTCAGATAACCATTATATCTACTATTGTGGGCAAGAATCCCTTAAAGAAATGGAGTAGCCATCATAGTCAACAAAGGAGTCTGAAATGCAGTACTTGGATGCAATCTCAAAAACAAAATGATCTCTGTTTGTTTCTAAGGCAAACCATTCAATATCATGGTAATCCAAGTCTATGGCCCAACCAGTAATGCTGAAGAAGCTGAAGTTAAATGGTTCTATGAAGACTTACAAGATCTTCTGAACTAACACCAAAAAAAGATGTCCTTTTCATTTTAGGGGACTGGAATGCAAAAGCAGGAAGACAAGAAACATTTGGAATAACAGGCAAATTTGGCCTTGGAGTACAAAATGAAGCAGGGCAAAGGCTAATAAGAAGACTACATATAGAAATCACCAGATGGTCAATACCAAAATCAGATTGATTATATTCTTTGCAGCCAAAGACTGAGAAGCTCTATACAGTCAGCAAAAGCAAGACCAGGAGCTTAGTTCACGAACTCTTATTGACAACTTCAGACTTAAACTGAAGAAAGTGGGGAAAACCACTAGACCATTCAGGTATGACCTAAATCAAATCTCTTAACGATTATACAGCGGAAGTGAGAAATAGTTTCAAGGGATTAGATCTGATAGAGTGCCTGATGAACTATGGACGGAGGTTCATGACATTGTACAGAAGACAGGGATCAAGACCATCCCCAAGAAAAAGAAATGCAAAAAAGCAAAATGGCTGTCTGCAAAGGACTTACAAACAGCTGAGAAAAAAAGAGAAGCTAAAGGCAAAGGAGAAAAGGAAAGATATATCCATCTGAATGCAGAGTTCCAAGAACAGTAAAGAGAGGTAAGAAAGCCTTCCTCAGTGATCAATGCAAAGAAATAGAGGAAAACATAGAATGGGATGGACTAGAGATCTCTTCAAGAATATTAGAGATCCAAGGGAACACTTCATGCAAAGATGGGCACAATAAAGGACAGAAATGGTATGGACATAACAGAAGCAGAAGATATTACGAAGAGGTGGCAAGAATACACAGAACTATACAAAAAAGATCTTAATGACCCAGATAACCATGATGCTGTGATCACTCACCTAGACCCAGACATCCTGGAATGCGAAATCAAGCGGGCCTTCACTACAAACAAAGCTAGTGGAGGTGATGGAATTTCAGCTGAGCTATTTCAAATCCTAAAAGATGATGCTGTTCAAGTGCTGCACTCCATATGGCAGCAAATTTGGAAAACTCAGCAGTGGCCATTGGACTGGAAAAGGTTAGTTTTCATTCCAATCCCAAAGAAAGGCAATGCCAAAGAATGCTCAAAGCACCGCAAAACTGCAGTCATCTCACACACTAGCAAAGTAATGCTCAAAATTCTCCAAGCCAAGCTTCAATAGTACGTGAACCACGAACTTCCAGATGTTCAAGCTGGATTTAAAAAAGGTAGAGGAACCAGAAACCAAATTGCCAACATCCTCTGGATCACAGAAAAAGCAAGACAGTTCCAGAAAAACATCTACTTCTGCTTTATTGACTATGCCAAAGCCTTTGACTGTGTGGATCACAATAAACTGTGGAAAATTCTGAAAGAGATGGGAATACCAGACCACCTTACCTGCTTCATGAGAAATTTGTTTGCAGGTCAAGAAACAACAGTTAGAACTAGACATGGAACAACAGACTGGTTCCAAAGGGATCAGTCTTGGGAAAGGAGTAAGTCAAGGCTGTATAATGTCACCCTGCTTATTTAACTTCTATGTAGAGTACATCATGTGAAATGCGAGGCTGGAAGAAGCACAAGCTGGAATCAAGATTGCCGGGAGAAATATCAATAACCTCAGATATGGAGATGACACCACCCTTATGCCAGAAAGTGAAGAACTAAAGAACCTCTAGATGAAAGTGAAAGAGGACAGTGAAAAAGTTGGCTTAAAACTCAACATTCAAAAGACAAAGATCATGGCATCCAGTCCCATCATGTCATGGCAAATAGATGGGGAAACAATGGAAATAGTGAGACTTTATTTTTTTGGGCTCCAAAATCACTGCAAGATGGTGACTGTGGCCATGAAATTAAAAGACACTTGCTCCTTGGAAGAAAAGCTATGTCCAACCTAGATAGCATGTTAAAAAGCAGAGACATTAATTTGCCAACAAAAGTCCACCCAGTGAAAGCTATGGTTTTTCCGGTGGTCAGGTATGGATGTGAGAGTTGGACTGTAAAGAAAGCTGAGTGCCAAAGAATTGATGCTTTTGAACTGTGATGATGGAGAAGACTCTTGAGAGAGTTCCTCGTTCTGCAAGGAGATCAAAGTAGTCAATCCTAAAGAAATTCAACCCTGAATATTCACTGGAATGACTGATGCTGAAGCTGAAGCCCGAATACTTTCGCTACGTGATGGGAAGAACTGACTCATTTGAAAAGACCCTGATGCTGGGAAAGATAGAAGGCGGGAGGAGAAGGGGATGGCAGAGGATGAGATGGTTGCATGGCATCACTGACTTGATGGACATGAGTTTGAGCAAGCTCTCAGAGTTGGTAATGGACAAGGAAGCCTGGCAAGCTGCAGTCCATGGGGTTGCAAAGAGTCAGACAGAACCAAGCTACTGAATCAAATTGAGCAATAAAGATCCAGTAAAGTCAAAAAAACAAAAAAGCAATTTTTAAAAAAAAAGAAAAGAAGCATGAATACAGAAGAACTCAATAGCACCATCAAAAATAAGATCTAAGCAACATTTATAGACTACTTCACTCAACAACTGCAGAATTTTTTTAATTCAAATGCTTACAGAATACAAACAAGACAACCCTATACTGGCTTATCAAAATCCTGGAAGAAGAGGAGAGACTCCCAACAAATTTGAAATCATACAATATGTTCTCTGAAAACAATGAAATTGAACTAGAAATCAATAGTAGAAAGATAACTGGAAAATTTTCAAATCTTTGGAAACTGAACACCACACTTATAAAATATGGTGAAGAATAAGGCTCAAGAAGATTTAAAAATATACTAAAGTGATTGATAATAAAACAAAACCACACTGTACTACAATCTGTGGGATGCTGTTAAAGCAGGATAGCATGAAAATGCTTATATAAGAAATGCTTACATTTGGGAACTTCCGTGGTAGTTTACCAGTTAAGAACCTTGTTTCCAATGAAGGAGACACAGGTTTGGTACCAGGTTAGGGAACTAAGATTCCACATGCCTTGGGGCCAACTGAGCCCACATACATTAGAGCATGTGTGCCATAACTAAAGCTTTTGCACTGCAGTGTAGGTTGCATGGTGGAACTAAAATCCGATGCAGCCAAATAAATAGATAAATATTTTTTTAAAAGAAAAACAAACATACATGTTACACAACTCATCCACTGTGAAATAGATAGTATGAACAGTCCTATAACCATTAAGGGAGTTGAATCCATAATTAAAATACCACACACCCCCCACTCCACACTCAAACCTCTATAGTTTGTGTAGTTTCCCTAAAGAATCCTACCAAACATTCAAAGAATGAACACTAATTCTACACAATCTCTTTTAGAAAACAAGAAGACGGGACACTTTCCAATTAATCTTCAGAAGCTAGTATTACCCTGGCCAATTTAGGCAAAGACAGTAAAGAAAACAAACAAAAACCACTGACAGACATCTCTCATGAATAAAGAATAAAAAATCCTTAATGACATAATAGCAAATAAAATTCAGCAATATATAAAGAGAATTTCACACCAAGAAGGCATGAATCACAAGAAGGCATTTATTCCAAGGATGAAAGGCTGGTTCAAATTCAAAAGTCAATCAATATGATCCACAATATTAACAGTCTAAAGAAAATTCACATGATCATATCAACTGATAAAGGAAAGGTTTTGACAAATTCAACAATCACACACAATAAAAACTCCAGAAAAACAGGAATTAAGAAACTTACACAACTTGATAAAGAGAATTTATTTAAATTTTGCAACTAACATGCTTAACTGTGAAAGACTAAATGCTTTCCCCCTAAGATGGGGAATAGGGCAAGGACGGAGGTTTGCTCCCACCCCTGCTATTCAACATTATGCTGGAAGTTCTATCCAGTGGAATAGGGCAAGAGAAGCTTGCCCTATTAGAAACTAAAAAGAAAGAAATAAAACTGCCCTTATTTGCAGATGACATAATTGTCTACACAGAAAATCCAGGACTGCTTAAAATTAAAAACAAAAACCACACCAAAACCCTTCTTAAACCATTCCAGCATGGTCTCAGAATACAAAATAAACTTACAAGAATCAAGTATGTTTCTTATTCTATAAATAAATGTGTTGTCACCACAATTTTAAATATATTATAATTTACAACTGCTGATAAAGTGAAGTACCTAGCTCTAAATCTAACAAAACAAGTACAAAATGTATATGCTAAGAATTTATATAAGTGATGAAATAAATTTTAAAAAAAGTAAATGAAGAACCATATTGCATTCACAGATTAGAAGACTCAGATGATAAAAATGCCAGTGTTCCCCAAATTGATATACAGGTTGGTTTAACAAAATCCTATCAAAATCTCAGTAAGATCCTTTGTAATTTTATTCTAAATTTTATTCTAAAATTTACAGAGAAAGGAATTAAAATAGCTAAAATCAAAGGGATTAAAATAGCTAAAATAATTTTGAAAAAAAAAGAATAAAATAAAGTAAAAGACTCAATCTACCCAACTTTTAAGACTTAGCATATAGCTACAGTAATCAAACTTGTATAGTACTAACAGAGAAAGAGACAAAGATCAATGGAACAGAATAGAGAACCAAGGAAAAGACTCACACAAATATGCTCAACAGCTTTTTGACAAGGGAACAAAAGCAATTCAGTAGAGGAGAGACAGCCTTTTCAACAGATGGCATTGGAGCAAGTGGCAAAAAACATCCACTGGCAAAAAATATGAACCTTGACCTCAGTCTCACATTTACACAAAATTAGAGGTCATGGACTTAAATGTAAATGGATCACAGATCATGGATTAAATGAACTCAAATGTAAAATGTGAAACTATCTCACTTTTAGGAAAAAATAGGAGAAAATCTTTGGGATCTAATACTAAGCAAAGAGTTCTTAGACTTTATACCAAAAGCCTGATACTTAAAAGGAAAAATTAACAACCTGGACTTAATCCAGATTTAACACTTTTGTTCTGTTAAAAACTCTGTTAAAGGGATGGAAAGACAAGTTTCAGAGTAAGAGGAAAAATCTGCAGAACACATATCCAACAAAGGACAAGTATCTGGAATATATATTGAGTTCTTAAAACAATAGTAAAAAAGTAAATGGTCCAATTAGAACCATGGGCAAAAGTCATAAAGAAACATTTCACCTGAGAGGATATTCAGACAGTGGAGAAGCATATGAAAAGATGTCCAACTTTATCAGCCATGAGGGAAATGCAAATTTAAACCACAGTGAGATATCACTTATTTGAATGGCTTAAAAAAAAAAGTAACAACAACAAAGGGTGAGAGGATGTGGACAGTGTAGTTTAGTCATACGTAGCTCACAGGAACGCAAAATGGAACAGTTACTCTCGAAAAGGAAGTTACTCTGGAAAATAAAAGCTTCCCTACAAAACTAAATATGCACTTCCCAGTCAACTTAACAACTGCATGCCCGAGCATTTATCCCAAAGAAATAAAGACTGACATTCACACAAAACCTGTATGCAAATGTTCACAGCAGCTTTATGCAAAATGGCCCCTGTGGGGAGAGAGCAAATTAGCCAGGATGGCTGTGTTCAGGCTCTCTCACCCCACATTTTGTAAATAATGACTATGAACAGCTGAAATCATTTCTAGCACTGCACATGCACTCATGAGGTACTCCCTTGGTCACGGGCTACTTTGTGGGGTATCCCTGTATGAGCTCACCATGAAAAACTCTGGCTGCTGCTACATTGGGGCTATGTTGGAAGAACATCATGATTATGCTATGTGAGGTTATATCACGGCTTGTTATGGCTACATTATGATTACCTTGTGGCTGCTGCTATGGCTGCCACGTCAGCCAGGAGAGACGCTGTATTGTGGCTTCTATGCCAGCCAGGAGAGAATAAACATGTCTGTAGTCCCTACGGCTCTTCAAGTCTTCCTCTAGCCTCTTAGCTCATGCCTTGCCTACCCTGAGTTCAGCGAACAGTGTGGACAGTGTGAAAAGCGAGACAACTGGCACTGTGAGCAGATTCAGCAAGACAGCCCCAACTAGAAACAACCACGATGTCCTTCAATGGGTAACTGGTTAAACAAACTGTAGTATAGCCACACCAAGACATTCTACCCAGCACTAAAAAAGGAACAGATTACTGATGCATGCAAAACCCTGGCTGAAGCTCCACAAAATCATGCTGTAAATTCCCAAATGTTACATACTGTATGAATCCATTCATATAATTTTCTTAAATGACAACATTACAGAGATATAAAACAAGTTAATAGTTGTCAGAGAAAGATGAGAGCATGGTGTAAAAGAGAAGTGAGTTTGGCTATAAAAGGCAAAATGAAGGATTCTCCAATGAAGCAAATGACCTGTACCTTGTATGTATCCATGTCAATTTGCTAGTTGTGACATTGTATATTTTCACAAGATGTCCATTTAGGAATTTCCCACAGTTTGTTATGATCCACACAGTCAAAGGCTTTAGCATAGTCAATGAAACAGAGGTAGAGGTTTTTCGGGAATTCCCTTGCTTGTTCTATGATCCAATGGATGCTGGCAATTTTGTCTCCAGTTCCTCTGCCTTTTCTAAATCCAGCTTGTACATCTGGAAATTCTTGGTTCATGTACTGTTGAAGCCTAGCTTGAAGGATTTTGAGCATTACCTTACTAACATGTGAAATATGGGAGAAATATCAATAACCCAGATATGCAAATGACACCACCCTAATGGCAGAAAGCATAAAGGAACTAAAGAGCCTCTTGATGAAGGTGAAAGAGGAAAGTGAAAAAGTTGGCTTAAAACTCAACATTCAAAAAACTAAGATCATGGCATCCAATCCCATCACTTCATGGCAAATAGGGAGACAATGGAAACAATGACAGACTTTATTTTCCTGGGCTCCAAGGTCACTGTGAATGGTGACTGCAGCCATGAAATGAAAAGACACTCGGTCCTTGAAAGCAAAGCTATGACAAACACAGACAGCATATTGAAAAGCAGAGACATCACTTTTGGCGACAAAGTTCCGTATAGTCAAAGCTATGGTTTTCCCAGCAGTCATGTATGGATGGATGTGAGTTGGACCATAAAGAAAGCTAAGTGCTGAAGAACTGATGCTTTCAAACTGTGGTGAGAGAGAAGACTCTTGAGAGTCTCTTAGACTGTAAGGAGATCAAACCAGTCAATCCTAAAGTTCTGAATATTCACTGGAAGGACTGATGCTGAAGCTGAAGCTCCAAAACTCTGGTTACCTAATGCGAAGAGCGGACTCACTGGAAAAGACCCTGATGCTGGGAAAGACTGACGGCAGGAGGAGAAGGGGGTCGATAAGAGGATGAAATGGTTGGATGGCATCACTGACTCAATGGACAACAGTTTGAGCAAACTCCAGGAAATGGTGAAGGCAGGGAAGCCTGGCATGTTGCAGTCCATAGGGTCACAAAAGGTCAGACACCACTTAGTGACTGAACAATAACAAATATTACTTAGTATAAAAGTATAAGCAATCTTATACTTAGTATAAAAGTATAAGGGATCTCTTGTGAGTACAAGAGATTCAACTTCATGTAAATTGAACTATATGTGAATTTACAGTTATGTAAAAAAATTTAAAATAGATAAATTTCATGTGCACCCATGATCACAGAACAACATTACTCACAATAACCAAAAGGTCAAAGCAACCTAAGTGTCCATCAATGAATGAACAGATAGACAAAATGCATTATATACATAGCAGGGAATACTATTCAGCCTTAAAAAGGAAGGAGAATCTGCATATGTTACTTCAAGGATGAACCTTGAGGTCATTATGCTTAATGAAATAAGCCAGTCATGAAAAGAAAAATGCTGTATGATTCCACTTACAGGAGCTATCTAGAGTAGTCAAGTCATAGAATAAGAATGGTGGCTTCAAGAGGCTGGGGGGTATGAAAATGGAGGGAATTACTTAATTTGTGAGGAATTTCAACTTGGGCAGATGGAGAAGGAAATGACAACCCACTCCAGTATTCTTGCCTGGAGAATCCCATGGACAGAGGAGCCTGGCAGGCTACAGTCCACAGGATTGCAAGAGTCAGACATGACTTAGAGACTAAGCCACCACCACCACCAGATGAAAAAACACTAAGAGACTGGAGCCACAACAATATCAATATGCTTAATATTACTGAACACTTAAAGACACTATATTAAAAATGGTTAAGATAGTATATTTTATGTTATGCCTAGACTACCATACATTTTTTAAAACCAAAAAAGAAAAAAAGGTTTTCATGATGGTGATTTCTAGTTCACTAGGCAGCAACTATCTTCAACAGAGTGATAAAACAACACTGAATACCAAAGTATACATCTTTCTTTCACAAGATGCATATCAAAGCTCATTAGATATTAAATTTACAGTATCTCCCTGTGTGTCACACTAATCAAAGATACATCAATTTTTAGTAAGAAATGAGTTTCATCTCCTTTGGGTCATGTACATTCAACAGCCATCACAGTACATGATAGATACTGAAACACATGTGCCAAGCACTAAGGCTCATGAGTGATTGCTCCAGAAATCACTCACCGGGGGTAGCTGGAAGGTAGTCACCTGCTGTGCGTCCCTCAAACTCGCTTCCTGAAGAATGGAAGTGTCTTGCAGAACTGAAAGAGATCAGAAAAGAATCCCATAAAAATCCAAATCTCTTTTCTCACCTGAAGAAAGAGGATCACCAGATGATGTACGTAAAAAGCACTTGCAAACCGTAAGGACTTCTATTGCTTTGCTTTCAGACATGTCAATGTGGGCTTTAACACGGAATGCCTGGGTTCCAGTTGGCTCTGCCACCAACCAGCTACGTGACTCCCATGTCCAGGGACCTCAGCTCTATCATCCATAATATGAGGGAAATAAAGGTTAAAACTCCACAGAGTAAAAGGTCACTAAGAGTTGTTGGCAACAAAGATTTTGTGGGACTCTAGTGTCATGTAAATTTATACATTTATAAGTTTATAAATTGCAAAGCTCCTTAAGGAAGCCTATCTTTCTTATCTCTATTAGATGTTCCTGGAAGAGTACTTAGCACAGTGCCCTAACCACTAATCACACAGAAAATGCAGAGTGTAGCATTGGGATCATCTCACTCTCCCTTATCCTGGGCTACAAAGAGCCTCTGCTATATTCTCATGTGATTTCTCTCCCCTGACAAGCTCCTGCTCGGGCTTCTGCAAGAAGTGAGTCATATGCCTGGCTTATTGTGCATTCATGTCAAATGACCTGTGTTTCAAAAAGTGCTCCTTTCATAGAATAAACTTGGAAGGATGAACTATCATCTCTCAGTTTAGAGAAAATTCAGGAGATTAACACCAGCTCATAATGCAAAATCAGTACCAAATAGAAGCCATTGCTCCTCACCTTTCACACTTGGGAAGCAAAGCTTTCTGCAAACAGGGGCAGGTGTGGTTACTTGGAACAAGAGCCTAAGACAGGAGCCAGCTCAGCCAGCAGTGACATTTGGGGAGCAGTTCCCTATGGGAGGCAGCCTCATCACCCTGCTGCCAGAAGCTCAGGGTTGGTGTGCATGGATTTGAGGAAGGGATTTTTTTAAAAAATAATATTTGGCTGTGCCAGGTCTTAGCTGTGGCACTCTGGATCGTTTATCTTTGTTGTAGCATGCTGGATCTTTAGTTGTGGCATGCAAACTCTTAGTTGCAACATGTGGGATCTAGTTCTCTGACCAGGAATCAAACTTGAGCCACATCATAGAGTATAGAGCATAGAGCACAGGGACCCGGGAAGTCCCTTGAAGAAGGGATGTTTTAATTCTGCTCTCATACCTACCACCTTCTGAGGGATAAAACACAGCCCTACCCTACCTTTCAGCATGATAAATGAACATACCAGTACTTTGAGGATTACTTTGAAAAGCTTTCAGCCTCTAAATAAAAACTATATTTTGGGGAAAATCTTCAAGATTAATAACTATATGGTTTTTAATGGAAATTCTTCCCAGTGATCAATCACCTGAACATTTAAGGTATTGCTCATAGCTAACTCTCATCATACTTTCTTCGTCCATTTATTATTACTGCTCAGGGAAATGGCAGCACTGACCTTTTGACACACAGTAGCTGGCTTATCTCAGAACTCTACCCGGAAGTGAGTAGGCTGACACAGTTCCTTTAAGACTCTCTCATAGCTTACAGAACCTGTAGAACCCAGGCTGTTGGCACGGGCATGCATACTAGGTAACTTCAGTCATGTCTGACTCTTTGCCACCTTATGGGCTATAGGCCACCAAGCTCCTCTGTCCATGGGAATCTCCAGGCAAGAATATTGGAGTGGGTTGCCATTTTCTCCTCCAGGGGATCTTCCCAACCCAGGGATTGAACCTGCATCTCTTGGGTCTCCTGCATTGGCAGGTGGGTTCTTTACCACTAGTGCCACCTGGGAAGCATTGTTTATTTGGGCAAATGGTTGTTTCTCATGCCTGAGGTTGTGGGCTGAATTGCATCTCTGCTGAATTCATATTAAAAGTCCCAACTCTCAATACCTCAGAATGGGAATATATTTGGACATAGGATTTTTCAAGCAGTAATTAAATTAAAATGAGGTAATGGGAGTGAGCCCTAATCCAATATGCCTGATGCTCTCATAAGAGATTAAGACACAGACATACATAACGAAAACCATGTTAGGACACAGAAATGTCTGTTGTTTCAGCTGCCCAGTCTGTGGGACTGTATTATAGAAGCCCAAACAAACTAGCACATCTGTCTTGACTTTTAAGCAAGGAAAGGCTGGCGTTTTATTTGATTTGTATAAAAATCAGTGTAGTTTCACACATAAAGAAATGTAACTTTTCTACACTCCGAAGTTTACTACAGTAAGGACAACTTCTGTGAATCACCAATAATGGATTTCTGGTCTCCTTATACTTTCTTCTGCCATCTATAACTATAGTACAAAGTGATAAGTCCACCGGAGCTAACCCTCACACCATACAGGTCACTTCCTTCAACGCGAGAGGACCAAATTTTTTCCATGGTGATTACAACTAAAAATCATGGGCAGGGGACTTCTCTGGTGGTCCAGTGTTTATGACTCCATGCTCCCAATCTAGGGGCTCAGATTCAATCCCTGATTAGAGAACTAGATCCCACATGCTACACGGTGCAGCAAAAAAAAAAAAATCTTAAACAAAAAAACCCCCTGGACTTTCCTGGTGGCTCAGAGGCAAAGAATCCGTCTGCCAATGCAGGAGACACAGGTTCAATCCCTGGTCTAGGAAGATTCCACAAGTCTTGGAGCAACTAAGTCTGTGCACCACAACTATTGAGCCTGTGCTCTAGAGTCTGCGAACTACAACTACTGAACTCATGTGCTGCAACTGGGGTCTGGGCTCTGCATGAAAAGCCCATGCACTGCAACTGGAGAGAAACCCTCACAGCAACAAAGACGTGGCACAGACAAAAAGAAATAAGTAAAATTAAATTAAAAAACAAAAAACCTAGGAGTTTGCATGCCACAACTAAGAGTGTGAACTCCACAGTGCAGTAAAAAAAAAATTCATGGGCAACTCAGGCCCCCTATTCAGTATTTTATGGGTAGCCAGGAATACCTCATCTTATTGCACTTTGCAGATATGTGTTTTAAAAAGTGAAGATTTCTGGCAACTCTGCATCAAAGCAATCCAATTCCCAACAGCATTTGCTTACTTCATGTTTCTGTGTCACATTTTGAGAGTTCTCAAATATTTCAAACTTTTTCATGATTATCATATTTGTCACAGTGACCTGTGATCAGTGATCTTTGATGTTACTACTGTAACTGTTTTTGGGTACCATAAACTAGGCCCACATAAGACAGCAAATTTAACAGGTAAACGTGTGTGTTGTGTTGGCTCCCTCATTTCTCTCCCTCTTCTTGGACCTCTATGTTGTAAGACCCAACAATACTGAAATAAGGCCAATGAATAATCCTACAATGGCTTCTAAGTGTCCAAATGAAAGGAAGAGTCACATATGTCTCCCATTAAAAGATTTAAAACAGTGAGGAAGGCATATCAAAAGCTGAAACAGACTGAAGGACTTCCCTTTTGTGGCCCAGTGGCTAAGACTGCACTCCCAGTGCAGGGGGCCTGGGTTCAATCCCTGGTCAGGGAACTAGATCCCACATGTAGCAACTAAGAGTTTGCAAGCAGCAATTAAAGATTCTGCATGCCACCAGCCAAATAAATAAATATTAAAAATAAAAAAAGCTGAGGCAGGCTAAAAGCTAGGCCTCTTGCATCAAACAGCCAAGCTGTGAATGCAAACAAAAAGTTATTGCAAGAAATTAAAAGTGCTGCTCCAACGAACACACAAGAAAGTGCAATAGCCTTATTGCTGATACAGTGGAAGTTTTAGCAGTCTGGATAGATCAAATAAGCCACAACATTCCCTTAAGCCAAAACCTAATCCAGAACAAGGCCGTAGTTCTTTTTATTCTACAAAGGCTGAGAGGTAAAAAAAAGCCATAAATAAAATGTTTGAAACTAGCAGATGCTGGTTCACAAGGTTCAAGGAAGAAATCTCTTCTCCATAATATAAAAGTGCAAGGTGAAGCAACAGGTTATCCAGAAGGTCAAGTTAAGATCATTAACGATGCTGCCTACACTGTACAACAGATTTTCAGTGTGAATAAAGCAGCCTTATATTAGAAGATGCCACATAGGACTTTCATAGCTACTGAAAAGGCAATGCCTGGCTTCAAAGCTTTAAAGAACAGGCTGACTCTCTTTGTTAGGCACTAATGCAGCTGGTGACTGTAAGTTGAAACCAATGCTCATTTACCATTCCTAAACTCCTAGGACCCTGAAGAATTATGCTAAAGCCACTCCGCCTGTGCTCTATAAATGGAACAAAGCCTAGATGACAGCACATCTGGTTACAACATGGTTCACTGAATATTTTAAGCCCCACTGTTGAGACTTACTGCTCAGAAAAAAAAGATTCCTTTCAAAATAGTACTGCTTTTTGAATAGTCACCCAAGAGATCTCTGATGGAGATGTACAAGATTAATGTTGTTTTCATGCCTACTAACACAACATCCATTCTGAAGCTCATAGATCAAAGAGTAGTTTCAAGTCTTATTATTTAAGGTAAGAAATACATTTCACAAAGCTATAGCTGCCGTACACAGTGATTCTTCTGATGGATCTGGACAAAGTAAACTGAAAATCTCCTGGAAGGGATTCACTGTTCTAGATGCCATTAAGAACATTCACGAGAACATTTCTGGTGGTCTAGCAGTTAGGGGCTTCCCACATAGCTTAGTCGGCAGAGAATCTGTAATGCAGGAGACCCGGGTTCTATCCTTGGATCGGGAAGATCCCCTGGAGAAGGAAATGGCAACCCATTCCAATATTCTTGCCTGGAGAATCCCATGGACAAAGAAGTCTGGCAGGCTACAGTCCATGGGGTCGTTAAGAGTTGGACACAACCTAGCGACTAAACCACCTCTACCAGCGGTTAGGACTCAGCGCTTTCACTGCCAGGGCTCAGGTTCAACAGCAGGTCGGGGAACAAAGATCCCACAAGCCAGCATGGCCAGAAAAAAAAAAAAAAAACACTCATGGGAAGATACCAAAATATCAACATCAACACAACAGGAGTTTGAAAGAAGTTGACACCAATCCTCATGGATGACTTCGAGTGGTTCAAGGCTTCAGTGGAAGAAGAGATGGCAGATGTGGTAGAAACAGCAAAGAATCAGAATTAGAAGTGGAGCTTGAAGATGTGACTGAACTGCAAAAATCTTATGATAAAACTTGAAGAGTTGCTTCTTATGGATGAGTAGAGAACGCAGTTTCTTGAAATGACATCTACTCCTGGTGAATACGCTGTGAAGACTGGTGAAATGGCAACAAAAGCTTTAGAATATTACATGAACTCAATTGATACAGCAATGACAGATTGAGAGGACTGATTCTATTTTAAAAAGAAAGAAGTTCTGTGGACAAAATGCTATGAATCAGCATTATATACTATAGGAAAATCATTCCTGAAAGGAACGATTCAATCGATGAGGCAAAAGTTAATTACCATTTTAAGACACTGCCAGTTACCCCAACCTTCAGCAACCTTCAGCAACTGCCATTTTGATGAGTCAGCAGCCACCAACACGGAGGCAAGACCTTTTATCAGCAAAAAGATCTCAACTTGCTGAAGGCTCACACAATGGTTAACAATAAAATATTTTCAGTTAAAATAAGTACAATTTTTTGAGACATAAATGCTATTGTGCACATAACAAACTACAGCGTAAATAAAAATTTCTGATGTACCGGAAAACCACAAGTTCAAGTCATTCGCTTTATTGAGATTATCTCCACTGGACAGACTAGGACACTGAGGCTTGCAGAGTTTAGAAGCATGACCTGGGTCACAGCTGGAGGATTAAAAGCCAAGTATATCTGCTGTCAAAGCCAACTGCTTGTGGCCATTAGTGCACTTTGTACAGACATGGCTAGCCACCATTCAAGCCGCAAGTCCTGGCGATATCACTCTGTTCCCTAGGAGGCATTTTTATATCTTCTTTCAACATTATAAAATCTTGAGAGCAGAAGTTATTTAGCTGAGAAAAGAGATGTTCAGAGAGATAAGAGGACATGGCTATACTCAGCTCCCCACGCAGGCCCTATTTGGACAGTGATGGTGCCCAGCTGTCTCCAAACCAACAAAACAAACTCAGAGATGCGCCCTCAAAGCAGCAACATGATGCAGCCTCAAAAAACACCTACTCACAGTAGAGGTCCCTCCGGGCAGCCCTGGCACCATGAAGAGGACACTCTCATGAGATTCGCATTGAATTGCTCTAGGGAAGGACCAGACCCTGAAAAAGGTTCAGAGCCACTCAGGGAGCAGGAGAGAACCAAAACGTCAAGAGCTACTTCCCAGCGCACAGGGCCAGGTACAGACGCCCTCCCCCACTCCCATGGGTGCCCTACCTGGGTCCCCGCTGAGCTGGCCTGAGAGCCTGCTTGGAAGCCCAGGGCTCTGAGCCAGAGCTACGGGCTGGGCATCCTGGCTCTTTGCAAGGTCACTGTGGGGCTCTGCTGGCAGCTGCTCTTGCTCTTGGTCTGGAGGGCTGTCCCCATCGTCAATCACCACAGGGTCTTCACAGTGCTTGAGCTGCAACCCAGAGAGGGCTCTTTAGAGCTCGGTGGAGAAGTCCCTGGCCAGATGAGGACCAGCAATTGTGCCAGGGACTGGGCAAATTCCCCCCCCGGCCTGCTGACCATTAACTCAACCACTAGAAGCACAGACCCACCTTGTTCAGGGCTATAAAGAGGGATGACATAACCGTGTCACAAATTAGAGTCTTTAGGTAATGGATTCTGCCTTTGGGGTTATCAAACTTCAACATGGACATAACAAAAGCACATGGCTCTAGACGGAATTCCTCATCCCTGGCCAGGGAATACGTGACTCCACCAAAGCATCAAAGCGCAAGGTGGCCACCCTCTCCACATCTGCTGCCCAGCCCCACTCTCTCCCTCTCCCTTCCCATTCTCCCAGCCAGCCTAGCCCAGCCCCCTCTGCTCACCCATTGCCAGGGTCTCCCCGGCTCTCGTTCCAGGGCCTCCACAGCGGACACAGCCTGATCACCACTCTCAGGTTCCTGGGCCCGCACCCAGCCCTGGACCTCCCGGGGCAGGATGGCCAAGAACTGTTCCAGCACCAGCAGCTCCAGGATTTGCTCCTTGGTGTGCCTTTCAGGTCGCAGCCAGCCCCGGCACAGGTCCCAGAGGCGGTGTAGGGCCTCCCGGGGGCCTGCAGCCTCCTGGTAGCAGAAGCGTCGGAAGAGGCGGCGGGAGGACTCGGGACTGGGAAGCTCACCCTGGGAGGAAGGGTTCTCTCCCGGTGGGCTCCTCATTTTCCTCGGCTCCTCACTTTCCTTTGGAGCCAAGACTCGGGGGCACAGGGCTGTGGGCATGATGGGATTTGATGGGGGTCAGCAGCAGAAGACGACCCTATTTCCAAACAGAAATCACTGGCTTCAATGTTCTGGTCTCCTGTAGTAGTTTTTTGGGGGTGGTGATGGGAAAAGTGAAAAAGCCCACAGAGATCAGCCCTTGGGAGAAGCACCAGGATATGTGACAAGTGTCAGTGCGGATGATCCTTACACAAAGGCAGAGAAGGAACAACCCCATTCCCAAAAGCATCATTATATGATTTCCCTAACTGAGGACTGGATGAACAAGGCAGGCAGTCCAGGAGAAAAGCAGTGACATTTCAACGTGGCACTGGTGTTCCAAGCATCCTAGGAGACCAGTGGGGCCGCATGCAGGAGAGAGATGGTAATTAACACTCTGTGGTACCTTCGATGGCCAGGTCCTCCTGGAAGGGACCTGAAATGGACGAGCTGAGAAGGCCGCTATCTTGAGGCTTCAGAGTCAAAGTCACCGTCCTTGCCCTTGAGACCTTTACAAAATGAGCTGAAAAGACAAAGACAAACATGCACAGGAAAAGCCTTCAAAGCTGATCCAGGACAGGAAATTCACCCTGCTGGTAGTGAGGGCTATCAGAGTTAGACCAACACAGAGCGAGTCAGTCTTGCTCAGTGGAGTATGCACCAGGAAGCAGGGAAGAAAGCAGACAGCCCCGGAGACACCCACACAAAAGATGCGTGTGTGTAGGCTCAGTCGCTCAGTTGTGTCCAACTCTTTGCGATGCGATGGACTGTAGCCCGCCAGGCTCCTCTGTCCATGGGGATTCTCCAGGCAAGAATACTGGAGTGGGTTGCCATGCCCTTCTCCAGAGGATCTTCCCGACCCAGGGATCTAACCTGCATCTCCTGCATTACAAGCAGATTCTTTACTGCTGAACCACCAGGGAAGCCCCCAAACAAGAGATGAGGAGAGTCAAAAGAGGCACATCCTGAGTTTACTAGAGAAAAATAACACTAAGTATTTAAAAATACCGGTGTTTTAAAAGGCGCCTCCACCCAATTCACTAAAGTCTGAATAGTAAACTTCAGTATATATTTAAAGATATCTGGACCTTCGACCTGGCCTCCACCCATCTTGCCTTCTTTTCTCTTGTCATCTTTAAACCACAATGAAGAAAACCACACACACCTCACAGACCTTCCCCAGGCAGGACAGAGGTGGGGCTGTCATGGCACAGCCTCCACATATGCAGAGAAGGGGCTCAGGAGCCCCTGCATCTCCTCAGTGAACAAATGCAGGGCGACCAGGTTGGATGCATGAGACAAGTGCTCAGGGCTGGTGCACTGGGAAGACCCAGAGGGATGGGATGGAGAGGGAGGTGGGAGGGCGGATCGGGATGGGGAACACATGTAAATCCATGGCTGATTCATGTCAGTGTATGGCAAAAACCACTACAATATTGTAAAGTAATTAGCCTCCAAATAATAAAAATAAATGAAAAAAAAAAAAAAAAAACCCACAAATGCAGGGCGACATCAGAGTAGCAGCCACTAAACCAGAGTAAGGGACCCAGGGAAAACGAATGGCAAACACGGTCCAACACGGTCCCCTCCCCCACCATCAGGCCTCTGAGATCCTTGGACGTGGTCCCTTGCCCTTAACACCCGGTTTAGGAGGCTCCCCAGCATGCCAGCAAACATTACAGTTTGCCCCACCACCGGATTTCCTCCAGTGTCTGCTCTGTATCTGACACCCAATCTCAGCCCTACTCAACTCCACCTTCCCTGAACTCGGCCATCACACACCTCCAGGGCCTCTGGGTTCCTCAGGTCTGCACCCACCCTCAGTGCTCTAGGGCATCTGGCTCTGGGCTTAGTCCATCATCCCTAACCAGAGAGCCGTGTTCCTGTCACCCTGGCACCGGCACGTAGGAAGCTCAGAAATGATGAGTGATGAATGAATTAACGTTGATTAATTCAAGAGAATCCAACAGGGGGCGGGGCGTACTTAAAAGCAGCTCTACGAAGAGGAACGGAGCTGGATGAGCTGAAAGGGAAGGGGATGAGCATACCGTATGCCAGGGAAAGGGGCAAGGTTTCCTTTGATCCAGATCTCTCCCTGTCCCCTCCCTATACACCCACACCCACCTCCACTCTAGCCAGCTCCCGGCTCCTCACCTCACAGCATGGAACTCCTTCTCAGCGTCTACCTCAAAGCTCTCCTGCGGCGGAAGTCTACGGCGGCAGCTCCTCATCCTTCCAGCCCGGTCTCCCGGGTGTCCTTCCTGAGGCGGGTTCTCTGCGAGGGCCACTCTGTCCCTGGCTAGCCGAGACCCCGTCTCCTGCTCATCCAGAAAACCACGGCTCCGCTTAAGAGGGAAGAAGTGGGATCAAATGCAGGCGCCTGAAAAACATTTGTGTCGTCTCATCCCCTGCCCAGGGATTCAGCGCTCAGCTCTGGGAGGGGAGGCCGGAGCGCGCGGGGCTGGGAGCCAGGGGACCGAGGAACGCGCAGTGGCGCGCGCGGGACCCAGAAGCCGGGGCCGCCCGTGGCCGCCCGGGCCGCACTCACCTCCTCTCCGAGTCCCAGTTGGCGGGCCGTACAGGCCTGACCGCCTCCGGAGCCCGCCGGACGCTGAGGAAAGGAAAGGCCGAAGCCCTCCGGCTCCCTCCCCTGGGACACTTCCTGCTCCGCTCTAGGACCGGGGAGGTCTCCGCATCTCAGTGGTTCTCTCCTCCGCCCCCCGGCCGAGGTGTGCGCTAGGGGTGACATTCGACACCCCCGGCCCGGCCCGGCCGGCGCGCCCCGCCCTGCCACGCCCCACTTCGCGCGCGCCCGGGCCTCGGCGCCTGGCCGGGGGCTTTGTGGGTCCGCCTCGCCGCCTCTGCCGGGCCTCCCGGCGGGCTTGCGCCGGGGGCGCGCGTCGACGCGGGGCGGGAGGCAGGGGCCTCGAAGGCGCGACGGGGACCGCGCCTGGAGGCGGGTGGCGGGGCCGAGAAGCGGGCCAGCGGGAAGGCTCGCGCGGGTGCGCCTGGCTGTGAGCGGCCGCTGGTTGTGGGAAGGTTGGTCTTGGGGCTCCTCTCTTCTCTGTTCTGCCCCTTCGGACTCGTACAAGGGGCTTGTTTACTCCCAGAAGGGCCGATCCGGGAGCCGAGGCTGAATGCTGGAGTTGGGAGGGGGAGCGGAGGAAGAAGGCTGCGGCGCACCGCGGGCCGTTACATTTCAGAATCGCCGTGTGGCACCCCCACCCCACGCCCGCAGGCCCAACCTCCTTCCAGCCAAAACCCCTCCTCTACGCCCGACCCGCGGCCGCTGGAGAGGCGAGGAAGGCTCGGGAAAGGAAGGCTCACCTTCCGCTTTTATCCGCTGTCTGATGCCCAAGGTGTCAGCCCTGGCTTTCGGAGGGTGTGCGGAGTTTGACAGCTACTCGTTACACGTCCCTTCTGGGCATCAGGACAACCCTGGGGAGCGGCCAGAGGGACTTCGGCCCGTTTTGGCCCCCAGTGGGTGGTCGGGGTGCTTATTGCTCCCTTAAGTGTAGGGTGTGGCTAGCTGTTCACACTGAGTCCGGGGAACGGGCTAATGGACTTTGACTTGAAGTCGAGTCGCAGCTAGGGCCAGGAAGAATTAGGGCCTCTGGACGTCTAGACAGGGCTCCTTGCCGCTACGCTATGCTGAACATGTAGCTCGAAGACAGAGGTCTTCCTGGGGCCATCCTTCATCTTCCAGGTTCTGGAGCTTGGGAGAAAGCATGTCTGGGGGTCCTGAGCTGGGCTGATTGACACCAACACTTCTGTTTTTCATCTGCTGGGCACTGAAGTTGAACTTTCCCATCAGAAGGCGGCAAAGAAACGTCTCCATCTGCTAAACAGGAAGGGCTTCCCAGGTGGCTCAGTGGTAAAGAATTGGTAAAGAATCCGCCTGCCAATACAAGAGCCACTGCATATGCGTATTGGATCCCTGGGTCTGGAAGATCCCCTGGAGGAGGAAATGGCAACCCACTCCAGTATTCTTGCCATGACTGAGCATGCAGACAGTCTAGAGAAGATACACTACTGCAGATAACTGATGTCCTGTCAGCTCGAGCAGAACAATACCAGTTCCCCTAAAGAAAGGAAGTGGCCTGGTTGAGCAGATGTGAAAGAGGTGGGATGGACTATGAAACTGGATTGATTGGTTTATTTATCTTTTGGTGGTGCCACATGTCATGTGGGGTCCTAGTTCCCCAATCAGGGGTGGAACCTGCACCCTCTGAATTGGAAGCACAGAATCTAAACCACTGGACCACCAACGGGGGTCTGGAACTGGATTTCTTGGCATTGCTTTCCTCGTTTCAAGGACTTGGGAGCCTTTTGTGTCTTCCTCTAAATAACAAATAATCATTCCTGAGTAAGGGAGTTAACAGGGAGCCACCGTTTGGTGTTTGCTTGGATTCTGTGACTTTTGCAGGAGATAAAGCAAAGGAGTAAAATCCATTTTTGTGATTGGTCCCCCAAATGACAGCCAGGTGCAGGCAGGGTCTCCCATCTCCCTGGAACCTGCAGATACCAGTGGGAACTACCCCCTTTCAGATTTAACTGGACTCAACAGAACTCACATGCACCCCTTTCTCAGGAGCACCAGTCAGGCATCATGGCTTGGAGAAGAGGCAGGGGAGGAACCAAGGATTAGCCAAGGTAGGTCAGACTAAGGTGCTTTGGCAAATAGTGCAGCCTGCTCTAGAAGTCCAGATCCTATATGCATGAGTTCCCAGCCCTGTGATCAGGTGGGTGAGGAAACTACCTGTTGAGTGTTGGTAATCTGAGCTCATAATTCTGTCCACTGCAGTTCTAAAGCAGGTAAATTCAAAGCCCAGAAATCCCTAACTCACAGCATCAGATCAGTCCTCACTGCCCTGTCCAGTTCCTTCCCCCGAACTGACACCTCTCTGTGAACTATCTCTTTGAAGCTTTGTGTTTATTTACTGCATTTTGCTCAGTACAGTGGTTATGAGTCAGAGCACCTAGGTTAAAACCTGCCTCGTCAATTCCTAACCAGATGATCTTGGCTATACTTAACCTTTCTGTGCCTCAGTTTCCTCACCCAAAAAATGGATAATGCTGTCTACTTTACTGAATGTGTGGGGCCATTCAGTTATTTGACAAATGTATACTGAGTACTCACTAGGCATTCATGGTGCTAGGTTCTATTCCAGCTTCTCAGGGTGCATCTTTGAACACAGTTGGCTGAGGGGATCGGTGAGAAGGTCAGGGCAAAATCAATAACGTGATCTGCTATGTTTGATTCGCAGTGCAGAGGAAGAAGAACGCTTAGCAATATCAGGTAATGGATACTGGGGATGAGCTGGGGATGGTCACAGTATTAAGAAAGAGGTCAGGGCAGGTTCCACTGTGATGGTGACATCTGAGATGAGGGAGTTGATCAAGCCCAGCATGGGTGAAAACAGGGTCCCAAGTGAAGGCCGCCATGACAGCAAAGGCCCTAGACGTGTAGAAGCGCAGGGAGGCAGTTAGTGAGTGAGGGCCATGGTGTGTCAGCTTGGGGTGGAGGTGGGGAGGCAACTGGAGACCGTGGGAAGGTGCTTTCTTTGACATCAAGTGGGATTATGACAGATACCACGAGGAAAGCAACAGAAAGAAAACCCTGAATGTAAATGCTACTCAAGGACCATTGATCCATCTCACAAGTAATGCTTCATTTGGTTTCTATTATGTCGCTGATTGTATGTATTTTTATAAAGTGCTTGCTGTGTGACACCAGTTTTGTCAACCTTGGCGAGATCATAGTGGATAGATGATCCTGGCTTTTAGGAGCTAGAAGAGGAATCAGATGATTGATGGCATGAAAAAATAAAACAGGGTAAGAAGGAGCCTGCGAGGGTGGTTGGGTAGGACTTTCATAAGGTAACATTTGAGCAGAGAGCAGGTGGAGGGCAAATTGAACAGGAGTGCGCAAGAAGATCATTCCAGCAGAGGAACAGCATATGCAAAGGCCATAAAGCAAGAGGCCTGTCCCCTGGCTAGAGAAAGGGGTAACTGGAATGGAGTGACCGTGTATTTTACACTTAGAAGTTTTCAAGTGAGGGCATGGCTTGATGGGACTTTAATTTTATCATTATCACTGTGCAGAGCAGATTGGATCTGGATGGAGGGAGGCAGAGGCTATTTTTGAAGCAGCCACAGAAATGCAAGCAGGATATGGCCCATTCCAGAATCAGCTGGTGGAGGTGAGGCTGGTGAGCAGTAGCAGTTTCCTCCATGGTGTGCTACTGGGTGTTAAAGGAGTGAGAAATGTGTGTAGTTTTGGCCCCAGATTGGAGAGTCTGCCTAAGAAACTGCAAAACATTTTCTGGGAAGGAGTTGGGAGACAAAGATGAGTTTTGGACTTGCTAGGTCTGAAATGCTCAAGACAAATAGCTGTGATAGTTCTGGGAGAAAGCCAAGGCTAGAGGTGTAAATCTGTTGTCACAGCAGGCAATAGGAGTTGAGATCCTAGGACAGACTCGCGTGGGTAGAGGAGCTATCTTGGAGGAGTTGAATGGGCCACACTAGCTTTGGAGACTAGAAAGAGAGGAGAGAAATCCAGAGGGGAAAAAGAGGAAAGGGGGAAGGAGGTAGGGGAAGGAGAAGGAGCAGCCACTATGAGGTGGAGAGAAGTCTGGGCAGTGCTGAGCCTTGCAATCCCATGCAGGCAAAGGTGTTTTCAAGAAAGAGGGATAGTCATTGAGGATAAGTGCTGCTGCAAGATCAAATGAAATGAGGAAAAACCCACTGAGAAGAGCACTGACCCATAGTATTTGGTATAGAGGCCCCCTGAGCAGAACAGAGGTGGTAGAGCTGCTGGGATGGCGTAGTTTGGAGAGAAAAAGGCGAGGGAGTGGAGACAGTCGGGTAGAAAAAGTAGCAGTAGCTGAGGGAGAATTGGTCCCATATTAAAGATGAGAGAACTACAGTGTGTGGCTTTAAGGAAGGAGGGGCTGGGCAAGAGCCAGGAGGAGCAGAGAAGGGAGAAGAGCAGGCAAGGTGGTCTCTGGACCCTGAGCCTAACAGGGAGCAAGTGAGTGGAAGTCCATGGTGGACTTTTGAATACACAGACACTTCAGCAAAAGAAGCAGCTGAATGTGATAGTTTATTTTATGCATCAATTTGGCAAGGTCTTGGTGCCCAGTTATTTGATCACACAGAAGTCTCAAATTTGCTGTGAAGATACTTTTTGGCTGAGATTGACATTTAAATTAGTAGACTTTGCAAAAAACAGATTATCCTCCATAAATGAATGGGCTTCAATCAGTCTCTAAGTAAAAGACCAAGGGAATTCCCTGGTGGTCCAGTGGTTAAAGTAGTGCAGAGTTTTAACAATGTAGAGGGCATGAATTTGATCCCTGGTTGAGGAACCAAGATCACACATGCCATGCGGCACCGCCAAAAGATTAAAACAAAAAAGAGTAAAGACTGAGGTTTACACACACACACACACACACACACACACACACACACACACACACTGTCCTCCCCCTATCCCACACTTAAGGAGTTCTGCCTGCAAGCTGCCTTCTGTCTTGAGCTGCAACATCTTCTCTTCCCTTGGTCTCTAATCTGCTGGCCTGCCCTGCACATTTTGGGCTTGCAAGCCTCCACAATTATGTGAACCAGTCCTGTGAAATAAATCAATCGGTTCCCTCCCCTCTTCATACACACACTCTCACACACACACACACACACCTTATTGGTTTTGTTTCTCTGGAGAACCCTGACTGACAGGAAGGAGCAAGAGATAGTAGAGATGTGAGAGCAGGAGGAAGGCATGACACACTCACCTTGCAGAGTGGAAAGGTGAATGGACTGTAGCAAAGGAAGCCATAGATTATGCCAAACATGGAAAGTGAACTTTGCACCATAAAGTACCATGTATGGCTTTCTTAAAAATGCTGTTTCTACAAACAGAAGTGCAGCAATTACATCTTCCCCTGGGGAGAAGGTCATCATTCCACAGGATATACTTGTGGATGAATGACAAATACAGGTGTATAAAATGTGCCTGCCACCTTGTTGTCTGATGCCTGGACCAGCCACATCTGGCTTACTTGAAAGCTCATTAGAAATAGAACCCTCGGGTCCCAAACACAGTCTGAATCGTTAACTGAATACTAGGACTAGACTTTCTAGTTACTTGCAGTTTATTTTGTTTTGTTTTTTGGCTGAGTTGAATGGCATGTGGGCTCTTAGTTCCCTGACCAGGGATTGAACCCATGCCCCTTGCAGTGGAAGCTTCACTTCCACTTCCACCAGGGAAGTCCAGCTCTTTGCAGTTTGAGAAGCTCTATTGTAAAGGAGTCAGCATGGTTCTGGGCAGAGTAGATGCTCAACAAACTATAACAGTCCTAAGAATAACAGTACTGAATATTACTATGACTTATTCATAGACTTCTAGGAAGCAAGGACAATAGGGTTCTGACCTGGTACCCCAATATCCATCAGAGGTTATGGCTGATAAAAAGGGCTCTGAGAATCCACTGAATGAAGAAATTTGGCTTGATTAATTTTCTTACAATACAGGCCTCCCAGCTGTCACATGAAGGCTGCTCATCTATTTTTATATTTTGTTTTGTTTTGTTCCTTTTGCCAAAGTCAAGAAGACTTTGAGAACTACACAAAGACCAACATAATCAACTATTCAAGGGCTCCAATGAAAGCACCTAAAATAACCCAGTTGTTCACTGGAAAAATGTGCCAAGGATGGAGGAGAAGGAGGGTGTTAGGGAAGTAGGGGTCACTTGTACTTTGGATGCTCTTTAGAGGTGGGCTCAGGACAGGTGGGATTAACTAAGGATCATGAGTTTTCAGGAGGTGAGGCTGACATAATGGAATAGTCACACATGAGTGTAGCAAGCAGATCTGGGGTGTGAGTGGTAAGAAAATAAAAGTCACTCCAAGATGGGTGCATTGTGGCATTTCACAGTTGCGGCAAACCCTTAGGAAAACCATGTTTCCTGTGAACACATAGATGCTTTACTGTGTCTGTCTTTCCTGCCTGTTTTCTTTTTCTTTTTTTTTAATTTATTTATTTTGGCTGTGCTTGGTCTGCATTGCTGTGCACAGGCTTTCTCTAGTTGCAGCGAGTGAGGGCTACTCTTTAGTTGCTGTGTGCAGGCTTCTCATTGCAATGGCTTTGTGCCTTGCAGAGCACAGGTTCTGGGCAAGCAAGCTTCAGTAGTTGTGGCTCGCAGGCTCTAGAGCTCACCCTTGGGCTTGGTTGTCCTGAGACAGGTGGAATCTTCCCAGAGCGGGGATTGAACTTGTGTCTTCTGCACTGGCAAGTGGATTCTGAACCACTGTATCATGAGGGAAGTCCTCCTGCCTATTTTCTCTATCCACTCTGATTTTCAGTTTTGCTCCTGGATAGTCTTTGACTCTTTCTGGAGGGAATCAGCCCTGGTCATGGCAGTTCATTGAGTGTTCCCCTTCATTCTGTCTGTTCCTTAAGTGAGGTGAATCCCAGGATCCTGGAATTTTAGGAAGCTGAAGCTCAGGGAGAGAAAACTGGTCAAGGATCCCAGATGTGTGGGGGTTGGGGTGGGGAAGGCAGACATCATGCACAATATGTTCGGCATATGCTAGGCTTACCATCTGCATTTTGTCACTTAATGCACACTGGAATCCCAGGAAGCTGGAGCCCGTAGGGCCACATGAAGAGCTTGGAGTCTGTCCTGTAGGACAGAAGTGTTCACTACATGTCGGATCCCACACTCTGAAGTGTGTCCTGATTCCCTTCTCAGAGCACAGAACCTATGCCAGCCCTTCCACCTCTATCTAGCCTTCCTATTCAAGTGTCATTTAAGTCACATTCTCAGTCAGTCTCAGGAACAGGGAAATCTTATTTCTGTTCCCTTGCTCTGCAGGTTGCTTAGATGCTGGGAGGCAGTGGATAAGTTTCTCCGCTCATATATGATTATACAGTACCCGGGTCACATGGATCAAACAAAATGTTTTGCATAAGTACTCCAGTGACAGGGGCTTCTCCAGTGGCTCAGTCCTAAAGAATCCACCTGCAGTGCAGGATTTGTAGGAGATGTGAGTTCGATCCCTGGGTAGGGAAGATCCCTGGGAGGAGGGCATGGTAACCCACTCCAGTACTCTTGCCTGGAGAATCCCAGGGACAGAGGAGCCTGGCGGGCTACAGTTCATAGGTTTGCAAAGAGTCAGACATGACTGAGTGACTTAGCACACACGCACGCACCCCAGCACAGAGCCGGGGATACTTAGGAGGTATTTACACATCATAGTCCCCCTTTCCTCCTCAGTTAGCTGTACTGGAGCTTTTAAACTTCTTAGTGTTCAACACCTGTAATTATAGTGCATCTCAGTTTGCGTTTCTGCTACTGAACACCCGGATGGTAGTCACTATGTATTTTTGCTCCAGACATAGAGAATTCTGAATTCTGGGTCCTTATTCCTCAGACACTCTTGAGTGCTTTCACTAAATCTTTTAAACATAGCATGATCTATTTCAGGAATTTCCTGACACTCTCTAGCTACTGACCCTTCTAATTTTGCCAGTCTCCCTTCAGCCCCATTCCCTCAAGCTCAGTTCATTTCACGTGCAGATAGGGATGGCAGTGAGAGTCCTGTAATGGGTTGAAATGTATCCCACAAAATGATATACTTAAATCCTAATCTCTTATAACTGTGGAAGTAGCCTTATTTGGAAATAGGATCTTTGCAGTTGTGAACAAGTTATGACAAGGTCATACTGAATTAAGAGTGAGCTTGAAGTCCAATAATGGGTTCCTTATAAGTAGGTCATATGAAGATAGTCAACAGGATGAAGACCATGTGACCGTGAAGGCAGAGATGGGAGTAGTGTGTCTACAAGGCCAGGAATGCCAGGGGTTGCTGGTAATCACCAGATGCTAAGAGAAAGCAAGGAAGGATTCTTCCCTAGAGCGTGGTTCTGCCGTGCCTTGATTTCACACTCTGGCCTCCAGAACTGTGAGAGAAGAAATTCGTGTCGTTTTAGGTTACCCAGTCTGTGCAATTTGTTATGGCAGCCCTAAGAAATTAACACAGGCCTGGGTATTTCCCTGGTGGCCCAGTGGCTAAGAGTCCACGTTCCCAATGCAAGGGGCCTGGGTTTGAGCCCTGGTTGGGGAATTAGACCCTGCATGCCGCACCTAAGACCTTGTGCAGCCAAATAAATAAATACTAAAAAACAAAACAAAACGAAAAACCACAGGCCTTGACCCACCCATCCTCACACACCCACTAATTTGTCCTACAATAAGAACACTTGTCACAGTCCTACTTCTGCTTGTTTATGATTATTTCTAGGCTTGCTCATAGTCTCTTGTAGAAAAATTTGAGACCCCGCATTGAGACTTGAAAGTTATCAGCTTTTTTCTGCCTTTTACCCCCCAGGCCTTCCTAACTGGTTAAAACTGAGAGAGTGCCCCATTCATCTTCTTTTTTGCATTCTGGTTGTTTTTGTTGAGGTCATCTCCTTGGAATACTGAGATAATTGCCAGCACATATGCTATCCTAATCACTCTCCTCTTTGAGTTCATTCAATTTAGCATTTACTAGGTGTCAACTCAGAGCAGCCTGGCTCAAGGGTGAGCAAATGGAATTTCTTCTGGAAGATGGGAAAACCTCATTGGCACAACACGAAGATGAAATAAGCAAGTGAATGACCATTGTGCAAAATACTTGTTATTTGGAGGGAATTGTGTGGCCAACCTGCAGATGAGGTGAGAGGCTAAAGAATTTGGATTTCATTCTGTAAGCTAGTATTTCTCATGATTTTTTTGCCTGCAGCCCAAAGATACATAAATTATGATTCATGCTGGTAATTTCTGCTCTATTCTATAATGCAGAAAAAAGGCTGGAGTGTTGGCAGATTCTCTCTTCAGCCAAACTACCCAGATTTCCCTGAGCATTTTTCCAACTAGACCTGACTTTCAGGCCTCCATTCTTGCTCTACATTGTCCATCTTTAGGAGGAATCCTGCTCAGTCAGTTTAACCAGGAGCCCCCACCCTCAAGATTTCTGATTACCCTTGAAATCTCTGATCGGGTTGCTCATCCTCCCCACCATCCCTCAGGTGATATCTGATCACCCTGGCCTGCCTTCAGCAAGAATCCCCTTAGGTCAGGTTGCTTTATCCTGAATGCCCCTTTACTCCTAAGGTTTTCCCTTGGTAATATTCTATCCACTGACCTTGCTCCTTGGCTATGAATTTCCACCTTTCCTTTTTGCCTTTGGAGTTGAGCCCAATCACTCTCTCCATTGCAAAATCCCACTTCGGTGGTCTGTACACCTATCCCAGTAGTCCCCTGAATAAAGACTGCCTTATTGTGCTTTATATGGTGTCATGAATAATTTTTCTTTAATACTATTATAGGCTCTTATGGGTCTTTTAACACAGTAGAGTGTTAATTAAGGGTTCTCCTTAGGCTAAGGAAATTGTGATGTGTACCAGAGTTCAGTTAAGTATTTTGGGAAAACCCAGGAGAGATATGTGGGCTGCTGGCTTACTGACTTGACAAGAAAACAGAGTTGTTAGTGAGTATGGGCGTTGAAGGCCAGAAAGTCAGCTGCACTGTAACTGTAATTGAATCCAGTCTCTGATGAGGGGTCTTGTATGTCTCAGTCACCATCAGGTTGTGGAAAGGCATTGTCAGGTAAAAATTCTCTCCCAGAACTGTGGAAAGTCTGGGAACCAAAAACTCTCATCTTGTAGTAACTTGCTGAGAAATAGCATCTAAAGCCTCTGTTGTGGGTTTTGGGAATAAAGGTCTGGCTCCTAAACCTCATCACAAATAGTAATAGCCAGAATTCTGAATTGTAATGCGGGCCCTGGGTCTGGCTCATGCTGGTAGCCTTCTTGGAGACTCCCCAGCTGTGTCAGAAGGGAGGCTACTGGGACTTAACGAATGAGACAGATGTACTGTCTATAACCAACTTGATGCGAACACAGCTGTCTTCTTCTATGGCCTGAATGATCCAGGTCTCCCCTGCTAGAAACAGATAGTCTAAATGTTATTTTGTATTCTTATTTTCTTTCTTTACATTCTTTAGTCTAGTTGAAGGGTTATCCTTAGCCTCACTTAAAAAAAACCCTGCTTTTAGCCTCACACTTACTTGATACAATTGCTTGTTCTTTTTGTTGTTGTTGTTAGGAAAATATTTATGGTTTTATTGTACCACGAGGCATTGAAACATCTGAACAAATGAGTATCTGGGTAATGAGGCTTTCTCCTTCACTCTTATGGGTTACTAAAGCAACTTGTCAGTAGACTTTCAAAAAAAGAAAAAAAGACAACCTTTTGTATCACTTAAGTCATTCCAAGGTATACACCGGTACAACACAAACTTCTACCAGATGCAGCTAGTCTAGGATCCAAACATCACGCGAAACAGCTCACTAGAGCAGCACCCTGCACCCATTCCCACCGTGGCCCTGCTTATTTGTTGATATTAGGAGCATCTGGAGGAATGTGGATAGTTGAATAGTAAGTGGAGGAGGAAGAAGGAGGAAATAGCATGAATGCCTGGCTGGGAGGGTTCTGCCCAAGTTGTGCAGGGCAAGCCTGAACATGTCATTGGTACAAATCCAAGCAACCTTGATGCTCTTTGATAGGAACATCTGGTGGAACTGCATGGTGGGGTCTTCATTGGCCTTGAGCTGGCCCACGACTGTGCTGATGATGCAACTATCCGGCATGGGCTGATCGTCCTGAGCCATGTTGCTGTGCTGGGTTTTCTGGAATGGAAGCTAGGCAATATCTCCACAATGGCAGCTTTCCCTTGGAATTGCTATCCTTTCCATGTGAAGCATGAGACGTCGAAATAAACTGCTCCTAGTTGGCTTCTATCGTTCGTTATCAAATAACTGGTAGTAATGTTGAATGAAGCTGGAGCCAATCTGCTCCCAAACTGGCTTGTCTCCCATTCTGGAGCATCACCCAGCCTCACTGAGACCCAAGAAGCTGGCACAATGGTGGCAGCAACCCAACTTGGTCTGCCTGTTTTGTTTTAAAATTTACTTAGTCTACTAGTGCAGAGTTAACACCCCGATAAATCTTCAGAAGTTATCCAGCATCAAAGTTCTTAACTGAGTTGAAAACAAAGCCTGGAAAAGTTAACAGGGTATTTAAGGAATTTCCAGGGCCTCAACACGTTCATCTGACCTCTGATTTCTGGGACTCTTTACAGGGACTGCTGCCTGGTCTGTTATAACGGAGCCTTTTGATTGCTGGAGGCTGGACAACCCAAGCTCTTGGCCTTCTCTTCTGCTCTCCACTGGACCCTCCCACCTTTCATAATTCCTCCCTGTTGTTCAGTTGCTAAGTCATGTCTGACTCTTTGAGACCCCATGAGTTGAAGGAAGGCAACTCCTTTTTCAGGGCCCAAGAGTGGGCTCTTGTCTAACACTCAGAAATGAATTGTCTGAGAAATGAATTGTCACATAAGCTGACAAAGCAAAAGATGTTTATTAAGAAGAGGTGCCCATGCAAAGAAGAGTAGGGTAAGAGAACCCAGGAGAACTGCTCTGCCACATGGCTTGCAATTTCAGGTTATATGGTGATAGGATTAGTTTCCGAGTTTTCTCTGGTGAATCACTCTGACTCAGGGTCCTTCCTGGTGGGTCAAGCATTGCTCAACCAAAATGGATGCCAGCGAGGATTCTGGGGGGTAGTAGGACATGGGGAGAAACATCAATAACCTCAGATACGCAGATGACACCACCCTTACGGCAGAAAGTGAAGAACTAAAGAGCCTCTTGATGAAAGTGAAAGAGTGAAAAAGCTGGCTTAAAACTCAACATTCAGAAAATGAAGATCATGGCATCTAAACCCATCCCTTCATGGCAAATAGATGGGGAAACAGTGGAAACAATGACAAGCTTTATTTTGGGGGGCTCCAAAATCACTGCAGATGGTGACTGCAGCCATGAAATTAAAAGACGCTTGCTCCTTGGAAGAAAAGTTATGACCAACCTAGACAGCATATTAAAAAGCATAGATATTACTTTGCTGACAAAGGTCCACCTGTTCAAAGCTATGGTTTTTCCAGTTGTCATGTATGGATGTGCGAGTTGGATTATAAAGAAAGCTGAGTGCTGAAGAATTGATGCTTTTGAACTGTGGTGTTGGAGAAGACTTTTGAGAGTCCATTGGACTGCAAGGAGGTCAAACCAGTGAATCCTAAAGGAAATCAATCCTGAATATTCATTGGAAGGACTGATGGTGAAGCTGAAACTCCAATCCTTTGGCCACCTGATGGGAGGAACTGACTCCTTGGAAAAGACCCAGATGCTGGAAAAGGCAGAAGGAGAAGGTGACAACAGAGGATGAGATGATTGGATGGCATCACCGACTCAATGGACATGAGTTTGAGCAAGCTCTGGGAGTTGGTGATGGGCAGGGAAGCCTGGTGTGCTGCGGTCCAAAGGGTTACAGAGTGGGACACGACTTAGTGACTGAACTGAACTGAGGACACGGGGCCTCTCCTTTTGACCTTTTTCAAATTCATCCATTGTTGATGGCTTGTTACTTCTGTGTTCCTTACTGGGACCTCCTGTCTTAAAATATACCTCATGCAAATGGTTACTGTGGTGCTTGGCCAGGGTAGGCAGTTTCAGTCAGTGTGCTTCCCCTAACACATGGACTGTAGCATACCAGGCTTCCCTGTCCTTCACTGTCTCCCAGAATTTGCTCCAATTCATGTCCGTTGAGTTAGTGATGCCATTCAACCATTTCATCCTCTATTGACCTCTTTTCTTCCTGCCTTCAATCTTTCCCAGCATCAGAGTCTTTACCAATGAGTCAGCTCTTCGAATCAGGTGGTCAAAGTATTGGAGCTTCAGCTTTAGCATCAGTCCTTCCAGTGGATATTCAAGGTTGATGTCCTTTAGGATTGACTGGTTTGATCTTGCTGTCCAAGGGACTCTCGAGAGTCTTCTCCAACACCACAATTTTAAAACATCAATTCTATGCTCAACCTTCTTTATGGTCCAACTCTCACATCCATCTACTGAAAAACCATAGCTTTGACTATACGGGCCTTTGTCCTTAAAGTGATGTCTCTCCTAGCCCATTTCAACCTGTGGGGCACCCCCCCCCCCCCCCCCCGCCACAACACGCACACACACCAGGCTCCAGGAGTTTCTGGGGGCCTGCCCTACCAGGGCCAAGTTCTCTGACGCAGGGATGGTTGATCCTTACAAAGGCCACGAGCCGAGGGAGGGATAGGCTGGCCATAAGGGAGAGTCTAGAACTGTGGCCTCCTAGTCAGTCACTTCAGACTGGGTAGGGGAGGGTCCAGATGTGCGCACATCCAGCCAAGTACATTTTGCTCTGGCTCAGGAATTTCTGAGGGTGGGCAATATATTTTAAACAGCCTACCCCCTGGTGCTGGACTCCTGAAGATGACCAGACACAGGAGCTGCCCGCCACAGTAGGTAATGACCCATTACCAACTTTGGTTCCGTGACACCAACTCTGTTGTAAGAAAATCTCGTGTTGGCCCTAATACCATTGTAAGGGTGAAATTGTGGGAGGTCTCGGGGATCAATATCTATTCCAAAAATGCCGTGCAGGTATTTGAAATCAGAATTAACCAGAATTTCAGTTCTCCCATTTCTAGGGTGAAAGGTTGTTTAAAGAAATTTTAAATACAAGTAATTTTCTTAGGGAAATTTCTGAAAAAAAGAGGAGGAAGAAGGAGAAGCTAGCAGGTTCATGCCTCTCTGTTGTTCAGATTTGATGACAGAAATTGAAGGAAAGAGCAGGAACAAAAGGTGTGGCACTCCCCGGGCTTTCTTGCGCCCCCTGCTGGTCTTTGCCTGCAGGGATTCCTCACATTTGCAAATAAAACACGGGTCTCACAGTTGAGAACCATCGCTGCAGGGAAAATCTCGCCCTAGTCTGAGCTTCCATTTCTCAAACTACAGCTACTCTCCCATTTCTCAAACTACAGCTACTCTCCAGGTTTTGTGAATTTGCCTTCCCTCTTTTTCCACTTCAGTGACTTTCTGATTGCACCTTTTGCACATTTCCTGTTGTTGTTCTGAGTCTTTGTGACCCCATGGACTGCAGCACACCAGGTTTCCCTGTCCTTCATCTTCCCAAGCTTGCTCAAACTCATGCCCTTTGAGTTGGTGATGCCATCCAACCATCTCATCCTCTGTCGTCCCCTTCTCCCCCTGCCTCTGATCTTTCTCTGTATCAGGGTCTTTCCTACAGGGAGCTTAAGAAAAAAAAATCTGCAAGTTGCCTATTGAATGCCATTCAAAATGAGAACAGGGAGCTCTTTTAACCTGGATTGTTCTGTCCAGTATGACTTTTTGCTACCCCATGGACTGTAGCTGGCAAGGCTTCTCCATCCATGGGATTCTGAGGTAAGAATACTGAAGTGGGTTGCCATTTTCTTCTCCAGGGGAGCTTCCAGACACAAAGGATGGAACCAGCATCTCTTGTGCCTCCTACATTGGCAGGCAGATTCTTTATCACTAGCACAACCTGGGAAGCCCTTTAAACCTGGAAAGTGAAAGTGAAGTCGCTCAGTCGTGTCAGACTCTTTGCGACCCCATGGACTGTAGCCTACCAGGTTCCTTCATCCGTGAGATTTTCCAGGAAAGAATACTGGAGTGAGTTGCCATTTCCTTCTCCAGAAGATCGTCCCAACCCAGGGACTGAACCCAGGTCTCCTGCATTGCAGGCAGACGCTTTACCATCTGAGCCACCAGGGAAGTAAGTTAACCTTGCAGCAAATCTTCCTCTCCCAACAGGTCTTAGACTGGTGCATTTCACCCTGGGAGTTGTACATGGGTTAATCAATGTAGTGGGCCAACACTCACTTTTTTTTTTTTAATAGAAGAGACTAGTGGAGATGAAATATCAGAGCACATTGCTCTAGTTTGGAAATGAGTCCATAGACTCAGGTATTTCTGAAATAGGGCTTTTATTTTCTCAGTATCTGCAAGAAGGAAGAATGAGGGGAGTATCCATCATCAAGAAACCATTAGTTAACTTCATTACAGTTCCCACTTCCACAATTTTATGGGTGCTTTTAGAGAACAAAAGAAGACACCCCCACCTTCCAAATACTGTTGGTTTGAATATCTACACTGCAGTGTGGGAAGTCCTCAAAAGTAAACACAATCTACCTTTGAAAGCACAGGCTTTGAAATTTACCCTAAATAACCATAGATAAGGTGGAATTTGCATTTGGAAAGGGACCCAAATATACATTTAAAAGAGAAGTGGACTACTCTTCCCTTTATGGGGAACAACAAAGAGAAACAGGACCTAGAGGGAGGAAAATGAAAGGACATTTTTTGTTACATTAACTTTTAGAACTTTTCGGCTACGTCAGGGAAGTATTGTTCCCAGAATTTTGTGCCCATTTTGAACATACATGCATATTTACATACACATACATAAATATGTACTTGATGCAACGTTAAATGTATTTCTTTGGCTTGCAATTTTAGAAGTGTGAGAGACAGTAACCATATTATTATATCATTAGTTCTTTATTTTTTTCAATATTTATGTGGTTCGGTCTTAGTTGTAGCAGGAGAGATCAGGCATTGTGGTGCGGCGGCTTAGCTGCCTCGGGGCATATGGGATCTTACTAGCGATCAATCCCGCATCCCCTGCACTGGAATGCAGATACTTAACCACTGGACCACCAGGGAAGTCCTTATCAGGAGTTCTTAAAGGGCAGTCTTTGGAATACCTGTGTTGAATTCCAATTGTGTGTATAATGAAAACCCTGATTCTTGGCTCCTTCAAAAACCTTGCAAATGGCAAGCACTAAGTGGGAGTCTTTTCAACCTGCATTTAGCACCATCTGACCATCATTTATTCTCAAAGAGCAGTGGAATCCTGTCCGCACCAAAACTACCTGGAATTTTCTCTGAAAGCAAGACTTTCTTAGTGATAGAACTGCTGGAAGATGGAACCAAGAAATCTTCCTTCTTCCTAAGTTCAGGTGAGTTTCTGAAACACTGTAAAGTTTGAACTGCGTTAGATGATTTGGGTACACTCTAAAAGTTTTTTAGTCATTACCCCATAGATTCATTTTTTTGTTGTTTTCATTTGTTTTTGTTTGGTTCACCCTTGGCAGTGACAATGTGGAGTTCCCTGTGGACCACCAAGGAATTCCCTCTCTCTCTTTTTCTTTTTTTTTAATTAGCAGCAATTAGAACTGGACATGGAACTTCTGACTGGTTCCAGATTGGGAGAAGAGTATATCAAGGCTGTATATTGTCTCCCTGCTTATTTAACTTATATGCAGAATGTATCATGCAAAATGTGGGACTGGATGAAGCACAAGTTGGAATCAAGATTTCAGGGAGAAGTATCAATATCAATATGCAGATGACACCACCCTTATGGCAGAAAATGAAGAACTAAAGAGCCTCTTGATGAAAGTGAAAGAGAGTGGAAAATTTGACTTAAAATTCAACATTCAAAAAAATGAAGATCATGGCATCCGGTCCCTACATTTCATGGCAAGAGATGGGGAAACAATGGAAACAGTGACAGACTTTATTTTCTTGGGCTCCAAGATCACTGCAGATGGTGACTGCAGCCATGAAATTAAAAGATGCTTGCTCCTTGGAAGGAAAGCTATGACCAACCTCAGTTCAGTTCAGTTGCTCAGTTATGTCTGACTCTTTGCGACCCCTTGAACTGCAGCACGCCAGGCCTCCCTGTCCATCACCAACTTCCGGAGTTTACTCAAACTCATGTCGATTGAGTCGGTGATGCCATCCAACCATCTCATCCTTTGTTGTCACCTTCCTCCCGCCTTCAATCTCTCCTAGCATCAGGGTCTTTTCAATGAGTCAGTTCTTCGTGTCAGGTGGCCAAAGTATTGGAGTTTCAGCTTCAGCATCAGTCCTTCCAATGAATATTCAGGACTGATTTCCTTTAGACTCTACTGGTTTGATCTCCTTGCAGTCCAAGGGACTCTCAAGAGTCTTCTCCAACACCACACGTTCAAAAGCATCAATTCTTCGGTGCTCAGCTTTCTTTATAGTCCAACTCTCACATCCATACATGACTACTGGAAACACCATAGCCTTGACTAGATGGACCTTTGCTGGCAAAGTAATGTCTCTGCTTTTTAATATGTTGTTTAGGTTGGTCATAACTTTTCCTCCAAGGAGCAAGCATCTTTTAATTTCATGGCTGCAGTCACCATCTGCAGTGATTTGGGAGCCCCCCCCAACCCCCACCAAATAAAGTCTGTCACTGTTTCCACTATTTCCCCATCTATTTGCCATGAAGTGATGGGACCAGATGCCATGATCTTAGTTTTCTGAATGTTGAGCTTTAAGCCAACTTTTTCGCTCACCTCTTTCACTTCCATGAAGAAGCTCTTTAGTTCTTCTTCACTTTCCGCCATAAGGGTGGGGTCATCTGAGTATCTGAGGTTACTGTTATTGCTCCGAGCCGTCTTGATTACAGCTTGTGCTTCATCCAGCCCAGCCTTTCTCATGATGTGCTCTGCATATAAGTTAATTAAGCAGGCTGACAATATACAGCCTTGATGTCCTCCTTTCTCTATTTAGAACCAGTCTGTTGTTCCTTATCCAGTTCTGTTGCTTCCTGATACAGATTTCTCAAGAGACAGGTCAGGTGGTCTGGTATTCTCACCTCTTGAAGAATTTTCCACAGTTGATTGCTGTCCACACAGTCAAAATCACTGCAGATGGTGATTGCAGCCATGAAATTAAAAGATGCTTATTCCTTGGAAGGAAAGTTATGAACAACCTAGACAGCATATTAAAAAGCAGAGACATTACTTTGTCAACAAAGGTCTGTCTAGTCAAGGCTATGGTTTTTCCAGTAGTCGTGTATGGATGTGAGAGTTGGACTATGAAGAAAGCTGGGCACTGAAGAATTGATGCTTTTGAATTGTGGTGTTGGAGAAGACTCTTGAGAGTCCCTTGGACTGTGAGAAGATCCAACCAGTCCATCCTAAAGGAGATTTGTCCTGGGTGTTCATTGGAAGGATTGATGTTGAAGCTGAAACTCCAATGCTTTGGCCACCTGATGTAAAGAGCTGACTCATTTGAAAAGACCCTGATGCTGGGAAAGATTGAGGGCAGGAGGAGAAGGGGACGACAGAGGATGAGATGGTTGGATGGCATCACTGACTCAATGGATATGGGTTTGGGTAAACTCCAGGAGTTGGTGATGGATAGGGAGGCCTGGTGTGCTGAAGTTCATGAGGTTGGAAAGAGTTGGACACAACTGAGTGACTGAACTGAACTGACACAGTCAAAGTCTTCGGAACTGTCAATAAAGCAGAAGTAGATGTTTTTCTGGAACTCTCTTGTTTTTTCTTTGATCCAATGACAATTTGATGGCAATTTGATCTCTGGTTCCTCTGCCTTTTCTAAATCCAGCTTGAACATCTGGAACTTCACAGTTCACATACTGTTGCATCCTGGCTTGGTGAATTTTGAGCATTATTTTACTAGTATGGGAGATGAGTGCATTTGTAGTAGTTTGAGAATTCTTTGGCATTGACTTTCTTTGGGATTGAAATGAAAACTGACCTTTTTCAAGCTGTGACCAGTGCTGAGTTTTCCAAATTTGCTGGCCTATTGAGTTCACCACTTTCACAGCATTACCTTTGAGGATTTTAACTAGCTCAACTGAAATTCCATCACCTCCATTAGCTTTGTTCATAGTGATGCTTCCTAAGGCCCACTTGATTTCACATTCCAGGATGTCTGGCTCTAGGTGAGTGATCACACCATCGTGATTATCTGGGTCATGAAGATCTTTTTTGTACAGTTCTTCTGTGTATTCTTGCCACTTCTTTGTAATATCTCTGCTTCAGTTATGTACATACCATTTCTGTCCTTTATTGTGCCCATCTTTCCATGAAACGTTCCCTTGATATCTCTAATTTTCTTGAAGAGATCTCTAGTGTTTCCCATTCTAATGCTTTCTTCTATTTCTTTGCATTGATCACTGAGGAAGGCTTTCTTATCTCTCCTTGTTATTCTTTGGAAGTTTGCATTCAGATGGATATATTTTTCATTTTCTCCTTTGCCTTTTGCTTCTCTTTTCTCAGCTATTTGTAAGGCCTCCTCAGACAGCCATTTGGCCTTTTTATATTTCTTTTTCTTGTGGATGGTCTTGATCCCTGCCTCCTGTACAATGTCACAAACTTATGTCCATAGTTCTTTAGGCACTCTGTCTTTCAGATCTAATTCCTTGAATCTATTTGTCACTTCTACTGTATGTAAGGGATTTGATTTAGGTCATACCTGAATGGTCTAGTCATTTTCCCCACTTTTTTCAATTTAAACCAGAATCATAAATAAGAAATTCATGATCTGAGTCACAGTCAGCTCCCAGTCGTGTTTTGCTGACTGTATAGAGCTTCTCGATCTTTGGCTGCAAAGAATATAATCAGTCTGATTTCAGTATTGATCATCTGGTGATGACCATGTGTACAGTCTTCTCTTGTGTTGTTGGAAGATGGTGTTTGCTATGTCCAGTGCTTTCTCTTGGAAAAACTCTATTAGCCTTAGCCCTGCTTCATTATGTATTCCAAGGCCAAATTTGCCTGTTACTCCAGGTGTTTCTTGACTTCTTGCTTTTGCATTCAAGTTCCCTATAATGGAAAGGACATCCTTTTTGGGTGTTAGTTCTAAAAACTTTTGTAGGTCTTCATCGAACTTTTCAACTTCAGCTTCTACAGCGTTGCTGGTCAGGGCATAGACTTGGATTACTGTGACAGCATATTAAAAAGCAAAGACATTTCTTTGTGACAAAGGTCTGTCGAGTCAAAGCTATAGTTTTTCCAGTAGTCACTTTTGGATGTGAGAGTTGGACCATAAAGAAAGCTGAGCACCGAAGAATTGATGTTTTTGAACTGTGGTGTTGGAGAAGACTTTGAGGATTCCTTGGACTGCAAGGAGATCCAACCAGTCCATCCTACAGGAAATCAGTCCTGAATATTCATTGGAAGGACTGATGCTGAATCTGAAACTCCAGTCCTTTGGTTATCTGATGGGAAGAACTGATTCCTTGGAAAAGACCCTGATGCTGGGAAAGATTGAAGGCAGGAGGAGAAGGGGATTACAGAGGATCAGATGGTTGGATGGCATCACCGACTATATGGACATGAGTTTGAGTGAGCTGTGGGCATTGGTAATGGACAGGGAAGCCCAGCAGGCTGCAGTCCATGGGGTTGCAAAGAGTCAGACACGACTGAGTGACTTCACTTTCACTTTTCACTTTCCTGCATTGGAGAAGGAAATGGCAACCCAGTCCAGTATTCTTGCCTGGAGAATCCCAGGGGCGGCGGAGCCTGGCGGGCTGCCGTCTATGGGGTCGCACAGAGTCAGACACGACTGAAGCGACTTAGCAGCAGCAGCAGTGTATATTTGTCAGTCCCAATCTCTTAATTCCTCCCACCCCTCCCCGAGTTCCTTTTTAGTAGCCATACATTTGTTCCCTATGTCTGTCTCTATTTCTGCTTTGCAAATAAGATCATCTATACCATATTTCTAGATTCCACATATATGCATTAATATACAGTACTTGTTTATTTTCTGACTCACTTCACTTTGTATGACAGTCTCTAGGTCCTTTCACATCTCTGCAAAGGACACAATTTCATTTTTTTTTTTTTTATGGCTGAGTAGTGTTCCCTTGTATATATGTACCACATCTTCTTTATCCATTCCTCTGTTGGTAGACATTTTTGTTGCTTCCATGTCCTGGTTATTGTAAATAGTATTGCAAGGAACATCAGGGTGCATGTATCATTTTGAGTTATGGTTTTCTCAGGAGGGGATTGTTGGGTCATATGATAGTTCTATTTTTAGTTTTTTGAGAAACCTCCATACTGTTTTCTATAGTAGCTGTGCCAATTTACAATCCCAACAACAGTGCACAATTTCTTAACATTGGAACGTATTCACAAACCTGAAATTAACTGGCCACTTCACCCACCACAGTTCACTGCACTCTTTTGGTATGCTACTGGATCTGGGTATTTGTGTTTTCTTAGCAGCTTTGAAACTATATTCCAGTGTCTGGATTGTTGTTCAGTCATTCAGTTGTATCTGACTCTTTGCAACCCTGTGGACTGCAGCACACAGGTTTCCTTGTCCTTCACTATCTCCCTGAGTTTGCTCAAATTAACGTACATTGAGTCAATGATGCCATTCAACCGCCTTATCCTCTGTTGCCCTCAATCTCCTCTTGCCCTCAACATTTCTCAGCATCAGGGTCTTTTTTAGTGAGTTTGCTCTTTGCATCAAGTGACCAAAGTATTGGAACTTCAGCTTTAGCATAAGTCCTTTCAATGAATATTCAGGGTTGGTTTCCTTTAGGATTGACTTGTTTGATCTCCTAACTGTCCAAGGGACACTCAAGAGTCTTCTCTAGCACCATGATTCAAAAGCATCAATTCTTCAACATTCAGCCTTCTTTATGGTCCAACTCTTATGTCTGTACATGACTACCAGAAAAACCATAGCTTTGACTATATGGATCTTTGTCAGCAAAGTAATGTCTCTGCTTTTTAATATGCTGTTTAGGTTTGTCATAACTTTTATTCCAAGGAACAAATGTCTTTTAATTTCATGACTACAGTCACTGTCCACAGTGATTTTGGAGCCCAAGATATTAAAATCTGTCACTATTTTCACTTTCTCTCCTCTTTTTGCCATGAAGCAATGGGACTGGATGCCATGATCTTAGTCTTTTGAATGTTGAGTTTTAAGCCGGCTTTTTTCACTGCCCTCTTTCAATTTCATTAAAGGGCTCTTTAGTTCCTCTTTGCTTTCTGCCATTAAAGTGGTACCATCTGTGTATCTGAGGTTGTTGATATTTCTCCCAGCAATCTTTTTCTTTTTTTTTTCTTTTATTTTTAAAAATTAATTATTTTAATTAGCGGATAATTACAATGTTTTGATGGTTTTTGTCGGACATCAGCATGAATTGGCCACAGGTGCACATGTATCCCCCATCCCTAATCCTGCCTCCCAACTCCCTCCCCACCCATCTATCCATCTAAGTTATCCCCGAGCACTGGCTTTGGATGCTCTGCTTTATGCACAGAACTTACACTGGTCACCTTTTTACATATGGTAATGTATATGTTTCAGTGCTATTCTCTCCGATCGTCCCACCATATCCTTTTCCTATTGAGTCCAAAAGTCTGTTCTTTATGTCGGTGTCTCCTTTGCTGCCCTACAAATAGAACCATTGGTACCATCTTTTTAAATACCATATAATGTACTAATATACAGTATTTGTATTTCTCTTTCTGAGTTACTTCATTCTGTATAATAGGCTCTAGGTTCATTTACTTCATTAGAACTGACTCAAATATACATTCCTTTTTATAGCTGAGTAATATTCCATTTTGTATATGTGCCACAATTTCCTTATCCATTCATCTGCTGATGGACATCTAGGTTGCTTCCATGTCCTAGCAATTGTAAATAGTGCTGCAGTGTACACTGGGGTACATGTGTCTCTCTCAATTTTAGTTTCCTTGGGGTATATGCCTAGCAGTGGGATTTCTGGATTATATGGCAATTCTGTTCTGGTTTTTTAAGGAATCCCCCCACTGTTCTCCATAGTGGCTGTACCAGTTTGCATTCCCACTAACAGTATAAGAGGGTTCCTTTTTCTCCACACCATCTCTAGTATTTATTGTATAGACTTTTTGATGGTAGCCATTCTGACTGGTATGAGATAATACCTTGTTGTGGTTTTGATTTGCATTTCTCTAACAATGAGTGATGTTGAGCATCTCTTCATGTGTTTATTAGCCATTTGCATGTCTTCTTTGGAGAAGTGTCTGTTTAGGTCTTTGCCCACTTTTTGATTGGGTTGTTTGTTTTCCTAGTATTGAGATGCATGAACTACTTGTATATTTTGGAGATTAATTCTTTCTCAGTTGTTTCAGTTGCTTAATTTTCTCCCATTTTGAGGGTTGTCTTTTCACCTTGCTTATGGCTTTCTTTGTTGTGCAAAAGCTTTTAAGTTTAATTAGGTCCCATTTATTTATTATTGTTTTTATTTCCATTACTCCGGGAGATGGATCATAGAAGATCTTGCTGTGATTTATGTCAGCGAGTATGCTGTGTATGTTTTCCTCCAAGAGTTTTATAGTTTCTGGTCTTACATTTAGGTCTTTAATCCATTTTGAGTTTATTTTTGTGTATGCTGTTAGGAAGTGTTCTAGCTTACTCCTGGCAATCTTGATTCTAGTTTGTGAGTCATTCAGCCCGACGTTTCACTTGATGTATTCTGCATATAAGTTAAATAAGCAGGGTGACATATACAGCCTTGAGGTACTCCTTTCCCAATTTGGAATCAGTCTGTTGTTCCATGTCCAGTTCTGTTGCTTCTTGACCTGCATACAGGTTTGACAGGTAAGGTGGTCTGGTATTCCCATCTCTAAGAATTTTCCAGTTTGTTGTGATCCACACAATCAAAGCCTTTAGCATAGTAAGTGAAGCAGAAGTACATGTTTTTTTTTTTGAATTCCCTTGCTTTTTCTGTGATCCAGCATATGTTGGCAATTTGATCTTCAGTCCCTCTGCCTTTTCTAAATTCAGCTTGTACATCTGCAAGTTCTGAGTTCATGTACTGCTGAAACCTTGTTTAAAGGATTTTGAATGTAATTTTACTAGCATGTAAAATGAGTGCAATTGTACATTAGTTTGAACATTCTTTGGCATTGCTTTCTTTGGGATTGGAATGAAAACTGACATTTTCCAGTCCTATGGCCACTGCTGAGTTTTCCAAATGTGCTGGCATATTGGGTGCAGCACTTTCACAGCAGCATCTTTTAGTGTTTTGAATAGTTCAGCTAGAATTCCATCCCCTCAACTGGCTTCATTCCTAGGAATGCTTTCTATGGCCCACTTGATTTCACACTCTAGGATGTCTGGCTTCCTGGCCTTGCTGCTGGTGGCTGCCCTGGGGTTGATCAGCCACCCCCATGGCCTGCCTCCAGCAGAATTCTGGCTCCTACATTTCCTCTCCTCTTTCTCCTCAGCTCATTTTCCAGGTCCAGCGAATCTGGTTGCCCTGAGGGGTGCGTGCAGTGCTTTGGGACTCCCCCCGCCCCTCCGTGCTCGGAACTTGGGGCCCTGTCTGGATTAAACCTGGAAAAAAGGATACCTTTCTTAGGGTCATGAAACAGAGGGCATAGGTAGGACAGTGTGGAGCCAAGCAGAGCTAAACAGAGCTTAGAGCTATGAAGAAGCAGGAGACAGGCAGATACCTGGCTTTGCAGAGCCTTTTCTTCATTCTCTAGGTCTCAGGATGGAAACTTTCCTCCATGCAGTAACCTTTGTTGTCTTCCCAATCATGGGATGAATACTTCATAAGTCCTAAACTCATAGATTGTCCTAAACTGTATGACTTAAGCCATTAACTGTCATTAAATCAAAAGTAGCAGTACTGTTTTTCACCCTATATTGTATCGCATATAGTTTCCTAGCTAAAAACATTTCAGTGCCAAAGAATAGCTCCTATCTGGATTGCCAAGTGCTAGAAACCACTGCTTGTTTTCACCACCAACAGCAACATTTGCATATATCTTTCATAATTTTAGTTCAGTTTCCCTGAAGAGCAAACTGACCTTTTGAAGTGACTCATGCAACTTCTCTTTACAAGTCTGACATCCCTAATGTAGTCTTCAGAGTTTTCCATAACGCTCTAACAGAAATTTTGACTTTTTTTTAATTGGTAAAGGATAACATAATTATAATAGTGTCCTAGGATGTAAAGGTAGCAGATGGAGATTTGAGAGACATTGACTACAGGTGTTCACCTACAGTTCTCAAAATGTCAGGGAATCCTTGTGGAGCCCTGGCATCCTTTCAGAGGATATGCAAGGTCAAAACTATGCTCATAATAATGTTGAGACATTATTATTTTCACTCTCATAAGGGTACAGTGGGATTTTTGGCAGGTAACATGATGTATAATATTGTACCTGACTGAATGCAGAAGTGGATTTGAGAATTCAGCTCTTCTCTACTAAATCAGACAGCAATGAAATGTGCAAAGTATAAAACAATGTTACTTCTCTCACTAGACATTTTTTAGTTTTAGGAAATAGTCATTTTTATGAAAAATAGTTTTATTATTAAAATAGGTTTATTATTGCTATTTTCAATAAATTACTGATTATTGAACATATTTTTCTCTGTTTTCATTTCTGGTACCGTAAATACCGGGCTTCCCTGGTGGCTCGGATAGTAAATAATCTGCCTGCGATGGTGGAGACTTGGGTTTGATCCCTGGGTTGGGAAGATCCCTTGGAGGAGGGCATGGCAACCCACTCCGGTATTCTTGCCTGGGAAATCCCATGGACAGAGGAGCCTGGTGGGCTACAGTCCATAGGGTCGCAAAGAGTCAGACACGACTGAGCGACTAAACACAGCACTCAGCGCAGTAAATACCAATACAAACGCTTCCATGAATGCTCCCTGGGGTTCTTATTTTTGAGAGTGTAGTCTTTAGTGGTTCTCTTTTGAGAACTGCTGCTGTAAGCTTGAGAATCTTTTAAACCTTGAGCAAGCCGATCTTTCTAAGTCTCTGTGTATCCTTTTATAAAGGAAGAGTGTTAGACTGGATGATTTCTAATATCTTTTTATTTTGAAACAATTAAAAAAGGCTTTCCTGCCTGTTCATAAGAGATTTTCTTGTGAAAAGGTTGTGATGAAGGATAAACAGATGGGCATTTGGTCACCCTAAGCAAGAGGGGAGCGGGGAGACGCCCCATTAAAGTGAGTGCTTCACCTCATGCACGTCTTGGTTACAACAAGGATTTCTCCCCTACTTCCTGTAAATAACATTTTTTTTTTTTTTTGTCGACCACACAACACGTGGAACTTCCCTGTCTTGGGAATGAACCCTTGACCCCTTCAATAGAAGCACGGAGTCTTAACCAATGGACCTCCGGGGAAGTCCCTTTAAGTAACTATATTATGTTCATCTAGAAAAATAACATCTTTATCCAGTATCTTATCATTCACCTCTCTCCTGGAAATTCTAATACCTTGCACAGTCTTTCCTTCAGTGACTAGCTTTCTCCCTTCTCTTGTTTTCTGCACTCTCTGATCCTTGCTTTTATTCCTTAGTCTCCGTAACTAAGGAGGAGGGTGGAAGGGTTAGTGCTACTAACACTCATAACCAGAAGAGGGTAGCAGAGAGTAGCAGAAGCGAAGTTACTAGGCTTTTCCCGCTCTAGTTAAGCAATGACGTCAGCTGTTCCCATTGTAGGCCAGGCTAGGCCAGGCCAGGTGGCCGTTTTGTTTAGAACCCTAAAGAGGAGAGGAGAGGCTAAACCTAAGAAGTGTTGAGACCCTCTCACCCCTATCCAAGACGCAGCTGGAGCCAGGTTCTGGAAAGGAGAAGTGCCCAGAATGTGGGCAGGAAAAGCATTGTGACAGCAGTTCCAGGCCACTTCCATTTTTTTTTTTTTCTCCTTTCCTTTTTTGTTTTGAGAATCTTTGTAAATTAAAAAAAGAAGAAGTGGCAGGGCAGGGTTACGAAACTGTGGTGTGTTTTAAATGTTTACCTTGAATAAGCCTCCCATTTACAGAAAACCGAAGGTCCAGTGCAATGATAGTTTCTTTTTATTTAAAATTTTTTAAAAATATTAGTTATTTATTAAAAAGACTTCACTGTGGCTTAGCTGGTAAAGAATCCGCCTGCGATGTGGGAGACCTGGATTCAATCCCTGGGTTGGGAAGATCCCCTGGAGAAGGGAAAGGCTACCCACTCCAGTATTCTGGCCTGGAGAATTTAATGAGCTGTATAGTTCATGGGGTTGCAAAGAGTCGGACACGACTGAATGACTTCCACTTTCACTTTTTCATTAAAAGGACTAAGTTATGTTTGACATATAATGTTATATTAGTTTCAGATGTACAACATAGTGGTTTATTTATTTTTTTTTCCATTTAACATAGTGGTTTAATATTCTTCTACATCATGAAATAATTGCCACACTAAGTTCAGTTACCATTTGTTACCATTAAAGTTATATTATTGACTATATTTTCTATCCTGAATAATACACCCTTTGATTTGTTTATTTTATAACTGGAAGCTTGTGCTTCCTAATCACCTGCACCTATTTCACTTTCCCTTGCCACTACCAGTTTTTTCTCTGTGTCTATGAATCTATTCTTGTTTTTAGATTCCACATCTAAGTGAAATATGGTGTTTATTTTTCTCTGTGTGACATTTCACCTCTTGATGGGTCCATCCATATTGTCACAAATGGTAAGATTTTATTTTATTTTTTATGACTGAGTAATATGTATATATACCATATCTTCTCTTTTAAAATTAATTTATTTTTAATTGGAGGATAGTTGCTTTACAGTGTTGTGGTTGTTTCTGCCATACATAACCATGAAGCAGCCATAGGTTTACATATGTCCCCTCCATCTGGAACCCCTCCCTCCCATCTCACACTCCATCCTATCCCTCAAGGTTGTCACAGAGCATCAGGTTGAGCTCCCTGTGTCACACAGAGTCTATTTTCTACATCTGCATCTTTATTGTTGCCCTGCATTAGGTTCATCTGTATCATTTTTCTAGATTCCATATATGTGCATTAATGTATGACAGGATCTATGTTAAGTTACCTCACTAGAAGTGACTAAAATTTGTTCCTTTTTATTGGCTAATAATATTCCATCGTATATGTGAACCATATCTTCTTTATCCATTTATCTGTTGATGATTGCTTCCATATCTTGAAATTTGCCATGAATATAAGGGTACATATCTTTTTGGATGAGTGTCTTTGTTTTATTTGAATAGGTACCCAGAGGTAGAATTGTTGGATTGTATGGTAATTCTGTTTTTAATTTCTCTATACTGTTTTCCACAGTGGCTGCATCAGTTTTCATTCCTACCAGTGGTGCATGAGGGTTCCCTTTTCTCCATATTCTCACCAACAATTGTTGTTTTTGTCTTTTTGATAATAGCCAAGTATGAAGTGATAACTCATTGTAGCTAATTTTTTAAAAATTTATTTATTTTTTGGCCACACCATTTGACTGGCGGGATCTTAGTTCCCAGACCAGGGATCAAATCTGCACCCTTGGCAGTGAAATTTCATTGTGGTTTTGATTTGCATTTCCCTGACAATTAGTGATATTGAGTATTTTTCATGTGCCTACTGGCCACCTGTATGTCTTTGGAAAAGTGTTCAGATCCTCTGCCTGTTTTTTAATGCTTTAAAAAAATTTGGTATTGAGTTGTATGAACTGTTTTTATATTAATAGTTTGTATATCAACCCCTTACTGGATATGCCATTTGCAAATATCTTATGACAGGTTTATTTTGTGTACAAAAAGAATGAAGGAAATATTTGACCTGATGCAAAATTTTGAAATTTTTCTCTTTTTAGCACAAGATCTCACTTTGGGACTCTAGGCAAAGTGGATTACATTATACTATTAGGAACGTGAGCAATAGCTGTTGTTAAATAGTTGTTCTGGCAGTTTTAAAATGGTAAGGGAAACTTTATGTAGGACTGCTAGGGAATTCCCTTGTTGAGTTCTTTGGAGAATGAGTGAGGTATATATACATAGACATCTCTCTCTATATATATCAAATATAGTTCAGATTATATATTTGAATGCTTTATTTTTTCTAGCTTTATTGAGATATAATTGACATATAACATTGTGGAAATTTAAAATATATGTGTTGCTTTGATACATTTATATATTGAAAAATGTGATCATTCCATGTATATCCCTCTCCATCTCTGAGACCTGTCTCTGCCCCTCATCAAGGCTAATTGTGGGTGACATGACAATAGGGGCCAAGGAGGTGCTCTTAGTGTACACTTCTTACTGACTCTCTCTATTCACCTTGGTTCTTCTTCCAAACTCAAAACCCTGCTCTCCTTTTTACCAACATCTGTCCTCAGAGGTGGTGCTGATGGCCACCTAAGTAAAGTAAATTTAAGTCTCTGCATTTTTTGCAAGACATAAAATGATCTGTTTTGTGAACAGACAATTCTGCATGTGAACTGAGAAGATTGGGACTCTTCCCTAATGCCCCTGCTTTTGAGAGCAAATCAGTTTTGCCCCAAAGTCAGTTCATCTAACACTGGTTTGCCCAATGTTTAATTACATTTGCTCCAAAACTGTACGACTGACACTTAACTTTCATGTATTTTAGGAGAGCCTCAGTCTCTTTTGCAGTTTTGTATGTTAGATGATTCTTAATTGTCTACAATTTATTATTAATTTATTATTAATATTTTACCAAAATTTAAAGCATATATAGTATCTACCTGTCTTTATTCTCAGGTTACTAATAAGAAATGTACCTTTAGTTCTTAATATATGGTTTACTACATCATGTTTGACTCTCTTCCTTGGGATTTTGCTCTTTTTAAATGGATATTTACCAATATTCCTGTTTTGCCTATTCATATGGAGTGTGTGGGATGTGGGGCTGGCCTGCATGAGGCCCTGTTGTTTCCCATCTACTGACATTTGTAGATGTCATTTGGGTTCACGCTAGTGAAAAGAGCATGGAGATTTTCCCGTTGTCTTACAACTTTCCTGTTGTCTAGGTTTAATCCATTATTACAAGAGAACATGCTCTGTATGATTTAATTCTTTGAATTACATTGAGGTTTTTTTTGTTTTCCTCAGTGGTTCAGGGCATGGTATACTTTGATAAATGGTCCAGTGTTCCCTTGAAAAAAATATATGGTTTCTACTGTTTTTAGGTAGCATGGTCTATATATGTCAATTGAATCCAATTAGTTGATTTTGGTGTTCAGTTCTTTTATCACCTTGTGTGTGTTAGTTGCTCAGTCATGTCCGACTCTTTGTGACCCCACTGACTGTAGCCAGTCAAGCTCCTCTGTTCCTGGGATTTCCCAGGCAAGAATACTGAAGTGGTTTGCCATTCTCTTCTCCAGGAGATATTAAAGCTATTGTTTTTCCAATAGTTATGTATGGATGTGAGAGTTGGACTATAAAGAAAGCTGAGCACTGAAGAATTGATGCTTTTGAACCGTGGTGTTGGAGAAGACTCTGGAGGGTTCCTTGGACTACAAGGAGATCCAACCAGTCCATCCTAAAGGAAATCAGTCCTGAATATTTATTGGAGGACTGATGTTGAAGCTGAAACTCCAATAGTTTGGCCACCTGATGCAAACAGCTGACTCATTTGAAAAGACCCTGATGCTGGGAAAGATTGAAGGCGGGAGGAGAAGGGGACAGCAGAGGATGAGGTGGTTGGATGGCATCACTGATCCAATGGACATGAATTTGTGTAAACTCTGGGAGTTGGTGATGGACAGGGAGGCCTGGCATGCTGCAGTCCATGGGGTCGCAAAGAGTCAGACACGACTGATCGACTGAACTGAACTGAACATCCTTTTTTGCCTCTAGCAATTTTATTTTCTTGCAACATTTTTTATCTGTGCTCTTGGTGGTTCTGGGTTGGAGATGTTGGGGAGTAAAAACACTTTTTCCTTCATCTTTTTAAATTCTCAATTGGGACCCTTGTAACTAAAGATAGGTTAACACAAGAAAAGTGTATGGATTTATTTAATGTAAATTTTACTTCCTTGGTGCTCAGATGGTACAGTCTTCCTGCCATGATCCTTGGGTTGGGAAGATCCACTGGAGAAGGGGATGGCTACCAACTCCAGCATTCCTGCCTAGAGAATTCCTTGGACAGAGAAGCCTGGTGGGCTACAGTCCATGGGGCTGCAAAGAGTTGGACACGACTGAATGATCAACATTTTACATGACATGAGAGCCTTCATAAGGAAATGAAGACCTGAAAAGGCAATTAAACATAAATATTATGATAGATTTGTTGAAAAGTGGAAAGTCATGGAAAGATGTGATCAGACAGAAAAAGGATATGAGCTAAGTGCAGTAAACTAGGGGGAACTTAGCAAGGCTTGTTCATTGATTCCTCTTTATATCCCGTTAGGATGAGGATGTGCCTTTCTACCAGGTATAGGGAAGGTCGTCTTACCTGAGGATTTTATGATGTGCTTTGAGGAAAGGTTGGAAAGTCCTTCCTGCACGTCCCATTTTTAAATTCCTTCAGCTCAAAATATTCAACATACCAAGGTGCTACATTTTGGGGAGGATGAGCTGAGTTTCATCACAGGAGTCTTTAGTGCCCTTCCTGGATATGTAGGAGGTAATAAGGAAACCCAGGAGCCTTGCATGGCTCAACGAAACTATGAGCCATGCCATATGGGGCCAACCAAGTCAGACAGGTCATGGTGGAGAGTTCTGACAAAACATAGTCCACTAGAGAAGGAATTGACAAACCACCTTAGCATTCTTGCCTTGAGAACCCCATGAACAGTATGGAAAGTCAGAGTTAGGACACTGAAAGATGAACCCCCCAGGTTGGTAGGTGTCCAATATGCTACTGGAGGAGAAGAGAGAAATAGCTCCAGAAGGAATGGAGAGGCTGAACCAAAGCGGAGAGCTTATGGTGGTGGCCTCTCTTGGTGCAGAGCATGGGTCTAGGGTGAGTGGGCTCAGCAGTTGCTGTTCCTAGGCTATAGAGCACAGGCTCAATAGTTGTGGCACATGGGCTTAGTTGCTCTGTGACACGCGGGATCTGCTCAGACCAGGGATTGAACTTGCGTCTCGTGCATTGGCAGATGGATTCTTTGCCACTGAACCACCAGGGGAGCTCGATATCATGTCTTGTACTTAAGAGTTTAGGCTATTTTTAGTTTGTTTTTTATATGATTTGACAAAGTGTTCTAACGTCTTTGATTTACATGCAGTTGTCCATTTTTCCCACACTGCTTACTGAAGGGACTCTTTTCTCCACTGTATATTCTTACCTCCTTTGTTGAAGATGAATTTTTAAAATTAATTAATTAATTAACTTAAAATTTTTATTTATTTGACTGCACCGGGTCTTAGTTGCAGCATGTAGAACCTAGTTCCCTGGCCAGGGATCGAACCTAAGCCCCCTGCATTGAGAACCCAGAGTCTTAGTCAATGAACCACCAGGGAAGTCCCCCAAAATTAATTGATATGTGGGTTTATTTATGTGTGATAGGTGAGTAATTGGTATGTGGGTTTATTTCTGGATTCTCTATTCTGGGAGAACTAGGGGTTATCTATTTATTTATTTATTTTTGGCTGTGCTGGGTCTTCATTGCTGCACACGGGCTTTCTCTAGCTGCAATGAGTGGGGATTACTCTTCACTGTGTTACACGGGCTTCTCATCATGGTGGCTTCTCTTATTGGGGAGCACAGGCCCTCGAGCATACAGGTTTCAACAGATGTGGTCCGTGGGCTCTAGATTGAGGGCTCAGGAGTTGTGATGCAGGGGCTTAATTGTTCCATGTCATGTGGAATCTTCCCAAACCAGGGATCAAACCTGTGTCCCCTGCGTTGGCAGGTGGAGTCTTATCCACTGTACCACCAGGGAAGTTCCAGAAGTAGGGGTTCTTAATTGTATTAGTTTTCTATGGCTGCCATAACAACTTGTCACAAACTTATTGGCTTGTAGCAATACAAAGTGATTATCTTATGGTTCTGCAGGTCTGAATTCAAATATGGGTCTCGCAGTGTTAAAATCATGGTGTCAGCAAGGCTGCCTTCCTTTCTGGAGACTCTAGGGGAGAATCTGTTTCTTTGCCTTTTCCAGCTGCTAGATGTCTCTTTTTCCATGTGTCCTTGCATCAGATCACTTTGAATTTTTCTACATTTCTCTTCCACTTATAAGGACCCTTGTGATGATATTAGTCCTACCTGGATGATCAAGGATACTCTCCTCAATTTTGTCACCTCATTAGCAAAATTGATTTATCTGCTGCCTTAATTCCCCTTTGTCATACAAGGTTATATATTCATGATTTATGGGGATTAGAATATGGATATGCTTGGAGGGAGTGCATTATTGTGCCTGCCCCACTGACTTCCCCTTGCTTTGGAATGCTACTAACTTTCACCATGCTACTATATTCAAATGTTTGTCATTATCTTTTATTTGCCAGATGCCTTTACTTCTTTTGTTTTTCCCTCCTGCATTGTCTTTACATGGTTTCCATGATCATTCTTTAAAAAAAATTATCACTTTTCTTTAAAGTAATGGAGTTTTTCCTGGACAGCATTTTTTTAAAAACTGAATTCGCCTGCAATGCAAGAGACCTGAGTTTGATCCCTGGATTGGGAAGATCCCCTGGAGAAAGGAAAGACTACCCACTCCACTATTTTGGCTGAGAGAATTCCATGGACTACAGTCCGTGGGGTCTCAAAGAGTTGGATATGACTGAGCAACTTTCACTTCACTTCACTTCAATTGGAGGAAGAAGTAGCATATATCCCCGAGGCTTCTGTGGATGTAGTCTGGGGAGTCTGTTAACTTGGATGGGAAACATTTTGATTTTGATTTTTCTCTAATGAATGCAGGCAACACAGCCCATGTATCCTATACATTTGTCACCAGTGGAAATTAGAGTTATTTTCATATCACTTTACAGAAAGGCCAAAACATCAGTTACTCTCATCATTTCTTTCAAATTATGAATTATTGGGCATAAATACCACAAACTTAAAAAGTATTTTGGTACCTCTATTTCAGCGTCTTCCTTTGTGATCTTATGTGCTTTATTTTATGCACTTGAATATATTCTGAGAAGGGACTCATGCACATCAGCAGGCTTGCAGCATGGGTACAACCTTCCTGCCTTTTGTCCCGTTCTCGCTGTTCCTCTCAGCTGGGTGTGGGCCCCTTCCAAAAAACAGGAAGTTCCTTGACTTGTGTCAAAACTCCTCACATCACAGATTTTGGGTGATTTAGCTTGGATTTCTCCTTAGCTGACCAGTGTCAGCAAGAATCAGTCTTCTATTGGTTCACTCACAGTTTCTCCCCACACTAGTAGCAGATAACCACTCACTCTTGAAAATGTATGTCCCCGTTATATCCCAACATCCTGCCACTACTGTGGTCCACAGGGTTCAAAGATGTTTGGCGATTTGCCCAAACACTCACACCCTTGAAATTGCAAGGAGGGTGAGACTGGGGTTGCTGTTGCCCACTAGTGTGTGTTCCCTATTCTAGAAAACTCTGGGTTCTCTTTATTTTCTTGCAGATGGTCTCTCTCATTATGTCTCTTCTCACCCCAGTTCCAGGCTTCAGGAGCCCTGGGCCCTCTCATGGTTGGTGACTTCATAGAAGTGGAAGTTCTTTTTCTGTTTCTCTGTGGTTCTGAATTAATTTCAGAGGAGACACAAGAGTTAGAGGTTCCTCTTCCTCCTTTCTTTAATAGGAAATCGTTTTAGCTTTTTTCCATAACTTTTAAAAGGTTGCTGAGGTTCATCATGTCCTTGCCTTCTATGGACAATGTGCTCAGTTGCTCAGTCCTGTCCAGCTCTGTGACCCCATGGACCGTAGCCTGCCACGATCCTCGGTCCATGGGGGCTTCATTATAATAGAGACAATACAGAATTTCATGAAGCAGAAACATCTTCTTCCCACACAGTAACCTCTTGAGGGATGATCTCGGAAGCAAAAATGTGGTGTGTGTCTGTTTTCGTCTTTTCTCTGTATCTATATAAACATTTTAAGTATTGCAATTGGTCCACAATTGCAATATACCCCCTATAGAGGTAGCTGGTTAGTGAAATATAATTGCTTATTTTTAACTGAGTGCTAGGAATAGCATTTATACTTCTTCTTTATTCTTCTGGGTTAAATGAGAGAGAGAGAGAAAATGAGGAGTGGAAATGTATAACATAATTGGTATTCTTCTTTTTTATTGTAGAAAATATATATAACACACAATTTTCCATTTTAATTATTTTTAAGTGTGCAGTCCAGCAGTGTGATATAGATTCACATTGTCGTGCAGCCATTAACATCACCCATCTCCAGAACACTTCATCTTTTTTTTTATCTGGCCTCATCATGCAGTTTGTGGGATCTCAGTTCCCAAACCAAGGATTGAACCCAGGCCCTTGGAAGTGAAAGCACAGAGTCCTAACCGTTGGACAACCAGGGAATCCCAAGAACTCTTCATCTTGCAAAACTGAAACTTTTTCACCATTAAATACGTCCCTGTTTCCTCCTCCCCCTCCCCGGCCACCATTCTTTCTGTTTCTGTGAATGTGAATATTCTAAGAATCTTATATAAGTGGAACTGCCTGTGTTTTTACATAATTATCTTTTTTCACTTAGTGTATTGTCATCATGTTTCATGCTGTAATATATGTCAGAACTTACTTTTAAGGGCTGTATAATATTCCATGGTATGTATATAATACATTCTGTTAATGTATTCACTAGTTGATAACACTTGGGTAGCTTCCACCTTTGGCTACAAACACAGGTGTATCAAAATGACTTTTTAAATACATATAACTGAACCTTACCAAATATCTCTTCTTTCTGATGAAAAAACTTGAAATGTTTATTTTCTTTGTTTAAAAATAAGACATTCAGTTATAAGATGAATTAACTTGTGGGAACCTCATATATAGCATGATGACTAAGAGTTAATAATACATATTTATACTTGATTGTTGAGAGTAATCTTAAATATTCTTAACACACACACAAAACACACAATTCTCAACACACACACACACACACACACACACACACATAAAGGTAACTATGTTAAGTGATGGATGTGTTAACTAATCTTATGGTGATCACTTCTCAATATATAAAGTGTACCAAATCATGTTGTACACTTTAAAGTTGCACAGAGTTATTAGTCAATTATATCTCAATGAATCTGGGGGTGGGGATGGGGAAGATATGACTGAAGAGTTAGGAATTCAAATTCAAATTCCAAGCAAGCAAATATAAATAGAAGGTATGGGCTGAATCTAAGAGGTTGGAGGGAGTGATGGAGACTGCAGAAAACTGAAGTTAGCTCAGTGTGGCTTCCTTTTCTAGCTCCTGGTTCCATATTGAAGGAGTGCTGCTTGGAATGGTTCTAGAATTCTAAGTTTTAGACAGAAAGCTGACATCTCTTTTATGGAAAACCTCAGATTTTGTTTGTTGGCAACCAGTTTTAAAATGTAAGTATACTGTGAGGCCAAAAATTTTGCCTCTAACCCTCATAGCTAAGGATTTGCCTTCTTTTCCTAAGGAAGAATTAATTAAACATTCACTTTAGGGAATTCCCTGGTGGTTCAGTGATTAGGACTCCAGTGCTTCCATTGCAAGGGACATGGGTTCGGTCCCTGGTTGAGGAACTAAGATTCTGCAAGCTGGATAGCATGGCCAAAAAAAAAAAAAGCACCACCTATTTTAAAGGAGATAAAATGGAAAAAGGCACCAAAATTATGCCAAAAGAAAAAAATTCTAAAAGAGATTGGATTTACCCTTTTATATGTGAAAGTGTTTGTATTTTATCAGTATAATAAAATATAAATGACTTGGTTACTTTTTTCAACTGATTAGCAAATGGTGAGGAAATGGTAGTGGCTGGCAACTGTGGTATTTTTAGAACAATTTAACAGTCCTTAGGGCACTGATGCCCACCTGTGAGCCCAGGCAAATGTTTTCAGGCATACTATGTCTGTAAGTAGTGAGTATTAGCTCAGTGTTGACTTCAGGGAAATCAAAACTCACAGAGAAGTCAATCATACCTCAACAAAGGCATGTAAGTATAAGTTGCCTTTGGTTCTAAGGAACAGAAGAGTCCTATTAAATGGGCATTTCACTGTTGGGCTGGTTGCTTCAGTGGACATGTTCCTTCCATCCCCAGCTCTGCCATCCTTAGAGTGTTTCATGCTTCCTTATGCAGTTCGGAGCATCATATCCCAATGTGACCACATATACTGGCAGCAAATGGCCAAATATGGAGATTCTTTAGAGCAGATTTTTTTCTGTGGAGTCTGGGTCTTTTAACCAGAACTTACTCACCAGCCCACTCCTTAAACAGCAATTATTAGGAGAACAGGATCTAGTGATTGAGTTATATAAACCGTAATACACCCCTTAATTTGAAGGAAAGAGTTAAATTTTCCCAAGTCCTATGAGGAAGAGGTGAATTCTTGCACAAAATTGAGTTCCTTTTAGCAAGAAAGAAGGTGGCCACTGGATGGTGGTCTGACCATCTGTAGAATCTGTTCCACTTCTCTGAAATTCTACACTCATCACAGGGTGTTTGGCCTTTTGCAGTTCATGTCTTGACATGGATTAGAAGGCATAGGAGAAAGAATCAGCACCTAATGGGGCAGAAGCAATAAAAGGAGTGTTATTAGTTAGAGGATTGGGGTACTGATGGAGGCTGGAAAAGCAGGGAAGCCCAACTGTCGCTGTCATCCTATTTCAAGGCCATCAAAACCCACCAACCTGCTAGCTGTGCTTGGTAGCATTCTTTTTTTTTTTTTCCTGTTTTAATTGCAAAGTTATATATGCTTATTGGGAAAAAGCCAGTCAATGAAGAAATATATATTGTACAACATACTCAATGAAAGTCCTTTGTATTAAAGTAGAAAATAAAAATCCTCTATGTGTTCTAACTTCATGTTTGTAGTTTCAGATACAGTTCTTCCAAATTTGTCTATATCATGTATTAATAAGAAGGCAATGGCACCCCACTCCAGTAGTCTTGTCTGGAAAATCCCATGGACGGAGGAGCCTCGTAGGCTGCAGTCTATGGGGTCGCGAAGAGTTGGGTACGACTGAGCGACTTCCCTTTCACTTTTCACTTTTATGCATTGGAGAAGGAAATGGCAACCCACTCTAGTGTTCTTGCCTGGAGAATCCCAGGGATGGGGTCACACAGAGTCGGACACGACTGAAGTGACTTAGCAGAAGCAAGTACATATATATATTTAAAAAATAAGTAATCATATCTTCAACAATGTAATGTCTGATAGAATAATATTCAGCAGGAAATAATTTAAGATTTCCAAGCATGAGGAGTTAAGCTCCAGGATGCCCTTCCAGCCTTCAAGTCAGACCAAGGCTGACCACTAAAACTCAGTTGTGATATACTTTTACTATTTTGTACTATCCCCACATGTGGCTACTGAGCCCTTATTATGCCACCAGTGCAGCCAGAACTGAATTGATTTTTTAAAAATATTTATTTATTTATTTGTCTGTGCCAGGTCTTAATTGCTGCATGTTCAGTTTTTAGTTAGCCTCACCGTTAGGACTCAAGCAATCGAACTCTTTTTAAAAAATGTTGATTTATTGATTGATTTTTGACCGTGTTGGGTGTTCATTAGTGAAGTTGCTCAGTCGTGTCCTACTCTGTGAACCCAAGGACTATAGCATATTAGGCTCCTCCGTCCATGGAATTTTCCAGGCAAGACTCCTGGAATGGGTTGCCATTTTCTTCTCCAGGGGGTCTTCCTGACCCAGGGATCGAACCTGGGTCTCCCTCATTGCAGGCAGACCCTTTACCATCTGGCATTGCTGCATGCTTTTCTCTAGTTGCCGTGTGCCAGCTTCTCCTTGTGGCGGCTTCTCTCGTAGAGCACAGGCTTCAGTAGTTGCAGCTCGTGTGATCAGCAGTTGTACCTGCTGGTCCCTAGAGCACAGACTCAATAGTTGTGGAGTATGGGCTTAGTATTTCCACAGCATGTGGGATTTTCCCTAATCAAGGATCAAACCTGTGTCTCCTGCATCAGCAGATGGATTCTTTACCACTGAGTCACCAGGGAAGCCTTATGCAAACTCTTAGTTGTGGCATTTGGGATCTAGTTCCCTGATCAGGGAGCAAACCCCCTGCTTTGGAAGTGTGGAGTCAGCCACGGGACCACCAAGGACGCCCTCCTGAATCATTAATTTTAATTAATTTAAGTTTACACTTCAGTAGCCATGTGTGACTAGACTAGTAGCTACTCTATTGGTTAATGCAAGGTTGACGAATGGAAAGTGACACTAATGCCTACAACCTAAAAGAGTATCTTTGCTAGGAAAGCAATGTGCCTTCTGGCTTCTCGTGTAGAACTGAAACTACTTTCCCCACAGGCTCAGGAATGGTGATTAGCATATCACCTTAACTGTGTGGAGGTCGAGGGAAGGGCAAGATAGGTGAGGATTTGGAGGCATTCAGGCCCAGAGATACATGCAGTATTTAGGGTAACTTGCACTTTTATTGCTGTTTTGCTTCGGACTTTTCAATAGAATCTTGACTTTAAATGTTTTGGATCTTTGTCACCATGCCTATACTTTCATGTCTCATGGCTGGATTTTTTTTTTGGTTCAGAAAAACCCCTATGTCATTTCCTCATTTTGCTTCCACCTGTATAATCAGGGATGGCTCATATGGAGGTGGGTTGGGGAAACATGTGGATTTACTTTCATTTTGGTTTGGTTTCCTGTAGAAACCAATTCAATTAGAAAGAGTTTGTGGCAAGTTTGGGTTTAAAACCTAATACCCAGAACTGCAGTCAACTCTGCTTTACAGAAGTGAGTTGCAGGTGTTTCATGGGAGTAATTGTTTTTCTTTGGCACACAGTACTCATTGTTATTTGCCAAGATTTTAGGAGGGAGTCATGAATAGATAGGAAGAGAATTGTTATATTCTATTTTTATGGCCTTCCTTATTATTTGTACTGATTTTGATAGTTCCATATCTGAAACAATGTTTTCAGAATGCAGAATAACAGGCAAAGCATGGTGTTTTTTTTTTTTTTTCTTCTTTTTCTTGATTAGCTTTTATACATGCTTAGAGTATCGTTTCAAAATTCTGGAATGACATTTGAACTCTGCTTTCTACTTTGCATTTCCCTCTCAGTTATTGGTTGATTGATCTGCTATCTCTCTCTGTAAACTCAGCATCTGGAGTCCTCACAGCTCCTGCATGCACCCTGGCCTTTAACAACATGCAGAGCTTGAGACTCAGATCTGTATCCTGCCCTTGCTTCAGTGGGAATAGATTCCTCTCTTTCATCTTTCAGAGTGATAGCTTACGGTGAACAATGTCAGATTCGTGATCTCCAAAGAAGATTTAGCTTCAGGACCAGGGACCAGCCTTGATCACTCAAGAGCTTTTGTATAGCAGAGTTTTATTAAAGTATAAAAAAGGGACAGAGAAAGCTTCTGACATAGACATCAGAAGAGGGATGGAAAGTGCCCCCCTCCCTAGTCTTAGCAAGGGAGCTATATTCTTTTAAAATTGATTATTACTGTAAATCAGAAGAATGTATCAAGGTGTTAAGGGTCTTACTAGACCCACTCTCACAATTTACATTTTAAGATGACAGAATTAGAACTAACAATAGAAAGATCTTACCAGACCCACTCCCATAATATACATTTTAAGATAACAGGGTTAGTCAGAAGGTTTTCAAGAAGGAGAAACTGTCCTCAAGCTGGATATATTGTTGCTATATAATCCTTAGTACAGAGTTTAAGCTGAGCTGTTTTATTGTATAATCATCAGCTCTGGGCTTAAAGAAAAAAAACGTTTTATGTGACTAAGGAATGTAGAAAAAATGTCCTTTTCTCTCTTTGGGAACTCCAGATCCCTATCTACTCTTTGAAAACCCCAGACCCCTCTCTCCTACTAGGGGACGCTGGACTTCTTATCAGCCTGCCTAGGAACTGACTCTCTCAAGAGCATTTTGCACACCATTCTGTAACAGCAGGAGGAGGAGGAGCTAACCACTGATACCAGTTTCTGTGATTCAGCCTCTGTTCCAAAGGCCTCACATTTACCCATTTGCTCTATTCTTATGACAACCATCTCTGATTGGTGCTATTTTCATCCCCATTTTACAAATGAGGAAACTAAGACACAAAAAGGCAAAGACATCTACCAACGCCCCAATACCCTTCTGTCAGACTCGAATGCTTTTCCTTCTTGCTCCAAGTTTCCTGCACTCCCTGGGGTGCTGAGTGCCTCTCATGAACCATGTTCCATGGAACTCATACCATTATTGGACTGTGGTCCTGCAGACATGGTAACAGTTAGAAAAGCAGGTCTGGGTGTGTCTATCTTCTCTAGCTCTTGTTGGGTAAGCAAGCTGCTATTCAGCTTTGTGTTCATGCTTGACACACACTAGGTACTCCATAGGTTTTAGTTGAACAAATAAGTCAGTGAGTCAGTGAGTAGAATTTGTGCCTATCCAAAGGAATTGAAATCAGGATCTTGAAGAGATATGTGCTGCCATGTTCACTGAGGCTTTATTCACAATATCCAAGACACAGAAACCATAAGTGTTCATAATTAGAAGAATGAATAGAGGCAACAAAAGCATCCATCAGTAGATGAATGAATCAAGAAGATGTGATATATATATATATACATACATATATATATATAATGTTGGAATATACATATATATTGGAATATATTATGGGAATATATGCTGGACTATATATATTCTATATATATGGAATATTTCATATACATATTTGAAAAATATCACAATGGAATGTTATTCAGGCATGATAGATTAGGAAATCCTACCATTTGAAACAATATGAATGGATGTTGATGACAAAGTGAAATAAATGAGAGGAAAGATGAATACCAAATGAAATCACTCATGTAGGATTTAAAATAGTCAAACTCATTGAAACAGAGTAGAATGACAGTTTCCAGGGCCTGGGGAGAGACAGAAAGAAGGAAATGTTAGTCAGAGGGTGGGCAGTTTCTATTATGCAAGGTGGATAAGTCCTGGAGATCTGCTATACAGTATAGAGCCTGTAGCTAATAATACTAAATTGTGTACTTAATATTTGTTTATGGTAGATCTTATATTGTGTTCTCACCACACACACAAAGTCAATTTTCCCCACATAATAAGGTGGGGAGAAACTTTGGCAGGTGATAAATATGCTTATAGCCTTGATGGTGGTGATAGTTTCACAGGTATATACTTACCTCAATTAAGTGGTGAAGAAAAATACCAGTCAGTGGTTACTGTATTGTCTACTGACCTCCTCCATGTGACAGCTTGGAAGTGAATGGGATCTGCAGTCTGATATCCAGGTTATGCTTTCGATTATCTATTTATGCTGCTATGGTATTCTCCATCACAGCCCCCTCAGTGTCATCAAAACACTCAAATGACTGCTGTCAGAGTCAGAGGGAACATTCACTGAGCTGCAGTTGAATTTCCTCTCCTTTTCTACCCCAGTGGCCATTGAGGGGAGGCCAGGTATCTCTGGCTGTAAGCAGGCTCAGCTTTGAGAGCTTCAGTTTGGAAAATCCAGTGATGTGAGTAACCGTTAGTCTCTGCTTTTGCCTGTGATGCAATTCTGTTTGCTCCAAACTGAGACCACATCCTTCCTGCTGGGTTGTGACTGCTATAAATTCATCTAGTTTCTTCTCCGGCTGTTCCCGAGGCTGACGTCTGGGTGAGTCCAGCTCTTTGGAGCGGGTGGCTGAAATAGCCTGGGGAAGAGTGGGGAGATTGTTTCAAGGGGCAGAATTTGGCTAGAGGTTCCTCCTGCCAGCCTTCAAGTCTATCCTTCAACAATGTTTCTGGAATGTTTCTTTTATGTTTATCAATATTTGGTCACTATGTGTGCCAGTGCATGTGTGTGGGGAATGGGGGTCAGGAACAGTGAAATGGCTCATGCTCACTCCCTCAGAAAGTGGATAGATGGGATGCATGTAAGGAAATGAGCATATTTAGAAACCAAGGGACAGAGAAGGTAAAGGTCAGGGTTGGGGAGCACTAAGGTTAGGGATAGGGTAGCACAGAGGAGAGGCAGAGTCCAGATGTGGATGGAAAGTTTGATGCAGTGGGACCTGGGAGGGTCGGCAGAGCTGGTGGATCTGTCTGGAGTACCCCCTCTCCTCCTGCCACCTGCCAAATGCGTAGGGGATGGACTTGACAGGGGTTGGCGGGGAGTGGGTGATGCAAGACGTGAGGAGTGGAGAGGCAGGAATGGAGACAGAAGGAGAGTTGAACATGTTTGAGGTGTCTTGAACATTAAACTGAGTTTTTATGAATTCCAGTTTGGAGAGTTCGAAAGCTTCATAAGCTTTCCCTGGTGGCTCAGATGGCAAAGAATCTGCCTGCGATGCAGGAGACCTGAGCTCATAGGGCTTCTCCCTTCCTGTGATCCTTTTCTAAATTCAATAATATGAAGAGATCAATTCCAAACAAAGCCAATGTGCTCATCCATCCAAAATCTAGAAATTGTGTATGATCAAGAGATATAGCAGCTGATTTCAAGTCTTTGTGGAACTTGAAGTCTAGTTAGGAAACCGAGACATTGAACACTACAATGTGATTGAACACTACTCCGTGTGATAAAACCTGGGAAAGTGTTTTTGTTTTTTAACAATCTGATTTTTGGTTTTCCCTGGTGGCTCAGATGGTAAAGAATCTGCCTGCAATGCAGGATGGGTTCTCTCCCTGGGTCAGGAAGATCCCCTGGAGAAGGAAATTGCAAACCACTCCAGTATTCTTGCCTGGAGAACTCTAAACAAACCTGGTGGGCTACAGTCCATGGGGTCACAAAGAGTCCGACACAACTGAGCAACTAACACTTTCACTTTCATCTATATTTTTTTTTATCATCTTCAACCATTTTTTCCTCCTACTTGACTGAGATACCTACTTAAATGGTGGAAGAAATGTTCTCACACTTTTTTATGCCAAGAAAAATGCAATGTTAGGGGCATGACTCAGAAATCAGTGACCCTAGTGTAAATCTTGCCTTTGTCCCTCCTGGCTGTGAAACTCTGGGCAAGTCACTTAGCCTAAGACTCAGTTTCTACTTCCATACCATGGAACTAGGAATATAATTTTTCAGTTTTGTGCATCAGTACAACACCTAACTCATGAGAAGCTCTCAATAAATGTGAGTTTTAATAATTATTATAATTATGAATTTCGCAAGGAGAGATTAAAGAAATGTATATATTTATCATTCTTCCTTATCACCCCAAGGTCCATCCCATTTCAGTTTTAATCAATCAATGTGCTGATAAAGGGGTTGTTGCAGATTATGCCTTCCTCTGCCTGTTTCTATGTTCTCTTTCCTTCTCTCTAGACATATACTGTTCTGTTATCACCATCATCACTCATTCCTGGCATCCTTTCTTCTCTTGTCCCTCATTCATCTTTCCTTGGTTCAAAACAGAAATAAGAAACCAGAGTCTTTCAGTTGGAAGGAAGGTAAAAAAATCTTTTCCACTCTGCCATTTTATAGATGCGGAAACTGAAGTTGAGAAATAGTGGGGAGATCTTCCAGGGTCATCCATGGCCAGTAATCAGTGGGATCAAAGTTCTCTTGGTGATACATCAAGGTGGCATCAGGAAACGGTTTAAGACTGCATTGCACTTTAATATGATTGTGTTGGTGATTTTGTTTCTCTCCATAGGGGCACCTTTCTTCCATGGCTCAGGACACACACCTGGGTCGAGCCAATAGGAAAACTTTCTGGTAAGACTTTGACTCACTTTTAAAAGCTAAAGGTGGCAACTTGTTAGAATCCAGTGATTTTTTTTTTTTTCCTTTCAATTTTCTGGGTTTTTGATACTTTAGTTCTCTCTGAGGGTAAATTTCTGAAAAGACTTCTTAACCATATGCTGTTTGCACCACCCAACTTCCAAGTGTGGATTTATGCCCAAGGACTCTGACTGGGGCTGCCGATAAGCATGGTGAGTGTTCGCTGCAAGCTGGCTCGTTACCTGGAGGACCTGGAAGACATAGACTTTAAGAAATTCAAGATGCATTTAGAAGACTATCCCAGTCAGAAGGGCTGCACCTCAATTCCTCGGGGTCAGACAGAAAAAGCAGATCATGTGGATCTAGCCACACTGATGATTGATTTCAACGGGGAAGAGAAGGCATGGGCCATGGCCAAGTGGATTTTTGCTGCCATCAACAGGAGAGACCTTTACGAGAAAGCTAAGAGGGATGAGCCAGAATGGGGTGAGTGGAATGAAGACAGTACTTTTTTAAAATCATGATAAAATACACATAGGATAAAATTTACTATCAGCCATTTTTAGTGTATGACGCAGTGGTGGTAAGCTCATTCACACTGTTGTTCAATCAATCTCCAGAACGCTTTTTCATCTTGCAAAACTCTGTACCCATGAAACAATTCTACCCTCCCCTCAGCCCCTGACAACCACTTTCTGTTTCTATGAATTTGACTATCTAGTACCTTTTATAAGTGGAATCATAGAATATTTGTCTTTTTGTGTATCAGCATAAACTTCCTCAAGCTTCGTGCACATTGTCTCATATGGCAGGATTTCATTCATTTTTAAGGTGGAATACTATTTTGTGGCATGTGTATACCACAGTTTGTTCATTCATTCATCCATCATTGGACTTTCTAATTGCTTTTAGCTTTTGACTATTGTGAATAATGCTTCTATGAACATGATTGTACAAATCTCTTTGAGATCTTGCTTTCAGTTCTTTTGGGTTTATTTCCAGAAGTGGAATTACTGGCTTATATGATAGTTCTAGTTTAATTTTTTGAGGAATTGCCATAATGTTTTCCACAGTAGATGTGCCATTTTACATTCCCACTAACAGTGCACAAGGGTTCTGATTTCTTCACATCCTTACTAACATTTATGTTTTCTTTTTTTTGATAGTAGCAGTCCTAATGGGCATGAGATGTTATCTCATTTGTATTTCCCTATTGACTAGTGATATTGAACCTCTTCTCATGTGCTTGTTAGTCATTTGCTTATCTTTGGAGAACTGACTATTCAAGTTCCTTTCCCATGTTTTAAATGGGTTGTTTGTCTTTTGCTGTTGACCTTTAGGAGTCCTTTATATATATCCTGGATCTTAACCTGTTATCAAATATATGATTTGCAAATATTTTCTCCCATTCTGAGGGTTGTCTTTTCACTCTGTTGATGGTATCCTTTGACAAATCAAAGCTGATATATATTTTTTTAATCACTTATTATCTTGGCTTTATCATCTATTTTTTCTTCTCATGATAGTGCTATGAGAAGATGGAGGAAAGCAGTTTTCTTTTTTCTAACTCCTTTAAAAACCTGTCAGGGCTCACATACCCATAAGAAACTTCACACTTTATTCACATCTCTCCCAGGCCTGGACTTCCACCAAGTCTTCATCTAGCACCTAAGTATCTACCTGCATGGTCAACAAAATTGGATCTCTGCTTCCCATGGCTTAGGGGCAATCTCTCAGCTTAGAGGAGTATGTAATTTCTGCAGAAAAGCTTTTCCTATGGCCATTAATTTGGGCATTGGAATTGGTGAAAGAAATCCTCTTCATCTCTGTGGACATATGGTGAGGTTCTTCCTTCTGGCTTGGTGTTCTGAGCAAGGGAAGGGTACAAGAAAGGGCTCAGAGGAACCTAGAAAATCACAAGATGATGATGTTGAGCTAGTGAAAAAGAGTAATAAAAATAAATCAGTGTTTCTGAAACAGACAAAAATGGTGGTGTATATGTAGTACATCTATGCCATTTGAAGTCAGTTTTATAGACGTAAACTTCTGTTTTCTAATGAATTATTTTCTATTTACCTGCTTTTTCTTCTAACATTGTTTTGTCCACATTGGCATATCTAAAAGTTAATTTAAAAAGTATTTATACTGGCAAATATAAAATAGATCAGTAGATCACAAGCAGAGTGAGGTGGGGGAGAAATATGGATCTAATGAGGGAGATAAAAAATAGGGGCATGAAGGCAGGTGTGTTTATCAGTGTGATGTTATAAACAAATTGTTTATAATAGCATAATTATAATTGTGTCAGTACTGACATTTTCAATAACCATGTTAAAGTGTAATAATCAAGGTTGCTTCCCTGGTGGCTCAGATGGTAAAGAATCTTCTTGCAATGCGGGAGACCTGAGTTGGATCCCTGGGTTGGGAAGCCCCCTTGGAGAAGGGAATGGCAACCCACTCCAGTATTCTTGCTTGGAGAATTCCATGGACAGAGGAGCATGGCGGGCTACAGTTCATGCGGTCACAAAGACTCAGACAAGACTGAGGGGCTGACACTTTCACTTTCAATCGTGGTTGCAGAAGTAGTTCCCCAAGCAGATTTTATGGGTTTTATTTATTCCTCACAAGAACCCCTGGAGGCCTGTGCTTTTTCAAATAAGTTTTCAATTTCATTATACTAAGTGATATAAGTCAATCACAAAAAGACAAATATTCTGTGATTCCATTGTAACAGGTACCTGGAGTAGACAAATTCATAGAGACAAAGTGGTGGTTTCCAGGGGCTGCAAGGAATGGGGAATGGAGAACTGTTGTTTAATGGATTTAAAGAATTTCATTTTCACAAGAGGAAAAGTAATTCTGGAGAATGGTTGCAAAACCATGTGAAATGAGCCTGGAAAAAGTTACAGTTGTCCATGGCTCTGTTCTAACCAGAGCCAAGCCTGGATTCAATGCCAAGTGTCTCTTTGGTGGAATAACCATTATGCCATTTGGCTTATACATATAGGTTTTGGGGGTGGAAGGATTACACGTAGGGTTAGAAGTTTTTTTTTAGGGGGGGTTTGTTTTTTGTTTCAGGGTGCTAGCTGGTGTTACATTTTAGGTAAAAATGGTTTGAGTTAATGTTTAGATTTTATTTTGTGGTTTGGTGTGTGTGGGTTAACAGCATTTGCATTCAGAACAAGTAGATACCTCAGGAATCTTTTATATAGCTCTGGAGTTCCTGCCCACCTAAATTTATCTGTCCCATGCATTTGCCCTGGTACCTATCTCTTGTTCTGCTGTGTCTAATTTCTCTTATAAGATACCTCTTTGGATATGTTATTTATTGATTGTTCAGGTCTATAATTCTCAGCTGTGGATGCATGTGGGCCTTTTAAAATAAAAAGGTGCCTTCTCCTTGATACTGTGTAATGACCTATATGGGAGTAGAATCTAAAAAAGAGTATGTATATGTATATATAAGTGTGATTCACTTTTCTGTACAGCAGAAAACTAACAGCATTGTAAATCAACCCTACTCCAATGAAAATTATTTTAAAAATAGATGAATATAATGGTGTCTGGGCTCCACCTCAGAGAACTGAAAAAGGATCATTGGGAGTAGAGTCCTAGAATAAATTTTCTAAAAACTTTCTAAGCGAATCTAAAGTTAGTCAGGATTCTGAATTAGATATAAGTCAGATGGGTTATTCTTGCTTTTGAAGACTCCAGATAAGGGTCAGATGAATTCCAGGCATTTGGGCTCAAGGGCAGATGATACTGTTGGCCTTTGACCATCCTGGGGATACCTGAGAGTGTGGCAAAGGCCTTAAAACCAGAGCACAAGGAAGGGAATCTGCCAAAGCCAAATGAGGATGAGAAACTTTGATGCCTCATATGTTTGCCTTCTGATTTACAGGCTTGGGAGATAGATTCCAAGACTGGATACAATGAGGACACAATATTAGTTGGTATTCATTGCTTTGAAATTAGGAGTACAGGAATGCTTCCAGCTGGACATTCAACTGAGCTGTATTTTGGTTTGGGAGATGTTCAGGGCAGGTGGCTTTGACCTGTGCCAAATGTTGGCTATTGGATTTCAATTGTTTTTGTTGTTCAGTTGCTCAGTTGTGTCTGCCTCTGAGACCCCACGGACTGCAGCACGCCAGGCTTCCCTGTCCTTCACCATCTTCCGGAGCTTGCTCAAACTCATGTCCATTGAGTCCATGATACCATCAAATCATCTCATCCTCTGTCATCCCATTCTCCTCCTGCCTTCAATCTTTCCCAGCATCAGAGTCTTTTCTAATGAGTTGGCTCTTTGCATCAGGTGGCCAAAGTATTGGAGTTTCAGCTTCAGCATCTGTCCTTCCAATGAATATTCAGGGTTAATTTCCTTTAGAATTGACTGGTTTGAACTTCTTGCAGTCCACAGGACTCTTAAGGGTCTTCTCCAACACCACAGTTCGAGAGCATCAATTCTTTGGTGCTCAGCCTTCTTTATGGTCCAACTCTCACATCCATGCATGACTACTGGAGAAACCATAGCTTTGACTAGATGGACCTTTGTCTTTGGGTTTCAATGACATCACCTTAATCAGGAGACCTGGTTTTTGACGCTTTGTATTTTCTTCCTTTAATTCTCAGAGAATGCAAATGTTTCTGTACTAAGTCAGGAAGAAAGCCTTGAAGAAGAATGGATGGGTTTACTGGGATACCTTTCCAGAATCTCTATTTGTAGGAAAAAAAAAGGTAAGCAATATAGGTGGTACTTCTGATTGGGTTTAGAGACCTGGTTCTATAGGTACTTGAAGCTCAGAAGGTGGATAACTTGGTGATCCTAACATGTTCCTTGGGGTGAAAAGGTCTGTCTTAGGAAATCCACTTTAGCTTAAGAAATAGACTCCTTGCAGTCCCAGAACCATGGGTGGGCAACTGAATGTTTCAGGTTTTATAGGGCATGAGCTGCAGACTACGTAAAGGAGTAAGATTGAATGAAAAAGGACTTTCTGGTCAGGGCCAATACATATGGCATTTTGCTATTCTTCTGTTCAACTGTGTCTAGGAAGATTTTGACACCCTGTATTTTCTGGGGCTATCCATACCCCAGGCAGTGGCAAGAAACTGCAACTCCCATTTTTCAATATCAGTTTCCATTCCTTAGAGACCACCAGCCCCTGTTGATAGCTTGTCTCTGGTGGATGTGGTCAAGCTTCTTCTGAAGTCTAACTTTCTGTCTCTGACACAGATTACTGTAAGAAGTACAGAAAATACGTGAGAAGCAAATTCCAGTGTATTGAAGACAGGAATGCCCGACTGGGTGAGAGCGTGAACCTCAACAAACGCTTCACCAGGCTGCGCCTCATCAAGGAACACAGGAGCCAATGGGAGAGGGAGCATGAGCTCCTGACCATTGGAAGGACCTGGGCCAAGATACAGGATAGTCCTGTGAGTTCTGTGAACTTGGAATTGCTGTTTGATCCTGAGGACCAGCACTCTGAGCCTGTGCACACGGTGGTATTCCAGGGAGCAGCGGGCATCGGGAAAACAATACTGGCCAGGAAGATCATGTTGGACTGGGCATCAGAGAAACTTTACCAGGATAGATTTGACTATTTGTTTTACATTCACTGCCGGGAGGTGAGCCTTGGGACGCAGAGGAGCCTGGGGGATCTGATCGCCAGCTGCTGCCCTGGCCCAAACCCACCCATAGGCAAGATTGTAAGCAAGCCTTCCAGGATCCTCTTCCTCATGGACGGCTTTGACGAGCTTCAAGGTGCCTTTGATGAGCACACGGAAGCACTCTGCACGAACTGGCAGAAGGTGGAGCGGGGAGACATTCTCCTGAGCAGCCTCATCAGAAAAAGACTGCTTCCTGAGGCCTCACTCCTCATCACCACAAGACCTGTGGCTCTGGAGAAACTTCAGCACTTGCTGGGCCAGGCTCGTCATGTGGAGATCCTGGGTTTCTCAGAGGCCAGGAGGAAGGAATATTTCTTAAAGTATTTCTCAGATGAGCAGCAAGCAAGGGAAGCCTTCAGGCTGATTCAGGAGAATGAGATCCTCTTCACCATGTGCTTTATTCCTCTGGTCTGCTGGATTGTGTGCACTGGGCTGAAACAGCAGATGGATAGTGGCAAGAGTCTTGCTCGGACATCCAAGACCACTACTGCAGTGTATATCTTCTTCCTCTCCAGCTTGTTGCAATCTCAGGGAGGGAGTCAGGAGAACCACAACTCTGCTACCCTCTGGGGTCTCTGCTCATTGGCTGCAGATGGAATCTGGAATCAGAAAATCCTATTTGAGGAGTGCGATCTCAGAAATCATGGCCTGCAGAAGGCAGATGTGTCTGCTTTCTTGAGGATGAACCTGTTCCAAAAGGAAGTGGACTGTGAGAAATTCTACAGCTTCATCCACATGACTTTCCAGGAGTTCTTTGCTGCCATGTACTACTTGCTGGAAGAAGATAATCATGGGGAGATGAGAAAGATGCCTCAGTGTTGTTCAAAGCTTCCCAACCGAGATGTGAAGGTCCTTCTCGAAAACTATGGCAAATTCGAAAAGGGATATCTGATTTTTGTTGTCCGTTTCCTCTTTGGCCTTATAAACCAGGAGAGAACCTCCTACTTAGAGAAAAAACTGAGCTGCAAGATCTCTCAGAAAATCAGGCTGGAGCTGCTGAAATGGATTGAAGCAAAAGCCAAGGCCAAGACACTACAGACTGAGCCCAGCCAGCTGGAACTGTTCTATTGTTTGTATGAGATGCAGGAGGAGGAATTTGTGCAAAGGGCCATGGGCCATTTCCCCAAAATTGAGATCAAGCTGTCCACCAGAATGGACCATGTGGTTTCTTCTTTTTGTATTGAGAACTGTTGCCATGTGGAATCCCTTTCCCTGAGGTTGCTCCATAACTCACCCAAGGAGGAGGAAGAAGAGGAGGAAGTTAGACACTCTCATATAGACCATTCTGTTCTCTCTGATTCTGAGGTTGCATATCCTCAGCGGTAAGGAGATCTTGCTTCAGGCAATTGGTACTATATGTCTTCTACTTTCTACTGATTCTTGGCACTTACTCTCCTTTGTCTTCAACAGTCTTGCAAATGCAGTTTACACAGCTACAAAACAATGCCATCATCACTCATTTCTATCAGACTCCTTCATTGGCAGATATTGACTAGTAGAGGAAGAGTAGGTGGACAAATGACATGAGAAAAAAAACCAGTGAGCAAATGTTTGGTGGATGCCAATTTAGCACAATGTGTTATGTGAAAAAAAGAATGGAAGAAAATGTTCATAAACTCAAATTGCTTGTAATTTACTTGGGTCTTTATTGCTTAGTATCCTGTCCCCTAAGAGGCAGAACAACCTGTATGACTCTGCCCAGGAACACAGAGGACAGAGGACCTCAGTGTGGAATGCTTGGGGGAGATTTCTTGGAGGAGTGAAGTTTGAGCCTGCCTTGAAAGATTGAGAGAATGTAGGTGGGTGGCAGAGAAGGAAAAGGAATTTTTTATTGCCTAGACAATCTCTTTTAAGAAAAATAATTAATTAATTTATTTTTGGCTACGCTGATCTTGCTGTGTGTGGGGTTTCTCTAGTTGCTGCAAGCAGAGGCCAATCTCCAGTTGTGGTGCACAGGCTTCTCATTGGGGTGGCTTCTCTTGTTATAGAGCACGGCTTTGGGCATGCAGGCTTCAGTAGTTGTGGCACGTGGGCTTAACTGGCCTGTACAGGTGGAATCTCTCAGGAAGAGGGATGGAACTCATGTCACCTGCATTGGCCGGCAGATTCTTAACCACTGGATCGCCAGAAAAGTCCTGGCAGTGGCGTCTTTATATGAAGGAGACATGAATGTGGTCTGAGGAAGAGTGTTTATGTAGGAGAAAATGGGGAGGGACATGGCTTCACTGGAACAACCAGTGAGGGGAAATAGGGCTGGAGAGGAGAGAGTGCTCCAAGGCCCTCACCTTGCGCTTGCAGCCAGGCATTTGTCAACAGCTAGGGCTTCCCAGGTGGCTCAGATGGTAAAAAATCTGTCTGCAAAGCAGGAGACCCTGGTTTGTTCCCTGGGTCAGAAAGACCCCATGAAGAAGGGTATGGCAACCCCTCCACTGTGCTTACCAGGAGAGTTCCATGGACAGAGGAGCGTGGTGGCCTACAGTCCATGGGATCGCAAAGAGTTACACATGACTGAGGAACTAACACTTTCATTTGTCAACAGCACCAGCTTCAAGGTCTGTTTACTCAGTTGCTAGAGGGTTGGAAGTCAGTTGTGTGTGTTCATTGAAAGGGTTGAGTTACTTGACTTCTAAATCCTTGGGCAGAAACTACCACAGCTTCAGTGGCTGTGGGGAGGTGTCTGCTCTGTGAATGCTTGGGTTTGACCTCTATAGAGGACACCTGACATGGGACAAAATTAAGGAGAAAAGGAGCTGGCCCTTTCACTGGCAGCAGTAAGCTTTCAGCTCCCTCTGTTTTCCTTGGCACCGCTACCACGATGACTTTTCCATTTATTGTTGGGTCGTCAAGGACTACCTGCTGAGGCTTCAGTAGTGGCTAAGACCCAGGTCCTGTTCACAACAATGGGTGGGGCCAGGCAGGAAACCAGGGCTCTTGGTAGAGGGGGTGGGCCTTGGCAAGAATATTGGTGGAATGCATCTGCAGCACACAGGGCCAGCTGGATCCTGAAGGATGGAGCATAAAAGAGCCAAGGATGCGCAAGGGGCAGCCCAGACCAAGGGGACGGTGTGTTCAAAGAGTGGGATGGGGAAGCAGGGTACATTTTGACAATGGCAAATAGTTCAGAATAGCTAGAAAGAAGATGGAAGAGGGAGAGAGCAAGAGCCGGGGGAACTACAGCATCTACAGAAGAGCCTAATATAGTTTGCAAATCCTGTGAACGTTCATTTTCAGTCTTTAGAAAGAAGCATGTATGTTATGACTGCAAGAAAGATTTTTGCTCAGTTTGTTCAGTCTTACAAAAAAAATCTCCATAGATGTTCCACTTATCACTTATTACAGAAGATGGCCTTTCAGTGCTCTCAGTTAATGCAACTGAAAGTGAAGGATCTCTGGCAGTATCTCATTCTTAGAAGCATACTAATTGATGCCTGTCGAGAAAAAGAAGACTTGGTAGATTTGGTACTGTGCCACCAGGGGCTCAGTTCTGAGGACAACCTGGACATGAGCAGCCTGAATTCCTCAAGGTCCCAGACTTCTAGCTTTTTTGCACATTGATTTTTTTTTTTTTCAAACTATACAGCCCCATCTGCTACCATGTCTTGAGAGAAGATCTCACTAGGGCACTAAAAATGAGGCTCAGAAAACAGGACACCTGACTAAGATCACAGGATTGTGAAGAAGGCTGTCAGAAACTCAGATTAAAACCTTGAAGAAAAGCTTGATGCCCATCATGCTAGATGATAGCTACCTTCTTCTGAGGACAGGAGCTTGCTTTGTGTGTTGTAGAGCCTTTGAAGGACTAGCGGCATGAGCACCTCCCTGGTGCCTGCTAGAAGTGAAGGATTGCAGGCCTGATCCTAGACCCATGGAATCATAATCTTCATTTTCACAGGAGTAGCACTTTGGAATCACCTGGAAGTCTTAAAAATATCAATATGCTTGGTCCTACCTCAGAAATTATGGCTTTATGCCTATGATGTGGCCTGGCATAGGGATTTTTGTGATCATAACTGATGCTATTATGCAGCTAATGTAAGAAGTAGCCTCTGAGTCATTTAGCAGAGTGTCCAGGGCCATGGGCAGGGCAGCCAATTGATGAAGGAGGAGAAGGATTCCTGAGGTAGCAACCAGAGGCTCTTTACAGTTAGCCAAAGTCACAGGCTGGTTTGCAGTTTTAAAAATATTATTTTTCATTGAGATACAGTTGATATACAGTGTTTCCAGTGTATAACATAGTGATTCATAATTTAAAAAAATTTTTTTTAATTAAAAAAAAATTTAAATTGAAGGACAATTGCTTTACAATATTGTGTTGGTTTCTGCCATGCATCAACATGAATCAGCCATAGGTATACTTGTGTCCTCTCCCTCTCGACCCTCCCTCCCACCTCCCTCCCCATCCCACCCCCTAGGTTGTCACAGAGCCCCCAGTGTGAGTTCCCTGAGTAATACGGCAAATACACATTGGCTACCTATTTTACATATGGTGATTCACGATTTTTAAAGGTTGAATTCCATTTATAGCTATTGGTGATATTCCTTGTGTTGTACAACTTATTCTTGTATTTTATTTATTTTACACATAGTAATTTGTACTTCTTTTTTTTGACTTTTTGTTTTGTATCGAGATATAGCTGATTAACAAACAATGTTGTGATAGTGTCAGGTGAAAAGAGAAGGAACTCAGCCATATATATACATGTATCCATTTCTCCTAACTCTCCTCCCATCCAGGCTTTCATATAGCATTGAGCAGAGTTTCATGGTTTCATGTTCCATGCAAGAAGATCCTTCTTGGTTATCCATTTTAAATATGACAGTGTGTACATGTCTATTTCAAACTCCCAAATTATTCCCTCCCCTCATCCTTTTCCCATTTTAGTTTTTTAAATTGAAGTATAGTTGATTTGCAATGTCATATTAGTTTTAAACCTATAGCACAGAGATTCCATTATATATATATATATGTTTTATATATATATGCACACATATATATACTTTTTCAGATTATTTTCCTAATAGGTTGTTACAAGTTATTGTTCCCTGTGCTATACAGTAGATCCTTGTTGGTTATCTATTTTATATACAGTAGTGGTGGTGGTTTAGTTACTGTCGTGTCTGAACCTTTGTGACCGCATGGACTTTAGCCCGCCAGGCTCCTCTGTCCATGGGGTTCTCCAGGCAAGAATACTGGAGTGGGTTGGCAGTTCCTTCTCCAGGAGATCTTCCCGACCCAGGGACTGAACCCACATCTCCTGCTTGACACGGGCTTTCTTTACCACTGTGTCTCCTGGAAAGCTGTATATAGTAGTGTGTGTATATTAACCCCAACCTCCTAATTTATCTCTTCTTCCCCTTCACCTTTGATAACTGTAATTTTGTTTTCTATGTCTGTGAGTCTTTTTCTGTTTTGTAAATAAGTTTATTTGTATTATTTTTTAGATTCCACATATGAGTGATATCATATACTATAATACCCTCTAAGTCCATCCAAGTTGTTGCAGATGACAAAATTTCATTATTTTTGTATTTTTCAATTGGAAAAGAATTACTTTACAATGTTGTGTTGGTTTCTGCCATACATCAACGTGAATCAATCATACCTCTGTATATATGCATCCCTTCTCTCTTGAGCCTCCTCACTCCCATCCCACCCTCTAGGTTGTCACAGAGTGCCAGGCTGGACTCTGTGTGTTAGATAGCAGTGTTCCACTGGTTATCTATTTTGCATATGGTAGTGTATATATGTCAAAGCAAGCTCTGGGAGTTGGGGATGGATAGGAAAGCCTGGTGTGCTGCAGTCCATAGGGCCACAAAGAGTTGGACATGACTGACTAAGCAACTGAACCGACCTGAACTGATATGTCAATGCTACTTTCTCAATTTATCCCACCCTCTCCTTCTCCTGCTGTGTCCATGAGTCCATTCTCTATGTCTGCGTCTCCATGGCTGAATAGTATTCCGTTGTGTGTGTGTGTTTGTGTACGTATATATCATACCTTCTTCATCTATTCATCACAGGCTCTTTTTATTTTTTAAATTAATTTGTTTATTTTAATTGGAGGCTTATTACTTTACAGTATTGTAGTGGTTTTTGCCATACATCGACATGAATCAGCCATGGGTGCACATGTGTTCCCCATCCAGAAGCCCCCTCTCACCTCCCTCCCCATCCCCCAGGGTCATCCCAGTGCACCAGCTCTGAGCACCCTGTCTCTTGCATCAAACCTGAACCAGCAAGCTGCTTCACATATGATAATATACATGTTTCAACACTACCCTCTCAAATCATCCCACCCCTGCCCTCTCCCACAGAGTCCAAATGACTGTTCTTTACATCTGTGTCTCTTTTGCTGTCTCGCATATAGGGTCATCGTTACCATATTTCTAAATTCCATATATATGCGTTAGTATACTGTATTGGTGTTTTTCTTTCTGACTTACTTCATTCTGTATAATAGGCTCTAGTTTCATCCACCTCATTAGAACCAATTCAAATGCATTATTTTTAATGGCTGAGTAATATTCCATTGTGTATATGTACCACAGCTTTCTTATCTATTCATCTGTCGATGGGCAGCTAGGTTGCTTCCATGTCCTGGCTATTGTAAACAGTGCTGCGATGAACATTGGGGTACATGTGTCTCTTTCAATTCTGGTTTCCTCAGCGCACCACAGGCTCTTTTAATCATAAAATGTGCAGAACAGCCTTACCAGGACTCCTCTGGCCTTTTGCATTCCTCAGTGCCCAGTCTTTGGTTCTGTGACTCATTTCTTGATCCCTAGGATGCCTTTGCACTAGTGTCAGCCACTCCTGGCTCCAACTTCAGTTTGCTATTCTTAGAGATTCACTTTGTTTCCTCTTCTTCCTTCCTTCCAATTTCTAGGTTGGTGAGCTATCTGACCACCAGCATTTGCAGCGGCATCTTCTCAGTCCTGAGCAATAACTGGAACCTCACTGAATTGAACCTCAGTGGCAATACCCTGGGGGACCCAGGCATGAAGGTGCTGTGTGAAACACTCCAACAACCGGGTTGTAACATTCGTAGATTGTGGTAAGAATCTGCGCGCGTGTATGTGTATACGGGTTTGTACATGTGTGTGTGTGAGAAAGACAGAAAGGGAGAAGAAGGACCATGTTAGCAGTTTATTAGTTTTCTAAGGCTAGCATAACCAAGTACCACAGAGTGGGAGATTTAAATGAGAGAAGTTAACCTTCTCACAATCCTGGGAGCTGGAAGTCCCAGATGAAGTTGTCAGAAGTGTTGGTTTCTTCTGCTGCTTCTGTCCTTGGCTATAGATCGCTGTCCTCTCCCTGTGTCTTCACATGATCTCTGTGCGTGTGTCTGATCTCTTCTTCATACAAGGACACCAGTCGTGCTGGATTAGGGCCTGCCCTAATGAAGTCATTTTAACTTAATTACCTTTTTAAAGCCCAATGTAGTTATATTCTAAGGTGCTAAGGGTTGAGACTTCAACATGAACTTTTTTGGAGGGAGACAGCTCAGTCTATTACAAATGGGAAGGCCAAATGTTTTGGAGGACAGTTATTTGAGAAGTTTCAGATGGGGAAGAATAAAGGGGAACTGAAAATGAGTCATTTGTTGGTGGTAGGAAAGGGCATTACTTTTAGGGTCTTCCATTTCTTCATTAGCCATGCTTATAGATGAGAATAGAAGAGTTTCATCAAATACAGAAATGGCTACCTGAGCTGGAACCCATCAAAATATTTTGCATGGATTAAATTGTCACAGGGCATGTCTTGTGGTTCTATAATAAAGTGCTTGCTATGAGCCCACACTATGATAAACACCCTCTTCTAACAACACAAAAAATGACTCTATACATGGACATCACCAGATGGCCATACTGAAATCAGATTGATTATATTCTTTGTAGCTGCAGATGGAGAAACTCTATACAGTCAGCAAAAACAAGATCAGGAGCTGACTATGGCTCAAATCATGAACTCCTTATTGCCAAATCAGACTTAAATTGAAGAAAGTAGGGAAAACTACTAGACCATTCAGATATGACCTAAATAAAATCTGTTATGATTATACAGTGAAAGTGAGAAATAGATTCAAGGGATTAGGTCTGATAGACAGAGTGCCTAAAGAACTATGGACAGAGGTTTGTGACATTGTACAGGAGGCAGTGGTCAAGACCATCCCCAAGAAAAAGAAACACAAAAGGCAAAATGGTTGTCTGAGGAGGCCTTACAAATAGCTGAGAAAAGAAGAGAAGCTAAGGGCAAAGGAGAAAAGGAAAGATATACCCATTTGAATGCAGAGTTCCAATGAATAACAAGGAGAGATAAGAAAGCCTTCTCCAGTGATCAATGCAAAGAAATAGAGGAAAACAATAGAATGGGAAAGACTAGAGATCTCTTCAAGAAAATGAGATATACCAAGGGAACATTTCATGGAAAGATGGGCATAATAAAGGACAGAAATGGTAGAGACCTAACAGAAGCAGAAGATATTCAGAAGAGGTGGCAAGAATACACAGAAAAACTATACAAAAAAGATCTTAATGATCCAGATAGCCATGATGCTGTGATCACTCACCTAGAGCCCAACATCTTGGAATGTGAAATCAGTGAGCCTTAGGAAACATCACTACAAACAAAGCCAGTGGAGGTGATGGAATTGCAGTTGAGCTATTTCAAATCCTAAAAGATGATGCTGTTAAAGTGCTGTACTCGGTATGCCAGGAAAACTCAGCAGTGGCCACAGGACTGGAAAAGGTCAGTTTTCATTCCAATCCTAAAGAAAGGCAATGCCAAAGAATGCTCAAACTACTGCACAATTGCACTCATCTCACACACTAGCAAAGTAATGCTCAAAATTCTCCAAGCCAGGCTTCAACAGTATGTAAACCATGAACTTCCAGATGTTCAAGCTAGATTTAGAAAAGACAGAGGAACCAGAGATCAAATTGCCAACATCCGTTGGATCATAGAAAAAGCAAGAAAGTTCCAGAAAAACATCTGCTCTACTGACTATGCCAAAATCTTTGACTGTGTGGATCACAACAAACTATGGAAAATTCTTAAAGAGATGGGAATACCAGACCACCTTACCAACCTCCTGAGAAATCTGTATGTAAGTCAAGAAGCATTAGTTAGCACTGGACATGGAACAAAAGACTGATTCCAAATTAAGAAAGGAGTAAGTCAAGGCTCTATATTGTCACCCTGCTTATTTAACTTCTATGCAGAGTACATCATGTGAAATGCTTGGCTGGATGAAGCACAAGCTGGAATCAAGAGTGTTTGGAGAAATATCATGACCCCAGATACACAGATGGCACCACCCTTACGGCAGAAAGCAAAGAAGAACTAAAGAGCCTCTTGATGAAAGTGAAAGAGGACAGTGAAAAAGTTGGTTTAAAACTCAACATTCAAAAACTGAAGATCACGGCATCCGGTCCCATCACTTCATGGCAAATAGATGGGGAAACAATGGAAATATGACAGACTTTATTTTCCTGGGCTCCAAGACCGATGCAGATGATGAGTGTAGCCATGAAATTCAAAGATGCTTGCTCCTTGGAAGAAAAGCTATGACCAACTGGTACAGGATATTAAAAAGCAGAGACAAAAAAAAAAAAAAAGAAAGCAGAGACATTACTTTGTGACAAAGGTCCATCTAGTCCAAGCTATGATCTTTCCAGTAGTCATGTATGGATGTGAGAGTTGGACTATAGAGAAAGCTGAGCACCAAAGAATTAATGCTTTTGAACTGTGGTATTGGAGGAGACTCTTGAGTGTCCCTTGAACTGCAAGGAGATCCAACCAGTCCATCCTAAAGGAAATCAGTCCTGAATGTTCATTGGAAGGACTGATGCTGAAGCTGAAACTCCAATACTTTGGCCACCTGATGTGAAGAACTGACTCATTTGAAAAGACCCTGATTCTGGGAAAGATTGAAGGTGGGAGGAGAAGGGGACGACAGGATGAGATGGTTGGATGGCACCACCACTCAACGGACATGAGTTGGAGTAAACTTTAGGAGTTGGTGATGGACAGGGAGGCCTGACGTGCTGCAGTCCATGGGGAAGCAAAGAGTTGGACACGACTGAGTGACTGAATTGATGAGCCCGCACTATGAATTAGACTCACATGCCCTGAATCAAGTACATAGTTGTACGGGCCATCCCTCCAATTCTCCTTCATCACAAATCTGGACTACACAGCCAGTTTTAAAGCCCACCACCTCAGGACATTTTCATACCTTTCTGTGCTGCTCTTAATAACCACCCTATCACCAGTCTTCTTAATTTCACCCCCGTACAAGCTGTTTTCCACTTTTCTTCATTCTGATTTTGTTACCATCCAGGGTCCTTAGACTTTTTTTTTGACTGTGCCACACAGTATATGGGAGCTTATTTCCCTGACCAGGGATTGAGCCCATGTCCTCTGTAGTAGAAGTGGAGTCTTAACCACTGAATCACCAGGCAAGTCCCTTAGACTCTTTTTGCCTTTTGTTGTCTACACCACTGGGCATGTGCGATTTTAGTTCCCTGACCAGGAATTGAACCCATGTTCCCTGCATTGAGAGTGCAGAGTCTTAATCACTGGACTGCCAGGGAAGTACCCTCATAGACTCTTTAACCAATAGAAATCAGTAAAATGCCAGATAAGAAAATTTAAGTTAAGTAAATAAGAAAGTAAAGCCATGGCTTTACTGAGCGTAGTGCTGCAGCATGAGGGAACAAAAACAAGTAAAGGTTCCCTTGCTGGCTCTCTGAGGTGGGGTGAGCTGGTTTCTTAAATGCAGTGAGGGTAGGGCAGATCAGTGGGTGGGACCACAGGGATGGCTTAGGTGGTCTGCTCACTCCCTCAGTGGTACCGTGTGCAGGGATCATGTACAGTTACCCTACTTTTGCTCCTGGTTCTTCAGAAATGGCAGTTGGGGATTTTGGCCGTTTTGTATCTTTTTATTCATAATTTGCCTCAACTATGCAGGCATGCAGTCATTTTTAGTCCCTTATAGTTTCTTTCTTTTTTTAATATCCCTATTTTTGGGCTACCTTGTGTGGCCAGGCCCCCTACATAAGACTTGTGGAGTCCTAACTACTGGACCACCAGGGAATCCTCTTATAGTTTCTTTTGTATTCTATTGCCCGAGGAGACATTCATCCAGGTGCAAGCACTTCAGTAAAGGGTCCCAGGTCCCAGCCTGTCTCAACTCCAGCAGCCCAGACCTAACAACCACAATTATTTGCTTAGATATTGCATTGCCCTCCAAGACTATTAATTTCTCATGACAGGATTCACGTTTGTCCTGCAGTTGTCTCTATAATGTCTGGACAAGCTCGTACCATTTGTTTGTGTTCAAAAGTACATATCAGATGAATGTTGTCTGTTTGGTGTCCCTGCATCTACTTTTGCCACCCACCATTCATTCTCTGTACAGAAGACAGAGGGTTGCTTAATATTAAAAAAAAAATTATGCTTTGATCATGCCATTTCCTTGCTTAAGAGCTTTTTCTTACCTGTTTTGATAAATTATAAAATGTTCTTTTTGCCTTCAAGGTTCTGGCTGATTTTAACATTTAACATTCCTCTCTACCTTTATACCATGCCACTCTCTCCAACAACCCTGTGGATATGATGCCCCTTTGTGATTCTAGAAAGTGAGACACAAACAGGGAGACATGTGTGAGAATTAGATGTTCTGCAGATGAAGATTTAGTTATCTATTTGCTTCTAGTTGGTGTGGAAATGGAGGCAGAAAAGGTAATCCAACCAGCTCCTAGGACATTTGAAATGAGCTAGAATATTCTTGCTTCTCTGAGAGCGATGATTGTTTTGGTGGTGGTGCTGATAGTGGTGATAGCATGTGTCTGTATAAAGCAAACCAAGAATCAGAGATGCTCACTCCTTCAGTGTAGATGGAGGGCTGGGATTAAAACATCAAATGAAACAGCAGGGACAAGATTGTCCAAAAGAAAAGGAAGATGCATACAGCCCTAGAGAGAGCAGTATCCATCTGAGGGAGTTTCAGCTGTTAGAAACATGTGGTAAAGAGGTGGAGCCCATCGGCTAACCATTGTTTTCATTTATGAAACAGAAACATGCCATTTAAATGCTTGAGAATTGCTCATTATTTAGATGGTGCTCCCTGGCAGCTGTGGTCACAGATTGTGAGCCAGAGAGCCTGAGAACTATCTTCCCAACATGTCTTTTTTTATTTTTTTTTTACTTATTTTTTAACTGAAGGAAAATTGCTTTATAATGTGTTGGTTTCTGCCATAGTACAAAGCAAATCACTCATAATTTTGCATATATCACTTCCTTTTTGAGCCTCCCTCTCTTCCCTCAACCCACCCTTCTAGGTCCTCACAGAGCACCAGACTGGGCTCCTTGTGTTGCATAGCAACTTCCCACCAGCTAATTACTTTAACAGAGTGTGTATATGTCAATGCTACTTTCTCCAATCATCCCGCCCTCTCTTTCCCCTACTGTGTCCACAAGTCCGTTCTCTATCTTTGTGTCTCCATTTCTTCCCTGCAAATAGGTTCATCAACATCATTTTTCTAGATTCCAAATATATGTGTTAATATACAATACTCGTTTTTCTCTTTCTGACTTACTTCACTGTGTATGACAATCTCTAGGTTCATCCAATTCACTAGAACTGACTTGAATTTTCCCAATATGTCTTGAGCTGTAGTCAGGAGTTTCTGATAAGATGATACTTTCCTTTTTAAAAAAATATTTATTTATGTGTTTGGCTATGTCGGGTCTTAGTTACAACACTTAGGATCTTTGATATTCAAGGTGGCATGTGGGATCTAGTTCCTGACCAGCGATCAAACCCAGACCCCCAGCTTTGGGAGCACGGACCCTCACCCACTGGACCACAAGGGAAGTCCCAAGATGATACTTTCCTTCATGAAAATTTAGTTATAAATTCAGTTTAATTCTCTTTGTAACATGAGATCACAGTGCCCCTGCCTGGTGCTAAATCCCAGCAGAGACCAGAAGGCAGTGACAGAAAGCAGCCTATGCTCTGAGATCTTTCTGTTTCTGTGCTTGTAATGAAGGTTGGGACAGTGCTGCCTTTCCCATCAGTGCTGCTTCAACATCTCCTCAGTCCTGAGCAACAACCAGAAGCTGGTGGAATTGGACCTGAGCCACAACGCCCTGGGAGACTTCGGGATCAGACTTCTGTGTGTTGGACTGAGGCATCTATTCTGCAATCTGAAGAAGCTCTGGTGAGGCTGAACTAATTTCCCTCATGAAGCAATAGCTGTGGCTTTAATGAACCATGATGTGTTAGAATTTTAAAGTGAAAATGGCCTTGGGCTACTCAGAGGATTCCCTGTGTTTATCTCTGGATGTTTGTCAATAATTAGTTTAGTTAGCATTTTTTTGTGAGAAAAGTCACATAGCTGGAGGGGACCTTAAAAAATCAGAAATATTATGCTTGCCTTTAAGGTATTTACAACCTAACTAAGAAAATAAAACCAATGTATTTTGCTTTAGAAGAGTTTTGGGATTTGACGATAAGGCATTGGTGCACGTTAAATAGGAAAAATGGGACCAAAGCAATGCAGTTGCTTGACAGTTTATGTAGCTCTTCTCTGAATGCTTGTAGGAGACTTGAATTTTGAAGAAGACAAGAAATCAGTTGAAAATGGTAGGGCCAATTTATACTTGTTAGGGTGGCTATTATAAAAAAGCAAAACACAACAGGGCTATATATTCAGTAAAATAAGCCAGAGGCAAAAGGGAAAATATCACATGATTCCATTTATATGTAATACCTAGAATAGTCAAATTCATAGAGACAAAAGGTAGAATGGTGGTTTGCAGGGTTTTGGGGGAAGGGAATTTGGAGTTATTGTTTAATGAGTATAGAATTTCAGTTTGGGAATATGGAAAAGAGTTCTGGAGATGGACAGTGGTGATAGTTGCACAGTTATAGGAATATACTTAAGTGCTACTAAATTGTAACACTTATAAATGAACACATGTTTACAATGATACAGTTTATGCTATACATATTTTACCTCAATAAAAATAAATGTAGAGATCTAAGAAGATGTAACATTGCATGGGCTTTGAGGGTGTTTTCTTACTATTACACCAAACAGAGAAAAAAAAATAGTTAATAAGAGCTTGGATATACTCTTCTTATGTGTAGACTGGACTATAGGCAAGGGCAGGACAAGTGCTTTCTTGACTCACAGCAGTGTGTGACTGGGTTGAGGGAGGTGTTGTGACCATCTGCCATCTCTCTGAAAGGTTGGTCAGCTGCAGTCTCACATCAGCATGCTGTGAGGACCTTGCATCTGTCCTGAGCACCAAACATTCCTTGACCAGACTCTACTTGGGGGAAAATGCTCTGGGAGACTCAGGAGTTGGGATTTTGTGTGAAAAAGTAAAGAATCCACACTGTAACTTGCAGAAACTGGGGTAAGTCTTCATGAACATCTCAGCAATAAAGTAACTTATTTTCAGTGATACATTATTGGGAAAATATGAATGGGGTTACTTTAAAAAAGATTAATCAGATGGAGTTGAGGGTAGAGAGTGGAAGAGACAATATCTGAAGTAGTTTGAAGTACTAGATACTACCTACTGCTAGTAAGTTTGTTATGTCTCAGTTCAGTTCAGTTTAGTCACTCAGTCATGTCTGACTCTGCGACCCCATGGACTGCAGCACGCCAGGCCTCACTGTCCATCACCAACTCCTGGAGTATACTCAAACTCATGTCCATTGAGTCAGTGATGCTATCCAACCGACCATCTCATCCTCTGTCATCCCCTTCTCCTCCTGCCTTCAATTTTTCCCAGAATCAGGGTCTTTTCAAATGAGTCAGTTCTTCACATCAGGTGGCCAAAGTATTGGAGTTTCAGCTTCAGCATCAGCCCTTCCAGTGAACATTCAGGACTGATTTCCTTTAGGATGGACTGGTTGGCTCTCCTTGCAGTCCAAGGGACTCTCAAGAGTCTCTAACACCACAGTTCAAAAGCATCAATTCTTCAGTGCTCAGCTTTCTTTATAGTCCAGCTCTCACATCCATGACTACTGGAAAAACCATAGCCTTGACTAGACAGACCTTTGTTGGCAAAGTAATGTCTCTGCTTTTTAATATACTGTCTAGTCTGGTCATAACTTTTCTTCCAAGGAGCAAGTGTCTTTTAATTTTATGGCTGCAGTCACCATTTGCAGTGATTTTGGGTCCCCCAAAATTGTTATGTCTACATGTTACTGAATGCAATTTCCTATGCTCAAAGCACAGTGAGGCCAAATTCATTGAAATTTTTGAGTTTGGAGCACAGAAAGATTTATTGCAGGGCCATGAAGGAGATCGGTGACTCTTGCACTCCAAAACCCTGCACTCCATTAAGGGTTTCAGCAAAGCACTTTTGAAGGCAAGTTGAAGTTGCCTTTAACTTGCAATTACACCAAACAGAGAAAAAAAAATAGTTAATAAAGAGCTTAATAGTTAATGAAAAAAAAGATGCAGTTGGTTGTTGCAAACTCCTTAGTGTTGGAATCCTTTGTTCTTGCAGTTGTCCATGTAGGGCAGGTAAAGCTGTTCTTGTAAACCTCCAAGACAAATGTTATTCTCTGTTCTGCAACTCTTTATCTCCAAATGACTCTTAAAGATCAGAGCCTTGAGAATAGGCTATTCTGTATATTTCAGGCAATAGGAAACATTTTTAAACAATAATTTAAAAAATTAATTTATTATTATTTTTTAAACTTTTAATTTTGTATTAAGGTATAATCGATTAACAATGTTGTGGTAGGTTTAGGTGAACAGTGAAGGGACTCAGCCATACAGATACATGTATCCATCCTCCCCTAAACCCCCCTTCCATCCATTCTGGCACATAACATTGAGCAGAGTTCTATGTGCCAAACAATGGGTCCTCACTGGTTATCCATTTTAAATACAGTTGTGTGTACATGTGGAGAAGGCACTGGCACCCCACTCCAGTACTCTTGCCTGGAAAATCCCATGGGCGGAGGAGTCTGGTGGGCTGCAGCCCATGGGGTCACTAAGAGTTGGACATGACTAAGTGACTTCACTTTCACTTTTCACTTTCATGCATTAGAGAAGGAAATGGCAACCCACTCCAGTATTCTTGCCTGGAGAGTCCCAGGGACGGGGGAGCCTGGTGGGCTGCCGTCTATAGGGTCTCACAGAGTTGGACACGACTGAAGCAACTTAGCATCAGCAGCAGTGTGTACATGACCTTCCCAGAGTCCCTAACTTCTCCTTCCCCCTGGCAGCCATAATTTTGTTTTCTAAGTCTGAGTCTCTTTCTATTTTGTAAGTAAGTTCATTTGCATCATTTCTTTTTAGATTCCACATATGAGGGATATCATATGATATTTTCCTTCTCTATCTGACTTCACTCAGTATGACACTCTCTAGGTCCATCTGTGTTGTTGCAAATGGCTAAAACTAATTAATTTGTGTTTGTTTTGGTTGTGTTGGGTCTTTGTTGTTGTGAGGGCTTTCTCTACGTTTGGTGAGCAGAAGCGACACTTCACTGTGGTGCATGGACTTCTCACTGTGGTGGCTTCTCTTGTTGCAGAGCATGGGCTCTAGGTGCTCAGGCTTCAGTAGTTGCTCTGAGGTATGTGAGATCTACCTGGCCCAGGGATCAAACCCATGTCCCCTGCACTGGCAGGCAGATTCTTAACCACTAGGCCACCCAGGGAAACCCAGGAAACATTCTTTTCAAGGATGCAGAGCCAGCATGACTAAGCACAGTCAACAGAGAAGAACTAGGAAGAACAAGTTCTAATTCCTAACTAGGAATTAGAAGTTTTAATTCCTTACTTATGGGCTTCCCTGGTGGCTCAGAGGTTAAAGCGTCTGCCTCCGATGTTGGAGACCCGGGTTCGATCCCTGGGTCCGGAAAATCCCCTGGAGAAGGAAATGGCAGCCCACTCCAGTATTCTTGCCTGGAGAATCCCATGGATGGAGGAGCCTGGTAGGCTACAATCCATGGGGTCACAAAGAGTCGGACACAACTGAGCGACTTCACTTCACTTCACTTCAATTCCTAACTAGTTCCTAACTAGGAAGAACTAGGTCTAATATGGAGTCAGATTTGTTCTTTCCTATTACATATAGAGTCTGGAGACTCTCAGAGTTGAAAGAAACCTTAAGAATTGTACAGCCCAGTTCATTATTGAATGAACACTTGCTCCTAAGACATTCATGTGGGTGCACCATGTTTTATGTATGAAAACTTTTAAGCATGCTAGTCATTGCTGCAATGCCTACAGTTCTTATTTCTCTACAGTCCCTTCTGTGGTTTTGTGCATTGGTCCTTGTTCTGCTCCTCAGGGTCTGCTAAGAGATGCTGATCTTTATTCCTTAGAGGCAACACTCACACTCTAGTTCTTCTCATCTTTTACTTGGATGTCTCTCAATGTTTAACTAGGACATGGCTGAATACTTTCACCTATTTAGTTATGCTCTCCTAGGTAAGAGTCAGTCTTTTAATGTCCCTATTTGAAGTGCAGTACCCAGACCTGAACATGACACTCCTAATGATGTGTGGTAGAACTTTAACCTCTTATGGTAGGGCACTATGTTGTCAGTGGTGAGGACTGAGATTTCCTTATATTTTTGGCAGTCACATCAGATCATGAGTTCTATTTTAAGTCTGCAGGAAATAGTAATACACAACTCTGGAGTGTTTTGTAATACCAATAACCAATTCTCTGCAGACACCAATTGGGTGTCTTACAAGTCAGTTAGATTTCGACACTAACCCCACAGCTAAGGGCTCAGTCCTGCAAGATTGCCTCCCTACCCCTGCCAATGTCAGACATCAACTTTTAGTAGTGAGTCCCAAGATTACTCACACTTCTATCTGATTTGGCTACAAACTGGGGATTCCCACAACCCCCTATTCAGGTGTGAAACTTTGCTAGATTGACTCACAGAAATCAGGGAGATACTTATGTTCACAGTTTTAAATAAAAGATGTTATAAAGTGTACAAACAGATGAAGAGACACATAGGATGAGGTAGAGAAGAATCTGGAGCCCAGGGGCTTCTCTCTCCATGGAGTTGGGGTGCTCCATCCTCCTGGTATGTAGATGCCAGGTTGGTTAGATTCACTGACCCAGAAGGTCTCCAAAACTCATTGTTCAAGAGATTTTATAGAGCCTTATCTCCAGCCTTCCTTCCCTCTCCTTCCTGGAGGTTAGTGGGTGGGGCTGAAAGTTCCAACTTTCTAACTACTTGGCCTTTCTGATGATTAGCCCTATCCTGAGCCAATCTAAGGGCCCCACTTTAAGTCACCCCATTAACATAACGTAAACTAAATTAACATTAACATAAACATTAACATAAACTCAAATGTGATCAAAAGAGGCTCCTTTGATTAGCAACAGACACTCCTGAAAGTGAAAGTTGCTCAGTTGTGTCTGTCTGTTTGTGACCCATGGACTATACAGTCCGTGGAATTCTCCAGGCCAGAATACTGGAGTAGGTAGCCTTTCCCTTCTCCAGGGGATCTTCCTGGCCCAGGGATCGACCCAGGTCTCCCGCATTACAGGCGGATTCTTTACCAGCTGAGCCACAAGGGAAGCCCAAGAATACTGGAGAGGGTAGCCTATCCCTTCTCCAGTGGATCTTCCTGACCCAGGAATTGAACCGGGGTCTCCTGCATTGCAGGTAGATTCTTTACCAACTGAGTTATCAGGGAAGCCCCCTGGAAATTCCAAGGTTTTTAGGACCTCTGAGGTAGGAATGAGGGACAAACACCAAACATATTTATTATACCATAGGAATACCCTCTGTTACAAGCACTTGACCATGTAACATTGCCCTTCTGTGTTTTTTGCATGGTTTATTCTCCATTGGCCTCATAAAAACTGACAAGTAGATATAAGTATCTCTAATTTAAAGAGGATAAAATGGGGCTCAAAGAGTTTAAAACCTTTGTCCAAGGACACCCAGGTAAAAGGCAGTGGAACCCAATGCAGACAGAGTCCAGTGTGACCCATCAACCCCTACCTTAACTCCAGCAAAACCTCATGAAGAGTTGGCTAATAGGCTCTCTAAAGGGCTTCTATATCCTGCTCTGTTCAACCTATATGGGATCTCACATTTAACTCTTAATTTTCATCTTATCTTTCTTTTGACTCATTGTCTAAGCATTTTTGAATCATGATCCTGTCAATATTACCCAGACATGAAACAAACAAACTGTAAATGTCTTCATTCACATTACTGACATAAATACCAACTAGATCATTACTAAGTGGAGCAGAAAGTGTCTTTGCTGAGGAATAATCTGTTAGTCCATAATTAAAATCTATAAAAACAAAGCCCTGTTACCTCCCTGAGCCTCTCCCCGTCACCCTTCCTCAGATATTGCCGCATCAATTTACTAAAAAAGCCTATATTCAATGCTTTCACTTCCTTCCCTTATATTATTGCTCTGCCACAACAATTTGGCTTCTGCAACTCTTTGTTTGTCCAACAGACGTGATTTGGTGGCTTTATTTTCTACGTACTCTGGGGACTCAGCCATAGGTGCTGACAGCAGCAGTGACTAAAGCAAACCAAGACCTTGTTTTCACAAACATCCTCATATGGAATGATGATAGACACTAGACAATAGACAAGCAACAATAATATTATACATATATATATATATATAGTATAATAAAAACTGGAGTGGCAGAGAGAGCTACATCCTTGTCCAGGTGTTCAGTAAATACCTCTTAGGCAGGTGACATGGGATCCGTGAAGAAGCCAGGGGAAAACACTCCATACAAAGCAAATGGAAGTGAAGAGGCTCAGAGCATAAACTCTCAGTTGACCTTCAGTGATCCTGTTTCTGACTCTTTTAGATCCTTCTCAATTCTAATCCTAGTTGAAACCTGCTGCCTTTAATTCTGTCTATCTCCTCCTTGAAATCCTTTTCTCTTATTTTTAGGAAGTTCCTGGAACTTCCCTTGTGGAGACATGGGTTTGATCCCTGGGTCGGGAAGATCCCCTGGAGTGGGGGGCTTGGCAATCCAGTCCAGTATTCTTAAAAAAAAAATTAGTTAATTTATTTTAACTGGAAGCTAATTACTTTACAATATTGTGGTTGTATTTGCCACACATTGACATGAATCAGCCATGGGTGTACATGTGTCCCCCATCCTGAACCCCCCTGCCACCTTCCTCCCCGTCCCATCCCTCAGGGTTGTCCCAGTGCACCGGCGTTGAGTGCCCTGTTTCATGCAGTGAACTTGCAGTCCAGTATTCTTGCTGGGAAAACTCCATGGTGGGGTAGCCTGGTGGGCCCTGGTCTATGGGGTCACAAAGAGTCAGACACAACCAAATTGATTGAGCAGCAGCAGCAGCAGCAGCAGTCTTTCCTGCTAATTTTATAGCTTCTGCTTCTCCGGGTTCTGTATTGACTTCTCTTCCTGTGGTCTGGGGATTTCACCATTGGTTTTCTTTTTCATGAAATGTTTCCACACTCCTTGGGAATTCTCGTATGATCCTCAGCTTTGAAAACAACCTGTATACAGGTGGCTTGTCAAACTTGTTCTTGTGCTTTTTTCTTTTTAAATAGACTTTGTTTTTAGAGTCAACTTAGATTCACAGCAAAATTCAGAGGAAGATGCAGAGATTTCCCACATGCCCGCATACTACATGTGCTTAATTTCCCCCATTATTGACATGTCCCACCAGAAAGGCTGTTTGTTACAACTAATGAACCTACCTTGACACATCATAATCACCCAAAGTTCATAGTTTACATTAAGGTTCACCTTTTGTTTTGTTTGTTCTGCTGAATATTTAAAACATTATTTAGAAGTGTGTTGTTCAGTGTCCACATATTTTGGGATTTTCCAGCTATTTTTCTGTTACTTGTTTCCAGTTTCATTTGATTGCAGTATGATTTCTATTTTTTAAGCTTGTTAAGATGCATTTTACAACCCAGAATGTGGCCTGCCTCGGTAAATGTTATGTGTGAACCTGAAGAGAATGTGTATCCCTCTGTTGTTGGATGAAGAAGTCCATTGAGTGAGTCCAGTCACTCAGTCATGTCCAACTCTTTGTGACCTCAGACTGCAGCACACTAGGCTTTTCTGTCCTTCACTATCTACCGGAGCTTGCTCAAAGTCATGTCCATTGAGTTGGTGATGCTATCTAACCATCTCATCCTCTGCTGCCCCCTTCTCCTCCGGCTCTCAATCTTTCGCAGGGTCTTTTCCAGTGAGCTGGCTCTTTGCATCAGGTGGCTAAAGTATTGCAGCTTCAGCTTCAGTCCCTCCAATGGGTATTCAGGATTGTTGAATGAGGGCAAGAAGGATGACCCTCCCCTTACCCTGGAATAAGAGTAGTTATGAGTGTGGGCTCTGAAGTTGGACAGCCTGGGTCTGAAGCCCAGTCTGAATCTATTCTTGGCAAGTATCAAACACACAACTTATTAACTACAGTCACCATGCTGCACATTGTCTCCAGCACTTACTCATCTTAGGACTGAAAGTCTGTACCCTTTGATCAGTATCTCCCTTTTTCCCCCATCCCGCCGTTTTCTGGTAATCCCCATTCTACCCTGTTTACTATGAGTCTGACTTTTTTTTTTTAAGATCTTTGGCTTACATCACTTAGAATAATGTCCTCTGGGTTCATTCATGTTGTCACAAATGGCAGGATTTTCCTCCTTTTTAAGGCCGAATAATATCACATTGCATATATATGTGTATATACGCCACATAGTCTCTGCTTCCTTTGATCACCCCTGCTTTCTTTTGGTTACTGTTAGCATGGTATATCCTTCTCTGTCCCTTTAAACTTATTTTATTTTTTATATTTTCTATTCCTGTACTTTCAAACTGTATGTGTTTATTTTTAAAGTAGATTTCTTATAGACAATATACAGTTGTGTCTCACTTTTTTGTTCACTCCCCAATATATGCTTTTTAATTGATTCACTTAGATCATTGATAATCAAGTTAATTATTGACTTAACTGAACTAATATTTCGTATTTGTTCCTGTTTTCCATTTGTTGCTCTTGTTCTTTGATCTTATTGTTGTTTTCATCTCCTTTTCTGCCTTTTGTGACTTTAATTGAACCTTTAATAGAATTCCATTTTGCCTCTTTTTTTTTTTTTTTGGCCTTGCTGTCCAGCTTGTGGGATCTTAGTTCCCTAACTAGGGATTGAACTTGGCCCACGGCAGTGAAAGCACCAAGTCCTAATCATTGGAAGGCCAGGAAATTCCCTCCATCCTCTTTTAAAAAACTTTTCTTAGTGGTTGCTCCAGAGTTTGCAGTACATATTTACAACTAATCTACTTTCAAATGATCCTATACAACATTTACAATGTGACTATTTTATAATAACAAAGTAATTTTAATTCCTTTCTTCTATCCTTATATAATTACTGTCATACAGTCAACTTATGAGCATATATATACACATAAATATAAATAATTGAATACATTATTGCTATTATTTTGAACATGATGATATCTGTTTGAGCAATTAAAAACAAGAAAAGTAAATGTTTGTTTCATTTTCACTTGTTTCTTCTTTGGTGCTCTTTTTTCCCCCCCCCCCCCCGCACATCTTTTGTATGCTGTTTTCTTCTCTCTAAAAACTTAGGAAAATTTCATTTCTTGTGAGGTGTTCTATTGGCAACAAATTCACTCAATTTTTGTTTGTCTGAGAAACTATTTCTCTTTCATTTTTTAAGGCTAATTTCAAAGGGTACAGAATTCTAGGATTTTTTTTCCCCTCAGCACTAAATATTTCAGTCCATTCTTTTCTTGTTTACATGGTTTCTGATAATGAGTCAGTTGTAATTCTTATCTTTGCTCCTAAACAGATAAAATACTTCCCCCCACTCTGGCTTCTTTCTAGATTTTTCCTTTACCTTTGATCTTCTGTGTTCTGAAAATGATATGCCAATCTGTAGGATTTTTTTCCCCCCATTTTTTGGTATTTATCTTACTTGGTGTCTCTGAACTTTTTGGATCTGTGATTTGGGGGAATTTCTTGGTCATACTCCTTGCCTGTAATTCTTCTGTTTCTTTCTTGTCTTCTTCTAGTATCCCCATTATGTGTTTCTTATACTCATATGACATCTTTTATAGTTATTTCACAGTTCTTGGATATTCTGGTTTTTTTTTTTTTCTAGTCTTTTTTTTTTTTTTTTTCCTGTTTACTTTCCAGTTTTGGAGGTGTTTATTGAGATATCTTCAAACTCAGAGATTTTTTTCTCAGCTATGTCCAGTCTACTACTACTAACAATCCCATTAAAGACACTCTTCTTTTCTGTTACAGGTTTGTTTTTTCTTTTTTTTAAAATTTACTATTTGTTTTATCACTAGTATTTCCTTTTGTTTCCTTCTTGGAATTTCCACCTTTCAGCTTACTTTGCCTGTTTGTTCTTCCACATCATCTACTTAATCCATTAATACTCTTAGGGTGTTAATCATAATGATTTTTAATTCCTGGTCTGATAATTTCACATTCCTGCCATCTTAGACTCCGGTTCTGATGTTTTCTCGGTCTCTTCAAACTTTATTTTTTCCCCTTTGAAAATGTCCTGTAACTTATTCTTGGAGACTGAACATGTTGTACTGGTAGAGGGAACTACTGTAAATAGAACTTCAATAATGTGGTAATGCAGTCTGAGGAGAGAGGAAGCAGTCCTATCATTAGGTCTCAGTTTTAGTGAATTTGTACCTCTGGACTGAGACTTCTCAGTGTTTTTCAACTGCATCTCAGTTCTTTCCTCCCTTCTCAGCAGAACAAGATGGCCAGAGAGGGCTGAAGCTGAATATTTCTCTTCCTTAAGCTCAGTTAGACTAATAATATCCCAGCAGGTTAGGCTTTGGGTAACTAGTTTCTCCTGAGGACAAGTATAGGTGAAAGGAATAGAGAACTCTGGTATATAGACATACCTTTATTTTTTTATCTCCGCTTTATTATGCTTCACAGACATTGCATTTTTTACAAATTGAAGGTTTGCGGCAACCCTGTATTGACTGTCTTATTCACACCATTTTTTAACAGCATCTCCTCACTTTGAGTCTCTGTGTCACATTTTGGAAATTCTCTCAGTATTTCAGACTTTTTGATTGTTATTATATTTGTTACAATATCTGTGATCAGTGATTTTCAATGTTTCTTATAAATGTTTTGGGGGCACCACAGACTACGTCTATATAGGTCAGTGAACTTAATCAATAAATATGTGTTCTGACTTCCCTACTGACTGGTTGTTTCCATGTCTCTCCCTGTCAGTGGGCCTGAGACACAATATTGAAATAGGTCAATTAAAAACCATACAGTTCTTCGAAGTGTTCAAGTGAAAGAAAGAATCAATTGACGTGGCAAACTTCATTGTTGTCTCTTTATAAAAATTTTATTGAAGTATAATTGATTTACAATGTTGTTTTAATTTCTGCTGTACAGCTAAGTGACTCAATTATACATATATATGCATTCTTTTTCATATTCTTTACCATTATGGCTTATCACAGAATACTGAATGTAGTTTCCTGTGCTATACAGTAGGACCTTGTTGTTCACTGTTGTCTTATTTCAGGAAATTGCCACAGCCACCCTAACTCTCAGCAACCACTACCCTGATCAGTCAGCAACCATCAACACTAAGTCAAGGCCTCCTACCAACTAAGATTATGACTCACTGAAGGCTCAGATGATGGTTCGCATTTTTCAGTAATAAAGTATTTTTTAATTAAAGTATTCACGTTGTTTTTTTAGACATAATGCTATTGCATACTTAATAAATTATAGAATAGTGTAAAAGTAACTTTTATATGCACTCACTGCTGCGCTCAGTTGCCCAGTCGCGTTCCGCTCTTTGCGGCCCCATAGACTGTAGCCTGCCAGGTTCCTCTGCCTGTGGGTTTCTAGGAAATAATACTGGAGCAGGTTGTCATTTCCTCCTCCAGGGGATCTTCCTGACTTTGAAACCAAAAAATTCAAGTGACTCACTTTTTTGAGATATTTCCTTTATTACAGTAGTCTGGAACTGAACTCACAGTATCTCTGACGTATGTTTGTATTTCTAAATGGTTCCTGGGACTTCTTTGACTGTCCAGTAGTTAAGACAGTGTGCTTCCACTGCAGGGGGTACAGGTGTGATCCCTGGTTAGGGAACCAATATCCTACATGCCATGTGGCATGGCCAAAAAGGAAAAATAAGTTGGAGGAATTTGTCTTAAGGGTATTGCTTCTAGTCCATTCCAAGCCCTTCAGTGCGTGTCACTCAGCTCTACGTATCAGTTATGGCTGGGCACCTGGCTTCTCTCCTCCATTCTTTTTATTCTTGGAATCATAGCATCCTGCCTGCAAGACCAAACTCAAGAGGATGCTCAGGACTAGAGACCCTTGAACAACTCTGTCCACCCCCAGAGTTCCAGGTCTGAGCCACAAATGATTCTCATGTGCATGTCCTTCTCCCCTAGTCCCTTCCAATAACAAACTGGGCATTCTCTAAACAAAGCAAGGTGAAATAAAATAAAATAGTTCCTTTACTCCTTCCCCAGCTGGAAGCACAGACAGATTTTTCTCTTATATTTAGTGTCAGAATCTGGTTGAGCCCCGCTGGAAGTAAAACTCACATAAGTATGTAGATTCGTCTATGACTGGGTCCTCCTAATGTTTTTAATCTCTCAGACTTGTCCACATCTAGCCTTTGAAGTAAAGTGAAAGTGTTAGTTGCTCAGTTGTATCCAACTCTTTGTGAGTCCACGGACACTAGCCTGCCAGGCTCCTCAGTCCGCGGAATTCTCCAGACAAGAACACTGGAGTGGGTAGCTATTTCCCACATTGCAAGCGGATTCTTTACTGTCTGAGCCACCAGGTTTTTCTACTTGGCCAGTGATTCCCATGGAGGTTTAAGTTCATCGGTTTCTGATCCAGAAGTTGTGATTCTTTGTATTTGCCTCTGCGTCATTTTAGGGTCAGTGGGTTGTGCTGTGACCACATTTCTCTTGTGGATTTAAGAAGACTTGGTTTGTCAAGTTATTCTGCTTTTAACTTATTGTTAGGATGGAACAGCAACTTCTAAGCTTTCTACATGCTGGTCTGGAAACTGGAAGTCCTGCTTGTGAAGTTTTTAATTATAAAAGTAATACATGCTTAGTGTAAAATATTAAATAATAAAGATACGTGAAGTAAGAAGTGAAAGCTCATTTCCAGTTTACTTCCTGAGAGACCCATTGCAACAGGCTGATGAGCAAACTTCCAGATATTTTGTTATAAATGAGCAGCCATCCATCCATTTATCTGTCCATCTACCCATCCATTTTAATATACTGTGTGTGTTAGATTTCTAGGGCTACTGTAACAAAGTATGACAAAGGGAGTGACTTAAATAACAGACATCATTTTTTTAATTCTCTTTTTAAAATTAAAAAACTTTTTTTTTTTTTGGCTGTGCTGCGTGGCATGTGGGATTTTAGTTCCCCAATCAGGGATCAAACCCAAGGCCCTGCAGGGGAAGTGTGGAGTTTTAACCACTGGACTGCTGGGGAAGTCTCTGTTTTTACTTTTTTTCTTTCAATATTTTTGATATACAGTTGATGTACAGCACTGTAAGTTTAAGGTGTGTAGCATAATGACTTGACATACATATACTATAGAATGATTACAATAGATAATATCTATCACCTCAGTTACAAAAATGTTTTAGAATTACTCTCTTAGCAACTTTCAAATAGGCCATGTAGATAACGTTGCCTTTAGTCATCAGGGTGTACATTATATCCCTAGTACTTATTTATCTTATACCTCCCCACCTCCTGCATTCTCCTGCCTCTGGTACTCACAAATCTGATCTCTTTTTCTATGAATTTAGTTTGAGTTTTTTGTTTTAGTTTCTGTTTTAAATCCTAAAATAGTCTGTTTTAAATGAGGTCATGCAGTATTTGTCTTCCTCTGTCTGACTTATTTTACTTAGCATGATGCCTCAAGATCCATCCACATTGTTGCAAATTGTGACCGTTTTTCTTCTTTATGGCTGATGAGTATTCCATTGTAGATATCTATACTTATATCATATCTCTTTGACATACTAATTTCAAGTCCTTAGAGATAGTGGTTTCATTTCCTTTGGATATATACCCAGAAGTAAAATTGCTGGATCACATGGTAGTCCTATTTTTAGGTTTTTTAGGATCTTCCATTCTGTTTTCCATAGTGGCTATACCAATTTACAATCCCATCAACAGTGTACAAGAGTTCCCTTTCTGCACATTCGTCCTAGCATTTGTTATCACTCATCATTGATGATGGGCTTCCCAGGTGGCACTAGTGGTAAAGAACCTGCCTACCAATGAAGGAAACATAAGAGATGTGGAAGATTGCCTGGAGGAGGGCATGGAAATTCACTCCAGTATTCTTGCTTGGAGAATTCCATGGACAGAAGAGCCTGGTGGCAACAAACAGTCCATGGGGTCACAAAGAGTCAGATACGACTGAAGTGGCTTAACACACACACGCACACACACACATTTGATGATGGTCACTTTAACAGGCATGAGGTAATATCTCATTGTGGTTTAATTTACATTTCCCTGGTGGGTAGTCACATCTCAATATGACTTTGCATGTGTGTGTGTATGTGCTTAGTCGCTCAGTCGTGTCCAACTCTTGTGACTCCGTAGACTGCAGCCTGCCAGGTTCCTCTGTCCATGGGATTCTCCAGGCAAGAATATTAAAGTGGATTGCCATTTCCTTCTCCAGTCAAACTCTTTAGGACCCCATAGACTGTAGCCCTCCAGGGTGCTCTGTCCACAGAATTTTCTAGGCAAGAATACAGGAGTGGGTTGCCATTCCCTTCTCCAAATGACTTGGCATGTACCCATTGGCTATTTGAATATATTTGGGAAAATATCTATTCAGGTCGTTTCCCCATATTTAAATTGGATTGTTTGTTTTGGTTTTGTCTATTCAGTTGTATGAGTTCTTTATACATTTTGGATAATAACTATTAATCTCTTATCAGATACATGATTTGCAAATATTTTCTCGTACTCTGTAAGTTGTCTTTTCACTGTTAATTGTCTCTTTTGCTAAGTGAAAGCTTTTAGTTTTATGTAGTCCCATTTGTTTATTTAAAATTTTGTTGCTAATGCTTCAGGTGTCATATTAAAGAAAATGATCACTAATCCCATGTCAAGGAGTTTTGTTTCCTATATTTTCTTTCAGGAGTTCTATGCTTTCATACATTTAAGTCTTTTTTTTTCTTTTTAAAACCTCTTGTGTCCCTTTCAATCTTTTTTTTTTTTTAATTTTGTTTATTTATGGCTGTGCTGGGTCTTTGTTGCTGAGTGAGGGCTACTCTCTAGTTGTGGTGTATGGGCCTCTCGTGGTGGTAGTTTCTCTTGTCGTGGAGCTCAGGTTCTAGGGCATGTGGGCTTCCCTAGCTGTGGCTCCTGGGCTCTAGAGCACAAGCTCAATTGTTGTGACACACAGATTTAGTTGCTCCATATTATGTGGGATTTTCCTAGATCAGGGATCAAACCATTGTGTCCTTCATTGGCAGGCAGATTCTTTACCACTGAGTCCAGGGATGCCCCTACATTTAAGTATTTAATCCATTTTGAGTTGATTTTTGGGAGTAGTGTGTGACAGGGGTCTAGTTTCATTCCCTTTACTATGAATATCTTATTTCTCCAGCACCATTTTTGGAGAGATTGTCTTCTCCATTGAATATTCTTGGCTCCTTTATCAAATATCTGATGATTGCATATTTATGTCTGTTTTTATGCCAGTGCCATACCGTTTTGATTACTATGATTTTATAATATACTTTGAAATTAGGGGGCTTCCCTTGTGGCTCAGCTGGTAAAGAATCCACTTGCAATGCAGGAGACCTGGATTTGATCCCTGGGTTGGGAAGATCCCCTGGAGAAGGGAATGGCCTGTATTCTGGCCTGGAGAATTCCATGGATTGTATAGTCCATGGGGTCACAAAGAGTCAGACATGACTGAGCAACTTTCACTTATACGTTCATTCTGAGAAAAAAGAACAAAGTGAGAGGTGTTACACTTCCATTTCAAACTATAGTATAAAATTAGGGAAATTTAACAGTATAACACTGGCAAAAAACAACAACAACAGACAAATGAATAATTGGAACAGAAAATAGAGCCCAGAAATAAGTTAGTATATACTTTCAACTAACATTTGCCAAGAGAACCAATAATACTCAAGAAGAAGAGACAGTCTCTCAATAAATGGTGCTAGGAAAATTGAATATTCACATGTACAAGAATGAAACTTTTTGAATTAGCATTAGTTATACCTATGACCCTTTCCTCTTGAACTTTCCTGCCACCCCCCTCCCCATCACACCCCTCTAGGTTGTTACAGAATTCCAGCCTGAGTTCCCTGAGTCACACAGCAAATTCCCATTGGCTAGCAAATTCCTGTTGGCTAACAAATTCCTGTTGGCTATCTATTTTACATGTGTAATGTATGTTTTCCTTGTTACTCTCTCTATACACCCCACCCCCTCCTTCCTCCCCTCTACCATGTCCATAAGTCTGCTTTAATTTTTAAATTTTATTTCATTAATGTGATATATCAGGCTTCCCAGGTGGTGCTAGTGGTAAAGAACCTGCCTGCTAAAGCAGGAAATGTAAGCAATGCGGGTTCAATCCCTGGGTGGGGAAGATGGGTTCAGTCCCTGGGTGGGGAAGATCCCCTGGAGGAGGACAAGGCAATCCACTCCAGTATTCTTGTCTGTAGAATCCCACAGACAGAGGAACCTGGAGGGCTATGGTCCATAGGGTCGCAAAGAGTCAGACAGGACTAAAGCAGCTTAGCATCAGAAGCAGCAATGTGATATACCACATTGATTGACTTGCATATGTTGAACAGCCCTGCATCTGAGGATAAATTCCACTTGATTGTGGTGCATGATCCTAATAATGTGTTGCTGAATTTAGTTTACTAGTGTTTTGCTGAGAATTTATATTCATCAAAGAGATTGGCCTCTAGTTTTCTTTTCTTATAGTGTCCTTTTTGGTATCAAGGTAACTGGCCTCATAAAATGAGTTAGTGATTGTTCCTTTCTCTTTGATTTTTGGAAGAATTTGAGAAGAATTGGCAATAATTTTTCTTTAAATGTTTACTAAAACTCACCAGTGAAGTCATCTGGTCCTGGGCTTTTCTTTGTTGTGAGTTTTTTTGAGTGCTACTTCATTCTCTTTATTAGTGATTAGTCTGTTTAGATTTTCTATTTCTGATTCAATGGTATTTAGTATGTTTCTAAGAATTTTTCAGTTTTTTATAGGTTGTCCAGGTGGTTATAGTTGTAGCAGTTCTTATGATCTTTTATATTTCTGTGGTATCAGTTTTAATGTCTCACCTTTTTTTATAATTTTATTGATTTGGGTTTTCTCTCTCTTTATTTATTTATTTTCCTAGCTAAACGTTTGTAAATTTTCTAAGGGCCAACTCAATTTGCTAATTTTTTTCCTGTTATTTCCCTGTTCTTTATTTTACTTATTTCTGCTATAATCTTTTTTATTTCCTTCCTTTTGTTAACTTTGGGCTTATTTTATTCCCCTTCTTCTAGTTCCTTGAGGTGTAAGGTTAGTTGTTTAATTGTTGCTGCTGTTTAGTAGCTAAGTTGTGTCTGACTCTTTTGGATCCCATGGACCTTAGCCTGCCAAATTCCTCTGTCCATGGGATTTCCCAAGCAAGAATACTGGAGTGAGTTGAGATTTCCTTCTCCAGGGAGATCTTCCTGACCCAGGGATTGAACCTGTTTTTCCTGTATTGACAGGTAGATTTTTTACCTCTGAGCCATCAGGGAAGTCTAGCTGCTTAATTAAGATCTCTCAATTTTCTTGATGTGTGCATTTATACCTAGAAACTTCCCTATCAGAAATGATTTTGCTGCATCCTCTAAGTTTTGGTATATTGTGTTTTAATTTTTGTCTAACTCAAGCTATTGTTTCCTGCAACAATTTTTCTCTGACCCATTGGTTGTTCAGAAGTGTGTTGTTTAAATTTTCATGTGTTTGAGTTTCCTCAATTACCCTCCTGTTATTGATTTCTAGGTTTGTACCATTATGGTCAGAGAAGATACTTGGCATAATTTCAATCTTGAATTTTTTAAGATTTGTTTTGTGGCCTAACATATGATCCATCCTAGAAAATGTTTCAAGTGCTCTTGAGATGAATGTGTATCCTACTGTTAAAGTAGTTCCAACAAAAGTTTATTTTATTTCAATAGCAGAAGCTAAAAGTCCAAGATCAAGGTGTTGTCAGGGTTGGTTTCTTCTGATGTCTGTGAGGAAGGATCTGTTCCATACTTCTCTTCCAGTTTCTCATTGTTTACTGGCAATCTTTGACATTCCTTGACTTGTAGGTACATCATTTCAATCATAGTTTTTTCAGCACATGGTATTCTAACTGTGCTGATGTGTGTCTATCTCTGTTTGAATATCCCCCTTTTATAATGATATCAGTCTTATTGGACTAGAGCTTACTTTAATCACCTCATCTTAACTAGTTACATCTTCAATAACCCTATTTTAAAATAAGATCACATTCTGAAGTACTGGGGGATAAGACTTCAACATATGAAATTTTGGGGGACATGATTCAACCCATAACACTATGTCTGTCCAAACAGGAATCATTATGTGGATACTTTTCCATGATTGGCTTTTTTCGTTTATTGTGGACACATTGCCATGTTGCTATATACAAATCTACAGATTTTGGTAATGCTCTGTAGTATTCATTACAGTAATGTAGTTAGCTGCTCATTGAATGATGTAGTATTGAATGAGTTTCTTTTTTACTGTTACAAGTAACTCTGAAAACAGCATATTTATATATACTTTATATAAGCATATTTCTTTTCTTTTGAGACAGAAACCTATAAGTAAAATTAATAAGACAAAACTTAGGCATTTTATATTTTGTTAGATACAGTCAAATTTCCTTATCTTGAACTTTAGACCTTTCTTTCTGACCGCATATTGCCCCTGCCCCCTCCACAGTGTTACATCAGCATCACATACTAAGCATTTGTAAATCTTTATTTCTTGTAACTTACTTCTCATCCTTCTCCTTTGCCCTCTTCTTGCCCTCTCTATTCCATGTTGTTGAAAAGTGGGACTTTCCAGGGGGCTGACAAGTAAACAGAGGATCATTTTTATTTTGTTTTTACTTTCAATCCCTGCTGTCTTTCATCTTTCTTTTACGTAACACTACAGGGAATCTTCTAAAGTGTAAATTGTTTAATATTGGACTTTTGCTCAAAAAACCTTCAGAAGTTCTTCTTTGAAGTCTGAGTAAATTTAATATATCTTAGCTTGGCACATAAGGCTATACCTGATCAGCCATAGATCACTGCTCCTCCCTCTTGCCTACCAGGCCCTTCACTCTGTTTTGAGTCATACTAAATTAATTTTTAATTCTAAGAACCTGGTCACTCTTCCACTCTTCCTCACCCTTGTGTAGCATTTTCCTTTTGCCTGAAGGGTTACCCTTACTCTCCCATTTCCACCATCCACCTAGAACACACCTTATTCTTCAGTTAATTTCTCTGATTCTTAGTTTTTCTATTTAAAAATAAAGCTAAAAATAACACCTGCATCTTGGTTTTGTAATACTTTAATGAAATAATCCTATTTAAATTTATCATCATGGAGCCAGGTGCTTAGTAGATAATCAGTAGATGTTAAACCTTCTTCCTCAGTTTTCTTTGTGAGACATTTTTGTGACATAAATCACAAACTCATTAGTAATTTTTAAAAAGTCAATCACCATATAATACATGGTGAAATATCTACGTTCAGTAAATGTAAATGTAGATCTGAGTTGAATGGATTGGGTGAAGCCAAGATATATGATGTTGGTTACATTCCTCTAACCTAATAGATTGTTTGATAGGGCATGGTGGTTTGATTTTCTAAACATTTCAATACATGCTCTGTGTACCCATCAGTCAATCTCAGTGGTTAACAATACTTTGATAAGCCTGATGTAACTTATTCTTGACAAAAACCACCCTATCTGTTGGTAATTGCTGCCACTTCATTGTGTACTTCTCCTCAGACATCTGTTGTATAATACCTTCCAACCCTTTTATTTTGGAAACAGTGGTGAAGATTACTATTCTGTAACTGTCAAAACAGTCTTACTTTCCTTTTTGATGACTATCTCTAGGCTTCTGGCATTTTTGCCAGTATCTTAGTCCATTTGGACTGTAATAACAAAAATACTACAGACTGGGTGTCTCAAACAACAAATATTTATTTCTCACTGTTCTGGTTGTTGGAAATCCAAGGTTAGGGTTAGGCCTGTAGATTACCTGGTTCCTGATAAGAACTCTGTTCCTACCTTGCATATAGCCATTCTTGTTGTGTTTTCACATGGTAATAGGAGCAAAGCAAATCTCTGGGGTCTCTTTTGTAAGGGTGCTATTCCCATCATGAGGACTCCACCCTCAAGACCTAATCACATCTCAAAGGCCCCACATTCTAATACCATCACATTGGGAGTTAAGATTTCAACGTATGAAATTTGGCGGTAGGGGACTACAAATATTCATTCTAACAGCCAAGAGTCCTGAAAAACTCTTCTGCATGTTCACTGAAGACCCTCTGATAAAATTCTTCTTCGCTGGAGATAAGAGCTTGCTATAAACCACTCAGTTTCTTTTGCTCGTCCCTCTCGGGCTTCATTTCCCTCTTTGTCTTGCTTGCTCAGTCTTTTGTTGTGATTCATCCTTGACTAGGAAGATGGAGACCAGTGGGTGGGTAAGTGCTTCTGTTTCCTTTGGGTCATCTGTTCACGCTATACTATCTGAGTGACTTCCTTCTATTTTTCCTGATTCCAAGACACCTTAGAATTTAAAAACATATCATTGTTAAGGGTTATGGCAGAAAGGAATGTGCCTGCATGAGATACTCTTAAATCAAGGCTTTGTTCAAGGTCTTACATTGTGACTTTCTGTATACTGTATACCACCCTCTGAGCTTCTTTTCAGGAGTGACACAGCTCTCTTTTCAGAGCTCTCATGCTGTTGTTGGGTGATAATGCTATATTATAGTATTATCTAGTTACAAAGTTGAGCAGCTTGTGAAATGCTTTTTCACAAACGTATGGTATATGTTTCACAAATGTATGGTGTATGCCCAACCTGAGAGTACATCAACAGTCTTAATTTTACTGAGTATAATGTAAAAAGAGGCTTTATGCTCTGAGAAACGCTTTATAGTGCAGAACATAGTATGAGGTAGATAGAAGGGGCAACAGAGCAGGGGATGACTCTAGAAGGTGCTAGTATAGGTTCCTTCTCTTCCAAATACTTGCTCTTTGACCTTAAGGGGAACATGATTTGACGAGCTTTAGCTTTCTCCTCTGTAAAAAAATATTCAATAGTTAGAGCTACACTGTCCCCTTGCCCAGTTGATAGAAAAATCAAATAAGGTAGTCTCTGCAGTTAATATAAAAATAATGAGAATTAGTATTAATAGTAAGAAATAATCTGGGATGTCTTTCTTGAAGAAGTTCTTGTGAGGAACATGTAGAGCCAGAGGGAATATATGTAGGAAGAAGGAGAAATGTGGAGGTAATGTGGATCAGTTTGCTTTTGCTGTCTCTTCTACTGACCCCAGGAAAGCATCTGCTTAGACATCATCTGTAGCTTTTATGAGGCCAGAGATAGGGAGTCATACTGTCTACAGATTATATTCAAGATGCTGGCTTCTGGCCTGTAAGTTGAGGGATGAAACTTTTCAGATAAGATGAAGTTCCTATGTTGAGACAGCTGTGTGATGTCCAAGAAAGGTTGGGCATTGAGGACTCTCTTTTTTTTTTTTTAAATTTATTTTAGTTTTATTGGAGTACAGTTGATTTACAATGTGCTAGCTTCAGGTGTACAACAAAGTGATTCAGTTATACATGTACATATATTCATTCTTTTTTAGATTCTTTTCTCATATAGGTTTTCACAGAATATTGCGTAGAATTCCTTGTGCTATGTACTCCTTGTTGGTTATCATGTTATACATAGTAGTGTGTGTATGTTCATCCTAAGTTCCTGATTTATCCTCCCTGCCCCACATTGAATTTTCTTTTCCTTATTCCTTCCACAGGTTGGTGAATTCTGGCCTTACATCAGGTTGTTGTCCAGCTCTATCCTCAGTGCTCAGTACAAATCCGAATCTCACCCACCTTTACCTACAGGGCAATGCTCTTGGAGACATGGGGGTCAAGCTACTCTGTAAGGGACTCTTGCACCACGACTGCAAGCTTCAGGTGTTGGAGTAAGTCTCTTAGCTTATTACGGTGATGGGAATGCATAGTGGCCCCAGGGAACGAGGTAGTTTGGGAGAATGATGAATCTGTATCTGAGAAGTGATAGTGTCTTCCTAGGGTTTGGTTTATCACAGGATTATGAGACTGGGAGAAGTTGTACTTTTAGATAGTATAAAGGTAAATACTAGAGTTCCTTGGGGTTGGTACGTACTTTTGTCTTAGGAAAATTTGTGGGGAGACACAGAATTTGGAAAGAACTGTTTCACAAACTGCTCTTACTAATTTGATCTGCACAATCCAGTAGATTGGAAAAAGTACTCTCATTTGAAGAGGAAAGAATAACTCTTGGCACATAAAGCAGTTCAAAGCTTGTTAATTCTGAGCTTTTCCTACATTTGAAATATTACAGACAGAGACCTGGGAGACCTGTGTAGGATAATTAAGGAGACATTTTTTAAAAGTCACCTTCTTTCTTGCAGGTTAGATAACTGCAGCCTCACATCACACTGCTGCTGGGATCTTTCCACACTTCTAACTTCTAACCAGAGCCTGCGAAAGCTGAGTCTAGGCAACAACGACTTGGGAGATCTGGGGGTCATGCTTCTCTGTGAAGTGCTCAAACAGCAGGGCTGCCTCCTGAAAAGCCTGAGGTAAGTGTGCCCTGAAGAGATTTGTATGGCACGGCTCACAGTGCTAAAGAAAATTTTTGCAGTTTCCAAAATCCAGGATGGCTTCATTCACACTCTGGGTAAGGTTGTTCAGTTCAGTTCAGTTTAGTCGCTCAGTCTAAAGGTTGAGCCTTGTCCAACTGCAGCTTTTTTTTTTTTTTTTTAATATATACTGTATGTGAGTCGTGAACTACATATTCAACTTCGTCCAGATGTTTAGAATAATGAAGTTTCAGTTGGGTGTGAAAATACTTTCCATCCATATTCTTGAAAAAAACACAATTCCCAATGAAAGTAGCTAAATAGAATTATATTTCTCTACAAGGTATTATACTTTGTAAAAGTAGACCTGTCTATTGTAAAAGTCCTTGCATAGTAGGGTGTTGTGCATCTTGTTTCTGAGAATTTCTAGGTGAAAAGTGCTCCAGAAACATCAAGATCGTAAATTCATAAAATTTGGCCTATATTCAGGGTGTTGGGACCGTCTGCTCCCTTCTATCATCAATGATACTGCTAAGCCACTCATTGATTACCTCTCTAGTAAGAGCTTCCTAGATAGTTTCATGACTTCTGCTAGCATTGGTAATCACATCCTTCACTAAAGATTTCCTTCACTTGGTTTTAGGGACAACATACTCTACTCTGAATTTTCTCCTATTACATTGGCTATTTCTGCTTAGTCTCCTCTGGTTTCTCTTCATCATCTTGACCTTTGCATGCTGAATACCCAGAACTCAATCTCTGAGTTAATTTTTCTTCTCTACACTTTCTGCTTTAAAAAAAAAAAAAAAAATCATCTAGTCTTCTGGTTTTATCACATACACGCTGTACCCCTCCCTGCAGTTCATATCTCCCTGAATTCCATGTCTAAATGCTTGTCTCACCTTTCTGCTTATATACCTAATAAGCCACCCAAACTTGACACGTCCAAACCCAAACCTGTGCTGTTACCCTCTGTGTAAAATCCGTTTCTTACCTACCTCAGTCAATGGTAACTCAGTCTGAACTGTTCAGGTGCAGAAAGCCTGGTGTTGTCTTTGATACTTTTTCTTTATGTGCATATCCAGTCCAATGGCATGTCCTTTTAACTCTGTTTTCACAGCATGCCCACTCATTGACCACTTTTTGCCAGCTTCACAGCTCCTTTCCTGGTTCAAGCCATTGTCACCTCTTGTCTGGACTGTCCTGGTGACATTCTGATAGGCTATTCTGCATCTACCACTGCAGATGGAGGGTATAGCTAAAACGTGAGTCAGAGCATATCACTCCTACTAACATGCTTGTTTCACAAAGCAAGAGCCATAAACTCATGGCAGCATCTAAGGCCCCACGTAATCCTGCTATTTCTGCAGTCATCTTCTAACCCTAGTTCCTTCTCCATTCACACTATTCTCTTTGCTGTTTCAAAAAACACTGTCACCTCTGAAACTATATACTTGCTGTTCCCTCTACCTGGGACTTCTTACACTCTGATGTCCATATGTCTTATTCCTGTGCATCCTTAAATTCTTTGCTCAGAGGTCTTTTCTGTGAGTCTGACTGTAACCATCCTACTGAAAATAGCAACCCAGCAATGCCTTTTCTCTTCTCTGCTTATTTTCCTCCACTGTGTTGAACACCATCATATAAGCTACATCATTTTCTTGCTTACTTATTATCTATATCTTTAAGACACTCTGGAGATGAGGGACAAGCTCGACACAGACTGGGGAATCCATGGATGCAGTCAATCTGCCTTGTGAACTCAGGCTGCCATAACAAAATAGAATAGTCTATATGCCTTAAACAAATCATAGTCACTCATTTCTCATAGTTCTGGAGGGCGGAACATCCACGATCACGGTGCTGGCTGATTTGGTTTCTGGTGAGAGCTTTCTTCTGGGCTTGTTGTGTCCTCATGTGGTACACAGAGAGAAAGACAGACAGACAGAGACAGAGAGAGAGTACGTGCCATGGTATCTTTTCTTATAAGGACACTAAGCCCATCTTAAGGACTCATCCCCATGAACTCATCTAACCCTCATTACATCCTGAAGGCTCCATTTCCAAATACCATCATAGTGAGGGTTAGGGCTTTAACATATGAATTTTGAAGGAACATAAACCATCCATAGCACACCCAAATCAAGATTATTAGAAATGATACAGGACAAATAGCGTAATTTCTTACTTAAGTTGTAAGGGAGATTTAAAAAAAAAAAAAAGAGATGGAGGAAGAACTCATATCATTGATAGGCATACCAAGCAATTACAATATGTGGATTTTTTTTTGGCGTAGTGGAGGGGTGGGCTATGGCTCATGGGAACTTGTTTCCCTGACAAGGAATTGAACCTAGACCACAGGAGTGAAAGCACCAAATTAACCACTGGATCATCAGGGAATTCTCAATGTGTGGACTTTATATGGCTCCGGATTAAATGAACATAGTATAAAAATTTTACCAGATTGTTGAGGAAATTGAAACACTGATTGGACATATATTAATATGTGAAAGTTATTGTTAACTTTTTTTGGGTGTGATAATTGCATTGTAATTCTCTTTTAAAAGTTTTTTCATTTCACATATTGATATATTTATAGACGTTTGAACTGCTGTGCTTACAATAATCCACTGATGTGAGGAGTTGGGTGGGTAATAGCTGAAACAAGGCTGGCCATGAGTTGTAAACTGTCAAAGCTAGATGGCAGGATTAACTATACTATTCTCTTTATATTTGCATGTTTAAATATTTCTAAACTTGAAGGTTAAAAATGTAACAGAAACCACAATAGGCATGATGTGCAGCACTGGAAAGCTGAGAAGTGTGAGGTTAAGAGAGGAGACGAGATTTTTAAAGCCAAAAACTCTGAAAGTGTTCATTTGAAGAGTGTAATCCAAGGCTCTCTTTTTGCTTTTATAGGTTGTGTGAGATGTATTTCAACTATGATACAAAACGTGCCCTAGAAACACTTCAAGAAGAAAAGCCTGAATTAACCATTGTCTTTGAGCCTTCTCGGTAGTGGTGGAAGCACTCTGCCTTTCGGGTGTGGACAAGTTGTAGTGAGCATTCCTCCTTCAGCATTAAGATCACCTCTCTGCAATTCTTCTGGTCCAGTGAGGAAGAGCGAAAACTTGCTGATGGTCCTTCTGCCTGGTGAATGTGAGAATCTCCTTTACCCCTAGGTTGAAGACACCAGTGCGATAAAATCATCAAATGAAACAGTTCTTACCACAGTGCCTTAGTCAGAGAATGTGTTCCTTTTGGTGACCTCACGTATCTAACTCATTCAGGAAAACACTTTTTCCTTCTTTTTCTCTTTTTACTCTAACTCTCCTTTCCTTTGTACCTCTCCCCACTTTTCTTCTTTGACTATATCATCTTTCCTGCCATCTTTCTCTTAATTGACCATAACAGAATGAGTTAACTATATATTATGCTGCAATTTTGTAGCAGCAACTTATTTATTTTTAATTTTTGAACAGTTATATATTCTAATAAGATAATTGATGTTTATTGTATTGTAGCTGGTTGGAAATTTTGAAAATAGAAAAAAACTTTATTGTATTTATTGAGTTAAATTGTTTCCTTTCCTTGGTTTTAAGAGAGGATGCCTAGAAAGACTTTTACTTATTTATCTAAACTACTAAAGATAAATTAAATTGCTTCATGTATTAAAAAAATCTCTTTGCCAAATGATTCAATTTTAATGAATAAGGAAAAAATCCTTCTAACTCTGATGGTTGAAATTTCAGTTCTGGTAAGACAGGAGGTTGAAAATCATGCAAAGGAAAATTTTAAAGTAGATGGAGCCTATATTCATAAATAGAAGTATTATGTAGAAAATGCATTTTGCCTTCAGTTTTAAGAATTTGTCTTGGATTTATCCCATCACAAGAACATTTCATCCATCACACTTCACATAGCATTAACTCATTAATATGTATTGATTAATTACTTTTCCACACATGGAGAAACTCTTGAACCACAGGGAATTGTTCAAGATAGAAATACTACTTCTTTTTTCAAGTGAGTCATCTAGACCTTGCTTGTCAAAGTGTAGCCTATGGATTTCTGAAAAGATGAAAGTTAGTCACTCAATCATGTCCAACTCTTTGCAACCCCATGGAGTATAGTTTTCCAGGCTCCTCTGTCCGTGGAATTCTCCAGGCAACACTACTGGAGTGGGTTGCCATTCCCTTCTCCAGGGGATCTTTCAGACCCAGGGATCAAAACTGCTTTTTTAGATGGGTTAACTTTTTTTCATGGTAAGACTCTTTCAATAGGGAAGGAGTATGTAATTTATATTCTGATGCAAAGTCTTTGTCTTTGTCTTCTGTAGGACCAACACTTTTGAGTAACTCTAGTCTCAATATTTGTATTTTTGCATCTTAGTAAAGTGAGGTATTGCAGACTGCCTATCTGCTAAAAATACCTTGACATTCAGGATAAAATATAATTAGAAACACACAGCTAAGCTGGAAAGATAGAAAAATTTCTGTGCACTAGGCTCTCAAAATTGAATTAAGAGTTTACCTCTCAAAGGTCAAGAGAAATATCTGAATAAAGACTCCACAGTATAACTATTAATTTGGAAAAATCCATGAAGTTTTCCTCACAAGGAGAACTAAACAATAAGTAAAGATGATGGATAGAAAATCAATATGCAAACATCAAAACAAGCAGTTGAAAAGAAATCATTCTTTCCAATCATCATAGTAAAAATTGGGTCAGGCATGAAGCATCAATGGGTGCTAAAACCTAATAGAAAATTGCAGGATTCTTATGTAGTCTGAAATTATCTTTTTACATTGGCTAATCAGTTGCAAAAGAAAAATACTAACTATATAAAAAGCAGAAACTAGACAGTACCCTGACCATCTAATAAAAAATATCAAGGAGGGCAGATGGATGCCTTCTTTCAGGTAAAATGACTTGAGGAGAAACTGATATTACTATTGTGTGTTTCTGGTTGAGAACCCAAAATTTAATTAGCAAACACCACCCAAACTCCAAATGAGGAAGTTCTATGAAAACGGAAAGGAGACTATATTCTTCAAGAATGTCAATGTCAGTGTTAATAATGGGTAGATGTTGGGGTGGGAGAGTTATTAAATTATCCTTTAAATTGTCCTTATTCATGTATCTTTTATGTGCATATGTTATTTCCAAATAAAAAGTTTAAATAATTAAAAAAACAGTATTTCTAAACACCTGCAACTTAAAATATAACAGAGTCCTATTAATCATAGCAATAAAAGTTATTAAGTGTACAGGCAAAAGAAGAGCAAAGATAATTTTTGTCACCATCCAAGTCTACAAAGATTCATCCACTGTGGTCATTGACCAAAAGTGCACTCTGTGCTTCAGACAGAGGAAATTAGAGATGACTACAAGATGCTTTGTGTTGTGGGCAAACATGTTTCTTAGATAGATGTATCTCAGGAAGAATTTTAATAAACCCAGTTTCTTTCATCTTACCTTACATAAAAAAGCACAGTAAACGTTAACTTGAGATATTTTTTCTTCGTGACTAGCAATAATCTTTACCAAGATGTATTCTTAGCTATCCTCATTCCCTAAGGCCTTCAGTTTTAAGAATTTTTCTTGGATTTATCTCATGTATACTGGCTTCTACCGCTACCTCTTTGGAGCAGTTCCTCAGAGGTATCTGAGAGGCTCAGATACTGCCCCCCAACCAAGTCTCATGTATACTGACTTCTTACCCTACTTCTTTGGAGCAGTTCCTCAGAGGTATCTGAGAGGCTATCTCCTGGACTAAAGTCCTCAGTAAGATCTTGAATAAAATTTAACTTGTATATTTTTCTTTCAGTCAATATTCACCTGGAATAAATTTTTTGAAAATTGTATAAAAAGCATACCAAAGAAGACCTGAATGAATGGAGAGATTGAGAGATATGTCATGTTTATGGATGTGAAGATTCAGCAGCATTCACTGCTGATTATCCCTCCCCTCAAACTAAAATTCAATCCAATTGTCATTAACATACTGACAGAGATTTCCACAGAATTGAGCAAGATAGTGTTTAAATGAATAGGAAAAATAAGAATCAAAGCATATCCGGAAGAAACTCAACAACGTAGGAGAACTTGCCACACTAGAGCTTAATAACTGATTGAGGTAGTATAGACAGGAGATAATTCATGCACAAGCATAGGCATGCATGGAAATATGATTTACGATACCAAAAATGTTGAGAAAAGGAAAGACTAGTCAATGAACCTGAATGGGACAAGCAGCCATGTACATAGAAACATTGTATTTCTGCCTTATATGATACAAATAAATCTCAAATGTAATGAAGACACATTTTAAAAGCAAAGCTAAATGTACAACAATGTGACTATAGTTAATAATACTGAATTATATCCTTGAAGTTTGCTAAGGGGGTAGGTTTTAAATGTTCTCATCTCACACAAATAGGCACATATACACAAAAGGAAAAGTGCAACTATGTGAGATAATGGATATGTTAATTAGCTTGATTGAGTTGATTGTTTCACAATGTATGTATGTGTGCATGCTCAATTGCTAACTGACTCTTTGTGACCTCATGGACTGCAGCCCACCAGGCTTCTCTGTCCATGGAATTCTCCAGGCAAGAATACTGGAGTAGGTAGTCATTCCCTTTTTCAGGGTATCCTCCTGATCTAGGGATCAAACCTGGGTCTCCTGTCTTCTTCTTTTTTTTTTTTCCATTTATTTTTATTAGTTGGAGGCTAATTACTTCACATCATTGCAGTGGTCTTTGTCATACACTGAAATGAATCAGCCATGGATTCACATGTATTCCCCATCCCGGTCCCCCCTTTCACCTCCCTCCTGTCTTCTTAACAGAGAGAAAAGCCACATTCAAGAATATTGGAGTGGGTTGCTGTTTCCTTCTCCAGGGGATCTTCAAGACCCAGGGATTGAACCCTGGTCTCCTGCATTTGCAGGCAGATTCTTTACTGTCTGAGCCCCCAGAGAAGTCCATTCAAGTCTTACATCAGCTTACTTTTAAAATTCATTACTCAATTAAATTTATTCTAAACTCAGTCAATCTTAACAATGCACAAAACATTTTTCTCAGGGTCTACTTTCCAAAAACCTTCCCATCATTTTCTATATACATCACTTAATTTTTTTCTATTCAGAGATAGTCAGCTTTAAGACAGAGTTACATTCTTCTCCCTTAATAAAATACAATTCCATTCCTTATATCTTCTTTACTGAAAACACACATTCTACTTTCTTTAAAAGTTTTTTCCACATTAAGTTCACCTTTCCTGTTGACAAATTTGTAACAGAATAAGGTTTTATTTGATCTCTAGTAAATGTAGGTACAACAGAAGTTCTGTACTTAACATTGATGACTCTAAAGACATGTCTATATTAATCCAACAAGCTTAAGCCACCTTCAGTACTAAACTCATATTTAGTACTGAATATTTTCCAGATGACATGAAACTGAAATTTATTCTGGTTGGATTATTTTCTGTTTCTGAGTATTTGTATAAGCATTCAATTTCCTTTAAGCCAATTAAATAGAACTCTCTTGAATCAATTTTTGGCAATACCATGCAGCTGTAACATATACAAATTCTTAACAATCACACACATACAGAGGTCTCATAGTTCCCATTACAAAATTTCAGCCTTGAGTCAGGTACAATATCATAAAACTCATCAGTTACAAACTGTTGGATTGCAATTAGGCTTCTGGCAGATGGAACAAATCAAACTCATTTGTCTAGACGGCTAAATCTTTTTACTAATATTTACAGAAAAGACGGGCTTACCTGATGGTGCAGTGGTAAAGAATCCACCTGCCAGTGCAGGAGAGGTGGGTTTGATCTCTGGGTCAGGAAGATGCTTTGGAGGAGGAAATAGCAACCCACTCCGGTATTTTTGCCTGGGAAATCCCATAGACAGAGGAGCCTGGTGGGCTACAGTCCCCAGGGTCACAAGAGTTGGACACGACTTAGCAATTAAACAACAACAGAAAAGACTCAGGATTTCTATTTATCCTTGAAAAGTCAAGGCCTAAATTATTTGGCTTGCTTTTCAAAATTTGTCTTGAAAAGGTGTTGGAAATAAAAGTTCCTGGGAAGACCAGGTAGGACATTCACATCTTAAAAGTACAGGCAAGTTTCTTCTTGGTTGACTTTGTTTCCCTTTTGTTTAATGCTTAGAACCCTCTTAAGATAAATAGGGAAGATTTGGGGAGTTGTAAAAGGATTGATGGGCTTTGGATTATTTTTGAAGCCATACCTTTGGTCCTATAAAGACTGGATTTGTAAAATAAGGACAGTTTTTTTTTCTTCTTTTTCAAAGAATTGGATAGCCACCTCAATGATTATCAAAGGACTGATGCACCCATTCACGTATGTTATAAGATTTTACATTCCCTCATTTAGCTTAGGGGAGAAGGCCTTCCCTCCAAACTTCCATCAGGCTCCAAATATCAACTATTGTTAGTCAAACTAGTGGGAAGGAAAACTAAAAATGAGGGGTATATGTCTATGTATAACTGATTCACTTTGTTGTATGGCAGAAACTAACACAACATTGTAAAGCAACTATACTCCAATAAAAATGGAAAAAAATAAAATATATGGTGTCTATTATGTGCTGGTAACATGATGGGAACAATGTTGCACTTCCATTTAAATTTAAGAACAACATTGCAGGATGCATCAAATTTTACTATTGACAGATATTCTGTCTGGACAAATCATGCTTTTGACCTTTCACATTTGTGTTGATAATTGAGAGTCCCCACAAAAGAAATACCACATGTTTAATGCTGTGAGCAACTGGACAAAGGCTGACAAATTAGCTCCTGAATCTGAGCTGATTTCCTTACTGCACATTGGATGTTCTGTCTTTCCAAAATAGCCTCTTGAGAGCCCCCTTCATGTCCTTGTTCCTCAAGGTATAGATGAGAGGGTTGAGAGTGGGGGTCACCACAGTGTAGAAAAGAGTTAGAAACTTTCCTCCCTTCTGGGAAAAATGGCTTCGGGGCTGGATGTAAACCGCACTGACAGTGCAGTAGAAGAGAAAAACAACAACCAGGTGAGAAGAACAGGTTTGGAAGGCCTTCCTCCTCCCTTCATGGGACTGGATGGCCAGCACTGTCTGGGTAATGTGACCATAGGAGATAAGGATGAGCAGGAGTGGCACCATCAGGAAGACAGAGCCAATAACAGAAATCTGGAGCTCATTGGAGTGTGTGTCCCCACAGGCCAGACGGATCAGTGCAGGGACTTCACAGACAAAGTCGTCCACCCGGTGATGATGGCAGAAGGGGAGCTTCATGGTGGTGGGTGACTGCACCAAGGTGCCAAATATCCCACTTGCCCAGACCAAGAATGCTAGCTTGTGACACACGTGAGGCTGCATGATGACTGTATAGTATAGGGGTCGGCACACTGCCACGTATCTGTCGAAGGCCATGACCAGCAGCAGCACACACTCTGCAGCTCCCAGTCCCAAGAAGATATAGAGCTGGACTGCACACCCCAGGTAGCTGATGGTCTTGTCTGGGCCCCCGAGATGGACTAGCATCTGGGGAATGCAGCTGGTGGTGAAACAGAGGTCCAGGATGGACAGGTTGGTGAGGAAGAAGTACATGGGGGTGTGGAGGTGGGGGTCTAGGTGGAACAGAAGTATGATTGTGGTGTTGCCCACTAGGGTGACCATGTAAGAGATAGACACAGTCACAAAAAGGGTCATTTCAAGGCTGGGGCTATCTGAAAAACCCAAAAGGATGAAGTCATCTGGGATGGTGCCATTGACATGTCCATCTAGTGCCCATCTGGAACTGCAAGAAGCAAGACATCAATCAGAATATCACCTAGAGGTGGCAGAGAAAAGTTATTTGTAATTTTAGAAAACTGTCTCTATTATCCTATATTAATATTTTTTCTGATGTTTTGCTGACTTTTTTTTCATCCTGTTAATTTTTGGATATTTTCATCTGTTCATTTCTTCAGACTTGGATAATTTTAGCATTTTCTTAGAAGCCAAGAGTATGGTAAGTGAATGTTCAAAATTAACCCTTGCCACTACCATCAACTACATGCTAAAAACTGGACAACCTACAAGAAATGGAAAAGTAATTAGAAATACACAAACAACCAAGACTGAATCAGGAAGAAATGGAAAATCAAAATAGACCAATTACTAGTCAGGAGATTGAATGAGTAATCAAAAATCTCCCAGCTAAGAAACACCCAAGATCAGATGGCTTCACTGGTGAATCTTATCAAATACCTGAAGAACAAATAATGCCAAACCTTCTCAAACTCTTCCAAAAAATCAAAGGTGAAGGAAAACTCCCATACTCATTTTATGAGGCCAGCATTACCCTGGTACCAAAGTCAGATTTTGGATGTGCTACCAGAAGAAAAAACTAAAACCAATATCCTTGATACCTATAGGTGAAAAAATTCTCAATAAAACGCTGGTGAATCAAATTCAGCAGCACATTAAAACCATGACGAAATGGAATTTGGCTTTGGGATGCAAGGGATAATTCAACATAGGTACATCAATCAGTGTGACACATCACATTAATAAAATGAAATGATAAATCATATGACAATCTCAATAGATACAGAAAAAGCATTTGATAGAATTCAACATCTGTCCATGATAAAACTTTTTAACAAATTAGGTATAGAAGGAAAATATCTCAGCATGCTGTGCTGTGCTTAGTCACTCAGTCATTTCCGACTCTTTGAAACCCTATGGACTGTAGCCTGTCAGGCCCCTCTGTCCATGGGAATTCTCCAGGCAAGAATACTGGAGTAGTTTGCCAGGTCCTCCTCCAGGGGATCTTCCCAACCCAGGGATTGAACCCAGGTCTCCCACATTGCAGGCAGAGTCTTTACCATCTGAGCCACTGAATACTGGACTGGGTAGCCTATCCCTTTTCCAGGGGATCTTCCCAACCCAGGGATTGAGTTGGGGTCTTTTCCTGTATTGCAGGTGGATTGGTTACCAGCGAACTACCAGGGAAGCCTGTTTCAGCATAATAAAGATCATATATGGTAAGTCCACAGCTAACATCATACTCAATGTTGAAAGTTTGAAAGCTTTTTCTTTAAGATCAGGAATAATATAAGGGTTCACTCACTTACCACTCACAGTTCTATAAGTCCTAGGCAATAGAATTGGAAAGTATTCCAATTTGCAGATGATTTAATTCTGTGTTGCTATTCATTTGCCAAGTCATGTCTGACTCTTCACAACTGCATGGACTGCTGCATGCCAAGCTTACCTGTCCCTCACCATCTCTTGGAGGTTGCTCAAATTCATGTCCATTGAATTGGTGATGCCATCCAACCATATCATCCTCTGCCATCCTCTTCTCCCACCTTCAATCTTTCCCAGCATCAAAGTCTTTTCCAAAGAGTTGGCTTTTCACATCACATGGCCAAAGTATTGGAGTTTCAGCTTCAGCATCAGTCTTTCCAATGAGTATTCAGGGTTGATTTTCTTTAGGATTGACTGGTTTCTTCTCCTTTTTGTCCAAGCGACTCTCAAGAGTCTTCTCCAACACACAATTCAATACCATTAATTCTTCAATGATCTGCTTTCTTTATGGTCCAGCTCTTACATTCATATATGACTGCTGGAAAGACTATTGCCTGGATTATACGGACCTTTGTTGGCAAAGTGATGTCTTTACTTTTAACATACTGTCTAGTTTTGTCATAGCTTTTCTCCCAAGAATCAATCATCTTTTAATTTCATCGCTACACTCATCATCCGCAGTGATTTTAGAGCCCAGGAACAGGATACCTGGCACTGCTTCTACTCTTTCCCCTTCTATTTGCCATGAAGTGATGGGACTATATGCCATGATCTTCAGTGTTAGTCTCTTAGTTGTATTCAACTCTTTGTGACCCCACGGACTGTATCCCACCAGGCTCCTTTGTCCATGGAGTTCTCCAGGCAAGAATACTGGAGTGGGTTGCCATTTCCTTCTCCACTCGTGATCTTGGTTTTTTTTAATATTGAGTTTTAAGCTGGCTTTTTCACTCTTCTCCTTCATCCTCATCAAGAGGTTCTTTAGTTCCTTTTCATTTTCTGACATTAAAGTGGTATCGTCCACATATCTGAGGTTGTTGGTATTTCTCCAAGCAATCTTGATTCCATCTTGTGTCTCATTCATCCAGGCATTTTGCAAGATGCACTCTGCATATAAGTTAAATAAACAGGGTGACAATAAACAGCACTGTCGTACTACTTTCTTATTTCTGAACCAGTCAGTTGCTCCATACAAGGTTCTAACTGTTGCTTCTTGACCCATAAATACAGGTTTCTCAGGAGACAGGTAAGATGTTCTGGTATTCCTATCTCTTTAAGTGTTTTCCACAGTTTGTTATGATCCACACAGACAAAGGCTTTAGTGTAGTCAATGAAAGAGAGGTAGATGTCTTTCTGGAATTCCCTTGCTTTCTTTATGTTCCAATGAATGTTGGCAATTTGATCTCTGGTTCCTTTGCTTTTTCTAAATCCAGCTTGATTAACAGCCTAGTCCAAGTGGCATGCAAAATTCATAGATGCTAATGCCTGTTTGCAGGGCACTTAGTATTTACAAATCATTTTGCCTCCATTTAATGACCAAAACATTGGTTTCTAAATAAAACATATACAATGTGGCAGCTATTTACTTGCCAATGAATGATTGTTGCTTTCTGGTTTTATTGATATGTATTTTCAAGAGAGGAGTAAAAGAAATCCATAGTTACAGCAATTAAGAGATAACTAAAGTTCTGGACATCCAAAGTCAGATTATTTTAAAATTTTTGACTAGAAGTTGACTTTCTGTGCAATGATATCATAGTAGATCTTAAGAACTAATAAAGGTGCTAAATCTTTGGAAATCTCCATGTAAGTACCAGACATTTTGCTCTATAAGAAATGACCTCCTAAGTTCTAATAACAGAAGGGTTTGTGACAATAACATAGCCTTCTTTGGAAAAATCTAGGTGAGAAATGAATTGTGTGAGGGAAGAAACATAATTACTTAACAAGAAAATTGTTTTAATGAGTCTAAGCTACTGTTATTTTAATCAATTACTATTTTAATGAATATATATATCTGAATCAATTGTTATTTTAATATCATATATATACATATGTGTATGTATGTATATGTGGTGTTAATATCTGTCTTAGAATTTAAAACTTAGTGAAAAAGTAAAAGTGTTGGTTGCTCAGTCATGTCCAACTCTGTGTGACTCCATGGACTGCAGCCCACCAGGCTCCTCTGTCCATAGAATTCTCCAGACAAAAATACTGGAGTGCATAGCCATTTCCTTTTCCATGGAATCTTTCCCCACCCAGGGATAAAACCTGGGTCTCCTGAATTGCAGGCAGATTATTTACCATCTGAGCTACCAGGGAAACCGTAAAACTCAGTAACTACTGAAAAAACAGCCATCATTTTTCAACAGTTTATCATATATTTATTTCAGCAAATCAGGCTATTAAAGAAAAGGTGTAATCTGCAAGCCTAGATTCAAAGTATATCTTCTTATGCCTCCCCTATGTGTTTTTAAATAAAGAAACCTTAAATATATGGTGAAAAAAAATTAACCCAGTTTGAATATCTGGACATTCTCAGTTTATGCAATGCTGAAGCCTAGCATGAAGGATTTTGAATATAACCTTACTAGCATGGGAGATGAGTGCAATTGTCCAGTGGTTTGAATATTCTTTAATACTGCCCTTCTTGGGAATTGGGATGAGGATTTATCTTTTCCAGTTCCATGACTACTGCCAGGTTTTCCAAATTTGCTGACATATTGAGTGCAGCACTTTGATAGCACCATCTTTTAGGATTTTAAATAGCTCTGCTGGAATTCCATCACCTCCACTAACTTTATTGATAGCAGTGTGTCCTAAGGTTCACTTGACTTCACACTCCAGAAAGTTTGGTTTTGGGTGAGTGACCAGACCATCGTGGTTATCCAGGTCATTAAGATTTTTTTTGGTACAGTTTTTCTGTGTATTCTTTCCATCTCTTCTTTATCTCTTCTTCTTCTATTAGGACTTTACATTTTCTGTCCCTTATTGTGCCCATCTTTGGATGAAATATTCCTTCGATATTTTCAATTTTCTTAAAAGATCTCTAGTCTTTCCCCTTCCGTTGTTTTTCTTCTATTTCTTTGCATTACTCATTGAGGAAGGCCTTCTTGTCTCTCCTTGTTATTCTCTGAAACTCTGCATTTAGTTGGGTGTATTTTCCCTTTTCCCCTTGCTTTTCATTTCTCTTCTTTCTTCAGCTATTTGTAAAGACTCCTCAGACAACCACTTTGCCTTCTTGCTTTTCTTTTTCTTCAGGGTGGTTTTGTTCACTGCCTCCTGTACAGTATTAGGAACCTCTGTCTACAGTTCTTCAGGTACTCTGTTTATCAGATCTAACACCTTGAATCTATTTGTCACTTCCACTGTATAATTGTAAGGGATTTGATTTAGGTCACACCTGAATGGTCTAGTGGTTTCCCCTACTTTCTTAAATTTAAGTCTGAATTTGGCAATAAGGAGTTCATGATCAGCAGCAGCAGTTCATGATCTGAGCCATAGTCAGCTCCCGGTCTTGTTTTTGCTGACTGTATAGAGCTTCTCCATCTTTGGCTACAAAGAATGTAATTGATCTGATTTCGGTATTGACCATTTGGTGATGTCCATGTGTAAAGTCGTCTCTTGCCTTGTTGAAAAATGGTGTTTGCTATGACCAGTGCATTCTCTTGGCAGAATTCTGTTAGCCTTTGCCCTGCTTAATTTTGTACTCCAAGGCCACACTTACCTGTTACTCCAGGTATCTCTTGACTTCCTACTTTTTCATTCCAATCCTCTATGATGAATAAGACATCTTTTTTTGCTGTTAGTTCTAGGAGGTCTTTTAGGTCTTTCTTCATGAAGTGAAGCGAAAGTCACTCAGTCGTGTCTGACTCTTTGCAACCCCACACTGTACAGTCCATGGAATTCTCTAGGCCAGAATACTGGAGTGGGTAAGTCTTTCCCTTCTCCAGGGGATCGTCCCAATCCAGGGACAGAACCCAGGTCTCCCACATTGTAGGCAGATTCTTTACCAGCTGATCCACAAGGGAAGCCCAAGAATACTGGACTGGGTACCTATCCCCTCTCCAGTGGATCGTCCCGACCCAGGTGTCAAACCAGGGTCTCCTGCCTTGCATGTGGATTCTTTACCAACTGAGTTATCAGGAAAGCCCAAGGTCTTCATAGAACTGATCACCTTCTTCAGCATCAGTGGTTCAGGCATAGACTTGAATTACTGTGATGTGGAATGGTTTGCCTTGGAAACAAACCAAGATCATTCTGTCATTTTTGAGGTTGCACCCAAGCACTTCATTTCAGACTCTTGTTACTCCATTTCTTCTATGGGATTCGTGCCCACAGTAGTAGATATAATGGTCATCTGAATTAAATTCACTCATTCCCATCCATTTTATTTCACTAATTTCTAAGATGTCATTTTACTCTTGCCATCTCCTGCTTGGCCATGTCCAGTTTACCTTGATTCATGGACCTAACATTCCAAGTTACTTTGCAATGTTGCTCTTTACAGTATTGGATTTTACTTTCATCACCAGACACATCCACAACTGAGTGTCGTTTTCAGTTTGGCTCAGCCTTTTCTTTCTGGAGCTATCAGTATTTGTCCTTAGTTCTTCTCCAGCAGCGTATTAGACATCTTCTGACCTGGAGGGCTCATCTTTCGGTATCATATTGAAGAAGGGAAGAAGCAGATTGCCCAGAATGAACCAACTCCACCTTGCACTTTTAATGAACTCTGGACTACATATCTGGTAACCATGGAGATAACATACCAATGGCCAAGCAGGCCTCCCAGATGGATGAACACCAGATCAGGCTGACCTCATACCTAGGCTCCTTAGGAGAAGAAGAATACGATAGCTCACTATGTTATCGAATACCTTCTGTAATCTTCATGGTACCTATTGATGTGGGCTACACTGCATGGCTAGTTGGCCTTCAGAATGTGAAACATGACTGTAACTTAATTATATCTCCTTCTGACATTTTCCAGAGCAGACTTGAGAAAATTGGGAATGTGGACTTGGACACGTACACACGAGTTATAAAAGGTAGACACAAAAAATGGTCAGGGTCCCTGGCTGAAGAGGAAACTCTGCCTTGGACCTGCTGGTGTAATAAACTGCACTCCACTATCTGTGCTGTCCTTCTGAGTGAGTTTGTTTCCCGGGGAGTTTGGCTACAACAATATCTTTTTGCCTTTTTATACAGTTCATGGAGTTCTCACGGCAAGTATACTGGAGTGGTTTGCCATTCGCTCCTCCAATGGATCATATTTTGTCAGAACTCTCCACTATGACCCAACCATCTTGGGTGGCCCTGCATGATGGCATGGTTCATAGCTTCATTGAGTTATGCAAGCTCCTTTGCTACAACAGGCAGTGATCCATGAAGGGGAATTTTATGTATAGAAAATCCTAAAAACTCCATCTAAAAACTATTCAATCAAGTTAACAAATTCATTAAAGTTTCAGGATACAAAGTTAATGTGCAGACACAACTGAGCAACTACCACTTTCACTTTCATTTTGAGGAAAAAGAACAAAGTGAAAGGTGTCACACTTCCATTTCAAACTATAAATTTTATATATACTATTTTATATATACTATAAAATGATACTATTTTATAGTATAAAGTTAGGGAAATTAAACAGTATGACACTGGCAGAAAAATAGACTAATGAATAATTGGAACAGAACATACAGCCCAGAAATAAACTTAGTATATACTTTTAACTAACATTTGCCAAGAGAGCCAACAATAAGAGAACTCAATAAATGGTGCTAGGAAAATTGAATATTCACATGTAAAAAGAATGAAACTTTTTTATACAGCTCACAAAGCTTAACCCAAGATAGATTAAAGACTTAAACGTAAGACTTGAAACATAAAACTCCTGGAGGAAAACATAGGGAAGAAAACTCCTTGGCATAGGTCTTTGCAATATTAAAAATGTGACACCTAAAGCATAAACAGCAAAATAAAAAATAAACATGACTACATAAAACTAAAATATTCAGCACAGCAAAAAGAAATATTCAACAAAATGAAAAGTTAACCAACAAAATGGGAGAAAATATTTGCAAATCCTTTATCTGATAAGAAGTTAATATCCAAAATATATAAGGAACTCATACTACTCAATAGCAAAAAAAAAAAAAAAAAAAAATCCCCCCAAAATCCCAAACAAGCAATCAAACAAACAAAAAAAGACATTAAATAGTCCAATTAAAAATAGGTAATGAACCTGAGTAGATATTTTCAAAGAAGATATACAAAAAGCCAATAGGAACACAAGAAAATGCTAAACTTCATAAGCTGTTAGGGAAATGTAAATCAAAATTACAATGAGATATCCCCTTATATCAGTTAGAAAGACCATCACAAAAAGACAAGTGATAACACATGCTGATAAGGATATAGAGAAAAGGGAATATTTGTGCACTGTTGGTGTGATTGTTAACTGGTGCAGACATAATGGAAAACATTTATAAGATCCTCAAAATATTAAGATTAGAACTACCATTATGATCCAGCAAATCCACTTCTGGAAATAAAGCCAAAGGAAATGAAAGCAATAACTCAAAAAAATATCTACAATTCTATGTTTATAGTGCACAGTTTACGATAGCCAAGACCTGGAAACAACCTGTCTGTTGAATGAACGGATAAAGAAGCTGTGATATATATATATATATATATAGTAACATTATTCACCGAAAAAAAAATGTGAGGAAACCCTACCATTTGCAGCAATGTCATTGTACCTTGAGGACATTACACTAAGTGAAATAAGTCAGACAGAGAAAGACAAATACAGTATTATATCACTTGAATGTGCAATGCAAAAATAACAAAACACAACTCTTATAAAAAGAGATCAGATTTGTTGTTACAAGAGGCAGAAGTTGGGGGAATAGGAATTGGAATAAGGTTGTCAAAATGTACCAACTTCCAGTATAAGATAAATGAATAGTACAGGATATAATACAGCATGATAAGTATAGTTAACATTGTTTTATGATGGGCTTCCTTGGTGACTCTGATGGTAAAGAATCTGCCTGCAATGCAGTCCCTGAGTCTAGAAGATCCCCTGGAGAAGGGAATGGCTATCCACTCCCTGGAGAATTCCGTGGACAGAGGAGCCTGGTGGGCTATAGTCCATAGCGTTGCAAAGAGTAGGACATGACTGAGCAACTTAGGCTCTCACTTTATGATGTACATGAAAGTTACTAAGAACAGATCCTAGGAGTTCTTATCACAAGGATAGGATTATTCCCCCCCTTTTCTTTTTATACTATCTACATGAGATGAAGCATGTAATCATTTTATAATGTGTGTCTGTCAAACTATTATGCTGTACACTTTAAACTTACACAGTGATGTATGTCAACTATAACTCAGTAAAACTGCAATAAAGCCTCCACAAAACACCTCAAGCCTTGCCATCCTTCGGTAGTAGCATTAAGTGATCCTTCTAATCTCTTCTTTGGAATCAAGGCTGCCCTTTAGCTTCTATGTAAGTGATTTTGGTTAAAATTTGCTTACTCTAACTGGAACTCTGCCCCCATCTCACTCTCTGTACCCCCCCCCCCCAAAAGCAATCCATTCCTGTACTCATCCTGAGGCATACCTACCTCTTTGCTAGTGAGCAGAATTCGACATCTAATGTTGTGCCACCGAATGGCATTTCCATCAAGCAGTAATGAAGCCACCAAGATTTTGTGAGCTGATATGTACTTTTTGTCAGTGTGAGCACAGGTGCTCAGAGGTTGGCAACAGGCAGCCTCTTAGATACTCTCTTCCCACATCTGGAAAAGCCTTGGCCAGTTGATCTTCCTTCCAAAACCTTTTAGCTTATAAGATATGTTTGTCCCATTTTACCCCCAACTCCATGGAGCTGGCTGTGATTTTTTCCTAATAATACACGTCTATGTGTCTGTGTGGATCACAATAAACTGTGGAAAATTCTGAAAGAGCTGGGAATACCAGACCACCTGACCTGTCTCTTGAGAAACCTATATGCAGGTCAGGAAGCAACAGTTAGAACTGGACATGGAACAACAGACTGGTTCCAAATAGGAAAAGGAGTACGTCAAGGCTGTCTATTGTCATCCTGCTTATTTAACTTATATGCAGAGTACATCATGAGAAACGCTGGGCTGGAAGAAACAAGCTGTAATCAAGATTGCTGGGAGAAATATCAATAACCTCAGATATGCAGATGACACCACCCTTATGGCAGAAAGTGAACAGGAACTAAACAGCCTTTTGATGAAAGTGAAAGAGGAGAGTGAAAAAGTTGGCTTAAGGCTCAACATTCAGAAAACTAAGATCATGGCATCTGGTCCCATCACTTCATGGCAAATAGATGGGGAGACAGTGGAAACAGTGTCAGACTTTACTTTTTTGGGCTCCAAAATCACTGCAGATGGTGACTGCAGCCATGAAATTAAAAGACGCTTATTCTTTGGAAGGAAAGTTATGACCAACCTAGACAGTATATTAAAAAGCAGAGACATTACTTTGCCAACAAAGGTACATCTAGTCAAGGCTATGGTTTTTCCAGTGGTTATGTATGGATGTGAGAGTTGGACTGTGAAGAAGGCTGAGCACCGAAGAATTGACGCTTTTGAACTGTGGTGTTGGAGAAGACTCTTGAGAGTCCCTTGGACTGCAAGGAGATCCAACCAGTCCATCCTGAAGGAGATCAGTCCTGGGTGTTCATTGGAAGTACTGATGCTGAAGCTGAAACTCCAATACTTTGGCCACCTCATGCGAAGAGCTGACTCATTGGAAAAATCCCTGATGCTGGGAGGGACTGGGGGCAGGAGGAGAAGGGGATGACAGAGGATAAGATGGCTGGATGGCATCACCAACTCAATGGACATGAGTTTGGGTAAACTCTGGCAGTTGGTGATGAACAGGGAGGCCTGGCGTGCTGCGATTCATGGGGTCACAAAGAGTCAGACATGACTGAGCGATTGGACTGAACTGAACTGATGTGTCTCAAAACTTAAGCAATAAATATAAAAATTGACTAAGGGACATTTTCAAACTGCCCATATGACCCTGATGATTTTAGAAATTCCACTGGTGTCCTGTGACCCTGTGTGAGAATTTCTACAGGTATGAGGCATTATTACTATTGCTAATTTGATTTTACTGAGGTCGGTTAGAAAAAGGGTAAGGACATCCTACTCTTCATTGCAGGTCTTTCCTCTGTAACCAGCACTGAGTGGTCTAATGGGCTGCACTTAGGATGTAACCTCTGCCAAAACCCTGAGGTGCCGGCTTTGTGGTTCCTCCTCAGGATGCTTGTCCCTAACTTGCCTTTCTCCACCTGTCTTTCTACTTGTCTAGTCTTGATAATTCATGAAAATCCCATTCAGGGCCTAACCTAAAGGAAGTCATAGTTACAGGTGGTGGAGAAGAATAGAAAATCCATGTATATGCTCTTATACTCTGGGGAAAACATAAAAGAAAAGTAACAACAAAAGAGGTGGTCATTGACAGAAGGGCAATGTCTCACCCGGACTTTGTGCATGTTTAGGGGAATCATAAAGTGTTTCTGAGTCGGATATAATATAATGATATGAGGCATGGCATAGGAGAAGTAATGAAGCTGAGCGCATCCTTTTTTCCACTCCCTGCTAAACACATAAGCTAAGTGCATGCCCAAACTTTCCCTTGTGTTACTGGCAGTGCTCCCAGGCATTTTCCTCTTCATTACTCACTACTAGCAGTGCAGATCCAACTTCCCTCATGCTAGGATGCTGCAGCAAGTCCTGAACTTCACACACAGTCCTCTGGGAAATATCTTTTCTATCATCCTCCTCCTCCATCTGCTTAGGACCTTCACTTTCCCATAGCGCAAATTTAATTAATTAGATGAACAGTCATAACTAGGTCTCCTCTTCACTCTGCTCCCAATTATTTCCCATCTTCTGATACCTCCCCACAGCCCTGCCATTAGCTGACATCACGCTGAACCTGTCCTTGTACAAGTGCAGGCAGCTTATTTCTGATACCCTCTGATCGTATCATCATGGTGCCTGCCACCTCTGAGGCCAAATGAAGATTAGTTTTACATCAGCTACTTGGAATCTAGGAAAACGTTACCTTGGTTGCTATCAAAGACTTTAATATATTCACATTTCTATCCTGGTCTAAATCTTAAATACTTGGATTGCTGACAATTTCAGTTGGTATCACCCAAGCACTCCTACTGTAGTTCTCTTACATTAATAGTTGATAATTTAAAAAAATGCATCCTATCTATTTATACTTTTATTCATCTAGTTTCATACTGGATCCATTTTCATTCCCATGTGACAATTATCTATTGTGTTCTCTTCTAAATGGCAGTCCTAAATGTTGACATATCATGACAAAATCTCTCGTATCAGAAACTCCAAGTAGATACCAACTTGCTCTGCTCATTATTCACAGACATTACTTTCTCAGGCTTCCAAAAATGCATAGAACTTTCAATTAGGGGAAATATACAATGAGCTTGAGCCCTTTGAATAAGAACGTTGTGATATATGCCTACGAGATTTTTACTTCCCTGAGACAAGAACTTCACTTAATTCATTTCAGCATCCCTCTAAGGGACTCTCAAAATAAAAGACTCACTAAATATTTATCACTTTGTAACTTCAGTTAGAACAGTGCCATTTCTTTTCTTTTTGCCCATTTTTTAACACTTAGGAGAACAATGCCATTTCTGACCATTGGTTTTCAAAGCAGACATCATAACATTATCTGTTATGTTAATACTTTTCATTAATAATGCCAATATTAATTATTGCTCAATATTTGTGACTACATTTATTTACTTTCTAACTGATGTAATTTAGAATGACAAAACAATCCTTATGATGTATTTCTGTATCAATATCTTTATCTTCAAGGAGGAATTTGTGCTTCATTCATTTTCTCATCACCCTCCAGTCTGTGGTCAATTCAGGTAGGAGAAACCTACTTGGAGCTGGAAGATGAATCTGGAATGTGCTCGCTTAACATGGAACTATGGAAAGGTATGAAGGGAAGAGGTAGTTTCTGGGTCATGCTACAGTAAGGATGTGTCAAAGGTAGATTAAGTTGACTTCTAGTGAATTCTGCCTTCCATTTTCCATATTCCTTGACTCCTTAGCTATATATATATATATATATATGTGTATATATATATATATATATATTCATCTAAATGATCTCTGTTCCCTTGTAGCTCCAAGTTTCTCTTTTCCAATATAACATGCTATTGATAAATGCTCTTCACTTGTGATAGGGGAAGCCTCTAATGTTAGGTGTCATGAGATTTGTGTGGTAATCCTACTTTATCTTCTAGGGGAGTATTCAGCTATCACCTAATGGCTGCATGAAGAGTTTATTTTGTTCACCACGATGTGTTTATTTGTGGTTTATTTATTTTGGGGATTCCCTAGTGGCTCAGACAGTAAAGAATCTGCCTGTAATTCCGGAGACCTGGTTCAATCCCTGGGTTGGGAAGATCCCCTGGAGAAAGGAATGACTATCTATTCCAGTATTCTGGCCTGGGAAATCCCACGGACAGAGGAGCTGGGTGGGTGACAGTCCCTGGGATCTCAAAGAGTCGGACATGACTGAACGACTAACACTTACTTACTATGTGTTGATTTGAAATATATTCACTTTATCTGTAGCCTTTAATTTTATAATTTACAAAAAATGAAATATAATATTTCCAGGTCTAGGATTATATTGTTCTAGGAACCCTGGTCCTTGTGCTCGAAGCTCAGAAACCATCACCCATTATCTGTGTTGCAGCATCCTATTCTATAATGGCCAATCTTCAGTCAGACAATGTTTAGTCTATCATTGGTAAACTTCTGAAACTTCACTGCTGTTGTGACCCTTCTAAGCAAAGCTCCAGCTATTCACATCAGTCTTCCCAACAATGGTTAGTACAAATCCTTGAGGAGCCAAGAATTTGTGGAAATTTCTTTTACTTGTTTTGTTCTTACTAGCACCTATGTTTTTTCCAGAGCACTCTTGAGTGAACAAATGTAGATCCACTTGCCATAAAATATTCCCGTTATGTAATGACATCATTGATGCTGAAAGCTGGCAAATATTGGGGCAGAGATTATAGAGAGTGAGGGACAATAACAGATCCTAGGAGGTGGAAAATGTCAATTGACTTTATCACCTTTCTGGTTCTCAGTTGCCATGTTCTAGCAGTCTGGAGCCCCCCACTTTTTGCCATTCTCCATGAACTCTCCTTAGCCATTCTTGGTTTTGAGAAATTCACCCATCCTGGACCACATTCTCTGCATGACCAGTAGAGCTGATCATCTGGGGAGAATTGTCAGAATACTGCAATGCAAAAGCATCAACCTTAAAACCTATTGGTTTGAGTGGAACTGGGCTCATCCTTGGTGAATTCACATCTATCTCTACTACTTACTTGGAAAATAATTTAATGTAAAATGAATGCAAAGCGTTACATAAAAATCATAATGCTGTGAAGCACAGATAAACTGTATCTATTGTGATAAAGTTCTGGTTATAACACAAGCTAATTGGTATTAAAAATGTCCAAAATGATTACAGAAAATGTTGGTTTGTATGTTTTCTTCACTTTATAAATCCAGGCAAAGATAGACAAATCACTGACAGAATTTTCTAATAAAGACCATTATTCTCAGACAGAGCATATTGGATATTTAGGGCAGTGAAATTATAATACAGTACTATAATGGTGGATATGTGTCACTATACATTTATCAAAATCTATAGAATGTACACCAAGAGTGAATCTCAAGGTAAACAATGGATTTGGATGATAATGATTTATCAGAGTGGATTCATCAGTTGTAGCAAACGTACCACTGCTGTGTGGGATGTTGATAGTGGGGAGATTATTCATGTACAGGGGGAGTGAGTATATGACAATTTTTTTGCCCTCAATTTTGCTGTGAACCTAAAACTTCTCTGAAAAGGAATTTTATTAATTAAAAAATAGCATTCCCCCAAATATTTGCATGCTGATATCTTCCACCCACTAGAAATGGTAATCATTCTCATTGGGTTTCATTGAGATGACCACTGTTAAATCCAGGTGAATTAGTCTTTTAGAAAGAAAAATCTTGCTTTTATCCTTTGACTAACTGTTCTGCCTTCATGTACTCTGGGCATAATTTTTTTTTTCAGATGAAGTTGCTTCTTTCTTTTCTTTGAGATTTAATTGACATATAATATTGTATAAGTTTAAAGGGTACAATGTGTTGGTTTGATATACTTATATATTGCAAAATGGTTACCACCAAAGCATCAATAACAGGCGTGGTGTCACATAATTACTTTTTGTTTTTGTTTTAGTGAGGACATTTAAGATCTACAGACTTAGTAACTTACAAGTATGTAATATGATACTTTTAACTATAATTGTGCTATAAGTTAGATTACAAGATGTCATTTACCTTCTAACTGTAAGTTTGTACCTTTTGATCATCATCTCCCATCAGCCCATGGCAACCACCACTATACTGTTTCTGTGAGTTCAGTTTTTCTAGATTCTACACGTGTGATATCATATAGTATTTACCTATTTTTGTCTTGACATTTCACTTAACATAATGCCCTCATATTCTATCTTTGTTGTTGCAAATGGTAGGATTTCCTTCTTTATCATAGCTCAATAATATCCTATCGTGTTCACATCCTCATACTTCATAAGACAGTTCTGGTTTTCTTATTTTTATTTTTGCCAGTGTGATTTGCTCATATTGTTCTCTGTACATGGAATAGGTTTACTTTTCCCCTCAATGTACCTAATCATAGCCATTCCCAAAGGCATCACATATGCTCCTTTTCCCTTCTCATGTGCATTTTACAGTATTTCAGCCCAAGTTTTATCACAGCCTGAGCAAGGGTATAAATGACTTACCTCCAGGACACCATGGTCATTGAAGAAGGGTTGGAATTAGAGACCTGTCTTTATTAGCATCCTGGGCACAGAATCATGAAGAGATGACAGTACTAGTGCTGTGGAAATTTCCTGCCTATTTCAGGAAGCCTCAGCTTGCTGAGACTGATGAGGCAACTGGGACTCCCTTCCCAGAAGAAAATCAGCTTTGTGTCTGAATGTCTCCTCTGGTGAGCTCTCCATCACCTTGGGACCTAACCATATCTGCTCCTAGTTATTCGAGATGGAAAATTTATAGGTATCCACCTTAAGGGACTTTTCCCCTGTCTTTCCATTCATCTAAGTTAGATTTTACTGTTTTTCAACCATTTAGTAAGCTGAAACTCAATAAATCCTATTGACATTGGAGCCTTCTCAGTTTGGGTCCCATTCTCATGCTTTCCTTAGTCTGGTGTTTGGATTCAGAATCTAGTGATTTCTTCCTCATGGATAAAAATGTAAAGATACTCAGAAAAGACTTAGGGATTCAGGAGAAATCCTGAATATATATCCTGTATACACACACACACACACACACACACACACACACACACATATATGTATATTCTAAATTTTATGTATCCTTCAACTGGTGGGTCATCTTTGTGTTTACAGTACTGACCCAAATATTTTTAAAAATTCTGTCAGCTGAAAAGTGCTACTGTGGCAAAAAAGTTTGTTTATGTTTTCTGTAAGATATTAAGGAAAAACTCAAATGACTTTTTGGCCAACCAAGTATTTTTTTTTGTAACCAAAAATTGTTTATAAGTGTAAATTAAAAATTTTGATATGGAAACTGAAAAATGTGAAAAGTAGTTGAACACATGCACAAAATAAATTATATATGTCCTTATAGAAGAAAATTCATGTATATTGCATGATTGCGTGCTAAGTTGCTCCAGCTGTGTCTGACTCTTGGGACCCCATGGACTATAGCCTGCCAGGCTCCTCTGTCTGTAGGATTCTCCAGGCAAGAATACTGGAGTGGGTTACCATGTCCTTCTCCTGGGGGGAGAAGGGGATCTTCCCGACCCAGGGACTGAGCCCATGTCTTTGCATTGGCAGGAGGGTTCTTTACCACTAGCGCCACCTGGGAAGCCCCCTCATGTATACTGAGTTTATGTAAAAAGAAGCATTAAACTTTCTCATTCTAACTCCATTCTGTTTTCCTGCAGTAGTCGCCATCATAGTTTTAAGTATGTACATAAGACAAACGCAAAGCTAACTATATACATATTTTTTTCCTAAGAAAGAAAGAAAGAAAGAAAGATAGCAGTAAGTTGTGTCCAACTCTTGTGATCCCATGGACTGTAACCTGCCAGGCTCCTCTGTCCATGAGATTCCCCAGGCAAGAATACTGGAGTGGGTTGCCATTTCCTTCTCCAGGGGATCTTCCCGACCCAGGAATTGAACCCAGGTTTCCTGCATTGCAGGTAGATGCTTTACCAACTGAGCTACACAGAAGAGAAGCTTCTTTTTTTTCCTATGGAAGAGACAAAATGATAGGTTGAAAAACATCAATGGGGAAAGATCTATCTGTAGGTTTTCTCTTTCTCTTACTTCACAGCACAAAGTACAGAAAATTTTACAAAAGCCAAAATCCACAAAATGCTAGAAGGGAAGTGCTGTGTTTCTAAAAAGCACAAACATATTTCTTAAGTTTCCATCTCAGGTCAGTTATCACTCAGTTATCATTTAGACGCCTGTGAATATTACCTTACTTTTTAGGCACTCCATTTTCTCTTCCTTAATATTGTGGCCTTGGACTAGAGGATGCCTGCACCTTCCCTTTGCGACTTAGATTTTGTTACGGCTACACATCAAGTAATTACTAATAACAACGACTTACATAATACAAATGCCAATGCCTGAAATAAAACATATGTGAATAGTGAATGCATATTTTGGTACCATTGTGAAACCAGGGTTTGTATATCTATAGGAAGAACTGAGAAGTTATCAATATAGCTGTTTCTGGTTGCTGCCTACCCATTTTCATCACCTTCATTTGGTTCTGTAAAAATATGTAGGTCTGGGGTACTAGGAAAAACTCTTCTCATGCACCAAATTGTCAGGCCACAGGGTGGGTGAGGAGGTAGATTAGACAGGAAGGCTGGGGAGTGAACTTTGCCTTGACCAACAGAGAGACCAACATTCTAGAACATAACCACCAAAGTGCTTGGTTACATTGCGTTCTCCTCTCAGGTTGAAGTTGTTTAGCTGGGAAACTACACTGAGAGACTGAGAAGAAAGTAAGGAGGGTAAAGACAAACACCTTGCAGGTAATGAAGAGAATGAGGGAGTGCATGACTATATATGTGGGGAAAAGATGGAAAATGGTCATTTCTTCTTGAGTTTTGTATTCTGCTTCTGTAGTCGTTTCTTTCTAAAAAAGTATATATTACTTTAATTAATTAATTTATTTGACTGCATGGGGATCTTTAATCTTCATTGTGGCATGCAGAATCTTTAGTTGCAACATGCGAACTCTTAGTTGCAGCACGTGGTATCTAATTCCTTGACCAGGGATCAAACCCAGGTTTGATCTTAGTAACTTAGTAACTCCCCTGCATTGGGAGCATGGAGAATTAGCCACTGGATAATCAGGAAGTCCTGGCTTCTGTAGTCTTAAATTTGAAAAGTTTGAATGTGTATCCTTTTCCTATTTGCTCTTGTGGAACACCACACCAAGCCAGAGCTCCTGACTCTGATTCTTTGGGACCATGCAGATGTCAGTGAAGAACCATTCAGTAGAGTGCTGCCTAAATTCCTGACCCTCAAATAATCATGGCCACATTTTCCATTTAGTTTCTTATCTTTTACATAGATTCTATGGTTCTTAAAGTTTTAATCATAGTTATCAAGTAATTATTCCATATATATATATATAGAAATTATGTTATATAAACCAATGAAATAAAATATTGAATGTAGAAATAAAGCCACACATATAGGGTCAAGTTATTTTTCACAAGAGTACCAAAACTGTTCCATATGGAAAGGCTAGAACAATTTCCAGGAAACTTTGTTGAGAAACTGAATTTTGCTGTTCAGTCACTAAGTCGTGTCTGACTCTTCGAGACCCCATGGCCTGCAGCATTCCAAGCTTCCCTGTCCTTCACTATCTCTCACAGTTTGCTCAAATTCATGTCCATTGAGTCGGTGATGCTATCTAACTATCTCATCCTCTGCCACCCTCTTCTCCTTTTGCCTTCGATCTTGTCCAGCATCAGGGTCTTTTCCAGTGAGTCAGCTCTTTGAATAAGGAGGCCAAAGTATTGGAGCTTCAGCTTCATCATCAGTCCTTCCAACGAATTTGCAGGGTTGTTTTCCTTTAGGTTTTTAAAGATAAATGTTAAGGTTAAGAATGGTTTCTTTACATCACTGAAACAGCAGATGCTTCAACCTCAGTGGGGAAGCTCTAGGGTACCAGGAATCACTGGGAAGAAAAAATGCACCTCAAATATTTCAGGGGAATGTGCTAAATAGACAAATCTATAGAGACAGAAAGTAGATGGTTGGACGAGGGGTGCGGTGGAATGAACTTTTAGCAGTGTGATGTGAAGGAGTCTTGGGGCCTAGAAAAGAGAACAACAGTCTCAAAGGCCCCTTGCTGAATCATCTAACTTCGGAGAAAAAGCATAACTTTAGTTCCATCCTGACGCTCTAGGCCAGTTGCATCTATCGAGGGATTTATCACCCCCTGTCCAGAAACCTTCCACCCGCTCCACCCGCCCAGAAGACTTATCACCCCCTGCCCAACTACAAGTGTCATCTCAACAAAAGAATACTCAAAATATCCCACCTGATTGACGTTCCCCTTATCGCTTCCACAAACCTCCCTATAAGTATGAAGCCTCCCTGATCCCTTTCAGCTCTCAGCCTTGTCATTAGGCCGACTGTCGCCCCTCCTTGCCTGAATAAAGGTAACCTACTTCTGTTGAGGTCGTCTTTCCTTTTTTGCCTCGCCAGAACTATGCCTTACATTTTTGGTGCCGAAACCCGGGAGGAGGCGAGGCACTCGTCTCACTCTCTCTCACTCTCCCTCCCTCTCATTGTTTTCCCCTTCTCCCCGGAGTCTGGGAGCGCAAACATCCTCCGAGCTCATTTCTCTCTGCCAGGACTCTTAAGTTCCCCTCGGGGATGCCTAGTGCCTTCATGAGTGGTGCAAGCCTTGCGCTAAGGCTTTATTGATGATGATGCCCTGGCACCCCTGGGAAGGTCCCCACCTTCCAGACCTGAAAAGTGGAATGTCCACAGGGATGCCCTGGGGTATCTGAGGAGATCCCCACTTCTCCCTGGAACCCCAGCCCAACTCTACAAGAGTTGTTCCAATGACGGGGCCCGGGTTCCAGCCCCCTGGCCCGTGTCCTGAACACGAGCTCAGAATTTAGGGTAGACGGGGTAGTGGCCGGAAAAAAGACCTCTTTTATAGTAGACACTGGAGCCACTTTCTCTCTCTTAACTTCCTACTCTGGCCCAACTCAAGACTCAGAAATCACAATCAAGGGGGTCTCTGGAGTTCCCCTAAGGCCAAAAACTCTGTCAATTTGGAAAAATCAACCCTTATACACTCATTCCTCATAATGCTTCAGTGCCCGATGGCACTTCTAGGGAGAGATTTGTTATCCAAATTGGGGGTCTTTATTACCATACCCCACCTCGATACAGTCTCTATATTCTGCATGCAGATGGCACCTGGACAGTCCCTATCCCTCACCCCTGACCTTCCCTTGGATCTACCTGCCTTAGACCCCCAAGTCTGGGACACTGATCACCCATCAATAGCCAAACATCATCCCCAAGTCCGCATTATCCTAAAAGACCCCTCGACTATAATCACCCAACAACAGTACTCTCTCACCCCGGAGGCCCATGAGGGACTTAAGCCTATCATAGACTGTCTTCTTCAAGCCTCTATCCTAATTCCTACCCATTCACCACACAACACCCCTATTCTGGCAGTAAGAAAGGGACCAAACTCTTGGAGACTGGTCCAGCACCTGAGAAAAATCAATGAAGCTATTACGCCGACATTCCCAGTAGTCCCTAACCCTTACACCCTTCTGTCTACCATACCCCTGACTGCAACCCACTTCACAGTATTAGATCTCAAAGACACTTTTTTCACCATCCCCCTCCACCCCCTCTCCCAACCTCTTTTCGCCTTCACCTGGCAAGACCCTGAGACTCACGATTCCCAACAGCTAACATGGACAGTTCTCCCCCAGGGGTTTAGAGACAGTCCCCACTTTTTTGGACAGGCTTTACAAAAGGACCTACAGACACTCAACCTAGCCCTGAGTCATCTCCTCCAATATGTAGATGACCTCCTTTGTAGCTCAACCTGAAATCTCTGCCTCCAACATACTGTCAAACGCCTTGGCGCCCTGGGATTCTGGGGTTATCGGGTATCCCAATCTAAGGCCCAAATAGTTTAGACAAAAGTCACCTACTTGGGGCTTTCCATATCCCATCAACAAACAACTATTCCCCCCAGATAAAATCCAGTCCTTAACTAACTGTCCACTTCCAAAAACAAAAAGGGAACTCCTGTCTATCCTTGGCCTCCTAAGTTTTTTCTGTATCTGGATCCCCAACTTCTCCCTCATTGCAAAGCTGCTCTATGAGGCAACTAAAGGATGTTTGGATGAGCCCCTCTTTAATCCTTCCTCGCTGGCCAATCCTCTTCGCCAGCTCATCCAGAGCCTCCTCTGAGTGCCAACTCTCCACCTGCCAGATCACACCAGACCATTCTTTCTCTTTCACATTCCAACCAAGGACAGGCCCTGGGGCTTCTATGTCAGTGGGCTAGAGACACCTGGGCTCCCATAGCCTATCTATCAAAACAGCTGGACATGGTGACCAAGGGGTGGCCTCCCTGGATACAGGCCATGGCTGCTATCGCAGCCCTCATACCCGAAGCAAATAAACTCTCTAGACATGCCCCTTTAACAGTTTGTTCTCCACACACCTTCTGAGACTTGCTGTCACATCGGGTTTTCCTCTCCCTTCCCCCTTCCAGGGTACAGGTCCTACATGCCTTTCTCCTCTACCCTCAGCTCTCATTCTCCCCCTGCTCTCCCCTTAACCTTGCCAGCTTATTACCCATGTCCTCTACAACAGACTCCCTCCTACATAGCTGCAGCCTAACAGTAAATCTTACCCAAAACCCCTTCCAACATGTAACAGATCAGCCCATCCTAGACCCAGACACCCCACACTGGTTCGTTGATGGCAGCTCTCAAAAATCCCCACCGTTTGCAGCAGGATATGCCATCATCCAGGGGGACCTTTGTCACAATCATGGAACCCAGACAATTGAAGCTTCACCGCTGCCACCTCACACCACCTCCCAACAGGCAGAACTGATAGCTCTCACCAGAGCTTTAACTCTGGCTAAAAATCTAAGGGTTAACATCCACACAGACTCCAAATATGCCTATAACATACTTCACTCAAACATCCTAATATGGAGAGAAAGAGGTTTCCTAACCCAAAAGGATTCCCCCATTATTAATTCAGACCTGATCCACAAACTTCTAGAGGCAGCACTCTTACCAAACAAAGCCGCCGTCCTCCACTGTAGGGGACATCGTCCTCCACTGTAGGGGACATCGAAAGGGAAGTCTCATATCAGCCTACAACAATGCTGCAGACCAGAAGGCAAAGAAGACAGCCCTGTCCCATCCTTCCCTCCAGTCCCCCGTCATCTTAGCTCTGACTCCACCCGACCCTCCCACCACCAGAGAAATCCTCTCTTATCTACACTCACTCTTTCATCCCTCATCCAAGACACTCCAACAGTTCCTCCGTAACCACTTCTCCATATCCACTGCTGACCAACAATATTTAGATAACCTTACTCGCTCCTGTCAAGCATGTCAACGTACTAACCCCAATTCCAACCGTAAATCGATATCCTTTCCAACCCATCAAATGCGAGGCAGCCTCCCAGCACAGGATTGGCAGATAGACTTTACTCATATGCCCCGGGTCCGGAGAGTCAGACACCTATTAGTCCTTGTGGGCACCTTTTCGGGATGGGTAAAAGCATTTCCCACTACAAACAAAACAGCCCACACAGTGGCCCAAATCCTCCTCACAGAAATTATCCCCAGGTTTGGCCTGCCTTCATCCCTACAGTCTGATAATGGCCCAGAATTTACATTCAAGGTCACCCAACAACTTGTCCAATTCTTACAGATACCCTGGAAATTTCACATTCCATACCGTCCCCCGTCCTCAGGAAAGGTAGAAAGGATGAATACAACAATCAAAGAAACCCTTACCAAGCTAACCCTCGAGGTACATCTGGACTGGACTAAACTTTTGCCAGTTGTTCTCCTCAGAATACGGGCTTTGCCCAGAAAGCCCCTGGGGCTGAGGCCCTTGAGGTGGTGTATGGAAGGCCCACGCTCCCTCCTGGACTCCCCCCATACCAAGCTTCCTACCCTCCTCTCTGCTGGCGCAACTCCGCAATGCCCTCTGGAGATACGTCAACCACAATCTGCCTGCCCCTGCCCCCCAAGCCTCCCTGCCCCCTTTACAAATTGGGGACATGGTCTATCTGTCTGATAATCCCCAGGGTGACCTGACCCCAAAGTGGCAGGGACCATTCAAAATCATCCTCCTTACCCCAACTGCAGCTAAACTCGAAAAGGTCACCTCCTGGGCACACCTCTCTCGTCTAAAAATGGGTCACCTCCAATCCTGCACTGCCCTCCTTAAATGACACCTATCAGGTCTCCCTCACAGGACCCACCTCCTTAAAATTCACCCGGCGACAACCCCTGTCAACCATCGGAGAGGACACGGAATGACCTGGACTCTCCTCAACCTACAACTGTTCCTGACCCAACTACTACAAGACCTCTGGATCAGCGCCCCAACAGGAACCTCCTTCAAAGACCTGACTACACTGGTGTCTCAACTGTGGCTCCAGGGAACCTTCTCCAACCTGACTCCAGACAAAATTGATTTCTTTACTCTCATTCTCTACATCATTCTACATCCTAATGAGCACTGTTTCTCCTCAGATTTAAACCACCACCAACTTGGGGCCTTCTGCCCCTCACCCTGACTGACCTCTCCCTGTCTCTCTAACTATAACTGCACTCCTAATCTTAATCCTTGCTATAGGCCTAGTAACCGTCTCCCCTCAAGACTGGCCACCTAGCCTTCGTCTTTCCGTGGGTATTGCCTACGTTGCTAGCTGGGTTCTGCTCCTAGGGCGCTATTTCCTCTGCACTGCCTAACTAACAGCCCCATGACTCCCCTGTTTTTTATCCTTGCTGCACTCCCCAGCCTTCTGGCCACTCCCTGCCCCTGCTCAGACGTTTATTCCTATGTACATTCCTCATGTTATAATACAGCTCCAAAACCATGCACCATGAACCTCGGGAGTGGGAAGTCCAAATCTCTACTCACTGTCAAAGTACAAAAGAGAGGGAGTTTCGTGAGTACCTGCCATAAGCCAAATGGAAGAAACATATGTTTCTATCCTATTACCCACTGGGGGTACTCAGACAGGGGCGGGGTACTAGATCAAAATCGGGAAAAGAAACAAGAACAAGTTATAAAGAACATAATTTCCTGGTTACAGGCAACCCCTGAGCCTTACAAACGCCTAGACCTCCTTTCCCAATTACGGCCTCTCCTAAAACCTCCCTCTGGCAACCGACATCTAACCCGCCTTCTCATCTCTCCCTTCCAGTTCTTCCAGTGCACACAGCACGCATCCCAGTGCTGGATATGCATGTCACTGTCTCCCTCACCACACAGAGCCAGTCCCTGACCCTCAACCTGGCTGTCACAGGGAAACTATACCTTCCCTTCCCAACAGAAAACTACACAACTCATGGGCCAGTCTCTGACAATGTCCTACTCTCAGCCTCTTCAAACCTAACCTGTATTAACTACTCTAGTCCCAACTACACTGGTCTTACAAACTCCGCTCCCTCCTTCTGCTCCACTTGGGTTCTCTGGAACAGCACAAATAATTGCACCAACCGAAAATCTTCATTCTCTGTGGGACCCATACATATGCATGTCTCCTCCTTGAACCCCCTGGACCCTGCATCTTGGTCTTCCTGACCCCAGGCCTAACATTCCTCAAAGAGGAAGAGATAGAACAAATAGTCTACCCCCAAGGGAAACTTTCCCACAGGAAAAGACGAGCTGTCATAGCCCCCCTCCTGATTGGGACTGGCATAGCAGCAGCCCTAGGCACAGGGATTGGAGGCATCTCGACCTCTGCCCATTTCTATTACAAGCTGTCCCAAGAACTTAATGAAGACATGGAGCAGGTAGTAGAGTCCTTCGTTTCAATCCAAGAACAAATTAACTCATTGGCTTCTGTGGCTCTACAAAATAGGCGAGCCCTGGACCTTCTCACCGCAGAAAAGGGAGGGACCTGCCTTTTCCTAGGAGAGGGCTGCTGCTATTTTGTTAATGAAACAGGCATAGTCCAGGGCCGAGTCAAAGAACTTAGAGACAGAATTGAATGCCACAGAAAAGAGTTACAAAACCTTTACACTCCCCAAAACCTGTTCCAACAGATACTCCCTTGGTTGCTCCCTTTTCTGGGACCATTGGTACTTATCATTCTAGTCCTCTTATTTGGACCCTGTCTCTTTAATATCTTTCAAAGGTTTCTCCAAGAACGGATTCAAGCCATCTCTCGAGATCAGGTCAAGACCATTCTTCTTCTCCAGAGCCTCACCTCAAGCTCAGAAAAAGGAGACTGTGGGCCCTAGGACGATCCTCCATTCCAGACCCAATACCGTTGCCCCTATCATCAGGAAGTAGCCAGAGAGATACGGCGCCCTTTTTCCCATTTTTAAAAAAATAATTTCAGGGTCTGGAATGGAGTCTTTGGGGCCTAGAAAAGAGAACAACAGTCTCAAAGGCCCCTTGTTGAATCACCTAACTTCGGAGAAAACAAAGCATAACTTTAGTTTCATCCTGATGCTCCAGGCCAGTTGCTTCTATCTGGGACTTATCACCCCCTGTCCAGAAACCTACCACCCCCTCCACCCGCCCAGAAGACTCATCACCCCCTGCCCAACTACAAGTGTCATCTCAACAAAAGAATACTCAAAATATCCCGCCTGACTGACATTTCCCTTATCGCTTCCACAAACCTCCCTATAAGTATGAAGCCTCCCTGATCCCTTTTGGCGCTCAGCCTGGTCGTTAGGCCAACTGTCGCCCCTCCTTGCCTGAATAAAGGTAAGCTACTTCTGTTGAGGTCATCTTTCCTTTTCTGCCTCGCCGGAACTGTACCTTACATGATGACTAAGGGGAGTGAGCATGCTCTGAAGTAAAGAAATCTAAAATTGTGATGAGTTTACAAATCTGTGAATATACTAAAAGTCATTGAATTTTTCGTTTTTCCAGTTTTATTGAAAATAGTTGACATACTTCACTATACATGTTCAAGGCGTACAGCTTGATGGTTTGATTTATGTGTGTGTGAAATGACTACCACAATAGATTCAATAATGCTGGGGTCCAGCCTCGGCAGGATCCAGGGGTACCCTCAGGATGAACGGGGTCGGTGAGAGAAAGAGAGAGAGAGGGAGAGAGAGAGAGAGAGAGAGAGACCAGACTGGGGATTTCTGGCAAATCTTTATTTTTTACCGTAGCTTTTATATTCTAAGTTAGTACATTTTTAAGGGGAAGATAGTTTAATGTTACATCGGCTCATCCTTCACGAAACCAGGGTGTTTTCTGCATACTTCTTTGTGAGAGTCTAGTACATTATCTTCTGGCCTTGGGGGCCTATCGACAGTTTATGACCTAGGTGAATGCAAAGCTGTTTTCTGTAATCTATTCTTTAATGAACACAAAGGTCAGTCCTTTCGCAGAAGTTATCAGTTAAATTTATCTAAAAGGTTTACCACACAAAGACTCTGCAGCTCCAGTGAGGCAGCCCCTGTTTAGCATTCCTGGTTAAAATGAACAATTCTAAACTCTTATTTTTCTAAATCTTTAGCTATAACCGCTTTTAGAATAATATTTTTATGTTCTTTAATAGGGCTTCCTCACCTCCCAAAGGGCTCTGTGCCTATTAGGGCCTTTTGTGTGATCAGGTTCTTTATGCTGTTCATGATTAAGGTGTTGTGGGCAGTTATGTGCTTTAGTACGCATTTGCCAAGCAGGCTAGAATGCCAGCAAAGGGGTCTAAATTGAAACACTCCTTTCATCCTGGATAATCTCATAGGATACCACCGTCCAGCGGACATATTAATTAAAGTTCTAAGTTGATTCTGTTTGGAAAGAGATCGGGGAAGGCCTTCTACCCATGTCACAGAAATTAGGGAGTAGTCTAATATAGCAAGCATCAGAAAGACAGAGATCATCATTAAGGTGAGCGCCGGGGCAGCTTTTCCAAATCCCTGAAGTCCTGATCTGCCTTGCTTGTCAGGTCTTCTCACGACCTTGTCATGGGTGGGATCTCGTGTGCTGGCTCCTGGCACAATAACATCCATCTTCTCATATAGAAACAATAAAAAAGAAGGAAGAAGAAGGAAAAAAAAAATCACTGTGTTGAAAACTCTTAGGTCTACTTTATTAGCAACTTTCCTATATAGCATACAGCCATGTTAGCTATAGTCATCATGTTGTACATTGCATTCTTTTTTTAAAAATTTATTTATTTTAATTAGAGGCTAATTACTCTACAATATTGTAGTGGTTTTTGCCATACATTGACATGAATCAGCCACGGGTGTACATGTGTTCCCCATCCTGAAACCCCCTCCCCACCCTACCCCTCAGGGTCATCCCAGTGCACCGGCCCTGAGCGCCCTGTCTCATGCATTGAACCTGGACTGGTGATCTAGTTCACATACAGTAATATACATGTTTCAATGCTATTCTCTCAAATCATCCCACTGTACATTGCATTCTTATTATTTATCTTATAACTGGAACTTTGTATCTTTTGGCGCCCATTCTCCAGTTCCCTCTCTCACCTCCTTCTTCCTCACCAGACACAAGTCTTACCTCTTTTTCCTATGAAGTTTTATTTTTATTTCGATTCTACATATAAATAAGATTATATATAACGTTTGTCTTTTTTGGTCTGATATATTTCACTTAGCATAATGCCTTCAAGGTCCATCTAGATCACAATTGGCAGGACTTTCTCATTATTTATGGCTGAATAATTTCATTATCTCTTTCTATACTTATATTTATGTGACAACTTCTTTATCCATTCTTCCATTGGTGGACCCTTAGACTGTTTTGAAGTCATAGCTATTGTAACTAATGCTGCTATAAACATAACTGCAAATATGTTATTGAGTTAGTGCTTTCATTTCTTGGATATATTCCTATCCCAGAAGTGGAGTTTCTGGATCATATGGTAGTTTTATTTTTATGTTTTTGAAGAACCTCAGTAGTGGCTGAAAAATTTACTATCCCACAGATAGTTTACAAATCTTCCCTTTTCTCCGCATTCATGCCAGCCTTTAGCCCTTGTCTTTTGATGACGGCTATTGTAACAGGTGTGAAGTGATAGCTTACTGTGACATTGATTTGCATTTTCCTAATGACTAGTGAGGACTTCCCTCGTGGCTCAGACGGTAAAGTGTCTGTCTACAATGTGGGAGACCTGGGTTTGATCCCTGGGTCAGGAAGATTCCTGGAGAAGGAAATGGCAACCCACTCCAGTACTCTTGCCTAGAACATCCCATGGATGGAGGAGCATGATGTTGATGGGGTAGCAAAGAGTCAGACATGACTGAGTGACTTTACTTCACTTAATGACTAGTGATGTCGAGTATCTTTTCATGTACATTTTGGCCTCTCATATACTCTACTCAAGTTCTTGCCAATTTTTAATTGGGTTATTTGGTTTTTTTTTTTTATTGAGTTGTACAAGTTCTTTATATGTTTTGAATATCAACCCTGTGTTAGATATATTGTTTGCAAATATTTTCTCCTATTCCTTAGGTTGTCTTTTCATTTCACTGATGGTTTCTTTAGCTGTGCAGAACATTTTCAGTTTCACTTGTTTATTTTTAAAATTTTGTAGCTTGTGCTTTAGGTGTCATATTGAATTGTACATTATAAATGAATGAATTGTGTGATATGAAGTAACACCTCAATAAAACTGTTGGCTTTAAACATAAAAGAAGTATATCTCAGAGGGTTATTTTGCTACATGTTTTTCCTGAAGATTTAGTCCTTTGACATTTTCTCTCATCATAGAGGATTTTTTAAAATTTAGATTTTTATCCTTAAAAAAATGGATGTTATGTAGTAAACTATTGACTGAAATATTTTTCCAGGTGGAGAGACTGCTTCAAACTACCGCCTTTCCTGGTGGACACAGTGGGGGGGTGACATTCCCCCATGGCATGGCTGACACTGAGTATGGGAGAGGATGACAATGAATTATATTCATGGATATTCAGGCAATGATCTGAAATGCATTAATAAGTATGAATTTTTAGTTACTCTGCTGACTTGCTTCTATGTCCAACCTTGACATATTATGAAGTCTACACTCCACTAACATTGGTTTCACTTTTTTCTACACTGATCCTATGCACTCTCTGTATTGTCTTTGCCCTCTTTGAGTACAGTCATGATAGAAACCAGACCAGTTGTTTTAACAGAGGAAATTGAACATGAGGAATGGTTAGATTAGGGATTGTCCACTTGACAAGAGAGAAAAAAACAAAAGTTTCATGGGGGAAGCAACTTCAGTCAGCAGGTAATTTGGATTTATTGGATCTTTGGAGGAGGGTCCCATGGGGTTGAATCTCAGCCTCTGAGAAAGGAAAGCTGCTGGGTTGATGTTGGTGTTCCAGAGGGATATGAAGGTCTGGTTCTTCAACTGTTGCATACTGGAGTCAGCTGCCACCTCTGGAATAAGCTGCTGCAGCTGAGGTAAAGCAGTGTTGCTGAGATGAGTTTGAGACATATAAGAAAGCAGGATGAAGTAGTCATTCTGTCTCCTTTAGCCTGACTACCATGCTTCTAAATGGAAGAGTTTATAGGAAGCAGCCAACCAGTAAGATGCCTTTTACTCAGAGTCCCAGTTCTGCAAAGAGGAATGCAGAGGAGTCAACTTGACATTGAGAGGCAATAGCTTTATAGCCAGCACAGTACTATCTAGTATGCAGTGTGAATAAAAATAAGTGAACATGAGAATTGAGTATGTGTGCCAAGAGATGACCAAGGGAGGTTTCAGGAGTTGAGGGGATGAGGAAATGGGACTAGGAGAATTTTTGGTGTGTCTCTTTTAGTTCATCAAGGAAGATTTCCTAAAATAGATGATATTGAGGTTCAAAGGAAGAAAATGATAAATCTCAGTATACTTGGGGTAAGATCATGATTCTAATTTTCTTGGTGTGTGTTTCACACATTATATAGTTGAAACAGCAAGATCCTAGGGTCCTTGCCCCCACCTCCACCATGTTCTCAGCTTGCCTTTCTCTGTGGAAAAATGTTAGGCAAATAATAAGCTTAATCAGAGAAATGAGACATACAGAAACAAAGGAAAAATGACAAAGGAGACTAAATAATAATAGTTTAGTCATTAAGCATAGTCAAGGACCTTTAGTTCCTTCTCAGAGGCTATAGATAATATTCTGAGTCATGTCCTGTGAGTTGTCTTATAGATATTGAAACATCTACCCTGTGGACAAGTTAATTACATAATGACCAGACTGTAGTGGTGATATAACCTGCCAGAATTCTGATAACTGGCCTCAAGGAAATGGGAACAAACTGACCCTGGAACTGAAGATCAACTGTACTTAATCAAGATAAGGGGGGGAAGGGACAGCTAGGAAGTTTGAGATAGACATGTACACACTGCTATATTTAAAATGGATAACCAACAAGGACCTACTGTATAGTACATGGAACTCTGCTCCATGTTATGTGGCAGCCTGGAAGGGAAGGGAGTTTGTGGAAGAATGGATACATGCATATGTATGGCTGAGTCCCTTCACTGTTCACTTGAAACTATCACAGCATTGTTTGTTAATCAGCTATATCCCGATATAAAATAAAAAGTTAAAGCAAATAAACAAGCAAAAACAATTAAGATGATGCTGGTTGGACTACCAATGACCAATTTCAAGATGACTGCCAGAGCTGACTGTGCTGTTTCTGCCAAGGGGAGTTGGCCTTAGGATAGGCATCTACTTCCTCCACCTCCAACCTGTTGCCAGTCTCTGAAACAAAGCAATTTTTCACTTCCACCAACCTGACCTCTTTCATGACTTTTGAGCAGCGAGCAGCCAAACCTGAGTTCAGCAATATAGTGAACAGATATCCTTGAGGTAAAGGGGAATGAAAAAAAAAATTGTCAGGATGTGCCAACAGTAATGTCTATTCTCAACATCTCTCAATGTCATTGGTTGTTACTATGTTCTCGAGATGGCCAAGTGTGATGAACTTGAAAATATTAATATAAAACATGCTGCATAATTGTATTATAAAATGCCAGACCTGTCATTTTCAGTAAAATAAGCACATAGAGAAACACTGTGATGACTTAACTGTACCTCCACCCTGAGAATAAAATGAGAGTAATAAGATTTACATGTTTATGTGATATAACATAAAATGGTTATCCTTATGCTGGAGAATTTGGCTGGAATTTATGTATAATGAAAATATAGTTGTCTCATCAACTGGAAAAATGATGCTGCATTAGATTCTTACGTCTTGAATCAGTCTTTACAACTGCAATGTGGATACAGGAGACAAGGATGAGCAGAGGAAGAACTAGTGTCTGGTGGATGGAGAGGCATCATAGGAGATGAAACTAAGAGAAAGGACAAGGATAAGCATATGTTTATTTATAAATTTGGATTTTTCCTAGAATATATTGAGTTCCAAAGGCATCTAAAAAGTGAAAGCACTTGAAAAAGTAACTTATAAGATTTTTAAAACATCTGATAATTGCTAATGGGGGAAACATTGGAAGATTGTTGTAATTCTTTAGAGGAATAAAGAATTAAAACATTTAATTTTATTTATTTTATCATCATAGATTAAGAGTGACCTGATTAGACCTTTGGGTCTGCTAAATGATTGATGTCAGAGATAAGTGACACACATAAGCTGGCTTAAAACTCAACATTCAGAAAACTAAGATCATGGCATCTGGTCCCATCACTTCATGGAAAATAGATGGGGAAACAACGGAAACAGCAACAGATTTTGTTTTCTAGGGCCCCCAGATCACTGCAGAAGGCAACTGCAGTCATGAAATTAAAATACACTTGCTCCTTGGAAGAAAAGTTATGACAAACACAGATAGCATATTAAAAAGTAGAGACATCACTTTGCCAACAAAGATTCATATAGTCAAAGCTATGGTTTTTACAGTAGTCCAGTATGATGTGAGAGCCGGATCATAAAGAAGGCTGAGTACCAAAGAATTGATGCCTTCTCACTGTGGTGCTGGAGAAGACACTTGAGAACCTCTTACACTGCAAGGAGATCAAATTAGTCAATCCTAAAGGCAATCAACCCTGAATATCCATTGGAAAAACTGATGCTGAAGCTGAAGCTCCAACATTTTGGCCAACTGATGTGAAGAACCAACTCATTGGAAAAAATTCTGATGCTGGGAAAGATCGAGGGCAGGAGGAGGAGGGGGTGACAGAGGATGAGATGATTGAATGGCATCACAGACTGAATGGGCATGAGTTTGTCCAGGAGACAGTGAAGGACAGTGAAGCCTGGCATGCTGCAGTCCATAGGGTCACAGAGTCAGGCACAACATAGCAACTGAACACAACAACAGCAAAACCATAATTAAAAAAGATACATGTACTCCAGTGTTCACTGGAGCACTATTTACAATAGCCAGGACATGAAAGTAACTGAAAAGTTCATGGACCAAGGGATGGATAAAATAGGATGTGGTACATATATATAATACAATGGAATATCACTCAGCCACAAGAAAATATAAGTAATGCTGTTTGTAGCAACATGGATGGACCTAGAGGTCATCATAGCCAGTGAAGTAAATCAGAGAAGGACACATAGCATATGATATCACTTATATCTGGAATCTAAAAAATGATACAAATGAACTTATTTACAAAACAGAGAGTTACAGATGTAGGAAATAATTTTATGGTTGCCAGAGGGTCAAGGAGGAAGGAATAAATAGGGAGATTGGGATTGACATATACAGACTACTATATATAAAACAGATATACCTACTGGATAGTAGAGTACTGTAGTACTCATAGTACAGTACATAGTACTCAAAATGATGTAATGGCCTATATGCGAAACAGTCTAAAAATGATTCACTGAGCTGTGCGGCAGAAACTAACACAGTATTGTAAATCAATTATAATCCAATAAAAATAAACAAAAATAAAAAAGAAATGTGTCATGGAAACCCTAGAGTTAGTCATTCTTTTTTCTATACAAAACCCAATAATCAATGATTCTGCAACAAGACAATATGGCTAACAACTACCTGAATATTTTGCAAATCCCATATTTAGTGTGTGAAAAACCTTTATCGATCAAAGGCTGACCCTCTATAGGTGGCAGTGAAATTTTAGAATATATATTACCAAACTTTCTTGAGGAAGATTTTGATATTCTGCCGACTTTCTTGTTCACTTGATGAGGGTGTCTACTCAGGATAGACACTTTGAGACACCAGGTTAGATATTGAGTCATTTTGAGTAAAGTGTCCAAGATGTGACCATTGAAGACCATGGCTTTGCTCTTAAATGGCAACTTATAACAACTACATCCAAGAACCTCTTAAAGAGTCTCTCTATATTCACAATACAAACCAATATATTTCCAAATCTTTCTTGGGAAAATGATATTTTTGAAAAAGTAGATGAAGAGCACACACATTCTATCATTTCCTTTTCATGAATCTTTCTTATTTTTCTACAAAGTAGTTACAAAGGCAGAGGAAAGTGAATTTCAAGAAGTTTACTATAAAACAAAGCAGAGAACCAAGAGCATATAAAATATTGAGTCTTGTGTTTCATTATAAAAATTTACCTATATTTTTATATCTATCATGTCAGTTGATTGTAATATAAGCATGTTTTAATTTACTTATTAGTTGAGTTATTTAAATATTTTCCCCTAAAATGTTGCATAACATTGCTGCTTCTGGAAAATTCACCATGTTTACCTGTGGCTTTATATAACTAATGTTGAATAGTCTAGGGGTCCCTGGTATTCTAGTTATCGATGGCTGCCTGCCACGGCCCTCTGCTGTCCACCCAGAGTGAAATTTTGTGGCTTAGAATAACAACTATTTTATTGCTCAGTCACTTCTGTTCTGTCCAGCTCTTTGCAATCCTATGGACTGTAGCCCACCAGGCTTCTTTATCTCACCATTTTATGGGTTAGGAATTTGAGCAGAGCTCAGCTGGGAGGGAGACTCATCTGCTCCATGTTATGTCTACCAAAGGTCACTGGATGGTCTTTAACTAGTGGGCAGGTCTAGGATGGTTCCACTCAGGTGTAGCATAGCTGGCTGGAAGCCTCGTTTGTTTTGTATAGTAGAATTTACCTGCAGTCTCCCTAGCACGGCTGTCTTAGGGTAGCTGGACTTCTTACCTAGGGATTTTAGGGACCCAAAAAGAGTATTATTATTTGGAAGCTGCCAGGTTTTTCTTATAATCCTATCTTTATTTAGTTATTTAAAAAAAGCTTTATTTTGTATTGTGTATAGTCAGTTAACAATGTTGTGCTAGTTTCAGGCCTGAACAAGAAATGGACTTAGCCAAACATATACATGTATCCATTCTGCCCCAAACTCACCTCCCATCCAGGCTGCCACATAACGTTGAGCAGAGTTCCCTGTGGTATACATTATGTCTTTGTTGGTTATCCATTTTAAATATAGCAGTGTGTACATGTCCATCCCAAACTCCCTAATTATCCTTCCCCCCTTACCTTTCCCCCAGCAACCATAAGTTCATTCAAATGGTCAAACAAGTCACTAATGTCAGTCCTCATTTAAAAAGAAAATCAGTCTCCACCTCTCATTGCAAGATAGAAAAGACCTTGAGATCATCTTTAATCTAGCATCTCTTTTGAGAAGCTTAATACTCTTCAGTGTGTTCTAGAATTAGGTTAGTTCATTTCATAGCTATATGTGTGGATTGACTTTCTTCCATGTCACATTGCTTTGTTGAATTGGATCTGTGTCATTAGGAAAAATGAGAAGAGTAAGCTCTCATGCATCATTATGTATGTTCACTATTACCCAGTGGCTGCTATATGGTCGCCTGGGGGGGAAAAATCCTTTGTCGTCTTGATACCAGGAATAGTCATGATTTTTTCACTTTTTCACTCCTCTTAAATCAAATGCTTTAGCTTTGTGATTCGTATTCCTTTTTTTTGTCCTTATTGTAGAAGGACTTCTTCAATTTTGCATTTTCCTAATTTTTATACATTATTTCTATTACTACTATCATGCACATTACTTCTTATGCTTGCTTATTTGGCATATGCATGGCAGGGGGATAAATTTATATGCAAGATTTATTTGGCATATGCATGGCAGGGGGATAAATGAATGAATTAAATTTAAATAAATCTAGAACAGGAAAAAACAAAATACAAATATAAAGTTCTAACATTAGAACTTGCTAATGACAAGTTCTAACATTATTATCTGCTCTACGACTAACAGAAGTGGCCCACACAGTTCTGGTTTAGTTCTGGTCTCAGTTATCTCATTTACTGGAAGGACCTTGGCCAAGCTATTGCAACCTCTCTAATAATCAATTTATTTCATGACAATGAAGAATCATAAAGGTGATTATATTATAAAGCTATTTGCAGATTAAACAAGATGGTCTATGTAAATGCACTTAATTTAGTATTTACATCTTGGAAGTCTTCTACAAATATTAGCTATTGCAATAAACTTGAACTTGTTATTTAAAATTTCTATTGTCATTAATTATGATTGTATTTATACCCTGTGTTCTCAATTAGAGTGCATTCCCTTTTTTGGATAAGAGATTATGCCATTTTTTTTTTTTTTTGTACTCATAGAACCAATACAGAGTCTTACATACTCACAATACATATGCTTGTACTAATTCTCAGTCAATGGTGGAAAAACTTTCTGTAGAATAAAACTTAAACTTGAAAAAAGCACCATCTAAGACAGGAATAAGAAAGCAATCTACTTCAGTTTTTGAATTTTTTCAAAGGCACATATAATTTATGGAGATTTAAATATATGGAGAAGAGCATAAATTTCTTATAAGTAGTATAAGATTGGCTTAGTTTCACCTTATTTATGCTTAGAAGTAATGGGAAAAGGAAGAAAGTTTAGAAAGAGGCAAATGGGAGAAGCAGAAGAAAAACAGGAACATGAGAAGGGGAAAAGATCAGGAAATTAGAAGCTAAATAATTTGACAAATACTTACTGGACATCAGTTTAGTTCATTTCAATCGCTCAGTCATGTCCGACTCTTTGTGACCCCATGGATGCAGCACGCCAGGCCTCCCTGTCCATCACCAACTCCCGGAGTTTACTCAAACTCATGTCCATTGAGTCAATGATGCCATCCAACCATCTCATCCTCTATTGCCCCTTTCTCCTCCCGCCTTCAATCTTTCCCAGCAGCAGGGTCTTTTCCAATGAGTCAGTTCTTCTCATCATATGGGCAAAATATTGGAATTTCAGCTTCATCAGTCCTTCCAATGAATATTAAGGACTGATTTTCTTTAGGATGGACTGGTCTCCTTGTAGACCCTGGGACTCTCAAGTCTTCTCCAACACCACAGTTCAAAAGCATCAATTCTTCAGCACTCAGCTTTCTTTATAGTCCAACTCTCACATCCATACATGACTGCTGGAAAAACCATAGCCTTGACTAGATGGACCTTGGCAAAGTAATGTCTCTGCTTTTTAATAGGCTGTCTCAGTTGGTCATAGCTTTTCTTCTAAGGAGCAAGCGTCTTTTCATCAATTCTGTTTAAATGATTCCTAATTATGGCCTCTTAGAATTAAAGATCCTTGGGAAAGGTGGGACTTTAGATACTGTGAGAACACAGGAAGTGAGATACTTTGGGTAGGGAATTTGGGGCTCTCTCAAAAACAAGTACACTGTTTCGTTATTGAGTCCTTAATGAAAAGTACTCTGAGCACACAATACACCTGCCTCATTTTCTCTAACCAATGGAAACTACCACATCTCAGGTCTTTACCTTATGCAGAACCTCCAGATCCTTGCCAGAAGTCTTCTCAGAGCACCCTTCACATCCTTGTTCCTCAGGGTATAGATGAAGGGATTGAGGGTGGGGGTGATTATGGAATAGAAGAGGGAGATAAATTTGCCCTGCTCTTGGGAGTAGTGGGAAGGAGGTTGCAGGTACATGTAGATGGCAGGTAGGTAGAAGAGGGAGACCACCACCAGGTGGGAAGAACAGGTCCCAAAGGCTTTGTGCCGACCCTTGGAGGACTGGATTCTGAGCACTGCACGGGCAATGAAGCCATAGGAGAGAAGGATGAGAGCCAGGGGGACCAGCACAAAGAAGGCCACCAGCGCCGCCAGCGTGGTGTCATTCACAGCTGTGTCAGCACATGATAGCTTGATCATGGCTGGCACTTCACAGAAGAAGTTGTTCAGCACCTGTCGCCCGCAGAAAGGCAGCTGCACCGTCAGGATCACTTGAACGAGGGAATTGCCAAAGCCACTGAGCCAGGCCACAGCCACGAGCTGCTGGCAGAGAGGGCGGTGCATGATAATGGTATATCGGAGGGGCTCGCAGATGGCCACGTAGCGGTCCAGGGCCATGGCCGCCAAAACGATGCACTCGGTGCATCCCAACCAGTGGAAAATCGCATACTGTACTGTGCATCCGCTGTAGCTGATGGTCTTGCTGGAGCTGCCCATGTTGACCAGCATCTGGGGAACAGTGGTGGTGGTATAGCAGAGGTCCAGGAAGGAGAGGTGGCTAAGGAAGATGTACATGGGGCTGTGGAGCTGGGGATCCAGGCGGGACACCAAGATGATGGAAACGTTCCCCCACATGGCCAGCACATAGGACACTAGGAGAACCACAAAGAGAGGGAGTTCCAGCCACGGCCTGTCAGAAACACCCAGGAGGATGAAGTCCTTAGGGGGATCCCCCCAAATGCTTTGGTTCTCACTTCTCATGCTGAGGTATTTTCCAGCACCTGGGATGAATTAAGAAAGTTGGGATAAAATAAATAAATAAATAAATGAAAAATTGCCTTTCTCATTCCTGTGCTTGCTCTCGCTTTCACAGGTTCCACCTATCTGATTTTCCTTACCTCTTTGAAAGTGAAATTGAAAGTCACTCAGTCGTATCCAACTCTTTGGGACCCATGGACTGTAGTCTATGAAATTTTCCAGGCCAGAATACTTGAGTGGGTAGCCATTCCCTTCTCCAGGGGATCTTCTCAACCCAGGGATCAAACCCAGGTCTCCTGCATTGCAGGCAGATTCTTTACCAGCTGAGCTATCAGGGAACCCCCAAAACAATGGAATAAGTAGCCTATTCCTTCTCCAGCAGATCTTCCTGACCCAGGAATCAAACTGGGATCTCCTGCATTGCAGGCGGATTCTTTACAAGCTGAGCAACCAGGGAAGCCTTACCTCTGTAGGGACACTGAAATATTGGGGAAATCAGAACCACAAGTTAGAAGAGTTACATATATGTCTTGCTCTCCTTCCTAGTCCGTGACCTTGACTATGCTATTTAATTTCTCTGAACTTTAATTTCTGTATCTGTAATGTGGGGAGAAAGTACCTGCTTCAACTACAGAGTCTTGAGGATGATAAAGGGACATTAGGTTTGTAAAAGCAATTTTCTTCCAGTTTGGTCGAAGTCTGCCATATCTCCCATCACTATTAGAAGGTTTGAATTCTCTCTACATACTCATTATCAGGGCACTGATCACTTTCTTAGGCATTCTTGCTTTGCCTTTTGGAGGTGGTAGGGGGAGGGAGCTTAAAGGTGGTATAAAATAAGAATAAGAGCTTCATAAACTGATAAGGGGTTTATTGATAAGAACAGATCCTACTCACCTCCTAAGGCTTGCATTGCCTACCTGGCCCTCTGTACCATGCTGGTCTCTCCTCCCGTGACGGCTCACAGATGTGCAGCACTATTATTCACTTTGTCAGTGAGTAAAAAGCACAGTTCAACATCTTCTGAGTGGAGGAGCTAAGTCACGTCCACCTTTGACTCAGTCATGTCAACTAATGAGACCCCAGAACATAGAATTCTGAGCAAACGGAGAAAAGTGGTCAGTGTGAGAAACATAGCGCCTCAAGTTCTCTATTGAAGGATCCGATTGCCTCTGGAGAAAACAGTTTGAATGACATTTGAATTCCCTCTATAACGTCTTTGCCAAGCGGCTGTTTCCTCTTGGAGTTGAAAGACACAACTGATTTGATTTCCAGGTTCTGTTGCTGTCAGAAAGCAATTGGGTTGCTATTTGCTGATTCAGGGGGCCTTACTACTGAGCTGCATCAGTCTCCAAACTTCTGCACTCCCCATAGGACTGTACACCCTCAAGATCTTGGTGGAGATGATATAATCCATGAAACTATTGAAAGGGAGTTAAGTCCTGTGTGCAGGTAACCTATGAAGTATTCATTTTAAAATTATTCATACCAAATTCAGCTCAGTCATGTCCGACTCTTTGCGACCCCATGAACCGCAGCATGCCAGGCCTCCCTGTCCATCACCAGCTCCCGGAGTCCACCGAAACCCATGTCCATTGAGTCAGTGATGCCATCCAACCATTTCATGCTCTGCCGTCCCCTTCTCCAATTTTATTAAAAATTGGTATTTTTTAATGCCAATTATATTGTATTTTTAATTGGAGTATAATTGCTTTGCAATGTTGTTTTAATTTCTGTTGTACAACAAAGTGGATAAACTATATGTATACATATATCCCCTCCCTCTTCAGCTTCCCTCCCCACTCCCCACCACCCCTCTAGGTCATCACAGAGCACCAAGTTGAGCTCCCTGTGTATACAGCAGCTTCTCTCTAGCTATTTATTTTACACATGGTAGTGTATTTTATATGTGTCAATCCTATTCTTCCAATTTATCCCAACCTTCCTTCCCCCCGACCCCATGTCCATTCTCTACATCTGCATGTTTGGTGCTTTATACATAAACTCTAAAATTCATAGAGATCTCTTCAGTCTAGATGAGGTAATAAACACATTTTCTCCCACCCCCACAATCTTCCATTCTAAAGAACTCTAATATATTTGAAAAGAACTCAAACTCTGGGATTGAAATGGATAAATAAATGCAAATTACCTTTCTTCCTCTGCTTTTTCAAAACTATATAATATTTTCTATAAAGTTTCCAAAATTCTTGTGGAACATCCAATTGCTGCACTTCTCACCCCCATTCTATCAAAAGTACTTCTCGGATAGTTCTTACTGAATTTCATTATTTCGTCTCTAATGGGAAATCAGCACCCAGATTTTGACACATGAGTTGAAGGTGGGCAAAATCAAGTTTGCTCCCTTTTTAAAATGAAAAGTGATCATGTTACTTTCCTTTCCTAATTTCTGATTCTAAGATTTCCTCTCAGAACCTAAACTATACAAGAAAGGGAAACATTGCAGGGATATTGAAAAAAGATAAAAGGATGGGGGTAGTGAAGTCACTCAGTAGTGTCTGACTCTTTGCGACCCTATGGACTGTAACCCACCAGGCTCCTCCATCAGTGTGATTTTTCAGGCAAGATTACTGGAGTGGGTTGCCACTTCCTTCCCCTTGAGAACTTCCCGACCCAGGGATCAAACAAACCTGGGTCTCCCACATCGCAGGCAGACTCTTTACTGTCTGAGACACCAAGGAATCCTAAAAGTATGGAGGAAGAAAGAAAAATAGATACAGGCTATTGTAATAAAACATACAAATTATTCTTTTTTTTCAGATTTGGCTTGGCTTTATTTTTTTATCTTATTTGATTAAGCACTCAGTGTGAGTGAGATTCTTTAATAACAGCTTTACATGATTGACTTCCCTGGTGGTTCAGATGGTAAAGCGTCTGCCTACAATGCGGGAGACCCAGGTTTCATCCCTGGGTTGGGAAGATCGGCTGGAGAAGGAAATGGCAACCCACTCCACTACTCTTGCCTGGAAAATCTCATGGACGGAGAAGCGTGATAGGCTACTGTCCATGGGGTTGCAAAGAGTCGGACACGACTGAGCCACTTTACTTTCCTTTCACTTTCACATGATTATTTTATTTAGGGCTTTAACAATCCAGTAAGGCAGATGTTTTCACTCCTGTTTTACTGTTAAGCAGACCGACTTGGGGAAATAACTCGTCTACCTTAGATTATTTATGTAGCAGCAAGTGATAATCAGTACTGAAAGCTATGATCTTAATCATTATTCTCTCTAGCACTTTGCTTTTTAATTTATTTTTTAAATTAAGGTCTAACTGACATATAACTCTATATTAGTTTCAGGTGTGCAATATAATGATTCTATATTCATATATATTGGAAAATTATTACCATAGTAATTCTAGTTAACATTCTGTTCCCATATAGTTACAATTTTTTCTTGTTATGAGAACATTTACAATTTTTTCTCTCAGCAACTTTCAAATATACAATACAGTATTACTAATTATAGTTACCATGATGTATGTTACATCTCCATTACTTATTTAATTTATAAGTGAAAGTTTATATCTTTTGACCTTGTTAGTTCATTTTGTCCATCTTCCCACCTCTGGCAATTACCAGTCTGTTTTCTGTGTCTATGAGCTTTTTTTTTCTAGTAGTTCACATATAAGTACAATCACTCATATGGTATTTTTGTTTCTCTTAGTTCACTCAGCATAATGTCCTCAAGGCCCATCAATGTCACAAATAGCAAGATTTTATTCTTTTATGGTCCTGTAGTATTCCATGTGTATGTATACCACATTTTCTTTATCCACTCATTCATTGATGGGTGATGGGTCATTTAGCTTGGTTCCATATCTTGACTATTGCAAATAATGCTGCAGTGGATGTGTATATATATCTTTTTGAATTATGGGTATAGCTTGTTTTATTGAGGTTCACTTTATTGCCCTTTTCATTTATTACATTTTTTACAAGTTGAAAGTTTGTGAACCCTGTGCTGAGAAGTCTATTGGCATTATTTTTTTCAATAGCCTCTTCTCACTTCACATCTCAGTGTCACATTTTAGTAATTTTCACAATATTGCAAACTTTTTCATGATTGTGTTATTTATTATGGTGATTCATGATCAGTGATCCTTGTCCTCTTTTTGTTTTTGGCTGCACCACATGGCTTGTGGGATCTTCGTTCCCTGACCAGGGACTGAACTCAGGCCCTCGGCAGTGAAAAAGCAGAGCCTTAACCGCTGGACCTCCAGGGAATTCCCTATGATCAGTGATCTTTGATATAACTGTTGCAAAACAATTATAACTCCCTGAAGGCTCAGATAATGGTTAGCCTTTTTTTTCCCCAGCAATAGAGCATTTTAAAATTAAAGTATGTACATTTTTTAGGCATACTTCTCTTACACTTTTAATAGACTACAATATAGTAATTTTTATATGCACTGGGAAACAAAAAAAAATGTGTCATTTGTTTTATTGTGATATTTGCTTTATTGTTGTGGTCTGAAACAGAACCCACAATATCTCTGAGGTATGCCAGGGTTGTTTTTGTTTTCTTCAGATGGACACTGAAAAGTGGAATTTCTGAATTATATATAATTATTCCACTTTCATTTTTTTCCATACCCCTTACCATAGTGGCTGCACCCATTTGCATTCCCACCAACAGTGAATGAGGGTGGCTTTTTCTCCATATCCTCACCAACAATTGCTGATTTGTGTTTTTGGTGACAGCCATTCTGACAGGTTGTGAGGCGAAACTTCATTGTGGTTTGGACTTGCATTTCTCTGATGATTAGTGATGTTGAACACTTTTTCTTGCTGGCTGTTTATAATGTTTTCTTTGGATAAAATGTCTACTCAGGCCCTCTGCACATTTTAATTGAATTGATTTTTTTTCATTATTAAGTTGTATAAATTTATATACATATTTTGGATATTAATCCCTTATCAGTTACTATAATTTGCAAATATTTTCTCCTATTCAGTAAGTTGCCTTTTCATTTTGTTGGCAGTTTCTTTTGCTATGCAGATATTTAGTTTGATGTAATCCCACTAGTTTTGCTTTCGTTGTTTTTTCTTCTAGAACTTTGCTTTTGTAAAAGCAGTTAGTGACTGGGAGAACAGCAGCATTTGTGCAAATGACTAAGACAGAAAAGAACGCCAGAAAGAGAAGAGTAATGTCACAGGAGGGAGAGTGGTAAGGGAATTGAGAAGAGATTTTTTGTAATTTCCAGTTCAGTGTACCAGGCATTTCTGGATTAGCGTGTGTGCATGTGCATGTGTGCGCGTGCATGCACACACACACACACACACACACACACACACAAACCTCAACTGCAAATCTGGGCTGTTTTACTTTACATCATATGTTGATTTCATTATAGCTCAACCTCTACTTCTTTCATAAAGCATCCTCACTGATCCTCACTATGGGTCATCCCCAGTAAAATCCCATAGACAGAGAGGTTTGAGGCGCATGGGTAACCATATCCTCACAAGAAGCCTGAGGTATGGTTTTTCAAAGTGTTTTACTTATAGAGATTATAAAACAAACAAACATTTTCTAGCAAACCATAAGAAAGGATAGGAAGTAAATCAGCACTGAACGAGTGCCACCACTTTGTGTACCAGACACTGTATATAGACTGTTTCATGTCCTACTTCAATAACTCGGAAAACAGAGAAGTTCACAAAGCTTAAGAACGTCTTCCTCATTCAGGCTGAAGCTGCAGTATGACTCCATGGAGTAAGATATTTAAGTCCATTGATATTGGTTCATCCAGAGGGTAAGTTACCTCCTCGTAAGCCCCCAGATGTCATAACTGCTGAGCCAGGACATCACTGCCTCCAAAGTATGAATAATCCCCTTTTATATTCACAAAACTTTGTTAAATATTCTGGAAAATATTAAAGACCTTGCATAAAGGAAAATCTTATAAGTGTTATGTTGTTAATAGTTTCCAATATGTTAATTTTTAATTTTGGCATAGATTGTAATTTTTCTAAAAATGAGAATCTTACGCATTGTGCCATTCAAAGCACTTAGCATGAGTAATGAGATTAAGTTGTGAAGTGATTACTGATTATGTTTACAAATCCAAAGTTCTCATTCTTCAAATAACTCCTTATTCCAGATGGTATGTAGAGTGCTGAGCTGCATGGGTTATTCTTTCCTGTGGTGGTGGGCTTGGGGTGGGGAGGAAGGAAGAAGAAGGAGCTGGAACTCAGTAGTGATGGGTCTCTGGGACCACAAAGAAGGGACACAAACCCTCATGGGGCCGGGGGCACCAGCTTCTGCAAGCAGACACATGTCACGGAGACAGGATAGCTTCTCCTGCATAAAGCTGGTCCCCCACCCATTTCCATTGCCTTTTGATGTTCTCTTTATATTTCATTTTCCTGCTAAAATGCAGCTGGAAAGTTGCTGTCTTTGGGACTGTTTGGCTTTACTTGCTCTATTTTTCTTTTTTCATGGCCATGCAGGGTTTAATATTGTTCTTGTGACTATGACTCAACATTGTCAAAAATATTCAGAGGCAGCATAAGTGAGATTGGAATCTCGTTTACTCTGGGCAACATCCGCTCTTCCAGTGAATATTGAACAGCTCATCTACCTAGAGGCAGGGGCAGCCTGTTCTGTTCCTGGATGTCTTTTCTAGCTTCTATGGTACACAGTATTATATATGCTGCTTAATGCTTGGCCACTCTTCATTGATCTGCCTGTCCTCTGTCCCACATCATCTTGGTCTCCATTGCAGACCAGTGTTCCTGATGCCACAGACGGACCCACCTCTACTGCACAGTGCTGGTTTTAGTTTGTCTAGAGTTAGGGTCTAACCTCTTACCCCCATGTTTCTCTGGCTTATACAGAGAACTTGGTTAAGAAATGGAGGCTTTATTAGCCGCATGTGGTGCTTTTTGTTGGGGAGAGACATTTAGGGATGAAGTCACTGGAAACATTATGTTCTAGAAAGATACAACATGCTTTCTCTGATGAAGTTGCTAGGACTTCACCCTTACCTGAAGCTTGCCCTCTGAGTAGATGTGGAGAGGTTATTCTTAGTCTAGGAGAAAAGACTGCCTTCCGTCACAATTGCTGCGGAGACTGAGTGCTTTCTGGGTGAGCTCCATGGATCTGCTATAGTCTTGGTCTCCAGAGCCCCTGCAGACATTTTTATTTGGTGGAGCAAGCTTATGCACTTATGTAGTGGAGGTTACCTCTGAGGATAAGACTTTAAGATGACAAACCTTCCTATGTCATGTTCCGTGCTCACTTCAAAATTATCCCTCAGATGAAATTTGACCTCATTGTTTCCATTTATTTCTAAAAGGGCTCTGTTCTTTCTCCCCAGACACTGAGAGAAAAACCTTGTTCTCCTCTGGCTTGTAAGTTATCCCTGATGTTTTGTTTAATTAGTATCTGAGGGGTTATCTGATAATTGATGTAGTGTGAGAGTTTGGAGTACTTGCAATTAATGGTAAATCCTAGAAGACCAGAAGACCAGAGGAAATGGACCAATAATGAGGAATAAGAATTCTGTATTTTTAACTTTTTTGGGTAGCTCAGGACTGCTTTAAAATCAAAGTGAAAGATTAATCTGTCTAGCACATAATTCAATCTGAAAGTGGACACTGAACAGCCTTCATGATCAGAAACTACAGGAAACCCTCATGTCACCATTCAGTCTGTTACAAGTGCAAAATGAGTTGATTTTTATAAAGCATAAAGCACTCAGAACAGTGACAGGCACAGAGTAATAGCTTTGCATTTTTTTTTTTTTCCAGACTACTACACATGGTTTCAACTGCCTGTTCTATTTGTCACATGGAAAGGATGGATAAAAACATTTTTTGGTAGGCAGCCAGTGTGAAGTGGTACAAGTTTTAATTCATGTAAATAAAAGCTAGTGTGTACCATAAACACCATGGATAGTGACATTGTTGGAGAGTTATTTTTACTCTGTAGGTTTCAATTTAATTATTTTTGCCTATAGTTCTAGATGTCTTGATTTGGCATGATATCAGGTTATGGTAGTGGTTTCTTTTTATCCTCTGGGATTTTAGGAAGCGTTTTGTCTAGGATTAGAATGAGGAGAGAAAGCTTGCCTGCAAAAAAGGTGGTGAATTGTGCCTGGGTGATGGGGTGGGTTTTTGTTGTTCAGTCACTAAGTCATGTTCAACTCTGCGATCTCATGGACTGCAGCATGCCTGGTTCCTCTGATCTCCGCTATCTCCCAGAGTTTGCTCAACTTCCTGTTTTTTGAGTCAGTGATGTCATCCAACCATCTCATCCTCTGTTGCCCTCCTCTCCATTTGACCTCAATCTTTCCCCGCTCCAGGGTCTTTTCCAATGATTCAGCTCTTTCATCCAGTGGTCAAATTATTGGAGCTTCAGCTTCAGCATCAGTCTGCCAATGAATATTCAGACTGGTTTCCCTTAAAATTGACTTGCTGGATCTCCTTGCAATCCAAGGGACTCTCAAGAGTCTTCTCCCACACCACTATTTGAAAGCATCAATTCTTTGGAGCTCAGCCTTTTTTACGGTTGAACTCTCACATCTGTACATGACTACTGGAAAAACTATAACTTTGGCTAAGTGGACCTTTGTCAGCAAAGTGATGTCTCTGCACTTCTAATTCACTGTCTAGGTTTGTCATAGCTTTTCTTCCAAGAAGCAAGCATCTTTTAATTTCATGGCTGTAGTCACTGTCCACAGTGATTTTGGAGTCCAAGAAAAGTAAACCTGTCACTGTTTTTACTTCTTCCCTATCTATTTGCTATGAAGTTATGAGAGTGGATAACATGATCTTAGTTTTTGGAATGTTGAGCTTCAAGCCAGCTTTTTCACTCTCCTCTTTTACTGTCATCAAGAGGCTCTTTAGTTCATCTTCACTTTCTGCCATTAGAGAGATATCATCTGCATATCTGGGGTTGTTGACATTTCCCCCGGCAACGGAAATCATCCCATTTGAACAACAAGACAGTTCCCAAGAATTCCTACATTCCCCCTGCAATCTTGATTCCAATTCGTGATTCTACCCAGCCTGGCATTTCACATGATGTACTCTGCATATAAGTTAAATAAGCAGGGTGGTAATATATAGCCTTGTACTCCTCTCCCAAGTTTGAACCAGTCCATTGTTCCATGCCTATTTCTAACTGTTGCTTCTTGACCTGCACACAGGTTTCTCAGGAGACAAGTAAGGTGGTCTGGTACTCTCATCTCTAACAATTTTCCACAGTTTGCTGTGATTCACACAGTCAAAGGCTTCAGTGAAGTTAATGAAGCCAAAGTAGATATTTTTCTGGAACTTCCTTGCTTTTCTACATGATCCAGTAAATGTTGGCAATATGATCTACCTCTTCAAAACCTAGATTTTACATCTGGAAGCTCTTGGTTCAAGTACTGTGGAAGCCTAGCTTGAGGGATTTTGAGTATAACCTCGATAGCATGTGAAATGAGCATGACTGTATAGTAGATTGAGTGTTCTTTGACATTGATAAGGAGGGACAATTCCCTGATTCCAATTTATTTCACATGTGTTCTCTTTCATGGTGAGCCAGATATGGGATGTAGGAATTCTTGGGAACTGTCTTAATGTTAAGATGGGATGATTTCAAAAGATTTAGAGGCTTAAATATATGTGAAGTTGGAAAAAATAGATGAAATTTAGAGTTTTGTGATAAGAAAATGCTGGTATAAATAGAAACTGTCAAGACTGTGGCAGAGTCTCTTTATACTAATGATCAACTTCCACATTTCAAGTATCTGTTGTACCACTCTTATTTTTGACAGTTCTTTTTACTCCAGACTGTAAGGAACCTTGTGAAGGAGTTATATTTTTCACTTTCTTTGGTAGAAGACAGTAATGAGATGAATGAGATGCTGGGAAATCTCATAGAAATATTTGTCAATCCTCTTTTCTCCATTTTTTTGGTGTCCAGTCTAGACCTGATGGCTGGAACTCTGGCAGCCATATTTCTCCTTGAGGCAAACTTGAAGATGAAAGCTGCACACTATGAATGATAGAGCATTCAGATAAGCCAGGGTCCCTGATGATCATAGAAGTGCCATGAGCTATTAACCTCTAGCATCTGTGATATGAGAGAGAGTTTTCCACCTCGTTTTTAGCGCCAATTTGATATTATGCTTTAGAAAGCTGAAACAAATTATGACAGATATTTCAAGATTTTCTGAAATTTCTTTCTTAAAATTATTATATTATAGGCTATAAAAAAGGTATTGATATCAGTATTTCCAACAATCTCCCAAACTCTGAGAGAATATAACCTGAAGCAGTCTGTCTTGATATGGATTAGATAGATTAATAATTGAATTAACAGTGAACAAATGAATGATCAATTTAATGATCAAATGTGATAAAAATACTTAATGTGGTTATAGTTAGTGGAGAAGAGAGATGTCTCTTCTCCTTGGAATGAACTGGAAGGTTCTCTTGTGGAGGGGGAGTGTATAATACAGAGTGCCTATATTTCTGGAATTTCATGTTATTTCAGGTATGCTTAAAATTAAAGGGGAAAAATATTTGTACCTGATAACCAAAAGAACATCACCAGACCAATATTTATTGAACATGAAATCAGTAAAAATTGGTGGTGAAAAATAGACTTTCATAATCAAATGAACTGAATTCTAACCCTAGCACCCATTTATTCACTATTGGACCTTGAATGAGTTGCAAAAGTTTATTGAGGCCCAGTCTATTTATCTGTAAAATAGAAATAGTAATATCCGAGCCCTTGGTTGTTATGAGAAAAACTGAAATAATACATGCAAATTTCTTAGTATTCATGGTATATAAGTTAATAAATAGCAGTTTACACTTGGGCTTCCCTGGTAGCTAAGCTGGTAAAGAATCCACCTGCCATGCAGGAGACCCTGGCTCAATTCCTGGGTCAGGAAGATCCCCTGGAGAAGGAATAGGCTACCCATTCCAGTATTCTTGGGTTTCCCTGGTGGCTCAGACTGTAAAGAATCTGCCTGCAATGCAGGAGACCTGGGTTTTCGATCTTCAGGGATGTTCATTGGCAAACACTGACTGAGATGACACATAATCACACTTCTGGGTTATATCTGTTTTAAACCATAAAGATGTTGGAATTGACCTGTCTCTGAACAGAACATGCAATCTATGTGATGCAGTCATGGATAATTATTGCACTTCAGTACCTTCGACCTATCCTATTGAACGGCAACGCCCATAGTATCCATGTCAAATGGTTCACTGATTGATATAATAAGACTTTTACTAGTTATATGGAACAAGACCTATGCTCAGAAATAAATAGAAGATGATAAGATCATTATTTATTAACATTCATGATTTGGTCTCTTTGGCATCTATTCCAACCAATTAAAATGAAAAAAAAAAGAAAATCAAGGTTTCCTTTCAGATCATCAAATTTTATTTGCATCACAATAAAAACTATGTTAAGTATACTAAAGTCATCATATGTTGTACATAAATTAATAACCAATTTCAGACAACTTTATTTCAGTCATGTGGGTATGAATCACGGCTCAGCTGGTCAAGAATCTGCCTGCAATGCAGGACACCCTGGTTTGACCATTGGGTTGGGAAGATCCACTGGAGAAGGAAATGGCAACCCGTTAAAGTATTCTTGCCTAGAGAATCCCATGGACAGAGGAGCCTGGCAGGCTACAGTCCATGGGGTCACAAGAGTCATACAGGACTTAGCGAATAAACCACTGCTACCACCATTAATGAAAGAAAAATGAAGGACTGTTTCTGTGGGAAAAATGTTTCAAAAATTAAATTTGGTTTATAAGGACTGTATTTTCAGATTAACCAAATAGGAAAAGCCAAATGGGAAAAAATAAAGGCATAATATTTGGGAAAAATAAACAAATAAAATTAAGAAAATTAAAAAGACCCAAGACTTTTTTTTAAGGGAAAAAAGAGAATAGAAAGACTGATAAAGAAGGAACAACAATGATTAAATAGCACCCTTTATGAGAAACAGTGTTACAGACAACATGACAGGTTTTAATTTGTATTTGTGAAACACTATACTATTAATATCATTTCCAGGTCATTTGAGAGTATGACCCTGAATTAAAACTTTATGTTTACTAATGCCTTATGACTACAAGAGGTTTTTCTGGAATAATTAATTTATAATTGCTTCCAGATAGTTGCTGTAATTATTCAACTGATATGGCAGAGTCCAGAGCTAACAGGCTCTGCAGAGATAGTTACATGCTTTATGTGAGACCAGGAGACGAAAAATACAGGTAATTATTTTCTGACCAGCTTTAGGATGCATTAACACTGGACCATATCATCTGCCATGTTTCTTGCTTAGACTCAAATTAAATAGGATAATTATAAGAAAAATTGTCCAGATGGGTGAGAAAAATAAGAAACATTATTTTTATGATGTGTTTGCTCTGGCTATGACAAGCTATGAGAGGCAGGAAATGAATGAGAAATGCTGTCAGGGGCAAAAGTAGGGGCAGGAAGAACTCTGAGCAAAATCAGGGTCTATCCAGATTTCCAGACTTATCTTCCACTCTCCCTGCTCACTCTTTTTATTTCTAGAACATTTTGTCTTTCATCACCCTGACAACCTGAATGTGTTGATGTGTTCTTCAATATAGGTCTCCACATCCACGGAATTCTCAGCATATACATATATAAAATACATGCTAATTTATATTATATTTCTATTGATACTATATAATATAAATTACATAATTATGTACATTGTATAAAACATACCTATATAATTGTCTACCTTTCTATTTTTTAACTTTCTATTTTATATTGGAGTATAGTTGATTAACAATGTTGTGTTGGTTTCAGGTGTACGACAAAGTATACACACTTCTATATTTAAAATAGATACCCAACAAGGACCTGTTGTATAGCACAGAAATGAGCTACCAGCAAATCTTTATGAAGTTACTTCTTGTAATCTGGTTTCAGTTAAGGCTCTGTTTAGACTACCATTCCAGTTCTGAGTCTGAGTGTCGAGGTCCCCTGTATGATGCCACCTCTGTAGCTTCTTGTTCTTCCTTATTCTGCTTTGGGGAATATTTCAGATATTGAGGACACAGCAGCAGGAAGATTTTCTCACTGAGTACAGATTCATTTCCCAGATAACATTGTTTTCACAATTTCTAGGATCAGGAGCCAAATAGCTTCTGACCTGTACAATCTTTCATTATAAAATTAAATAATTTCTGAAATTCACAAAGGCTTCATGAGAGGTATTACAAAGAAACTGCAAGACGATGTTTGATAGATACTATGTGAGGTATGCTTCAACTTTCACATGTTCTTTCCCCCAAAATGCTTCTCTGAGAATTCAGAAGCTGACTGCTAGTTTTTCTTCCCCATCTTCCTTTACACAGTTAATCTCCTCCCACATATAACCCAGGTGGCGCTAGTGATAAAGAGCCTGCCTGCCAATACAGGAGATGGAAAGAGATGTAGGTTCGATCCCCGAGTCAGGAAGATCGCCTGGAGGAGAGTTTGATCACCCACTGCAGTATTCTTGCCTAGAGAATCCCTTGGACAGAGGGACCTGGTGGGCTACAGTCCATAGGGTTGCAAAGAGTCAGACACTTTGTGACTGAAGTGACTTAGCACGCATGCATACACACATATAGCAGAACAGGTATTTCTTTCACCCATCCTGAATATTTCTGAGTATATGACTCTATATTGCAAACAAGGGGCTAATTAAACAAAGGGATGATTTTTTTTTAAAGTATCGCTTTTAAAAGAGTATCACTTATAGCAGAGAGCCCAAGAGAGCTTAGGTAGGAAATGTTGAAGGCAGAATTGCCTTATTTTCCCACAATGATGAATATGATGAGTCCCATGCCTTCTTCCTCTCATCTAACCAAACCTATCTATCTCTGCCAATTTACTTTTTCCCTGTTTCTCATCTCTCTGTTAATGTCTATTTCTAGGTTAAAATGCAGACTTGACAACAATGTCACAGGGATGTATTTTTAAAGACACATTCAATAAAAATAGTTTTATTATTTTCAGATTTTTCAGATGAAAAATAAATCTAATAGACTGGTTCATTTGAAATTGAGAACTGAATCATGAAGTTAGATGGGAGACGTTTTCAAAGAAGTGAATAAACTAAACCTACAAATTCAAAGTGTGATTAACATTTTTAAGTCAAATAAGTGGTAAATAATGCACCATAGCATACTCCCTTGCAATTGTTTAATGAAAAATAGTTGGCTGAAGGCAACTTAAAAACACGTGGACAAGGGCTTGCTTTCCCCAATGTTTAAGCAAAAGTATTTCATAGACTATTGTCCTACTGTAAATACTGCTGAAATGAACACTGGGGTACATGTGTCTTTTTAAAATATAGTTTTCTCAGGTTATATGCTCAGAAGTGGTAATGCTGAGTCATACGGTAGTTTTATTTTTAGTTTTTAAGGAACCTCCATGCTGTTCTCTACAGTGGCAGTATCAATTTACATTTCCACCAACAGTGCAAAAGGGTTCCCTTTCCTCCACATCCTCTCCAGCATTTATTGCTTATAATTAAAAAAAAAAATTTCACTTTTTGTGAATTAATTTAGGATAATTGCTTTACATAATTTTGCTGTTTTTTGTCAAACTTCAACATGAATCAGCCATAGGTATACACATATCCCCTCCCATATTCTGCCCATATTTTGGAAATTAATTCTTCATCAGTTGCTTCATTGGCAAATATTTTTTCCCTTTCTGAGGATTGTCTTTTCATCATGTTTATAGTTTCCTTTGCTGAGCAAAAGCTTTTAAGTTTAATTAGGTCACATTTGTTTATTTTTGTTTTTATTTCCGTTACTCTAGGATTTGCGCGTCAAAGAGAATCTTGCTGCAGTTTAGGTCAAAGTGTGTTCTGTCTATGTTTTCCCCTTAGCGTTTTCTAGCCTTATATTTAGGTCTTTAATCCATTTTAAATTAATTTTTGTGTATGGCATTAATAAGGGTTCTAATTTCATTCTTTTTTTTAAAATAAATGATCTTTATTTATATGTCCTTTCAATTTTTTCAAACACAAAATTATGATGACTACTTTTCTCTTTTCTCCTGAATGAAGAAAAGAGTCCTGTATGACTTTTTAAAAGAAGTCATAAATGTGTCTTTACTTAAAGCTGAATAGAGAAGCTAGATTCCTTCTTGGTTACTTCCTTTAATGCTCTTGGTTTTGTTCTTGAAGGTCAATAGCTTTACAGAATTTTGTTTTCTGCCAAACCTCAACATGAATCAGCCATAGGTATACATGTGTGCCCTCCCTCTTGAACTTCCCTCCCACGTCCCTCCCTATCCCACCTGTCTAGATTGTTACAGAGCCCCTGTTTGAGTTTCCTGAGACATACAGCAAATTCCCGTTGGTTATTTATTCTATATATGGTAATGTAAGGTCCCTGTTTCTCTCTCCATCCATCTCATCCTCTCCTCCTTTCTCCCTGTGTTCATAAATCTGTTCTCTATGTCTCCATACTTCTCCATTGCTGCCCTGCAAGTAAATTCTTCAATGCCATCCTTCTACATTCCATATATATATGTGTCAGTATATGATATTTATCTTTCTCTTTCTGACTCACTTCATTCTGTATAGGTTCTAGGTTCATCCACCTCATCAGAACTGATTCAAATGTGTTCCTTTTTATGGCTGAGTAATATTCCACTGTGCATATGGACCACAACTTCTTTATCCATGCATTTGTTGATGGACATCTAAGTTGCTTCCATGTTCTAGCTATAGTAAATAGTGCTGCAATGAACATTGGGGTACATGTGTCTTTTTCAATTTTGGTTTCCTCAGTGTATATGCCTAGGAGTATGATTGCTAGGTCATATGGTGATTTTATTTCTACATCTTTTAAGGAATCTCCATACTTCTTAGTGGCTGTACCAATTTGCATTCCCACCAACAGTGCAAGAGGGTTCCCTTTGCTCCACACCCTCTCCAGCATTTATTGTTTTAGACTTTTTGATGATGGCCATTCTGACTGGTGTGAGTTGATATCTCATTGTAGTTTTGATTTGCATTTCTCTAATAATGAGTGATGTTGAGCATCATTTCATGTGTTTGGTAGCCATAAGTATGTCTTCTTTGGAAAAATGTCTGTTTAGGTCTTTTTTTCACTTTTTGATTGGGTTGTTTGTTTTTTTGGTATTGAGTTGTATGAGCTATTTGTATATTTTGGGACTTAACCCCTTGTCAGTTGTTTCATTTGCTATTATTTTTCTCCAATTCTGAGGGTTGTCTTTTCACCTTGTTTATAGTTTTCTTTGCTGTGCGAAAGCTTTCAAGTTTGATTAGGTCCCACTTGTTTACTTTCGCTTTTATTTCTGTTACCCTAGGAGGTGGATCATAGAAGACCTTGCTCTGATTTATGCCATTGAGTGTTCTGCCTATGTTTTCCTCTAAGAGTGTTATAGTTTCTGGTCTTACATTTAGGTCTTTAGTCCATTTTGAGTTTATCTTTGTGTATGGTGTTAAGGAGTGTTCTAATTTCATTCTTTTACACATAGTTGTCCAGTTTTCTCAGCACCACTTGTTGAAGAGGCTGTCTCATCTCCATCATATATTCTTGCCTCTTTTGTGAAAGATAAAGTGCTCATAGGTGCATAGATTCATTTTTGGGCTTCCTATCTTGTTTCATTGGTCTATATTTCTGTTTTTGTGCCAGAACCATACTGCCTTGTTGACTGTAGCTTTGCAGTATAGTCTGAAGTCAGGCAGGTTGATTCCTCCAGTTCAGTTTTTCTTTGTCAAGTTTGTTTAGCTATTTGAGCTCTTTTATGTTTCTGTACAAAATGTGAAATCTTTTGTTCTAGTTCTGTGAAAAATTCCATTGGTAATTTGATAGGGATTGCATTGAATCTGTAGATTACTTTGGGTAGTATACTAGTTTTCACACTATTGATTCTTCCAATCTAAGAACATGATATATCTCTCCATCTGTTTGTATTGTCTTTGAGTTCTTTTATCAGTATCTTATAGTTTTGTACATACAGATCTTTTGTCTCTATAGGTGAGTTTATTCCTAGATATTTTATTTTATTTTTTTGCAATGGTGGAACCTTAATTCTATTAGAATTATAGAAACCTTAATTTCTATTTCTGATTTTTCCTTGTTAGTGTATAGGAATGGAAGGGATTTCTGTGTATTAATTTCATATCCTGTGACTTTACTAAATGCATAGTAAACTAGAGCTAGTAAAGCTCTAGTAATTTTCTAGTGGCATCTTTAGGGTTTTCAGTGTATAGCATCATGCCTTCTGCAAACAGGGAATGTTTTACTTCTTTTTCAGTCTAGACTCCTTTCATTTCTCTATGTTCTCTGACTGCTGTGACTAGGACTTCCAAATCTATATTGAATAATAATGATGAGAGTGGACACCTTTGTCTTGAAGTACTTCTTTCCCAATTTTAAATTGGTTTTTTGTTCCATGTCTGGTCCTAACTGTTGCTTCTTGACCTGCATACAGGTTTCTCAGGAGACAGGTAAGGTGGTCTGGTATTCCCATCTCTTGAAGAATTTTCCAGTTTGTTGTGATCCACATAGTCAAAGGCTTTGGCATAGTCAATGAAGCAGAAGTAGATGTTTTTCTGGAATTCTCTTGCTTTTTCTATGATCCAATGAATGTTGGCAATTTCATCTCTGGTTCTTCTGCCTTTTCTAAGTCCAGAAAAATGCAATATAACAAAAAAGTACAGTAGAAATAAGAAATAAAATAAAATAAAATAAATGTGTTGAAAAATGAAAGCATAAAAAGAAAAAGTAAGTAAAAAATAAAAATTTAAAGAACAATAGAAATAACAACAATAGAACAAAGCAAAAAAGAACAGAAGAAAATTAAATATAGAGAGAGTAGTAGTAAGAAGACTATTTTCCTGTGGCCTCAGCTGTCAGTGTTCTTGCCCCACAGTGAGCTCGAGCCAATCTGCCTATTCAGGAAGTCATTCAGTATTTCTAGGAAGGTGTTTGGACTTGCTATGAGCACTGTGGGGCCAGTTCAGATTCTAATCTGGCTTTATACCAGCTTGTACTTGCTTCCAGTGTCCGCAGTCATCCCCTTCTTTAGTCACACAGCCCCTGCACTTAGCTTTATCTCTGGTCCCACCTCTGCTTATATGCTGCTCTCTAGTTCCCTGCCCAGACAGAAGGAGGGCAAAAGAAGTGGCTAATTAGGGCTCACTTGCTCAGTCTGGCCAGCGTGAGGAATCCAGCAGTCACAGTTGGAATGTGCCTGTGGTGGTAGAGACCTTCAGGATGTTGCTGCAGCCTGAGGGGGGCCATGCATTCTCCCTGGGGAGCTGGCCCTGGGTCCCTTGGCATTGCCAGGCTGCACAATCTTCTGGGATGGTGTGGGCAGTGACCTGTACTCGCCCACAGCTTAGTGGCTTCAGTGGTGGCTGTTGTGGCCACATCTGGGGTCAGAGATAGCAGCCACAGCTTGCACTGCCTCTGGAGCTCATGAAGTTGGTGCTATGCCATCTGTGATTTACAGAGTTAGAGGGTTTTTGGCAGGCCTGCCCTTCTCCTTGTATACCTTATGACAGGGATCTCTTGCCTCTCTGGCAAGCAGAGGCGTTTCCCTGGATTCCCTCGGCTATGTCAGTTTAGCCCCCACAGGACTGTCTTCACGGCAGTCAACCCCAGTCCTCTCCCTGGGGTCAGACCTCCAAAGTCTTAGCCTCAGCACCCAGTCTCCAGCTGCCTCAGCAGGCGTGTAGGCAAACATCTCAGGTTGCGGGGTGCTGGTTGGCACCAATCTCTGTGTGGAATTCTCTACACGTTTCCCTCTGTACACCTGCTGCTGCAGTCTTCTCTGAGGCTCCGAAGCTCCCTACTGTCTCCACCAGGGAGGGGATGTCTGAATGTGTGGAAAACTTTCCTTCTTCACAGCTTCTTCCCAGAAGCACAGGTCCCATCGTGATTCCTTTCTCTCTCTGTCTCTCTCTTTTTCCTTATTTCTTTTGCCCTACTCCATTATGGGGTGATTAACTGGCCTTTTTGGAAGTCTGTGGTCTTCTGTCAGTTTTCAGTTGATGTTCTGTAGTTGTTTCAAATGCAGATGTATTTTTGATGTATTTGTGGGGGTGGAAGGTAATTGCCATGTCTGTTATCTTCGAGGTTCCCCCCCCCCACCATAACACATATTTTCTTCTTTATCCATTTATCTGTTGGTGGACACTTAGGTGGCTTTCATATCTTGTCAATTGTAAATAATGTTTCTATGAACATAGCATTGGGGTGCATTGTATCTTTTTGAATTAGTGTTTTGATATTTTTTGGATAAATATCCAGGAGTGGAATTAAAAAAGAATAATTAATTTATTTTAATTGGAGGATGATTACTTTACAATTTTGTGATGGTTTTTGCCATATATCAACATGAATTTGCCACATGTATACACGTGTCCCCCACCCTGAGCCCCCTCCCACCTCCTTCTCCACCCCATCCCTCTGGGTTGTTCCGGAACATCAGCTTTAGGTGCCCTGCTTCATGCATTGAACTTGCACTGGTCATCTATTTTACATATGGTAATGTACATGTTTCAATGTTTTTCTCTCAAATCATTCCATCCTTGCCTTCTCCCACTGAGCTCAAAAGTCTGTTCTTTACATTTGTGTCTCCTTTGCTGCCGTGCATATAAGATTGTTGGTACCGTCTTTCTAAATTCCTTATATATGTGTTAATATACAGTATTTGTGTTTCTTTTTCTGACTTACTTCACTCTGTAATAGGTTTCAGGTTCATCCCTCTCATTAGAACTGACTCAAATGCATTACTTTTTATAACTGAGGAATATTTCATTGTATATATGTACCACAACTTTCTTATCCATTTATCTGCCAGTGGACATCTAGGTGGCTTCCATGTCCTAGCTATTGTAAATAGTACTGCAATGAACATTGGAGTACATGTGTCTCTTTTAATTCTGGTTTCCTGGGGGTATATGCCCAGCAGTGGGACTGTTGGGTCATATGGCATTCTAGTCCCAGTTTTTTAAGGAATCCTAGGAATTGTTGGGTCATATGGCAGTACCAGTTTTAGTTTTTTGAAAAACCTCCACACTGTTTTCCACAGTGACTGGGCAAATTTACATTTCCACCAATGGTGTACAAGGGGTTACTTTTCTCCACATTCTCACAGACATTTATCATTTGTGGTCTTTTTTTTCCCCAAGGCATTCTTTTTAAAGAATTATTTATTTATTTCTTTGACTGAGTTGGGTCTCCATTGCGCCATGCAGGCTCTTTCACTGTGGAATACCAACTATTTAGTTGTGGCATGCAGGCTCTCTAGTTGCAGCACAGACTCTGGAGCATGAGAGCTGGGTTGTGGTGGTGCATGGGCTTAGCTGCTCCATGGCATGTGGGACCTGAGTTCCCCAACTTAGGAATCAAGCGTGTGTCCCCTACATTTCAAGGAGGATTCTTAACTGCCATATGACCAGAGAAGTCCTTATTTGTGGTCTTTTTGACGAAGCTATTCTGACAGGTGTTAGGTGATAAGTGATCCTCAATGTCTTGCTGCCATATTATAGAAGAGAAAAGGTGTTATATTTAGGCCCAAATATAAAAATTCTCTCCAGTTTCCCATAAGCTTTCCTATTTTCAAAGTCCAAGAAAAGACAGAATCCTATGCAGTGAGCACATAATTTTATTCTATAAAAACAAGAGCTTCAACTTGTAACTTGTAGACTTAACAGCATAGTTTGAATCTGATTATTAATTATCTCTTACTTCAATGAGTTGCTTGCATTTTATCTAATTTCATGGAAAGATTGTGTTAAGAAGTTCTGAAAGCTTGTCCTATTTGGCAGCCACTGGCCATTAGCAATCTGACTTTGAGTTCACAATGTGTCTGGAAATTAATTTCTTTATATATAAAGTTAGAATACTTTCAAACTGTATGTAGTATTGTATTCTTTAAATTAATGAAGTGTGACCAGCTGTGCTCCAAGAAAATCAGATGTATTCTGTTTTCTACAACTTCTCAAAGAAATTCTTATTTTACTGCAAGAGGTAGTGCCAACACCAATTTAAAGAGCTAAATAAAACATTGTTTTGTTGTTGCTGTTGTTCAGTCACCGAGTCATGTTCTACTCTTTGCAACCCCATGGACTGCAGCACACCAGGCTTTCCTGTCCTTGACCATCTCCTGGAGCTTGCTGAAACTCATGTCCATTGAGTCGGTATTGCCATCCATCATCTTGTCCTCTATCGTCCCCTTTTCCTCCTGCCTTCAATCTTTCCCAGAACCAGGGTCTTTTATAGTTGGTCGGCTCTTCACAACAGGTGGCCAAAGTATTGGAGCTTCAGCTTCAGCATCAGTCCTTCCAATGAATATTCGGGACTGATTTCCTTTAGGATGAACTGGATGGATCTCCTTGCAGTCCAAGGGACCCTCAAGAGTCTTCTCCAACACCACAGTTCAAAAACATCAATTTTTTAGTGCTCAGCCTTCTTTATGGTCCAGCTCTCACATCCATACATGAATAATGGAAAGCCATAGCTTTGACTATATAGACCTTTGTTGGCAAAGTAATGTCTCTGTTTTTAATATGCTGTCTAGGTTTGTCATAGCTTTACTTCCAAGGATCAAGTGTCTTTTAATTTCACAGCTTCAGTCCATCTGCAAGGATTCTGAAGCCTAAGAAAAAATAAAAAAGCATTGCAATCAAATTATTTTTACTAGTTATGTGTAATATTGATATTCCCATCCCATGTTTGTGTTTGGTGGGTCTGCAAGAGGCAAGACAGGGCGATCTTGGCCCCTGGAAAGTCATATGAACAGTAAATGTGTAAAGCAGATGGGCAGAGACACTATCTAGTCACTTGAATTAGATTAGACTGGCTGAACACCAGCCTCAAATTCTGGCACTATCCATATAAGGTGAAGACACATTGGGTGGAGAAGTGACACATTGGGTGGAAGAAATGACTTTTCTCTTGACTTCTCAATATGTCAGGAGACCAAAGCACTCTATATTATCTGGTCTCCCTTACCCCATTTTCCCCCATGTTAGAAGATGTGGATTCAGCTCTTTGGCATTGCTTGGCTCCTCACAATTACATGGTTTTAATTTTGTGAGTCCAGGATCAAAATAAATTGATCTGACTTAATTTTTATGTAAAAGTCAGTAATCATTCTCTCTTCAAGAAAATCTGACTTCCATACTTGGGAATTGCCCTTGATACCTCCCTTGTGAGTTCTGCCTTCACATGTGGGGACCTGAGCTGATCTCTAGATGAGAGCATCAGTCCCTAAGGTCTTAACTCTATAAACAAACTGATATCTATCTTCAGGATCCCAGGTTATTTCAAATTCCCAAGGTGACATGATATTGAAGTTGTCCTCCCATCCCCTTATTATGCACAAATGAAATAACATCGTATGTATTAAAGCTCTTAGTGATGTGTGCTTCCCTTTATCCCTGGGTAACATCTGCCATCTCCTTAATCCTAGGGTGCCTGTTTATATAGGAGTAAGATAAAACATATAGATTTGAAATGTGGCACTATGCCACCTCATCCATTTAGCTAAGAAGAGATGCCATCTGTGGCCAGTTCTGATAACTTTTGCCCACAGTTAACTTTTTTTTTCAAGCTGCGATACTTCATTTTAAGGCATTAATGGTGCATAAATTATTTTTGTGCTCAATCCCCCATCAGGTTTTGTTGGAGTTTCCTTCCTTCAGAAGATCCAGAAACTAAAAGGGACCAGAATTAGCTGCCTTATCCCTGAGAAAACTCTCTGGAATCAAAGTAAGGAGGGCTGATAGACTATTAGTTCTTCTACTTTCTGGGAAGAACAACAGTGAAGATTTTGATATGTGCTTTGCTGTAGCAGTGAATCTTATTTCTGTACCTTTGATCATTTGAGAGATTTACGATTATCTTTGTGATGGTTCTAGTAGGGTTTTTATCTGTTAGGGTGACAGAGTAAGAAAGTTCTCAAAGCCAACTCACACTTTAATTTCATCTTGGAACACAGCAACTGCATCCAATTAAAAAACAACAGAATGCATCACATTTTAACAAAGTAGATCTAAGACAGGTAGATTAGGATAAATTACATTCTACTTGCTTTCTTATTCATCGCTGGGCCAATCCAAGGGCATCCTGTCACCTTAGATTTACACATATCAAATTATCCTTTTTAATCTCCTCTTGAAATAATAGCCAGTTTGGGCAGAAAACCTCTGCTGCTGTTCTGTTTTGTCACAGTGGCAAATCAAGCATTGCAAACCTTCTCTGGTAATGTTGAGAATGATCACAAATTTCACCCCAGCAAGTATTCAGAATGTCATAGTTAGGTCTGTATGTGCGGATTCATGGGGGAGTAGTAATAAAAGATCATCTTTAAACAAGTTTAACTAGATAGGAATAGGGGAGGAAGAAGAGCAAATGAAACTTTGTGCTAATAAGTAGGATTATGGACTTACCAGGTGGAGCTAATGGTAAAGAATGGACTTGCCAAGGCAGGAAACATAAGAGATGGGTTTGATCCCTGGGTCAGGAAGATCCTGGAGGAAGGCATGGCAACCCACTCCAGTATTCTTGCCTGAAGAATCCCATGGACAGAGGAGCCTGGTGGGCTTCAATCCATAGGACTGCAAAGAGTCAGCACTACTGAAGCAACTTCACACACATGCGGCTTTATGGTTCCTGCTATGATACGAAATTGCAAGTGTTGGCTATTGACCCTTCTGTCATGGAGATTGTTCATCTCTGAAATGGAGATCCTAACGCTTGGCCTTTCCACATTACAGGGCTGTTGTGAGGATGGTGTGCAAGTGTAGGTATAAAAGCTCTTCAAAACATGTAATGTATTGTAGTTGTGAAAAGAGTTATGATTGTTTAGGATATGTTTACACCTGAAGCAGACAAAAATAGCTTCACTACTTGGTATTGTTAAATCCCATTCAGGTAGTCTTCCTTTGTGAGTTGGTGGTACAGGTTTGGGTATTCTCTTAGTCAGAGAATCAAGTCCAGTGCATCTGTCCAGATTTTTAGGCCAAAGTTTTCAAAATTAGAACAAGTTTATAGTTTTAAGACCCTGATGCTAGGAAAGATTGAGGGAAGGAGGAGAAGAGGGCAACAGAAGATGAGATGGTTGGTTGGCATCATCAATTCAATGGACATGAGTTTGAGCAAACTCTGGGAGATAGTGAGGGACAGTGGAGCCTGGCATGCTGCAGTCCATGGTATTGCAAAGAGTGGGACAAAAGTGATCTACTAAACAACAATACTAGTTAAACTATTATTGGTGTGTGAACAGCTTAATTCTTTTCAATTTCCACTTGCAACAGCTTTATTCCTTGCAATTTCATGATTCTGAACTAAAGATGAGTTTAAAAAAAAGCATGAAAAATCAAGTACATTATACTTGAAATGCTTGTTAGGTGAAACAGGGTGAGTCTCTGGGTACTGGACAGAGGCCTGAGCATTAAGTCATCTTGGAATGAAAGAAAAACACATTATACTGTCCTTTAGAATAGGTAAATTATAAATAAATTTGATGTTTGCAATTTGGCTGAGGAGTCATGTCCTAAATGATGTATATAGCTAAGCAATTTGTGTACATTGTGATTGCCACTCACAGGATCTATTTATTGACTCTCTTAAACTTGAGTGAGAGCTGTGACAGGCCTGTGGGAAAAACAGTGCAAGTTGTTATTCACAACCAATACCAGCAGAGTGTGTGAAGGAAAGTCTCCTTTTCGAATACTCAGTTGACTTAGTAAAGTCTTTGGTACTTGGCTGGTTATTTCTGATCATTCCCTGCACCTTTTAATCTCTTCATGGGGTTTTGCTGAGGTTCTTGTGCCTTTATGGGAATGGGAACTTACATTCAGTCCTATTCCTGTACTCAATGAGAACTTACAGAATTTCCACCTGCAGCTTCAACTGGAAAGAGTTCATAACTTTTTCACTATCAGGCTCGACAGTGATGACAGCGACCTCATGGAGCCACTCACCTTTCAAAAAGGTTTTGTATTCTAGTTCTTACTGCTTCCTTCTTGTGTGTTGCAATGATGCCATTTTCTATTACCACAGTTGATACAAGCTTGGGTGAACACTGATGCTCTCCTATAAGGCAGAGCCCCAACAAATCCCTTGGTATTGACTGTAGAAACCATGAGAAGTTAAAAATGTTTATGGCATATACCCGATGTCATGAATTATGAACACATGTGAGGTCTGGAGGGATGTGTAGAAAGGATCTAGCCTCCCTCTTGCACAAAGAAAAGCCAAGATGCAGAGAAAGAAACCAGATATTAGGCCACACATTTGCAGACTTGCCTTATATAGAGGCAGAATCCAGTCTATCTCAAATCCTCCTTTTAGAGTCAAAGGTATTGTGTTTAATCTCAATAAAATTCCATATCATTAAGAAGTTACCTGACATGTACATTCATGGATGTCCTGAACATCATCCATGACTTTAGCCCTTTGGGCCTTTCTATATGCTACTTTCTCTCATTGAACCATATTGCTTAATCTGCCACATGTAAAATTTTTACTTGTTATTTGAAAAACAGCCAAAAGTAAGGACCTCTCAGGTATAACAGTTTCTTGCAATGTGTATGTGTGCTCAGTCTTGCTTGACTCTTTGTGACTCTATGGACAGCAGCCTGCCAGGTTCCTCTGTACATGGAATTTTCCAGGTAAGAATACTGGAGTGGTTTTCACTTCCTATTCCAAGGGTTGTTCCTGACCCAGGGATCAACCCTGTGTCTCTTGCATCTCCTGCATTGGCAGGCCAATTCTTTACCATTGCGCCACCTGGGAAGCCCTTCTTGTAATATACACGCTTCTATAAGTTCTTTCCTGATCAATTGGAAATAACTTGCAAAACACTCAGCTTTTAAACAAGTTTTCTTTTAGAGAACTTCCACTTTTCTCCTTTCTTTGTCATTGTTTGCATATATTATTCACCAGGGAGAACAACTCCCCAGTCAATTCACCCTTTAATCTTCAGCAGTATTAGGCACACTGCCTTGCATAAGAAAGATATCCATAAATGTATGCTAAAAACGTAATGGAAGGGCAAATGACCTTCCAAAATTCACAGACCCGTAAGTGGAAATTGGAGAGTGTTGGGTAGTCTTCACCTGTTATCTTATCTAATTCTTTTCTCTGTGTCTCCATAACAACTGGTGAAGATTATGGAAAGGGACAATGACAGCTACCATCAGGCATTCATCTTGGTGGGCTTTTCTGACCGACCTCAACTGGAAATAATTCTCTTTGCTTTTATCTTGATCTTCTACATCCTGACACTAGTGGGCAACACAGCCATCATTCTCTTGTCTATCGTGGACTCCAGGCTCCACACACCCATGTACTTCTTTCTTGGGAACCTATCTTTCTTGGATCTCTGCTTTACAACGAGTATTGTTCCCCAGTTGCTGTGGAACCTTTGGGGTCCAGAGAAGACCATCACCTACCATGGCTGTGTGGCCCAACTCTATATCTATATGGTGCTGGGCTCAACTGAGTGTGTTCTCCTAGCTGTCATGTCCTATGACCGCTACGTGGCTGTCTGCCGGCCACTGCACTATACTGTGGTCATGCACCCACATCTCTGCCTGCAACTGGTGACTGTGGCCTGGTGCTGTGGCTTTCTAAACTCCTTTGTTATGTGTCCCCAGACGATGCACCTGTCCCGATGTGGGCGTCACAAGGTGGACCACTTTCTGTGTGAGATGCCTGCTCTTATTGCCATGTCCTGTGAAGACACAATGCTGGTGGAAGCATTTGCCTTTGTCCTGGGGGTTGCTCTTCTCCTGGTGCCCCTTTCTCTGATCCTCATCTCCTATGGCATGATCACTGTTGCTGTGCTGAGGACCAAGTCAGCAGCAGGGCGCAAGAAGGCTTTCAACACCTGCTCATCTCACCTAACAGTGGTCATTCTCTTCTATGGAACCATCATTTACATGTACCTGCAGCCAGCCAACAGCTACTCCCAAGATCAGGGCAAGTTCCTCACTCTCTTCTATACCATTGTCACTCCCAGTGTCAACCCCCTCATCTATACTTTAAGGAACAAAGATGTGAAAGGGGCAATGAGGAAACTCTTGGGGTGGGAGAAAGAGAATAAGGAAACCTAAGAGAAATGTTGGAATAATACAGTTGGTGTTCTGCTGCTTACATATATCTTAACTGTGTGGAAAACTATTTAAAGAGTGAAGGGAACATGGATAGGCACAATGGGCTTTTGAGTTTGACCCCATGCCCTACTCTCTGGATGTGAAGTGCCTTTGTTCTGTTTAAAGGTGTCTACTTTAGAAGATCTTTAGTGCATTTGCATTTTATCCATTTTTATTTATAACTGCAGGGGATATGTAGAATGAATTCAGATAACACAGTCTGCAGACGACATCATGAGATGCCAAATAAAAATGAGACAACATGAATGGCTTTCTTTTGAAGCTCCTTTATTTATGACGACAGTGTTTTTTCAGAGAGGGTTGAGTCAGCATCAGTAAAATCATAGTATGCTGTCCTAGATATATGTTAGTTCTCTATGACTAAGGAGTGTTTTTTGATTTGCTTTTTGAAAAGGAAGGAAGAGTTTTTTTGTCATTTGTACCTTTTCCTTGACCTTATCTCATGGTCAAAGCATTTACAAGATAGTTGAGTAGATTTAGGCATTCAAGACTTTGTAGAGAATAGAGCAAGTGGAAAACATGAGAATGAAACACTTTGGTATCTTTAGCAGGCTACTTTAAACAGTTGTAAATATTTCTCTTTTGTATGGCAAAACCCACTACAATATTGTAAAGTAATTAGCCTCCAATTAAAATAAATAAATTTTTAAAAAGCTGTTTTATATTCAGATTATTACCACCTTAAAAAATTGTTTTGGCGGCCAAAGTTATTGGGGCTGGAAGTTACTAAGAGCAGTATTACAACAACTTGGTTTTGTATCAGAATTCTAAGATACAGATTTCCAAGAACTCATTAGATATTTTGTGTTGAAACTCCAAGTACAGGGTCTAGGCATTTCTGTTATTAAAAAGTTCTCTAAATGTTACTGATGACAGCTAAATTTGGAAATCATTGTTATTTAGAAATGCTGTAAATCCAACTTCTTACATCAACCAGAACTCCTCCTAGAGCATTTCAAATGTTTGGCCACCTTCACTGAGTATGAATGATGCTACAAAGCAGATATAGGAGATGATATCACCCATATCTGTGCTTGGAACCAGTTTATCCTCTTACCAGTTATATCTTGGAATCTAGGGTTTTTCATCTGTATCATATAAGTATAAACAATCCTAATTTTACAAGGTTGTAGCAGAGGTTAATGCAGAGGAAAATGTCAACTCACTACAGTATTCCTGCCTGAAAAATTCTATGGACAGAGGAGCAGGAGACTGGTGGGCTACTGTCCATGGGGCCACAAAGAGTTGGACAAGACTGAATGACTAAGAACAATAGAGATTAATTAAGGTTAGAGGTGACAAATGTGAGGTAAATTGCCTCTCAACAATATTTACAGTCATTGGTAATCTATTCCTCTTGGAATAGATTCAATTTTGTTATTTAGAATTTTTTTTCTTTTTTAGTAAAAATTGACTTTAGTATTTTCCCAGTGAATATCTGCAAGGTAAAAAATGCTTTCTCTTAATTATAGGAAACACCCTTTGCTCTCTTTTATGTTAGGTAAATAGGGTCCTTTATAAACTCTCAGAGAACTTTGTTGTATAAGTTAGCACCCTAGTATAAATGTGAGGTGTCAGGGTGAAGACTCAGGATAAGTGTGATGATTCTATATTTTTAATGGATAATACAAATTCAGGCTGTTGGGATTATGGGTAGAGTGGATTCATAGACTAGGAAAGAAGTCAAATCTCTGATAACAAAATATCCAGATGGAAATGGAAAAATTATTTCAAAGTCATTCAAATATATATCTAGGAGATATTAGGAACAAAGTAAAACTTATTTGCTTCTGTGATCTTCCTGTATTATGTAAATGATCACAGACAAATGGAAGCAAATTATATGACAAAATACAGAGAAGCTAAGTGATTTGCTTAGAATTACAAGGCAAAAGAGTACCCCAAATAGTACTTAATATCTTTAAAGCATTTTCCACTTCCCATTGAGTTTTTCCACGTCATCATTTCCCTCCTGTGAATTTAGGTTCTACGCAGTTAAAATTTCGACTATCTAGTAGCCAAATGTGGCCTATTTGCTAAAACAGACTATTTAGGTTTTCATTTTAAGATTAAGAAATCACCCACAGGGCATCGTCTTGGAAATAAAGCATTGAAGAAATTTAGTTTATTTCCTCCAATGCCAGTCCTTTTCCTTCTTTTTCTTCTCCTTTTTGTATCTCTGTGATATTACAACCACAGACCAATTATCCACATGTTGCAGGAAGGGGGACCCCTTCCAGGGCCCAAAACTGGGCTCTTGTCTAACACTCTGAAATGAATTGTCTGAGGAGACACATGTGTTGACAAAGCAAGAGAGTTTATTGGAGCCTGGGTGGAGAGCAGGAGGGTAAGGGAAACCAGGAGAACTGCTGTGCCTCACAGTCTCGGGTTTTACAGTGATGGGATTAGTTTCCAGGTTGTCTTTAGCCAATTATGCTGACTCAGAGTCCTTCCTGGTGGTGCAGCCTTATTCAGCCAAGATGGATGCCAGTGCGAAGGATTCTGGGAGGTGGTCGGACATGTGGTGTCTCCTTTTGACCTGTCCTGACCTCTTCCTGTTGGTGGTGGCTTATTAGTTCCATATTCCTTACCGGGACTTCCTGTCATAAAATAACTCATGTAAATGGTGACTGTGGTGCCTGGTCAGGGTGGGTGGTTCCAGTCAGTGTGCTTCCCCTAACACACACAGATATAATGAGTGTATTTCCTGCTCACCTCAACTAGGGCTCTTGCAACAGCTGTGAACATCATTTCCCAAAAGGTGTTATTCTTTTGCCTAGAGCCTCCTGTAGTCATAGTATTACTGTGATAAATTTCAGTGGGTCAACAAGTACTTAATAAATACACACACACATATACACACCAGGAATTTTAAGGAAATCAAAGAAACTGATATAGTTGTAGGATGCTCATTCATTCACACCTCTTTGGGTATACCATCACTCAGAAATGTGACATTTGTCCTGGCATTGACACTGCAGCAGTGGAAAAATTCTGTTTCAACAAAACCTCATTCTTGTATATAGTTAATGGTAAAAGGAAGTTTCAGGAGATGGAGTGGGAAATAACCAATTAGTCCATCCATAAACTGGCCTGTGATTTCTGTACTGTCTCTTCAGGGACTTAGGAAATGGATTCCTTTTTTTTTTTTTAATTGGGATGTGATTGCTTTGTAACGTTGCATTCATTTCTGCTGTACTACATCATGAATCAGCCATATGTATACCTATATCCCTTCCCCCCTGAACCTTCCTCTCACCCTCCCATTCCACTCCTCTAGGTCGTCACAGAGATGTTCAGTCAAAATGTCATCATTTGGAAATAAATTGGAATAAACTACTAATATAAGAAAATATAACAAAAAATAAAATGAAGAAGGGAAGAAATTAAATAGTGATAAAATGTTTGACCAGAGAGTTGAATTAGAATAGCTAGAAATTGTGGGATTCTGAAAATCTGTAAAAAATATTTGAAAAGAGCAGGAAAAAAGTAGTAGCATATGGGAAATAGACATTTCCCCCTGAGAGAGAGTTTGTTTATGGCAGTACAGGTAAAGTAAGATTGACTGTAAATAGTCCTAAACCATGGATACAAAGTTTTCAGGTTAAAAAAAAAAGATATTAGTAAGGTAAACTTTTGCTGGAGGAATACTCTCTTGGGAGCAGCTAATACACCACATGTTTGGGTTTGCATTGGAGCGTGCTGTGATTTGATGACTGAGATTCCACCTTACAGAATACCCTTTGGACCTCCATAGTGACCTGTACTTGAGCAGGCTCAGAGATGCAGATTCACTTTAATCAACTTAATAAAAGCCCTAGTATATCATACCAGAATAGCAGTGTGCTACTTAATGATGACAGAAGCCTCTCTTTCAATTTTACCAGTCTTTCCTGCCACTTTATTGTTGTTATCAGTTGCTAAGTCATATCCGACTCTTTCCATCCTCATGGACTGCAGCATGCCAGACTTCCCTGTCTTCCACTATGTCATAGAGTTTGCTCAAGTTCGTGTCCACTGAGTCAGTAATGACTTGCAACCATCTTATCCTCTGTCTCCCCCTTGTTCTCCTGCCCTCAATCTTTCCCAGCATCAGGGTCTTTTCCAATGTAGATTTTATTCCTTTGGGGAAGCTAAATGAAGAAGCAAAATTATCAGAGAGTGGCTTGGTCAACATGAAAAGCGAAAAACAGAAATTTGATTTAAAATGATCAAGCTCTGACAATATTGTTAGAACAATATCTAACACCTGACTAGTGTTTACTATGTGCCAGTACTCAAACATTTTGCCTTCTATTGCTCACTTCAATCCTTAAAACTACCTTGAGAAGAGATGGAGAAGAGAAGGAGATCTATACTGTGACTCAGCATAGGTCACACAGCTTGTAAAATCTGGAGCCAGGGCCATGTTCCAGAGTATCTAACTCCAGAGTTCATGCTCTTGACCCTGAGGTACATTCATGCTTTACTCACACGTGTGCATGCTAAGTTGCTTTAGTCATGTCCGACTCTTTGCGACCCTATATACCGTGGCCTGCTAGGCTCCTCCGTCCATGGGATTCTCCAGGCGTAAATACTGGGTTGTCATGCCCTCTCTAGGGGATCTTCCTGGCCTAGGGATCAAATACACATATCTTATGTCTCCTGCATTGGCAGCTGGGTTCTTTATCCTAGCACCACAGGGCTTTACTCACAGCTCTGAACAAAGAATGAATATGGACCCAGGTTTGGTATGATGAACTCCTAGCTAGCAGCCTCTTGGAGTTATGATGTGGCCTGAAAAATGATCTGAGCTTAAACAGTCTTACTATTTTCATGCACATTTAGAATTAAGAATTTGAGGAACTAATATAGCAGTGAATAAGTGCTGAAGCAGACACACTATGATGCAGAAAAAGGTCAATCAGAGATCAGAGTGAGATTAGCAACATGGGATATGTGTTAGGTAGGATGGTACTTGGGTAAGTGAGCCAGAGGAATAATAAGTAAAGGAAACCAGCCAGTAGGGAAGGAGAAACATTAATAGGAAAACATCTTTTGTGAGAAGTATCTTGTGTTTTTACAAGTTCCTTTTCTCATGAAAAGGACTGTTTGTGCTCTGGTTCCTGCCCTGAATTCCTGTGAAATCACACAGAATCAGATGCAAGTGAATGAAGTCTGAGAGAACAGGGATTGTGCTGTGCTATATCACTTGAGCCGTGTCTGACTCTTTGCCACCCTATGGACTGTAGCCTGCCAGGCTCCTCTGCCCATGGGATTCTCCAGGCAAGAATATTGGAGCAGGTTGCCATTTTCTTCTCCAGGGGATCTTCCCAACCCAGGGATAAAACCCAGGTCTCCTGCATTGCAGGCAGATTCTTCACCGTTTGAGCCACCAGGAAAGAAATGCCAAATTCACACATCTTCTTCTTGTTAGAATGAGGATTAGAAACAAGACTTCTAGATGCCTGGTCTTGCCACATTTCTCATTAGTCAAGACATTGTTGACTCTGCCCCATGAAGCTGCTGGTTCAGTGGGTTAGACTCGGGGTCAACGACAGAACATCTCATGTGAGTCCTGCCATTGAGAGAGTGTGTACTTTGTGTGGACTTTCTCCTAGCTTTTTAAAACCAAGTCTCATTGTTTCATTCTTCTGGGTGAAAAAAAACTTTACCCGCTGAAATTTTCTTTCATTTGCAAAATACTGACTTTTTGAACATAGACTATTCATATAATTTTTTAAAAGGTGACTGTAACACTCTGATCAAGATTTTCCTTTCTATTGTTAACATAGTTCATAGAAGTGATTTTTACCATATTGTAGTTTCTCTGATAGAAATATTTCTTTTGAAGTTTTTGGAATTTCCTCTTACTTGGTAACTTAAGAATTTTATTAATTTGTTTTCATCAAGTAGGATTGAGACTTGGTTTAAATAAAAAAATTTGTGAATGATAAAGACTGGAAATACAGGCCCTGATGGTGAGGTATAAAACAGTTTGAATCCCAAAAGAAAGTGGGAGCAGAGACTGAAGGGTGGGAACTGACTATCAGAGGAAATTTAGTTTGTCCATAGTCAAAGAGCTTATGAATTGTAGAGTGTGGAATTGAATCCAAATCTACAGAGATCTAATGTCTGGCTCATTTTGTTTGTACCACTGGATAAGGATATAATGAATTATGCTAATTAAACAGTGAAAAAATAGTGCCACATAACTCTTAGTTAAATATATAAAAAAATACTGCAGTGTTTTCTTGTGAAAGGAACAAATAAAGTTTGTTTATATTTCCTAGTTATTAGTATTTTTTCTTACTACAAGCACATGTTTCACCCTTTCTTGCCAATTCCTATTATTTTCTTTAAGATCCAAATAAAAATCTATCTCCTCTCAATATTGATCTATTCAGACTATGACTATACTGTATTATTTTAATAATATGCATCATGTTTATAAAACATAATTTGTTTATTTGGGCATTTTTCATTGTAAATGATATGAAAGATTAGGTAATTATGTGTACAAATGTTCAAGATAGCAACTCTGTATGCCTTATGAATTTTTTTGTATGTCAAATATTGAACAAAGTGTTGAGTAATGGGTCAGGATTCAGTTGAATTCAGTCACTCAGTCGTGTCCAACTCTTTGTGACTCCATGGACTGCAGCATGCCAGGCTTCCCTGTCCATCACCAACTACCTGAGCTATTCAAACTATGGCCATTGAGTTGGTGATGCCATCCAACCATCTCATCCTCCGTTGTCCCCTTCTCCTCCTGCCTTCAATCTTTCCCAGAATCAGGGTCTTTTCAAATGAGTCAGTTCTTTGCATCAGGTAGCCAAAGTACTGGAGTTTCAGATTCAGCATCAATCCTTCCAATGAATATTCAGGATTGATTTCCTTTGGGATGGACTGGTTGGATCTCCTTGCTGTCCAAGGGATTCTGAAGAGTCTCCTCCAACACCACAGTTCAAAAACATCAATTCTTCAGCATTTAGCTTCCTTTATAGTCCAACTCTCGCACCCATACATGACTACTGGAAAAACCATGGATTTGACTAGATGGACCTCTGTTGGCAAAGTAATGTCTCTGCTTTTTATGCTGTCTAGGTTGGTCATAGCTCTTCTTCCAAGGAGCAAGCATTTTTAATTTCATGGCCACAGTCACCAGCTGCAGTGATTTTGGAGTCCAAAACAATAAAGTCACTCACTGTTTCCATTGTTTCCCCATCTATTTGCAATGAAGTGATGGGATCGGATGCCATGATCTTAGTTTTCTGAATGTTGAGTTTTAAGCCAACATTTTCACTCTCCTCTTTCACTTTCATCAAGAGACTCTTTAGTTCTTCACTTTCTGCCATAAGGATGGTGTCATCTGCATATCTGAAGTTACTAATATTCTCCCAGCTATCTTGATCCCAGCTTGTGCTTCATCCAGCCCAGCATTTAGCATGATGTACTCTGTGTATAAGTTGAATAAGCAGGGTGACAATATACAGCCTTGACATACTCCTTTCCCGATTTGGAAAGGAGTCTGCTGTTCGGTGTTCAGTTCTGACTGTTGTTTCTTGACCTGCATACAGATTTCTCAGAAGGCATGTCAGGTGGTCTGGTATTCCCATTTCTTTCAGAATTTTCCACAGTTTGTTGTGATCCACATAGTCAAAGGCTTTTGGCACAGTCAATAAAGCAGAAGTAGATGTTTTTCTGGAACTCTCTTGCTTTTTTGATGATCCAGTGGGTATTGGTAATTTGATCTCTGATTCCTCTGCCTTTTCAAAATCCAGCTTGAACATCTGGAAGTTCACGGTTCACATATTGCTGAAGTCTGGCTTGGAGAATTTTGAGCATTACTTTGCTAGTGTGTGAGATGAGTGCAATTGTGCAGTAGTTTGAGCATTCTTTGGCATTGTCTTTCTTTGGGATTGGGATGAAAAATGACCTTTTCCAATCCTGTGGCCACTGCTGAGTTTTCCAAATTTGCTGGCATAATGAGTGCAGCACTTTCACAGCAATAGCTCAACTGCAATTCCATCACCTCTACTGGCTTTGTTTGTAGTGATGCTTCTTAAGGCCCATTTGACTTTGCATTCCAGGATGTCTGGCTCAAGGTGAATGATCACACCCTCATGGTTATCTGCATCATTAAGATCTTTTTCGTATAGGTTTTCTGTGTATTCTTGTCACTTCTTCTTAATATCTTCTGCTTCTGTTAGGTCCATACTATTTCTGTCCTTTATTGAGCCCATCTTTGCATGAAATATTCCCTTGTCATCTTTAATTTTCTTGAAGAGATCTCTAGACTTTCCCAGTCTATTTTTTTTCCCTCTATTTCTTTGCATTGATTACTGAGGAAGGCTTTCTTATCTCTCCATGCTATTCTTTGGAACTCTGCATTCAAATAGGTGTATCTTTTCTTTTCTCCTTTGCCTTTTGCTTCTCTTCTTTTCTCAGCTATTGTAAGGCCTCCTTGGACAACGGTTTTGCCTTTTTGCATTTCTTTTTCTTGGGGATGCTCTTGATCATTGCCTCCTTTACAATGTCACTAATCTCCGTCCATAGTTCTTCAGGCACTCTATCAGATCTAATCCCTTGAATCTATTTGTCACTTCCACTGTATAATTGTAAGGGATTTGATTTAGGTCATACCTGAATGTCTAGTGGTTTTCCCTACTTTCTCAATTTAAGTCTGAGTTTGGCGATAAAGAGTTCATGATCTGAGCCACAGTCAGCTCCAGGTCTTGTTTTTGCTGACTCTCTATCTTTGGCTGCAAAGAGTATAATCAATCTGATTTCAGTGTTGAATATCTGGTGATGTCCAGGTGTAGAGTCGTCTCTTTTGTTGGAAGAGGGTGTTCGCTATGACCAGTGTTCTCTTGGCAAAACTCTGTTAGCCTTTGCCCTGCTTCATTTTGTACTCTAAAGCCAAATTTTCCAGTTATTCCAGGTATCTCTTGACTTCCTATTTTGCATTCCAGTCCCCTATAGTGAAAAGGGCATCTTTTGGGGGTGTTAGTTCTAGAAGGTCTTGTAGGTCTTCATAGAACCGTTCAACTTCAGCTTCTTCAGCATTTTTGGTCAGGGCATAGACTTGGATTACTGTGATATTGAATGGTTTGCCTTGGAAACAAACAGAGATCATTCTGTAGTTTTTAAGATTGCATCCAAGTACTGCATTTCAGACTCTTTTGTTGACTATGATGGTTATTCCATTTCTTCTAAGGGATTCTTGCCAACAGTAGTAGATATATTGGTTATCTGAGTTAAATTCACCCATCCAGTCCATTTTAGTTCACTGATTCCTGAAATGTCGATGTTCACATTTGCCATCTCCTATTTGACAAGTTCTAATTTGCCTTGATTCATAGACCTACCATTCAAGGTTCATATGCAATATTGCTCTTTACTACATCGGACTTTACTTCCATCACCAGTCACATCCACAACTGAGTGTTGCTTTTGCTTTGGCTCCATCTCTTCATTCTTTCTGGAGTTATTTCTCCACTGATCTACAGTAGCGTATTGGGCACTTACCGACCTGGGGAGTTCATCTTTCAGTGTCCTATCTTTTTGCCGTTTCATACTGTTCATGGGGTTCTCAATGCAAGAATGCTGGAGTGGTTTGCATTCCTTCCTCCAGTGGACCACGTTTTGTCAGAACCCTCCACCATGACCCACCTGTCTTGGGTGCATGGCTCATGGTTTCATTGAGCTAGACAAGGCTGTGGTCCATGTGATCAGATTGGTTAGTTTTCTGTGATTGTGTTTTTCATTCTGTCTCCCTTCTGATGGGTAAGGATAAGAGGTTTATGAAGCTTTCTGATAGGAGAGACTGACTGAGGGGGAAACTGGGTCTTGATCTGATGGGTGGGGCTGTGCTCAGTAAATCTTTAACCTCATTTTCTGTTGATGGGCAGGGCTGTGTTCCCTCCCTGTTGTTTGACCTGAGGCCAAACTATGGTGGAGGTAATGAAGATAATGATGATCTCCTTCAAAAGGTCTGATGCTGCACTTAGTGCCTCTGACCCTGCAGGCCAGCGCTGAACCTCACCTCTGCCAGAGACTCCTGGACACTCACGGGCAAGTCTGGATCAGTCTCTTGTGAGGTCACTGCTCCTTTCCTAAGTGTTGAGTATTGGGTCAGGATTAAGGCTGTTAATGTAAAGATTCAGTACTTTTTTATTCTCCCTGTAAATACAATGTGTCATTTTCAAATACATCAGAATTCAAATACAACAGAATTCAAATACAAATGCAATGACAATGTCAGCCAAATTATTTTGTAACTCTAGGTGAACAACTGTTCAACCAGTCTTTTGTAATTAACCAGCACTTAGGAGAAATTATTTCTCTCTCATCTTTAAATTTGAATCATTTTAGTGATTGATTTGAAATAAAATTATTGCTTATGCTATTTGCCTTTTTCTGTACCCACCAAAAAAACTCACTAGATCTATTTCCCTTGAATCTCTAGAGAGATATTTCTTGCATCTCTAGGGAATAGGAGGAGACCTAAGAACTCAGGCAATTTAAGAGCATAAGCAAATTAAGTCCTTACTAATAAATCTACAGGGGTTTAATGATAGTTTCCTGACAACTCGAGAAGTTTTAAAATGCCTTCCAGTGTAATATGTGAAAGGAACTCTGGGATGGGAGTGGGGGCTTACTGTCAATGAATCCCCAGTCTAGGGAGCAAGTGGAGAGATGATGCTTTCCAGAGTGATAGAATTTCATCACCCCATTTCAGTAAGTATTATGAGCTCATAATCCCCTTGTAACTGAGCTTGTTGAACACCTACATACTTACTTCTTCCTCTGGGTCAATGTTTCAGAGAAAGTTAATTTTATTTTCTCTCCTAGTTTTTAGGCTGTATTTGGAGGGTAGTATTAAAGCCTATGCCAGTACTGAATTGCTTACACAATTTGATCATGCAAACAGTTTGACCATTTGCATTTTCATTCCCTAGACATTTGCTATTTTAACTCTAAAATTAGGCTTCCCTGTTAATATGCAATCATTTTTTCAGAAAACCTTCTTATCCCTATTTCCTCGTTTCCCAGATTTACCCACCCATGCTTCCCCAAACTCATTAACTTCAGCGTGAGCTGCTGAGTACATTCTCTCAGGTTACACTAAATGCTGCTATAAAAATGACCCATAAATGTGTTTATACCACTAGCAACACATTGAATCCTTTAATTTTATTTATGTAGCAATTTTTCAAAGAGCTGTGCTTTGTACAATGTACAAAGTATTACAAAAATCTTATCTTAAATGACTTTGCAGTTTGTTTTTCCTAAGACAAAGATTGATCAAAGCATTACCTTCATCAGACCTATGTCTTGTGTTTCTTTTGACCATCTCTAGTTAGAGGACTTAAAAATCTACCTTAACCAAAATGCCTCTTTTTTGCTTTTTGCTTTGTTTTGATGTCTGCTAGCAAATAGCAAGCTGTTCTTGGTCTGCCAACATAACAGGATGAGCAAGAAATCAGCAGTTGGCTTTTGTAACACATGAACTTATTAATAGTTGAAACTCTTTTACAAGATCTTGGTGAGGATAAGAGCAATCAAGAGCTGAGGGCTCTGAGCATGCGCTGTACCTTGAAAATTCTTGAAGTAATGCCTTGGCTCCATAGGTCTACCACCTGCCCCTTAATACAGGAGGACGACTCTGGGAAAAGACTTCACCAATCCAGGGACCATCTCTGAACCCATACCTACGTATTATTTTTTTTTTTCTGAGAACTTAATGCAGGTCAGCATAAATGTATGATTTTGCTGCAGTGATGACAGAATATTTCCCAAAAACATTAGCTGACAGATGTATGCCATGTGAGATCATAGGGTCCCAGAACAAGGTCCCAGAATGCTGATGCTGTTGCAAGTTTCAAATCTTTTAAACAAATTTTGAAAATTATTTTGCTATTTTTCCTAACATATGTTCTGATTTTCATCAAAACATTTACAAAGTTGTATTTATTTTTAATTGGAGGATAACCCTCCTACTATTTTCAGTGACTTATGAAAACCATAATTTGATTTTTAGTGGATACAACTTTCTCTAATAAATATTCTAACAAATGCTTCCCATAGCTAACATGCAGAGTCTACCTTTAGGAGATAAATATTAAAACCTCTGTATTTTACCAAAAAGTACTTAAAGATTTTTCAGTAATTACAAATAGTCAGAAATTATAAATTTGTCAGAATTTTGACAGAAGTTCATTATGATAGGATATAGAATCAGAATAGCTGAATAGTTGAATTCCCTAAATGTACCCCTTTCCTTTATAAAGAGAAAGAGATCTCAAAGCCATTTTTCCATAACAAAGGCCTTCGTGTCAACAAGTTTCATCATTAAATATGATTTCAGTTTGTAGATGTGGTTCCAAATAGAATTCTAACTAAAGCATATAATAACTTTATTTCATACAACTCCATTATTTTTTGTCTTTGTTTCCCTTTTGTTAGTATCAGCTTTACAATGTTGTATTGGTTTCTGCTATCCATCAACATGAATCAGCCATAGGTGTACATATATCCCTTCCACCTTAAACCCCCCTCCTTCCTCCCATCCTAGCCCACATCCCAGTGTCACAGAGCACTGGGCTGAGTGCCTGCATCATACAGCAAATTCCCACTGGCTGTCTATTTACATATGGTAATATAAATGCTTCCATTGCTACTCTCTCAATTCGTCCCACCCTTTCCTTCCCCACTTTGTCCACAAGTCTGTACTCTTTACAGCTGTCCTCTGAATAGATTCATCACTACCGTTTTTCTAGATTCCATGTATATGCATTAATATACAATATTTGCTTTTCTCTTTCTGACTGACTTCATACTGTATAACAGCCTCTAGGTTCATCCACCTCAGTAGAACTAACTCAGATTTGTTCCTGTTTATGGCTGAGTAATATATCATTGTATATATGTAACACAACGTCTTTATTCATCTGTTGATGGACATCTAGTTTCATGAAAACATTTGAGTGTTTTTAAATAGCAGTATTTCAGAGACTGCTCTGAAAAACACTGTGATATAATCATTAATATTTCCTTGTATGATGAAATTAATTCTCATGGTTATACTCAGGTCTTGGGGTGTATGGATGTACATTTCAGATCCTAGGATAAGCGGCTTCAAGCCTTATTGCAGTCTCATAGATCTGACTAGTAAGTCATCATTATAATGGATAATGAGGGAGGTGGGAGGTCTATGGTTAGAAAAGAATATTTTTTCAGAATAAGCTTTCTAGCTTTCTACATACTTTTCTCAATGATTAGAACAACAGTACAAACTAACATAGTAATCAGATAGTCCTGACAAAATGCAAATCTGGTATTATTAATTCTGTTCCTTGGTGAAGTAAATGTAACTACAAAGAATTAAAATTCACTCAAAGAACCTTCTTTAAACAGCCGTGATCTCTAAGATATGGTAAATTGTCCCAGGTACCTTAGATGCTCAGTTCCATTTCCAGTGCCTAAAGCATCATAACAAATATCTGACAATTCTAGGGGCTCCTTCTTAGGAAGCATGCTGTCGTCTGGGAAATGTGTAGATTATCTCCCTTCCAGATATCATATTTCTCCTGAGTTCACAATGGTGCTTTTCCCACATTTACTTCTCCCACCCTGTTTTATTTGCATCTTCTTCCAGTTTTGCTGAGAAATAATTGACATATATCACAGAGTAACTTTAAGGCATACAGCATTTTTAAGGCATACAGGTTTGATTTACATACGTTGTGAATTGATTATCAAGATAGGATCAGCAAACATCTATTTTCTCATATAGGTACAATTAAAATTAAAAAAGGAAGAAAAAAATAATCTCCTTGTGATGAGAACACTCAGGATTTATTCTCTTAACAACTTACCTATATATCATACAGCAGCGTTAGCTATAGTCTTCACGTTGAAACTTATATCCCTAGTACTTATTATCTATTTTGTAACTGGAAGTTTGTATGTTTAGACCACCTTCCTCCAATTTTGTCTCCTACTACATTCCAAAGTGTTTTTTTTTTTTTTTTTGAAATGCAGTTAAGTTAATGATTCTTCTACTAGAAAAAAATTTTGTTGTGTTCATGTTACAATTTCCAAGCTTGCAATTTGTGCTGACATAGTTTCACTCTCAGTATGTATACTCACTAGGAGATCTGTAGATATGATGCCCTTATAGTAGACCGTCCCTTAGGTTGGTTTGCTACAATTTTCAAGTTGATTTTTTAAAAAACTCTGACTCTAATTCCTCTTTGCAAGTGGAGTCATTTCAGACAATAATTCTTTTCTGAGTCTACAGCCCTTTCTGATTGAACTACAAGTGAACACTCTCCACATGTGGACAGCAGAGCTGTGGAAGACCACAGTGATGAATTTACTTTCCATTTAAACTGTATCCTAGTTTCTCTAGCAGCTGAGTCCTTGTCAACTGCAAATGTGCTGATGTAGAAAATTATATCCATACAGCTAACAATTAATGGTTGACATGGAGACATTTTTTCCTATTAATTTTTAAATCCTAGGGGAGTTCCATATTTCCAGGTCAAACATTTGATTGGTGTCTATTTGATAATGTAAACATCCAGTTAACTCATTGTACCAATGCAGGTCAGAAAACAAACCTACTGAAAAAGTAACCTTGTACAATGATCCTTAATTTTTCCTTTTAATTGATCTCTGTGCATAGTATTATATTGAGCTAGAATGCACAGAAGAACATCTCTCACTTGTTTTTCTTTATCCATTTCTTTTATTCATCTGCTGGAGTATTTGGAAACATACTCTTAGACGTCAGATCATTTCTGTTTCATACTTTAACATGCATCTCTAAACAAGAATACGTCTCATTTTTCTGCCCATTTTGTGAACACACCTGGCAGGGAAAAACAAAAAAACAAACAAAACCCCTTACCTTTTCACAAACAAAGCTGCTTTTGTTCTCATGGATGATGTCACTGTAATCATTGGTTCAAGAGATTGGACCAAATCATGAACAATTCAGAAGCAAGTAAATTTGGGGCTCTCCTATTTCAAGTCTCTATCGACCCCAGCCCTGTGTTGTTACTTCCCTAACAATATATTGGTATTGTGAGTATCTTGTAAATAGATACTGTGTCTTATTCTCATCTATACTTGAAGCTTAGAGTGCAGCATCTGGCCCATGGTCAGTCACAAATACATTTTTTTATTTGATTTTAAATATAGTTATGAAAATATGAGCACTGATAATATTAATTGAAGCTATCATTCTGTACATTTAAAGAGGAATTTATCTGTTAGTAAAGAGGAAATGGGCTCAATGTTAGCCGAGTCTTACAAAAGTATGATCGCCTCCCCTCGAATTACTTTATTTCTGATTATATCAGTATATATATTTAAAAGATATATTCACTTAACTCACTTGACCATATTAGAGGTTACTGAAGCAAAAGTTATAACTTCCATTCCTTTACAGCCAAATGTCTTTGTTTACGGGCTTCCCTGGTAGCTCAGCAGTAAAGAATCTGCCAGCAATGCAGGAGCCACAGGAGATGTGGGTTCGATCCCTGGGTCGGGAAGATTCCCTGGAGGAGGGCACGGCAACCCACTCCAGTATTCTTGCCTGGAGAATCCCATGGACAAGGAAGCGTGGCCGGCTACAGTTCATAGGGTCACAGAGAGTCAGACACGACTGAAGCGACTTAGCATGCATGCATGCATCATTACTTAATGCCTTGCCCTGCAATTCCGAGTAATCAGCTGGCAACACAGTCCATTTAAATAGTGTGGGTGGTAAAAAGTATTCTTACTGTGGGGATAAAATAAGATGCACCTTTTCTGTATGGATAATAGAACACATATTAAAATAGGTTTATCGAGCCAAAGGTGATGGAGAGAAACAATGAGAGCTCTGGAGGAGATTTCATTTTGCTTGGGTTTTCTGACCGGCCGAAGCTAGAGATTGTCCTGTTTTTTGTCAACATGATCTTTTACTTTCTGTCTGTTGCTGGCAACTCCACGATCATCTTCCTCTCCCTCGTGGACCCTCGGCTGCATACCCCTATGTACTTCTTCCTCAGCAACCTGTCTCTCCTGGATCTCTGCTACACAACCAGCAGCATTCCCCAGATGTTGGTCAACCTCTGGGGCCCATACAAAACCATCACCTATGTGGGTTGTGTCATCCAGCTCTTTGCCTTCCTCTCTGTGGGGGGCATTGAATGCATTCTACTCTCTGTCATGGCCTATGACCGCTTTGCGGCTGTGTGCAAGCCGCTTCAGTACATGACCATCATGCACCCGCAACTGTGCCTGCAGCTGGCAGCCTTTGCATGGCTTAGTGGGATTGCCAACTCCGTCTTGATGTCCCCACTGACGATGTCCCTGGGGCGGTGTGGTCACCGCCGCATCAACCACTTTGTGTGCGAGATGCCGGCTATCATTCGAATCTCTTGCGTGGACACCAGTCGGGTTGAAGGCCTGGCTTTCTTCCTGGCCATTCCCATCGTTCTTGTGCCTCTCACCATGATACTCGTCTCCTATGGTTATATCGCAAGCGCGGTGCTGCGGATGCAGTCTGCAGCCGGGAGGCAAAAGGCCTTTAACACCTGCTCCTCTCACATGGTCGTGGTATCTCTTTTCTACAGCAGCATCATCTACATGTATATGCAGCCTGGGAATATAGCGAGCCAAGATCAGGGCAAGTTTCTCACCCTCTTCTACTGCCTAGTGACCCCCACTCTGAATCCCTTCATCTACACGCTGAGAAACAAAGATGTGAAGTGCGCCATGCGGAAGGTTCTTGGGAAAGACCGCAGCCTATTGGATGCAGGAGGGCACTGATGTAGGCAGTACTCATCCTGAGGTTCTTTCGTCCATGAAAACTGCTCTGTTCCAGGACAATAACAAGGCACAATTCCTTGTATAATGCTGACATGTTATAAAGCAGGGTCTTCTCTCTTTCGGGGGCCCTTTACTCAATAACTTGTTTCCTTGTTTGCAGATGGACAGACCCTCTATTTTCTGCAAAATGACAGAGCGGTTATAATTATAAAAGATAATGTGTCAGCTAATCACAAAGGATAATGTACTACTCAGTGGAGTTTTACAGGGAGATGATTGGTTCTTTGGGGGCTTCCCTGGTGGCTCAGGTGGTATAGCATCTGCCTGCAGTGCGGGAGACCCAGATTCGACCCCTGGGTTGGGAAGATCCCCTGGAGAAGGAAATGGCACTTTGCAGTTAACTTGTGACTCTGATTCCAGAGATTTGTAATGTCAATTTCAGGTCAGATACACAGGAAAGGAGGCATTGTGCCAGAACAATACGAGTGTGGACATGTATGTTTGTGTGTGTGTGTGTGTGTGTGTGTGTGAGAGAGAGAGAGAGAGAGAGAGAGAGAGAGAATGACCATTATTTTGGGTTTGTTGTTCAGTCACCAAGTCATGTGTGTCTTTGAGACCCCATGGATTATAGCACACCAGGCTTCCCTGTCCTTCACCATCTCTTGGAGTTTGCTCAAACTCATGTCCATTGAGTTGGTGATGTCATCCAACCATCTCATTCCCTGTCATCGCTTTCTCTTCCTTTTTTTAGGGGTACACTTGTTCTATTTAGGGGTACACTTGTTCTATTTCATATACCCTTTAGTTCTGAATTTTTCAGACCCCCATGGATATGATACTGTTGATTCTTCAGGCCATTGCTTGCCTTCTTCTGTCCTGTGTAAGCAATTTTTAGCTGCTTCAGTTAGAGCAATGTTTCTTTTTAATTTTAGGTCATATGTTCCTTACTGATCATGAAAATTCAATGAATTTTAATAAGCATTTAAAAGTGAGTTAACATAAAATGGATTAGAAAATTTCAGAGGATCATACAGAGTAAGGCGAATCAATTGTGTCAGTGTGTATGTCTGTTAAATATGTGTCTTACTGTGAACCACAGACACAAAAGTTTGAAAGTCACCTCCTTAAAGAGTCTCTATCGGAAAAAGCTCCTAAACAAGCCATATGTCTCTACTGGATAAAGCATTAGGGATACAAGTTTCAATAATTCAAGAACAGAGGGTCATTGAAGGAGAATAGTGGTGTGGTAGCACATGGACAGGAAGAGTCTGGGAAACAAGGGAACCACAACTGCTTGATATAAATGAGTTTTCCAGGACAAATGATGATGATGATGATAATGACAATGCTGACAATGAAACTAATTATTGTGAAAATAGAGCTGTGTTTCGTCAACTCATGCATTTTCACTTTTGACGTTTCTGAAGTAAAAATGATTCAAGATTTAGTGGCAAGTCATAGTTAGCTTCACATTATTTTTTTCCTTAGACTTGACAGTGGAAAGTGAAAATAAGAAACGTTAAGTCTTAAAATAATAAAATGTCAACTATTTCCAGGAACTAGTTAGTCTTTATGATGGTTAACTTTAAGGGTCAACTTGGCTAGGTCATAGTACCTAAAATAGAATGGGTCTTATCTGATCAGTTGAAGGTCTTAGAAAAAGGTCACCAGAGGAAGAGGAAGAGGGAATTCTGCTCCCAAACTGCCTTTGGACTCTAGTTACAACATCACCTCTTTCCTGGGTTTTCAGCTAGCTCTGTAGATTTCAAACTTGCCAGCTGCTATACCACATGAACCAATTCCTAAAATTCTCTTATGTAGATATATAATCTCTCTTTCTCTCTCATCCCCTCTCTAAATATCTATCTAAAGATCTACAAGTCTCCCTACCTCTGCATATCCTATTGGTTCTCTTTCTCTGAGAACCCTGACTAATACAGTCTCTATCAGTACCTTCCCAAAAATCTTATATAAAATTAAGTATGTCTCAATTAACCTTTGCTTAAGCTTTACCTAATTTTTAAACCCTAAATTCTTCAGGTTTATACTCAATTTCATGTTTTTCCCGCATATTCAAATAGCTGTTTCCTCAGACAAGATAAATTTTGCTTTTTTTTTTTTTTGCTCAGATTTTCTCTTTGAATTATCAGAAGTTAAAAAATTGTGGGTATTGCAGAAAATAAAGAGGACAAGTGAGGCTACGTCTACAGTACTATTTTTATTTTTTGATTTCTCCAAATAAAAAGAAGTTTGTTTCAATTTTTCTTTCTTCATGTCTCTTACAAAGTCTCTTAATTTTTTTCACTGTTTTGTCTATTGATAGTTTTGACACATTTATACTTGTATCTCCCAGGCTTTGTCTACCATATCTTGGTAGCTTTGGTACATCAAATGCATTTAGTGTGGGCCTGTATAAACAACAGGGCTTCCCTGATACCTCAATTGGTAAAGAATCCACCTGCATTTCAGGAGACCCTGGTTCAATTTCTGGGTTGGGAAGATCCACTGGAGAAGTGATAGGTTACTCACTCCAGTATTCTTGGGCTTCCTTAGTGGCTCAGCTGGTAAAGAATCCACCTGCAATGCAGGAGACCTGGGTAGATCCCGGGGTTGGGAAGGTCCTCTGGAGAAGGGAAAGGCTACCCACTCCAGTATTCTGGCCTGGAGAATTCCATGCATTGTATAGTCCATGGGGTCGCCAAGAGTTGAACACCACTGAGTGACTTTCACTCACTCACTTCACTCTATAAAAACAGCAGTCTTAGAACAAGATTTTATGTGATATTGAAATAAGTCATATAGAATAGTAATTAATCATTCAAAATTATATTTGTTTATTTTTTCCCTGAAAGAAAACAGCCTGATAAGCACTTCTAATGTACCCATTTTTAAAAAATAAAACTGAAGTGTTAAGTATATCAAGATCGATAAAAGTCAATTAGGATAAGGTTGTAAGCATTTTCAATGATTTATGAAAACCATAATTTGAGTTTTAGTGAACACAGCTTTCTCTAATACATATTCTAGCAAATGCAGCTTCGCAAAGCTAGCAAACAGAGTCTACCTATAGGAGATAAATATTAAAACTTCTGCATTTTACCAAAATGTACTTAAAGGTTCTTAAGTAATTATATGTAGACAGAAATTGTTCCTTATTATGATGACACAGAATTTGAATAGTTGAATTCCCTAAATGCATCCCTTTCCTTTATAAAGAGAAAGATATCTCTAAGCTGTTTTGCCATAATGAAGGCTTTCATGTCAACAAGTTTCACCATTAAATACAATTCCAGTTTGTAGATGTGGTTCAAAATAGAATTCTAACTAAAGCATATAATAACTTCATTACATACAATTCCATCATTTTTTGTCTTTGTTTCCCTTTTATTAATATCAGAAGGGCTTCCCGCCTGCAATGAGGGAGACCTAGGTTCAATCCCTGGGTTGGGAAGATCCCCTGGAGATCTTCCCCTGGAGAAGGGAACGGCTACCCATTCAGAAACCTTACTTAAATAAATTCTAATTTAGTGATAATGATGAGTATGACAAAGATGCTGAAGAAGAGTAAGATGATGATGATCATATTTTAACACTGATTAACAGTCCTTCTAATTATGCAGACTACACATTTTTTTTCTTTTTCTTTCTTGACAGCACAAATCTCATATTTTGGGTTCTGCATTTAGAAAGCCTCTGGCCAGTGGGAGCATGAGCTCCAGATTAGATGAGCTGTAGGGGTATATGATTTAAGCAAGCATCAAGTGATCTTTCTGAGTCTAAGAGCAAACTGATGGTGATTACATCTAAGATTATATTTCATATACAGGGTTAATTGCCAGTTAACAAATAAATCTACTGTTTGTCAGTAGTCTTTGCTCTTCAACTGATGGTTGCCAACCTTCTACAGAAGAGATGCACCTTACATCTGTATAAACTTTATTTCCTTTGAGTCACTATATTGATGGTTTTTATTACAACAATGCATCTTACTGTGAATACTAGTAAACAGTGAGATAAAGAAATATTTTCCAAAGGAATAAAAGAATTAAGTGCAAAAAAGAGAGGTATAAACTCTACTATTATGGCAACCATGACCTTCTGTCATGTCTTCCAGACACATCCTGCTTGATTATTAGTCCTGTCTTGTCCTTACCTATATTCACTATGGGCTTGCTTATTTGATAAACTTGAACACCTCATGAAATTGATGACATCATTTCCTTGTTTTTCATCCCCAGCCCCCCAAAACAGATTGCACATGTAAAGCATGTTAAAATTATAATTCATTTTGTTAAATGAAATAATGAACTTAAGAAGGCATAAATACATGATTGATGGAACTTAATACATGAAATTTAAAACTTTCATTCCATAAAGGAAACAAAAAAATACCAAAGGAGTAAACATCTAACTGGAAAAATTATTCACCACTTATAATTACAAAGGGAATGCATTCATATATAAAATGTTCATTTAAATCAATAAGCAAAGTAAAACAACAACAAGAACAACAATGAAAATAAGGGAAGCAAACTTAGTGCAGAAGAACAAATAGCCCCCAAAACATTTCAAAAGTGTTAAAACTCACTAACGATCAAATATTGCAAAATAAACAGGTAAGATTGACAAGCAAAGACTGAAATGATCTACAGAATCCAATGTTAGTATAATTCATCAAATAGTGAGACCGTATGCATTTCTACATGTGTTGTAAGAGCATAAATTTATAGTTTAAGGAAATTTCAAAATGTCTTTAAAATACAAACATGTGAAACATAACTTTCTCCAAAATTTTAAGATCCATCCTCTAGAACTAACAGTAAAGTTTGCAATGATTTCATTATATATGGATTTACTGTAGCTTTGTTTGTAACAGTGAAAATGGGAAAATGCCTGTGGTATTTAGGTTGCAGTATATACATGTACATAGTACATGTTGACAAGAAAACATGTCCATAAAATACTAAGTGAAAGAACTTGCCAGGAAGTTCTGAGTCTGCACTATTCTGGGTTGATTTCTCAAATCTTTTATTACTGTCTTGGACTAAGCAGCTGCCATGCTGAGTGTATTTACAGGTTTTAACCTTCATATTTTGGATACTATCTAGCTCCTAACAGTTTACCCATTGTCCCAACCCAAGTGGAAGACAAAGTGGAGTCTTCTGAGGCTGGGGAAATCACTTTAGTCTCTGTGTCTGCAATACAGAGGCTGCCCAGTATATCTGGCTTATGATATCAATTAATGGGAGAGCAGGGCAAAGGCAGAGGTGAGTTTGGCCATGACCAGGGGTATTAGTGTTCCATCTAGCAGGGAACTGGTAGCTGTATGAAATTGTGATATAAAGTGAGATATATGTGTAAGTCTTCACTCCCATTCCATAGGTACTGGCACATAACTTCCAAAACTCCTATAATTTCCTAAATTATCAGACCTATAGGAACATCTTCTGTTATAATATTTAGCTATTTCTGGATTTCTCTGGTAGTTCAGCTGGTAAAGAATTCAGTTTAGGAAATGATTTTAGAGCAATAAAGATAAAATGGATGTCATTTACTATTAATAATAATAAGAAATAATCCCTTTCAGTCACACCTGAGTTTATGTTAATGGGATGGCTTTTGGAAAGTCCCTAGATAACCACTAGATTGGGGCTCATTCCCAGAGGAAATGACCAAGTGATTATTTAGTTCTGCCCCTTCCATCCTCCACCCAATCCCCTGAACTCAGGGGAGAAGGGAGGGGTTGAAGGTTGAATCAACCACTAAAGGTCATAGATTTAATCAACAATGCCTATGCTGTGAAGCCTCAATAAAAACTCAGAAGTATAGGCTTTGGGGAGTTTCCAGGTTGGTGAACAAGGATAAATCCATGTGTTATGAGAGTGGAACACCCCAAACTCCATTAGGATGAAGTTCCTATGTTTGAGACTCATCTGGCTCCACCCTGTATATCTCTTTATCTGAGTATTTATTTATAACTTTAATATCCTCTGTGATGAATGAATAATTCAGTGATTAAAGTGTTCTCCTGAGTTCTGTGAGCCATTCTAACAAATTAATCAAAGCTGAGAAGGAAGTCATGGTAACGTCTTATTTATAGCTGGGATAATTAGACAAGCCGGACTTGTCTGAAGTAGGGTGCAATCTTGTGGGACCCATTCTTTAACCTGTGAAATCTGACACTATCTCCAGGTAAATAGTGTCAATTAATTAAATTGTAAGGATATTCAACCTGTGTCAGAGAACTGGTTGATGTGAAAAAAACACCTGCACAGAAATTCATCTCCGATTGGTTTCCTGATGGATGGAAGGGAAGCATCTCCACTGGCTTCCATCCCTGTGGGAGGTGTGCCTTCATTTCCAGACTGCGCGTGCTTGAATTAAGTATGTGAGGAGACCCTGAGGGAAAACTGGGGAGTTCACAAAGGGAGCTTAGGTTGACTCAGGGTCTGTTTGCTTGGGTGAGAGAGCATCAAAACCTGTGTGCAACTGTTTGCTGCAAAAGGGGGCAAAGGATAATTGCTTTAAACAAGCATGTGTCTTTTTGAATTATGGTTTTCTCAGGGTATATGCCCAGTAATGGGATTACTGTTGTATGGTAATTCTATTTTTAATTTTTTAAGAACTCTCCATACTATTCTCCTCTTGAGAGTCCCTTGGACTGCAAGGAGATCCAACCAGTCCATCCTAAAGGAGATCAGTCTCGGGTGTTCATTGGAAGGACTGATGCTGAAGCTGAAACTCCAATACTTTGGTCATCTCATGCAAAGAGTTGACTCATTGGAAAAGACCCTGATGCTGGGAGGGATTGGGGGCAGGAGGAGAAGGGGATGACCGAGGATGAGATGGGTGGATGGCATTGCTGACTCGATGGACATGAGTTTGAGTAAACTCCGGCAGTTGGTGATGGACAGGGAGGCCTGGCATGCTGCGATTCATGGGGTCGCAAAGAGTCGGGCACAACTGAGCGACTGAACTGACTGATACTATTCTCCATAGTGTTTGTGTCCATTTACCTTTCCACCAGGAGTGCAAGAGGATTTCCTTTTGTCTACATCCTCTCCAGCATTTACTGTTTGTAGATTTTTTGATGATTACCATTCTGACTGGTGTGAGTTGATAACTCATTTTAGCTTTGATTTGCATTTCTCTAATAATGAACAATGTTGAAATCTTTCCATGTGTTTGTTAGTCATCTGTATGTCTTCTTTGGAGAGATGTCTCTTTAGGTCTTTGGCCTAGTTTTTTAATGGGTTGCTTGTTTTTTTACTTTGAGCTGCATGAGCTACTTGTATATTTTGGAGATTAATTCTTTTCAGTTACTTCATTTGAAAATATTTTCTCCCATTCTGAGGGTTGTATTTTCAACTTGTTTATGGTTTCCTTTGCTGTGCAAAACTTTTAAGTTTAGTTAGGTCCCATTTGTTTATTTTTGTTTTTATTTCCCTTACTCTAGGATGCAGATCAAATAGCATCTTGCTGTCATACATCAAAGAGTGTTCTGCCTGCTTTTTTTCTAAGAGATTTATAGATTCTAGCCTCACATTTAGGTATTTTAATCTATTTTGAGGTTATTTTTACGTGTTGTGTTAGGAGGTGTTCTGATTTCATTCTTTTATACATATTTGTCCAGTTTTCCCAGTGCCACTTATTGAAGAGTTTGTTTTTCCTCCAATGTATATTTTTGCCTAATTTGTCAAAGATAAGATGCCCATAGGTGTGTAGGGCTTTCTATGCTGTTCAAAAAAATCTATGTTTCTATTTTTGGACCAGTACCCTACTGTTTTGTAATAAACAGCTTTGATTAAAAAGCTGTAGCTTTTTTGTATAATCTGAAGTCAGGGAGCCTGATTCCTCCAGCTCTGCTTTTCTTTTCAAGATTGCTTTAGCTATTCAGGGTCCTTTGTGTTTCCACACAAATTGTGAAATTTTTTTCTAGTTCTGTGAAAAATGCCATTGGCAGTTGCTTGGGATTGCAGTGAATCTGTAGATGGTTTTGAGTACTATAGTCATTTTCAAAATATTGATGATTCCAATCCAGGAATCCTGAAAGATGCTGCTATGAAAGTGCTGCACACAATATGCCAGCAAATTTGGAAATCTCAGCAGTGGCCACAGGACTGGAAAAGGTCAGTTTTCATTCCAATCCCAGAGAAAGACAATGCCAAAGAATGTTCAAACTATCCCACAATTGCACGCATCTCACACTCTAGCAAAGTAATGCTCAAAATTCTCCAAGCCAGGGTTCAACAGTATGTGAACATGAACTTCCAGATGTTCAAGCTGGATTTAAAAAAGGTAGAGGAACCAGAGGTCAAATTGCCAACATACACTGGATCATCAAAAAAAACAAGAAGTTTCCAAGAAATTATCTACTTCTGCTTTATCGACTATGCCAAAGCCTTTGTGTTGATCATGACAAACTGTGGAAAATTCTTCAAGAGATGGGAATACCAGACCACCTGATCTGTCTCCTGAAAAATCTGTATGTAGGTCAGGAAGCAACAGTTAGAACTGGACATAGAACAGACTGGTTCCAAATCAGAAGAGGAGTCAAGGCTGTATATTGTCACCCTGCTTATTTAACTTGTATGCAGAGTACATCATGAGAAATGCTGGGCTGGATGAAGCACAAGCTAGAATCAAGATTGCTGGGAGAAATATCAATACCTCAGATATGCAGATGATACCACCCTTATGGAAGAAAGTGAAGAAGAACTAAAGAGCCTCTTGATGAAAGTGAAAGAGGAGAGTGAAAAGTTGGCTTCAAATCCAACATTCAGAAAACTAAGATCATGACATCTGGTCCCATCACTTCATGGCAAGTAGATGGGGAAACAATGGAAACAGTGACAAACTTTATTTATTTATTTTTGGGCTCCAAAATCACTGCAGATGGTGACTGCAGCCATGAAATTAAAAGACTCTTGCTCCTTGGAAGAAAATCTATGACCAACCTAGACACTTTGCTGACAAAGGTCTGTCTAGTCAAAGGTATGGTTTTTCTAGTAGTTACGTATGGATGTGAGAGCTGGGCTATAAAGAAAGCTGAGTGCCGAAGAATTGATGCCTTTGAACTGTGGTGTTGGAGAAGACTCTTGAGAGTCCCTTGGACTGCAAGGAGATCCAACCAGTCCATCCTAAAGGAAATCGGTCCTGAATATTCATTGGAAGGACTGATGCTGAAGCTCCAATACTTTGGCCACCTGATGGGAAGAACTGACTCACTGGAAAAAACCCTGATGCTGGGAAAGATTGAAGGTGAGAGGAGGAGGGGATGACAGAAAATAAGATGGTTGGATGGCATCACCGACTCGATGGATGTTAGTTTTTGTAAGCTCCAAGAGTTGCTGATGGACAGGGAAGCCTGGCATGCTGAAGTCCATGGGGTCACAGAGTTGGACATAATTGAGCAACTGAACTGAACTGAACTCAGGAACATGGTACATTTCCCTTTCTGTTACTGTCATGTTTGATTTCTTTTATCAGTGTCTTTTTATGATTGTTTATTATTAATTTATGGAATGTAAGAAATTTCTGTGTATTAATTTTCATCATGCAACTTTACTAAATCCATTAATTGGGTTAAATAATTTTCTGGTGGCATCTTTACGATCTTCTATGTATGGTATCATGTCATTTGCAAACAGTGACAGTTTTACTTCTTTTCCAATCTGGATTACTTTTATATCTTTTTCTTCTCTGATGGCCATGGCCAGGAGTTCCAAAACTATGTTAAATAATATTGGTGAGAGTGGGCACTCTTGTCTTATTCCTGATCTTACAGCAAATGCTTTCAGTTTTTCACCATTAAGAATGGTGTTTGCTGTGGGTTTTTCATATATGGTCACATATGATCTTTATTATGTAGAGGTAGGTTCCTTCTATGCCCTCTTTCTGGAGGGTTTTTTTTTTTAATCATAAATGGCTGTTGAATGTTGTTGAAAGCTTTTCTTTTTGTATCTATTGAGATTATCATATAGTTTTTAATCCTTCAATTTTTATTGATACATTGCTTGGTTTTTATATTGAAGAATCTTTGCATCCCTGGTATATATCCCACTTGATCGTGGCTCAGTTTAGTCGCTCAGTCATGTCTGACTCTTTGCGACCCCATGAATCGCGGCACGCCAGGCCTCCCTGTCCATCACCAACTCCCAGAGTTTACTCATGGTACATGATCCTTTTTATTGTGTTGTTGGATTCTTCTACTATTTTGTTGAGGATTTTTGTATCTATGTTCATCAGTGATATTGGCATGTAATTTTCTTTTTATGTTTTATCTTTTGTTTTGGTACCAGGGTGATGGTAGCCTCATAGAATGAATTTGGGAGAGTTCCTCTCTTTGCAAGTTTTGGAAGAGCTTGAGCGGTATAGATGTTAGCTCTTCTCTAAGCATTTGATGGAATCCACCTGTAAAGCCATCTGGCCCCGAGCTTCTGTTTGTTGGAAGATTTTTAATAAGTTACAATTTTGGTGCTTGTAATTGGTCTGTTCATATTTTCTATTTCTTCCTGGTTCAGTCTTAAAAGATTGCACTTCCCTAAGAATTTGTCCATTTCTTCCAGTTTATCCATTTCATTGGAATGTAGTTGTTTATAGTAGTCTCTTATGATTCTTTCTATTTCTGCAGTGTCAGTTGCAACTTCTCTGTTTTTATTTCTAATTTTATTGTGTCTTATTTTTTTCTTGATGAGTCTGGTAAATGTTTATCAATTTTGCTTATCTTCTAAAAGAAAGAGCTGTTAGTGTCATTGATTTTTTGCCATTGCTACCTTAATTTCTTTTTCATTTATATCTGCTCTAATATTTATGATTTCTTTCCTTCTACTAATTTTGTGGGCTTTTTTTCTTTCTTTTTTTTCTAATTGGTTTAGGTATAAGGTTAGGTTTTTGATTTGAAATTTCTCTTGTTTCTTGAGGTAGGATAATATTGCTAGAAACTTCACTCTTACAGCTCCTTTTGCTACATCCAATAAGTTTTGGGTCATCAGCCCCAAATTGTACAGTGAGCAGTATGGATTGAATTCAGTAGCACAGGTAGGTAGCAGTTGGGTTAGCAAATGACCCATCAGCCTGGCCATTTAAAACAACTTAAAGAAAGTACTAGCAATTCTTATAATTCTTGGTGCTAAGAGATGAGCAGAGCTCAATGCTGTCCTCTGTGGCTCTGGGTGATGTGTTTGGTCAACTATTTCTGAATAAACTGAAGAATACCTGCATTACTCTCTTGAATTGGCATCCAGTCTTGAGATCAAGAGGATGATGCATGTTTGGGAAAATGGGTATCCCAGTGGATACTCCTGTCCTGTTCCTTGCTTCTATGTTTGGAGGTTCTAAACTCTTGAGTACTAATTTTACATTAAACCATGAACAGGCAAAGAAAATAATAGTACATTCAAACACCAGGAGATATTTTTTATTCATCTTTTCAAGGAGTCAGGAATATTTTTCAGTTTTCAGACTGACATTATTTTACAGATCTTGAAAATTTTCATCTAATGATTTTAAAATTATGATTTTCCACTATTTGTTCTTTTTATTTTGTGGGTACTAAATAAGGTAAAAATTGTCAGTGACTCCAGTAACTCCTTTCCCAATTCATGTTACTTCTCTGAATCCCTAAGTCACTACTGACCTACTTCTTACCTCTCTTACTTCCTTACCTAAGCTGTCAAAATTTTTGTAATTTTAAACCAAATTCTCAATGGAGGAAAAAGCAAGGGCCTATTTATAAATCAATCTAAATTTTATACAAGCTGTAGAAAGAAATTGTCATTATTATGCCACAGTCCCCTCTGAGCATCTTATAAGATAGAGGTATAGAGACATTTTATATTCCCACATATAGATAGTGGAAGACTACAGGTAGTTCACCTGGCTCTTCATTTTCATGGAAGGAGATGTGCAACTGAGTTTGGATATGCACTGATTTCTGGTCATTGCCTGACAGGCTGGTGTTTTGTTCAGGGATTTGACAAGAAAAAGGCTGAGAAGTTAATGACAGATATCTGGAAAGAGGCTGTAGATGAACTTCTTGAAAGAGGCACAGAATGTGATAACTATTTCCTACATAAATCTGCACTAAAGTACATCCACTGCAGAGACGGATCTTGATAGTTGGTAGAAGCGAACTCTTCCAGTCGATACTAGTCAGTATTTTTTGCCAGTCTTGCTCCCAGGCCCATGTAAAATTGAACAAAGAAGCAGGGATGGAGGCTGTGAATTGATTCAAATTTATAACATTTCTCTTATTAAGGCTGATCTCTTAACTGGCACATTCCCAGGGGACTAGGGAACCAACTAGTGGTGTGTTGATTACATTAGACTCCTTAGATTATAGAGTCAATAATGTTTATTTCTGTAGGAATAGAAAAATATTCTGGGTGACATTTTTTCCCTTGCTCTACCACTTATTTTATTTTCTTGGGCTCCAAAATCACTGCAGATGGTGACTGCAGCTATGAAATTAAAAGACACTTGTTCCTTGGAAGGAAAGCTATGACAAATCTAGACAGCATATTAAAAAGCAGAGACATTACTTTGCCACCAGAGGTCCATCTAGTCAAAGCTATGGTTTTTCCAGTAGTCATGTACGAATGTGAGAATTGGACCATAAAGAAAACTGAACGCAGAAGAATTGATGCTTTTGAACTGTGGTATTAGAGAAGACTCTTGAGAGTCCCTTGGACTGCAAGGGGATCCAACTAGTCCATCCTAAAGCAGATCAGTCCTGGATGCTCATTGGAAGGACTGATGCTGAAGCTGAAACTCCAAAACTTTGGCCACCTGATGTGAAGAACTGACTCATTGGAAAAGACCCTGAAGCTGGGAAAGATTGAAAGCGGGAGGAGAAGGGGACAACAGAAGATGAGATGGTTGGATGGCATCACTGACACAATGTACATGAGTTTGACCAAGCTCTGGAAGTTGGTGATGGATAGGGAAGCTTGGCGTGCTGCAGTTCATGGGGTCACAAAGAGTTGGACACGATTGAGTGACTGAACTGAACTAAATTCATATGAAGCATCTCTTTCAACCACATTGCTAGGATATAAGAAATAAACTGTAAGAAAAATACTGTTAAAAACACAAGCACATAGAGACTGAACAATATGTTACTAAACAACCAATGGATCACTGAAGAAATCAAAGAGGAAATAAAAAAATACCTAGAGACAAATGAAAATGAAAGCACAATGATCCAAAACCTATGGGATGCAGCAAAAGCAGTTCTAAGTGGGAAGATTATAGCAATACAGTCTTACCTCATTAAACAAGAAAAATCTCAAATAAATAACCTATCCTTAACCTAAACTGACTGGCAAAGAAGAAAAAAACAAAACCTAATGTCAGTAGAAGGTAAGAAGCCATACCATTCAGAGCTCAAAAAATGAAATAGAGTTGAAGAATGACTAACAGCTGGTTCTTTGAAAAAATAAACAAATTTGATAAACATTTAGCCAGACTCATCAAGAAAAAAGGAGAGGGCTCAAATCAATAAAATTAGAAATAAAAAAATTAGAAATAAAGAGAAGTTACAATTGACATCACAGAAATACAAAGACATAAGAAACTACTAAGAGGTACTGCATGCAAATAAAATGGATAACCTGGAATAAGTGGAATATTCTTAGAAAGATACAATCTCCCAAGACTGAACCAGGAAGAAATATAAAATATGAACAGATCAATCACAACTAATGAATTTGAAACTGTGATTAAAAAACTTCCAACAAACAAAAGTACAGGACCAGATAGCTTCACAGGTGAATTCTTTCAAACATTCAGATAAGAACTAACACCTATCTTTCTGAAACTGTTCCAAAAAGTTGCAGAGGAAGGAAATCTCCCAAACCCATTCTATGAGGCAAACATCATCCTGACCCCAAAACAGACAAAGATACCACAAAAAAATGAAATAAAGATCGATATCACTGATGAACATAGATACAAAATTCTTCAACACAATACTCGAAATCTGAATCCAACAATATGTTAAAAGGTTTGTACACTATGATCAAGTGGAATTTATCCCAGGGATGCAAGGATTTTTCAATATGTGCAAATAAGTCAGTGTGATACACCACATCAACACACTGAAGAATAAAAACCATCATCTCAATAAATGTAGGAAAAGCTCTGACAAAGTTCAGCATCTAGTTATGATAAAAACTCTCCAGAAAGTGGGCATAGAGGGAACCTACCTCAACATAATAAAGGCCATACGTGACAAACCTACAGATAACATTATACTCAACAGTGAAAAGGTGAAAACATTTCCTCTAAGATCAGGAATAAGACAAGGATGTCCACCCTTTTCACTTTTATTCAACAAAGCTTTGGAAGTCCTAGCTACAGCAATCACAGAAGAAAAAATAAGTAAAAGGAATCCAAATTTGAGAAGAAGTAAAACTGTCACTGTTTGCAAATGAAATGATAGTATACATACAAAATCTTAAAGATGCTTCCAGAAAACTGCTAGAGCACATCAGTGAATTTGGTAAAGTTGCAGGTTACAAAAGTAACACACAGAAACCTGCTGCATACCTATGCACTAACAACAAAAGATCAGAAAGAGAAATTCAAGAAACAACCCCATTTACCATGGCATCAAAAAGAGTAAAACACCTAGGGACCTCTGGAGACAAAAGATTTGTACTCTGAAAACTGTAATACCCTGATGAAAGAAATCAAAGACAATAGAGATGGAAAGCTGTAACTTGCTCTTGGATTGAAAAATCGATATCGTCAAAATGACTATACCACCCTAAGCAATCTACAAATTCAATGCAATCGGTATCAAGTTACCAATGGCATTTTTTTCTTGGAACTAGAACAACAACAAAAAACTTAAAATTTATATGGAGACACAAATGACCACAAATAGCCAAAGCAATTTCCAGAAAGAAAAATGGAGCTGGACGAATCAGGCTCCCTGACTTCAAACTGTACTACAAAGCTAGTTATCAAAACAGTGTTGCAGGCCTTCTCGTGAGGAGCCCCCACTCAGCGGGACCGGCCACAGGGGATGGAGTGGGCCCGCCAGCCAGGCCCTGGAGTGACGTAGAGGAGACGACCAGGCGCCGCCTGGCCCGCTGTCATCGCAGAAGGGGCCCCTGGGCGCGTCCTGGAGGTTGGCCGAGCAGCGGTTCTGGGGCGCTGGCGCCCAGGAGTGCCGAGCTTGGCGCGGGCCGCAGGCATGCGTTCGTGCTGCAGGGCCTGCGGCGCCGTCCCGCCTCTCCCAGCGGCCTGCGAGCCCCCTAGGCGAGCTACCTTGGCGGCCCGGAGGGACTGCGAGCGGTGCTGCGCTGGCGGGCCGCCCGGCTCGCCGCGCTCGCTCTGCTGACCAGCAGCCTGTGACCAGCGCGGTTGGACACGCGAGCCAGGAGTGCTACAGGGCGCTCATCAACGTGACGGTGCAGGAGCCCGGCCGCGGCACCCCTTTTTACATCCACATCCATCGCGGGCGCTGTGAGCTTGCCCAAGGCGGAGGCTGGCAATGGCGCCGATGCCCATCCATGGCGTTGCTGATCATTTGGGCTGTGATCCTCAAACACGGTTCTTTGTCCCTCCTAACATCAAACCGTGGATTGCCTAGGTGCAGAGGGGAAATTGCACCTTTAAAGAGAAAATACCACGGCCTGCCTGCTTTCCACAATGCAGTTGCTGTAGTCATCTACAATGCTATATCCAATATATTATCTAGGGTGAAACAGATCACCAGCCCAGGTTGGATGCATGAGACAAGTGCTCGGGCCTGGTGCACTGGGAAGACCCAGAGGGATCGGGTGGAGAGGGAGGTGGGAGGGGGGATCGGGATGGGGAATACATGTATATCCATGGCTGATTCATGTCAATGTATGACAAGAACCACTACAATATTGTAAAGTAATTAGCCTCCAACTAATTAAAAAAAAAAAAAAGAAGAAAGAAATACAAAGGATAGCCAGTCACCATGACTCACCCAGGCACTGGAGATATTATTGTCATGATTACAGAATTGTGGGGTAACGATATTTGGAGTTATCTGGAGAAAAACATCTCTGTACAAATGACAATAGCTATTGGAACTCAAGCGCTGCAGAAGAACTTCAGCCATGACTTTCTAGTCGTCGGGTCAATATCTTTTATTGTTTTGATGATTATTTGATTACTATTTGATGATGATTATTATTTGATGGCTTATATTCTACTTCATTCAGAAGATCAGGTACACAAATGCCCAGGGGGCAGGAACCAGCGTTGTTGTGAAGATGCAGCCAAGAAAGTCACCGGCAAATAGACAACCAGAACAGTGAAAAGGGGTGGTAAGGAAATAGATCCAGACTTTGATCCTTGTGCAGTCTGCATAGAAAGCTATAAACAGAATGATGTTGTCCGGATTCTCCCCTGCAAGCATGTATTCACATCCTGTGTGGATCCCCGGCTTAGTGAACATTGTACCTGTACTATGTGCAAACTGCATATATTGGAGGCCCTGGGAATTGTGCCAAATTTGCCACTTACTGATTAAGTAGCATTTGATATGGAAAGGCTCACCAGAGCCCAAGTAGTTAACCGACAATCAGCCCTAGGTGAGCTCTCCAGTGACGACTCGTTTGGCCTGGAGTCACAACTTGGGGCTCTCACTTCTTCCGCAGGATGGGGAGCACCCTCCTAGAGCAAGAGAGATCAACCTCGCGGTGACAAAAGAACGATTTATTACTGACAGTTACGGCCTCCTCAGCGCTGTCACACTGCTACGTGATCATCAGAACCACAGCTAGTTGAATGCTAATGAGGTAGAATAGTTTCGAAGAAGGAAAAACTGCTTTCTGACTGATTGCCTTGAAAGAAAAAAGAACCTATGTTTGTGCATCATTTACCAATCATGCCACACAAGCATTTATTTTTAGTACATTTTAATTTTCATAAAATTGCTAATGCCAAAGCTTTGTATTAAAAAAAAAAAAACAGTATTGTACTGGCACAAAAATAGAAATACAGATCAGTGGAACAGCATAGAAAACCCAGAAATAAGTCCATGCGCTTATGGTCAATTAATCAACGACAAAGGAGGCAGGGCTACACAATGTTGGAAAGACAGTCTCTTCAGTAAATGGTGGTGGGAAAACTGAAGAGCTACCTGTAAAAAAGTGAAATTAGACTATTCTTTAACACCATACATAAGCTCAAAATGAATTAAAGGCCTAAATGTGAGGCCAGATATTATGAAACTCTTAGAGGAGAACATAGGCAGAACACAGTTACATAAATCACAGTAATGCCTTTTTTAATGTTTCCATTATCAGAGTAATGGAAATAAAAACAAAAATAAATGAGACCCACTTAAACTCAAAAACTTTGTAAAGGAAACCTTAAAAAAACTTATAGATAACCCACAGAATGGGAGAAAATATTTGCAAGTGATTAGTCTCTAAAATTTACAAACAGCTTAAGTGGCTTAATATCATCAAAACAAATGACTCAATCAAAAAAATGGACAGAAAACCTAAAGAGATATTTCTCCAAAGCAGACATACAGATGACTAAGAGACACATGAAAAGATGTTCAATATTGCTAATAATCAGAGAAATGCAATTCAAAATTACAATGAGATATCACCTCATGCTAATCAGAACGGTTACCATCAAAAAATCCACAAACAACAAATGATGAAGAGGATGTCAAGAAAACAGAACCTTCCCACACTGTTGGTGGGCATGTAAATTGTACAGCCACTGTGGAGAACAGTATGGAGGAGTCTTAAAAAGCTAAAAATAGAGCTACCATACGATCCTGCAATCCCTCTCCTGGTCATAAATCTGGAGAAAAATGTCCAAAAGGATATATTCACCCTAATGTTCATTGCAGCATTGTTTACAATAGCCAAGAAATGCAAGTAACCTAAATATCCATCAACAGAGGAATGGATAAAGAGAATGTGGTGCATATATAAAAAGGAATATTATCCAGCCACTAAAGAGAATGAAATAATGTCATATACAGCAACATGGATGGACACAGAGATAGTCATATTGAGTGAAATAAGTCAGACAGAGAAAGATAAATATCGTTATGATTTGTTTATATGCACAATCTATAGAAAACACTTATTTAAAAAGAAGAAACAGATTCAGACTTAGAGAATGAATTTATGATTACCAGGATAGAAGGGTACGGGGAGGGATAGTTAGGGACTGACAGGTACCCACTGCTATATTTAAAATAAATAGCCAACAAGGACCTACTGTACAGCACAGGGAACTCTGCTCATTATTATGTGACAATCTAAGTGAGAAAAGTATTTGAAGAATAATTAATACATGTATAACTGAATCACTTTGCTGCATACCTAGAACTAACACAGCATTATTAATAACTACTACAATATGAAATAAAAGGGTAAAAAATCAGTAAAAGTAATATCAAAAAATGTTTTTCTGTCTGATCAGCATTTTTCGTCACAAAAATGTCAATATTATTAACTTTCCAACACTGCTTTGAGTTTTAAATCAACAAGTACTGTGATTGCTCTGTGAACTTGATTCATTTTTTTTAGGGTAACATTATGTGCTAGTTTTCCTAAGTTCCAGGAATAGATCTCATGTAAAGATCTCACTTTAGGAATGAATAAATGCATGATTGGACATATGAAAGAAGTAAACAAATATTCTACTGAATGAAAAAATAACTTTATATTTCTTGTAAACAGAAGGCATAGAGCTGAATAAGAAAGTTGATATTTCTGTAATTAGAGATGATAAATCTGTATAGTATGATATTGATGAAATCTCTAATTGGCTGGAAATCCAGCTAAAAGTTCTATGCTTGAGACATTTGCATCTTTATATTCCTTCTCCTGAAGCGGTATGAATGTCATTTTGCTCACAACATTTCTGGCACCAAATGTGTGAGATTTTCCACATTAATAACCAATATTCCAACTCTCCAAAGACCAACTGTATATCTGAGAATTCAGTTTAATTCTGACAGTAAGTACACTTGAATTTAACACCATACCCCACTGATTTAAGAGCAGTCTTGCACAAGAGCCCTTCCCCCCACCTTCCCCCAGTTCAAAAGTCAGTTGCAAGTTCTAGATTGCCACAAACTACCAACTGACTATAATCATGGATTGCCAGGACCTGTCCTTTGGTCAGGTTAAATGATTTCCTAGAATGACTTACAGAACTCAGGGAAACATTAAGTGTACTGGTTTATTATAAAGAATATAAATGAAGAGGTACATGGGATGAGTCCTGAGCAAAGGAGCTTCTGTCTCTGCAAAGTTTGGTGTTCACAACCTTTTTGCCACATATATTTATTCACCATCCTGGAGCTTTCCAAACACCAGAGTTTAAGGTTTTTATATAGGTCCATTGCATAGGCATGATTGATTAAGTAAAAACTGACCATCGATGCCTTAATTTCTAGTTACTCCCTCTCCCCAGCGGTTGGATGTGGGGCTGAAAATTCCAAACTTCTAATCATATGGTTGGTTCCTCTGACACCCAGACTCCATCCTGAAGCTGTCTAAGGACTCTAGGTTGAGTTATTTCATTGTCATAAACTCAGGTACAGTTGAAATGGGCTTGCTATAAATAACAAAAGTCATTCTTCTCACTGATATCACTCAGAAAATTCCAAGGGTTCTAGAAGCTCAGTGCCAAGACTCATGATAAGAAAAATGTATCTATTTCTTATTACATCACCGGGATTTATAAGGAAAATGGCAAAGACACCTATGGATAAATATGCTAGACTTATATATCAGCCTAAAATTTTGATTTGTTGTTATTCAGTCACTCAGTTGTGTCCTACTGTTAGTATCCCCATGGACTGCATCACGCCAGGGTTCCCTGTCCTTCACTGTCTTCCAGAATTTGCTCAAGCTCATGTCCATTGAGTCACTTTGCAATTATCTAACTGCTATGAGATCAATAATATCTACATCACTGAGTCACTGCAAATATTGGGGAGAAAAGGCAAAGGACTTCACACAAATTAGGCACCCTTAGTGGCAGACATTCTATAAAATCCTAACAAACTAACATAACAATTAACATATGTAGCTACATAAACAATTTAAAATATCATAACAAGCATACCTATCATACATATAAAACTATATAAACAGCCAAATGATATAATTATGAACAAAAAATGAAAACAGATAACACTTTATCTTTATCTTGGCCTGAAAACAGTATGAGTACATCCAACTCAATTTGTCACCTACTTTGAACTCAAGAAATTTTGTACTGAAATGACATCCCAAATATTTTGCCCCTCCAAATCATGTATTTCTTTTTCTCTCATTTAAAAAAAATAATTTTGATCCCTTTAAACCAGCTTCCTCCTCACAACTGGTGAGTTTCTAAATATTACCTCGTGTCCCTCCAAAACCACAGTTCTCTAATACAATGTGCCTAAGTGCCTTCTTCACAGTCTTGTTCCTTAGCGTGTAAATCAGGGGGTTCAGCATTGGGGTGACCACAGTGTAGAAGAGGGCTACAAACTTACCTTGCTCATGAGAGCTTCTCTTGGCAGGCTGGAGATACATGAAAATGATGCTCCCGTAAAACAGAGCCACCACTGCCACATGGGACGAGCAGGTATTGAATGCCTTTCTCCACCCTTCTGCTGACCTGATCTTCAACACAGCCCAGGCAATACGGCTGTATGAGACCAGGATGAGACCCAGAGGCAAGACAACAAAGATAAAGCTGGCCACGTACATCTCTACTTCATTGAAGCTGGTATCCACACAAGCCAGTTGCATAATGAGGGGCATCTCACAGAAAAAGTGGTCAATGCGATTGTTCCCACAGAGAGGCAGGAGCATGGTGAGTGTGGAACCTACCATGCTGGTGGTCAGACCCCCAAGCCACGAGGCAAAAGCCAGGCTGCAGCAAAGCTTTGGATGCATGATGACGGTGTAGTGGAGTGGCCTGCAGATGGCAGCATAGCGATCGTAGGACATGACAGCCAGAAGGACACATTCAGTTGCCCCCAACCAGTGGGAGATATAGAACTGGATCACACACCCTCCATAGTTGATGGTTTTCTGTGGTCCCCAGAGATTGACCAGGAGTTGTGGGACGATGCTTGTGGTGAAGCTAATGTCCAGGAAGGAAAGGTTGACAAGAAAGAAGTACATAGGAGTATGGAGATGCACATCCATGCAGGAAACCAAAATGATGATGCCATTACCCAAGACAGACACCACATAAACCCCCAAGACAAAGATAAAAAGGATGGGTTCTAGAGAGGGTCGTTTGGAGAAGCCCAGCAATATAAAAACTTCTGGAAAACTTACATTGGCTATTTCCATCATACATACAGCTAGAAGTAGGGCAAACAAGTCACCTGCAGATGAGTGGGGGGCACAGGATATGAGTGATTACACAGGGTATAGTGATTATATCAGTTAGCAAACTTTAAACATAAATTTAAATCCTTTGTTCCTGAAAGCATCCCATCAACTGCTCCATAGGTAATGGCCCATCAGCTTCTTGAAGATCAGTTTGGAGTGTGTGCCAAGTGGCATGGAAATATGCATAGCCTGGGGAAAAATGGACACATGCAAAGTTTTTGGCATTGAGTTTTTATTGGAATATTATTTGTAGTAGCAGATGTGGAATCAACCTAAATTTTTAGTGATAAGGTTTTCATTGGGTGGAGGATGGCATTTCATGTGATGAAACACAGCACAGTTATTAAAATTGAGCCTGTGCTACTTCCCTAGTATGTTAGTAGCCACATGGGTTCATCTTGACATTTCTTGTTCTGTCAAATCTCACAAACATTGGCAAATTTTTGTCTTATTATTAAATATAGCCAACTTCTCATCACTTCTCACCAGCTTTGCTGCTTCTACTTAGCCTTTGCTGTTATCATTTGTCACCTGAACTGTTGCTGTAACATCCTAGTTTGTCATCCTGCTTCCCTGTTACTTCCTTTCGAAGTGTCCTCAACACAATATCAAGAAGATTATGTTAAAATGTAATATGGTCATAATTGCTCCACAGCTCAACACCCTTCTTATCATAGAAAAAGTCTTGCAGTGGTTTCCCTCCAAGGTAGCCACCTGCTCTTATTCCTCACCTCCTTAAGGTTGTTTTTCAAAAACCATCTTTTACTGAAGGTTTCCCTCACTGTGTTATTTAAAGTTGAAAAGAACAGCTCTCTCCCATCTCTCTTACCCCCCTTTCCTGCTTTATTTTTTGTCCATAGTACTTATCTTCATAGAACAAATATTCTGTTCTAATTTATTGTGTCTATTACCTGCCTCACTCCGTTACAGTACAAATGTCATGGACATAGGGCTTTCTGTTACTTTATTTTTGAGTTCCCAGAGCTAACTCAGTGTCTGAAACACAAAAGTTCCTTAATCGACAGTCATCAAATCGGTGAATTGTGAAGCAGTTTTGTTAAAATGATGTGTGAGCATGATGAAAGAAGAACTAAGGCAAAATAAAGGTACAGTTGAGGGACATGCAGTGTAACCTCAAGCAATGCTGCAAAGAGGGAACACTTAAAGCTGTCAAAGTCATGCACAGCTGACCCAGACTATATCTTCCTCTTATAAATGTTGAATAAAACAAACCAGAACTGAGCACGGATAATGTGTGAAGTCAGAAGCCCTCTTAAAGGGAAACAGCAAACACTGCTTCAGTTATCTCTGAAAAGTTCTGGAACCTTTGTTTACAAACACATGAAATTTTTCTTCCCTGGTTTTTGAAAGGAAAAATAAATGTATTACAATTAGAGTTCATTCAAGTGTGAGGATCTGAGCAGCTATAAACTCAACTATCAACGCTTTCAAAATTCCAGAGAGGGAAACTTTTCCATCTCTATAACTGGAAGTTGACCAAGCAAAATAAATTGAACACATGTATGTTTATAGTGTTTTATAATACATGTAGAATTTCCCCACACATTTGGAGAAATGGGGCTCAGGGAGCTTTATGCCTTTCCCAAAATTCAGGCACAGAACTTGTACTGGTTTGGACCTTACTGAGCTAGAATGCTGAGAAAATCATCTGCTTAACATATAGTACACCAGAGCAGCACTGAGCTTCTCCAAAACCATCAGGAAGAGGATTCAGAACCCCTCCAAATTTAGTAAGCATAAAGAGTGGTTTCATAATGTGGAAGTGGGAGAGGAGAGGTGAATGAGGATAGTGCTGTGCAACTGATTCATGACACAGTAAAGGAATTTCCCCATACGCAGTCACCTCAGATGAATTGATGAGTACCTAGAAAAGTAAAAGGCTAAACTGAAGACTGCATTGTCTCTCATGGGCTTAAGTATCCCTACTGGAGATATGAAAATTTTATTAGCACACATATGGAGAAAATGTGTGACTGTCACCAAAAGATGGGGATCAGAAGTTCATAGTCATGAGGTAATAGTTTGGTAGAATTTTTGAGAAAATGGAGATCTTAGTGATAATTTGATTCATTTCTGGAAATGATCAGTGAAGTGAAAGTCACTTAGTCATGTCCAACTCTTTGCAACCCCATGGACTATATAGTACATGGAATTCTCCAGGCCAGAATGCTGGAGTGGGTATAGCCATTCCCTTCTCCAGGGGATCTTCCCAACCCAGGAATCAAACCGGGGTCTCCTGCATTGCAGGTGGATACTTTACCAGCTGAGCTGCCAGCCTGGAGGACTCCATGGACTGTAGAGTCCATGGGATCACAAAGAGTTGGACATGACTGAGTGACTTTCGCTTTCACTGTCGAAATGATCAGTGGCTTACTCAAAGTCCAAGGGTTGCTCAGTGCAAGTACTGGAGCTATACTCAAGCAATCAGATTCTTAGTACAAGAAAAAAAAAAAAAAAAAACTCAGTAAAGGAAGAGTTTTGCTCATTCAATGATTCACCAAAGCATCACAATAAAAAAAAACCATTCTTGAAAATGTGACCCAGCCCCAAGTTCCGTGACGTTATGACAAAGAAAGGTAGCATGGTGAGAGTTACAGGAATGAGTTCAAATTTTGTGAGTCAATTACGTCATCACAAATTCTACCCCTGAATTTATCCAACCTGCTAATATCCCCAAGACCCCAAAAAGAGCAAATCGACATGGTGCAGTGCTCTCAAACTTAATTAGAATTACCAGAAACTGTATGATTCCAGTTTATTTTAAATATCATCAACAACAAATAAATCTGAGAATATCACTTACTGATGGTAAGCTAGCAGTATCCTCTCTCTCTATGCAGGGTGCAAATATTGTATAACAAGTAGTATTTTATTTCAATAATTAATAAGATCCATTAATTCAATACATATGGCTTTAAAAAGTAGGAGAGTCAGCAAGGTATTTTGATGCTCTAAAACTGCTGGAAATCTCCAAGTCAGTGATGGTAGGTGTGCTAGATTCTCTTCAAATGCATATGTGAGGGCAGCCTTGAGTTTTAAAATTAGAATAGGTTTAAATTAGAGAGAAAAAACTTATTTTTTCCTAAGAAAGGTGTAAGCAAAAGAAGTGAGAATGATTCACAGAATTTTCAGAATGAGAAATACATGGCAGTCCCCAGAGATCAAGTGTGTCATAAAACCAATAAAATTACAAGACATTCATTTTATCCCCTGGAGCATTCAGGAAGGAGGCAGAGTGTGATTACATCAGGGGAGTGAAGTTGGAGGAGGAAAAGCTTTGGGGATTTTCTTCCCTATTGAATAATTACAATTCTGCTAGAATTTCTATACACATAGAATTGTTCATATGTGTACAGAAGTGTCAGTTTGAATGCTATTTCAGTGTTATTTTAGGTTTTTATACTGCCAAATATTGATTGTCTATGCACTTATGCAATAGTGTCTATATCTTGTGAAGAAGAACATGAAATATTTGCTCACTACAGTAACTTCAGTACTTGTGTTACAGATATTTTTTCAAAATTCAATTATTCTATTTTGGAGTGTGGACAGCGATGGACTAATATTTTTCTTGATAGAACAAGGTTATTTTTACTGTAGTAACATACATGTAACATAAATTTGCTAGTGTAACCACTCAATAATGTACAGATCAGTGGAATTGTGCATTTACAAAATAGTGCAACCATCACTCATATCTAGTTCCAGAACTTTCTTATTAACCCCCCCAAACCCCTTTTCAGCAGTCACTTTCCTTTTTTTTTTTTTCCTTTTTCTAGTCTTTGGAGAAATCTACTTTCTGTCTTTATGAGTTTGCCTACTTTGGATATTCCATGTAAATGAAATCATAATGTATGTGGCTTTTTATGTTTGACTTCTTTCACTTAGCATGTTCTCAGGTTTTTCCATGTTGTAGTGTGTATCATTATTTTATTTACTTTTATAGTTGAGTCATATTCTATTGTATGACTTTGCCACATTATGTTTACCAAGTTATTTGTTGATGTCCATTGGAATCCACCTGCAATGCAGGAGACTCCGGTTCGATTCCTGGGTTGGGAAGATCCCCTGGAGAAGGGATAGGCTACCCACTCCAGTATTCATGGGCTTCCCTGGTGGCTCAGATGGTAAAGAATCTGCCTGCAATGCGGGAGGCCTGGGTTTGATCCCTGGATTGGGAAGATCCCCTGAAGGAAGGCATGACAACCCACTTAAGCATTCTTGCCTGGAGAATCCCCATGGACAGAGGAACCTCGTGGGTTACAGTCCATAAGGTGGCCAAGAGTCGGACAAGACTGAGCAGCTAGGCACATTGGTTTATTTGTTGATGGACATTTGTATCATTTTCACTTTTTGCTATTGTGAATAGAGCTGCTAATGACATTTCTCTACAAATATTGTTTGAACTCCTGTTTTCAATTATTTTGGTGCATGTCTAGGAGTGAAATTAAGAGATCACATGGTAACTTTGTGATTAGAACTTGTTTTGAGGACTTCCCTGGTGGTGTAATGTATGAGAATCTGCCTGCAATGCAGGAGACCTGGGGTCAATCCCAGGGTCAGGAAGATCCCCTGGAGAAGGCCATGGCAACCCACTCCAGTATTCTTACCTGGAGAATTCCATGGACAGAGGAGGCTGGCAGGCTACAGTCCATGGAGTCTCAGAGTAAGACATACCGAGTGACTAACACTTTCATGCTTTCACACTATTATATTTACTATGCTGTTGTTTTTCAGTGGCTAAGTCATGTCTGACCATTTGTGGCCCCATGGACCTTAGCTTTCCAGGCTTTTCTGTCCATGGGGTTTTCCAGGAGAGAAGACTGGTATGGGATGCCATTTCCTTCTTCAGGGAATCTTCCTGACCCAGGGATTGAACCCGGGTTTCCTGTGTCTCCTGCATCAGGCAGGTTGATTGTTTAGCATTGAGCCACCAGGGAAGCCACAGTTTTGTATTACAGTTTGAGATCAGGAATTATGAGACTTCTAGTTTTGTTTATTTTCCTCAAGATTGCTTTGGTTATTTGGAATCTTTTAAAGTTTCATCCAAATATTGTGATTAAAATTTGTGTGTGTGTGTGTGTGTGTAAAAAGTGCCATTGTATTTTGATTGAGATTGCTGTGAAACTACAGATGACTTTGGGTAGTATGGGCATTTTATCAAGATTAGTTCTTCTGATCCATGAATGTGGGCTCTTTCCATTTATTTGTGTTATTTCATTTCTTTCTTTAAATTCTTATAGTTTTGAATATACATATATTTTACCTCCTTGTTTAAGTTTATTCTTAAGTATATTACTATTTTGATGCTATTGTGAATGGGAAACAACCAAGCAATGTATGCAGTGAAGATGTGCTCGACACAGTCTACTGCCTTACAATTTAATATGGGTCATTTTTACCAATAAATATTTTATCTTATTTTTGAGTGCAAGTTACTCTTAATTTAATTCTGCAAAGAGCTATGATGAACGTCATTTTAAAGGTGAGGCAACTGAGGCTTTGAATGGGCAAATGACTTACTCAAGGTCATGTGGCTAAATGGTGGAGAGATTTGCACTCATAAATATTTATTTCCTATCTCACATATTCCCTTAGTGACCTAATATAGTCTAATGGATTCAAATATTAACTAAATCCTAAAGACTCTTTGAACTGTATCACTGGCCAGCAACTCAGCCCCACACTTCAGACTCAAACAACTCATTGTCTATGTTGTATGTTGATTTAAAGGGTGTTATGGAATGACTCATTTCCTCCACCAACATTCATATGTTGAGACTGTTACCCCTATTATGATTGTATTTGGATATGAGGCCCTTAAGGAATAATTAGGTTTATATGAGGGAGCTCATGTGTGGCATCCTAATCCCATAGGATATGTGTCCTTATAAGAAAGTGGAAAATACCAGATCTGCATCTCTTTCCCCCTGTTTCTATCCCCCAGTATGCAGAGGGGAAAGGCCACGTGAACACACAGTAAGAGCAAGGCAATCTGCGAACCAGGAAGAGAGACGTTACCAGCAATTAACCTGATGACACCTTGGTGTAAGACTGATCTGTCTCACAGGTCCAGTGTCTGACCTGTGAGAAACAAAGTTATTGTTGTTTAAGCCATTCTACATGTAATATTAGTTCAAACTTAAATACAGGTGGCTAACACATCTTCTGAACTTAATGTTTTTGAAAATGAACTCTGTTTTCCACCAGACCTTATCTAGCTTCAGTATCCCCATCTCACTTGATGACAATTCTATTCTACTAGTTTCTTAGGTTAGAAACCTCAAAAGCAACTTTGACCTTCTCTTTTCTCTTTCTGATGGTTGTCAACCACCTACAGAAGAGATGCACCTGTATAAACTTTGTATCCTTTGAGTCACTATATTGGTATCAGTTATAGCAGTACATCTAGTGTAAATACTAGTAAAAGAAAATTAGAAAATTTTATGAAGAAATAGAACAATTATGTGCATAAAAAGAAACAAACACTACTGTTTGTTGAGTTTTTATATGTTTATCACTATGTTATTTTTCAGCCTCTCACTACATATGGCTCCACAACAAGCATATGTAGTTGGTGCTATTACACAGTTTTACAGATGAAGAGAATGAGGCTCAGAGAGGAGAGTTAATTGAGTAAGGTCACATAGTCACTAAGTAAAGAACCAGGTCCTATAGCAAGTATGACCTGGCCTCATACCAGATACCAAAACCCTGTGCTTCATGTCCTTTCCTTATTATCTGCATAGAGGTCTTGGTCCTACAAAAATGTGAGTTCTTCTGACATTAATTTAAACTCTAGCTCACTACCAGAGTCCCAATAAGATACTGTTTTTGAGTAGCAGGAATGGGCTTGTTGTGACATTTAAGATAAAGTGAGTATAGGAACAGCTATGAAATTTTTGAATTTGAAGAATAGAAGGAATAGTGATATATTCCTTGCTCTACTAAGAAAATATTCTATTAATCCAGTTACTGAAAGTGTGCTGTGAAAGTGAAAGTGTTAGTCCCTCAGTCATGTCCAACTCTTTGTGACCCCAGTGACTGTAACCTGCCAGGCTCCTTCCTCTGTCCACGGGATTTCCCAGGCAAAAATACTGGAGTGGGTAGCCATTTCTTTCTCCAGGGGATCTTTCTGACCCAGGGTTTGAACCTATATTTCCTGCATCACAGACAGATTCTTTACTGTTTGAGCCACCATGGGTGCATCATGCATAAATAAATATTAAAAGAACAGAATTGATATTCCCCAAATAAACTTATATACATAAGAAATGTAGTTTTTGAAAAGTGTATAATATCAGGATAATAGTAGAAATATAGCTAATTGAAATAAACTGTGGAGGGACCATTGAATAAACATTTGGGATATATTAAATATAATTCTTTCTTTGTCCTATCATGTGCGCGCGCGCACACACACACACACACACAGACATTGTAGAAGGGATTGAAAAGATAAGCATAAAATAGAACTCTATTAAACACAAAATGAATTTTGTGTTTGGAGGACCATTTCTAAGCATATTTCAGGCATCTAGGCATAAAATAATTTCCTCCGACTTACTAAGATAGTCTGAAAACATAAAAGTCAATGTTTGATGCTGTTCTCTGGAAACATCCCACCCTTGCTTATCTATGGTGAAACAGATCACCAGCCCAGGTTGGATGTATGAGACAAGTGCTCGGGCCTGGTGCACTGGGAAGACCCAGAGGGATCGGGTAGAGAGGGAGGTGGGAGGGGGGATCGGGATGGGGAATACATGTAAATCCATGGCTGATTCATGTCAATGTATGACAAAACCCACTACAATATTGTAAAGAAATTAGCCTCCAACTAATAAAAATAAATGAAAAAAAAAGTCAACATTTGCCTGGGATCTGGAAGACCCCTCATCACCTGGATCTTAAGGATCTCCCAGGTTTAAATTCCTTTCACACTTTCCCTCACTCCCTTTCAGCCACACCTGACAATTTTCCATCTGAAATTCTTTCTCCTCTAAAGCCTTTGCACTGGTTGCTCTTTCTCCATGAAATGCCCTTCGCACTCATATTTTGTGTCTCCTTCCCCCGTTTCATTATGAAGAGTTAGAATGGCAACTCAAGACTTCCTGTCACCTTCTCCACTCTCACCCTCATCCTATTGACTATTGGTCCTGTCTTCTCTTAACTTACATTCTCTATAGGCTTGCTTATTTAATAAGCTTGTATATCTGTGAAACGGTGACGTTGTTTCTTTGTTCTTGCATCTCCAGCACACAAAACAGGTTGCATATAAAAAATAAGTTAAAATAATGTTTCATTTTGTTGAATGAAATAAGGACTATAAGGAGTTATAATTACATAGTTGATGGAATTTAATACACAAAATTTAAAGCTTTTGTACTATGAAGGAAACAAAAAAAATCATATCAAAGGAATAAACATCCCATTGGAAAAATTACTTATCACTTCTAATAATGAAGGGAAATAGATTCATATACAAACTACTCCTTTAAAGCAATAAGAAAATGTAAGACAGCAAGAACAATAATGAAAAAAGGGGGAAGACAATTTAGCGCAGAAAGCATATAGTATCCAAAACATTTCAAAAGGTGTTAAAACTCACTAGTGATCAGATAATTGACAAGCAAAGACTAAAATGATCTACAGAATCCAAAGTTAGTGAAATTGTGAGACTGTATACCTTTCCACATGCTATTGGTCAGAGTATAAATTTATAGTTTCTTAATTTCAAAATGTATATTTCCATAAAATATGAATATGTGAACATTATTTGCTTCAGAATTCTAAGATCCATCTTCTATAACTAGTAGTCAAGTTTGCAAGAATTTCAATACATATGGATTTATTTTAATTTTATATGTAATAATGAAGATGAAGAAAATGCTCATGGTAATTAAAATTTCAGAATACATACATACATATATATATATATATATATATATATAGTACATATTGATTTGAAAATATATCTATGAAATGTTTAGTGAAAGAACTTGCTAGGAAGTCCTGAGCTTGCTCTTTTCTGGGTTGTTTTCTCATATCTTGCATTACAGTCTTGGACCAAGGAGGTTGCCTGCTGAGTGTGTTTACAGTTTTTAATCATATTTTTGATACCATCAGGCTCCCACCACTTCACACACTATCCCATCCCAAGCTGAAAGACGAAGTGGAGTGTGCTGAGCTTGAAGAAATTACTTTCACTTTAGTCTGGGTGTCCCCAGGGCAAATGCTATGCCCAGTGCATCTAGTTTATAATGTCAGATAACAGTAAAGCAGGACAAGGGGAGAGGTGACTTTGGCCATGAGCATGGGTATCAGTGCTCCATCTAGCAGAGATATGGGAGCTGTATGATATTGTATATATATATTATAATTTCTTAGATGACTAGACTGATAAGGACATCATTTGTTATAATATTTAAATTTTGTCCTCAGTTTCTGAAATGTTTTTAGAGCAAAAAGAAGTGGCTATCGTTTACAAATGATAAAAATCCCTTTCAACTATACTTGAGTTTGTGTTAATGGGGTGACTTTTGGAAAGTCTCTAGGTAACCACTGGGGCTTCTCAGGTGGCACTAGTTGTAAAGCACTCATCTGTCAATGCAGGAGACAGACACGGGTTCAGTCCCTGCGTCAGAAGATCACCTGAAGAAGGGCATGGAGACCTACTTCAGTATTCTTGCCTGGAGAATCCCTGGAAAGGATTGGTGGATTATGGTCCATTGGGTGGACTTACCATGCACTAGATAACCAGCAGACTGGGGCTGGTTCCCAGCAGAATCAACAAGGTGGTTATAGTGTTGAAAGATTCAGTCCTGCCCCTTCCACCAAACACCCAACTCCCTAACCGCAGAACAGAAGAGAGGGGATGGAGGGTGAATCATTCACTAAAGGTCAATGATTAAGTCAACAATGTCTATGTCATGAAGCCTCAATAAAAACTCAGAAATGCAGGCTGTAGGGGGTTTCCAGGTTGGTGAACAAGAAAACATCTTCATGTCATGAGAGTTGAACACTTCAAAATACATGGGGATAGAAGCTCCCGTGTTTAAGGTTCACCTGGACACCACCCTATATATCTCTTTATCTGGGTATTTATTTGTAATCTTTAATATTCTTTGGAATGAGTGAATAATTAATTTAGTGATAAAAATGTTCTCCGATTCTGTAAGCCATTCTAACAAATTAATCAAACCTGAGGAGGGAGTCATGGAAACCTTCAATTTATAGCTGAATTAATTAGAAGCACAGGTGACAAGCTAGACTTGTGATTAAGGCAATCCCAGGAACTGTAGCCCACCAGGCTTCTCTGTCCATGGACTTCTCCAGGCAAGAACACTGGAGTGGGTAGCCATTCTCTCCTCCAGGGGAGCTTCCTGACCCAAGGATTGAACCTGGTTCTCCTGCATTGCAGGCAGATTCTTTACTATCTGAGCCACTGGGGAAGTCCCTATTTAGAAGCAGAGCTGACAATCTAGACTTGTGATTGGGGTCTGAAGTCGGGTACAGTCTTGTGGGATGAGTCTTTAAACTGGATATCTGATGCTATTTTCAGGTAAATACCATCAAATTCTAAGGTTATCCAACATGTGTCAGAGAACTGATGGTTGTGGGAAAACACCCACACAGAAATGCATCTCACATCAGTTTCTGGTGGAAGGAAGGGAAGTCATCCCATTAACTTCAATCCCTGTGGGAGGTGTGGCTTCATTTCCAGACTGTGCATGCTTGAGTTAAGCATGTGAGGAGAACCTGAGGGAAAGTCTCGGAGTATACAAAGGGGCCTGGGGTGACTCAGGTTCGGTTTGCTTGGGTGAGAGAGCATCAAAACCTGTGTTCAAAAGCTTGCTGCAAAAAGGGGCAAGAGTGACAGGAGTAATCATGGAGATTCAAAGATTCTAATGTATTGGGCAAAAAGATGCACAATACAAAAAAGTAGGTGGCTAGTTTCCAGGCTTCAACAGTATGTGAACTGTGAATTACCAAATGTTCAAGCTGGTTTTAGAAGAGGCAGAGGAACCAGAGATCAAATTGCCAACATCTGCTGGATCATTGAAAAAAAGCAAGAGAGTTCCAGAAAAACATCTATTTCTGCTTTATTGACGATGCCAAAGCCTTTGACTGTGTGGATCACAATAAACTGTGGAAAATTCTTCAAGAGATGGGAATACCAGACCACCTGACTTGCGTCTTGTTAAATCTGTGTGCAGGTCAGGAAGAACAGTTAGAACTGGACATGGAACAACAGACTGGTTCCAAATAAGGGAAGGAGTACATAAAGGCTGTATATTGTCACCCTGGTTATTTAACTCATATGCAGAGTACTTCATGTGAAATGCTAGGCTGGATGAAGCACAAGCTGTAATCAAGATTGCCGGGAGAAATATCAATAACTTCAGATATGCATATGATACCACCCTAATGGTAGAAAGTGAAGCACTAAAGAGCCTCTTGATGAAAGTGAAAGAGGAGAGTGAAAAAGTTGGCTTAAAACTCAACTTTCAAAAAATGAATATCATAGCATCAGATCCCATCACTTCATGGCAAGTAGATGGGGAAACAATGGAAAGAGTGACAGACTTTATTTTTTGGGACTCCAAAGTCACTGCAGATGGTGAGTGCAGCCATGAAATTAAAAGATGCTTACTCTTTGGAAGAAAAGCTTGACCAACCTAGACAGCATATTAAAAAGCAGATACATTACTTTGTCAACAAAGGTCCATCTAGTGAAAGCTATGGTTTTTCCAGTAGTCATGTATGGATGTGAGAGTTGGACTATAAAGAAGGCTGAGTGCCAAAGAATTAATGCTTTTGAACTGTGGTGTTAGAGAAGACTCTTGAGAATCCCTTGGACTGCAAGGAGATTCAACGAGTCAATCCTAAAGGGAATCAGTCCTGAATATTCATTGGAAGGACTGATGCTGAAGCTGAAACTCCAATACTTTGGCCATCTGATGTGAAGAACCAACTCATTTGAAAAGACCCTAATGCTGGGAAAGATTGAACCGGGAGGAGAAGGGGACGACAGAGGATGAGATGGTTGGGTGGCATCACTGACTTGATGTACATGAGTTTGAGTAAGCTCTGGGAGTTGGTGATGGACAGGGAAGCCTTGCGTGCTACAGTCCATGGGGTCTCAAAGAGTTGGACATGACTGAGTGACTGAACTGAACTGAACTGGGTTTCCAATAGGTCATACAAACATCTTTTCCCCTTTCACTATGTCTTAAGGACTTATAATACAAACAGGATAAAAATTTACACTGTTTAGGAAGACCCTTCCTACTCTCCCTCAGGCTTCACTCCTTCAGGGTGGCTGTGTTGGTGAGTTTGCATTACTTCTACTGGATGTGGGGCCAGAAATTGTGTAGAATCACCGGTGTCCTTTCAGTTCTTGACTTCATCATGAGCCACAAATCACACTTCAAATGAATTTCTTTAGGTTCTGAGGAGGATGTCTTCATTGTCAAACAACACCGTGTTGAAACTGCCTCCTTCATTCTTTAGCCTATGTATTCTGTTACTTTAGCACTTTGGCACTGCATGTCAAGAGTTACAGCTTTAAACTGCGCTGTGCTGTGCTAAGTGGCTCCGTCATGGCTGACTCTTTGTGACCTTATGGACTGTAGACCACCAGGTTTATTCCGTCCATGGGATTCTCCAGGGAAGAATACTGCAGTGGGTTGCTGTGCCCTCTTCCAGGGGATCTTCCTGACCCAGGGATCAAGCCAGTGTCTCCTGCATTGGCAGGTGGATTCTTTACCACTGCACCACCTGGGAAGCCCAGAAAAATGTTTCTTGTGCCCAAATAACTCATTAAGTTCCCTTAAGAAATTTCCCATCCTGCAGTCCCAGATTAATTATGGCTGTTCCTTATTATAGTTCTCTTTCAGTCTAGAAAACTTGCAAACAAGTAGAGATAAGAATGGTAAAATAAAATGACTGTTATTAATTTAAAGTTTCACTGGAGCCTTGTGATCTACTCTATGTGAGCAAGCCGAAAAACAAAGTAAAGTTATGCTTCCCTTGAGTGCTAGGTAGTTGCAAGACCCTTTAATCTTGAACACTCCTGCCTCACCTTTTCTCTAAGCATAAAAGGAAACTGAATTCTTCTCTAAGTTAAGATGGTTCTTTAGGAGATTGTTGTTTTTGTTCAGTCCCTAAGTCAAGTCCAATTCTTTGGGACCCTGTGGTCTGCAGCATGGCAGACTTCCCTGTCCTTCACTGTCTCCCAGTTTTTGCTCAGATTCATTTCCATTGAGTCAGTGATGCTATCTAACCATCTCATCCTCTGCCACCCTCTTCTCTTTTTACCTTCAATCTTTCCCAGCATCAGGGTCTTTTCCAATGAGCCGGCTCTTTGCATCAGGTGATCAAAGTATTGGAGCTTCAATGGCAGCATCAGTCCTTTCAGTGAATATTCAGGGTTGATTTCCTTTAGAATGAAGGGGTTTGATCTCCTTGTTGTCCAAGGAAATCTCAAGAGTCTTCCCCAACACCAGTTCAAAAGCATCAGTTCTTCAGTGCTTAGTCTTCTTTATGGTCCTACTCTAACATCCATACATTACTACTGAAAAAACCATAGCCTAGACCTTTGTTTAAGCTCAGACCTTTGTCCACAAAGTGACGTCTTTGCTTTTTATACGCTCTCTAGGTTTGTCGTAGCTTTACTTCAAGAAACAAACACAGCGTTGTAAGGCAACTATATCCCAACAAAAAAGTTTAAAAAAGAAATAAACTAAGTAATTAACAGTTGATGGTGTTGATAAGTTATCAATCTCAATACTCTATTTACTTTTACTTTATTCAAGATCCAAATCTACCAATATCTGTTGGTATTATTCAAATGAGCAGTCTGAGAGTCAATTTGTGACATTTAGGGAGGTGTTTTTATTTTTTTAATTTTTTAAATTTTTTTGGGAGGTGTTGAATTCAAAAAGTGGGAGCAAAATTTCTAGAGACAGGGTTTTGGCCAAAAAAAGTCCAGAAAAACCTTTCAAAATATTGCTTAAAGTAAATGAGTTTGTGGTACACCCACTTAATATGTTTGAAAGAAAAACATGAATGCTATTTTTTTCTTTATGATCAAATTTTTTCTCTGATCAGAATTTTCCCATCTTAAAAATGTAAATATTATTAACTTTACAACATGATCTTGAGTTTTAAATCAACAAGTCCAGTGATTGCTCTTGAACTTAATTCACTTTTTTAAGTGCAACTTTGTGTGCTAGTTTTCATAACTTCCAGAAATCATTCTTGGACATATGAATAGTACTCAGTGAATAAAAATATCTTTACATATCCTGTAAACAGAATATGTAGACTTGAATAGGGAAACTGATCTTCCTATAGTTACAGATGTACCTGTGCAGCATGTTATTGACGAAATCTCCAATTTGCTGAAAATTCAACTAAAAATTCTACTTTTGAGGCATTTGCCTCTTTAGTTTCCTCCTCCTGAAAGTACATGAATTGTATTTTGCTCACATCTTTTCTGACACCGAATGTGTGAGATTTTTTTCACAACAATAACCAATATTCTAACTCTCCAAACACCAACTGGGCATCCTATAATTCAATTGAACTCTGACAGTAACTACCTAAATCTAGTACCAGATCCTGCCAATTTAAGAACAAAGTCCTCCACAAGACCACCCCCAGTTTAGAAGGCAGTTGCAAGCTCCAGGTTGCCACCCATGTCTATGACCAACTAACTATAGAGTTGCCATAACCCCTTCTTTAGATTTAGGATTTGCAAGAATGACTCACATAACTTAGGGAAACACTTTAGTGTACTGGTTTATTACAAATAATATAAAAGAAGAGATACATGGGATGAAGTTTGGAAAGGACTTGAGCACAGGAACTTCTGTCTTGGTTGAGTTTAGGACACCCTACCTTCTTGTCACATAGATGCAGTCACCAACTGGAAGTCTCCAAACACTGTTGTTTAAAATTTTTGTGGAGGTTCATTGCATAGGCATGGTTCATTAAGTTATTGGCCATTAATGACTTAATTTCCAGTAACTCCTTCCCAGACATTGGGCTGGGACTGAAAGTTACAAACTTCTAACCACAGGGTCAATTCCTCTGGTATCCAGGCATCCTCTGGAAGCTATCTAGAGACTCTTCTTTGAGTTAATTCATTGGCATAAACTTAGGTATGTTGAAATGTGCTTGTTATGAAAATAAAAGATACCTTCTCATCCATATCCCTCAGAAAATTTCAAGGGTCCTAGAAGCTCAGTGCCAGAAGTCAGGACAAAAAAAAAAAAAAAGTATATATTTCTTATTACATCACAAGAGACTATAGCCAAAATAGCATAGATGTCCAGGATACAAAGAATAGACTTACATCTCAGAATAAAATCTTGATAATTTTGTAATTATCTAACCTTTGTGAGGTCAATAATATCTACCTCACTGAGTCATTACAAATATTAGGGGAGAAAAAAGTAAAGGATTTCACACATATTAGACACCCTTAGTGACAGACATTGCTTTAAAATATTAACAAAATCATTTAACAATTAGCATTTGTAGCTACGTAAACAATATACAGTATCATAAGTAGCATGAATATAACCCATACAAAGCTATTTAAATAATTAGCAAAATATACTTATTAATAAAAAATAAAATGGGAAATAAGTTCTCTTTGCACTGGCCTGAAAAAAATATGTAAGTACGTCCATTTGTTTGTCAGTTACTTTGAACTTAAGAAATAGTGTATAGAAATGATATCCCAAATATCCTGACACTCCAAATCAATTTTGATCCCTTTAAATCTGCTTCCTCCTCACAAGTGATAAGCTTTTAAATATATGTAACCCTCCAAAACCACAGTTCTCTGATACAATGTGCCTAAGTGCCTTCTTCACAGTCTTGTTCCTTAGCGTGTAAATCAGGGGGTTCAGCATTGGGGTGACCACAGTGTAGAAGAGGGCTACAAACTTACCTTGCTCATGAGAGCTTCTCTTGGCAGGCTGGAGATACATGAAAATGATGCTCCCGTAAAACAGAGCCACCACTGCCACATGGGACGAGCAGGTATTGAGTGCCTTTCTCCACCCTTCTGCTGACCTGATCTTCAACACAGCCCAGGCAATACGGCTGTATGAGACCAGGATGAGACCCAGAGGCAAGACAACAAAGATAAAGCTGGCCACGTACATCTCTACTTCATTGAAGCTGGTATCCACACAAGCCAGTTGCATAATGAGGGGCATCTCACAGAAAAAGTGGTCAATGCGATTGTTCCCACAGAGAGGCAGGAGCATGGTGAGTGTGGAACCTACCATGCTGGTGGTCAGACCCCCAAGCCACGAGGCAAAAGCCAGGCTGCAGCAAAGCTTCGGATGCATGATGACGGTGTAGTGGAGTGGCCTGCAGATGGCAGCATAGCGATCGTAGGACATGACAGCCAGAAGGACACATTCAGTTGCCCCCAACCAGTGGGAGATATAGAACTGGATCACACATCCTCCATAGCTGATGGTTTTCTGTGGTCCCCAGAGATTGACCAGGAGTTGTGGGACGATGCTTGTGGTAAAGCTAATGTCCAGGAAGGAAAGGTTGACAAGGAAGAAGTACATAGGAGTATGGAGATGCACATCTATGCAGGAAACCAAAATGATGATGCCATTACCCAAGACAGACACCACATAAACTCCCAAGACAAAGATAAAAAGGATGGTTTCTAGAGAGGGTCATTTGGAGAAGCCCAGCAGTATAAAACCTTCTGGAAAACTTACATTGGCTATTTCCATCATACATATAGCTAAAGGTAGGGCAAACAGGTCGCCTTGCAGGTGAGTGGGAAGACACAGGGTGTGAGGTATAAAGGGATCATATAAGTGAGCAAACTTTAAATCTAGATGCACAGTCATTGCTCCTGAAATCATCCATTCAACTTCATTGTGGATGAGGTTGTATCATCTTCTTGTAGGCCAGTTTGGAATGTATGCTAAATGACATGGAAATATGCATAGCCTGTGGAAAAACGGACACATAAAAAATTTTTGGAAATGAGTTGTTATTGAAATATTACTTACAGAAGCAGTATCTGGAATCAACCTAAGTTTTTAGTGAGGAGTTATCACTGGGTATGGTATTTCATGGAATGAAACACTGCACAGGCATTAAAATTGAGCCTGTGCTGAAATTTGCTGAATGCTGTGGGGCAGCCTGGATGGGAGGGGAGCTTGGGGGTAATAGATACATTCCTATATGTGGCTCAGTCCCCATGCTGTCCACCTGAACACTGTTACTCAGTGATATTCCAGGATAAAGTCAAATGTTATAAAGTTGAGCCTGTGTTCCTTTGCCACACAGTTAATAGCCACATGGAATCCATCTGGACATTTCTCTTCTCTCACATCCCACAATAATTGGCAATGTTTCATTTTATTATTAAATGTATCCAGATTCTCCTGGCTTCTCACCACCTCTGTTGTTTCTACCCTGATCCTTGCTGTTATCATTTATCACCTGTACTGTTGATGTTATATCCTAAATTGTCTTCCGGCTTCCTTATTACTTCCCTTCAAGTTATTCTCAACATAGTAGTGGGAAGATTACATTAAAATGCAACATAGTCATATTGCTCCCCTGCTGAACACCCCCATTTTCATGGAGCAAAGCTTGCAGTGATTTTCCTCCAAGACAGCCACATGCTTACATTCCTTACCTCCTTCAGGTTGTTTCTCAAAAGTCATATTTTACTGAGGGCCTCCCTCACTGTGCTATTTAATAGTGAAAATTAAAGCTTCCTCTCAGCTCCCTTCTTCCCCTTTTCTGCTTTATTTTTATTCATAATACTTATTACAATAAACAAATAAATAAATAAACAAATTTATTACCTACCTCAATCCATTAGAGTAAACATTTCATGGAGTTATGGCTTTCTGTTACTTTATTTTTGGGTCCCCAGTGTTTGACACACAGAAGTCCCTTAGTCAATTACCACTGAATGAGCAAACTGTGGAGTAGTTTTTAGAATGGTGTGTAATCATGGTGGAGGCAGGACTGAAGCAAAATGAAGGTTATAGGTGATAACCTCACCAAAGTATTTCTAATAATGAACACTTAAAGCTGTCAAAGTCATGCCCCAGCGACTCAGACTCTCTCTTCCTCTTATAAATGTTAAATAAACAACACAGTACCTATCAGGGACAGTGTGTGAAGTCAGAAGCTCCCTTAGAAGAAAACAGACCATCAGTCTGCGTCAGGTGTATCTGAAGAGTTCTGGGACTATTCTTATCAAAAACATGAATTTTATCTTTTCAGTCTTTTAAAAGGAAAAGTAAATTGATTATTATTGGAGTCCATGCATTGTGAAGAATAGAGCATTTATAAACTCAGCTGTCAACTCTTAAAATCCCACAGCAGGGAACTTACCTATTTGTATAACTGGAAGTTGACCAGATGAATAAATTGAACACTTGTACATTCACAGTTTTAAAAAAATATATGTAGAGTTTCCCCATGAATTTGTAGAAATAGGACTTAGAGAGCTTCAGGCATTTGCCAAAATTCATACAGAGAAGTTGTACTGCTGTGGTCTTCACCACACCAGAATGCTGAGACAATCCTCCAGCACACCAGAGCAGCACCTAAAACTCTGAGAAGACACCAAGGAGATGCATTCGGATCCCATCCAAATTCAGGAAGCATGGAGAGTTGTCAGGGGTGGTTTCATAACGCGGATATGGGGGAGGATATGTGAATGAGTATATTGATGTGCAATAAAGAATAGTCATGATACAATAAAGTAACTGCCCTGTGCAAAGAGTCACAGGAGATGAATTTAGGAGGACGCAGAAAAGTAAAAGTCTAAACTGAGGACTGTGCTGTCATCTGTGGGTTTAATTGCCCCTCTGGAGATAATGAAAATTTTGTTGACTCACATATGAAGAATATGTATGAATGTTGCCAGCAGATGGGGACCAAAACATCAATCATAGTCATGAAGTAATAGTTTGGTAGAATTTTTGAGGAAATGGAGATCTTAGTGATAATGTGATTCATTTCTAGAAATGTTTAGAGGCTTACGCAAAGTCCAAGAGTTGCTCAGTGCAAGTACTGGAGCTATGCTCATGACACCCAGATTCTTAGTAAAAAAAAATCCTGTAAAGGAAGAGTTTTGCTAATGAGAGTGACTCACCAAAACCATTACAATAAAAATTACTCTTGAAAAATGTGACTCAGCCCCAAGTCCTATGACATTATGACATAGAAAGCATGATGACAGTTGCAGGAATGAGTCCATATTTTATAAATCATTTATTCAGTCCCAAACTCTTCCCCTGAAGGTAGGCAACCTACTAAAATACCAAGGACCCCAAAAAGAAAAAAATCCTGTTACTCAAAAGGATCAGTGCTCATCAATCTTATTGGAATTACCAGAAACTCTGTGATACTGTTTTATCTTAAATATGTACCATGAAAGAAAACAAATAAACTGAAGAATATGACTTACTGATGGCTATCTTTCAGCATCATCTCTCTGTAGTCAGGGTGTAAATATTGTATAATGGGCAGTATTTTATTTCAATATTTGATAAGATTAACAAATTCAGTGCAAGTGGCATTAAAAATAGGAGAGCATCCAAGGATTTGGAAGCCTTAAAAATATTGGAAATCTTCACATCAGTGGTGGCAGGTGTACTAAATTCTCTTCTAATGCATGTGTAAAGACAGTCTTAATTTTTAAAATTAGAATAAGTTTAAACTAGAGAGAAGCACTGATATTTTCCCTAAGAAAGTTGTTAGCAAAAAGAATGAGAATAAATCACAGTATTTTCAGAACAAGAAATATATGCCAACTCCCAAAGGACCAAATATGTCATAAAACTCTTAAAATCACAAGACATTCATGTTATCACCAGAGTATTCAGGAAAGAGACAGAGGGTGGCTACATCAAGGGAGTGAAGTTGGAACAGAAGAAGCTTTGGGAATTTTTTTCCTATCGAATAATTACAATTCTATTATAGATTCTGTACACACAGAATTGATCATGTGTGTACAGAAGTAATATTTTGAATGTTATTTCAATGTTATTTTAGGTTTCTATACTGCCAAACATTGATTTCAGAACACAAGATTTGTGTGTCCCCACAAAAGTGTTTTCATGTAGTGGAGGAGAGAGCCTGAAATATTTGTTCACTACAGTAATTTTGGTACATGTCCTACAGATTTTTAAAAAATCCAATTATTCTACTCTGAGTGTACAATGCAGTGATAAACTAATACTTTTCTTGATAGAACAAGCTTATTTTTACTGTAGTAAATATGTAACATATATGGTAATGTACATATTTCAATGCTATTCTCTCAAATCATCCCACCCTTACCTTCTCCCACTGAGTCCAAAAGTCTGTTCTTTACATCTGTGTCTCCTTTGCAGCCCTGCATGTAGAATCATCAGTACTGTCTTTCTAAATTCTGTATATATGCGTTAATACACAGTATTTGTCTTTCTCTTTCTGATATACTTCACTCTGCGTAATAGGCTCCAAGTTCATCTACCTCATAAATTTGCCACTGTAACAATTTTAAAGTGTACAAATCAACTGAATTAAACTCATTCACAAAATAGTACTATGATCCCCAATATTTTGGAGAAGGAAATGGCCACCATTCCAGGATTCTTGCTGGAAAATCCCATGGACAGAGGAGCCTGGTGGGCCACAGTCCATGGGGTTGCAAAGAGTCAGATGCAACTGAGAACCTAACACTTACACTTTCACTTCACACCTTTTATAAATTAATTTTAATGGGAGAATAGTGATTTTGCAATGTTGCATTAATTTACTGCTCCACAGCGAAGTGAATCAGTCACACACACACAAACACGGCGTCTGTTTTAGAGTTCCTTCCCATTCCGGTCACCAGAGAGAACTGGGTAGAGTGCCCTGTGTTATATAGGAGGTTCTAAGTAGTAATTTTTTTAACACATAGTACAGATATATGTATCAGTCCAATTTCCCAATTTACCCCACTCTCCATTCCCCCCTTGGTAACCAAAAGTTTGTTCTCCACATCCGTGACTCTGTTTTTGCTTTGCATATAAATTCATCTCTGCCATTTTTTTTCTAGACTCCACATATAAGTGATACTGTGTGATACTCATTTTTCTCATTCAGACTTACTTCACTCTGACAATCTCTAGGACCATCTACCTCTGCAAATAGTACTAATCTGTTCCTTCTTTTGGTTAAGTAATATTCCATTGTATATACGCACCGCATTTTTAAAAAATTTTTTAATTGAAGGAAAATTGCTTTGCAATGTTATGTTGGTTTCTACCATACAACAACATGAATCCACTATGCATACTTAGTCGCTAAGTCATGTCCACCAACTCTTTGTGACCCCAAGGACTGCCAGGCTCCTCTGTCTATGGGATTTTCCAGGCAAGAATGCTGAAGTAGGTAGCCATTCTCTTCTCCAGTGGATCTTCCCGACCCAGGGATTGATCCAGGGTCTCCTGTATTGCAGGCAGATTCTTTACCATCTGAGCCAGCAGGGAAGCCATAAATATATATTTACCCCCTCCCTTTTGAGTCTTCCTCCCATCCCCCTCCATCCTACCCTTCTAGCTTGTCACAGAGCAACAGGCTCTGTGAATATTCCATGAGAAGAAAGTGTAGTATGCCATTTTCAGATGGAATATCCTATAAATAACAATTATTAAATAAGTCTATATGTTCTAATGTATCACTTAATGATTATGTTTTCTTTTTAATTTTCTATCTGGATGAGCTCCTTGTGTTATATGGCAACTTCCCACCAGCTATTTTACAAATGGTAACATGTATATTTCAATGCTACTCTCTCAGTCCATCCCATTCTCTCCTCCCTCTGCTGTGTCCAAAATTCTGTTCTCTTATGGTTGTATTTCTACTCTTGGCCTGCAAATAGGTTCAACAGTACCATTTTTCTACATTCCGTACATATGCATTAATACACAAAACTTTTTTCTTTCTGACTCATTTCACTCTGTGTAACAAGTTCTGGGTTCATCAACCTCAGTTTAACTGACTCAAAGTCATTCCTTTACATGAGAGTAACATTCCATTGCATATATGTACCACAACTTCTTTATCCATTTATCGTTGATGAATATCAAGGCTGTTTCTACATCTTGACTATTGCAAACAGTTATATGCCTAGGAGGGGGATTGATGGGTCACGTGATAGCTCTATTTTTAGTTTTTTCAAGTACAGATCTTTTGCCTCATTAGGTAGTTTTATTCCTAGGTATTTTATTCTTTTTGATATGATGGTAAATGAGATTGTTTCCTTAATCTCTCTTTCTGACTTTTCATTGTTAGTGTATAGGAATGCAAGAGATATCTGAGTATTAAATTTGTATCCTGTGACTTTACTAAACTCATTGATGAGCTCAAGTGGCTTTCTGGTATCATCTTTAGAATTTTCTATGTATAGAACTATGTCAGTATATGTGCTGCCGAACCGAGCACGTCTATGTATAGAACTATGTCATCTGTGAACAGTGATAGCTTTCCTTCTCTTCCAATCTGGATTACTTTTATTTCTTCTTCTCTGATTGCCTTGACTAGGACTTCCAAAACTATATTGAATAATAGTGGTGAGAGTGGACTTCCTTGTCTTATTCTTGATAATACTTGAGGAAATGCTTGTTTTTAGAGGAAGTGTTTTCAATTTTTCATCATTAAGAATGATGTTTCTGTGGGTTTTCATATCTGGTCTTTATTGTGTTGAGAAGGAAATGGCAACCCACTCCAGTATTCTTGCCTGGAGAATCCCATGGACAGAGGAGCCTGGCAGGCTACAGTCCATGGGATCGGAAAGAGATGGACAGGACTGAGCGACTTCACTCTCTCAGGTTCCCTCTAAGCCTGCTTTCTGAAGAGTTTTTTTTTTTATCATGAATGTGTGTTGAACTATGTTAAAAGTTTTCTCTGAATCTTTTAAAATTATCATATGGTTTTTATCCTTCAGTTTGTTAATATGGTGTATCACACTAATTGACTTTTCTTTTTTGTTTATGGTGGAATGCAACTTAATTTATTATTTTTTTTTCATTTATTTTTATTAGTTGGAGGCTAATTACTTTACATCATTGCAGTGGTTTTTGTCATACATTGAAATGAATCAGCCATGGATTTACATGTATTCCCCATCCCGGTCCCCCCTCCCACCTCCCTCTCCACCCCATCCCTCTGGGTCTTCCCAGTGCACCAGGCCCGAGCACTTGTCTCATGCACCCAACCTGGGCTGGTGATCTGTTTCACCCTAGATAATATACATGTTTCGATGCTGTTCTCTTGAAACATCCCACCCTCGCCTTCTCCCAGAGTCCACAAGTCTGTTCTATACATCTGAGTCTCTTTTTCTGTTTTGCATATAGGGTTATCATTACCATCTTTCTAAACTCCATATATATGTGTGTTAGTATACTGTAATGGTCTTTATCTTTCTGGCTTACTTCGCTCTGTATAATGGGCTCCAGTTTCATCCATCTCATTAGAACTGATTCAAATGAATTCTTTTTAATGGCTGAGTAATATTCCATGGTATATATGTACCACAGCTTCCTCATCCATTCATCTGCTGATGGGCATCTAGGTTGCTTCCATGTCCTGGCTATTATAAACAGTGCTGCGATGAACATTGGGGTGCATGTGTCTCTTTCAGATCTGGTTTCCTCGGTGTGTATGCCCAGAAGTGGGATTGCTGGGTCATATGGCAGTTCTATTTCCAGCTTTTTAAGAAATCTCCACACTGTTTTCCATAGTGGCTGTACTAATTTGCATTCCCACCAACAGTGTACCTTGCATCCCTGGGATATATACCTATTTGTCAGGTTGTATACATTGTTGTTTTTGGCTTGCTAGTATTTGTTGAGGACTTTTACATCTATGTTTATGAATGATATTGGCCTGTAGTTTTATTTTTTTGTGATATCTTTGCCTGGTTTTGGTATCAGGGTGATGGTGGCCTCATAAAATGAGTTTGGATGTGTTTATCCCTTGGCAATTTTTTGGATCAATTTTAGAAGGGTAGATATTAGCTCTTCTCTAAATGTTTGATAGAATTGACCTGTCGAACCCTCTGATCCTGGTCTTTGTTTGTTGCAAGAATTTTGATCACAATTTCAATTTCAGTACTTGTGATTAGTCTGTTCATATTTTCTATTTCTTCCTGTTTCAGTCTTGGAAGGCTGTACTTTTCTAAGAATTTGTCCATTTCTTCCAGGTTGTCCATTTTATTGGCATATGGCTACCTGTAGTAATAACTTACAATCTTTTGTATTTCTGTTGTAACATCCCCTTTTTCATTTCTAATTTTACAGTTTTGAGTTCTCTTCTTTTTTTCTTGATGGATCTGGCAAAGATTTGTCATTTTTATGACCTCAAAGAAACTGCTTTTAGTTTCATTGATCTTGGTTATTTTTTTTCCATCACTATTTCATTGATTTCTGCTCAGATCATTAAGATTTTCTTCTTTCTAGTAATTTTGGTTTTTGTTTGCTTTTCATTTGCTAGTCATTTTAGGTGTAAGGTTATATATATTGCCTCTCTTTTGAGCCTCCCTTCCAAAAAGCAACCTATCCCTCTATCTCAACACACAGAATGAGTTGAGATCCCTCTGCTATACACAAGCTTCCCACTAGCTACCTATTCTATACTTAGTAATATATATATGTTAATGCTACTGTCTCAATTTGTCCCACCCTCTCATTTCCCCCATATCCACAAATTCATTCTCTATGTCTGCGTTTCTATTTCTGTGAATAGATTCATCAGTGTATTTTAGAGATTAATTATGCATGTGTTAGTATATGATATTTGTTTTTCTCTTTCTGACTTACTAGACTCTGTATGACAAACTCTAGGCTCATCCACATCACTACAAGTGACTGAATTTCTTCCTTTTAAGAGCCAAGTAATATTTCATTATATATATCCATTCAGCTGTTTATCCATTCAACTGTTGATGGACATCTAGGTTGCTTGCCAGTAATGGTTATTGCAAATAGTGCTGCATTGAATATTGAGGCATATGTATCTTTTGATTTTCTCAGGGTAAGTGCCCAAAGAAGTGGGATTGCTCCATTACATGTTAGTTTTATTCTTAATTTTTTTTAAAGAAATATTCATACTCTTCTCCACAGTGGCTATATCAATGTATATTCCCACCAACGTGCAAGAGAGTTCCCTTCTCTCCATATCTTCTCCAGCATTTATTGTTATTTTATTTTTTGCTTATTTATTTTTTGATGATGGCCATTTTGATCAGTGTGAGGTGATACCTCATAGTACTTTTCATTTGCATGCTTCTAATAGTAAGCAGTGTTGAGCTTCTTGTCTTGTGTTTGTTGGCCATCTATATATCTTCTTTGGAGAAATATCTGTTTAGGTCTTCCACCCTATATTTTTATTGGGTTGTTTGTTTCTTTGGTATTGAGCTTCATGGATTGCTTGCATATTTTGGAGACTAACCTTTTGTTGGTTGTTTCATTTGCTATTATTTTCTCCCATTAAAAGGATGGTATTTATATCTTGTTTATAGTTTCCTTTGCTTTGCAAAAGCAGTTAAGTTTAATTAAGTCCCACTTGTTTATTTTTTGTTTTTATTTCCATTACTCTAGGAGGTGGGTCAAAGAGGATCCTGCTTGATTTATGTCAAAAAGTGTATTGCCTATGCTTTCCTCTAGGAGTTTTAAAGTTTTGGGCCTTACATTTAAGTCTTTAATTAATTTTCTATTTATTTTTGTGTGTGGTATTAGGAAGTGTTCTACTTTGATTCTTTTACATGTAGCTGTCCAGTTTTCCCAGCACCACTGATTGAAGAGGCTGTTTTTTCTCCTTTGTATTTTCTCACCTCTTTTTCAAAGATAAGGTGCCTAGGTGTGTGGGTTTACCTCTGGGCTTTCTGTCTTGTTCAGTTGACCCATATTTCAGTTTTGTGCTAGTACTGTGCTGTCTTGATGACTGTCTTGATGGTCTGAAGAAGGTTGATTCCTCCAGCTCCAGTTTTCTTTCTCAAGTTTGCTTTGGCTATTCAAAGTCATTTGTGTTTCCATACAAGTTGTAAATTTTTTTTACTCTAATTCTGTGAACAATGTCATTCATAATTTGATAAAGATTACATTGAATCTGTAGATTGCTTTGGGTAGTATAGTCACTTTCTAAGACTGATTCTTCCAATCCAAGAACATGGCATATTTCTCCATCTGTTTGTGTCATCTTTGATTTCTTTCAACAGGTTCTTACAGTTTTCTACATGCAGGTCTTTTGTCACATTAGGTAAGTTTATTCTTAAACATTTTATTCTTTTTGTTACAATGGTGAATGAAATTATTTCCTTAATTTCTTTTTCACACATTTTGTTGTTAGGGTATAGGAATGCTAGGGATTTATGTGTATTAATTTGGTATCCTGTGACTTTACTGAATTCATTGCTTAGCTCTAGTAATTTTCTTGTGGCAACTTTACAGTTTTCCACGTATAGTATCATGCCATCTGCAAAGAGTAAGAGTTATACTTCTTTTTCAATCTGGATTTCTTTCATTTCTTTTTCTTTGTGATTAACATGGCTAGGACTTCCAAATCTATGTTGACTAATAGTGATAAGAGTGGCACCCTTGTCTTGTTTTTGATGTTAGAGGAAATGCTTTCAGTTTTCTACCATTGAGAATGTTTGCTATGGGTCTGCTGTATATGCCCTTTTTATATTGAGGTATGTTCCTTCTATGCCCATTTTCAGGAGCATTCTTATGATAAATGGGTGTTGAATTTTGTGAAAAGCTTTTTATGCATCTTGAGATTATTCATATGGTATTTATTTTTCATCATCTTTAAATGGTATATCACATTGATTGATTTGCATACACTGGAGAATCCTTGCAACCCTGGGATTAAACCCCCACTTGATCATGATGAATGGTCCTTTTAAGGTGTTTGTTGGATTCTGTTTGCTAGTATTTTGTTGAATATTTAAAAATTCTTTTAATTGGAGGAAAATTACAATGGTTTGTTGATTTCTGCCATACAACAATGCAAATCAGCTATAATTATACATATATCACTTCTCTCTTACACCTCCCACCATCCTCTTGTTGAGAATTTTTGCATCTATGTTTGTTCATCAGTAATATTGGCCTGTCTTTTTTTGTGTGTGTGTGTGATATTTTGTCAGGTTTAATATCAGGGTGATGGTGGTCTCATAGAATGAGTTTGGGAGTATTCCTCCCTCTGCAATTTTTTGAAATATCTTGAGAGGGATAGTTATTAACTCTTTAATTGTTTGATAGAATACACCTGTCAAGTCATCTAGCCCTTGACTTTTGAGTTTTGGAAGATTTTTGACCACAGTTTTGATTTCAGCTTGTGATTAGTCTGTTTATATTTTCTCTTTCTTCCTGACTCAATCTTGAAAGGTTGTACTTTTCTAAAAGTTTGTCCATTTTGTCAAGGTTGTCAAATTAATTGGCATTTAGTTGCTCATAGTAGTCTCTTTTGATCCTTTGTAGTTTTGTGTTGTCTGTTGCAACTTTTCCATTTTTGTGTCTAATTTTATTGATTTGAGTCTTCCTTTTGTTCCCTCAATGATTCTGGCTAATTGTTTGTCAATTTTGTTTATATTCTTAAAGAACCAGCTTTAAGTTTTATTGATCTTTGTTCTTGTTTTCTTAACATTTTTTATTTATATTTCTTATCTAATTTTATGATTTCTTTCCTTCTACTAACTTTGGGGCTTTTGTTTTCTTTTTCCATTTGCTTTAGGTATAAGTTTAGGTTGTTTATTTGATGTTTTTTTCATTTCTTGAAGTAGGCTTGTATTCCTTTAAACTTCCCTCATAGAAATTTTCCCGCATCCCATGGGTTGTGAGTCATCATGTTTTTATTGTCATTTGTTAGTAGGTATTTTTTCTTTATTTTCACTTTGATTTCTTCAGTGACCTCTTGTTTTTTTAGAACTGTATTGTTTAGCCTCCATATGTTTGTGTTTTTTACACTTTCCTCCCCTGTAATTGATACATAATCTCATAGTGTTGTGGCTCAGAAAAGATGCTTGATACAGTTTCAATTTTCTTACATTTACTGAGAGTTGATTTGTGACCAAAGATGTGATCTATCCTGGAGAATGTTCCACGTGCACTTGAGAAAAATGTGTACTTCGATGTTTATGGATGAATGTCCTGAAGATATCAATTAGGTCCATCTGATTTAATATGTCATTTAAGACTTGTGTTTCCCTTATTAATTTTCTGCCTGGATGATCTTTTCATTGGTCTATGTGTGGTGTTAAAGACCCCTATTATTATTGTGCTACTGTTGTTTACAATTTTATAGTTGTTAGCATTTTACTAATGTATTGAGGTGCACCTCTGATGGGTGTACAAATATTTATAACTGTAATTTTTTCTTGGATTGATCCCTTTTTTATTATGCAGTGTCCTTCTTTATCTCTTGTAACAGTTTTTATTTTAAAGTCTATTTTTTATGAGCATTTTAATTCCAGCTTTCTTTTAATTTCCATTTGCATGGAATATCTTTTTATACCCCCTCATTTTCAATCTATATGTGTCTTTAGGCCTTAAGTGGGTCTCTTGTATGCAGTAGGTATGTGATCCTTATTTCTGTATTCATACATACAGTCTGTGTGTTTTGATAGGGGCATTTAACTCATTTACATTTGAGGTCATTATCAATATGTATGTTCCTATTGCCATTTTCTTAATTTTCCTGGGCTTGATTTTGTGTGTCTTTTTCATTTCTTGTGTTTCTTGCCTAGAGAAGTTTTTTCAGCATTTGTTGTAATGATGGTTTGGTGGTGCTGAATTCTTTCAGCTTTTGCTTGTCTGTAAAGTTTTTGATTTCTCAATCAAATCTGAGTGAGATCTTTGTTGTGTAGAGTCATTTTAGTTGTAAGTTTTTCTCTTTTATCACTTTTAATATATTCTGACTCTTCCTTCTGGCCCACAGAATTTCTGGTTCTTTTATATGATGTTTTGCTTTTCCATTGCTACTTTTCCTCCTTATATTTAGCTTTTGTTAGTTTGATTAATATGTGTCTTGGTGTCTTTCTCCTAGGATTTATCCTGTTTAGGACTCTCTGTGCTTCCTGTACTTGGGTAGCTATTTCCTATCAGATATTCTGGAAATTTTCAACTATAATCTCTTCAGATATTTTCACAGACTCTTTCTCCTCTTCTTCTGAGACTTTATAATTCAAAAAAAGAAAGTAGCAGAACAGTAAAAAAAGAATAACAAGTGTAATAAATTTAGAATGCTAACATATGCTAGAAAAATTATGAATTTGTTTGAAACAGGCACTGTAGCATAAAACCAAACTCCAAAAGCAAAGAAGAAAAAAATAATAATGATAAAACCAAAAGGGAGCAGAACAGGAACAAAGAATAAAAATAAAATGGACTTATAAAATCAACAGATATATTAGAAAAAAACATTTCTAATATATTAGAAAAAACAATACTATTATTGATGAAATAATCCCTGGAGGGTAAAGCTTTACTCCAATAGAAACGAGAGAGAGAGAGAAAAGTATATATATAGACATATATATATACATATACATACATACATATATATATGTATATATATACATATACATATATACACACATATACATATATGTGTGTATATATATATGTATGTTGCTGTTTAGTCACTAAGTTGTGTCTAACTCTGTGACCCCATGGACGGTAGCCTGCCAGGCTCCTCTGTCCATGGGATTTCGCAGGCAAGCATACTGAAGTGGGTTGCCCTTTCCTTCTGGGGATTTTCTGGGCCTGGATTTGAAACCATGTCTCCTACATTGAAAGTAGCTTTTTGATCACTGAACCACTTGGGAAGCCTCTCTCTCTCTCTGTCTCTCTCTCTCTCTATATATATATATATATAAAATACCATCTATGTGTGTATATATATATATATATATATATATATATACATATATAATTTAAAAATGAGAGGGAGCAGAATAATAACAGAGTAAAAAATTAAGTTTAGAAAATTTAAAAAAGAATAATAAAAATAAAAAGTTATATATGAAACAACTACTGGAGGGTAAAACCAATCTCTACTGGCAAAGAGTAAAAAAAAAAAAAAAAAAGAAAAGAAAACAACAAAAAGGCAGAAAAATTGTTGGCTGTGAAGGGCAGTGCTTAGTTATGGAAGAACCCAGGATGTGGTGGGATTTAGGGAGAGGTGGAGTTTACCCAGAAGTGAAGTCCTCATTCACATTTTCCACAGCTCTGGAAAATGCCCTGGGCAGGGAAGGGGGGTAAGCTTGGGCTCTTCCCAGCTGAGGGGTCCTCTGGAGTACCTCGAACTTTGGGTGCCAACGGTTAAGCCCATCCATGTCCCCAAGAGGCTCACTGGGCCTGAGTGGCTGGGGGAACGGAGGTAGTTCTCCCCTCTTCCACACCACAAGGTGCCCTATAAACACCTTTTAGGTTAACACGTACTGGAAGCAAAGAAAATAATTTCAAAAAATAACTTTTCCTTTATGGGTAGTTACTGACTACAGTTATTGTACAAGCCCGAGCAGTTAAGCTCAAATTCTACAGCGAAATGTCTGTACTTGACTTTCCTCATCTCAGGGTCTGATCAGGAACACAGTCAGCAGGGAGTGTCAGTCTGAATTTACTCAGCCTCCTGGCTAGAATTAGTGTCCTTGAAAATTGGGGATATGTTACCCAAAGGATACAACCATGAAGTTGGAAGATGAATAAGTTCTGGGGACTTAGTCCACAGCCTTGTGATTGTAGTTAACAATATTACATTATGTACCTAAAATTTGCTAAGTGACTAGATCTTGAATGTTCTCATCATGAAAAAAAAAAAAAAGAAAGAAATGGTAATTATGTAATATAATGTGTTGACTACATCAACAATGTTAAGTATGGCGGTATTTATATTCAATACATAAGTGTATCAAATCAATATAACTTAAATTTACATGTTATGTGTAAATTATAGCTTGATAAAAAGAAAAACCTTAACAAAGCATCTGACATAGTTAAAACAAAATGAGAAATGCTTCATGTATGGGGGATTTAACCTATAAACCAGATAACTGTCTTCAGTATGGTGTGTCTCTCAATTAGAAATAAATAATAAGAAAGAATGTTCTAAGTTATTATTGAGCATGGTTCAAAGAGCATTTGAATAATAGAGATTTTTAGTTATTTCAGAAACAATGCTAAAATTAATATTAATAAACTATATGTATTTAACCTTCTACTTTAAACAATCCAAACCATCTGCTTCTCTGCCAACTGTCAATCCATCATGACATTAGTTTCTGCAACTTAACCTCTAATCTTACTAGGTTGTAAAAATATCAGAATTTCTAATATTTGCTAATTCTTAAGTGCCGGTGCCTGGCAGGATCATTCAAGAAATCTTATTTTAGTAACTTTTAGGTAAAGGAACATAAACAACAACAAAAGGACCTTATGTCAGGGGAAAATGTGCCATGTAATTTGTTGAAGGAATAGTTCCTGGTCGGTGATAGGGCACTCATGATGAGTGTGCTAATGAAATGTTGAACATTTGAATTCTGGATGGAGAGAATGAGGCCAAAGATCTGTACACAGATTGTTAAACCAAATTACATCATTCATTGTTCAGGAAAATGTTTTCAAATAGGTCTTGAATCTAAAAGAGATGTAAACAAGACCTCCTCAAGTTCTTACACCATTAGCTTTGGCTTTTGTATCCTTCAGTGTTCCTGATCACTTCTGGATAGCAGCACTGAAGGAAAGAGTTGTAACATAAGTTGTAATTTAAAAAAAATTTTTATTTATTTATTTTTCATGAGTTGTAATTTATAGCTCAACATTCAGAAAACTAAGATCATGGCATATGGTCCCATCACTTCATGGCAAATACATAGGGAAACAATGGAAACAGTGGTAGACTTTATTTTGGGGAGCTCCAAAATCACTGCAGATGGTGACTACAGCCATGAAATTAAAAGACACTTACTCCTTAGAAGAAAAGTTATGGCCAACCTGGACAACAGATTAAAAAGCAGAGACATTACTTTGTCAACAAAGGTCCGTCTAGTCAAGGCTATGGTTTTTCCAGTGGTCATGTATGGATGCGAGAGCTGGACTATAAAGAAAGCTGAGTACCAAAGAATTGATGCTTTTGAACTGTGGTGTTAGAGAAGACTCTTGAGAGTCCCTTGGACTGCAAGGAGATCCAATCAATCATCAGTCCTGGGTGTTCATTGGAAGGACTGATGCTGAAGCTGAAACTCTAATACTTTGACCACTTGATGTGAAGAGATGACTCATTTGAAAAGACCCTAATGCTGGGAAAGACTGAAGTCAGGAGGAGAACGGGACGACAGAGGATGAGATAGTTGGATGGCATCACCGACTCGGTGGACATGAGTTTGAGTAAACTCTGGGAGTTGGTGATGGACAGGGAAGCCTGGTGTGCTGCAATCCTTGGGGTCTCAAAGAGTTGGACATGACTGAGCAACTGAACTGAACTGAACTATAATATAGATATTTAGGCAAGTGATGTCATAAAGGGAAATTTTCCTTCTATGTTTGAAAATATGTTGTGGCAATGAAGGTACACTTCCCACAAGTTTCAGATGAAGATCAGTTAAGATATTTATAACTTTCTTGAAATCATCATTGTCATCATCATCGTCATCATCTTCATCAGTCAGGCAATTGTAAGGGAGGAAATCTTTCCATCTGTCTCTCTCTACTTAAGCTTACTGACCGAGGCCCTATAAATTAAACTGACAATAGATTAAGAGAAGGAAAGATATGCAAATTTATTAAATTTTAATTTTATATCCATGGGGGGCATTTTTTGGAAAGTGAATATCCAAAGGAGAAGTGAGACATGAGAGCTTACATATCATCTTAACAGGAGAAAGGGAGAGAACAAACACTACTTACCAGACAGCAAATGAATTTTAGATTCTTAGGAGAATAATGGGGGGTATGATAGATGATGACAATGTCTGTTTGAATGTGATGGTGACTTCCTATCTCCTTTCCTGTGATGATTCAATCTTCCCTGTGATAAAACTCCCAGTAAGGGGATTTACTACCATTGAATTCTTTCTTTGAAGAAATTCTTTCTTTGTGTTTAAGTAGATAAGGGGAGCTCAAAGAAAGCTTTTTCCTGCATTTATTGATTATAAAATGTCTTCATTACACCAAAGTGGCATATTGTGATCTCTTATGCAATCATTATTTTACCTTTTCTCAAAATTGAGATAACTTCTTTTTTTCCATATAATAAATATAAAAAAATTTTAGTCAAGCAATGACATTAAAAACATTTTAAACCAAGTACCTGGTTTGTTGACCTGTTAACTTTTCCAGTAGTCAATTTTCATCTTATTGGTCTGTCCTTCAACGTAAAACAATCGAGTTAGATTTGAGAGTCAGTTTCTTTACCCAGGACTTGGGTAAGAAACCATTTTGGTTCCAGTATTATCTACAAATAAGCAGAGACTAGCTGTTAACAGATAAGAACCTTCTTTCATCTCACATGCTTGGTCTAGCTCCAAGTTTTACGGAAGTAACTGATATCAAATCTCCCATACAGATGGCTGATGTAATTTAATGTTACAAATACCACTATTTTCATGGAGGGAAATTTCCAGTTAGCGTTAGAAATTTTAAACAAACATTATCAGCAATGTAAAGATTTATTTGTAAAAAATGCTAATTGTAGCATTGTTATAATAGAAATACTGAAGTAACAAAAAAGAGAGAGAGAGAGAGAGAGAGAGAAAAGACCAAAAAACAATCATTACATGGTTATATAATGGGGTACTTTGTATCATTAGTAATGATATTATGAAAATATAATAACAGTCATCCTACAAAATCCTACAAAAGAACTTTACACAGAAAATTATAAGATACTGATAAAAGAAATCAAATATGACATAAATAGATGGAGAGATAGCCCATGTTCCTGAGTAGGAAGAATCAATATTGTGAAAATGACTATACTACCAAAGGCAATACAAAAGACCCCGAATAGCCAACCAGTCTTGAGAAAGAAGAATTGAGCTGGGGGAATCAACCTTCCTGAATTCAGATTATACTACAAAGCTACAGTCATCAAGATAGTATGGTACTGGCACAAAAAAAGAAATATAGACCAATGGAACAAGATAGAAAGCCCGGAATAAACCCATGCACCGATGCATACATTATTTTTGACAAAGGAGGCAAGAATATACAATGGGGCAAAGACAGCATCTTCAATAAATGTTGCTGGGAAAACTGGATAGCTACATGTAAAAGAATGAAATTAGAACACTTCCTAACACCATACACAAAGATAAACTCAAAATGGATTAAAGACCTAAATGTGAGACCAGAGACTATAAAACTCTTAGAGAAAAACATAAGCAGAACACTCGATGACATAAATCAAAGCAAGATCCTCTATGACCCATCTCCTAGAGTAATGGAAATAAAAATAAAAGTAAACAAGTGGGACCTGATTAAACTTAAAAGCTTTTGCATAACAAAGGAAACTATAAACAAGGTGAAAAACCCTCAGAATGGGAGAAAATAATAGCAAATGAAACAACTGATGAAGGATTAATTTCTAAAATATACAAGTAGCTATACAACTTAATGCCAGAAAAACAAACAACCCAGTTGAAAAGTGGGAAAAAGACCTAAAGAGACATTTCTCCAAAGAAGACATACTTATGGCTAACAAATAAATGAAAATATGCTCAACATTGCTCATTATTAGAGAAATGCAAATCAAAACCACAATGAGATATCACCTCACACCAGTCAGAATGGCCATCATCAAAAAGTCTACAAACAGTAAATGCTGGAGGAGGTGTGAAGAAAAGGGAACACTCTTGCACTGTTGGTGGGAATGCAAATTGATACAACCGCTATGGAAGATGGTATGGAGATTCCTTGAAAAACTAGGAATAAAACCACCATATGACCCAGCAATCCCACTCCTAGGCATATACCCTGAGGAAATCAGTGTTGAAAAAGACACATGTATCCCATTGTTCGTTGCAGCACTATTTACAATAGCTAGAACATGGAAGCAACCTATATGTCCATCGACAGGTGAATGGATACAGAAGTTGTGGTACATATACACAATGGGATATTACTCAGCCATAAAAAGAATGCATTTGAGTCAGTTCTGATGAGGTAGATGAACATAGAACCTATTACACAGAGTGAAATGAGTCAGAAAGAGAATGATAAATACTGTATTCTAATGCATATATTTCTTTGGAGAAGGAAATGGCAACCCACTCCAGTATTCTTGCCTGGAGAATCCCAGGGACAGGGTAGTCTGGTTGGCTGCCTTCCATGGGGTTGCACAGAGTTGGACACGACTGAAGCGAGTTAGCAGCAGCAGCAGCAGCAGCAATGCATATATACGGAATCTAGAAAAATTGCCCTGAAGATTTTATTTACAGGGTAGCAGTGGAGAAATAGACATAGAGGATAGACTTATGGACATGGAGAGAGGGGAGGAGAGGGTGAGATGTAGGGAAAGAGTAACATGGAAGCTTAAATTATCATATGTAAAATAGATAGCCAACGGGAATTTGCTCTATGGCTCAGGAAACTCAAACATGGGCTCTGTGCAAACCTAGAGGGGTGGATGGGGAGGGAGATGGGAGGGAGGTTCAAAAGGGAGGGGATATATGTATACCTACGGCTGATTCACATTGAGGTTTGATAGAAAACAACAAAATTCTGTAAAGCAATTATCCTTCAATAAAAAAATAAATTAAAAAAAGAGAAAATATAATAAAGGTCATCCTAACTGGTTTGAGGTGAAATCTCATTGTGGTTTTGATTTGCATTTCTCTAATGAGCAGTGATGGTGAGAGTCTTTTCACATAACTGTTGGCCATCTGTAAGACATCTTCAGAGAAATTTTTACTCAAGTACTTTGCCTATTCTTTTATCAGGCTACTTATTTTTCATTATTATTTTTGCTATTGAGTTGTATGAGTTTCTTATGTATTTTGAAAATTACCTTTTTATCAGATGCATAGTTTGCAAATATTTTTCCTTTTCTGTAGGTTATCTGTAGGTTGCCTTTTCCCTCTGTTGACTGTTATAACATAATGCCTATAGTTAACCAAAAGGTATTGTACACTTAAAATTTTGTTACAAGTGTAGATCTCATGTTAACACATGCAAACACACACCCACATGCAAACATAAAAAGGATGTAAAGAAATTTTGGAGGTGATGGTTATATTTATTAGTCTGATTGTGGGGATGGTATTGAGTATATATGTGTGCCTGCTAAGTTGCTTCAGCTTTGTCTGACTCTTCGCGACCCCATGGACTTATGGACCCTATGAGGGTCCTCTGTTGCTGGGGGCTCTCCGGAAGAGAATACTGGAATGGGTTGCCATGCCCTCCTCCAGGGGATCTTCCAGATTCAGAGTTTAAACCCACATCATCTCTTACGTCTCCTGCATTGGCAGGTGGATTCTTTACCACTAGTGCTATACTATATATAATATAGCACTATAAAATTTATACACACACACATATATACACTCAACAAATTGTATATGATAATTATATTTGGATTTGTTTTATTCCAATTATCCCTCAATAAAACTGGAAAAAAGAAAAAAAATAAGAAACTGATCTTTGAAAAACCTATTTAAAGGCATAGAAAGACATGCAAAGGAAGACCTCCTTTTGGAAATTTTTTAACCCAAGGGGTGCATATGTGTATTCACAGAGCAAAGACTATAAATATACATTAAAATACATAGAAATTGTTTCTGGGTAATAGGATTCTGGGTTATTTAAATGTTTTCATTTTTTCTTATTTGTACTTTCTAGATTTTCTATGCCAAGCATATAATAACAATGATAAGAAAAACCCATGTTATCAAATATCTGATTTTAAAAGTACAAAGTGAGATGATAGTTCTGCCTATAAGAGTAAATAGAATGCATTTTGTGTGCCTTCCAAATAAATGAAAACCAAAGTTGTTGATAGGGAAGAGATGAAGTAGAGAGAGCAACCACGTGGAGAATATTGACAGGGAGGATTCTTCTAAAGAATAAAAATGACCCACATCAAGTGTATAATTTGAGATATTGGCTTTGAAGGCTAGTATCTTGTTTTTCTACACAGCACTGAGACTACTAAATGAAATTTCCTATAGCATGCATGTCAGCTCATTCAACAGTCATAGCCATCATCATTACAGAATATTTTACACTAAAATCCACTTTCACTTATATACTATTTATTTCACAGGTGAAGAATGTCAGGTGCAGGAGGCTCACTGGCTAGCCTTCAGTAGTAGAATTAAAAGTGTTAGTCAGTCAGTCATATCCGACTCTTTGCAACACTATGGACTGTAGCCCACCAGGCTCCTCTATCCATAGGATTTTTCAAACAAGTATTCTAGAGTGGGTTGCCATTTCCCCCTTCAGGAGATCTTCCTGACCCAGCAATTGAACCTGCATCTCCTGTGTCTCCTACATTGCAGGTGGATTCTTTACCCTTTAAATCCTTGTCTTTTTCCTGATCAACTCACGCTAGTGTGAGCAGAGGGGACCTTAAAGAGGCTGAAGAAATTGGAGACCTTGGGTGTTACTACATCTCCATCACTGAGTGTCTGGCTCCCAATGGGGACCTACTTAAGCATTTAGGGACTGATGAGTTCATTTGTGAGTAATAAATGGTTCATGGCACTGGTTCTCAAATCTCAGCAGGCAATAGGAGGAACACATCCCAAGAGTCTCTGATTCAGCAGGTGTGAGCTGGGGCCCAAGAATTTGTATCTCTAACAAGTTCTCAGGTGAAATGGATGTTCTTGGTTTGGAATCGTGCTTTGAGAATCCCTCGTCTAGCACTGTGTTCCTTAAAGGATCAGCAGGAGTGGCATCTACCCAAGAGTTTGTTAGAAAGGCAGATTGTTGACCCCAGCTTGACAATCAGAATCTGTATTTACAAGGTCATCAGATGATTATTATAGATGTGAAAGTTTGGGAAGCAGGGTTTTAGTACACAGGTTCTCAAATATGAGTTGGGTAAGCCATAAACCCAGAATGGGATGTGTGACAATCTTGCTGCAGATGTATTTTTCTCACAATTGTGATTGAAACATAAACTAGGATTTAGAAGTTTCTGAACCAGAAATTGGGCTTTCCCAGTGACTCAATGCAGGATCTGCCTGCAATGCAGGAGCCACAGGACACATGGGCTCGATCCCAGGATTGGGAAGATCCCCCAGAGGAGGAAATGGCAACCCACTCCAGTATTCTTGCCTGGAGAATCCCATGGACAGAGAAGCCTGATGGGCTATAGTCCACAGGGTCACAAAGAATCAGACACAACTGAAGTGACTTTGCACACACACACAAGGCCTGATACTTCCTGAGCTCTGCCAATGGCTAAGTTAAAACATCCTCAGTCCTGATATTCGGAAAAAGAGAATTGGAGCATATGAGTGTATAGTTTCTGAATTCAGCAGATCAATTTCATGTTGGATGAGAACTGAAGAAAAGTGGCTACTTGTTCTCTCCTCTTTTGCGTGAGAACTATAATGAAAAAGCTATTTCACTCTCCCGGCAATAATGGCTCAGAGTCAGCAGTCAGCTTATTGCCTGCCTTGAAGTTATCACTGTGGCCAGCTTGCGCTCTGTGGCTTTGATGGGCTGTGTAGGGGAGGAAGTGGGGGACCAGATGGTGGAGATTGTATGTCAGGCCCTGTCACCTTCCTCCTTGTAATGTTAGTCTTGAAAAAAAACAACAGGAAGAAAAATTTACTTTTTACTTACCTTGAATAATGTCCAGACTCTTCTATTTTTCATACTCTTTCTCTGCAGTCTTGTCTTCTGAAGTATCAGACCATTGAGGAAAGGCATTTACATTTGATTTGATTTTCATAAATAGAAGAACAAACAGATGTTTGTTCTGTTTTTAACTTTATTTCTTTTTCTTATAGGAGGGTTTCTTTTTGTGTGTTTGGAAGAGGACAAAATATTGAGAGTCTTGAAATCTCAAATTTCTGAGAAATAGGGATAGTCCCTGCCCTATCTTACTCTGAAATCCTGAAATTTTCTTGAAAGCAAAATGAACTCAGAGTGTTAGATTTATTCTCTAATGTTTCAGCCTGATTTTCCACACTCCACGCACACACACACACACACACACACACACACACTAACATCTCTTCCTTTTCCCCTCCCCTGCCTTCACTACCATGCCTATGCCCATCCTCTGGCAACTTGTTATTGGTGAAAGTATGAATCAGTGGTCAGATGTAACATCCTGCCCCGTTTTGTGGCCACTGTTAAACTTTGGTCAAGACACCCCAAGTGGAAATAAACTCAGGATCTGAGAAACAGAGTCACAGTGAGAGAATGGGAAATAATCTCATGAGAGAAATCAGGTAAGTCCTGACTCTGGGCACAGCCCTTCTTGGGAGAAGAGACAGGAAGAGGGAGGTGGGGTGTGTGCATTTGGAATGGTGGATCAGTTGTGCTTTAAGAAGGTTGAACTTAAAGACAGCATCTCCTAAGAACACACAGGAAGCTCCCAATCCACTTTCTCTTGGCCTACTTTGGAACTGTGGTAGGTTGCCAGATTTAGAAAATAAAAATACAAGATGCCAGTCAGATCTGAATTTCATAGAAACACATGCATTTTTTTTTCTTCAGTATAAGTATTCCTCATGCAATATCTGGAGCACTATTGCACAGGTCATGTGCTGCGCATGGGTCATATTTAAACTGAAAAAGTTGTTGTTTATCTTAAATTCAAATTTAACTGTGCATACTGTCTTTTACCCAGCAACCTGGGTCTGTGATCACTTGAATCTTCCTACATCTTTTTCTTCATCTGGGTAGAGGGCTTATCTTGCCATTCATTGACTTCATGGGATCAGAGTGAAAATAAACACTCAGGTTCTTACAAATTGTTGAAGCAAAATAATTCACTCAAGTGTTTTTAACTTAAGTAGTGCCTTTTGTGGGTGATTTTTATCCCTATCCTCATCAAACACTTCCCTCTTTCTCATAGGTAAATAATTTTTTCTTTGCCTAAGATATATAGACACACTTCTTTTTGTTGTTATTGAAATGACTTTTATTTTATTCTTTATTGGAATATACTTGCTTTACAAGACACGTATTTTTTATCCATTCATCTGTGGTCTTAGATTGTTTCCAAAAAATATATATCAAGTGTTGGCAAGGGTGTAGAGAAAAAGAAAGACCTGTATACTGTTGGTGGTTCAGTCACTGTGGAAAATAATTAAAATAATTAAAAAATGCAACTATCATATGATCTGGCATTCTTGCTTCTAGGTACATATGCAAAAGAAATGAAACCAGGATCCTCCTATGTTTGTTGTAACATTATTCACAACAGCTAAGACATAAAAATAACCGAAGTATTGAGCAACGGATCAATGGATAAAGATAGTCTTTTCTTTTTTCTCTTGTTTTTCTTGATAACAGTCATACTAATGAGGTGATATCTCATGTGGTTTTGATTGATTTGTATTTCTCTGATAGTTAATGATTGTTGTTGTTCAGTCTCTAAGTTGTGTCTGACTCTTTGTGACACCATGCACTGCAGCATGCCAGGCTTCCCTGTCCTTCACTGTCTCCCAGGGTTTGCTCAGACTCGCATCCATTGAGTCGATGAGCCATCCAACCATCTCATCCTCTGTTGCCCCATTTTCCTCTTGCCTTCAATTTTTCCCAGCATCAGGGTCTTTTCCAAAGAGTTGCTGTTGGCCATTTGGATGTGATCTGTAATACAGGTAGATTGATCTGGCCTTGCGGCACTCAACATATTGCTCCTGTGTTCCAATGAGTATATCCGTTTCCCACTAGCTAACATCTAAACTGTGGAACATTTGTTTTAGAATTTAACGTCCTATATATTGTTTTAATCACTCCCTCCTTGTTCTCTTCTCTCTTTGGGCATTGCCTCACTGTCTTCCTTAGCAACCAGCCTCTAATTAAGTACTTTCTACTTACTAATGGAGTCTCTCCAAGGCAATTTTTACTTTGAATATATCTTTACAGCCCCTATAACTGTCTAGGATGTAGAGCAAAATAGAAATCTAAAGAATGTGTACTTAGTTAAATATACCTTTTCCCCCTCTTCTGTCATAAATATGTTGTATGGATTTTGTCAATCTGGTCTCTTGGCCAATTTGAGTTCAGGTGCGCCTTGGCTGCCAGAATTCTTGCCCCAAGGTTCATTTTCAACCATTTTTTATTTGTCAAAATATAATATCCCCTCTACAGTGCTGTGGCCAGATATTATATCTTCCTGGTCTTTACCAGAAATTATTCTTTCACAATTCAATGACTTGTAAATGGTTCATACACACTGATGATTCTAAACTCATTGTGTTCTGTCGTGGTTATAGGTTAATAGGGTCACCACTTGGTTACTTCATATTTTACAACTGCTTGTCCTGGGCTTTTTTTCCTCTAAGTGTTATTGAGATAAAGTTGGTATGCAAAATTCATATATTTAAAGTATGTATTTTTCAATTGATACATATTTACACTTCTGTGATATCATCACCACAATTCAGGTACTATTATCTTAATTAGTGGAGATAATTAAGAGTGAAATAGAGGAGAGTGAAAAAGCTGGCTTAAAACTCAACATTCAAAAAACTAAGATCATGGCATCTGGTCCCATCACTTCATGGCAAACTTATGGGAAACAAGGGAAACAGTGAAAGACTAGTTTTTTGGGCTCCAAAATCACTGCAGATGGTGACTGCAGCCATGAAATTAAAAGATGCTTGCCCTTTGGAAGAAAAATTATGAACAACGTAGACAGCATATTAAGAAGAAGAGACATTACCCTGCCAAGCTAAGGTTTTTCCAGTAGTCACGTATGGATGTGAGAGTTGGACCATAAAGAAGGCTGAGCGTCAAAGAATCGATGCTTTTGAACTGTGGTGTTGGAGAAGACTCTTGATCATCACTTGGACTGCAAGGAGATCCAACAAGTCAATCCTAAGGGAAATCAGCCCTGAATATTGATTGACTGGAAGGACTGATGCTGAAGCTGAAACTCTAATACTTTGCCCAAATGATGCAAAGAACCGACTCATTTAAAAAACCCTGATGTAGAAAAAGACTGAAGGTAGGAGAAGGGGACAACAGAGGATGAGATGGCTGGATGGCATCACTGACTCAATGTACAAGAGTTTGAGCAAGCTCCAGGAGTTAGTAATGAACAGGAAGGCCTGGCGTTCTGCAGTCCATGGGTCGCAAAAAGTTGGACACAACTGAGTGACTGAACTGACTGAACCATCACCTCCAGTTTCCTTGTTTTGTGTGTGTGTGTATTTTGTGTCTGAGTTAAGAACACTTAACATGAGATCTTAATATATTTTAAAATGCACAATAACTTATTATTAACTACAGGCACTATGTTGTGCTGCATATTCTGGAACTAATTTATATGGTATAACAGAAACATGATATTATTGAGCAGCAATTCCCCCTTTCCGTTTCTCCCCAGCCCTTTGCAACAACCACTCTACTTATGCTTCTATGAGTTCAACTATTTTCCTTTTTTAAAAAATTTAAAACTTAGTTTTCATTGAAGAATAATTGCTTTACAATGTTGGTTTGATTTCTGTCATACACGACGTAGCCATAGGTATACATATGCCCCCTCCTTGAACCACTCTCCCACCTCCCAGCCTTTCCCACACCTCTAGGTTGTTACAGATCCCCAGTTAGAGCCTTGAGTCATAAAGCAAATTTCCATTTGCTATCTATTTTACATATGGTCGTGTATATGCTTCCATGCTACAATTATTTTCAGTTTCACATGTAATTGAAGTCATGCAGTATTTGTTCTTCTGTGACGGGGTTATTTTACTTAAGCATAATATACTCAAGATTCATCCATGTTGTTGTAAAAGGTAAAATACTTTCTTTTTATGGCTTCTAAAATCTAAATGATTTTAGATAGTATGTATATGCTACATGCCACATTTTCTTTATTCATCTGTGAATGGGCATTTGTGTCGTTTCCATATCTTATTTATTGTGAATAATGCTGCAGTAAACATGGGAAGGCAGACATCTCTTTGAGACCCTGATTTTGATTTCTTTTTTTTTAATATCCTAATATATTTATTTCAACTTGCTTTTGAGATTAATTGGATTTTGATTTCTTTGGACATATACTCAGAAGCAAAATCACAGAAATAATTATTTTGTTTTTAATTTTTTTGAGAAGTCATCATACCGTTTTCCATAGTGCCTGCATAATTTGCCTACCTACCAATTTCTCCACACCATTGCCAATATCTGCAGATATATATATCGGCTTCCCTGGTAACTCAGTTGGTAACAAATCCACCTGTAATGCAGGAGACCCCAGTTCAATTCCTGGGTTGGCATGATCAGCTGGAGAAAGGATAGGCTACCCACTCCAATATTCTTGGGCTTCCCTGGCGGCTCAGAGGGTAAAGAATCTGCCTGCATTGCGGGAGACCTGGTTTGATCCCAGGATTGGCAAGATCCCCTGGAGGAGGGCATGGCAGCCTACTCCAGTATTCTTGCCTGGAGAATCCCCACAGACTGAGGAGCCTGGAGGGCTACAGTCCATGGGGTCATAAAGAGTCAGACATGACTCAGATATAAAACAACACACACACGCAATATATTTTTGATAACAGCCATGCCATTTTAATAGGTGTGAGATGATATAACTCAATGTGATTTTGATCTGCACTTCACTGATAACTAGTGATGGTGAACATTTCCAGGCAGCTGTTGGCATTGGTATATCTTCTGTGGTGATGAAGGTAAAATGAAACACTTGTGCTCAAAGAGTTGAATTCACATAGGCCATGATGAAAAATGCTTCCCTCTTTTAAGGTCAGTCAGAATTTATGGGAGGCCTATATGTGATAGCACTCTTGGCCTTAAAAAAATAATAACATAGAGTAGGGATTACAGTGGGTGCCGACTAAAAAGTTAATAAGCCCCTTGAACAAATACTGTACTTAATAGCTGTTCTGTACTTAAAAAAATTAGAAATTATATAGCTGAGAGATGATAAAAGCTTTTCAAGGTCACTTCTGCTATAAAATGATGAAACTACAGTGTACAAATGATGATTTAACTAACACATGTATATGTTGTGAAATGATTACCAGGATATATCAGTAATTTCTGATGTAAAGTCATGTGTCATTTCCATTATACCACAACAACCTCTTTTTTTTTTTTCCAGAAAGGGCAGATGTTAATGTATTCTTCATAGAAGCCCAAACAGTGTGCAATAGAAACAAGAGGAAGGGATGAATGGAATTCTGATTTAGACTGGCAGGGACGTAGGGCATGTTTGAAGAATTGCAGCTTGGATTGTTCTGCAAATGTTAGGCAGGCTGAACAAAGTGGAAAAGACTACAAACTAAAGGGACAATGTGTGAAAATGTATAAGAGTTTGAAGTACATGGTGTTTCAGGAAGTACAATTGTCAAATATTAGAGCATATTGTTCAAGGATAATCCCAATAGGAGAAGAATTTGAAAATGAGATTTGTCATTTGATGATAAAAAGTCTTCCAAGGCATCCAGGAAGTGATAATGCAATGAATACTTGTGAATGGAGAAAGATGTAATGTGGTTTACATGTTAAGAGAACTGTCTGTCCTTAGTGTGTAAGGTGAAACGGAGAAAAATGGACAAAGTTAAGAAGCTCTAAAAAATACATGAATTGAAAGGAAATGAAGAGCTGAAATTCAGCAGGAACAACCAAAATGGAAAAAAAAGAGGTTTGGTGAAAGTAAATGCACTTCATTTTGGTGTTTGTCAGTCATTTAGATCACAAATGTGGCATGAGAGAAGGGAAAAGTTATTCCCCCAAATGACGTATCAGTCTCTTCCTGGCCTCTCCTGAGGACCGCTCCATTATTAGAGACTCTTGGGATATGCTGCACATATTTGGAGATGAAGGAGACACAGAAACAAGGAGAGCAGTGATGAATATTAGGCGAGGTGGTACTTCCCAACTTCCTCCTGTAACTGTCAAATAAAAATTTGCCAGAAAGAGGAAACAAATGATAAGAATCAGACTCAGCTCTCCCTCTTTCCTTTGTCTGTGATAACACTTTTTATCCTCCAAACTCAGCCGTTACCCCATATTCACGGAATGAAAGAGCCATCAGACTTGTACCAAAGATTTTCCAGGCTTCACTCTCAGACACTCTAATGCAAAGGCATTGAGGGGGAAGGGAGATAACATTTATCAAGCAACTGAACAAGTGCCAAAATATTGTATAGTTGGGCTAAATCATCACAATGATACCACAAAGGAGATATTGTTATCCCCATTTTGATATGTTTTGGAATTAAGGGTGCAAGGGTTTCAGTCTCTCAGTTAGAAGGGGGGTGGTTTAAGTCATCAAACATGTAGCCAGCAAGACTCCAAAGGCCACAATCTTTGTTTGATTACTTGAGAGAGGTTTTCTATAAGACTTCTCTTCTTTTCAAGAAGAGGGTACTTTGGACCTTCTGGAACATGGAAGGTGGGAAGCCTGCTGGTGGTTCTCAGAGGAGTATGAGGGGATGACATGAAGCACTCTGCCTGTTGCCTGTCTATTGGGTTCAGCATTAAATGGATAATAAGAGCTATTTACTTCTGGAAATCTATAGCTGACACATACATTATATTTACGAAGTGTGAATCTTCTCTCCATCTATTTAATGATAGGGTTCAGGATGTACTGCCCTAAAATATGGTGCCTTGGTGTATTGACTATCTCAAGCTGAAGGAATTCAAGGACAGCAGAAGCAGGATGGTTATTCTGATTTCCCAAAACTTGCCTTTCTTCCCTGAAAGCAGGAGATGAATCCCTTATGTGAAAGGTGCTCTCCTTGTTCCAAGAGGAAGAGAGAAATTCCTATCATCAGAGACAAGGAATTTAGGGTCAAGAAAGCTATGCTAACAAAATTTGTTACACCTTTGTCATTTATTAGCTCTAGATCAATCCCTCTGCCTTGTCAATGCTTTATAAGCTTATTGTGCCTTTGTCTCAAAGATATACAAGCTTCCTTCCCTGGTCACTTCTGGTCTTCTTTCTCAAGTGAAGGCTCTCATATGCATGTAAAAATTCAATAAAATTTGTATGTTTTTCTCCTGTTAGTTTGCCTCATGTCAGCTTAATTTTTAGGCCCAGCTGGAGACCTAAAAAAATTAGAGGAAGACTTTTTCTCCTCTACATCATCTATCTACTTCAAGTTTATATCTATATATGTACACAGCATGCAAACAAGCCCTTATTGACTAAAAATAATGAAATTTCTGAATAGTGCATGGAAACTTTAAAATTATAGATTAATAGCTTTATTGTTCTTGATCATCTTAAATATTTTATGATCTCTGTATGACTCAGCCTTTCAAAGATGATAGTTTAAAGGAAAATTCAATAACAGAAAATCTATATTTCCTCCGGTGGAATTAGACCCAGTCCATATTTCCTCAGGCAACATGGACTTAGAACTTACATTTTGGACAGAATTTTATAATCAGATCTCCATAATTGTTTATGAAGAATTCTTACATTCCTGCTCAGGGCTAAAGTAACCAAATTAAAAGCTTAGATATTCCCCAGAGAATAATGCTTTAGTATGCCTCTGTATTCAGAAACGGGAGGTAGTAAATTGACTAAAGAAAAGGGAAATGTACCTTAAGAGGAAATTTATTTACCATTTCATCATTATGCCCTTACTTTTAGAAATGTGTTCAGCGTCAAGTGCTTAGCCAGGCATCAGAGACTGAAGTACCTGACTTTGAAGCAGATGAATTTTTCATGTGTAGATGATCATGTGGTTTTTTCTTTTTATTCTCATTAGTTAATAATTAAGTGTAGAATTTGATGACTCTTAGTGGTGCTTTTCTGCTTTCCAAAAAATAGAAAGAATGTGTTAAGACAAGGGTGCCCACTCTCACCACTACTATTCAACATAGTTTTGGAAGTTTTGGCCACAGCAATTAGGGCAGAAAAAGAAGTAAAAGGAATCCAGATAGGAAAAGAAGAAGTGAAACTCTCGCTGTTTGCAGATGACATGATCCTCTACATAGAAAACCCTAAAGACTCTACCAGAAAATTACTAGAGCTAATCAACGAATATAGTAAAGTTGCAGGATATAAAATTAACACACAGAAATCTCTTGCATTCCTATACACTAACAATGAGAAAACAGAAAGAGAAATTAAGGAAACAATACCATTCACCATTGCAACAAAAAGAATAAAATACTTAGGAGTATATCTACCTAAAGAAACAAAAGACCTATACATAGAAAACTATAAAACACTGATGAAAGAAATCAAAGAGGACACAAGCAGATGGAGAAATATACCGTGTTCATGGATTGGAAGAATCAATATTGTCAAAATGGCTATACTACCCAAAGTAATCTATAGATTCAATGCAATCCCTATCAAACTACCAACAGTATTTTTCACAGAACTAGAACAAATAATTTCACAATTTGTATGGAAATACAAAAAACCTCGAATAGCCAAAGTAATCCTGAGAAAGAAGAATGGAACTGGAGGAATCAATCTGCCTGACTTCAGACTCTACTACAAAGCCACAGTCATCAAGACAGTATGGTACTGGCACAAAGACAGAAATATAGATCAATGGAACAGAATAGAAAGCCCAGAGATAAATCCACGAACCTATGGTCACCTTATCTTCGACAAAGGAGGCAAGGATATACAATGGAAAAAAGATAACCTCTTTAACAAGTGGTGCTGGGAAAACTGGTCAACCACCTGTAAAAGAATGAAACTAGAACACTTTCTAACACCATGCACAAAAATAAACTCAAAATGGATTAAAGATCTAAATGTAAGACCAGAAACTATCAAACTCCTAGAGGAGAACATAGGCAAAACACTCTCCGACATAAATCACAGCAGGATCCTCTATGACCCACATCCCAGAATTTTAGAAATAAAAGCAAAAATAAACAAATGGGACCTAATGAAACTTAAAAGCTTTTGCACAACAAAGGAAACTATAAGCAAGGTGAAAAGACAGCCCTCAGATTGGGAGAAAATAATAGCAAACGAAGCAACAGACAAAGGATTAATCTCAAAAATATACAAGCAACTCCTGTAGCTCAACTCCAGAAAAATAAATGACCCAATCAAAAAATGGGCCAAAGAACTCAACAGACATTTCTCCAAGGAAGACATACAGATGGCTAACAAAGACATGAAAAGATGCTCAACATCACTCATTATCAGAGAAATGCAAATCAAAACAATGAGGTACCATTATACGCCAGTCAGGATGGCTGCTATCCAAAAGTCTACAAGCAATAAATGCTGGAGAGGGTGTGGAGAAAAGGGAACCCTCTTACACTGTTGGTGGGAATGCAAATTAGTACAGCCACTATGGAAAACAGTGTGGAGATTTCTTAAAAAGCTGGAAATAGAACTGCCATATGACCCAGCAATCCCACTTCTGGGCATACACACCAAGGAAACCAGATCTGAAAGAGACACATGCACCCCATTGTTCATCGCAGCACTGTTTATAATAGCCAGAACATGGAAGCAACCCAGATGCCCATCAGCAGACAAATGGATGAGGAAGCTGTGGTACATATACACCATGGAATATTACTCAGCCATTAAAAAGAATTCATTTGAATCAGTTCTAATGAGATGGATGAAACTGGAGCCCATTATACAGAGCGAAGTAAGCCAGAAAGATAAAGACCATTACAGTATACTAACACATATATATGGACTTTAGAAAGATGGTAATGATAACCCTATATGCAAAACAGAAAAAGAGACTCAGATGTATGGAACAGACTTGTGGACTCTGGGAGAAGGCGAGGGTGGGATGTTTCAGGAGAACAGCATTGAAACATGTATATTATCTAGGGTGAAATGGATAACCAGCTCAGGTTGGGTACATGAGACAAGTGCTCGGGCCTGGTGCACTAGGAAGACCCAGAGGGATCGGGTGGAGAGGGAGGTGGGAGGGGGGACTGGGATGGGGAGTACATGTAAATCCATGGCTAATTCATATCAATGTATAACAAAAACTACTGTAATGATGTAAAGTAATTAGCCTCCAACTAATAAAAATTAAAAAAAAAAAAAGAATGTGTTAAAGATTTTCAAAACTCTTTGTGATCATTGAAAAGTATTTTGCATTGTTATTGACCTCTAGGTTCTAATAAAGTGGCAGGTGCTTTAAAAGCAGCAAAAGGAACAAAGGAATCACCACTAACAGAAAGACTAAGGAGTGATATCTTGTTTAGTCACTAAGTGGTGTCTGACTCTTTTGTGACTTCGTGGACTGTAGCCCGCCAGTCTCCTCTGTCCTTAAGATTTCCCAGGCAAGAAAATTGGAGTTAGTTGCCCTTCCTTTTCCAGGGGATCTTCCCAACTTGAGAATCAAACCCACATTTCCTACATTGACAGGCAGAGTCTTTATCACTGAGCCATCTATGTAAGACCATTCTCATTATGTTTTCTCCTTCCTCCCTAATTCCCAATCTCACTCCTCTTCCCATAAGTACCAATTTTAATTTATCTCAGGTGTAGCCTTAGAGTGTTTGGATCTGAGTCTTTGAAATGTTAATAGATGCAAACAATGACTTAGTATCAACTTAGTCTGTTTTCTTCTATACTCATCAATATCTTTGAAATCTATATTTATTAGAGTGAGTGTATCTGCCTTGTAACCTTATCTGAGCTTGCTTCACACCATCCATTCATTGCCAACCTGCCTACCAAAGTCCTGCTGTGGATATCTAAAACATACCTCTTATATCCCTTTGGAAGGAGTGACCTGGAATATACCCCATTTCTTTACCAGGAGGCTACACCTTCTACTCTCCCTTTCTGGAGTTTTTGGATCTTCACATCTGTTCCTATACTTGAAAAATGCATGTTTTCTAATTTTGCCACATATTTTAAATGTAAATTTGTAACCAATTGTTATCTTAATTTTCATTTCTCTGGTTGTTTATTGGTGATTTTGTGTATCTATTCAGATGCTTCTTAGTCTCTGAATCTTCTTTTAAATGTTTACTATCCAAATTCTCTGCTCCCAGAGCAGCAAGCTGAGTTCCCTGTGCTACATAGCTGCTTCCCACTAGCTAGCTTTTTTACATATGGTGCTCTGTGATGACCTAGAGGGCTGGGAATTGAGGAGTTGGGTGGGAGGGAGGCTCAACAGGGAGAGGATGTGTGTATACTTACTGCTTATTCACATTGTACAGCAGAAATCAACACAATATTGTAAAGCTATTGTCCTCCAATCAGAAATAAATTAAAGCAAGACAAAATACCCAAACAAACAGAAACTTTTTTGCTCATCTTTTCCTCCCTCTTTGGTTTCTTTAATTCTTGTGGATTAACAAACACCTTTTGAATATTATAGACTCACCTCTTGAGTGTTAGCCAGGTTAAAGAAAAAAGTAATGACGCTTGTTAAAGATGGCAAGGAAGACTTGATTTTACAGCTGGGGAGAGAGATGAAGCTGAAAGAATTCACAGTCAAGGAACAAGGTAGGGGTCAGTGGATGAAAATTTACTAAGAGGAAATAGGGTTAAAAGTGGTTCTGGCTCAACCGACCTAACAGAACTCTTGTTGAAGACAGGCCATGATGATCAGAAATCTCTTGGTGGGTGGTGGAGAACAAGGAGCTTGGTGGGGTTCTGGTTAAAGCACCTTGGCAGGATTTTTACTAAAACCGGATTTTGTAGGGAAGTGCACAGACAGGACTAGGAAGAGGTTCAGGAGACTGATTCAAGTTTGTTAGCCATAACAAATACCTAATCTTGCTAGGCTTCTATCTACTTGCTTCATTTTTATTTATTAATACCTGAAGTCCTAAATGTTGATGTAATAAAACTTGTCAAGTTTTTGCCTCATGGCTTGTGGTTTGGTTCTTTTAAGATAAATTTCCTTTAATTGATTTCTGTATTAAGGTGAAATTTGCGTATGGCAAATTGAGCAAATTTTAAGTGTAACACTTCTTGAGTTTTACAAATGTGGTATATATCTATAGAATATGTGTATAGTCATAGAACATGTATATACCTATAGAACACCCCAATCATGACATATAATTTTTCATCATCCCAGAAATTTTCCTCATGCCTCATCTCAGTCACCTCAAAGTACTCTTCTATTCCCATGTTCTTTTTTTTTTTTGCAAATGAGCTCATAAAATATGTACTTTTCTGTGCTTGCTTTTCAGTCAACATTAATGAAAAGATTCATCCATACTGTTGCATGTGACAAAAGTTCATTCTTTTTTGTTACTGAATATTCCACAGTCTGTTTAGGTGCAAATACACAAGAGTATGATTATGCATTCTTCTATCCTTAGTATTTGAGTTACTTCCTATTTTGGGCTATAATGAACAAAGCCACTATAAATATTCATATTTAAATGCTTTTGTGGATAGATGTTTTCTTTTCTCTTGGGTAATTCCTTAGGAAGGCGTTTTCTCCCATTTTTATGTAGCAAAGCTATTACTCTGAATTTTTTTGTACTGATTTTCTTCATTAGATCTTTGATCTCTATTAGTATATGGATTAAGTTAGGGATTTTGCTTTTTTTTCTCTCAAAAAAATGACCCAGATTTTGCAACTTCAATTACTAGAAGATCTATTATTTCCCCATTGAACAATAATTACTTCTATATTATATATGAAGTGTCTACATATGGTTGGTTTATGTCTTGTATTCCTTTACTAGCAGCATATAGATTTTATTATAATGACTTTGTAGTATGTCTTGATGTCTGGTGTGATGTTATTCTCTATGACATCACAGAGGTTTGATATAATAAATATAAACCATAGTAGAATGATTTTAGTAGGATGGGTTTTAATGTAAAGACTTTGGTACCTACAAAATCACTGGAATGGCTCTAGACTTGGCTTTCAGCCTGGGCCTCTTTATAAACACACTTTTACCCTACAAAATTGATCAAGCTACCCTGCCTAAGAGGTTTCTAGGGTGATTCTACATCAAAAATTTCTCTACCAGTACTGTTTATGAGGCTTGAGAATGGACACCAGAAGGCTGATGCACAAAAAACTTCTTGTCTGTGAACCTGACTTTTGGAGGAAGAACCACAAAAAGGCCTCTTCACACTTTGAGCAGCATATAATTTGCTGCTTCAATATTGGTGGCAAATGATTCTGAGGAAGGCAGTCATCACTTTCCTTTTTCCAGAAAGAAGATGGAATAGATATTAACAATGCCCATTAACTATGCTCAGAACATGTCCTCTTTATTCCTCACTTCAAAATTGATTTAACTTTTTGAGGACACTTACCTCTCATATTTATTAAAAACTAAATTAGTTGAGTTAATCAAAAGTATTAGGTTGAATTTTGATTGGGATAACATTGGCTATATAGATTAATTTCAGGACAAAAAGCTATGTTGATGCAACCACTATTCCAGTAAAAACAGTTGTGTATAACTTCATTCAAAATTTTAGTGTATTTTAAAAGAGTTGTAATTTTTGTTGTTTATTTTTTTTGATTCTTTGTTTAGGTTGATTTCTAAGTACTATTTATAATATCAGATAAAGTACATTATTCTCTAGCCTAGTGTTGTTGAAATGCTATTGAATTTTGTAAGATCGTTTTGTGTCTACCAGTCTTGTTAAATTTGTCATTTAATGGTTTGTTAAGTTAATGCTACTGGGTTTTACATATAGTTAATATATAAACTACAAAAAAGACTTTTCTATTTCTTTTCATTTTTTACGACCCCTGCCTTTTTCTTTTTTTTTTCATTAGCTTTGATGTATGCTTTTGATATATTGCTTTTATCAAAATAAGGAAGTTCCAAATTATAATACATTTTATGAAAATTTTTATTATTAATGTGGCTAAATAGTGTCAAATGAATTTTTGAAATTGTTGAGATAACCATTAAATTTTTTGGTTAGATTTCTAGGATGGTAAATTATGTTAATAGGTTTCTTTCTTTCTTTTTTTTTTAAATTAATGGCTTAGAGGTCTGATAGCAATCAGTGTTTGATAAACAGAGATGGTAGTGAGAAAGCAATCAAATAACGAACATAACATCGATTATCAATTTAGAACCATATTAAGTTACTGACTTTCCTGTCCTGTCTTAGCAGTGTCTAAGTAAACTTTGGGCTTGTGAATAAAAGAGATTGTTAACAAGTAATGGGAAATGATTAGGAAAGGCTTTTTTCCTTTTTTTTTTTTTTTTTCTCTATTAGTGAATTGGAAACACTGTCATTTGCATGATCCGTATCCATTCCTCAAGATTCCTTATTAATATAACTTTGATTTTATTTATTTTAGCAATATAATCATCTCTAATATCCCTTGTAGGTAGGCATATCATTAGATGTTCAATGAGATGACCTGAAGCTTCCTGTGAAATCTTTTACTTTTATAATAAATATATTCAGCATAAATGGCATCTACTTTCCCTCTTATAATTACTTTGAACATGGACATGATGTCTGAGGTTGTGATAATAACAAGACAAGCATGATAGTGACACCAAAAAAGTAGGCATGGCAAAAGTAACAAGGGTGTCTGCCATATAACACCCCTGAATGTCTCAATCCAATATCTGTAAATGTATCTCTATTTTTTTTCAGAAAAATGCACAAAAAATGCATAAACAAAAATTTGCTTAAGCTTATAATTTTTCTGTTAGCAGATTAATACAAGCTAAGTGAAAAATATAGTACAAGTCAATAATGGAATTGAACTTCAAATAGTTGATAATATGGCTTTTTTTTAAACTTTTAATTTTATTTTGAATTTGATTAGCAATATTAGTTGTAGGTGTACAGCAAAGTGATTCAGTTATACATATTCATGTAACTATCCTTTTTCAAATGATTTTCCCATGTAGGTTTTTACATAATATTGAGCAGAGTTCCCTTTGCTATCCAGTAGGTCCTTGTTGGTTATCCATTTAAAATACAGCAATGTGTACATGTCAGTCCCAAACTCTTAATTTATCCCTACCCTAGACCCTTTCCCTCTGCTAACCATAAGTTTGCTCTGTAGGTCTGGGAATCTGTTTTTGTTTTGTAAGTTCATTGTATCATTTTATTTAGGTTCTATATATAAGCAATATCATACAATATTTGTCTTCATTTAGGATAACAATCTGTATGTGCATCTATGTTGCTGCAAATGGCATTATTTTTCATGGCTGAGTAATATTTCATTGAATATATGTACTGTATCTTCTTTATCCATTCATTTGTCGAGGTACATTTAGGTTGCTTCCATTTCTTGGCTGTTTGTATTGATAACCTACCCTGTCTGGGATAACACCTAGTTGATTGTCATGTACTTTTTCTGGTTTTTTAACTTTATTATTTTTATTAAAGTATATTTGACTTCTAATGCTTTATTAATTTCAAGTGTACAGCATACTGATTTAGTAGTTTTACAGATTATACTCTATCGAAAGTTGTTACAGGAAAATGGCTGTAATTCCAGTGCTATACAGTATCTTCTTGTTGGTTATCTATTTATAATAGTAGTTTGTCTCTCTTAATCCCATATCTCTAATATGCCCTTCCTTCTTTTTCTCTCCCTTTTGGGAAACACTAGTTTGTTTTCTATATCTGTGAATATCTTTTGCATATATTCATTTGCATTATACTTTAGATTCCATATATAAGTGATATCAAACATTATGTCTTTGTCTGACTTACTTTGTTGTTGTTGTTCAGTTGCTCAGTCATGTCTGACTCTTTGCCACCCCATGGACTGCTTGCGACTTTGTGACCCCATGGACCCCCTGCAGCATACTAGACTTCTCTGTGCTTCATCATCTCCTGGAGTTTGCTCAAATTCATGTCCATTGAGTTGATGGTGCCATCCAACCATTTAATCCTCTGTCACCCCCTTCTCCTGCCTTCAGTCTTTCTCAGCATTAGGGTCTTTTCCAATGAGTCAGCTCTTCCCATCAGGTGGCCAAACTATTGGAGCTTCAGTTTCAGCAGCAACATCAGTCCTTCCAATGAATAGTCAGGGTTGTTTTCCTTTAGGGTTGATTGGTTTGATCTCCATGCTGTCCAAGGGACTCTCAAGAGTCTCCTCCAGAGCAGTTCAAAGGCATCAGTTCTTCGGCCATCAGTCTTTTTTATTGTTCAGCTTTCACATCTGTACCTGACTGCTGGAAAAATCATTGCTTTGATTATACAGACCTTAGTAGGCAAAGTAATGTCTCTGGTTTTTAATACGCTGTCTAGGTTTGTCATTGCTTTTCTTCCAAGGAGCAAGCATCTTTTAATTTCATGGCTGCAGTCACCATCCACAGTGATTTTAGAGCCCAAGAAAATAAAGTCTGTCAATGTTTCCATTGTTTCTGTAGATCCACCGATGTAGCAGCAAATTCGATCTTTCTTAAAGACTGAATAATATTAATATTATGTATTACACACACACATCTCATGTCTTCTATATTCATTTATTTGTTGATGAACTCTTAGGTTGTTTCCATATCTTGGCTATGTGATATGGCTATGTGATATGTGAATAGTGATATTGTATGTACACAGCATACAGCATCTTGTGTCTTTTGCATACATGTTCTTGTTTTCTTTTGCATACATGTTCTTATTTTCTTTTGCATACATGTTCTTGTGTCCTTTGCACACATGTTCTGATTTTCTCTAGATGTAGTACCAAGGAGTGGAATTTCTGGATCATATGTAGTTCTATTTTTAGTTTTATGAGGAATCTCCATACTCTTTTACATAGTGATTATACCAATTTGCATTTCCACCAACAGTGTACAAGGGTCCACTTTTCTCCACATCCTTTCCAACTTTTGCTGTTTGCAATTGTTTTGATAATGGTCATTTTACAGGTGTAAGATGGTACCTCAATGCTGTCTTGATTTATGCTTATCTAATAATTTATGATGTTGAACATCTTTCCATTTGTCTGTTAGCCATCTGTATGTCTTTGAAGAAATGTCTGTTCAGGTGCAGTTTTTGTTGTTGGGTTGTTTGTTTTTATGATACTGAGTTGTATGAAGTATCTATATATTTTGGATATTAGCCTTTGGTTGAGCTCATCATTTGCAAATATTTTATCCCATTCTGTAGGTTGTATTTCCATTTTATAAATGATTTCCTTTGTTGTGCAAAATGTTTAAGTTTAAATAGATCCAATTTGTTTATTTTTGTTTTTATTTATTTTGGCAAAAAATGTTGCTGTAACATGTCAAAGAGTGTTTGTCTATATTTTTTTTAGGAATTTATGGTTACAAATCTTACAATTAGGTCTTTAAATCATTTTATTTTTATGTACAATGTGAAAAAATTTTCTAATATCATTGTTTTACATGTAACTGTCCTATTTTACCAGGAAAATTTGTTGAAGAGACTGTTTTCTCCAGTGGTATATTCTTGCCAATGATTAGCTGGCTATAGATACATGAATTTATTTCTAGATTCTCTTTTCTGTTTGATTGACCTATGTGTCTGTTTTTTTTTTTTTTTGTGCCAGGACAAACCTGTTTTGACTACTGTATATAAGTAGTATACTCTGAAGTCTGGGAGAGTGATACTGCTGTGTTTTTTTTTTCTCAAGAGAGCTTTAGAAATTCTGGGTCTTTTGTGGTTCCATGTAAATTTTAGGATTATTCGTTTTAGTTATGTGAAAAAAGTCATGGGTGTTTGTTGCGGTCCTTTAATGGACCGGAACCTGGTGGTCCGAGTCGACAATAAAAAAGCAAAAGAGAGAAAGAGGCTAATATTCCCTGGGTTGTGCAGAGAACCAATAAAGCCCCAGGACAGCGCTTGTACCACTCACGTAGGCACAGGGTGTCCTCTCAAAGAGGTCTTGAAAGCCCGGGCAAGAAAGTGAGCTTGGCAGGCTTCCATGCTCCAGAGAATCAGCCAGAAAGAGAGAGAGAGAGAGAGAGAGAGAGAGAGAGAGAGAGAGAGAGAGAAAGAAAGGAGGACCTGGGGACTCAGGTCTCTAGTGGAAGGAGGATGCTTTATTGAATTCTGTGTGAGCATATATACTGTTTGACAAGGTAGCTTCTTCAGCAAAGGTAAAGATCGAAAGACCAGACTTACAAGTTACCAAGGAAACAAGGAGTAATAGGGGTCATAAAGCCAGGAGACAATCCATATCAAAAGAAAGAGGGTCTTAAATAATCACTTTCACTGTATGGAAAAGCTAATGAAGGAAATGCATGCATACATTCCATCTCATGACCTCAGTCCTGGAAGCAGCGTGCCACTCCACTCGTTCCTGTCATCAGGAACTGATAAGGAACAGAGGGCTCATGAGAGACAGAACACAGCACACAGGAATCCTACTGTTAAACATTTCCTGACAGGTGTTTTGATACAGATTGCATTAAATCTGTAGATTGCTTTGATTAGAATACTCATTTTAGCAATATTAATTATTCTAATATAAAATCACAGTATAGCTTTCAATTTCTTTGTGTCATCTTCAATTTCTTTCATCAATGTTGTATAATTTTCTTAGTATACATCTTTCACCATGTTGGTTAAATTTATTCCTAGATATTTTAATTCTTTTTGATGTAATTTTAAACAAGATTTTTTTTTTAAAACGTTCTTTTTTTGAGGATAGGTGTATAGAAACAAAAAAGATTTCTGAACATTAATCTTATATCCTGCAATTATGAGGAATTTATTTACTTTAATAGACTTTTTGGAGACATTAGGGTTTTCTATATAAAGTATTTCATTACTACCATTAATTTACAGAAACAAAGAAGATTTCTGAATAGTAATCTTATATCCTGCAATTATGAGGAATTTATTTATTTTAATAGACTCTTTGGAGACATTAGGGTTTTCTATATAAAGTACTGCAAATAGGAACAATTTTACTTCTACTCTTCTAATATAGATGTATTTTATTTCTTTTTCTTATCTAATTGCATTGGCTAGAATTTCCAACACTATGTTAAATAGAAGTGGCAAGAATGAGCATTTTTGCCTTATTCCTAAATTTAGAGAAACAGCTTTCATCTTTCCACCATTGAATATGATGTTAGCTAGCTTTCATCTTTCCACCATTGAATATGATGTTAGCTGTGGATTTCTTATAAATGGGCTTTATTGTGCTCACTTATATTCCATCAGGGATCTTAGTTTTCTGAATGCTGAGTTTTAAGACAACTTTTTCACTCTCCTCTTTCACTTTCATCAAGAGGCTCTTTAGTTCTTCACTTTCTGCCATAAGGGTGGTTCATCTGCATTGCTGAGGTTATTGATATTTCTCCTGGCAATCTTGATTCCAGCTTGTGTTTCATCCAACCTGGCATTTCACATGATGAACTCTGCATACAAGTTAAATAATCAGGGTGACAAAATGCAGCTTTGATGTACTCCTTTCCCAATTTAGAACCAGTCTGTTGTTCCATGTCCAGTTCTAACTGTTGCTTCCTGACCTGCATACAGATTTCTCAGGAGGCAGGTCAGGTGGTCTGGTATTCCCATCTCTTTCAGAATTTTCCACAGTTTGTTGTGATCCACACAGTCAAAGGCTTTGGCACAGTCAATAAAGCAGGAGTAGAAGTAGGGTCAGCTAAAGTTAACCCCTTCTATTAGTGTATTCCTCATTACAGAAGTAGATATTTGTTTGGAACTCTCTTGCTTTTGCGATAATCTAACAGATGTTGGCAATTTGAACTCTGGTTCCTCTGCCTTTTCTAAATCCAACTTGAACATCTGGAATTTCACAGTTCATGTACTGTTGAAGCCTGGCTTAGAGAATTTTGAGCACTACTTTGCTAGCATGTGAGATGAGTTCAATTGTGTGGTAGTTTGAGCAGTTCTTTGGCATTGCCTTTCTTTGCTATTGGAATGAAAACTGACCTTTTCCAGTCCTGTGGCCACTGTTGAGTTTTCCAAATTTGCTGGCATATTGAGTGCAGCACTTTCACAGCATCATCTTTTAGGATTTAAAACAGCTCAACTGGAATTCCATCACCTTCACTAGCCCTGTTCATAGTCATGCTTCCTAAGGCCCACTTGACTTCATGTTCCAGGATGTCTGGCTCTAGGTGAATGATTACACCATTGTGGTTATCTGGGTCATGAAGATCTTTTTTTGTAAAGTTCTTCTGTGTATTCATGCCACTTCTTCTTTATATCTTCTGCTTTTGTTAGGTCCATACTGTTTCTGTCCTTTATTGTGCCCATCTTTGCATGAAATATTCCCTTGGTATCTATAATTTCTTGCAGAGATCTCTAGTCTTCCCCATTCTATATTTCCTCTATACCCAGTTCGGTAAAAGTTTTAATCATGATTTTAATCATGAATGGATGTTAAATTTTGTAAAATGCATTTTTGTCATCTGTTGAGATGATCACATTATTTTTATCCTTCCTCTTGCTAATTTTGTATGTCTCACTGATTGATTTGCAAACATTGAACCATTCTTGTGTTCCTTGAATAAATCCAACACAATCATGGTATATTGTTCTTTTAACATATGGTTGTATTTGGTTTGCAAATATTCTGTTGAGAATTTTTGCATCTGCATTCATCAAAATATTCATCTGGGCAATTCCCAGATGGCTCAAGTGGTAAAGAATCTGCTTGTCAAGGCAGGAGACAGAAGAGATGTAGGTTTGATCCCTTGGTCAGGAATATGCCCTGGAATAGGAAATGGCAACCCACTCCAGTAATCTTGCCTGGAAAATTCTATGGACAGAGGAGTCTGACAGGCTATGGTTCTTGAGGTAGCAAAGAGTTGGACACATATGAGCATGTACATATACTCATCAAAAATACTGTCCAGCACTTAGGATATTCTACTCAATTAGAATAGAAGGTGAAATAAAAATTATCTCAGACAAGCAAATCTAAAAAGTTTTCATCAGTACCAAACCTAAACTAAATGAAATTTTGAAGAGTCTTCTTGAGGTGGAAAGAAGAATCTATGGAAAATAAAAATTCTCAAATTGGATGGAGAAATATTGTTCAAATTATTGCATTTAGGTGTTTATTTAGATTTCTTTTGTGGAACTATGATGTATTAAAAAGTTAAAGTCATACATTTGGAACATTTTTAAAAAGAAAGGAAAAAAAGCACAGAAAATATGGAAAAATCAGCCCTTATCTCAGTACTTTGGCCAGCATACATTTTAAGATTAATATGTGGTTTTTAAATGATAGAATATTGACAATTTATTAATTCATTCAATAAGTCTTTGTGTATCATCAATGCCTGATGGTATCTGAATTCTGTTTGGTTAAAACAAAATCTTTTACTTTATGCATGACAATTAATAAGTGCCTATTTATGTATAGTAACTCTAATGACAATGAATTCCAATTAAGTGTCTTCTAAATTAGGAACTTTATGACCCTGTTTTTTTAATTTTGAAATACAAACAGCCCTTAGAAGGGTAAATTAGTGAATCATTGAAAAGTTCAAGGAGAATCTTCACTGATCAGATTGGAAAAAAGAAATCATGAGAAACTGGATTCTAGGGAAACAGAAAAAGAAAAGAAGATAGGGGACACTGAGATTAAATTTTTCCTGATTCACAATCTATACTATTAAATAATTATAACTTCCAAATTTGAGAGTTTTTGAATACTATCCAGAAATCTCTACATTAGAATCAAAGGAAAAGGTTCCCTTCCTCTGCAAATCTGATTTACTCTGTATTTGTAACAAGTTCAACTCTTTGCTTAGTAGTCCTATATGTCAATATCTAACAAAGTTTCTTGAACTTTAAACACTAATATTGAAGAAATGACTTCTGTCAATAATGTCAGTAAGCAAGTATGAGGCTCATAGTCTGAGATATTTTACATGAACCCTTATATAGAAGCAAGAGAATACACTATTTTTGAGGATTTGATACTAGTGGGAAAAGACTAGTCCAAGAAATGCTATGTTTGTACAATGCACATAGTGAAAAATTTGATTAACTGAATCATGGGCTTCGGTCTCTGATGAATTATTCTGTAACCATTATATAATCATTCAAGTCACTGGTTCCTCTGGTTGTAGCTTCATCATTCAGTGTTTGATTGATTCTCATAATAATGATTTTAATTAATGAGAATAAACCTAAGAGTAATATGCACAGCATACATTTCTCTGAATGTAGGTGAGGATTACATTGCTCTACATGTACGTGAATGGCAAAACAGAAGGCTTTAGAGAATCTTGCTCTGACTCAGAGGGCCAGGATCAGTAGTCCTAGTACTCCACATAGACATATATAGCATGCTTATGCTACCTGGACTCACTGGAGAGGCCGAACCTTTCCATTGTAAGGGGCTTTCAACCTTCTTGGCACCTCCTTTCTCTTCTGGAGAACTCAGGAAATTTGCATGTCAGATCATGATCAATCCAAGCCCTAGAACTTTCCTGATTATAAAAAATTAAACTGAGAGAATCAGGGATCAGATTATAGAATTTTGTTCCATCATAAGTCTGGCTTCTGGTCAATTTCCAAATTGCATTCTGTATCTATGACTGTCAATTTCAAAGAAAATGAAGTTTAACAGAAAGGAAAAGCAGGCTTCTTTTTAATAGTAAGAGAAGTGTACTCACTCTCTAGTCCACCATCACTGTAATAAAAACCAAATATCATGAAAAAGAAAATTACAGACCTATATCACTGAGAAACATGGATGCAAATGCTCAACAAAATACTAGTAAACAGAATCCAACAACACATTAAAAAGATTATATACCATGATCAGGTGAGATTTATCCAAGGGATGCAAGGGTTTTTCAATATATACAAATCAATGAATGTAATACACCACGTTAACACATTAAAGAATAAAAACTATATGAACATCTCATAGGTGCAATAAAAGCTTTTGACAAAATTTGACACCCATTTGTGATTAAAAAAAAAAAAGTACCCAGAAAATGAGCATAGAGGGAACCTATCTCAACATAATAAAGGCTATATATGACAAACCCACAGCAAACATCATTCTCACTGGTGAAAAACCTGAAAGCATTTCCTCTTAAGATTAGGAACAAGATAAGGATGTCTGCTCTCACCACTGTTATTCAACATAATTTTGGAAGAGCTAGCCATGGCAATATGAAAAGAAAAACAAAGAAAAGGAATCCACGTTGGAAAAGAAGAAGTAAAACTGTTACTGTTTGCAGATGACATGATACCCTACATTAAAAAAATCCTAAAGATGCCACCAGAAAACTACTAGAGCTAATTGATGAATTTGGTAAGCTACAGGATACAAAGTTAATGCACAGAAATCTCTTGAATTCCTATACATTAACAATCAAAGGTCTGAAAGAGAAATTAAGGAAGCAATGTCATTTATCATTGCAACAAAAAAGAGTGAAATACCTAGGAATAAACTCACCTAAGGAGGTGAAAGCTGTAGTAAGAAATGGCAAGCCACTCCAGTATTCTTGACTGGAAAATCTCATGGACAGAGGAGCCTGGTGGGCTACAGTCCATGGGGTTGCAAAGAGTTGAATAGGACTACTTAACTGAGCACAAGGAGGCAAAAGACCTATGTTTATAAATCAATAAGACAACACTGATGATGAAAGAAATCAAAGATGACACTGACAAATGGAAAAATATACCACGTTCTTGGGCTGGAAGAATCAATATTGTGAAAAATGACTATGCTACATAAAGCAACCTATATATTCAATGTAATCTCTATCAAATTACCAACATTTTTTAGAGAATTAGGACAAAAAATGTTACAGTGTGTATGGAAAGGTGAAAGACCCCAAATGTCCAAAGTAATCTTGAGAAAGAAAAATGGAGCTAAAGGAATAAAGCTGTTGTCAGGAATAAAGCCCTGACTTCAGCTGTTGTTCAGTCACTCTGTCATGTCTCACTCTTTGCAACCCCATGAACTGCAGCACGCCAGGCTTCCATGTCCTTCACTGTCTTCTGGGGTTTGGTTAAGCTACTATACTACAAAGCTACAGTAATTAAAACAGTACAGTACTTGCACAAAACAGAAATATAGATCAATGGAACAGGATAGAAAGCCCAGAGGTAAACCCACACACCTATGGGCACCAAATCTACGACAAAGGAAGCAAGAATATACAGTGGACAAAAGACAGTCTCTTCAACGAAAGACTGGAAAACTTGACAGCTACATGTAAAAGAATGAAATTAGAACATTATACCACACACAAAAATAAACTCAAAATAGATTAAAAACTGAAACATAAGACCAGACACTATGCAATTCTTAGAGGAAAACATAGGAAAAACACTCTTTGACATAAATCACAGGAAGATCATTTTTGACCATCTCCTAGAGTAATGAAAATAAAAACAAAAATAAACAAGTGAGACCTAATTAAACTTAAAAGCTTTTGCATAGCAAAGAAATCCAAAAGTGGGGTGAAAAGACAACCCTGAGAACAGGAGAAAAGAAAATGTTTGCAAAAGAAGCAACTGACAAGGGATTAATCTCCAAAATATACAAACAGCTCGATAACAACAACAACAGCAACAAAAAACCTCACTGTATGGAAGACCTAAATAGACATTTCTCCAAGAAAGACACACAGATGACCAAGAGGCATATGAAAAATTGCTCAATATCACTAATTATTAGAGAAATGTAGATTAAAACTACAATGAGGTATCACCTCACACCAATCAGAATGGCCATTTCAAAAAATCTACACACAACAAATGCTGGAGAGAGTGTGGAGAAAAGGCAACCTTCTTGCACTATTGGTGGGAAGGTAAATGGATATAGCCACTACGGAGAACAGTACAGAGTTTCCTTAAAAAACTAAAAATAGAACTACTATATAACCCAGCAATCCCACTCCTGGGCATATACTCTGAAAAACCATAGTTCAAAAGGCACATGCCCCTCTGTTCATTACAGTACTATTTACTATAGCCAGAATATGGAAGCAACCTAAATCCAGGTGAGTGGATAATGAAGATGTCATACATATATACAAGGAAACATTTTTCAGTCATAAAAAGGAACAAAGTTGGGTCATTTATACAGATGTGAATGGACATAGAGCCTATCAAACAGAGTGAATTAGTCAGAGAAAAACACATACCATGCATTAACATGTATGAGTGGAATCTACATATATGGCTGATACAGTTTACTGTGCAGCAAAAATTAACACAAATTGTATCCCATTTTTTGAAAAATGTTAAGGAAAGCTAAAATGGAGACAAAAAGATTTGGAGAGAGGTAACAATCTCTTTTTTTCTTGTGTGTTTTCTAGTTGCTTGAAAGACAATCAAAAGGAGCTTGGGAAGGTAAGCCCAGACGTGAAAAGAAAACGGTAAGAACACAGCATTTCAGAGCATTTTCCCCAGAGATTTACTTCCAGAATCTCTGTACCTATGAGAGCTAATGTCCTATCTTAGATCTCTTAGAGCCCCAATGATAAAATTCTTTGGCGATTGCCTCTAAGACTTCGCAGAATGTTAGATGGAGACTCTAAACATGAAAACTGGGTCATTAGTACACATATTTTGTTTTTTAATAGTTATATAATGCAAATGCATGAATGAATAGCTGATATAAAGGATATTTGTTTCTGGTTGGTTATTTGGAATGACCACACTTCTAACCTATTCCACATACTTAGAATGATTTGGGGAAATATAAATCTCATCATGTCTTTCCCTTAAAACCCATCTATGTTTTTCTATTACACCCAGAATAAAATCCAAACTTTTCTCCATGGACTAAAATTCAACATAGATTGACTCCTGTGTATGTCTCCAATATCATTCCTCACCCTGCATTCTCACCTGTTTTCTCCCAGGAAGTCATATCCTTCAAGCCACTAATCATCTTCACCTTGGGGCCCTGGCTCATGCTGTTTTGCTAGTGCACATGGGTTTCATTTTCCTTGTCTGTGACAGAAAATATCTCCTCTGGAGATGCTGGCTCTTATGATTTCTATGAACTTCTTGACTAGACTATGTAAGAATGCTGTTTCCATACCATGTCGATTTTCTACACTGCCCCTCTCTTTATATTTTGCTGTTGTTCAGTTGCTCAGTTGTGTCTGACTGCTTGTGACCCCATGGATTGTAGCATGTCAGGCTTCCCTGTCCTTCACTATCCCTGGAGTTTGCTCAAACTCACATCCATTGAGTCGATGATGCCATCCAACCTCTGTCACCCCCATCTCCTCCTGCCCTCCATCTTTCCCAGCATCAGGGTCTTTTCCAATGAGTTGGCTCTTTGCATCAGGTGACCAAAGTATTGGAGCTTCAGCTTCAGTGTCAGTCCTTCCAATGAAAATGCAAGATTTACTTCCTTTGGGATTGACTGGTTTGATTTTCTTGCAGTCCAAGGGACTCTCAAGAATCTTCTCCAGCACCACAATTTGAAAGCATCAATTCATATTTTTCTATGCCTTTCTCTTAACTTGTAACTTTATCTTGTTAGTTTGGCTTTTTACATTCCATCTTCCTCTATAGACTAAGTGCTTGTGAAGGCTTTAACCACTGTTTGAACTTGTTAGTGTCTATCAGTTGCCCAACCCTGACAGGACACTCATGGGGAAAAAAAAAAAAAAAAAAAGAAGAAGGCAGTGCAAAAGCAATCTATATATGGACGCTCATATCTTGCCACTGCTTAGATTAACAGAAACACCATGACTTGTTTGTCAGTCATGAGATTTTCATATCTTTGTACTCAACCCCTTTCCTAATCATTTCATCTCAAGGTCTGTGTTTCTGTCTCTGAGATGACCCTTTCTAGTCTTACAAAGTGCGAAGGTATGGGGGATGGAGAGGAAGACCTTGATGTTTGTTGGTGATGGGAAATAATTTTTGAGGAATCAGTCATTTCCTAAGTTGCAGCTATGCTTTCTCTGCACAAAGGAAAATGTAGAAATAGTGGAGTGGCTATGCCTTCACTGTGACTCTTCGCAACTCCCCTTTACATTTTGTAGCTGGAGAAGAGGTAGAAAATATCTTTTGATGTTTCTGCACTAATGTTCTGTTGCATTCTATATCTGTAATGTTTTCCCATGGATGTTCCAGGATTCATTATTCTTGAAGTTCAGAAGCTATTACAGTGTTCCCTATGATTTGTGTTTTTTTCACCCATAAAATCAATTTTCAGGTTCAAGTCTTTATTTCAGGAGTTCGTTTTAAAAAATATCTTTGGATATTTTTGTTTTAATTGTTCGGTTCTCATGTCCTGAAATAACTATGTGTATATTAAGATTTCTTTTTTTTTCATAATTATCATTCTTTTTCTAACCACTCTACCTCTTTATTTTCTACCATTTACCTTTTAGTCTCAAGTATGTTTTTATGCTACTGCTTGTTTTTTTTTTTTTTAACTTTTCCATGCTTTTAATACTATTTTACTTTCTCTAAAAGCTTTGCCATTTCTCTCAATTTTTCCCCCCTGATTTATGCTAGCCCACTTTCCTGCTCCATGTATATTATGTTAATAATTTTGTTCTTTACTTGTCTTTATTACATTGTTTCTATTATCTATCTATCTATCTATCTATCTATCTATCTATCTATGTGCAGTCCATGTTTGCAACTTTGTGCTTAGGACCTTGCTGTGCAAGCACGTCATTTGTGAGATAAAGTAGTATGTGTGTTTGTCCATTGGTTTAGCAAGAGTGCTTCCCTGGAGGCTCAGACAGTAAAGGTTCTGCCTAGAATGCAGGAGACATGGGTTTGATCCCTGGGTTGGGAATATCCCCTGGAGAAGAGAATAGCTACCCACTCTAGTATTCTTGCCCAGAGAATCCCATGGACAGAGAAGCCTGGTGGGCTATAGTCCATGGGGTCACAAAAAGTCAAACATGATTGAGCATCTAACACTTTTACTTTATGGGAGAGAAGAGATAATCTAAGACTCAGGCTTTGATTTTAGTATGTTTTCTCAGATTGCCTCCTCACCAAATATTTTCTTCCCTCTGCTCTGAGCACATCTGTTTTATATTCATTACCCTCTTTGAGTTGGGAATATCATTATAGGTTGTATCCTTTGTCACTTCCATTTTTTCCCTTAAGAGTCTGAGAAAAGTAAACAAAAGTTGTGTTGGCAACTTCACGCCCTCTTTGTCTCTTCTTTGTTATGTGGTGTGGAATTGTGTGGCTGTAGAGATAATCTCTTATTTCTTTCATCACTAGCCCATACTTTTTATGTCTGTCACTGCAAGTTTGTAATTATAATTTCTAGAACTTATGATTTATCTTTAAAAATGTCCTCACTCATCCAGAACAGCAGAGAAATAAATTGAATTTCAATACTATCCTTTGAGTCATTCCCAGTTTCATATATTGCACATATGCTTTTCATATATATGATAATATACAATATATGTGGCCTAAATAATTCAGTAATTCCTAAGTACAATAAATTCATAAAATACGTTGTTGGCATTTGTGGAATTTGTTCTCTACTTTTCATTCTTTTCTTAGATTTGTGTGGTTTTCCTTTTTTTAACCTTTATTGAAGTATAATTAAAAATTAAATTTTAAGACAAAGTTTTAAGATAATTAAAGAGTACTTAATGATCTGTGTATAGATTTTGAAAGGACTGCCCCACTGATGTAATTAAAACATCCATCATCTCACATATTTACCTTTTTAAAATGTGAGAGCCTATTTCAATTATACAATACAGGATTAACTATATTTCATGGTTTTTCTGAAAAGGGAGTAGCAAGCATTTAATTTTATTTAACCTTTGAACTATGAATTTAGCAATGAGCTTAGGTTAAGGGCAATGAAATAGTTCTTTCAAGTGCAACTTTGGCTTCAGAGAACTGGAGTCTCATGTTATTATCTTTTTCCTTTGTAGGCAGGAAGTGACTACATATGAGATAGAAAATCAAGGTCAAGATAAGAAGAAAAGTAAGTCATTGCTTCATGATATTTTTCATACTAGGGATGTTGTAAACATACAAATTAGCTGATGCTCTGATACTATGTTCCAGTTGGAGGAAATTCTGCTTGGAGTCCTTATAGGGATGTGCTGGTCCTTTACTTATTTTTGTCTCATGAAACTGATCTCATTAATCTTTGTATTACAGTAGTATTTGAACATGATTTATTTCTGGCAGCATTTCATAGATTTCTAGGGGAAGGAATTAACCAAACTCTGCCAATTTTAATTTATATATTGAAAGTTTAAAATAGGGTCACATTATCTGGTTTTTTTTTTTTTTTTTTTTTAAAGCATTTACTCCATTTGATATAGTATCTAGGTGTTGTTGCTTAGTTGCTTGGTTGTGTTGACTCTTTGTGACCCCAAGGACTGTAGCCCACCAGGCTCCTCTGTCTATGGGATTTCCCAGGCAAGAATATTGCAATAGGCTGCCATTTTCTTTTCCGGGGGATCTGTCCAATCCAGGGATTGAAACTGTGTCTCCTGCATTGGCAGGCAATTCTTTACCACTGTAATAATCATGCAATTAATCAAAATGAACAATTATGAAGAAAACTCACATTTTCTTATCACTATTGTTTCAACTGTCCTCTCATCTTACAGTCAAACTTCTTGAAAGAATTGTATGGCCTCATTATTTGGGACTTTGCATTTCCCAGTCTAAGCTCAGAGTAGTTTAGTTCTGGTACTACTTTTCCACTAAGCATATTCAATGGACTATGAAACAATACATTTTACCAGACTGCATCACAGCCATAATTAGAATAACAAGCTTAAAGAGCATCATAGTGCATTGCATATATAATTTTTATATGAGAATTATTTCTATTTTATATATGTATATGGTTGCACTGAACCAGGATATAAAATATACTTTTAAGTATGGATCACATTAAAAAAAGTTGAATGTCTCTGTTCAGATGTAATTACAGACTCTAAAAGACAATATTCAATCTTAATCTCCATCACTGTATCTCTAGCACTTGAAAATGTTGCTCAGCATCTCCCTCCTGAAATTCTGCCTTCCTTCATTTATTTGACACCATACTCCACTCTGGATCCTCAATTGTTGACCATTGCTCTACTGTCTGATGCTATCCTGTTTCAGTACATCTGGAATGCTGGTGCTTGAACCAGATTTGGAAACTTTCTACTCTTTTGAGGAGCTTCTGTATGATGGATTTTATTTTATTTTTTTCTAATCTTTGGTAGAAATTTCTAGGGAAAAGTATCTGGGGAAAATGTTTATTGTAAGAACTTTTTTCACTTCTAGATGCAAACGCTTTTGTAGTTATAGATTATTCACATTTTCTGTTTCATCTTGTCAGTTTTGCAAGTTAAATTTCTCATCAAACTTATCCTTTTTAATTAAAATTTCGAGTCCTAAACTTAAAACTGTAAGTATTTAATGTTTGCGGGATCTATAGTGATGCCCTCTTGCTATTCCTTTGAGCCCAATTCCAACTGATATATGACTTACTGAAATCCTAAGAGATTCACCAAATACTGTGTCACTTTTATTTACAGGAAGAGTAGATGCAAATTGATTGCGGTGGCCGCTGCTGCTGCTGCTAAGTCGCTTCAGTCGTGTCCGACTCTGTGCGACCCCATGGAAGGCAGCCCACCAGGCTCCCCCATCCCTGGGATTCTCCAGGCAAGAACACTGGAGTGGGTTGCCATTTCCTTCTCCAACGCACGAAAGTGGAAAGTGAAAGTGAAGTCGCTCAGTCGTGTCCGACTCTTAGCGACCCCATGGACTGCAGCCTACCAGGCACCTCCATCCATGGGATTTTGCAGGCAAAAGAGTACTGGAGTGGGGTGCCATTGCCTTCTCCGGATTGAGGTGGGGCTATCCTGAAATAATTCAGGCTACTGACCATCCAACCTCCAAAACTTCGCCAAGGCGAAGGTTCCTTCATTTTCCTTTGGCAAACTATATATCTAAAGTATTCCAGGGTACTTGTCCCAGGATCTATCAGCCTTATATCCTCTATATAGTAGATTATTTTTATGTCCTGCAGATATATGAAATGATCAATGTTCCTGCAAAGCAGATATTGACAGAGAGACAGAGATTGATAAAGCCCTGAAATATGCCAGTGAAGTAGCACCAATGAAACATGAAAGCAAATGTATCTAAATATCTGCCAATGCACTGCTTTAGTGAATTAACAGACCTCATCTGCAACAGTAAATGCAAATGAAGTTATCTAATTAAATTTGTGAAAATGTCCAATACCCAGCCGCATTTACTGAGATCAAAAAGGGAAATTAAGTAAAAAAGTTATCAAAATTACCACCTCTGCATCTTTTTGATATTAAAGTCAATACTTTTCTGGTTTTATTTTATTGCTTTTAGTCAGTTTACATTCCATTTGGGCCAGAGCCAGTTGAGGAGAATCTATATGATGCTGCTGCAAATTGGTCAACATATCTGCTTTCACCCTTGTTTTAGTCATGGTGATATTCATTGGATATATTTACGGACCCCTTCAACACACTATGACATAGACACAGGAAAAAATTCCCTTCTTCTATTAGTGGGCTAAGGTAAAATAAGATTCTTTTAGGGAAGTTTCCTTGGTCCTTTAATCAGCTCTTGAACCACAAATTTAAAGTATCATATTCTCTGTTTATGTGCTCCAAAAACAATCAGATAATCAGTAGTCTTCATATTTCTCATTCTTTCCCAAAAGTTCTGTTAGAGCAGTCATTTAGGCTAGTCTTTTCCACTCAAGTGACCACAGGTAAATTTTATAAGTCTTTTGCCATTTGTGCTGTGGACTACTTGTGTCTCATTTTTTAATACTGATGGGATCTGCTCTGCCTCTAAACCTAATCAACTGATGTACCTAAGTCCAGATTCTCATACCTTTGGAAGTTTGTTACTTCAACCATTCCTGGTTCCAACAATTACAGATCAGTCATAATTATTGGGTTGAACTGTAGGAAAGATGTGGCAGTCTATTAATGGTGTGTGAATCATAATAGAGCCAGAAGACTTACCAAAATACAAACAGCAAGAAAAATTTGCAATTTAGAAAGCAATGTGATGCTTACCATGTGTTATTTCATGGACATAGGGAAAGGAAGGTTTTCTTTGCCATTTTCTGAGATGTTGGGGCAAGGATGAGAATGTTATAGAAGTATATTCATTTAAATATTCTTACATTCCTAAATCTTTAGATATTTTCCTTTTTTGGCTTTATAACAAGGAATAAATGGGTAGTAGGTAGAATAAGGGGTTTCACAGGTGGCTCAGCAGTAAAGAATTTTCCTACCAATACAGGAGATGTGGGTTCAATCCCTGAGTTGGGAAGATCCCCTGGAGGAGGAAATGGCAACCTTTTCCAATATTCTTGCTTGGAAAATCCCATGGACAGAGGAGCCCGGTGGACTATAGCTCATGGGGTCACAACGAGTTGGACAGGACTGAGCTATTGAGCATGCAAACAGGTATTAACAGAATAAAGGCCCCCAAAGATATCCAAATTTGACTATGTTTTTAAATGTCAAAAGGGAGTTTACATATGTGATTCAAGGTTTCTAGGTGGAGAGATGAACAAATGCTCTTAAAATGTAGAAGAGAGAAGTAGAAGTGATGCAGCACAGTGTCAGAGTGATGCTGCATAAGAAAAACTCAAACAGCTATTGCTTGTTTGTAGCAGTGGAAAGGGATAATGATCCAAGGAATGAGTGCAGCTTCCAGAAGCCGGAAAAGGCAAAGAAATTGAGTCTCCTTTAGAATCTCCAGAAAGGAATGCAGCCGTGTCAACATCTTGATTTTGGCCCAGTGAGACTCAGAATTCTAATATCTAAAACTGTAAGATATTAGTAATAAACTTGCATTGTTTTAAGCCATCAGGTTTGTGATAACTTCTTACAGCAGTTTTTGTTCAGTCACTCAGTCATGTCTGACTCTGCGACTCCATGGATGGCAGCATGCCAGACTTCCCTGTCCTTAACTCCCAGAGATTGCTCAAACTCATGTCTATTAAGTCGATGATGCCATCCAACCATCTCATCCTCTGTTGTCCCCTTCTCATCCTGCCCTCAATCTTTCCCAGCATCAGGGTCTTTCCAGTGGGTCAGCTCTTTGCATCTGTTTTGCAGAAAGTTTTCACTTTCATCTCAGGTTCACAAGATTTGTTAACAAAATAAGCCACTGGTTATATAGAAATAAATAATACAGATATTTATTAGAGAATTATCTAGCTTACTTTCAATATACTAACATTAAAAGAAAGGACAAATAGAAAGAGCACAAGATACATCACCAAATTGGGCTTTGACCAACATTCAGACTCAATCAGCTCTGGGAAGTCCCAGCTGCTGTCATAGCACATCTGGAATCCCAATTGGGAAAGGGTCCCAGGCAGCATTCATGGGTGAGACTTCAAAGACTGCAGTTTGGGTCTCCCATTTATAATCCCAGGACAGATGCAAACTGATATCATCATCAATCTGTGACCAAATTGCAAGCCTAGTTTCATGTTAATTCTCTTTGTTTTGTCTTGTAAAACTTGGAATGTTGTTAAGCCTGGGGCTTGGTTGGTCAGGCCCCCTTCAGGGGCTCAACAGTCTCAAGATTCTTCCCCCATTTTATCTAAGGTACTGAAAGTCCTGCACTTACAGCAGGCAGTCACTCCCAGTCACTCCCAGTCAGGGCAGTGTCCAGGCAGGTTAGAGGCAAAGTCAGAGGCCTGCTCTGCTTTGTCTCTGAAGCCTAAATAAGATGTGTGTGTGTGTGTGTGTGTGTGTGTGTGTGTGCACGCGCGCGTGTGTACTTAGTCTCTCAGTCATGTCCAACTGTTACAACGCCATAGACTGTAACCTGCCAGGCTACTTTGTCCATGGGATTCTCCAGGCAAGAAAACTGGAGTGGGTTGCCATTTCCTTCCCCAGGGAATCTTCCTGACCCAGGAATGGAATCCAGTTCTCCTGCACTGGAGGCAGACTACTGACTGAGCTACAAGGGAAGTTTAATTTCCCTAACAGCATCAGGTGGCCAAAGTATTAAAGCTTCAGTATCAGTCCTTCCAGTGAGTATTCAGGGTCTATTTTCTTTGGGATTGACTGGTTTGATCTCCTTGCTGTCCAAGGGACTCTCAAAGAGTCTTCATAAGCACCACAGTTCAAAAGCATCAATTCTTTGGCACTCAGCCTTCAGTTATGGTCCAGCTCTCACAACCATAGCACTACTGGAAAAACCATATCTTTGACTATACAGACTTTTGTCAGCAAAGTGATGTCTCTGTTTTTTAGTACACTATGTTTGTTATAGCTTTTCTTCCAGGGAGCAAGCATCTTTTAATTTAATGGCAGCAGTGATAGGAGACAATTACGACCTGAAGTAGTAATGCCTTTTTATACAGGCCATTATTGAGATCAATTCCTAGGCAGCCACTTTAGTTAACAATTAGATGTGCCTCTCAACTCTGTGAATTGCAGTATTGAGTCCAGACTTTCTGATAAATGCATCAGTGTCTAGACATTCATTCTGTTCCATACCATATGTGTGCTTTCTTTCATAATCTAGGACTCACAGAATCAATTCAATAACAACACAGTGTTGCTGAATTCACACTTATGTTTGTTTGATTTGGGCAGGTTGTGAATACATATTAAGAGTGTAAACAGAAAGGAAAATATTCTCTTTCTTTTTAAAAAATTTATTTATTTTAATTGGAGGCTAATTACTTCACAATATGGTAGTGGTTTTTGCCATATATGGACATGAATCAGCCATGGGTTTACGTGTGTTCCCCATCATGAACCCCCCTGCCAACTCCCTCCCCATCATCCCTCAGGATCATCCTAGTGCACCAGCCCTGAGCACCCTATCTCATGCATCAAACCTGGACTGGAGATCTGTTTCACATATGATAATATACATGTTTCAATGCTATTCTCTCAAATCATCCCACCCTAGCCTTCTCCCACCGAGTCCAAAAGACTGTACTATATATCTATGTCTCTTTTGCTGTCTCGCATATAGGGTCATTGTTACCATCTTTCTATTTTCCATATATATGCTTTAATATACTTTATTGGTGTTTTTCTTTCTGACTTACTTCACTCTGTATAATAGGCTCCAGTTTCTTTCACCTCATTAGAACTGATTCAAATGCATTCTTTTTAATGGCTGAGTAATAGTCCATTGTGTATGTACCACAGCTTTCTTATCCATTAGTCTGCCAATGGACATCTAGGTTGCTTCCATGTCCTGGCTATTACAAACAGTACTGTGATGAACATTGGGGTACATGTGTCTATTTCACTTCTGGTTTCCTCGGTGTGTATGCCCAGGAGTGGGATTACTGGATCATATGGCAGTTCTATTTCCAGTTTTTTAAGGAATCTCCACACTGTTCTCCATAGTGGCAATGTACTAGTTTGCATTCCTACCAACAGTGTAAGAGGGTTTCCTTAATTTCTCCACATCCTCTCCAGCATTTATTGTTTGTAGACTTTTGGATAGCAGCCATTCTGACTGGCATGAGATAGTACCTCACTGTGGTTTTGATTTGCATTTCTCTGCTAATGAGTGATGTTGAGCATCTTTTCATGTGTTTGTTAGCCATCTGTATGTCTTCTTTGGAGAAATGTCTTTTTAGTTCTTTGGCCCATTTTTTGATTGGGTCATTTATTTTTCTGGAATTGAGCTACAGGAGTTGCTTGTATACTTTTGAGATTAATTCATTGTCAGTTGCTTCATTTGCTATTTTCTCCCATTCTGAAGGCTGTCTTTTCACCTTGTTTATAGTTTCCTTTGTTGTGCAAAAGCTTTTAAGTTTAATTAGGTCCCATTTGTTTATTTTTGCTTTTATTTCCATTACTCTGGGAGGTGGGTCATAGAGGATCCTGCTGTGATTTATGTCAGAGAGTGTTTTGCCTAGTGTTTTGCCTAGTTTCCTAGAGGAAACTCTAGGAGGTTTATACTTTCTGGTCTTATGTTTAGATCTTTAATCCATTTTGAGTTTATTTTTGTGTATGGTGTTAGAAAGTGTTCTAGTTTGATTCTTTTACAAGTGGTTGACCAGTTTTCCCAGCACCACTTGTTAAAGAGACTGTCTTTCTCCATTGTATATTCTTGCCTCTTTTGTCAAAGATAAGGTGTCCATAGGTGCGTGGATTTATTTCTGGGCTTTCTATTTTGTTCCATTGATCTATATTTCTGTCTTTGTGCCAGTACCATACTCTCTTGATGACTGTGGCTTTGTAGTGTAGCCTGAAGTCAGGCAGGTTGATTCCTCCAGTTCTATTCTTCTTTCTCAAGACCGCTTTGGCTATTCGAGGTTTTTTGTAATTCCCATACAAATTGTGAAATTATTTGTTCTAGTTCTGTGAAAAGTTACCATTGGTAGCTTGATAGGGATTGCATTGAATCTACAGATTACTTTTGGTAGTATACTCATTTTCACTATATTCATTCTTCCAATCCATGAACATGGTATATTTCTCCACCTATTTGTGTCTTCTTTGATGTCTTTCATCAGTGTTTTATAGTTTTCTATATATAGGTCTTTGGTTTCTTTAGGTAGATTTATTCCTAAGTATTTTATTCTTTTTGTCGCAATGGTGAATGCAATTGTTTCCTTAATTTCTTTTTTTTTTTTTTTTTTGTTTTCTTGTTGTTAGTGTATAGGAATGCAAGGGATTTCTGTGTGTTAATTTTATATCCTGCAACTTTAGTATATTCATTGATTAGCTCTAGTAATTTTCTGGTGGAGTCTTTAGGGTTTTCTATGTAGAGGATCAAGTAATCTGCAAACAGTGAGAGTTTTACTTCTTATTTTCCAATCTGGATTTCTTTGTTTTTCTTCTCTGATTGCTGTGGCTAAAACTTCCAAAACTATGTTGAATAGTAGTGGTGAGAGTGGGCACCATTGTCTTGTTCCTGACTTTAGGGGAAGTACTTTCAATTTTTCACCATTGATGATAATCTTTGCTGTGGGTTTATCATATGTAGCTTTTATTAAGTTGAGGTATGTTTCCTCTAAGCCTGCTTTCAGGATGATTTTTAATCATAAATGGGTATTGAATTTTGTCAAAGGCTTTCTCTACATTTATTGAGATAATCATATGGGTTTTATCTTTTGATTTGTTAATGTGGTGTATTACATTGATTGATTTGTGGATATTAAAGAATCCTTGCATCCCTGGGATAAATCCCACTTGGTCATGATGTATAATCTTTTTAATATGTTGTTGGATACTGTTTGCTAGGATTTTGCTAAGGAGTTTTGCATCTCTGTTCATCAGTGATATTGGCCTTTTCTTTTCTTTTCTTTTTGTGGCATCTTTGTCTGGTTTTGGTATTAGGGTGATTGCAGCCTCATAGAATGAGTTTGAAAGTTTACCTTCCTCTGCAATTTTCTTGAACAGTTTGAGTCGGATAGGTGTTAGCTCTTCTCTAAATTTTTGGTAGAATTCAGCTGTGAAGCCATCTGGTTCTGGGCTTTTGTTTGCTGGAAGATTTCTGACTCAGTTTCAAAATCCGTGCTTGTGATGGGTATGTTAAGATTTTCTATTTCTTCCTGGTTCAGTTTTGGAAAGTTACACTTTTCTAGAAATTTGTCCATTTCTTCTGAGTTGTCCAATTTTTTGGCATATAGTTGCTGATAGTAGTCTATCATCCTTTGTATTTCTGTGTTGTCTGTTGTGGTTTCTCCATTTTCAGTTCTAATTTTGTTGATTTGATCCTTCTCCCTTTGTTTCTTAATGAGTCTGGTTAATGGTCTGTCTATTTTATTCATCATCTTAGAGAACCAGCTTTTAGCTTCGTTCATTTTTGCTATGGTCACTTTTGTTTCTTTTGCATTTATTTCTGCCCTAATTTTTAAGATTCCTTCCTTCTACTAACCCTGGGGTTCTTCATTTCTTCTTTTTCTAGTTGCTGTAGGTGTGAGTAGATGAGTTAAGTCGCTCAGTCATGTCCGACTCTTTGCGACCCCATGGACTGTAGCCTACCAGGCTCCTCCGTCCATGGGATTCCCTAGGCAAGAATACTGGAGTGGGTTGCATTTCCTTGCTGTAGGTATAGAGTTAGGTTATTTATTTGACCTTTTTCTTGTTTCTTGAGGTAAGCGTGTATTGCTATGAACCTCCCCCTTAGCACTGCTTTTACAGTGTCCCATAAGGTTTGGGTTGTTGTGTTTTAATTTTCATTTGTTTCTATGCATATTTTTATTTCTTTTTTGATTTTTTTTGTGATTTGTTGGTTATTCAGAAGCGTGTTGTTTAGCCTCCATATGATGGAATTTTTAATAGTTCTTTTTCTTGTAGTTGACATCTAATCTTACTGCATTGTGGTCAGAAAAGATGCTTGGAATGATTTCAATTTTTTTGAATTTACCAAGGCTAGATTTATGGCCCAGGATGTGATCTATCCTGGAGAAGGTTCTGTGTGCACTTGAGAAAAAGGTGAAATTCATTGTTTTGGGGTGAAATGTCCTATAGATATCAATTAGGTCTAACTGGTCCATTGTATCATTTAAAGTTTGTATTTCCTTGCTAATTTTCTGTTTAGTTGATCTATCCATAGGTGTGAGTGTGATATTAAAGTCTCCCACTATTATTGTGTTATTATTAATTTCCCCTTTCATACTTGTTAGCATTTGCCTTACATATTGGGGTGCCCCCATGTTGGGTGCATATATATTTATAATTGTTATATCTTCTTCTTGGATTGATCCTTTGATCATTATGTAGTGTCCTTCTTTGTCTTTTTTCACAGCCTTTATTTCAAAGTCTGTTTTATCTGGTGTGAGTATTGCTACTCCTGCTTTCTTTTGGTCTCTATTTGCATGAAATATCTTTTTCCAGCCCCCCACTTTCAGTCTGTATGTCCTTTGTTTTGAGGTGGGTCTCTTGTAGACAGCATATATAGGGGTCTTGTTTTTGTATCCCTTCAGCCAGTCTTTGTCTTTTGGTTGGGGCACTCAAACCATTTACATTTAAGGTAGTTGTTGATAAGCGTGATCCTGTTGCCATTTACTTTGTTGTTTTGGGTTCAAGTTTATACACCTTTTCTGTGTTTCCTGTCTAGAGAAGATCCTTTAGTATTTGTTGAAGAGCTGATTTGGTGGTGCTGAATTCTCTCAGCTTTTGCTTGTCTGTAAAGCTTTTGAATTCTCCATATCTGAATGAGATCCTTGCTGGGTATAGTAATCCGGGTTGTAGGTTTTTCTCTTTCATCACTTTAAGTATGTCTGACCATTTCCTTCTGGCCTGAAGAGTTTCTATCGATAGATCAGCTGTTATCCTTATGGGAATCCCCTTGTGTGTTATTTGTTGCTTTTCCTTTGTTGCTTTCAATATTTGTTCTTTGTGATTGATATTTGTTAATTTGATTAATATGTGTCTTGGGGTGTTTCACTTTGGGTTTATCCTGTTTGTGACTCTCTGGGTTTCTTGGACTGGGGTGACTATTTCCTTCTCCATTTTAGGGAAGTTTTCAACTATTATCTCCTCAAGTATTTTCTCACAGCCTTTCTTTTTGTCTTCTTCTTTTGGGACTCCTATGATTCGAATGTTGGGGCATTTGACATTGTCCCAGAGGTCTCTGAGGTTGTCCTCATTTCTTTCAATTCTTTTTTCTTTTTTCCTCTCTGCTTCGTTTATTTCCTCCATTCTATCTTCTTCCTCACTTATCCTATCTTCAGCCTCTGTTATTCTACTGTTGGTTCACTGCAGAGTGTTTTTGATCTCATTTATTGCATTATTCATTATTGATTGACTCTTTTTAATTTCTTCTAGGTCCTTGTTAAACATTTCTTGCATCTTCTCAATCCTTGTCTCTAGGCTATTTATCTGTAACTCCATTTTGTTTTTAAGGTTTTGGATCATTTTTATTATCATTATTCTGAATTCTTTTTCAGGTAGACTCCCTATCACCTCCTCTTTTGCTTGGTTTGGTGGGCATTTATCATGTTCCTTTACCTGCTGAGTATTTCTCTGCCTTTTCATCTTGTTTAGATTGCTGTGTTTAGGGTGGCCTTTCTGTATTTTGGCAGTTTGTGGTTCCTCTTTATTGTGGAGGTTCCTCCTGTGGGTTGGGTTGGACGGGTGGCTTGTCAAGGTTTCCTGGTTAGGGAAGCTTGTGTCAATGTTCTGGTGGGTGGATCTGGATTTATTCTCTCTGGAGTGCAGCCAAGTTTCCAGTAGTGAGTTTTGATATGTCTGTGGGTTTGGTTTGACTTTGGGCAGCCTGTATGTTAAAGCTCAGGGCTGTGTTCTTGTGTTGCTGGAGAATTTGCGTGGTATGTCTTGCTCTGGAACTTGTTGGCTCTTGGGTGGAGCTTGGTTTCAGTGTAGGTATGGAGGCTTTTGGATGAGCTTTTATCTATTAATGTTCCCTGGATTCAGGAGTTCTCTGTTGTTCTCCAGTTTTGGACTTAAGCCTCCTGCCTCTGGTTTTCAGTCTTATTCTTACAGTAGCCTCCAGACTTCTCCATCCATACAGCACCAATGATAAAACACCTAGGTTAATGGAGAAAAGATTCTCCACAATGAGGGATACCCAGAAAGGTTAGGTGAGTTACACAGAGAAGAGAAGAGGGAGGTGAGAGATAGAGGTGACCAGTTGGAGAATAGGGGGAATCAGAAGGGGAGAGAGCAATCTAGCCAGTAATGAAATGCCTATGTGCTCTCCACAGCCTGGAACACCCAGAGAGAGGTTCATGGAGTTACATAGAGAAAAGAAGAGGGAGGAAGGAGATAGAGGTGACCCTGAGGAGAAGGGGTGGATGTGTCAAAAGGAGAGAGACAGATCAGCCAGTAATCAGTTCCCTAAGTGTTCTCCACAGCCCAGAATACCCAAATTGATTCACAGAGTTGGGTAGAGAAGTGAAGGTGGAGGGAGGAGACAGAGGTGACCTAGGGGAGAAAAAGGAGAGTCAAAAGGGAGAGAGGGCAATCAAGCCAGTAATCACTGTTCTAAGTAAAAATGGGTACTGAAGATTGGGTTCTTAAAGGTACAAAATTGATAACAAATACCAGAAAGCAAAGATTAAAAATTGAGTCCAGATTAGACTCTCAAAAGTACAATATTAAAAAAGCAAAACAAAATCACAAAAATTATAAAAAATAATATGAAGTTTGCTTTAAAAATAGGGTCTTTTTTTTTTTTGCAAGGTAATATTAGGTTATAAAAATGAAAATTAAAGGAGTAAGAGGACTTGAAATAAAAAAATTAAAAATGATAATAGTAAATTATATGTAGGAATTTCTTTTGGAGCTGTTGTGGGCAGTGTGGGGTCAGTTCAGTTTCAGATAGTTCCTTGTTCCAGCTTATACTTCTCAAGATCTACAGGCCCCTTCCAATGTAATTGGTGCTAACTACAAGGTTTTAATCTATTGCACTTGTCACTTCCAAAGTGGTTCCCTCTGTTTATTTTGGCTTCTTCTGTTTGTAGGTCTCTTCAGTGTCTAATTTCCACCCTGAAACAAGGGGGTGAAGGTGGTCACTTATTTAGGCTCCCTTGTTCAGTCATGCTGTGGGGAGAGAGGAACACTGCAAACAAATATCACTGGTGTGTGTGGGGAGTGCTCGCAGTGTTTTGGCCACACTGGGTTTGCCCCCACTCACGGAGTGTGTGCTTTCATAGTCTACACTGCTCAGGCTCCAGGTTGCTCTGCAGGGGAACTGTCCAAAGCGGGCCCTGGGTTGCATGCACTTCCCAGGTCTAAGCTGCTCAGGTTCAGGTTCTCGGGTACTCCACAAGGGTGCAGACTTGGCTGGGCCTGTCATTTGTGCCCTTCCCAGGTCCAAGCAGCTCAGATGACCAGGTGCTTGGTGAGCACACACTCCCCAGGTGCAGGGCATCTTATCACCTCCCCCGTCCCAGCCGCTCAGTTTCCTGGGTGTGCAGTGGGAGCACCGTCTCAGGTGTGCCCTGTGTCTCTCTGGGGAGCTGATCTCTGGTTGAGACCTTTCTGACGGATGTCAACTGTCCAGGATCCCAGGAAGACTTGGTTAGCAACTAGGAGCCTGCTCAGTTTGGTAGAGGATGCCATCTCTGGGGCCGAGATTGCCCCTTTCCAGCTCTAGCTGTTGTCCACCTGCCTCTCTGCCTCCAGCGCGGGATGGGCCGGTCTGCTGCCGGCTAGCTCTCCTCTGGTATTCACTCAGTGCTTTGTTCTGTGAGCAGGCCGGCAGTGCCTAAGGTTAGGGCTTTTTGCGGGAAAGTTCTCTCTCTCTTTTTTTCTCTCTCTCTAGCTATCCCTCAGTTTGAGTTGCTATCTCACATTAGCTCCCTCAGATTGCTCTCAGGGCATTCAGGCCTGGTCTTTACCCTAAGCAATGCAGCGTGTGCCTCCTTGTTCAGCCCCCGCTTGCTGGTAGTGGATGTGAGCATCTGGGCTACTTCTCCGCTGGGAGTTAGGCATGTAATCTGTAGGTTTTATTTATTTATTTATTTTTCCACCTGGTTATGTTGTCCTCTGAGATTCCAAGACTCCCCACAGACCCGCTGGTGAGAGGGTTTCCTGGTGTTTGGAACTTCTCCTCTTTTACGACTCCTTCCCAGGACTGGTCTCCATCCCTAACTCTTTTGCCTCTCTTTTTTAAAATATTTTGTCCTACCTCCTTTCGAAGACAATGGGCTGCCTTTCTGGGTGCCTGGTGTCCTCTGCAAGTGTTCATGAGTTGTTTTGTGGAATTTTCTCAGTATTCACATGTTCTTTTGATGAATTTGTGGGGGAGAAAGTGGTATCCCTGTCCTATCTCTCTTTCTTTTATAATCTACTTTATGTCAAGGGTATGCTTGAATCTGATTTTTGTCTTCAGTATGAATAAGATAATGTATTCTTGGTAGGAGATACTGGCTGGCCTTCCTTTGCAAGATAAATTTCAGGGTTTTCAATCAAGGAAAGATGAGTCCCACTCTCCAAGACCAGAGGGAACACTTCATGTGACACAATGATCTTTCTTGGAGTTTGGAATTCAGGTTAATTGCAGTCATCAGAAATTTTCTCAGATATTTCCATTCCAGTTCTAAGCTTCATATATTTTTTTTTTCAATGTTCTAACTTCAGATAAGAAGTCTACTCTGGATATGAATTTAGCTGACTTTTAGCACAATGAAGGCATGTTTCACATTTTTAACCTTAGAATAAATATGCTTGTTTTTAAATATGTTAAGATTTTCAGCACCAAAAGCTGTAACCACTTCACCCACTGGTGTATGAATTTTTTCATGTCTTTCATACTTGTCTTTGGTTCTCCAAATTGCCACTAATGCTACAATTGAATTGTGCTCAAGCTACATAATTCCCCAGTTTCTGATTATAAAACAATACTCATTTTAAAACATATTTGGTTAATTGATTCATTACAAACTATGATATTTATAAAGATATATTTTTATATAGATAAATATAACATTTCATACTTGAAATCAGTGCATTAAATATGACTTTTCTGTGAAGAACAAAGAGGTGTTAAAAGTTACTAGCATACTGTTGTTATACAGAATCTGTATATTCAACATATTCTATGATTTTGCTCACAATCACTTTCAAGCCTAATAGGTTGTAGATGTTAAGAATCATTCAATGTTCCTTTTACAAACTGAGATTTTACTATATTTAGTAGTCTAAATATAGTAACCTATAGTTCTAACATATTTACTAAAAATATTAGCAGTGAATCTTAGATTAACAGATGCATAATTCAGTATTTATAGCTGTAATCAAATTGAATCTGTATTTAATTTGATATAGTCACTTTTGTTATGTCAGTACCTATTTCTATAATGACTGTTCATCTTAAGAATTATATGATTTTCCTATGATAACTTTATAAAATTTATATCTTAATTTTATAGCCATAATTATTTTTTATTTATACTTGCCATTCTGTATTGTCATAGCATATTTATCAACAAAATTTTATTATCCAGCTTCAAAATTTACTTTAAGTCACCAACTTCGTTATATATCATTTACACAGAAAGATAGTACTGTTGTTGCCCCCAAAGATGTGTCCTTCCTTAAGAACCTCAATAATAACATGGAATTATGACATGTTTAGACAGTGGACCTCTTCGAAGTTTCATCATTTTTTCCTACCCTTTCACTATCTTCTTACCCTCAATTTGTGATGTCCTAAAACTCTTAGATTGCTTTCTTTTTATTTTTACCCTCCAGGTAAAGGTGTTCCACCCACTTCTAATCAGGTAATACAATCATTGTTACATTTGTCTGATAAATGCAAAATACAGACAACTTCATACAAACCTACTTGTATATCTTCCTTAACATGCAATTTCTGAATGGATTTATCAAAGATTTTCATAGTTTAAATATTAGTCCTGGTAATTCTAATGCAAAAATAGAAAGAAATAAAAAAAATAAAAACATTTTAACAAATTTAGGTGATTGGTAAGTTTATATTGTTTTCTCAAGTTTACCAAAGTCTAATATTTTTATTTTCAAAGCTACTATAACAAAAGTAAATCAAATTCGCAACTACAATCTGACCAGCATAAAACATATATTATTTTTTAGCTTTCCACCTTCCCTTTAATCTTTATGTCCAGGACTTAGCTTTTATATTTATAAACATGGTGGATATCAATCAAAAGATGAAAAAAACACTTATTCTTTTTAATATTATATCACAAACATTTATTGATTTAATTAGCAGTATTTTAATTTTTCTTTCATGGTCCATACAATTGAAAATGTATTTAGATTCTCAATTACATTAATTAAATTTTATCCTATGACGAATTGTTGTGCAATTTGATTAATTACTTATAGATCTGTGATTCTGATTGTTGCACATATTATACCTCAGTATGTGTGACATAAAGTATACAACTACTTTTCTCTAGATGTTCAGGGAGATAACAGTGTCTTGTTATTCTCTTTTATTATTTGCAGTGAAATGAAAACAGAATTAGTGGTAGTTTGAAGCATAGGATATGTTGCTAAAATGAAGTCTTTAAGACATCAGGGCTTGGAGAGAGGGCCTTGAATACCTGAGGTGCAAGATCATCATTAGACAAGAAAAAAGGAGGGGTGGCGGAGTATACAGTTCAAATCTGATGATTGACTCTAGATCCTTGATTTCTTTTTTCTTTGTATTTGCAGGAAAATGAGAATGTCAGTGGTTGTGAAGAAGTATGTTACACTGTCATTAATCACAGGCCCTATCGGAGACCCTCTCTGAACTCCAACGATGATGGTTATGAGAATGTCGCAAAGAGAGGGAGACCATTAAGGGAAGGGCCAGAAACAGAATATGCCCTTCTCAGGAAACCTTGCACTATTAGGTCTTCTTCCTGTACAGCTGAGAATGATTACGAAATTGTGCTTCCTCAATAGAATACTCCTGCCTCATCATCTTCCAGTAATAAAGATGACCAAATGGTGACCTCCAGGGGAGTCTTTCTCTTTCAGCAGTACAGCAACTTTTACTTCTGGCCAGACTTTGTAAATTATATTCTTTCACTGTACCACATTAAGAAACTGAAATATCTCATCAACGTGGTTTGGGTAAAGCCACATAAGTTGATATAATGATATAGAGTTTTAGACCTCTTTTTCTTTGTAAGGTTTGAGGATGTGGAAATTGTAGGGGGGCTCCTCCCTAGAACAATAAACATCTACACATATGTGACTTAGAATAGCCAACTTCAATTCTATTTTCTAAATTTCAGAGGCCAGCATTCACAGTCCTAATTATTTATTTCAATTTTGAGGTGTAATCTACTCAATAAATTCTTAACATAATAAGACCAGTGACCAGAATCTTTGCTAACTGAATATTTACTTCAATTTTGCCTTTTCTGCATACTGGAGATTTTGCATGTAAATTTGTGGTAGCAGTTTAAGAATTAACAGGGTTTGATACTGGCCTTTCTAAGAGGAAAAGCTGAGAGTGCAATTTAAAAAAAGGAATGAGGTTTAGTAGCCCAGTGTCTTTCTTTCTGATAGTCAATCAGATAAATTTGTTCAAAGTTTACTAAAAACTGAAAGCATACTTGTACTTACAGTTTTGTTCACAATATACTAGTTAATTTAAATGCTAGTTATTTTTAATGAAGAAGGAAAAATAGTGTCTGGTTTTAAAAATCAGGCAAATTATTAAACAACCCATTTATTTTTACTTTCATTCTCAAGGAGAGTCTAAACAACTTGCCAACTTCCCATTGAGGACATAAAGTACATAACTGAAAAAACATCAATAATTAATTTTTATATAGCTACAATATACTGACCTTTTAGGTTACTGGCAAGGATAAATCAATAGATAGATGTCAGCTAACTTTCTGTTTTTTCATATTTTTTCATTAAAATGACATGTGCTGTAGGAAGGAATCTCATTTCTAGTTATCAGTTTAATACTAGACTTAATCTAAAATAATGTCTGTTATTCTTCTATGCACATTAATTTCTAACAAAAGGTAAACTGAGACGCTTCTCTACACTGGAGCTCCTTTACTGCCTCCTCTATAGAACTACCTGGAAAAGAGTGGGTAGACAGAGAAAATGGACAAATTAACAGAATGTAATAGCTCATGTCAAAATATAACTTACCTTATTTATTAGGAATGATCTCATATAATAGAAGATACAGATAATTACCATTTATGGAGCATTTGCTGGGTTCTAATTGTGTAACTTATTGGTTTTATACAAATTTTGACTCCCTATTATTGGTAAATTCTTGTGGTCCTTTGAAGTGATTTCAATGTGTGAAAGTAGAACTTAATAGAAATCTTATAGTTCTGGAAAAGTCACCCTGTCTGAAATATGTAGAAATATTGTAGAAATCAGTCAACTTTCAGAAATGACAAAAGTGTTTTTTATTGTAGAAATTAGTCAACTTTGGGAAATGACAAAATTGTTTTACCTTGTAGAAATCAGTCAGCTTTAGGAAATGACAAAATTATTTTTTCTCTGTATGCTTTTGTAGTTATTTTTCACATGTAATAAATACTATATTCAAGATAATGACTTATTTTAATATACTTAATAATATGGAATTATAGGAGAAGGGGCAGTCAATAGGACAATGAATATTACTGTTTAGTAAAAGAAATATAGAAATCTAAAAGCATAGATGTGACCTGGTTGTAAATCATACCCTATTTCTTGTGGAGATTCAGTATTTGTTTTTTTTTTTTTTTTTTTTAGTATTTGTTTTTAATGTATAATCTGTCTTTCGTTCAGCATAATGAATGTTTCACCTTGTAGTTGACACTTTTATTAGTATATTACTGAATGAATAACTCATAATTTTTAATCTAATTATTTGCTGATGGGTATGTGAGGCATTTACAGTTTTGACATTATAAATAAAGCTGCTATACATCTACTTGAGTACTCAGATGTATTGGTTTGCTAGAGTTGCCAATATATCACAGTCAAGGTAGCTTCAATAACAAAATTTTATTTTTTCACAATTCTGGAGGCTGCAAAGTTCAAGATCAAATTGTAAGCCAGAGGTTTTCTGTTTTTCAAAGACCTGTTTTATGCCTCTTTCCTAGTTTCTGATGACTTATTGTCAATCTTTGGGATTTGAAGACTTATCAGTAAGACCTTTATGTCTCAAGAATAGGAAATAAATTTTACTAAAATTCAGTGATTTTCTATGTATGTTAGTGAAATATCTAGGCGTCTAGTGGTATGGGGATGTTGAGATATTATTTCTGAGGTAAATAATAAATTGTTGCATCTGGCTGCTACTGTAAACAAAAAAGAGATCCAATGCCTGTGGAATTTTGAAGACACAATATTTGTGGATTTTCCTAATAACATACACTTTATTTGGATTTGCAGCTCTTGTCTGTTTATGGAGTGACCTGAAAAGTTGCTAGTTTTTAGTGGGGCCCAAGACAAGTGACAGTTCTGCATCAGGTCCAGGCTGCTGTCCAAGTGCTCTGCCACTTGGACCTTATGATTCAGCAGATCCAGTGGTGCTTGAAGAGTCAGTGGCACATAAGGAAATTGTCTGGAGCTTTGGAAAGTTCCTATAGGTAAATCACAGGAAAGGCCCTTAAAATTTTGGATCCATCCTCCAAAGATCATTACTATCCTTTTGAGAAATAGCTCTGAGACTAAAGGTTTAATCATGGGTCACCAAGTTGCCTTGCAACTTCAGTTGCCCATCATCAACTGTGTCATTTGACCAAGTCATAGAATTGGGCACACATGATAACATTCCATCATATATACCACTTCCAGTGGGCCAAGCAAGCCCTGAAGGCACAAATAGGTTACACGAAGAAGTGGCCCAAATGCTCGTGGTTCCCATTCCTGCTATAGCACTTTCTTTCTCCCAACCTGTACCTATTGTGCCATGAGAAGTTTTCCACAATCAGCTGACAGGAAGAAAGACTCATCTGGTTTACAGATGGTTTTGCACCTACACAGGTATTACACCTAAAATGGAAAGCTCTTGCTCTACTGTTCCTTTCTGGAACATCCCTGAAGAACAGTGCTGAAGGGAAATTCTTCCTGGGCAGAACTTCAAGAAGTGCACCTGGTAATTCATTTTTCTTGGCAGAAAAAATGGCCAGGTGTGCAACTGTGTATAGATTCACTTGCTATGGCCAGAGGCTTAGTGAATGGTCAGATATTTGGAAGGCACATGATTGGAAAATTGGTAAAGAGGCCTGGGGAAAAGATATGTGGTTAGACCTCTCTTAACATGTTAAAAATATGAAGATATTTGTGTCCTATGAGAATGCTCACCAAAGTGTGACCTTAGCAGAGAAAGATTTTCATAATCAAATGGATGGGATAACCTGTCAGCCTGTAGATACCTATCAGCCTGTTTCCCCAGACCTATCATTGCTCAGTGGGCATATGAACAAGCTGATCATAGTGGCAGGGATAAGCTTTATGTTTGGGCTCAGCAACATGAACTTATACTCACCAAGGACTACCTTGTTATGGTCACTGCTGATGGGCCAACTGTCAGCTGCAGAGTCCAACACTGAATCCCCGATATAACACTATTCCTGTGCTGATCAGACAGGTACCTGGCTGTTGTTATTCAGTAGCTAAGTCCTGGCAGACTCTGTATGACCCCATGGACTACAGCATGCCAGGCTCCTCTGCCATTCACTATCTTCTGCTGCTTATAAACTCTCACTATTTGAGTTTGCTCAAATTCATGCTCAATTGATTTGATGATGCTATCTGACCATCTCATCCTCTAACATACCATTCTCTTTTTGCCTTCAATCTTTCCCAACATCAGGGTGTTTTGTATCACTCCCATTAAGGAAGGACATTATTTTTGTTTTTAATGAAATAGGCACTTTTTCTGGATGAGGTTTTCACTCCTTGAATGCAATACTTCTGCCAAATGCACCAGCAGTAGTACCAACAGTGGAAGGCCTTATCCACTGTTATGTTACTCTTCTACAAGAGCATTGCTTCTGATCAATGAACTTACTACACAGTGAAAGAAGCATGGCAATGGGCCCATGATTATGAAAATCATTGATCTTACCATGTTCTCCTGAAACAGAGGGCTTGATAGAACAGGGCAATGATAATTTGAAGACTCAATTATAGCACCAGTTCTTTGGCAAAATGTTGCTTGGTTGAGGCCAGGTTCTCCTTGGCTGTGTACGCTCTGAATCAGTGGCCACTGCTTGGTGCTGTTTCACAGGTCCAGCAATCAAAGGGTGAACACGGGAGGGGCGCCCTTCACTATTACTTCTAGTGACACATTAGCCAAATTTTTGCTTTTCGTCCTCAGAAACTCATGCTCTGCTTGCCTAGAGATCTTACTTCCAAAAGGAGAAGTATGTAGACCAGGAGAACAATAATGAACCCGAAGTTAAGACTGCCACCTAGCCATTTTGGGCTCATACCACCTGATCAACAAACAAAAGGAAATTATTTTCCTGGTTGGGTTAACTGATATGAACAACCAAAGGGAAATAAATTGGACTGGTCGTCTACAACAGAGAGAAGGAAGAGTATGTCTGGAATCGAGGGTATCCCTTAAGGTTCTTTTAATGCTACCATGTCGTATGACTAAGGTCAATGGAAAATTACAACAACCTAATTCAGGTAGGACTACTAATGTCCCTGCCACTTCAGGAATGGCTTGGATCACCCCACAAGGTAAAAAACCCACAACTATCTGAGCTACTTGCTGAGGGCACAGGAAATATGTAATGTGTAAAGAAAGATGATAATAATCCAGCTACAACCATGTGACCAATTACAGAAATGAGGATTGTAATTGTTATGAGTATTTCTTTTATGTTGCTATGCATGTGTTTTTGTTTATGAATTATATCATATATATATTCACAGACACACACATATATATAAACCTGTAAATGTACAGTATATAAACATTTTACATATTACATATACATGTACATTTATATTAAGCAAATGTCTTTAAATCTTTCCTCTCATTTTCTTATCATGAAACATAAAATGTATTGACTTTCCTTATATATACATACATACACATATATACATATACATTTTAACTTTATATCATAGTATTTAAGTTACAGAATATCAAACAGAAGAGTGAATCTCATCCAAGGACTTTGCATTCTTTTTTGGGGAGAAGATTACTATACCTTTGGGTATACAAAAGATAAGCAGAGGGGTTTCCCTGGTGCCTCAGTGGTAAAGAATCCACCTGCCTATGCAGGAGACATGGGTTCAACCCCTGATCTAGGAAAATCCCACATACTGTGGAGTTGCTTAATCTGTGTGGAGCATCTAAGCCTGTGCGCCACAACTATTGATCCTGTGCTCGAGAGCGCAGGAGCCACAACTCCTGAGCTCACGTCCACTGCTAAAGCCCACACCCTAGAGCCTGTGCGCCTCAACAAGAGAAGTCTGCAACGAGAAACCTGCAGACCACAGCTAGAGACTAGCTCTGCTCACCACAGCCAAAGAAAAGCCCATTCTGCAACAAAGACCCAGCACAGCCAAAAGTAAATAAATAAAATTTTAGAAAAACATAAGGAAAGGTATAATTTTGTTCTCTTTTCTTTTTTTTAACTAATTTCTCAATTTGTGTCATTCACAAATGATATTTCATCCTTTCTTCTATAAAGTAAACATTTAAGATCATAAATTTAAAAGTACTGTTTAAGCTGTATTCTACATATCTTAAAACTCATTTCGACAACTGTTCAGTTTTTAATATTTTCTGTTTTTACTACGTTTTGGGTCATAAGTTATTTAAAAGCACATTCTCGATTTCTAGTATCAGTTTTTTTTTTTTTTTCTTTTTGTTAATATTTTCTAATTATTGTTGTTGGCGAAGGATGTTTATATAATGCTAGTTCTCTGAAATCTGTCAAAAATTGTTTCATGATACAGTAAGTGGAAAAGTTTTGAAACTATATCATAGTGAGCTAAAAAAATAATGTAACTTTGGTTCCATTTTGTATATACCGATTAGATATAACCAGTTAATCATGTGGTTTAAATAGCCTATCTTCATTTTTTTCCTTTAAATGTGATAATTATTGAGAAAAAAAATGTGTTTAAGATATCCTACTATGGTGGTAAATTTGTCAGTTTCCTTTCATTCTATATCATATTTAGTTATATATTTTGAAAGATGTTATTAACTTCATGCAAAGTTTAGAATTGGTACCTCTCCTTGTTATCCTCTTATATATCCTCTTTACTTAAGCTTTATTTTTTCTAATATTAATAAAGCCATATCAGTTTTGTTTCGGTTATTATTTGCATGACTCAATTATCTTTTTCTATCCTTTTTCCTCTCAACTTTTCCACGTCCTTATATGTTAGATGCCTCTTTTAAATAGCTTTACTCATAGCTAAATATTGTTTTTCTAGTCTAGTCAGCCTTTGACACTTTCTTATTTATTTATTTAAATTGAGATATAACATTGTATTAGTTTTAGATATAAAATAATGATTTAATATATGTATATACAGTTAACATCCATCATCACTCATAAGTACACATTGTTTTTTCATGATAAGAACTGTTAAGATTTACTCTCTTAGCAACTTCTAACAACAGTATAGTCACCATGCTGTTATTACACCCCCAGACCTATTTGTCTTTTAACTGGAATTTTGTATGTTTTAAGCACTTTTACCCATTCCACCCTGTTATTTTTTTTAGTTGCAGATTTAGTACTGTTTAAGAAGATGTGTATGGATGCCACATAAGCAAAGGGTGGACTTCAACTTGTCTAGGCTGGTCAAGCAACCATCTAGATGTTGTGATTTTTTTTTTTTAGATGTGATTATCATTTAAGTGGGTAAATTTTTAGTAAAGTATATAACCCTTTACGGGCTTCCCTTGTGGCTCAGTTGGTAAAGAATCTGCCTGCAATGTGGGAGACCTGGGTTTGATCCCTGGGTTGGGAAGATCCCCTGGAGAAGGGAAAGGCTACCTACTCCAGTATGCTGGCCTGGAGAATTCCATGGACAGTCCACGGGGTCGCAAAGAGTCGCACACGACTGAGCGACTTTCACTCACTTCACTTAACCTTTTATAATGTTGTGTGGGCATCATCCAATCAACTAAAAGCCTTAATTAAAAAAGACTGATATAAACCAAGAAAGAAAGAATTCTTTCTAAGATTGCAACATAGAAGTCTAGCCTAAATTTCCAGACTCCTGTCCTACAGAATTCAGATTCAAGATGCAGCTTCAATTCTTACCTGAATTTTCAGCTGTCAGGCCCACTTAGAAATTTCAGGCTTATCAATCATTACTTTTGTGTGAGAAAATTCTTTCTCTGTCTCTCTATGGACAGATAGATAGATAAGTAGATAGATATAGATATATTTTTTGTATTGGTCTGTCTCTGTGGAAAACTCTGCCTAGTAATCATTATCTGCTCATCAATGTATCTTAGGTATTTGAGCTTTAAAAATAAATCTCAGAGACTTCCCTGATAGTCCAGTGGTTAAGAATCCACCTTGCAATGTAGGGAACATGGGTTTCATCCCTGGTCGAGGAACTTAGATCCCACACACTGCACAGCAACTAAGTTTGTGTGCCACAACTAGACAATCTGTGCAGTGATGAAACGAAATTCATGTGAAAGGAATTCACAACTGCTGAACAACCATGAGAAAACCTATCAAAAAAAGATACCCCACATCCAAAGACAAAGAGGAAGCCAGAATGAATCAGTAAAAGGGGTGTGGTCATAATAAAATCAAATCCCATACCCAGCAGGTAAGCGACCCACAAACTGAAAAATAATTATACCACAGAAGTTATTCCACAGGAGAACTCTGAGCCCCATGTCAAACTTCCCAGCTGGCGGTCAGGGAATGGGAGGAAGAGTCCCCAGAGAATCTGAATTTGAAGACCACTGGGGTCTGATTGCAGGACTTCCACAACACTGGAGAAAACAGAAGCTCCACTCTTGGAGGGCACACACAAAGTCTTGTGCACAGTAGGACCCAGGGGGGAAATTAGTGACTAGGCAAGATCTCCTTGGTAATACTGAAAAGTCTGCAGAGTTTGGGGTGGCTGTGGCTCACTTCAGGGATGAAGACACTGGAAGGATCAGTTCTGGGAAGTACTCATTGGAGTCAGCCCTTCCAGAAATAGCCAGTAGCCCCACCAAACAGTCTGTAGGCTCCAGTGCTTGGTCACCCCAGGCCAAACAACAAAGAGGTTTGGAACACAGCCTCATCAATCAGCAGACAAGCAGATTGAAGTTTTACTGAGTGCAAGACTGACCACCAGAGGTACAATACCCAGCTTTACCCACCACTAGTCCCTCCCCTCAGAAAGCTTGAAAAAGCCTCTTAGATAGTCTCATACACTAGAGGGCAGACAACAGAAGCAAGAACTACAAACTTGCAACCTGCAGAAAGAAAACCACAATCATAAATTCAACAAAGTGAAGCAGTAGAGGAATATGTACCAGATGAAAGAACAAGATAAAGCCCCAGAAAAACAATTAAGGGAAGTGGAGATAGGAAGTGATGGCGAAGAAGATACAGGATCTCAGAAGGAAAAATTCTTTTATTTAAAAATTAGATATGTTTGACACATACCCTGCATGTTTTTAGTCACTCAGTTGTATCTCTTTGCAGCCCCACGGATTGTAGTCCACCAGGCTCCTCTGTCTATGGAATTTTCCAGGCAAGAATACTAGAGCAGCTTGCTATTTTCAACTTTAGGGGATCTTCCTGACCCAGAGATCAAACCTGTATCTCTTGCATCTCCTTCATTGGCAAGCAGCTTCTTTACCATTGAGAAATATGGAAGGAGTCCCAAAAGGAGAAAAAAGAGAGAAAGGGACTAAGAAAATATTAAAAACATATTAGGTAAAACTTCCCCCAACCTGGGAAAGGAAACAGATATACAGGTATAGGAAGCACAGAGAATACAAAACAGAGAGTCCCAAGGGGATCATATCAAGACAAAGTGTAATTAAAGGGGTAAAAATTAAAGATGGAACAATATAAGCAGCAAGTGGAAAGCAACAGGTTATGAACAAGTGAGCTCTCATTATACTATCAGCTGACTTTTCAGCAGAAACTCTGTAGGCAAAAGAGAGTAATGCTTTATATTGAACATGATGAAAGCTAAAAACCTAAAGCCAAGAATAATCCATATGGCAAGGCTTTTATTCAGATGTGACAGAGACTTAAAACATTTCACAGACAATAAAAATTGAAAAGGTTTAGGTCCATGAGACCAGCTCTACAATAAATATTAAATAGACATCACTAAACGGAAAAGAAAAGGCCACAATTTAGAAATTAAAAAGCTATAAAAGAAACAAGTCTAATGGGAAAAAGCAGGTATACAGTAAAGGAAGTATAAACCTTTTATGAAACTAGTAGAAAGATTAAAAGACAAAAGTAATACAATCATACAATACATAATAAAATTAGCTAAGGGACACACAAAGGAAAAAGATATAAATATGGATGTAAAAAACAGGAAACATAATGGGAGAAAGTAAAAATTAAAGGTCATTAAAAAGGATTTGAATAAGATATCAGAAACAAAACAGTTACATATATATGTAAATTTACATACATACATATTTTCTATATTGCTATATATAAGCCTCATGATAATCACAAGCCAAAAATTTTCAATAGATAAAAACACAACAAAGAAAAAATCCAAACATAACATAAGTTAGTCATCATATCACACAGAAGGGAAGGAAAGAAGAAGAAACACAAAAGAACTACAAAAACAATCTTGAAACAAGAAGAATGGCAATATGCACATATTAATACTTATCAGTAATTTATTGATTTACTTTTATAAATTTATTTTTTATTTTATATTGGGATATAGTTTATTTACAAGATTACATTAGTTTCAGGTGTACAGAAGTGATTCGGTTCCACATATACATATATCCACTTTTTCAGACTATTGTCCTGAATAATCCTTAATAATAATAATTTTTTCCTGAATAATAGCTTATTACAAAATATTGAGTAGAGTTCCCTGTGCTATACCTTAATCTTGCTGATTATCTATTTTATATATTTTAGGGTATACATGTTATTCCTAATTTATCCTGCCTTTCCACCTTTCTCCTTTGGTAACCATAAGTTTCTTCTTGAAGTGTGTCTGTTTCTGTTTTGTAAATGTTTGTTTTTATCACAGTTTTTTAGCTTCTGCATGTAAATGATATCACATGATATTTGTCTTTCTCTGTTCGACTTATTTCATTTAGTATGCTAATCTCCAGATCCATTATGTTGTTGTAAATGACATTATTCATTTTTTAATGACTGAGTAATATTCCATTGGGTATGTGTTCCCTGTGGACATTCAGATTGCTTCCATACATTGAGTATTGTAAACAGTGCTGAACATTGGGGTGCATGTATCTTTTGAAATTATGTTTTTTTCCAGGTATATGCCCAGAATTGGAATGCTGGATCATATGGTAGTTTTAATTTTGCTTTTTTAAGGAATATTCATAGTATTCTCCATAGTGGTTGTACCAATTTACATTCTCACCAACAAGGTAAGAGGGTTCTCTTTTTCTCCACACCCTCTCCAGCATTTATTGTTTGTAGACATTAATGATAATGACCATTCTGACTGCTCTGAGGTGATATCCCATTGTAGTCTTGATATGTATTTTTTTCCATTTATTTTTATTAGTTGGAGGCTAATTACTTTACAGTATTGTAGTGGGTTTTGTCATACATTGACATGAATCAGCCATGGATTTACATGTATTCCCCATCCCAATTCCCCCTCTCACCTCCCTCCCGATCCCATCCCTCTGGGTCTTCCCAGTGCACCAGCCCCGAGCACTTGTCTCATGCATCCAACCTGGGCTGGTGATCTGTTTCACCCTTGATAATATGCATGTTTCGATGCTATTCTCTCGAAACATCCCACTCTCGCCTTGTCCCATAGAGTCCAAAAGTCTGTTCTGTACATCTGTCTCTTTTTCTGTTTTGCATATAGGGTTATCGTTACCATCTTTTAAAATTCCATATATATGCATTAGTATACTGTATTGGTCTTTATCTTTCTGGCTTACTTCACTCTGTATAATGGGCTCCAGTTTCATCCATCTCATTAGAACTGATTCAAATGAATTCTTTTTAATGGCTGTGTAATATTCCATGGTGTATATGTACCACAGCTTCCTTATCCATTTGTCTGCTGATGGGCATCTAGGGTGCTTCCATGTCCTGGCTATTATAAACAGTGCTGCGATGAACATTGGGGTGCACATATCTCTTTCAGATCTGGTTTCCTCAGTGTGTATGCCCAGAAGTGGGATTGCTGGGTCATGTGGCAGTTCTATTTGCAGTTTTTTAAGAAATCTCCACACTGTTCTCCATAGCAGCTGTACTAGTTTGCATTCCTACCAACAGTGTAAGAGGGTTCCCTTTTCTCCACACCCTCTCCAGCATTTATTGCTTGTAGACTTTTGGATAGCAGCCATCCTGACTGGCGTGTAATGCTACCTCATTGTGGTTCTGATTTGCATTTCTCTGCTAATGAGTGATGTTGAGCATCTTTTCATGTGTTTGTTAGCCATCTGTATGTCTTCTTTGGAGAAATGTCTGTTTAGTTCTTTGGCCCATTTTTTGATTGGGTCATTTATTTTTCTGGAATTGAGCTGCAGGAGTTGCTTATATATTTTTGATATTAATCCTCTGTCTGTTGCTTCATTTGCTATTATTTTCTCCCAATCTGTAAGGCTTGACATGTATTTTTTTATAGTAATTAGCAATGTTGAGCATCTCTTCACATGCTTTTTGGTTACCTGTATGTCTTCTTTGGAGAAATGTCTATTTAGATATTTTACCTATTTGTTGGTTGGGTATTTTATACATATATATATATATATATATATGTGTGTATATATATATATACATATATATGTATATATATATATATATATATTGAGTTTCATGAGCTGTTTGTATATTTTGGAGATTAATCTCTTGTCTGTCACTTTGTTTGCAAACATTTTTTACCATTCTATGGATTGTCTTTTTGTTTACTTTGCTGTATAAAAGCTTTTAATTAGGTCATATTTATGTATTTTTATTTTTATTTTCATTACTCTAGGATGTGGATCTGAAGAGATCTTGTTACAATTTGTTTCAAAGAGTGTTCTGCCTCTGTTTTTTCTAAAAGTTTTATAGTATCTGCACTTTCATTTGGGCCTTTAATCCATTTTGAGTTTGTTTTTGTGTATGGTGCTAGAGAATGTTCTAATTTCATTCTTTTACATGAAGCTGCTCAGGTTTCCCAGCACCACTTAGAAAGAGACTGTCTTTTCTCCACTGTATTTTCTTGCCTTCTTTGTTGTATATCATTGACCATAGGTGTGTATTGGTTTATTTCTGAGCTTTCTACTGAGCTCCACTGATCAAATGTCTTTTTTTTTTTTGGGTCAGTACTATACTGTTTTGATGACTATAGCTTTGTTGTGATAACATAGTCTGAAATCACAGAAAGTACTTCCTCCAACTTTACTTCTTTATTCTCAAGATTTATTTGGTATTTGGGATCTTTTGTGTCTCCATACAAATTTTTAAAAAATTTATTATATTTTTGTGAAAAATGCCATTGGCAATTTAATAGGACATCATTGAATCTGCTTTGGGATAATAGTCATTTTCACAATCTTGATTCTTCCAATTTAAGAATATGGTACATCTTTACATCTGTTTGTTTAATGTGCATTTACTTTCATCAGCATCTTACAGATTAAAGAGTATAGATCTTTTGTTTTCTTAGGTCAGTTTTTTCCTAGGATTCTTATTATTTTTGATGTGATATTAACTAGAATTGCTTTCTCAGTTTCTCTTCCTGAATTTTCATTGTTTAGTGTATAGAAAAGCAACAGATTTCAACATATTAATTTTGCATCCTGTGACTTTACCAAATTCATTGATGAACTGTAGTAGTGTTCTGGTAGCATTTTTAGTTTTTTCTATGTACAGTATTATGTCACCTGCAATCAATGACAGCATTACTTCTTTTCCAATGTGAAATCTTCTTATTTATATTTTTTTGTCTCTGATTGCCATGGCTAGGAATTCCAAAACTATATTGAATAAAAGTGGTAAGGGTGGACATACTTGTCGTGTTCCAGATATTAGAGGAAATGCTTACAGCTTTTCCCTGTTGAGTGTAATGTTAGCTATGGTTTGTCATATATGGTTTTTAATATGTTGTGGTATGTTCCCTTTATGCTCACTATTCAAATACCTTATGATTATTCAGTATAAGTGACAAATAGGTTCAAGGGATTAGACAAGATAGACAGAGTGCCTGAAGAACTAAGGACAGAAGTTCATAATATTGTACAGGAAGCTGTGATCAAAACCATCTCCAAAAAAAAAAAAGAAATGCAAATAGGAAAAATGGTTGTCTGAGGGGGTCTTGCAAATAGCTGAGAAAGGAAGAGACATGAAAGGTAAAGGAGAAAAGGAAAGATACAGCCATCTGAATGCAGAGTTCCAAAGAATATCAAGGAGAGATTAGAAAGCCTTCCTAAGTGAACAATGCAAATAGATAGGGGGAAAAAACAGAACGGGAAATACTAGAGATTTCTTCAAGAAAATTAGAGATACTAAGAGAATAGCTCATGCAATGATGGGCACAACAAAGGACAGAAATGGTATGAACCTAACAGAAGCAGAAGATATTAAGAAGAGGTGGCAAGAATACTGTGAAGAAGAATTATGCAAAGAAAGAGAAAAACTAAGCAAAAATCTTCATGACCCAGATAATCACAAAGGTATGATCATTCACCTAGAGCCAGAATGTGAAATCAAGTGGGCCTAGGGAAGTATCAGTACAAACAAAGCTAGTGGAGGTGATGGAATTCCAGCTGAGCTATTTTGAATCCTAAAAGATGATGCTGTGAAAGTGCTGCACTCAATTTTCCAGCAAATCTGGAACACTCAGCAGTGGCCACAGGACTGGAAAAGGTCAGTTTTCATTCCAATCACAAAGAAAGGCAATGTCAAAGAATGTTCAAACTATCACACAATTGCACTCGTCTTACACGCTAGCAAAGTAATGCTCAAATTCTCCAAGCCAGACTTCAACAGCACATGAACTGTGAACTTCCAGATGTTCAAGCTGGATTTAGAAAAGGCAGAGGAACCAGAGATCAAATTGCCAACATCCACTGGGTCACAGAAAAAGCAAGAGAGTTCCAGAAAAACATCTACTTTTGCTTTATTGACTACACCAAAGCCTTTGACTGTGTGGATCACAAAAAACTGTGGAAATATCTTCAAGAGATGGGAATACCAGACTACCTGACCTGCCTCCTGAGAAATCTGTATGCAGGTCAAGAAGCAACAGTTAGAACTGGACATGGAACAACAAACTGGCTCCAAATTGGGAAAGGAGTATGTCAAGGCTGTATATTGTCACCCTGCTTATTTAACTTCTATGCAGAGTACATCATGAGAAATGCTGGGCTCGATGAAGCATGAGCTGGAATCAAGATTGCCGGGAGAAATATAGATAACCTCAGATACGCAGATGACACCACCCTTAATGGCAGAAAGTGAAGAACCAAAACGCCTCTTGATGAAAGTGAAAGAGGAGAGTGAAAAAGTTGGCTTAAAACTCAACATTCAGAAAACTAAGGTCATGGCATCTGGTCCCATCACTTCATGACAAATAGATGGGGAACAGTAAAAACAGTGACAGGCTTTATTTATTTGGGCTGCAAAATCACTGCAGATGGTGACTGCAGCTATGAAATTAAAAGATGCTTGCTCCTTGGAAGAAAAGCTGTGACCAACCTAGACAGCATATTAAAAAGCAGAGACATTACTTTGCCAACAAAGGTCCATCTAGTGAAAGCTATGGTTTTTCCAGTAGTCAGGTATGGATGTGAGACTTGGACTATACAGAAGGCTGAGCACCAAAGAATTGATGCTTTTGAATTGTGGTGTTAGAGAAGACTCTTGAGAGTCCCTTGGACAGCAAGGAGATCCAACTAGTCAATCCTAAAGGGAATCAGTTCTGAATATTCATTGGAAGGACTGATGCTGAAGCTGAAACTCCAACACTCTGGCCACCTGATGTGAAGAACTGACTCATTTGAAAAGACCCTGATGCTGGGAAAGATTGAAGGTGGGAGGAGAAGGGGACGACCGAGAATGTGACGGTTGGATGGTCACCGACTTCATGGACATGAGTTTAAGTAGTCTCCCAGGGCTGGTAATGGACAGGGAAGCCTGATGTGCTGTAGTCCATGGGGTCGCAAACAGTTGGACACGACTGTGCGACTTAAATGAACGGAACTGTGTTGTCTAACAGGAACTAATGTGGAATTGTAGGTCATTTCTACTTCAGAGTAAATTTAAAAAATACTTGTAGAAAAGAATATGAGATTTGTGATTGCCAGAGGCAGAGAGTGTTGTGAAATGGAACTGAATCGAGGTAGTCAAAATGTATAAACTTCCAGTTATTAAGATAAATAAGCACTGGATGTAATGTACAACATGATTGAATTACTGTGCTGCATGTTATATATGAAAGCTGTTAAGAGAGTAAATCCTAAGAAATCTCATCACAAGGAAAAAAATTTCTATTTCTCATATTTGTATGTATATGAGATGACGAATGTTCACTAAACTTATAATGATAATCATTTCATGATATGTAATTCAAATCTTCTACTCTACACCTTAAACTTGTACTACAGTGCTGGATATCAATTATATTTCAATTAAGTTGGAAGAAAACGAACAAAATGATTTAAGGTGACAGCAAAACACATGACACAAAACTGTATGGTTTGCTAGTAGACTGTAGGTTTCCTAGAGCTTAAATTATACCAGTAACTGTAAGCTGTTAACTAGCAGCAATTTTGATTTATTTTTTGTATTAATTAAAGTCTATGATACTTGTATTTAAAGTAAAGCCATGGATTAAAATATAGGTTTAAATATATATAAAACTTTCCAAAGCAGAAGCCTTCAGGCTCACATACTCAGTAATTAATTCTGTCAAACCTTTTAAGAATAAGTTAGTCATTATCTCCAGAGATACTATTGAAATTTTCTAGGCTATTAAAAATGTTTCAAATGACAAAAAAATATGACTTTAGGGACTACAATGAATTGTTCTCCTTGGCCATCTTCTGTTAATAAGTATTTCCTGGTGGGGCATAGTATCCCAGAGGACAAATGCATGATCTCTCTCTGTAGTATGCAAAGCATCCACACCAGGAAAACTGATAAATTTTTAATAAGTTGTGTCTATTCTCTGAACACCACGTGAGGCAGAACATCTTTACATACTCCAAAGGTTGTGCTACTCTAAATATGCATTATTCTTAAGATAACATGCTTTTTAAATAGCTAATATTTCCTCAAAATTTAAATGTTACAATATCTGGAAGGATAACTGCTAAATATGTTTCATAGAATTCTGTTTGAACTATCATGTTGACCAAATAAGAATGCCCATGCTTTAAGAGTTGGATAAAGTGGGGGAGTTCATTTACTTGCTACCAAATTATAATCATAAGTTTATTACTTCAGAGCGATTTCTAAAGCATTTATAGTAGCTTATTTTAAGAGTCATAAATTTGGTTATAGTCTGTCGACTTAAAAATCTTTTTAAAATTAAACTTAAAAAGTATTTTAATCTTTCTTTAAAGCATAGAGATATTTTAATTTTCATTCTTTTTTTTTTTACAGAGGTGGCAACAGAAACATATAAAGATGAAACCATGAGTTCAAGGATCTTTAATGAGTTGGCAGCAGATAATTTTGGACTAACGTCACCACTAAGCAGGGAAAAGGTAACTGGGTAATGCATTTCTAAAGAAGAGATGTCAACTAGTTTGTAAGAGATTGACTACTGTGTGGCTTCCAAAAGTTCATTGGTTTGGTGTACTCATGAAAATGCAGGGTTCTTTCCCTGCTTTCTGGGCTTAAAATGTTATATTTTAAGTTACATTTCCTTAATAGTTGATACTCAGCATTAAAATTATATAGCGGCAAACTATCTCCTGGACAATACTTAAATTGGGGTTATAATAAGAATTAAATTTGTGTAGCCCAGCCCTTTCACAGTTCAATTTTTCTCCATTCTTTCATTTCACTTTAGGGAAAAGGGAAAATTAGTAAAAAGGGGAAAATGACCTACTATGATCAAACCAAATGAATAATGCAGGAACGGTGCAAGTCTCCTATGATAGAATGATAACTATGAACTCCACACTAGGCATCTCAGAAGCAATTATACATAAAATCTTTATATCAGAAACTTTATGGGTAAGTTTTGTAAGATTTTTCCAATACTCTTTACTCTCATAAGCAACATGTAAACATTTCACAATATCTAATCAGATAACCCCAATGCACATTTGATTGTAGTAAGCTATGCTTAGATCTACTGGTTTAGGGTTCACTCTATTGAGCAGTAGAAACATCTGTACTGCTACCTCTTTCCCCACATTCATGTGTGGTGTGTACTTCTGAACCAGAAAATATCACCCTAAGATTAAACTCTAAACATTGGCTTCATTCATGCCCGGTTTTGCTCATCTGACTAAGTGAATATCTCTAGCTCCAAAAGCTGCAAAGATGTATCATATAAGCCAGTTTCCCCACAATTGTATTTCTCTTACTCCTTGTATTCTTTCTCAGTGTTACTCTCTGTCTCTATCATTTGTCAGAATGCCACCTGCCACCGACTCTGTCTATATGTTCTTATTAAATTATCCTTTCTCTCTTCACCTCAGAGCAGAACACACGGATATGTATATATGAAATAGGTTTTGGTATACCACCATCGTGACACTGCTTTCCATCCGTGGTCTTGGAGTGTTTGAATGTAAATATCTGAGAGCTCTCCAAGGTATTAGCACAGCCTGGAAGGCTTGAAGCTAAAACTCAACACAGGGCAGTTTTCATCAAAATTAATCTCTTAGCAGAAAACAAAGTACTATGAATGAGACACTAAAGAGATGACTTAAAAGGTAGAGGTAGTTGCGTAGCCAATACACGTATGTCCATTTCTTGCATCTTAGCAAGAACCCAGGAGGCCAGCACAGTGTGAGGAGTTTGGGAGTACAAACACCTGGGCTCAGATTCTGGCTTTGCCACTAAAGTCTCCATGAACATGTTGCTTCTTCACTCTCAGTATCAATTTTCTCACCTTTGTTGATAAAAAAAAACACTTTGTTGATAGTAAAAACCACTAGTCTCATAGAATTAAACAGGTTCACAGAATGCACATACTCAGAACAGAGTTTGGTGTATGATGAGTCCTCTGTGTCTCACTCATTATGTACTCATGATTGAATTACTGACTTTCAGTGATACTTATAAAACATATTTTAATGCCTCATGGCAATATATCTTAGATGCATGGAAAAAACTGATGGTAATATCCTAACTTTATTTATAAAGACACTTAGTTCTAGGGACATAAAACCATTTCCCAAAGTTAGCCAGGTAGTCAGTGATCACCCTTAGAGAAAATGCCAAATCTCATGTTTTATCTAGTGAATTCCTAAGCAACTACACAGATTGTAGTCCTGTCCTGGAATCCTCTCAGAATTGATGCAACATAAACAGCCAAGACACTTTACTCTATTTCAAAAATGGTAACAGCAGGCAGAAACTTTCTGCAGCAAAGTATTGAGACCAGGTAATGCATTTTCTTTTGTAAGCGAGAAGCAGCTTCCAAACTTAACTATGAGAGGCCCGGTTCTCTGTATATTATGTAACAAGCATTTGTAGATAAATAGAAAACCCATTTGGAATTCTCTTATCAGAATGGCCTGTTTAGTAGTACCATGAGATAAGTTTGTTTTTATTTTCAAAGACATGAATTGCATCAAAGACAGTGGAAGGTAAAAGTCAGCAGACATTTACCTTTTCCTTCTTGTTGTTTTAGATCCCATTTCTATCACCTAGCCTCTGCTGAAGTCTTCAGAATAATTTCTTGACATTTCTATTCATAAAATGACCCATAAAATGGTTGTCATAGTTTGTAAAAATGCAGTATGGATTTCTAGTACCTGAATAGCCTAAGATCAATCAACAGCTGGTTGTAGCTTCTCTATCCCTCCGCTCTCTCCAGCTCTTGCACTTTAAGCTCCAGGCAATAATTTTCAGCAGTTACTGATGATACCAGTCTGTGTTTTTTCTTTTTTTTTAAAAAACTATTTAGACTGCTGCTTCTTGAAATAAACTTGTGCAACTCAAGAGCACTCTATAATCTTAGAAGCTCAACTCAAATATACTTTCTGAGATCTTTCTTTCATCTCCATTTTTTCTCCCCTCTATTAGTTATTGGAGAATGGAATAAGATTTGCTAAGTGTAGCTAAAACTTCTCATTGTGCTTACTTTTTGAGTACACTTGTGCTTCTACTAGCCAGCAAAATTTTGGATACAAAATTCATGCTTTTTAAAGTGTCCTATTCCCCTTATATAGCATAGGATGTAGTATATATACAATAAATTTTGGTGGATACATTAGTTGATATAATGTCTAAGAGAAATAGTTAATTTGTAGTTATTCACTTAACATGTATAAATACCTTAATACATGCTGTTAAAAGGATAAGAAAACTGGTCCTCAATGTGTTTATGACTGAATAGAGAAGAGTATAAAAATTAAGTATATATAGATTTGAAATTGATGAAAAAGAGGTGAAAACCTCAATCTTGATTCATTCTAAGTTGTTTTGTTTTCAAGGTAGATGGAAAATCTCTGATCAATAGACCAGGTATCATGGGATAATTGATGATATTACACACTGGTATTCTCTACTTTAGCCCCTTCCCTTTATTACAAAGTCTTCTTTCTGAATATTTAGATCTTTTTCTTTGTCATTTATTATATTATAACGTAACACTTGAATATGTATTATAAGTTCATTATTCTAGATCTTCTGTCTTTTATTTCATATATAATGAAGCATAATATATAATTATATATAATGGAATAAATAATAAAAATATATTACTATGTAAATATGTAAAAATATTTCATATATTAAATGATAAAAGATAGATATATTATTAGATAAGCCACAAGCTCTTCTTTTAAAATTTTATTTGAAAGTGAAAGTGTTAGTTACTCAGTCATGTTTGACTCTTTGTGACCATATGGACAATAGCCTCTGTCCATGGAATACTTCAGGCAAGAATACTGGAGTGGGTTGCCATTCCCATCTTCAGGAGATCTTCCCAATCCAGGGATCAAACCTCGGTGTCCCGTGTAGGAGGCAGATTGTTTACCATCTGAGCCACCAGGGAAGCCCAAGTTTTATTGATACATAATTATATATTCATTTTGACTTCACGATCATTTTTTGGAAACTATGCTAGATATGAAGTACATCAAGATAATAGACATCACATTCAATACTCTTTAATGCTAATAATGTGTAAGCATAGAAATACAGAGTTGTAGAAATGAATTGCAAAAGTGACTTCTGTAAAGATTCGCCAAAATGTTGATTAAATTGAGTCTTAAAGAATGTAAATATATCTAAGCAGATGTGGTATGAGTGAATACTATTAAAAACACAGTATGCAATAAAACTTAACAATGGAAAACCACATTCTAAGTTTGGAGAACTGAAGGTGTTTCCTTCTGAGGCTTGGAAGGAGGTGTCGAAAGCCACCATGTTTGGCTTAGGCATGATTATTGAGGGGCTGGTAAACTACATGAAGGACTTTTGACCTTGCATTTTAACACTCTCACCCATACATGAAATACAATATTTATTCACATCTTTATCCCCAACCAAAGCACTGCCATTCTAGATCCACTATCTCAAGCAGTCCTTACATTATCCCTGTAAATTAGAACTATTCGTCATCTCCATGTTGCAGTCAAGCAAACCAAAGCCCAGTGATATCTGGAGATTTATTCAAAAGGTATACAACTAAGATGTGAAAGACCAGGACTTAAACCTTTTATGCCTCTGAAATCCTTGACTTTTCATCATGCTCTATAGACTTCCATTAACACAAGGAGAGGCAATGATTGCATGTGTGTCTAAGCACAATAAATATGACTTTGGTGGTGTCTTGGTGGATTTTTAATGACACAAAAGAGAAAATTTGAAAACTTGTGCTGAAACAACATACTTAGTGGTAAAAGAGATATGGTTTAAAAAATAAAAAACTTGACAGGATTGTTTTTAAATAAATACTTTAGGACAAAAATTTAAGGTCTTAAAGTGTTACCCCTTTCAGTTGCATTTGTATTTTAAAAGAGACTTGAGGAGTGATAATGGTTAATTTGCCATAAGTTCTTGAAACATTCAGAGTTTTGACACTTGGCTGGGGATAGTGCTTATATTCATTCAGCTGTCCTAATCATATTATTATGCAATTTCCATAGTCATAAATGTTATATGTATGTGATTTATGAGTTTATATAGGATCTTATTATGAATGAGTAGCTGGTAACAATGTGTCATAGGTTGGGTGGGACTCTAGGTCAAAGTCTTTATGACAAGAAGGTCTTCAAAACAGTGGTTTTTAATTTTGTTCTTGAACATTGTAGAAATTATCAGTCTGATTTTTCCAGGCATCAACTGACTTGGAACTGAATTGATGCACACTGTTCTTAACTACTCAATCTTATTTCATTATGTGCACAACTTCAGTAATTTTAACTTCTTCCTATTCATTGGCTCAATATCCTAATGGTAGTCAAATCCTAATAATTTTTACTTCATGTTCTGAAGCATTTCTTGCATTCTATTGATATCAACTTCACTGTCTCTAATTGTGATTGTCTACACTGTTATTTTATGGACTTCCCAGGTAACACTAGTGGTAAAGAACCCGCTGCCAATGCAGGAGACACAAGAAATATAGATTTGAGCCCTGGGTCAGGAAGATCCCCTGGAGGAGGGCATGGCAACCCACTCCAGTTTTCTTGTCTGGAAAATCCCATGGACACAGGAGCCTGGCGGGCTATAGTCCATAGAGTCACAAAGAGTTGGACACTATTGAAGTGACTTAGCATAACACTGTTATTAGCTGCCTACATAGTTTCTGGACTAGGCTATCTTCTGTTTTAAATGATTCTACACTGTGCAGGCATACTTATCTTGCAAAGGAAAATTTAAAGCAAATCAAAATCCTCCTACAAAGCCTAGGCTATGCAGATAATGTGTATTGATATTGGTATCTTTGAAAAAGTGACTGAAATTTACCTTGTATCCTATTCTGTTATGTAGCATAGTCAATAAGCGATAATCATGCTTCAAGTCTTTAGTTCCTTTTTTCTATGCCATCCTATAATGTACTCTCCATTTCTATTCTCATTTCTTTGTAAAAAATAATTTTATTTATTTTTGGCTATGTTCAGTCTCTGTTTCTGTGTGAGCTTTACTCTCATTACGGAGAGTGGGGGCTATTCTCTAGTTGCAGATGGACTCAGTAGTTGCGGCTCCTGAGTGCTAGAGCACAGGCTCATTAGTTGCGGCGCATGGGCTCAGTTGCTCTATGGCATGTGTGATCATCCCAGATCAGGGATCAAATCCATATCTCCTGCATTGGCAGGTGGATTCTTTACCAGTGAGTCACTAGGAAAGCGCTCTATATTTATATCTTACCATCAAGACATGCTTTCCTCTTTGATTGTTCTCATCTTTTTGAGAGCACAGTTAATTCAATCTAAGCCTTGTCCTTTATAGATTCTTCTCTCTATTATACATTCTCATAAAGGCACTGCTGACACAGATAATAAGATACATATTCTCACATGTTTCATCATGGCCCTACCTTACTTAATCTATTTGGTTGGTTCTGAGAATGCACTTTGATGTTTATGATTCCTACATTTTCTACAAAATTCCATTACTTTTATATTGAAAAAAATGATATTGATGAAAAGGTGTTGAGAATTTCAACCTTGATGCATTTTAAAACTTTTGTTTTATCCTCAAGATAAATGGAAAATCTATGATCAAAAGGTCAGGCATGCCACTTCACAAGATAACCAATAATATCACACTCCAATATCCTCTACTTTGGCCCTTTCTCTTTACCTATATCCGAAGTCTTATTTCTCAATATCTAGATCTTAATTCCCTGGTGGCTCAGATGGTAAAAGTGTCTGCCTACAATGTGGGATACCCAGGTTTGATTCCTGGGTCGGGGAGATCCCTTGGAGAAGGAAATGGCAACCCACTCCTGTACTTTTGAAAAATCCCATGAACAGAGGAGCCTGGTAGGCTACAGTTCATGGGGTTGCAAAGAGTCAGACAGAACTGAACAACTTCATTTTCTTTCTTTCTTTCTAGATCTTAATTGCCAAGGGAATTGCTGTAAAATTCTTTCAGTTTCTGTTTAATGTGACTTCATCATTTTGGAGTGAATAATCAAAGCAATAGTAATGCAGTGGACCAATGAGAGCAGACTCCGTGGGTTCATCCTGGTAGGTTTTTCTGACCGACCTCAATTAGAGCTCACTCTCTTTGGGGTAATCTTGTTTCTTTACTTCATGACGCTCCTCGGCAACTCTACCATCATCCTTGTATCCCTCTTGGACTCTAAACTCCATTATCCCATGTACTTTTTCCTCTCCCATCTTTCCTTCCTGGACCTCTGCTTCACCAGCAGTATTATTCCTCAGCTTTTAGTCAACCTGGGGAGTTCAGATAAGTCTATCACATACGGTGGCTGTGTGGTCCAGCTCTATGTCTCCCTTGCCCTGGGATCCACGGAGTGTGTCCTTCTGGCTGTTATGTCCTATGACCGCTATGTTGCAGTCTGCCGTCCTCTACACTACGCCTTTGTCATGCACCCTCGGGTTTGTAACATCCTGGCCTCTATGGCATGGCTCAGTGGGGTGACGACCACCCTTATACAGTCCACCCTCACCCTACAACTCCCCTTTTGTGGGAATCGCAAAGTGGATCATTTCTTCTGTGAAGTTCCTGTGCTCATCAAGTTGGCTTGTGTGGACACCACTTTCAACCAGGCAGAGCTCTTTGTGGCTAGCGTCTTATTCTTGGTGGTGCCGTTGTCACTCATCTTGATGTCCTATGGGAACATTGCTCAAGCAGTTCTGAAGATAAAGTCAGCCATTGGACGCCGTAAAGCATTTAGGACCTGCTCCTCCCACCTGATGGTTGTCATCATCTTCTATGGAACCATTATCTTCATGTATCTGCAGCCAGCCAAGAGTAGATCCAAGGACCAGGGAAAGTTTGTGTCCCTCTTCTACACTGTGGTGACGCCCATGCTTAACCCCCTTATTTATACCCTGAGAAATAAGGAAGTCAAAGCAGCACTGAAAAAAATTCTGGGGAAAACTTTATGATTTAGTGAGGCATGGCTGTCAAAAGATATTTAAAAGAGCATTATTAGGACAGTAATTCAATGGATGATGGCTCAACAAATAATTCAGTTATGTTCATAACCCTATAAGTAAGTTTCCATAGAAAAATTTTAAACAAAGCTTGAAATTCTAAGTAGGACGAACTTCAGTCTGAATGCCCATTTCAAGACAGAACAGCTAGGTGACCCAAACAATTTGCATAACCTTTACATCAGCTATAAATATAAGCTGGAATGAATGATATTGAGCAGCTTAAATTAAAATTAGATTATTCTAGGTATTTTATTGCTTATAAAGTTTATTCATAAATTAATTTATTAGTCATAACTACATGGGTATTACACTTTTTCTTTTGCATGGATTGAAATATTTTGACAGATTACTCATGTCAGAAGGAACAAATCCTAAACATCCACAGTATTGTTCTTTCAGCTAACCATGGATTCCTGAATCCCTCAGGTTGTGATCCCATTATACACCAAGCTCATTATTGCTGTGCTTTCCTCCTGTTTGACAATTTTCTGACTTTTTAGTGTTCTCTTCCTAGTAGATTTTTAAGAATGGCAACTATGCTACGACTGGATCAAAGTTTAAAGTAAAATCTGTACAAAATCTGTACAGATTTGTGCTTCAATATATATATTCACTGTCTATATTTTCATGTTCAATTATGTATTTCACTTCTACACCTGGCTATATTAAAACAACCTCAGAATTAGTACATCAAAACTAATAAAAAAAACTCTCTGGTTTTTTGGTTATTTGTTACTATTCTCAATATCACAAAATGGAACATATATCATTCCAACTCTGTCTCCTATTTCATTTGCTGTTTGTAACTTATATACAATCTTGTGGATTTTACCTTTTAGTTATCTCTCTTGTCTATCCACTTCTTTCCATTTTAATTTTCTACCACAAGTGTACTTCTAAGATGGCCTCCTTACTAGGCAGAAGATATTTATTTAATGAACTAATCATGTTTTCCATTATGTATGTTATTAGGTACATGCAATTTTTAACTCCTCATGAAACTTATATTTGTCTTATCTCCTTTACGAAGTACATTTGTTATCAACAATTATTCAGGCATTGAGGACACAGATGTGAACAGAACAGCATCCACACTTGTAAAGGGTTTATATGCTAATCGTCCAACTCAGTCAATGATAGATTTTCACTGTGTGATGGTATCTCTTGTCAAACAATAGAAGTGAATGTTAGAGGGAGAAAAACCTCACTTTCATCAAATTGATTGTAAAATCAAATCTATCTCAATGTAATATTAATGGCTATGTGTTTTTTTATTTTTTTTGGATTTTTGGTATTAAGCTGATACAGTTGCAAAGCAACATTATCTAGGCAGTAGCACCTCACCTTGAAGAAGGAAGAATGAGTTAATACTGTTATTTGCTAAATCACAACTATTTTAATGTGTGTGTAAGAAAGGAAAGAATTCATGGGTAAATTTTAAAGGGTCTGACAGCTTATAATAGCCAAATAGTCTTCAAGTGGTATGCTTTTGGTGACAGAGAGGACATTTTTCTTTAAAATGATTAGAAGACTTACATGATATATACACAGATATAACAAGATATAACTGGAAATAGAATGCTTTCCACTATATTGAGGAAGCTGCAAGCATCTCTGAAATCCAAGTAAACTGGAGCTTAATAATAGAAAAATGAAATGGAAAACAAGCTTATGCAGCATAAGCCCTGGCAGGTTTTTTTCTTTTTTTTTTTTAACATAAATGCCTGACTTAAGGGTTGATTGCTGAGGCACCCGTTTCAGTGGTGAAGCCACTTCACAGATGGCTGTCTCTGACAAACTGTTGGCCATCTGACTTGATAAAGAGACAGGACACCTCCACCCAAGAAGGCTCTTTTGTTTCAGAGATCATAGGTCACTTCAACAACTGACCTTTTGGGCTGATAAGGACTTTTCCTCTTTTGGCTTTTTTCCTTTCTTTGAAGTACAGCTGATATACAATGTCATGTTAGTTTCAGCTGTACAGCATACTAATTCAATATATATATACATATGGATATATTTGAATATTTCTGTTTTATAAATAAATGCTTGTGTATCCTTTTTTTTTTCAGATTTCACATGGAAGTGATATTATATATTTGTCTTTCTCTGGTTTGGGCACTTTAAATTTCTACTCTCGTGTTTTAAGTTCACCTACAAAGAATGAACTTAAGAATTCCTAGGTTCCTACCCATGATTTCAATAAAGTCAGAACTCCAAGCCTGCTACTCTTCCCCCCAACCTTATGTGGTCCCATGTGTGCTGGGTAATTGTTAAATCTTGTAAATAATAAAGCTTTATTTTCCAAAGTTTCCTGAAAGTTATTGCTGAAGGGTGTCTTGCAAGTATATGAGAACTACAATTGTGTCCAGCCACAACATTGATTATTGATAGTCTGACATCAGCACAAAACAGCTTAATTGGCAGGATGTAGAATCTGGAGATTGTTGGTAAGCATGATCAGACTCAGAAGATCAAGGAAAAATCGGGACTCTTTGGTTTTGAATAAAAACAAAGCAGCAATTAATCTTTTTTCTACAGAACAACTAAAGTATTATATGAATAGAGAAGAGAAATAAGAATAGAATTATTCATTTGTCTGCTCAAAATGTAAAGTGGCATTTGACAATAGTGAGAACAGAGCAGTAAATAAATGCTTGACATTTGTTGTTCAATTGTAACTCATTCTATAGCCACCTCAATATTGTGGGCCAATTACTTTAGAGATCTGTTCTTAAGGTTATTTTTCTGAGAGGGTGTAATATTTCTGAAATCTCTGTAATTGCCAAATTAGTATTTTTCTATTGTCCATGCAAGCGTAATAAAAGGGTTCAGTTCAGTTCAGTCGCTCAGCCGTGTCCGAGTCTTTGCAACACCACGAACCACACCACACCAGGCCTCCCTGTCCATCACCAACTCCCGGAGTCCACACAAACCCATGTCCGTTAAGTCGGTGATGTCATCCAATCATCTCATCCTCTGCTGTCCCCTTCTCCTCCTGTCTTCAATCTTTCCCAACATCAGGGTCCTTTCAAATGAGTCAGCTCTTCACATCAGGAGGCCAAAGTATTGGAGTTTCAGCTTCAACATCAGTCCTTCCAATGAACGCCCAGGACTTATCTCCTTTAGGATGGACTGGTTGGATCTCCTTGCAGTCCAAGGGGCTCTCAAGAGTCTTCTCCAACACCACAGTTCAAAAGCATCAATTCTTCTGTGCTCAGCTTTCTTTATAGTCCAACTCTCACAATCATGACCACTGGAAAAACCATAACCTTGACTAGACAGACCTTTGTTGACAAAGTAATGTCTCTGCTTTTTAATATGCTGTCTAGGTTTCCTTTCCTTCCAAGGAGTAAGTGTCTTTTCATTGCCTGGTTGCAATCACCATCTGCACTGATTTTGGAGCCCCCCCAAATAAAGTCAGCCACTGTTTCCACTGTTTCCCCATCTATTTGCCATGAAGTGATGGGACCAGATGCCACGATCTTAGTTTTCTGAATGTTGAGCCTTAAGCCAACTTTTTCACTGTCCTCTTTCACTTTCATCAAGAAGCTCTTTAGTTCTTCTTTGCTTTCTGCCATAAGGGTGGTGTCATCTGCATATCTGAGGTTATTGATATTTCTCCTGGCAATCTTGATTCCAGCTTGGGCTTCTTCCAGTCCAGCATTTCTCATGATGTACTCTGCATATAAGTTAAATAAGCAGGGTGACAATATACAGCCTTGACACACTCCTTTCCCGATCTGGAACCAGTGTGTTGTTCCATGTCCAGTTCTAACTCTTGCTTCCTGACCTGCATACAGGTTTCTCAAGAGGCAGGTCAGGTGGTCTGGTAACCCCATCTCTTTCAGAATTTTCCACAGTTTATTGTGATCCACACAGTCAAAGGCTTTGGCATAGTCAATAAAGCAGAAATAGATGATTTTCTGGAACTCTATTGCTTTTCAATGATCCAGTGGATGTTGGCAATTTGATCTCTGGTTCCTCTGCCTTTTCTAAACCCAACTTGAACATCTGGAAGTTCATGGTGCATGTATTGCTGAAGCCTGGCTTGGAGAATTTTGAGCATTACTTTACTAGTGTGTGAGATGAGTGCAATTGTGCGGTAGTTTGAACATTCTTTGACATTGCCTTTCTTTGGGACTGGAATGAAAACTGACCTTTTCCAGTCCTGTGGCCACTGTTGAGTTTTCCAAATTTGCTGGCATACTGAGTGCAGCACTTTCACTACATCATCTTTCAGGAGGTGAAATAGGTCAACTGGAATTCCATCACCTCCACTAGCTTTGTTTGTAGTGTTGCTTCCTAAGGCCTACTTGACTTCACATTCCAGGATGTCTGGCTCTAGGTGAGTGTGAGTGATCATACCATCATGATTATCTGGGTTGTGAAGATCTTTTTTGTACAGTTTTTCCATGTATTCTTGCCACCTCTTCTAATATCTTCTGCTTCTGTTAGGTCCATACCATTTCTGTCCTTTATTGAGCCCATCTTTGTGAAATGTTCCCTTGGTATCTCTAATTTTCTTGAAGAGATCTCTAGTCTTTCCCATTCTATTGTTTTCCTCTATTTCTTTGCATTGATGGCTGAGGAAGGCTTTCTTTTTTTTTTTTCTTTTCCATTTATTTTTATTAGTTGGAGGCTAATTACTTTACAGTATTGCAGTGGTTTTTGCCATATATTGACATAAATCAGCCATGGATTTACATGTGTTCCTCATCCTGAACTCCCCTCCCACCTCCCTTCCCATCCCATCCCTCTGGGTCATCCCAGTGCGCCAGCCCTGAGCATTTGTCTCATGCATTCAACCTGGACTGGTGATCTGTTTCACACTTGATAATATACATGTTTCGATGCTGTTCTCTCAGATCATCCCACCCTCGCCTTCTCCCGCAGAGTCCAAAAGTCTGTTCTATACCTCTGTGTCTCTTTTTCTGTCTTGCATATAGGGTTATCATTACCATCTTTCTAAATTCCATATATATGTGTTAGTATACTGTATTGGTCTTTATCTTTCTGGCTTACTTCACTCTGTATAATGGGCTCCAATTTCATCCATCTCATTAGAACTGATTCAAATGTTTTCTTTTTAATGGCTGAGTAATATTCCATGGTGTACACGTCTCTCTTTCAGTTCTGGTTTCCTCGGTGTGTATGCCCAGGGGTGGGATTGCTGGGTTATATGGCAGTTCTATTTCCAGTTTTTAAGGAATCTCCACACTGTTCTCCATAGTGGCTGTACAAGTTTGCATTCCCACCAACAGTGTAAGAGGGTTCCCTTCTCTCCACACTGAGGAAGGCTTTCTTATCTCTCCTTGCTATTGTTTGGAACTCTGCATTCAAACGGGTATATCTTTCCTTTTCTCCTTTGCTTTTCGCTTCTCTTCTTTCCACAGCTACTTAGGATAAACTTAATTGGCAAATGTTTTGGAAAGTGCCAAGGTAAGTTCCCGGCGTTCGTGTTAGTTGCTCAGTTGTGAACTATTCTTTGTGACCCCACGGAATATAGTGTGCCAGGCTCCTCTGTCCATGGGATTCTCCAGGCAAGAATATTGGAGTGGGTAGCCATTTCCTTCTCCAAGGGATCTTCCCAACGCAGTGGTTGAATCTGGGTCTTCCACTTTGCAGGCAGATTCTTTACCTCTGAGCCATCAGGGAAGTTCCTGGTGTCTTACCACACAAACCCTTAGGTGATATTAACAAATGATGACCACAGGGCATTTTTTTCATGATCATATCCTGGGATCTTCTGTTATGGACATTTTAATGTGCAACACATTTTCCATAGAGGGAAAATGGTAATTTTCTTATCCTTCTGGGGACATTCTGAGGCCATATTAACAGTCTTTTTTTTCCCCCCTAGTATAAACCAACTCCTAAAGGAGGAAATAAGTCACTGGGGTTTTACCCTTTCAAGTTCATTCTTTTCAGAATTGGAATCAGCAGGGATCTCTCATTTTCTCCTGGCATGTTTCTATGCAAACCCCAGCATATAGTTTAGAAACTATTTACTTTTTCATTATTTGCAACTGGCATTTCCATATTGTACCAGAGACTGCATGAGAAGGAGAAACATCTTTCTGAGCTGTTGCAGAGAGATTCAGTTCCAGAGAAGTAGCTTTCTAGCTATTGTGATATTTCTTACTCATAACTGAGGGTCAAAACTCATTCGTATAGTAAACTCCCAAAGATAGTTTCAGTATTCTTGCATACTCTTCCAGGTTAGGAAGAAAGATTAGGTATTATCTTTGTGGGCATACTGACATTTGTTTAGTTGGTACTCAGTGACAGGACTTTACAACAGCCTGAATGCTTCCTTTTCTCGGAACCTCACATTTGGTTCCTAACTAGCACTGTCTTGAACAGTTCCTGAGGCTCTGGGACCTTAATCAGGAATACCTTTATATTTCCTCTCAAGACACAGGCACCTGGAAATACTGTGGACAAAGAAGTAACTCATGAAGCTAGAATGCATGCTCTCAGCCTGAAACAGGTATGTTGACAGATGGTACCTGCTGTGGTCATCATAGTCTGGTTGTATGTTTTACTGCATGTAAAGCAAGCTATGAAAACAAAGAAACTCATCTGGCTCAGATGGTAAAGAATCTGCCTGCAATGCAGGAGACCTGGGTTCACTCCCTGGGTTGGCAAGATCCCCTACAGCAGGGAATTCACTCCAGTATTCTTGCCTGGAGAATTCTGTGGCAGAGGAGGGCCTGGTGGGCTACAGTCCATGAGATCACAGAGTCAGACAAGATTTAGCAACTAACACTTTCACTTTCTTTTCAGAATTGAGAAGTCTCTGGATTTCTAATTGTACTTTCATGTTGTATTTGACTATTTCAAAAACATTTTTCCTCATAAAATTGACTGGGCTTCTTCCTTCCTCCCCGGCTCCTTTCCTTCCTTTCTTCTTCTTCCTTTTTTTTTTTTTTTTTTTTGATGCTCAATATCACCTCTGCTCAAAGACAGCAAAAAATGAGTTTAAAATAGATCATTCCTGATCTTTTTATATTCTTCAAAATGAAAAAATGACCTTTGACCCAAATATTTTTGCACTTGATATACATTTGTGAAGCACCTAGTCAAAGTCTGGAGACAATCTCATTGACCTAAAAGGGAATTAAGTCAGTATACACATTATCTGCTTAACCAACTGATATTACTTGTAAGTACAAATACATTTCCAGAAATTCATTTCTAAAAGATTAATATGTGCCTCATTTCTTCACTTACCACCCTGCTGCCCCTTTATTTAACAGCAATCTCAGTCTCCTAATTTCCTCTGGATTGACCCCATAGACAATTAAAATGCTTGTTTTTTATATCAGAATACTGCCCTCTCTCATGATACATCCCATTTCTCTTCTTTCTATTGAAAGGACATTTGAACCCAATTTTTAAAAAGTATTTTAGTTAGTGGACAGTATTTGTGATGGTTAGCCTAGAGTTATCCCTATCCTATGTGGATGAGAACGTCTTGTTTAGTATATTTACATATAAAATTTAATTTTTTTGTTTTTTGTCGTTGGATTTTAGAAATGTAAAAAGAGTTTACCAGAATTGAGTAGAAGATTGAATGAGTCATAGCAACTTTTATATACTGGAAAGTATTTTAAGGAGAATAATAGTTCATGGGCTAAAAAGTAGGACAAAATTTGAACTCACACCCTATAATCACAAAGTGAAATAATGGATGCCAGACTACTTTCAAAGAGAAAAAACTTTCAGTGTTAGAGAAGCACAATATGAGAGTTTAAAACATTTGTTAATACAGGTGGTATTTCTAATAACTCAATCAAGAGAAACAAATTGGGGATATACACTAGAGATGAAGTCTCAGCAGATAGCAGGTTCTTGAGGGATGGAGGAGCTCCAGATACATGTATGTCCGGCACAAAGAGGAGGAACTCCCTCAATGCTTATGTTATAGTCAGGATAGACTCTCTGTGATATGAAAACTAAAGTATAGAAAACTTCTGGATGAAAACATCCAGAGTTCTCCTGGAGGTACACCCAAGACAACGTGAATTATGAATATCTCATTTCCTGAGGATGAAAATACCCTGTAGATGGTTGTGTAAGGCAGATGGGTTGGGCTGCAGGTAACAACATTGATTGGGTGACAATTCAAGACAACACTGATTATGTCATTTTCTGAGGGTAGCACAGATAATCAGTGGTCTTAAAGGTGGTAGCATCTGTTGGAATACAAGAGCGCATTATCTTCAAGGGTTTAGAGAACTGTCCCATGGGATGCCCCTTGTCATGGTGGATTGGTTCAAAACAAAGGGACCAAGAGTGCCCATGTTAGGAGGCAGCTATCAAATCCAAAAGTTAGTTTCATACAATGATTTAAGGCCCATACCATAGCATGTGGGGAGCCCAAGGAAGAGTGGGTTGCACAGAAAGAAGAAACATAACTGCAGAGCAGACAGTCAATATTTGCACGGGAAGCTGGAGGGGATGTCTGGCTGAAACTTGAGAGATACTCCTTAGGTATTGGTGGAAGGAATGATTATTAGCATGATTTATTTAGCCCCGATTACACAGCCTGGTTCTTCACATGATATTGCTTGCATGCTCAGTCATGCCCTATTCTTTGTGACCCCATGTACTGTAGACTGACAGGCTCCTTTGTCCATGGAATTTTTCAGGTAAGAATACTGGAGTGGGTTGCCATTTTCTACTCCAGGGGATCTACCCAAACCAGGGATTGAACCCACATCTCCTATGTCTCCTGAATTGGCAGGCGGATTCTTTACCACTGAGCCACCTGGGAATCAGAAATGTGTCTTTGTTTACAAGTATATTTCCGCCTTAATTAAAAGCTTTAATGATGGTATTTTGCACAACAGATGATCAGCAGTTTTATAATAAAGCATAAAAATTGTTCACAATCTAGCCTCCATTTGCTGTTTTGTATGAAAATTCCTTTGTGAAATATAATTTAGGCAGCAACCGTTATACATTTTCCTGATGTTTTTCACATGATTCAGACAGTCCCTCTTTTAAAAACTACTGTTGATTCGAATCATTTGTTTTGTAGCTACAGGTTGTCTTAAATTCTTAGAGAGTGAGGAGGAGTACATTTTACTTCCCAAACATGTACCTTGTTTCTTGGAGAAATTCTTCTTCAAGTATATATGTTCTTCATGTAACTTTTGTCTCTTAGAGACCTTTACTTCATTGTTTTTCTTTGTCTTTGGTTTTTGTTGTTGTTGCATTTTATTTTGAAAAACATAAATCTTAGGCTTCCCTGGTAGCTCAGCTGGTAAAGAAAGGCACCTGCAATGCAGGAGATCCCAGTCTATTCCTGGGTCCAGAAGATCCGCTGGTGAAGGGACAGGCTACCCACTCCAGTATTCTTGGGCTTATCTGGTGGCTCAATTGGTAAAGAATCAGCCTGCAATGTGGGAGACCTGGGTTTGATCCCTGAGTTGGGGAGATCCCCTGGAGAAGGGAACAGCTTCCCAATCCAGTATTCTGGCCTGGAGAATTTCATGGACTGTAGAATTCATGGTAGAGAAGGAAATGGCAACCCACTCCAGTATTCTTGCCTGGAGAATCCCAGGGACAGAGGAGCCTGGTGGGCTGCTGTCTATGGGGTCACACAGAGTTGGACATGACTGAAGGGATTTAGCAGCAGCAGCAGCAGAGTCCATGGGGTCGCAAAGAGTCCAACTCGACTGAATAACTTTCACTTTCAAACACTAGGTTCCGTGTTTTATACTTCTTACATATTCATCATCTTTTGATGTATACAGTGATTTAGACTTGTCTTTTCCCAAATACAGCAGAATCATTTTGTCTTGTATTTTCCATCGTCCCACCCCAGCCCCCGGTGCTATTTTAGTGGTATTTTTAGAATATAAGAGGGAGTATTAAATGTTGGTAATTTAGAATTTGTATTCTGTCCTTCAATCATTTGATGGGAAAGTACAGAGAGAATCTTGAATGTTCACTCAAGATATATAGTTTTCAGTCATTTCTTCCCTTAATAAAATGTCTACTCTGGAACATGCCCAGCTCAACTTGATACTTGACCCTGTCACTCAATTATGAAACTAGCTAATCTTTCCAGCTATGGAGCCATCCCTTATATGGGCTATACTTTCAGTACGATATACATTTTCATGGCCCTCTATGTTTTATACTTTGTTTGTCCAAGATGAGACCTACATAGAATGTGCCTAGTGAAGAGAGTTTCACTCTCTGTTCATGTGATTTTGTTAAATTTCAACATATCAGGCACATAATATGTGGAATATATAATATAGGCTTATAAGCAATTCATAACTTTTATAACTGTTCCTGCTTAGAATAGTATTCATTTTCTATTTTCTGCCATTTGTGTTTAAGCTACTAGTTTTAAAGAGAGAAGTGGAAATACTGCATTCATGGTCAATATTTACATCTTAAAAATGTTTTTCACAACTTGTTTTGAAACTTTCATGTTTAGTAATGCACAATGTGTTCTTAATGAACAATAAAGATATTTTACTTGCTCAGAAAAATACTGTTACTTAATGAGTCCAAGTCAGTGATATCTATAATTGGAATTAATTGCTTCCTGTGAACAACAATGTACATTTGGAAGGTGTTTGGACACTGCTGCTGTTCCCTCTAAGTCCACTCACTCATGTTTATTGTGAAGTTTTTAAAGGTTCAGATGAAAGAAAATGCAAACTGAAGTAGTAATTGTTTACTATGCAAATAAAAAGTCAATGAATTGGAACATTGCCAGTGAAGTGAAAGGTAGACATTTTGCAGGGCACTGATCTGAAGTGATAGAGAACTAATAATAGTTAATACTGCATAATATCTACTAAAAATATTTGAAAAGGGATCATTTGCTTTAGTATTAAACATAAAGTTTATGGTATTTCCTACTGAGAAAAGATGAGAAAAAGATGAAACAGGTATGTCAGAGTGCTTCAATTTTGTAGTTACAAGACTGGGATAGAGTTCATAAAAATCAAGAAGAGGGCCATGTGTGGGTTTGATCCCTAGTTATGACATTACACAGAGAAGGCAATGGCAACCCACTCCAGGACTCTTGCCTGGAAAATCCCATGGACGGAGGAGTCTGGTAGGCTGCAGTCCATTGGGTTGCTAAGAGTCAGATACGACTGAGCAACTTCACCTTCACTTTTCACTTTCATGCATTGGAGAAGGAAATGGCAACCCACTCCAGTGTTCTTGCCTGGAAAAGCCCATGGACGGAGGAGCCTGGTGGGCTGCAGTCCATGGGGTCGCTAAGAGTCAGACACGACTAAGCGACTTCACTTTTCACTTTATGACATTACAATCCACTTTCCCAGCCTCATGCTTTTGATAAAGCCATGTTCAAATAGATAGCAGAGCCATATATGTTTGAGACATCTCTAATTTGAGGGAAGGTTGGTAAGTTCTGATCATTCATTTGGTAGTGATAGCTACTATCTACTAGTTGACTAAAGATATGTTAGTTTCCCTAGGGAAAAAGAAAGAGGTATAATACAGTGGATACAATATGAGTGAACTGCTGAATAATTTTTGAAAGGCTACTTTGTGCTGACCACTCTAAGGGTTAGAGACAGAAAAGTCATATTTTATACGACTCCTGGCCTCATGAATCTCACAAACTGTTGTGAGTAGATACATATACCACTTAGTCAAATGCAAAAATATATTTATCCATTATCAAGTTTCCCAGATAGTTAAAAACAAAGTTTTTTTTGGAGTGTATGGTAGTAAAGTATTCTTACTACCATAAGGATAATAAAGAATGTTTTATTTACCCTTAATAACTTGCTTTCAAAATATGAATTACATTTTGCACTCATACTTTGAGTCGAGAACAAATATGCACATGATTATAGGAAAAAGAAATAAGAAATCATGGCTAGCATTTCATTTCCTAGAGACTTCTTGGAGCCTGGAGGATCCTGGGACTCTGAAAAAAAGAGAATGAGCAATTTTTCAAAAGCACATAAACAAACACTAAGGGAAAGAAAAAGAAAGATAGGTAAGAGTATAGAATTAACTGGTTGATCATAAGAAATAGATTCATATGTTGCCTTAAATACTAAATACATATGCTCTTTTGACTGAGCATATAGCTCTGAGTAGTTGATTTTTAATTAATACCAGACTCATCTGGTAACATTACATAATGTTACAACTAATTTCCACTCTTTTGGGGTGATGAAAAATGGCCTTATTCTTACTTTATTGAAAGTTGCTTAAATAAACCTGCTTTTTTCTCTAGTTGAAATTAACTGAGTAACTGAGTTTCCCCTTCATGTGACTAGAGAGACATAAATATAAAGGGGGTACATTTGGTTGGATGGAAATGATAATAAAATTAATTTCCTAAAACAGATGATGGTGCTTCTTTTTTACAGCTTTATTGAGGTAGAACTGATATCTAAGTAAATTCACAATTTATTTAACATATGTAAGTTCATGTGTCTGGACATATGTGTGGATCCATGATACAGTCACCACAATCTAGGTAATACATTTATACGTCTTCTCTGAAAGTTTCCTTGTGTTCTTTTGCTTTTTGTGTGAATGTGTAGTAGGGACACATAACACGATTTACCCTGGTACCAAATGTTAAGTACATGATATAATACTGTTAATTATAAGCAATATGTTGGACAGCAGCTCTTTAGAACTTATATTGTATAGCTGCAATTTTTTAACCATTGAACACCTCCCTGTTTCCTCCTCCTCCCATCCTCTGGCCATCACCATTTTATGTTTCTATATGGCTGACTGTTTTAAATGCTACATATAAGAGGGGTGTTTGTCCATTTGTGTCTGACCTATTTTACATAGTATACTGTCCTCAAAGTACATCCATGTTGTTGCACATTGTAAGATTTGTTTCCTTTTTAAGGCTAAATAAATTCATCAATATTCTAATAATACTCCATTAATTAAAGTTGACTAAAACACCATAAGGGGCTTCCCAGGTGGCACTAGTGGTAAAGAATCTGCCTGCCAGTGCAGGAGGTATAAGACACACAGGACGCTCCCCTGGAGGAGGGCGTGGCAACCCCTCCAACATTCTTGCCTGGAGAATTCCCAAGGACAGAGGAGCCTGGCAGGCTACAGTCCATAGGGTCGCACAGAGTCAGACACAACGGAAAGGACTTAGCACGCATGCATGGAATATGCTGTATCTTCTTTATTTATTCATAATATTTTATCAATATGCTAATAATACTCCATTAGTTAAAGTTGAATAATAAATCATATCTTTCTTTATTTGACCATTATTAGATGGACACTTAGGTTGGCTGTTGTGACTAATGCTGCAATAAACACAGGAATGAAGTTATCACTTAAAGATCCAAATTTCAATTCTTTTGGGTGTATACCCAGAAGTGGGAATGTTGGACCGTATGATAGTTATAATATTTTGAGAAACATTGATTCTGTTTTTCATTCCTACTAATACTGTACAAGGATTCTAATTTCTCTATAATCTTTCCAACATTTGTTGTCATCTGTTTTTTTTTTTTTTTTTGATAACAGCCATCCTTACAGGTATGAGATGATATCTCATTGTGGGTTTATTTGCATTATCCTGATGATTAGTGATGTTGAACACTTTTTCATATGCCTACTGGACATTTGCATGTCTTGTTTTGAGAAATGTCTGTTCAAGTTCTTTGTTCATTTTTTAATTGGGTCATCTCTTTTGTTGTTGTAGACATTTGAATCTCTTACATATCTTGGATGTTATATGTATAATTTTATATATTTTCTCCCCTTCCAGAGATTTTTGCTTTTGTTGCCTGTGGTTTGGTCTTATATCTTTAAAATCATCACCAAGACCAATACCATCAAGGTTTTCCTCCATGTTTCTTCTAGGAGTTTCAGATTATACATTCAAATCTTTAATCTAAGTTGATTTATGTAGATGGTGTAAGTTAGGGGTTCAATTTTATTCTTTTGCATGTGGATATTCAGTTTTCCCCAAACTGCTTATTGAAGAGACTGCCCTTTCTACATTGTGTATTCCTGGTCTCTTTGTTGAAGATGACTTGTTTATATGCAAGCGTTTATCTCTAGGTTCTCTATCCTGCTCCATCGATCTACACGTTTACCTTTGTGCCAATACAATACTGTTTTAATTACTATAGCTTGATCATTTTAAAAAAATCTGTTCTTTTCTATCTTGCAGAGCATCAGAAGACACCTATACCATTGACAGAGTACACACTATTTATTTAGAATGCACACAATAGGAAAATAGATATACGTTATGAGGTCTTTTTTGCACGCTGACTCCTCAGTACCATCTTAGGAGCGGAGATGCTGGGTCACAAAGTACATGAATGTACGAGTTTACAAAATTTATCCATACTGGTTTTTCAAAGTTTCAGAGACCGTAATATTCAGTGCTGTCAAACTTTTTAAATTTTCCAACTGAATTTATATACACTGTCAAAACCACATATAACTTTGGGGAGAGATGACATTGTCATTTATCTGACCTTAGGTAATATATAATCCTTCTCAGCTATGACTCAGCTTTCTGGAACATACTTTGCACATGGGGATGGTGAAGAGCACCAATGAGGGAAACATAACAGGTTTTATCCTGTTAGGGTTTTCTGATTATCCTCAGTTACAGACGGCTCTCTTTGTGGTCATCTTGATCTTATATTTACTAACCATTTTGGGGAACACCACCATCATTCTGATATCTCATCTGGAACCCAAACTTCAGACACCGATGTATTTTTTCCTTTCTCATCTCTCTTTCCTGGACCTCTGCTTTACTAGCAGTGTTATTCCTCAGCTCCTGGTAAACTTGCAGGATCCCATGAAAACCATTACCTATGGTGGCTGCATGGTTCAGCTCTACGTCTCTCTTGCTCTTGGATCTACTGAGTGTGTCCTTCTGGCTGTGATGTCCTATGATCGCTATGTGGCCATCTGCCGTCCCCTCCACTATGCTCTCCTGATGCATCCTCACCTCTGCATGGCCCTGACATCTTTAGCGTGGCTTAGTGGGGTGGCCACCACCCTGGTACAGTCCACTCTCACCCTGCAGCTACCTTTATGTGGGCATCACCAAGTGGATCATTTTATCTGCGAAGTCCCTGTACTTATCAAGTTGGCTTGTGTGGACACCACCTTCAATGAGGCTGAGCTCTTTGTGGCTAGTATCCTCTTCCTTGTTGTGCCTATCTCCTTCATCCTCGTCTCCTATGGTTACATTACCCAAGCAGTTTTGAAGATCAAATCAGCTAGTGGGAGAAAGAAAGTTTTGGGGACCTGTTCCTCCCATGTGACAGTTGTCATCATGTTCTACGGAGCCATCATGTTCATGTACCTGCAGTCAGCCAAAAGTACATACAAAGATCAGGGAAAATTCGTCTCTCTCTTCTACACAGTGGTGACGCCCATGCTTAATCCTCTTATTTATACTCTGAGGAACAAAGAGGTCAAGGAAGCACTAAGAAAAGTTCTAGGGAAGATTCTGGTAATAAAGTTTACATGATTGTCAAAAAATTGTTTAAAGCACTACTATGATAAATACTGAATTTTTGTGGTTAAAGAAAATCACATAATGTTTTAAAACTATTTTTTCCCATTTCCTTTGATTAATTTCTTCTAAAACATTCTGTAATATACTATGGAATGTATGTGTCTAGTCCCAACCTTACAATTACAAAGTAGTAACATAAGTCCTTTGGCTCATGTCTTTCCCCCAAAATATATTATATATGCAGCATTTGAGGTTTAATTAGATATTTTATAAGAAATATATTTCTTGAAAATATTCAAGAAATATTTTAAATTAGCCATTTAAAAATTTTTGAATAATATATTCAATCTCTTACCCTTCATGTTTCTCTAGATAGATGTATGGCTTACTTTTTTGCAAGGCTGTATCTAAGATGGATGAACCATAGGCAAGCTGTCATAAAGCAAATTCTTTTACTTCACCTATACTCTATCCACTTAAAATGTGGTAGACATATACAGAGTTGCATAAACAGCTTGAAGACAAAAGCCACACATTAAAGGTGGAGAATAAAGCAGAAGCAGAAACTTGGTTTTATTATGTTGTAGTTGAACCAACTGAACCACTTTGAAATAACATCAGACTCTGATTCCTAAGAAAAAGCATATCCATGGACTATTCTACAGATTGCAAAGCCATATAAAGAAAAACATTATTGTTGTTAGTATAACCATGCACTTCTTAATGTGTTGTTGATTATTTCACTTTTTAAAATATACAATAATATACTTTCTTTCTTTACATTTAGACCCCTACAGTTCTATATATATAAACATATTTTTATAATTTGGAAACTCATTTTCCAGATGAAAGCTTATCAAAACTCCTTTTATTATTTATGCTACAACACTGATTTTTTTTACCTATAACTTCATTCTGAAAGATCTTTGCTTATAACATTCCTTTTCTGAAAATTAAGACTTTTGCACCTTGATTCTGAGAAATTTTGTACAAACACATAGCATTAAAATCTCACTGCACTGTAGCAAACATCAGGTTGTACAGCCTATAGTTGGCAAAAATACTCTACATTCCATAGATTTTGGAAAATTGTATCTCCATTTTTATTGCCTCAAGGCATTTTAAAAATTTCCTCTTTAGTTTCTTTGCTGATCCATTAATTGTTCAATAGAATGTTGTTTAATCTTCACATGTTCATGTTTTTTTCAGTTTTGTTTTCATAATTATTTCTAGTTTCATAGTGTTGTGGTCAGAAAAGATGTTTGATGTGATTTTAATCCTCTTAAATTTACTGAGACTTGTTTTGTGGCCTGACATGTAAACTACTATACAGTTTTTAGGTAAACTATTTTGTATATATTTATTAAGACAATCTGGTTAATATATAAAGTCAATATTTTCTTATTGATCTTCTCTTTGGATGATTAATTGATATAAGTGGGGTATTAATGTTCCCTACTATTATTGCTTCCCTAGTGGCTAAAGAATAAGAATTCATCTACAATGTGGGAGACCTGGGTGCGATCCCTGGGTTGGGAAGATCCCCTGGAGGAGGGCATGGCAACCACTCCAGTATTCTTGCCTGGAGAATCCCCATGGGGCAAAGAAGCCTGCTGGGGTATAGTCCATGGGATCACAAAGAGTCAGACACTACTGAGTGACTAAGCACACACAAACACTATTATTGCATTACTCTTAACTTTTCCCTTTATATCCATTAATATTTCTTTGCTTTATATATTCAGGTGCTCCTGTATTGGGAGAGTTAGTATTTATGAACATCACATCCATTTTTCAGATTGACCTCTTTATCATTATGTAATGCTATTCTTTGTCCTTTGCTACAGTCCTTGTTTTAAAGTCTATTTTGTCTGATATGAGTATTGCTACTCTAATTCTCTTTTAATTACATATGTGAATAACTTTTTCCATTCTTTCACTTTTAGTCTGCATATGTCTTTGTATTTAAAGTAAGTCCCTTATAGACTGCATATAAATGGATCTTTTAAAAAAATCTGTTCAGTCACCTTATGTCTTTTGATTAGAGCATTTAGTTCATTCATTTACATTTAAAGTGATTATTGAAAGGTGTGGACTTACTATCATTTTGTTACTTGTTTTCTGTGTGTTTGTTGTAGGTTTTTGTGTGTGGTTATCATGAGGTCCATATAAATCGACCTATATGTACAGCAGTTTAAGCATATAGTTGCTTAAGGTTGAATGCATTCCAAAAGCCCTACAGTTTTGCTCCTCTCCTCACTGTTTTTTGTTTTTAATAGCATATTTTACATCTTTTTATTTTGAATATACCTTAAGTACTTACTGCTGCCGCTGCTGCTGCTAAGTACTTACTAGTTACAGTTAATTTTACTATTTTTGCTTTTTAGTTTTGTAAGTGGCCAATCCACTGCCTTTACGATGTATTTTCCTTTACCAATGAGATTTTTCCTTTCATATATTTTCTTTTTTCTTATTATGGCCTTTCCTTTTATGTTGAAAGAAGAACCTTTAATATTTGTTGTAAGAGTGGTTAGTGATGATTAACTCCTTTAGCTTTTCCTTATCTGGAAAATTCCTGATCTCTCCTTCTATTTTATGATAACTTTGCTAAGTATTCTTTTTTTTTCCCTTTTAGTACATTAAGTATGTCTTGTCATTTCTGTCTGGCTTGCAAACTTTGTACTGAAAGACAGCTGGTAGCCTTATGAGAGTGCTCTTGTATGTTATTAGTTATTTTTCTCTTGCTTCCTTTAAATTTTTCTTTCTAACTTTCACCACTTTAACTGTGATATGTCTTGGTCAAGATCTCTTCGGGTTCATCTTGTTTGAGACTTTCTTACTTCCTGGACCTGAATGCTTGTTTTCTTTCCCATGTTAAAGGAGTTTTCAGCAACTGTTTCTTCCTTTTTTAAAATAAACTTTTATTGGAATACAGTGCTTTAAATTCAGTCATTGTTTCTTCAAATAAGTTTTCTGCTCCTTTCTCTCTATCTTTTCCTTTTTGTGAATATAAGTATGCCTGGTATTACCTCAGAGGTCCCTTAAACTATTTTTAAAATTCCTTTTTCTTTTTATTGTTCTGATTGGGTGATTTTCACTAGTTTGTCTTCCAGATCACTTATTCATTCTTCTGTGTTGTCTATTCTGCTATTGATTTCCTTTAAGGATTTATTTTTCATTTCATTTATTGTATTATGTAGCTCTGATTGATTTTTTAAAAATATTTTCTAACTCTTTGTTGAAGTTCTCAATTCTTCTCAGTTTGGTGAGCATCCTTATGATGATTACTTTGAACACTATCAAATAAATTATTTCCATTTCATGACAATCCCCCCCCCCTGGGGTTTTATTTTGTTCTTTTGTTTGGAACATAATTACTCTATCTTCTCATTTTGTTTGAATATCTGCAGTTTCATCCTATAAGTTAGGCAATATAGGTACTCGCCTGGTCTTAAAGTCATGATCTGGTGTAGGAGCATCCCCTATACATTGTGTATACTGGGCAGCTTTTCCAGATCACATAAGCTCTTAGGAGTTAATTTTTAATTAATGCTAATCACACTTAGTGTATTTCAATCATGTAATCTGATAATTATTTTTCACTATGGATGACGAATATCTTCTCCTTTAGTTGAATAAAACATTAAAATCTAATTAAAAACCTAAGTTTTGTGTCCGTAAATGGAATTATCCGAGTTTTCCCTTTCTGTAATGAAGAATACACTAATAGAAGGGGTTAACTTTAGCTGACCCTACTTCTACTCCTGCTTTATTGACTGTGCCAAAGACTTTGACTGTGTGGATCACAATAAACTGTGGAAAATTCCCAAAGAGACAGGAATACCAGACCACATGACCTGCCTCCTGAGAAATCGGTATGCAGGTCAAGAAGCAACTGGACACAGAATAACACACTGGTTCCAAATAGGGACAGGAGTACGTCAAGGCTGTATATTGTCACCCTGTTTATTTAACTTATATGCAGAGTGCATCATGAGAAAGGCTGGGCTGGAAGAAGCACAAGCTGGAATCAAGATATCTGGGAGAAATATCAATAAACTCAGATATGCAGATGACACCACCCTTATGGCAGAAAGTGAAGGAGAGCTAAAGAGCTTCTTGATGAAAGTGAAAGAGGAGAGTGAAAAAGTTGGCTTAAAACTCAGCATTCAGAAAACTAAGATCATGACACCTGGTCCCATCACTTCATGGGAAATAGACGGGGAAACAATGGAAACTGTGACACACTTTATCTTTTTGGGCTCCAAAATCACTGCAGATGGTGATTACAGCCATGAAATTAAAAGACGCTTACTCCTTGGAAGAAAAGCTATGGTCAACCTAGACAGCATATTAAAAAGCAGAGACATTTCTTTGCCAACAAAGATCTGTCTAGTCAAGGCTATGGTTTTTCCAGTGGTCATGTATGGATGTGACAGTTGGACTATAAAGAAAGCTGAGGGCTGAAGAATTGATGCTTTTGAATTGTGGTGTTGGTGAAGACTCTTGAGAGTCCCTTGGACTGCAAAGAGATTCAACCAGTCCATCCTAAAGGAGATCAGTCCTGGAGTTCATTGGAAGGGCTGATGTTGAAGCTGAAACTCCAGTACTTTGGCCACCTCATGCAAAGAGTTGACTCATTGGAAAAGACCCTGATGCTGGGAAGGATTGGGGGCAGGAGGAGAAGGGGACGACAGAGGATGAGATGGCTGGATGGCATCACTGACTCGATGGACATGGGTTTGGGTAGACTCCGGGAGTTGGTGATGGACAGGGAGGCCTGGCGTGCTGCGGTTCATGGGGTCTCAAAGAGTTGGACACAACTGAGCGACTGAACTGAACACATATATGTGTTAATATATGGTATTTGTTTTTACTTTTCTGACTAACTTCACTCCGTATAATAGTTCTAATGGCTCTAAGTTCATCCACCTCACTATAACCAACTCAAATTCCTTTTTATGACTGAGTAACATTCCACTGCATATATGTATAACATCTTCTTTATCTATTCACCTGTCAATGGACATCTAGGTTGTTCTGATTGCCTGGCTATTGTAAATAGTGCTGCAGTGAATATTGTGGGGTACATGTGTCTTTTTGACTTCCCTGGTGGTTCAGAAGGTAAAGCATCTCCTTACAATGCGGTAGACCTGGGTTTGATCCCTGGGTCTGGAAGATTCTCTGGAGAAGGAAATGGCAACCCACTTCAGTACTCTTTCCTGGAAAATCCCATGGATAGAGTAGCCTGGTAGGCTACAGTCCATGGAGTTGCAAAGAGTCGGACATGACTAAGCAGCTTCACTTTCTACACTTGATCTTAGCCAAAAGGCCAAGAAGCGATAGCTTCACTTTCAACTTCACTTTCTCACAGTATATGTCCAGTAGTGCGAGTGCTGAATCATATGATAGTTTTATATCTAGTCTCTTTTTTTTAAGGAATCTCCATTCTGTTCTCCATAGTGGCTGTACCAATTTACATTACCACCAGTGCAAGAGGGTTCCCTTATCTACACATCTTCTCCAGCATTTATCATTTGTAGATTTTTTGATGATGACCATTTCATTGTTGTGAAGTGATGCCTCATGGTAGTTTTGATTTGCACTTCTCTAATAGTGAATGATGTGGAGCATATTTTCATTTGTTTATTGGCCATCTGTATGTCTTCTTTGGAGAAATGTCTGTTTATATCTTCTCCCCATATTTTGATTGAATTGTTTGTTTTTCTGATATTAAGCTATATGAACTGTTTATATATTTTGAGATTAATCCCTTGTCAGTTCCTTTGTTTGCAGTTATTTTCTCCCATTCTGAGGGCTGCCTTTTCATCCTGTTTATAGTTTCCTCAATTGTGCAAAAGCTTTTAAGTTTAATTGTGGCTCAGACAGTAAAGAATCCACCTGCATTGTGGGAGGCCTAGGCCGGATCCCTGGGTTGGGACGATTCCCTGGAGAAGGAAATGGTAATCAGTCCTGTATTCGTGCCTGAAGCATCCCCATGGACAGAGGAACCTGGCGAGCTACAATCCATGAGGTCACAAAGAGTCAGACATGACTGAGTGACTAACCACAGCAAGCCCCACTTGTTTAGTTTTGTTTTCATTTCCACTGCTCAAGAGGTGGGTCAAAGAGGATACTGATGCAATTTATGTCAAAGAGTGCATTGCCTGTGTTGTCCTCTAAGAGTTTTATAGTTTCTGGTCTTAAAATTTAAGTCTTTAAACAATTTTGAATATGTTTTTGTGTATGGTATTAAGAAGTGTTCTAATTTCATTGTTTTACACATAGCTGTCCAGTTTTTCCTATACCATGTATTGAAAAGGCTGTCTTTTCTCCATTCTATATTCTTGCCTCCATTGTTAAAGATAACATGCCCATAGATGGATGGGTTTATCTCCCGGCTTTCTATCTTGTTCCCTTTGTCTAAATTTCTGTTTTTGTGCCAGTACCACACTGTCTTGATGACTGTAGCTTTGTAGCATAGTCTGAAGTCAGGAAGTTGATTCCTTCAGTTTTGTTTTTCTTTCTCAAGACTTCTTTGACTATTCAGGGTATTTTGTGTTTCCATATGAAATTGTAAAGTTTTTGTTTTGTTCTGTGAAAAATGTTACCTGGGTTATCTGGGTTCTGTAAAAAATGTTACCTGGTTATGTTACCATCATTATCTGAGTCATTAAGATGCTATTGTATAGTTCCCTTGTATATTCTTGCCACCTCTTCTTAATATCGTCTGCTTCTGTTAGGTCCATATCATTTCTGTCCTTTATTGTGCCCATATTTGCATGAAATGACCCTTGGTATCTCTAATTTTCTTGAAGAGATCTCTAGTCTTTCCCATTCTATTGTTTTCCTCTATTTCTTTGCATTGATCTTTAAGGAAGGCTTTCTTACCTCTCCTTGCTATTCTTTGGAACTCTGCATTCAGATGGGTGTAGCTTTCCTCTTCTTCTTTGACTTCAGCTTCTCTTCTTTTCTTAGCTATTTGTAAGGCCTCCTCAGACAGCCATTTTGCCTTTTGCATTTCTTTTTATTGGGGATGGTCTTGCTCCCTGTCTCCTGTACAATGTCACAAACCCACATTCATAGTTCTTCAGGATCTAATCCCTTGAATCTATTTGTCACCTCCACTGTATAATTGTAAGGGATTTGATTTAGGTCATAGCTGAATGGTCTAGTGGTTTTCCCTACTTTCTTCAGTTTAAATCTGAATTTGGCAATAAAGAGTTCATGATCTGAGTCACAGTCAGCTCCTGGTCTTCTTTTGGTGATTGTATAGAGCTTCTCCATCTTTGGCTGCAAAGAATATAATCAATCTGATTTCAGTATTGACCATCTGGTGATGTCCATGTGCAGAGTCTTCTCCTGTGTTGTTGGAAGAGGGTGTTTGCTATGACCAATGTGATCTCTTGGCAAAACTCTATTAGCCTTTTCCCTGCTTCATTTAGTACTCCAAGGCCAAATCTGTCTGTTACTCCAGGTATCTCTTGACTTCCCAATTTTGCAATGCAGTCCCCTATGATGAAAGGGACATCTTTTATTGGTGTTAGTTCTAGAAGGTCTCTTAGGTCTTCATAGAACCACTCAACTTCAGCTTCTTTGGCATTACTGGTTGGGCACAGACTTGGATTACTGTGATACTGAATGATTTGCCTTGGAAACAAACAGAGATCATTCTGTCATTTTTGAGATTGCACCCAAGTACTGCATTTTGGACTCTTGTTGACTATAAGGGCTACTCCATTTTTTCTCAGGGATTCTTGCCCACAGTAGTAGATAAAATGATCATCTGAATTAAACTTGCCCATTTTAGTCCATTTTAGTTCAATGATATCTAAAACATTGACATTCACTCTTGCCATCTTCCTTTTTGACCACTTGCAATTTACCTTGATTCATGGACTAACATTTCATGTTCCTATGCAATATTGTTCCTTACAGCATCCAACTTTACTTCCATCACCAGCCACACCCACAACTGGGCATCGTTTCCTCTTTGGCTCCGTCTCTTCATTCTTTCTGGAGTTATTGCTCCTCTTTTCTCCAGCAGCATATTGGGCAGCTGCCGACCTGAGGAGTTCATCTTTCAGTGTCCTCTTTATACTGTTCATTGGGTTCTCAAGGTAAGAATACTGAAGTGGTATATTACAGAAAATATAATCAATATTTTATAATAAAATTAAATTGAGTAAAATGTATATAAACTTTGAATCACTAGTGACATTGTATACCTGAAACTAATATGATAATGCAATTACTATACTTCAATTAAAAATAAATGTTTTGAGACTGAGATTTGAAAAATAGATTTTTTAAAAAAAATTCATAATCTCACAAAAATGTCAGATCTAGACATGTCTTCAGATGATCTTAATTTTAAAGTTATTAATACTTTGCAAGTTAATTTCAAAATTATTAATACTTAACAAGGACAGATGCTCAGAGAGCAAGTTATATGGTTCATTGAACCCAATATTCAGAAGGAAGAAAATTGCTCTATTGATCTCTCTTGCAATTGGGGGCATCCCTCATAGCTCAGTCAGTAAAGAATCTGCCTGCAATGCAGGAAACCTGGGTTCAATTCCTGGGTCTGGAAGATCCCCTGGAGAAGGAAATGGTAACCCACTCCAGTATTCTTGACTGGAGAATCCCATGGAGAGAGGAGCCTGGCAGTCTACAGTCCATGCGGTTGCAAGAAGGGGACATAACTTAGTGACTAAACCACCACCACTACCTCTTGTAATTGGAATAAAGAAAGAAAAATACCCAGAAGTAGGCTATTTTTATTTATTTATTTATTTTATACTGGGCAAGTCTGATAACTTCTATTTCCTTAAGAAATTATAAGGCCCCAAAACAATATTCAAGGAAGAAAGGAAAATCTCACAGTTGGGAACTAAGTGTATCCTGTCTCCCTGGATGATCCTCAGAATTAGGCAGTGCCTTGACTAATTGCCTGTTGGGGACACAGGTTTTCCCCAGAAGACTTTTAACTGTAAACAAGCCACGGCCTTTTTGTGATATTGCCAACTTCCCTTTTTAGGATCCCCTTCTGTCATAATTCTCATTACCACTAAAAATTTCCTCATGGTTGGCTTCTGTTGGAAATATGACTCTTTGATAGACACCATTTTGAAGCCTGTCATCTTGTGGTCAGGCTCTGGGTCAGACATGTAAACACACAACTAAGAAAATGCTGTGTAATGAACCTCCTGAAGATGTGAAAATTTCAAACAGAACAAAATAGCCATAACAGTAAGTAAGGACTGTCTGTTCAGTCTTAATTGAATACACTTGGATCTTGAATGGGTTTATAAAAGTTACTGAGGTAGCAAGTTTTTGGTTTCTATTATTGCTGGATTTGATCTATCAGTTAAATAACAATGGTTTCTGATGAGACAGAAAAGCTATCTGCACTCAGGTTTGCCTATCAAATAAGGGAATAGAGTAATTTATGCTATTCTTCGTAGGTATAAACCATTGTATTGACTTGTTTAGATGGCTAATATTTTTTGAGTTAATTGTGCTTTTACAGGAACACTATAGATGATTATGATGATAGACAACAGATAAATAGATATAGACACACTCAATTCCACATCAATACAACTCCACAGCTCAATTAGAGCACTTCAATTCAATGTAATTCAGCTTTCTGTAAAAATTTACTCATGTGAATTACCATAAGGAAACTTTCATTAAATAGGGAACCACTACAAGCTTTTCAACTCTGGAGCTCTCTGCCATTTTCGAAAAACGGCTTTAGTGGTGGAGAATCTGCCTGCCAATGCAGGAGATCCCAGAATCACAAATTTGATCCCTGGTTTGGGAAGATCCCCTGGAGGAGGAAATGGCAACCCACTCCAGTATTCTTGCCTGGAGAATTCCATGGACAGAGAAGTCTGGCAGGCTACAGTCCATGGGGTCACAAAGAATCAGAGATGACTGAGTGACTAAGCACACACAAATGCACAATTTAATCAAAACAAAGGGAGGGTTTGCTTTATTGATTGGATTTCATTGAGAAGAAATGTTATATTTTCTAGAGATCTATTTTTTCTTAATTCTAATGACATTATGGTCTCCTTTTTTTGTTTTTCCCTATAGGATGTAATTTATTTTACTGAAACTTGAAGGTCAGCAAGAATACAAATCTTCATGGGTAGAGGGCACTTGATTACACCTTAGACCAGGAACTTTACTCAGGAGAGCACTTCCAATCTGTTTTTTAAACACATGAACTGAGAAATCTACAATCACTGAAACTGAATTTTCACCAATAGTGCTGTGCTGAGTCAGTCAGTCACTCAGTCATGTCTGACTCTTTGCGGCCCTGTGGACTGTAGCCCACCAGGCTCCTCTGTCCGTGGGGATTCTCCAGGCAAGAATACCAGAGTGGGTTGCCATGCCCTCTTCTCAGGGGTCTTCCCACCCCAAGGACTGAGCCCAGTTCTCCCACACTGTAGGCAGGTTCTTTACTGTCTGAGCCACCAGGGAAGCCCGACAGAGTGGCCATGAAGGAACACAGCACATGGAAAATATGCTAGATCAGAAAACTTATGTCTTACACTGAATTTCTCCAAATGGAGACAGGACAGAATTATGATTTTTTAGACTGTCCCAAAGCTTTCTACAAGCAGGCAGTTGAGGTGATGAACAAAGGCTGAGTGGCACAATAGCACAGGTGACAGAGGAGCTGATTCTGGCTATGCAATATTCCATTACGTATATGTACCACATCTTCTTCATCCATCCCTCTGCTGATAGGTGTTATTCTTCAACCCTAAATTTAGGCAGTTACAAAACTTTGCCTAGCAGGCTTCATGGGAAAATCTGCCACCTCCACATGAGACTCGCTGCCTAGCCAATGCACTGCAATCTCTGAAAGGCTGCAGTCAGACTCAAGCTCCTGTGGCTAGTCATGTTCTTAGATACCTTGGTGTCTATGTCCCGGGCACCTTCATTGCCAGGTCTGTTTGTCTGAAGCTTTGGAAAGAGGCTTTCCTCCTGTGGCCTCCCCACTGGCTCAGTGGTAAAGAGCCTGCCTACCAATGCAGGAGGCACAGGAGATGCTGACTCTATCCCTAAGTTGGGAAGTTCCCCTGGAGAAGGAAATGGCAACCCACCCCAGTATTCTTGCCTGGAAAATCCCATAGACACAGGAGCCTGATGGACTATGGTCCATAGGGTCACAAAGAGTCAGACAGGACTGAGCAACTGAGCACTTCTTCAGGTACTTCTGCCAATGCCTCCTTGTAGGGGGAGAAGGGGAAAACTTTAAGACTTCTTCCACTCTGATTCAGTGCTCTATTTTTCCCTACCTTGTCCTTTTCTTCTCTCCCTCCCCTTGGTTTTAGGATCATGAAATTGCAGGAGCTACATTTTTTAGGGCACCCTCAACAGTGATGCCATTCCATAAAGGGACAAAAAACACGGAGGAGTAGGTGCTTTCTCCAGCTTTACACTCATGTTATCACTGTAAGTGGTTAAGGGCTTCCTGTCACTTTGTTTTGTCTCATTGGTTTTTGCTTTTTCCTATATATGCAGTTCAGCTCTCCCTCTCAGCTCAGCTTATCTGACTATAACTTATTTTTCTTATATTTTCTGTACAGAAATTTTTTTATTTTAAAAAGAATCAGACTGTGGGAAACAGGACACCTGAAAATGCATTCATTTCTTCATTAAGCTGTTATTGAATTATTATGCCTCAGACATCATAAAATTACATTAAATATCAGTAAAGCATGACCCTTCAGTTTAAGAAGTAGCTTATGATTGGGCAGGACTAAAATTAGGTCAGTAGAGTCTTATACTTTCTATTAATACGATAGAAGTACATTTAGAGTATAGCAGTGACACAAAATAAGTCTTGTCAGCATGGAGAGTGGAGGTGAGTCAGAGTCAAGGGGGAGTTTGTATATTACAGATCAGTGCCGAATTTTGAAAACCATGGAGATGATTTTCAGGTGATGGATGTTGGAGAGAATACTCTGGTAGAGGAATAAGAAAAGATATAGCTAACTGAAGACAGGAGATTGCAAATTGCTCAGCATGGCAGGGTAATGAATCAGCTTGTGGGGGCAGAGGCAGAGGCTAGGTAGGGCATAGACCAGCAGAAGGAAGACCTTGAGTACTTTGCATGTGGTATCCATTCCTCTGGTTGGTGGTTCATGCTTAGTTTGAATGAGAATTAAAGGCAAAGATCATGACACCCGGCTACACCTCATTTATTGATTCTTGTATCTGCTTATCACTTTTTTTCTTACCCAATCAATTCTACACAGTTAGATAAGATATTTTAAAACAGTCTTATTCAAAACTGTCAACATTTCTAGTCTCTTTGTCTGGATTTCAAAGTCTTTCACAATTTCAACTATAGAATACAATCTTGATTATTTCTCCTTTCACCCATATGCAATAGCTTGTTACTTTTGGAGTAAGTAAGCTGGAGAAGACTCTTGAGGGTCCCTTGGACTGCAAGGAGATTAACCAGTCCATCCTAAACGAGATCAGTCTTGGGTGTTCATTGGAAGGACTGATGCTGAAGCTGAAACTCCAATACTTTGGCCACCTGATGTGAAGAGCTGACTCATTGGAAAAGACCCTGATGCTGGGAAAGATTGAGGGCAGGAGGAGAAGGGGATGACAGAGGATGAGACGGTTGGATGGCATCACTGACTCAATGGATATGGGTTTGGGTGGGCTCCGGGAGTTGGTGATGGACAGGGAGGCCTGGAGTGCTGCGGTTCATGGAGTCGCAAAGAGTCGGACAAGACTGAGAGACTGAACTGAACTGAATTGTTACTTTAAGAAAATACAAGGAGAATCCCCCATTTTAAGGTCTCCTGCACAATTTGGCCCTGCTTCCAACTCCTTTCTTGCTTTTTGATTTATGTTTTTCTTAAAAAATAGCTTGTTTCTGCCTGCTTCTTGTGTTAATATCTGTATTTTCCATATTTTATTCTTTTGTCATGTTTAGCATAACAATTTTCAATTATAGAGACAAATAGACATTAGAAACTTCTATAAATGTCATCATGAGCTAACACTGGAAAATATTTTTTCTACCTCTTTTGGACTGAAGAAAAACACACCTGGCTCACACCTGGCTTGGGGTATATAAATAAACACACTAGAAACAATCACCTCATTTTAAGACTCTTATACTAAAATTTCACAATCAGTCAAGAAGAAAAACTTTGACCAAAGGCATGGTAGAGGAGAATGGAATGAAACATGTTTTGAAATGGGAGTCTTGGTAAGTTGGGCAAAAATCTATCAGAATGGGAAATACAGTCTGTCATTTTACACTTCTTGTTTTCTCATTCTGAAAGCAAATTATCATAGAATCATCTTATAATCCTTCTCTTATCCCCCTTTCCATAACAAAATCACTATTCAATTAATTTTGACATTTTCATTCAATTAATTTTCCTCCAACTAATTTTTATTAAACTGCTGTCATCTTTATTGAACTGCTGTCATTTCCAAGAGTTTTCAGTCCATTTGCATTACAAGGCCACTAGTTTATATGATAACTATAAAAATGTTCCTCACTGAACTCCCTGACAATAATTTTTCCACATCCATTTATAAATCATTACCAGGCCAATATTTCCAAAACAGAAATAGATAATATCATTCTCCTGTGTGCTCATAAGCCTCCAAAGACATTTCATTATTTGCACAATGAAGTTAATAACTACCTTGCTCAGAAATTTCTACAATTTGGCTTCAAATACTTTTTTTCTAGGCAAAACTTTAACATTCACTTTTTTGCTTCTTATAAAGGCAACTGAATTATCCACACATGTTCTACTTGTGTTTACCAAGTGATCTTGAAATTTCTTCACCTTTCACATAAACTCTTTTCATTTTTGCTTTTAATCTGTTTTATGATTTTATCATGTTGAAAGTTAAGGAGTTTTTCAAGGTTTATCTGACTCTTTCGAACAAGCTACATTTATAGAGCTAATATATTTAGCTCTTCATTAATAATGTATATTCTCGAGTATGATATTTTCTGCATTGAATATTAGGAAATTTTAGCCAGCTTGTTTATATAATGTTGCTTTAAAATATAACTAAAAAATACATTTTATTTTTGGCACTACAGTCATTGAATGAACATATATAATTTGATTTATATTATATAATTTGGCTCCTCAGACATACCTTTTTCATCCCCTCCTAGTTATTTCTGATGCTTTCTCACATGTCAAAAATTGATCTTATATTCCTTCCCATCCTAGTATTACCTATTTTTAAACATATTATTTTAGTTAGTTTTATACATAAAGACTCCTAGACTTCATATTTCAAAATGATATTTTTTCAAGTATTATTTTGCAAAATCTATTTGAAAATTATTTACTTATATCATACTTTTAAATTTATTTTAAAATTTGAATTGTTTATCACTTAACTATTCAATTTTCCTTTGTCTCTCTAGATATACAATTAAACCCAAGACTATCTTAACTTTCTCTGTTTAGGCAGTGACTCTGTTTAAGAGTGCCATCTCCATTTGTGCCTATGATAAAACCTGAATATCACATTTTGCATGCAGATTTTGTCAACAGTTAAAAACCATGATATGCTGTTCACTTTATTTTGAGAGACACTTAATTTCAGAAGTAAAGTAGATCATCACACATTTCTTGACATGCATACAAATATCCACTTTGAATGAATTTAATAATCAGTTTCCAGATAACCCCAAAGCTGAAAGCATTTATGATTTTTAAAGAAAAGTCACTGGACTGGAATGAAGTAACACGGATTAATGTTCCGAGTCAGTAACACATTGCTCAGTTGCTTCAGTCCTGTCCAACTCTTTGCAACACCATAGGATCTTCTCTGTCCATAGGATTTTCCTGGCAAGAACACTTGAATGGGTTGCCATTTCCTTCTCCATGGGATCTTCCCAACCCAGGGATCCAATCCGAGTCTCCTGTGTCTCCTGCACTGTAGACTGATTCTTTACCACTGAGCCACTAGGGAAGCCCAGTAACACATTGAGGATGAAAAATTAACAGGTTGGACAAGTCAGTCTTCTTAATCCTTTCAGCTCATACATTCTGTGATTCTGGGATGAGCTATTTCACCACTACTATTCAACATTGTTTTGGAAGTTTTGGCCACAGCAATTAGAGCAGAAAAAGAAGTAAAAGGAATCCAGATAGGAAAAGAAGAAGTCAAATGAATCTGTTTTTATTCCTCTTTTAGCAGGTGCAGTTCCCTCTAGAGGATGGAAAAAGCCAATGAGAGTTCTCTGATTGGTTTTGTCCTTCTAGGATTCTCAGACCACCCTCGCCTAGAGGCTGTGCTCTTTGTATTTGTCCTTTTGTTCTACCTCCTGACCCTTGTGGGAAATATCACCATTATCATCATCTCATACCTGGATCCTCCTCTTCATATCCCTATGTACTTTTTCCTCAGAAACCTCTCCCTTCTGGACATCTGCTTCACCACTAGCCTTGCACCTCAGACCCTAGTTAACCTGCAAGGACCAGAGAAAACCATCACTTATGGTGGTTGTGTGGTACAACTCTATATTTCTCTAGCACTGGGCTCAACCGAGTGTATCCTCCTGGTTGTGATGGCCTTGGATCGCTATGTTGCTGTTTGCAAACCTCTTCACTATGTGGTCATCATGAACCCACGGCTATGCCAGCAGCTGGCATTTATCTCCTGGCTCAGTGGTTTGGCCAATTCCTTGATTCACGCAACCTTTACTTTGCAGTTGCCCTTTTGTGGCAACCACAGGCTGGATCATTTTATTTGTGAAGTACCAGCTCTCCTTAAGTTGGCTTGTGTGGATACCACCATCAATGAGTTGGTGCTTTTTGTTGTTAGTATCCTGTTTCTCCTAATCCCCCCAGCACTCATCCTTATCTCCTATGGCTTCATAACTCAAGCAGTGCTGAGGCTCAAGTCAGTGGAGGCAAGGCACAAAGCCTTCAGCACCTGCTCTTCCCACCTTACAGTGGTGATCATTTTCTATGGCACCATAATTTACATGTACCTACAACCAAGCAACAGTTATGCTAAGGACCAAGGCAAGTTCATCTCGCTTTTCTATACCATGGTGACCCCCACCTTAAATCCTATTATTTACACTTTAAGAAACAAGGATGTGAAAGATGCTCTGAAGAAACTTCTCACAGGAAAACTGTGCTCTCTACAGACATGATGTGAAAGGAAGTGATCACAAGTCATGTAGTTACTCAGTTTCTACTTAGCCAAAACACTGTTCTCAGTTTTACACAAATTATTGTTCACTTGTTTTATCTATATAAGGAATCTCCTCTTCTTTTATATGTAAATAACAAAATGTATATATCTTTATTTGTTGAGTGCTTGAACCATGGGAAACAGAATTGTGCATGGGTATAAATTGTGACCTCACCACAGTCTGTACTTTACTTCTGACACTTATTCCCAAGGATTCAAAAAAAAAAAAAAAAAAAAAAGCAAACCATTAAGTATTTACCAACTATTCACTGAAAGTTAAGAAATTTTGAAAGACTTTTCTAAGACCACTTTCAAATAAAATTTATATTTTTAAAATAATTTTTATCAGTTAAAGTAATAAAGAAGTCTCAGTCAAAGATTATCCAATGAATCTTAGTACATCGAGAAAACATTACAGTTATGAAAAGTTGGGTCACTTTTGGTATAACTTTTTTCTTTTTTGCATTGTACGGATCCCACTCCATAAACAAAATATGATTCTGTATAGGCTACAGTAGTAATTCTGTAAATATATGTGTGTTTAAGTGTGTGTATGTGTGTTTGTGCTATACTAGTTGGAAGAGAACAGAGCAAATATGAAAGTATAATGATAAGTAGCAGAAAACAGATTAAATTTGATTGATAATTAATTCATTGTTCCAAGTACATTGTCTCATAAAGAGGGCAATGGGTTATCAAAGCTTTTCTGTTGTGTCATTTTCAACAAAGCAGTAAAATTTCTGACAAATCAATATTTTTTCCTTTTCAAAACAGGCATCAATGATGTGCAATACTATTCTACATTGAAATTTATAACTCTTATCATTTTATGTGGAGAATAAATCATTCCTTATAGCAAAAATGGGTAAGCTACCCATTAGAAATGGAAGTTTCTATTAATATGAAACTTCTAAAACTAGATTGGAGGCTTTCCAAGTGGTGATAGTGGTAAAGAACCCACCTGCCAATGCAGGAGATGCAGGTAAGAGGTGCAGGTTCGATCCCTGGGTTGGGAAGATCTCGTGGTGGAAGGCATGGCAACCCATTCCAGTATTCTTTGCTTGGAGAATCCCATGGACAGAGGAGCCTGGCAGGTTACAGACCATAGGGTGGCAAAGAGTCGGACATGACCGAAAAGACATATCATCAAAACTAGATTTCAGAAATATAAATATAAGCTATTTTCAACTAGATATAAAAAGATAATGTGGAACTTTGCACAATATCAGTAACTTAAATATGGAAAAAATGATTATAAAACTGAATGCTGGCAGATAAGTCAAAAGTAACTATGTGCAGAGTAAACAACTCTTGATTATGTGTGGTATAAATAAGAAGCAGCTTGAATAAACATTTTCTTTACCATGGAAAATTCAAGTTACAGAGTAGTATTTCACTTTATTTCTTAATGAAGTTAAAGTTGGTGTTATCTGTTGAATATGGCAAAGACTGAAAATGTTCCTTGGATAAGAGGTGGAGGATCAAAATTGACACAAATATTGTGTGTTGCAAGAAAATGAAAGGATTTGAATTAATAATGCATTTTCATTCTGGTTAATGAACAGACATTTATAAAGACAAGATTTTCAATACTATGATTGTGACTATGCTTCCAAACTAATGAAAATAAGAAAGTTTCTGGATTTGATTAAACCAATGTCACAGAATATTTATCTTTAGAAAATTAAGTTAAAGAGGAAGTTATATATTGACAGTACTTTTTTATTATATCAACTTTGCCTAGAGAAGAAAGGAAACAAAAAGGCATAGCTATGATCATAAGTGTCCTAGCTCAGGGATAACTTAAATATTTAATTATACTTAGCCAGATAATATGACCACAAATTTGAAAAATCACGTTTTAAGGTTGAGAATTTACCTTTTTAATCAGATAATTAGCATGTGGTATAAATAGCTTGCTTTCTGTGATTTAAAAAATAAGCCACATTTTGACAATATTTTCACTAATTGGGCTTTAAAATTATTTGACTATCTTATAAATATCATCCAAACAAAATTTAATCTTAGCATACTACAGAACATAATTAAGAACAACCAAATTAGTTTGCCAACATCTCTGAACAGACTATTTCCAACTTCAGGCATATGATTTAAATGTTTTATTGACTTGTAACTGATGAAATAGAAATAATAGCCTATATTGGGAAATCTCTCCCTCTTTATGGATTTTTTGATCAATCTAAATTTAAAAAGCCATTAATACTTGTTTCCATGTTCAGAAACCTATAAATTTAGAGTAATTTTTTAAAATTTAATAAGAAAAATATACAAAATGTTTAGCTTAAGCTATTTTTTAGCAGAATATTTTATTTAATTTTAATTTTATTGGAGTATAGTTGATATACAATGATGTGTTAGTTTCAAGTGTACAGCAAAGTAAGAGTTATACACATATATACCACTCTATTTTTGGATTTGATTCCCATATAGGCCATTAGAGAGCACTGATTGGAGTTTCCTGTGCTATACACTAGGTTCTTATTAGCTATCTATTTTAAATATAGTACTGTGTATATGTGTGTATATGTCAATATCAATCCCCAGTTGATCAGTACCCTCTTACCTTCTGGTAACCGTAAGTTTTGTTTTCTATATCTACTGTCTTTTTTTGTAGATAAGTTCATTTGTTACCTCCCTCCCCTTTTTAAAATTACACATGTACGTGATAGCATATGGTATTTGTCATTTTCTGTCTGACTTACTTCACTCAGCAGGACAATCTCTAAGTGTTACCACAAATGGCATTATTTCATTCTTTTTAATGACTGAGTAATATTCCATTGTATATACGTTCCACATCTTCTATCCATCCTTCTATTGATGGACATTTAGATTGATTCCACGTCCTTGCTGTTGTAAATAGTGCTGCAGCGAACATCAGGGTGCATGCAGCTTTCCAAATTATGGTTTTCTCTGAATATATGCCTAGAAGTGGGATTGTGGGATCATGTGATAGCTATATTTTAGATTTTTAAGAAACTTCCATATTGTTCTCCACAGTGGTTGTACCTACTTACATTCCTCCAACAGTGTGGAGGGTTCCCTTTTCTTCACACCCCCTTCAGAATTTACTATTTGTAGATATTTTGATAATGGTCATTCTGGCTGGTATGAAGTGATACATCATTGTAGTTTTGATTTATATTTCTCTAATGATTAGTGATGTTGAGCATATTTTCATGTCCTTTTTAGTCATTTGCATGTCCTCTCTGGAGATAAGTCTATTTAGATTTTCTATCCATTTTTTTATTGGGCCGTTTGTTTTGTATCCTGAATTGCATGATCTATTTGTATATTTTGGAGATTATTCCCTTATCAGTTACTCTGTTTGCAATTATTTTCTTCTATTTTGAGGGTTGTTTTTTCATCTTGTTGTTTATGGTTTACTTTGACTTCCCTGGTGGCTCAGAGGGTAAAGTGTCTGCCTGCAATGCTGGAGATCTGGGTTTGACCCCTGGGTTGGGAAAATCCCCTGGAGAAGGAAATGGCAACCCATTCCAGTATTCTTGCCTGGAGAATCCCATGGATGGAGAAGCCTGGTAGGCTACAGTCCATGGGGTCACAAAGAGTAGGACACAACTGACGACTTCACTTTCACTTTCTTTAATGGTTTACTTTGCTGTGCAAACCTTTTAAGTTTAATTAGGCCCCATTTATCTTTGTTTCTATGACTCTGGGACTTCCCTGGTGGTTCAGATGGTAATGAATTGGCCTGGAGTGTAGGAGAGCTGGGTTTTATCCCTGGGTCAGAAAGATCCCCTGGAGAAGGGAATAGCTACCCACTGCAGTATTCGTGCCTGGGAAATCCCATTGACAGAGAAGCCTGGTGGGGGTACAGTCCATGGGGACGCAAGAGTTGGACACGACTGAGTAACTAACCTTTCACTTTCACTTTTAACTATTTTTAGTTTTTGCCAGTCTAGGCAGTAGATCCTAAAATATCTTGCTGTGATTTAAGTCAAAGAGTGCTCTGCCTATGTTTTCCTCAGAATTTTATAGTGTGAGCCTTATATTTAGGTATTTAATGCATTTTATTTTTGTGTATGGTGCTAGAAAGTGTTCAAATTTCATTATTTTCCATGGAGCTGTTCAATTTTTCCAGCATCACTTATTGAAGAGACTGTCTTTTCTCCATTGTATATCCTTGCCTCCTTTGTCGTAGATTAGGTGACCATAGGTATATGGGTTTATCTCTGGGCTTTCTATCTATTCCTTTGATATATATTTGTTTTTGTGCCAGAACCATACTGTTTTGATGACTGTACACAGAAGTTTTGTGTAGCACAGGCAATAACACAATTAAAGTAATACAAAGGACTATTCAATTAATGTTTCTGGGGTGACTAATTATTCTTTGGAAATAGACTAGAGCCATGTGCCCACACCTTGCCTAAAATTGACTGGCATTTAAATAGGCAAATGTAATAACTAAGAAAACATAATAGACGAAGTGTGCTTTGAGTATGGTCAGGGGCAACTTTACATCACACATGTTATTTTTAAAAATTCTATTATGTGCCTTCATCATATTTTATTATTTGTTTGGCCTTAGAGCATTCTTTTTGTTTTTTTTTTAATAGCAACTGATCATCCTATTTATTTGGCTGTATTGGGTCTTAATTGAGCATGTGGGGTCCTTCACTGAGGCACGCAGACTCTCTGCTGGTATGTGGGCTCAGTGGTTGCAGCATGTGTGCTCTCTCATTGTGGATCATGGGCTTAGTTTCTCTGTGGCATGTGGGATCTTAGTTCCCTGACTAGGGTTTGAACCCAAGTCTGCTACATTTAACCACTGGACCATCAGGGAAGTCCCTCTTCATCATATTTTAATAATAAAGGGAAAAATCTTTACTTCCCTAGAGATGTGTTACCGTTTCAGTGTGTATGTAACTAAATATCTGTGTATTTAAAAAGTAATTTAGAGTAATTAAAAATAATATGCTTCCATTATGTTAGACACTTTTTACTTAGACTGTTAAAATGAAATTTTCAATTACTTTGTGTATGTTTAAACAAGTTTATTTTACTTTGCCCTAAGTGATAATTATGGAACAACAGAAAGTAAATTTATAGAGCCTATGTCAGAGACATGATATATATGCTATGTTCAAATTGTTCTTCAAGTGTGAATAAATTATGAGCTAGATCAATTCTTTACCTAGGCACACATACATCAAGCAAACCACGGGTTTTACAATATGCCCTCATGAAACATAGCCCCACAAAATACATTTGAGTGGTCAAACAAGTTTTAATAGTTCAAAACATCATACTGGCAGTCTAATTGTAAATTTTCTGTTAACAAGTTTGATGTCTTTTCTAAAAATAAATGGGCACTTAACAGGCTGAATGACTAATTCCTGGATAGTATGAGTTGCTTAATTTTTTGAGTTGCTGGAAATGTTGCCAGTAATTTAGCCCCAGGGAAATCTAAGCTATCCACTCTGGCTTGCCTAAGGTCTAGGGAATAAACTGTAGTCCACACTCTGGAATTGCAGATTTTTGGTCTTCTACTGATTTTAGTAGCAGAGTTTAAATAATAAAAGATCCTGATATGAAAGAGATGGGTAATTGATTTATTCACATTGATATCAGATGAGAAAGAAAATTTTCAGAATTTTTCCTACAGCATCCAACAGCTGATTGGAAAGAATCCTTGTGCGTTCATCTAAGGTCATGGTCTACCAGCTTGAGGAGTCTGAGTGAGTTGATTGTGAGACTGATTTCTTATAGCTTTCATATAGAGGTCTTTGCCCCTACTCTGCCTTATGCTTCCAACTCCTGTTCATAATTAACTTTCATCCTTAGAATTTTTTTTTTATCTGATCCATATCACCATCTTTGTCTTAGTACAGATTTCTGTTTTGTTTCTGTTGTTGTTGTCTCATCTTTGATTATTTTATTCTCATGATTTCTTTCTCTATCTACATGATAAATCAATGCAATGATTAACCATTAGAATGAACCATTCAGGAAGTACACCTTTATTCATTTTAATGTATAAACTTGTATCTTTAAGACTTAGTAGACCGTCTTTGGAGAGATTGTTGACATTTTGTGAGGAAGACACTTTAAACTTACTTATCTATGAAATCAAGTTTATTTTTAATTTTTTAAAACTATACTCTTTAAGAGTCTTTATTGGATATGTTACAATATTGTTTTTGTTTTATATTTTGGGTTTTTGGCCATGAAGCATGTGGAATCTCTGCTACCTGATCAGGGACTGAACTTGTACATTCTGCATGGGAAGGCAAAATCTTAACCACTGGACCACTTGGGAAGTACCAGAAATCAAGTTTAATAATACGTCTTTATTTACAGGTTGTTGTGATGAACACATGAGGTAATGCATTGCAAAACATTTAGAATTCATTCATGTACTGTTTATATGATACCATTTCTTAGTCAGTCATCCATTTTATTAGTTTTTTCAAAATAATTCTATAAATTGCTTAACCAAACTGATTTTACTGGTCTTGGTATATGTTGTGTATATGGAGAGTGGAGAAGAAGAGAACAAAGACACTAAAACACAAATACTAAACTAAATAGATGTTTAGGATTTTTTAATGAAGTAAATATGGAAGATAATGATATTTTTCTTTTCATAAGTGAATGTATTAATGGTAATATGTAAAGATAAAAAGATAGGTAAAATATTAAAAAAATAGACTAAATTAGAATCTGTATAAAAAATATAGAATAAGTGTGAGTAACACAAAGTGGAGTTTGAAATAAGACTAAAACTACAGATAATTGGAGTTGAGAATTGGTGGACAGTATGTCAGAAGTTCAGAGAAGGCAACAGCACCCCACTCCAGTACTCTTGCCTGGAAAATCCCGTGGACGGAGAAGCCTGGTAGGCTGCAGTCCATGGGGTCGCTAAGAGTTGGATATGACTGAGTGACTTCCCTTTCACTTTTCACTTTCATCCATTGGAGAAGGAAATGGCAACCCACTCCAGCGTTCTTGTCTGGAGAATCCCAGGGACGGGGGAGCCTGGTAGACTGCCGTCTATGGACACGTGTCCCAGAGTCGGACACGACTGAAGCGACTTAGCAGCAGCAGCAGCATGTCAGAAGTTAAGCTAAGGTAGCAACTAATAAAAGCAGAAAATCTTTGGACTTCCCAGGTGGTGCTAATGGTAAAGAACCTGCATGATAATGCAGGAGATGCAAGAAACATGAGTTTGATCCTTGGGTCGGGAAGATCCCCTGGGGTAGGAAATGACAACCCACTTCCAACATTCTTGTCTGGAAAATTCCATGGACAGAGGAGCCTGGAGGGCGACAGTCCAGAGGCCGCAAAGAGCCAGACACGACTCAGCACAATGAACCTTTAGTTTTGTTAGACATCTCTTCTAAAGATCTCAAAATATAGATGTACTTCTTTCAGTAACTGGATAAATATTTTATTAAATCTAGAAATGAGCACACCAAGAAACCAACTTTTGTGGAAGTTACATTAGGACCATTCTTTTTTTTTTTTTTTTCATTTATTTTTATTAGTTGGAGGCTAATTACTTTACAATATTGTAGTGGTTTTTGTCACATTAGGACCATTCTGGAAGGGGAAGGGCAGATGATCATTGATTTAGTTCAGTGAGTAGAGAAGTATGATTTTTTATTTTGCAATGTTATTCTGAAATGTATTCCCCTAAAGAGAACTGAATCTACATTTATAAAGCAAAAACTCACTGATTCAACTCCATCTTTATTCCAAATATTGATCAAGCACTTCCCAAGGTGTGATTTTATCCAACTCTTCCATACAAACCTGTCAAGCATATACTATTATTGTGTGACTCATATCTTTTGAGAATTTGACTAGTACAATATTTTGTCAAAGAATGCTTTGTCTTCAGGAAACACACACACACACACACAAATTAATGCTTTGAATTGGTGAACTAATTCAAGTTTACTTTTGATCAAATTAAATTGGTTAATTACCAAAAGAACATTCAAAAAACTGATTGGAAAGCCATTTTTTCCCTCTTTTTAAATCAGTACAGTTAGTTTTCCAAATCATTATTAAAGACACAATTGTGCCCTAAACAAAGTAACTACTCTTCTCTTAGATGTATTATTCTTTTTTAAGTCTAACAGGAAATCTTAATAATAAAAAATATTGTTTGAATATTCTTCTTTAGTTGAAACATTGAAGTTGCTTCTATAGATACATAGTAGAAACCTGGAATTATGTAATCAAGATGTTATTTATGCAATTTTAACAAGTCATGGTAACTTGGGTCTCCTTTAATACTTTTATTCATCTACAGATTATACAAATGCTAACTTCACATGTGTGTTATTTACAATTCCATTTCCATAACTCTGCATTCTTCCTCCACCTGGAATCTGGATGCTTTCATTCATTCAAAATTCTTCGATTCTTCATAAGCCAATTAAAAAATTTACTTCATCAACAACTCAGCTTAAAATGTTTTCTTTGGTATCTAAATTTCTGTGGGACCTGTTTCTGACAACTACATCCACTATATAAATATAGAGGTGTGTGTTAGTGACTACTGATTTTCAAGCCTCACAATGTATTTCAAAGGCATATATAAAATAATAACATATAACACAGTATACAATAACATAAAATATAACATTATATATTGCATAATACATAATATCTGATAATACATAACAATTACAGAGATTATATAATATATAATATGATAATATGTAATATTATGTAACAATATATTATATATAACAATATAATATATAATTACTTTATCTATACCTTTAAAAAGCACACGGTATATATATAGATTATGATATAATATTGGGTATTAATCATTGGAAATATTTTATTCAATAATTTTGTATACCTTTGTAAAACATTATGGGCACTTGAAAGGCAGAAATAATAATATATTTATTTTTATACTCCAATGATGTTTCCTAAATGTTTGAAATATTGAATATTTTTGTTCCTAAAAAAAAAATTAAAAAGACACTATGGTCCTGCAGATTACCTCATGCTCATATTTGACCTCAGGAATAATACTTTATTCACAATAAGCAAACCACAGCATAAAAACAGATGCTATGAAGAAAATAAATAGGAAGGAATGGATTAGCAGTGAGAATGATCATGCTAAGTGCCAAACATAGTTCCTGTCAAAGAACAGGAACATAGTAAGTTTGCAGAAATTAGTCAGTGAAAACATACGTTTTATACACAATTATAAATTCTTCTTTTTGGTCAGAATACATGGCTCTTTGTTTTTATTATCTTTTCTATAATCAGTCTTACCTGCTTTTGTATTGGTCATTCAAGAGAAATAGTAATATTATGGATATCTATATTACTTAATTGAGCTACTTATAATGAACAATGGGGGCAAGGTATACACACTATTTCTGCCTGATATGTGAAGAAATTTACAGAAAGGTGATGAAACTGGTCTAAAATCAGTCTACTGTAAGGACAGAACAACTATTAGTTCTATTACCAGTATGCATTAGATTCTTTAGTGATTCTTCATATGGTTTGCAAAGTTCATCAGCTTATTTCTTTGGATTCAACAACCACCAATATCAAAGTAAACCAGGTACAATGGTACACTCAGAATTTTGAGAAATAATTGACTTTAAACTTTTCTGTATTGGCCTGATTCCACAGGGCATATTAGAGCCTGGTAATAACCGTGCTGTCTGCTAGTCTGCATATACCGGTATTGGAACTGTCCCACGTGTTATGTGCTCAGTCACTCAGTCATCTCTGACTCTTTTGTGACTACATGGTCTATAGCCCGCAAAGCTCCTCAGTCCATGGAATTTTCCAAGCAAGAATACTGGAGTGCGTTGCCATTTCCTATTCCAGGGGATCTTCCTGGCCCAGGGATAGAACCAGGGTCTCCTGCATTGGCAGATTTTCTACAGAGCCATCAGGGAAACCCACTGTCTTGCATATAATGAAACACTCATTCCAGTGTTATGCAAACACAAGGATTCACCAAATTAATAAGGCCCCCTGGCCTATCAGGAACAAGTTCATCTTATTTGATGAATCATAATTTAAATCAATGCATTAGTGCCTGAAAATGGCTAGAATAGAAGTAAGCATATTTCAATGATATAAAAATACTTAGTTTTAAATCCAGACATCACTGGCCAAGAAAACAGCTTAATTATACTGTGATGCAAGTGACTGACACCAGATTTCTATCATCTGGATACGAAGTGATGGGAAGGAGTGATGAGTCAGGCAGAGGTCCAAGTGAAGGAAGGAGTCAGTTCCAGCAGAAAGCACAGTGGAAGCAAGCAGAAGTGCCAGAGGCAAGTTTTCTCTTTTCCTGTGGCTTCTCCTGGACATTCTGCTTGATTCTAACTCATTTAGAATCTGAGACTATCAGGTCAAAATGGAATCTCAATGTCATTGTGTCCAAACTCCTTCATTAGGAAAATGAGGAAACATTGAGCTTGATTACACAACTTCACTGACTCTCAAGACAAACTTAGGATATAGGCATAATTTTCTTAAATGTTGAGAAAACTATGCTTAGTGTTTAAGTAATGTGAATATTATTAGCTGTGCTGAAACCAGCCACCCTAAGGCCACACTTCTAAGGCATCCAAAGTACATTATTTCAATCACTCTCACTAAGTGCATATTAGAGTAAACCAGGAAAAGAAAAAAAGTGAAAGTGTTAGTTGCTCAGTCATGTCAACTCTATGCAAATCCATGGACTGTAGCCTGTCCTCTGTCCAGGCAACAATACTGGAGTGGGTAGCCATTCCCTTTTCTAGGGGATCCTTCCAAGCCAGGTAGCGAACCTGAGTCTCCCTCATTGTAGGGTAGATTCTTTTATCTTCTGAGCCACCATGGAAGCCCAAATCAGGAAAAGAACACTCTTACTCTAGCAACTCTTACAGCAGAGGTGGCTTGGATCATGCTGGAGGGCAGATAAAAGCTAATCCAAATAAGTCAGTTTTCTCTGTCTTTCTTTGAAAGACACCGTCACTTTCATGGAGATCAGGGAACCCTTCCTACACTTCTTGTCTTGGACCAGATGAGCAGTCCTTAGACATCCCAATCTTTCTTCCACAAAGATAAGTTGTAGTATGCTTTGTTTCTTATTAACCATTATAAGTTGAATTGTATCCCCTCCAAAATTCATATGTTGAAATCCTCACTCCAGTACTCCAATTGTGACTTAGTTTGGAGACTGGATCTTTAGAGACAGTTGAGTTAAAATGAGGTCATTGTGGTGGGCTCTAATGCAATATGACTTCTGTTTTTATAAGAAGGGGAAATTTGGATACAAAAATACCCAGAAGAAAGTCCACTGACATTCTCCAAAATTTATTCTTTTTCTCCTTCATGTCTTTATATCATAATAAAAATATTAGAAAAGCAAAATTCTTAAATTGGTTCTTGAAATAACTTTTAAAATATTTTATTATTTAAAAAGTAATATTATAATGGGCTTTCCAGGTGGCTGAGTGGTGCAGAATCCGTCTGCCAAGTAGTAGACACAGGTTTGATCCCTGGGTCTAGAAAATCCCTTGGAGAAGGAGATGGCAACCCAGTCCAGTATTCTTGCCTGGGAAATCCCACGGACAGAGGAGCCTGGTGGGTTGCAGTCCATGGGGTCACAAAGAGTTGGAAACTACTTAGCACCCAAACAACAATGAGAACAACAAAGATTATAATATTAACACCAATGTGTAATCATTCTAACTGTTGAAAAAAAAATTTTCTCATTCCCAGAGATAACCACACTTATTGCATATATGTTAGAGATTTTTTTAGGTCCTAAAAATCTTTTATACTAAGAGATATATTAAAAATTCATTTACTCTAATGACACAAAAATTATATTATGAACAATAAAAGTTGTAGAGGTGACAGATTTAATCAAAAGATAATTTAAATTGATGTTTAAAAAGTCAAAGTTTAATGGGTCCCAGATTGTTTTTATAGCACTGTTATTGGTTAAATACAAACGTTTTGGGGGATCGTTTCTTAGAGTAACTCTTTCCTTTTATTTGAACCACGTAGGCAAACAGGTTGTCTCTTCCTCAAGTCAAAGCTTTTTGCTCCATACTCACTTTCCTGTTCTACTTAAAATATTAGGTCCTGTGAAGATATTGATGACACCTTCCAGGTGCAGTGAGAGTGATGTACCATCAGACTCTCAAGTATCACAGGCAAAGTCAATCTTCAGTTCTGGTAAGTCCTAAAACAAGGCCAGTCGTGTGCCAATATTTCAGGGCACTGTCCCACATGCTCTTCCTGGAACATGACTTAAAATGTGACTTTAAAGATCATAGGATAGCAAGATTTCTACTGGAAGAGAAGACTCAGAAACAGGACACAGTCATGTATTTAGCAGAGACCACTAGGTTAAATCCAGGCCACAGTGCTGTTTGGAACATTAGTAAATGTTTTGCTAAACTCAAGTTTATTTCTACTAAAAGCTGTGAAAATTTGACATCACAGTAACTGAAATCTCATAGGGAAACCTGCAGCAATTCCAGCACTACAAGCTCTTGACCTGCTAAGATATTTATAGTACCTACTCAACCTTTGTGAGTGGTTCTGTTACAGCCATTTCAGTGCCCCCCACCCCTGCCAAAAACTCACAAACTGCACTGTACCTAGTGCAGCAAATTTATTAATAGTACTTGTTGAGTGGATAATTACTGAATGAATACAATTATTTCACCTTTTGCATTAGTTTTCACAACTTGTTATTATGCATGTATATAACCATAGTATCTGAAAAAATATGCTTATTTGTTCATTTATAATCTGTTATTGCTCAGACTTAACAGAGAAAGAGCAAAAGAAAAAAGAAAAAGTTAGTGGGATCCATGAAGTATGCAGAGAACCAGATTTACTTTTTACCATCTTTATGGACAAATCTGTGAGCGTGTGTTCTGCACTAACTATCACTAAGACCATATCCATCTTGAATATTCTCTGACTATTGCTTTTCATGATCTGGGAAGGAAATGACAAATGAGACAACTGTAACTGAATTTATTCTAAAGGGCTTCTCAGACGTGCCTGAACTGAGGCTCATTAGCACCGTCTTTTTCCTTTTCATCTATCTCTTTGCCATCCTGGGAAACAGCTCCATCATTGCAGCTGTGAGCCGAGACAGCCGCCTCCACATCCCCATGTATTTCTTCCTGAAGAATCTCTCTTTCTTGGACATGCGCTACACCACAGTCATCATCCCCAAGGCACTGATTAATTCACTCATGGGTTCAGAAGTCATTTCCTTTTGGGAATGTGTGGCTCAGCTCTTCTTATTTGTAACGCTATGTGCTTCTGAGTGCTTCCTGCTCACCTCTATGGCCTATGACCGTTGTTTGGCCATCTACAAGCCTCTCCTTTATGGTATCATTATGAGCAGAAAGCTGTGTACAGAGCTTGTTATGGTGGCCTGGTTCAGCGGAGCTCTCTATGCCATCTTTCATACCATCAACACCTTCTCCCTCCAGTTTTGTGGGCCTAATGTCATTGACCACTTTTTCTGTGACAGCTCCCCTATTATGAGACTCTCCTGCAGTGACTCCCACACCAACGAGGAAGTTGGATTTGTGGTGGGTGGGTGTACTATCCTTGGTGCCTTTGCCCTCACCATCATCTCCTATGTTCTCATCATTGCTACCATCGCTCGGACCCACTCTGCTGGTAGCCGTTGGAAGGCCTTTTCCACCTGCTCCTCTCATCTTACTACCATCACTCTATTTTATGTCACTGGGAGCATTGCTTACCTGAGACCTACTTCTCATTACTTCCCCCTTCAAGGACGGCTAGTGTCTGTATTTTACTCCATTCTAACACCTAGTCTTAATCCTGTTGTTTACTGTCTGAGAAACACAGACATGCAGGCGGCCCTAAAGAAACTATTTGTTCCACCCAAATAGGCATATTTTTCATATATTAAGCATATTTCTCTGAACATTAACCTAGATGAAAGTTTCTCGAAACACATAATCTAGTCAAGTGAATAGTGAAGAAATAGAAAATGTGAGCAGATTAATAACAAGTAGGGAGATTAAAGCAGTAATAAAAGGCCTTCCAACAAAGAAAAGCCTTATATCATTGGTTTCATTGGTGAAGTGTACCAAACACTTTAAGAATTAATGCCAACCCTTCTAAAATTCTTCTAAAAAAACTGATTATGGAATACTTGCAAACTAACTTTATGGGGCCAGAATTATCTTCACACCAAGGCCAAAGACACTACAAGAAAATAAAACTGTATGAACTTGGATGAACATAGATGCAAAAATCTTCAACAAAATACTAGTAAACCTAACTCATCAGCACATTAAAAGGACATAACCATGACCAAGTGAGATTTATCCTGGGATTCCAAGCAGCATATGCAAACCAATAAACATACTGCACTGCATTAACAGAAGCAAGAGTAAAATTGTATGATCATTTCTATAGATACAGGAAAAACATTTGACAAAATACAGTTTTTCATGATAAAAACTCTCAATAAACTGGGTATAGAGGGAACATATGTGAACATAATAAAGCCCATATATACCAAACCCACAGCTAACATCATACTCAATGATGAAAACCTGACACCTTTTCTTCTATGATTAGGAAGAAGACAAGGGTGCCCACTTTCACCTCCTCCCTCTTATTAAACACAGCACTAGAACTCCACCCAGAGGAAATAGGCAAGAAAAACAATATTTTATGTATACTTCATTACAATAAATAAATACATGAAAGAAAAAAACAACTACAAGAATTATTGTGATCCCAAAATAACCAATAGTTTCTGCTTCTCATGGATAATCTAAGCTATTTATGAATCTGAAATACTAATTATATATCCCCCACTATCCCTTTGAAACTCTATAAAGGAAGGAAAAAGGCAAATAATTGAATCAAGTTTACAGGAGAAAACTTCAGTTTTACAAGAGAATTGTGCTATAACTTCGTTTTGTTGATCTTATTATAATGAAGTAAACTTCTGCAAAAATTCTCTCCATTAGCTCTGTCATAATATAAATAGGCATTTACTTCTAACATTCAGTTCAGTTCAGTTCAGGTGCTCAGTCGTGTCCAACTCTTTGTGACCCCATGAACTGCAGCACGCCAGGCCTCCCTGTCCATCACCAACTGCCGGAGTTTACCCAAACTCATGTACATTGAGTCAGTGATGCCATCCAACCATCTCATCGTCTGTCATCCTCTTCTCCTCCTACCCTCAATCTTTCCCAGCATCAGGGTATTTCAAATGAGTCAGCTCTTCGCATCAGGTGGCCAAAGTATTGGAGTTTCAGCTTCAACATCAACATCAGTCCTTCCAATGAACACCCAGGACTGATCTCATTTAGGATGGACTGGCTGAATCTCCTTGCAGTCCAAGGGACTCTCAAGAGTCTTCTCCAACACCACAGTTCAAAAGCACCAATTCTTCAGCGCTCAGCTTTCTTTATAGTCCAACTCTCATATCCATACAAGACTACTGGAAAAACCATAGCCTTGACTAGACGGACCTTTGTTGACAAAGTAAAATGTCTCTGCTTTTTAATATGCTGTCTAGGTTGGTCATAACTTTCCTTCCAAGGAGTAAGCGTCTTTTAATTTCATGGCTGCAATCACCATCTGAACTGATTTGGAGCCCCCAAAAATAAAGTCAGCCACTGTTTCCACTGTTTCCCCATCTATTTCCCATGAAGTGATGGGACCAGATGCCACGATCTTTGTTTTCTGAATGTTGAGCTTTAAGCCAACTTTTTCACTCTCCTCTTCAACTTTCATCAAGAGGCTTTTTAGTTGTTCACTTTCTGCCATAAGGGTGGTGTCATCTGCATATCTGAGGTTATTGATATTTCTCCCAGCAATTTTTATTGCAGCTTATGCTTCCTCCAGCCCATTCTCATGATGTACTCTGCATATAAGTTAAATAAGCAAGGTAACAATATACAGCCTTGACATACTCCTTTTCCTATTTGGAAACAGTCTGCTGTTCCCTGTCCAGTTCTAACTGTTGCTTCCTGACCTGCATACAGATTTCTCAAGAGGCAGGTCAGGTGGTATGGTATTCCCATCTCTTGAAGAATTATCCACAGTTTATTGTGATCCATACAGTCAAAAGCTTTGGCATAGTCAATAAAGCAGAAATAGATATTTTTCTGGGACTCTCTTGCTTTTTCAATGAGCCAGCATATGCTGGCAATTTGATCTCTGGTTCTTCTGCCTTTTCTAAATCCAGCTTGAACATTTGGATGTTCATGATGCATGTATTGCTGAAGCCTGACTTGGAGAATTTTGAGCATCACTTTACTAGCATGTGAGATGAGTGCAATTGTGTGGTAGTTTGAGCATTCTTTGGCATTGCCTTTCTTTGGGATTGGAATGAAAACTGACCTTTTCAGTCCTGTGGCCTCTGGTGAGTCTTCCAAAATGCTGGCATATTGAGTGCAGCACTTTCACAGCATCGGCTTTTAGGATTTGAAATAACTCAACTGGAATTCCATCACCTCCACTAGCTTTGTTCATAGTGATGCTTCCTAAGGCCCACTTGACTTCACATTCCAGGATGTCTGGCTCTAGGTGAGTAATCACATCATCGTGACTCTCTGGGTCGTGAAGATCTATTTTGTACAATTCTTCTGTGTATTCTTGCCACCTCTCTTAATATCTTCTGTTTCTGTTAGGTCCATACCATTTCTGTCCTTTATTGAGCCCATCTTTGCATGAAAGATTCCCTTGGCACATGGTTATAGAGGTTGGTCCAGCTTCTGCTTGTACAAATATATCAAATAATACTTGCTATCAATAGTAAAATAGGTTTAAGGATTTGACCTAAATTGGCATAAGCCGTCTAAATGAAAATTTTGTGAAATCTTTAAGCAAGTAAGCTAGTTCTAGAATTCTATCCTAATGACTCCAACATGCACTTAACCATAATCAAAGGTATTTACTAAAGTATTTGGGTGAAATAATGAGAACTGGAAAGAATTTATATGCTCATTTACAGAAGTTTAAACAAATTATGACTCAGCTATACAGTTGATGAAGTGAAGTCGCTCAGTCGTGTCCGACTCTTTGCAAGTCCATGGACTGTAGCCCACCAGGTTCCTCCGTCCATGGAATTTTCCAGGCAAGAATACTGGAGTGGGTTGCCATTTCCTTCTCCAGGGGATCTTCCCAACCCAGGAATTGAACCCAGGTCTCCCACATTGCAGGCAGACACTTTAACCTCTGAGCCACCAGGGAAGTGTTATTCGCTCAGTCATGTCCCACTCTTTGGCGACTCCGTGGATTGTAACCTGCCAGGCTCCTCTGTCAACGGGATTCCGCAGGCAAGAATACTGGAGTGGGTTGCCATTCCCTTCTCCAGAGGATCTTCCAGACCCAGGGATCCAAACTGGGTCTTAAGCATTGCAGGCGGACTTTTTACCATCTGAGCCACCAGGGAAGCTGGCCAAGCGCGCACAGGGAGCTGGGCGCGGGTGGAGGGCGGCAGGGCGGCAGCAACCCACGAAGAGAGGAAGGGGGAGACGATCACTGGGGGCCGACTGACCCGCCTCACCGAGGAGGGCGCACCTAGCCACGCTTGGTCCACTCGAGGCGCAGAGCATCACAGCGGCGGCGTGGAGGAACGAGGGGGCGTCCTCCGTGGCAGGCACCCTGCCCCGGCGGCCCGGGAGCTGGTCAGGGGACACCCGCCTGTCGCGTCGGGACCTGCAGATGCGCTCTCGCTTTCTCCCGCACGGGGGCGGTCGGCGCGTGCACGCGGCCGGCCCGTGACCGCTGGCGGGGACCCAACCCGCGCTCGGGAGCGGCCGGAGTAGGGCGCTGTGGGGCATGGCGCTCCCTCTCGCCCAGCACTAAATGACGTCGGCGGACAAGCTTCGGCGTCGGGCAACGGAGCGGAGCCGCGGCGGCTCGCGAAGCGAACAGCACCGGGCGCGGCCCTGGGGGTCGGCGGACGGACTGACGGAGAAAGGGACCCACAGGGTGCAGCCAGATAGGCCGGCGTCGCGAAGACGTGGCGGCGGCGTAGAAGCGGCTGTTGGGTGGGGCTGCCGCGCGCCATCGCGAGGGGCCCTGAGACGTTCAAAACGAGTCGCCACCGGGAGTCGGCCGCCCCGGCACGCCACGGGGTCTCACCGCCAGAGGCCTCTAGCACAGGGGCGGTCCCGCGGCACCCAGGACGCCGACTGGCCTCCCCGGCCACCAGGGGAGCCCTTGCGGGTCTCTCGACCACCACCGCCAACACCCAAAGTCGCAGCCAGCGCGGGAGAAGGCTCTCAGTGCGCGTACCTGCGCCCTCACGCCCCTCACGCGCAACCCGGCGTCCCAGCGTTCCCAGCTTTGAACCGAGGGCCCTCCGCCCGGGGGCGCCACAGGCGACGGAGGCCGAGGGACGACATCCAGGTGAGGCGTGGCCGGTTCGGTCCCTGACAGCTGAAGGGGGCGCGGGCGGTCACCCGTGCGGGACAGGGCAAGGGCCAGCTGCGACAGGGAGGGGCGGCAAGCACTCACAGCCAGGGCCGTGGCTCAGGGGCACAGGCGCTGTCCAGGGAACAGAAAGACCGAGACACGGCCAGACCACCAGGAAAACGAGCGCGGGGTCCCACCGCCACACACACGAGGGCGCTTTGGCAACGCCTGGTAGGCCGGCCGGCCGCCGCCACCGCGCAGCTTCCCGCGACCCGGCTCCGCCGCCGGGGCGTCTTACCTGCGGCCCCAACGCGTGCCGCCGAGGGGCCCCGTCCACTCAAATCATCCGCCAGTCCTTGGCAGATCCGTATTCATCTAGTCCGACTCAAGACTCACGTCCTAGGGACAAGTTCTCCAGCGAGGCGGCCCAGCCCGTGCCCGCACACCAGCAGCGGCTGCGGCTCCTGGCGAGGGCAGGCTCTAGGGGCTTCTAACCGCCGCGGGACTGGGGAGCAAGGACCCGGCGTCCGCGTCCTGGGCTCACCACGGGGTTCGCTGCCCGCACACAGCGCACGCGCGGTCTCACTTGCCAGCCGCCCCGTGGGCCCAGCGGGACCCTCTCCCAGCTGGAAGTGGGGAGGCGTGGGCCCCAGATACTGTTGACAGATCTCTTAATTTAGGAATCACTTGATGGCAAATAAATGGGGGGTGTGTGTGGGATGGAAACAGTGACAGACTTTATTTTCTTGGGCTCCAAAATCACTGCAGATGGCGACTGCAGCCTTGAAATTAAAAGACGCCTGCTCCTCGGAAGAAAAGCTATGACCAATCTATTGAAAAGTAGAGACTTTACTTTGCGGGCAGAGGCCCATCTAGTCAAAGCTATGGTTTTTCCAGTAGTCTTGTATGGATGCGGAGAAGGCAATGGCAACCCACTCCAGAACTCTTGCCTGGAAAATCCCTTGGACGGAGGAGCTTGGTAGGCTGCAGTCCATGGGGTCGCTAAGAGTCGGACACGACTGAGCAACTTCACGTTCACTTTTCACTTTCATGCATTGGAGAAGGAAATGGCAACCCACTCCAGTGTTCTTGCCTGGAGAATCCAAGGGACGGGGGAGCCTGGTGGGCTGGTGTCTGTGGGGTCGCAGAGAGTCGGACACGACTGAAGTAACTTAGCAGCAGCAGCCATGTGTGGATGTGACAGTGGGACCATAAAAAAAGCTGAGCGCCAAAGAATTGATGCTTTCGAACTGTGGTGTTGGAGAAGACTCTTGAGAGTCCCTTGAACTGCAAGGAGATCAAAGCAGTCTATCCTAAAGGAAATCAGTCCTGAATATTCATTGGAAGGACTGATGTTGAGGCTGAGGTTCCAGTGCTTTGGCCCCTTGATGTGAAGAGCTGACCCATTAGAGAAGACCCTGATGCTGGGAAAGATTGAAGGCAGGAGGAGAAGGGGAGAGAGAGAGGATGAGATAGTTCATCACCAACTCCATGGACATGAGTTTGAGCAGGCTCCCGGAGTTGGTGGTGGACAGGGAAACCTGGCGTGCCGCAGTCCATGGGGGTCGCAAAGAGTCGAGCACAACTGAGTGACTCAACTGACTGACTGAACAGGCTTTACTGTTATTTCTTAACAGGGTATCCATCTCTGTTATCCAAAGATCTAAAAGATGAGGGTAACATAAATAAATTTAGGTTAAAATTTATTTTGTAAAGTACAACAGAAACCATGCGAAGGTCTAAAAAGAGATTACAGACCTTCTAAATAGTCAGTAAACAAGCTAAAGAAAAAAAGGAAGAAGCAAACAGAGAAGTCCATGTAACCAAATTACTCTGAGTAAATGGGAAAAGTCTATCTCCAAAAGAAAATAGCATAGAGCTAAAAGTAGTTGCTATTTCATAATAGCAGAATGGTTGAGTAGGCATGTGAATATCAGGTTAGATGGCAAAACTGACTTTTCCCTGTGTCATGTTTTATGTTTGTGTTTGATTTTCCCCCAACACTTTGTTTTGGAAAGTTACAAAGTTATACAAAAATTGAAATTGTATGATGAACATCTGTGTACCCTTCACCTGTATTCACTAAACACACATAGAGAATGAAAGTATGAGTTGCTCAGTTGTGTCCAACTATTTGTGACCCCATGGACTGTAGCCCTTCAGTCCTGTGGAATTCTCCAGGGAATACTGGAGTGGATAGTCATTCCCTTCTCCAGAGAATCTTCCCCACCCAAGGATCTAACCCAGGTCTCCAGCATTGCAGGTAGATTCTTTACCATTTGAGTCACCAGGGAAGCTGCCAAAACACATAATATGCACATATATTTTTTGAAATGTATGTATCTGAATTTTTAAAATTAAAACCATTCTAGAAAATTGAGTTTGCAGTTATAGGTTGAAATAAGTTTGAAATTCCATGCAATTTGAATCTCCAGTTCAGTTCAGTCACTCAGTCGTGTCCAACTCTGCGATCCCATGGACTGCAGCATGCTAGGCCTCCCTGTCCATTGTCAACTCCTGGAGTGTACCCAAACTCACATCCATTGAGTCGGTGATGCCATCCAACCATCTCATCCTCTTTTGTCCCCTTCTTCTCCTGCCTTCAATCTCTCCGAACATCAGGGTCTTCTCCAAGGATTCAGTCAGGTGGCCAAAGAATTGGAGTTTCAGCTTCATTATCAGTCCTTCCAATGAATATTCAGGACTGAATTCCTTTAGGATGGATTGGTTGGATCTCCATGCAGTCCAAGGGACTCTCAAGAGTCTTCTCCAACACCACAGTTCAAACACATGAATTCTTTAGCACTCAGCTTTTTGAGGTCCAACTCTCACATCCATACATGACTACTGGAAAAACCATAGCTTTGACTAAGACAGACCTTTGTTGGCAGAGTAATGTCTCTGCTTTCTAATATGCTGTCTAGGTTGGTCATAGCTTTTCTTCCAAGGAGCAAGCGTCTTCTAATTTCATGGCTGCAGTCACCATCTGCAGTGATTTTGGAGCCCCCCAAAATAAAGTCTGATCCTGTTTCCATTGTTTCCCCATCTATTTGCCATGAAGGGATGAGATCAGATGCCATGATCTTAGTTTTCTGAATGTTGAGCCTGAGGCCAAATGGTTATAATAAACAACTTTTCACCTGGGCAGTCTTAGCACCATAAAAAATATGTTTAATGCATACATGTATTATAAAACTTTATCTATCTTGAAAATGCAAAATATAGCAAGTAGATTGTGTAACCATGTTTTGCTGAAATGATTGATTACAGAAAAAATTCAGTAACACTAACTTCCTCACTTTTATCTGGCAGTTTAATTCCTGGAAAATATTTTATTTAATTGTATTCTAGACAATTATAAGGAACAAAATTTTCACTCTTATATATTGTAACTTCTTTTTCAACTTAGATTAAATTGGCTAATTATACATTAAGTGCTTGTTACTATTAATAAATGTCCATTATTATGAACAGGTGTCCATTTTTAGGTAGGTAATAGATGAGATCATGAAGAAGAAAAGTATATATTCTCCGTAGTCCTTATTATTGTTTTATCCTCCCTAAGGAAGAAGAGGGCACAATATAAACCATAGGATAAATTGCAGAATGCATGTTATATAGAGGTGGGTAAAAGTGTTAGTCACTCACTAGTGTCTGACTCTGCAACCCAGTGGACTGTAGCCTACCAGACTCCTCTGTCTGTGGAATTTTCCAGGCAAGAGTACTAGAGTAGGTTGCCATTCTCTTTTCCAGGAGATCTTCCCAATTCAGGGATTGAATCTGGGTCTCCTGCATTGCAGACAGATTCTTTACCCTCTGAGCTACTAGGGAAGTCCATAGACCTGAGTAGTTTACTTTAATTTACTGAGCTTGGGTGGCGGGTGGGTGGGGCATGTTAGATCATTTTACTTTCTTCTTAGTGAATGTTCATATATGTAATGAGTTTGCTGAAAAGGCTAGAAAGTAGTATGTTAAATTCTAGACTTTTAAACTAAGATTAAAAAATAGGATGTTTGTAAAAATGTTAATATGGTGAGAATATGTACACATGTTAAAAATTAGTTAAAACTAAATGCTAGATGGGTAAGATAAAGTGATAAATTTCACATATTTTAAAATAAGTAATTTTATAAAGGTTTTAAATTGTTAATTTCAGTCCTGAAAGTTGTGCATTCCCACACAAGTGTGTATCCAAAACTTCTCTATGGGAAATGCTGCTCTATCTAATCAATGTTTCTGACCCATAGACATGAATGTATGTTCTCTAGAAACCTAGGTCCCATGAGCCCTACAGGCAACAAAGATGTCACAAAGCAGATGAAACTTGGTAAAGGATATATTTTTAAAATTTATTTAGTTTATTAGCTGTCAGTTCATGAGTTAAAAATGGTTTTCGAACTTCTCTAGAAATTTATCTTTAACAAAAAATCCTGTTTAAATGTAATTTTTCTTTGATATTGATATATAACTTAATTATAATTATACATTTTCAATTATCTTAAGATGTAATAGTTTTAAATGATTATTCCTGCTTAATTAACTAATTTTCTTTTTCTCTATATAGTGGAATCATCAAATAACTGCTAAAGAAAAAAGCTTATACACTTGATTACACCATATGCAAATATAATAAGAAAGGTTGATTTCTGGGCAATTTCCAAGAAAGGGCTAGTTTTAAGCCACTCAGTTCTACTTCCAGTTCTCATTATTTGGCTGTTTATGATAAAAAACTGATTTTAACCTGGATTCTTCAAAAAAAACTCATATGCTTATATTTATACCAATTAATTTCACAAAGCAAGTGAGATTTTATTTTCTAAGAATTTCTTTGATTTTTTAATATACTGCTACCAATCTCTTGGGTTAATAAGAAATGTTATAGAACCTCTTCCTTAGCAATGTATTATTAAAAAAAATTATTTTCTAATCAGATGAGAAATACCTAAGCTTTAACTGTGTTTGATTTAAGATATGTATTGTTCGCATGAGTAAAAGTTTCTTCCCTTCATTAACAAATTCTGTATTCTATGTGCCAAGAACCTAAACTTGACTTAAAAGTGATAAAGTACAAAATTTAGGAAAAATCTTATATTTTAAAAGATGCATGTTTATTATGTTTCCTGATGTAGAACTACCTTATGTGTCTGTCAGGATGTTTTTGACTTATTTTTCATAATCCTCACTAAAAAAATTAGTCAAATTAATAAGTGTGGGTATAAAGAAAAATGAGTACTTAGCATAGAAGTTAATATCTCAAGATACTAATTTTCTTATAAAGTATCTTCAAAAGTTCCATAAATTGAATATTATTTTAAAACTATTAACCTTATTAAGGTGTAGACTGAAATTGAACAATGCAGTAAAATATTGAAAATTTGAGAATTTGAGAACTGACATGGTAGACGCTGTTGTTTTGATATTTTTCTTACTTATTAAACATCTTCTATTGATTGACTAACAGTATCCAGACACTGTAGTTATCATCAGAATTTTCTTTCCTAAATTTCATGATTTGAGAATTATTGAGAGTCTCTCTCTCTCTCTCTCTTTTTTTTTTTTTTCTCTCAAGCATGGTACAGATCTGGTGCAGCTTGTAGAAAGAGAAAAAACATCTCCCAAAGTTTCTCAAAGATTCTTATTTAAATATTGCATGGGAAAAAAAAAAACATGGCAGAAAGTAATTTCATTTCACATGTATAAAGAAATCATTGTGCATAAATTATATCATTTCTACTAATATATATTATCTCAGTAAGTAAATCATTAAGAATGTCCAGTAGACAAAACAAATGTTGAGAAAGGGGGAACCACTGAAAATGACTTTGCATTTTATTTTCTAATCAAGTTTTCTGTTACACATATGAAATGAAAATAGTTAATTTCAAAGTGACAAAAAAAAAGTGACAAAAAATCCAGAGGTATTGATTTGTAGACCTTCAAGTAAAATCATTTTTTTGTAAATATCATAAACACTATGATTATGTGGACTATTAATATCCATGCAATTAAAATTAGAAAATTAAAGAATAATTAGTATTGCCAGTATGTTCAAGCATATATAATTTTGGAACCCCATATTTCTTTAAATATTCATATACACATAGTGATTTATTTAAGTTTTAAGAAGAAAAAATATTATTAATGAATACATTTGTTTTGTGTTAGGCTCACATTCAGACACTCTTAGCCTGCATGCATGCTTCGTTGCTTCAGTCGTGTCCTACTCTCTATGGACTCTAACCCTCCAGGCTCCTCTGTTCAAGGGGATTCTCCAGGCAAGAATTCTGGAGTGGGTTGTCATGCTCTCCTCCAGCAGATGTTCTCCACCCAGGGATCAAACTCATATCTCTATGTCTTTGACATTGAGAGGCGAGTTCTTTACCACTAGTGCTACCTGGGAAACTCAGACCAGGTTTACTTTATACTATGTAGGCAAATTTAATTTTATTGAAGTATACTTTCTGTGGGCTTCCATTGTGGCTCAGCTGGTAAAGAATCACCTGCAATGCGGGAGACCTGGGTTTGATCCTTGGGTTGGGAAGATCCCCTGCAGAAGGGAAAGGCTACCCATTCCAGTATTTTGGCCTAGAGAATTCCATGGGCTGTATAGTCTATGGGATCACAAAGAGTCGGACACGACTGAGTGACTCACTTTCACTATACTGTCTGTGGAGAATACATGTTAATGTTGATATTTATGATTCTGAAGTTATGAACACATCTCCATATCTATTTTTTACTTATAGAAACACTTTGTCAGAGCAAATTAAATGGCATTCATTCCTTTGGGCTTCCCTGGTGGCTCAGGAGGTAAAAAATACGCCCACAATGCAGGAGGCCTTTGTTCATTCCTTTCCTCAACAGTTATTTGGATGAATGTTCATATACAATATGTTTTCAAGTTTCTAGCATTTATTAAAATGTATATACCAAGAAATAATACACTACATCTAACTGCAAGGTATTTTATACTGAGATTGTGCATAAAATTGTACACATTAAGATAATATAGGCAAAATAAGGTAAATGCCCAAGGAGGTGTGGGAAGCACGTCTTAGCTTCACTGAACTGTGAAATCCCAAACAGGTCCACAGTGGTTTAAAGGAAGGCAAATTTTGAATTTTTTTAAAAAAAAAAATTTTCTCAGAGGGCTTCCTTTTGAAAATGAACAGAGAATGAATCTTCAAGAATTATGAAAGCAGGAGATTTTTATGTAGTAGTTATAATAATCAAAGGACTTCCCCAGTGGTTCAGGGGTAAAGAATCCACCTGCAATACAGGAGCCATGAGAGATGTGGGTTTGATCCCTGGATCTGGAAGATCCCCTGGAGGCGGGTGTGGCAACTCATTCCAGTATTCTTGCCTGGGAACCCCATGGATAGAGGAGCCTGACGGGCTGCAGTCCATAGCATCTTAAAGAGTTGGGCTCGCCTGAATGCACACACATAATAATCAAAATCTCTAATTAAAATGTAATTTTAACATTACCCACAACTGCTCACCAACTATCATGTAAGAATTTCTCATTGCTTACCTCATTGGCTTTTTGCTTTAATCTGTTTTTGTTTGTTACATTTCTTCCAGAAAGACCATTGTAGACAGACGAGATGGATGCCTACAATCAAACCACAGTGACTCATTTTATCCTCATAGGGCTTTCTGATCGCCCCGAGGTGCGCTACCCTGTCTTTGTGGTCTTTACCATCATCTATCAAGTCACCGTGGGGGGAAATGGGGCCATTCTCTTGGCCATTGGAACTGAGAAAAAACTGCACACACCCATGTATTACTTTTTGGCAAATCTGTCGCTCTTAGACATATCCTGCCCATCAGTTACTGTCCCCAAGATGCTGGAGAACCTCTTGACTGAGAAGCACAGCATTTCCTATATTGGGTGTGCTTTGCAACTTTACTTTCTGGTGGCCCTTGTGGGAACTGAAGTCTTCCTTCTCTCTGTCATGGCTTATGACAGGTATGTGGCCATCTGTTTCCCTCTTCGTTACACCCTCATCATTACCAAGGTTCGCTGTGTTCAGCTAACTGCTGGGACTTGGGTAGCAGGGTTTCTCAATTCCCTCCTTCATACAGTGTCCACATTCCATCTTTCTTTCTGCAAGTCCACCCAAGTTAACCAGTACTACTGTGACATCCCACCAGTGCTGGTCCTCTCATGCTCATCCACTTATGTGGCAGAAATGCTTATTTTAGTGGAAGGAGGTATCTTGGGGATCAGCTCCTTTCTGGTTACTTTTGTCTCATACTTCTACATTGTATCTACCATCCTAAAGATTCAGTCCGCAGTGGGGAAGCATAAAGCCTTTTCCACATGTGCTTCCCACCTTCTGGTGGTTTGTTTATTTGGTGGCACGACAGTATTTACCTATGTACGCCCCTATTCCAGTCAACACTTCCCAGCAAGAGATAGACTCATCTCCATGTTATATGGAATTATTACTCCAATGTTAAACCCCATGATCTACAGCTTGAGAAATACAGAAATGAAAGGAGCACTCAGAAGGGTCTTATGTCATAAAGTATATTCACTGCAAGTATAATATTCAAAGCAAATGACTCAAAGCTCAATTTATGATGATTTCATAGAAATAATTCATAGAATAATTTTCAATTAAGGTGAGTGTATATGGAATGCAAACTTGTCTACACATAGAAATTTTTATACATATATATGTATAGCATTAGTTATGTCTATAAGTCACTATCTTCATGAACTAGAAACGTTAATTTTATCATCCAAAAGTTGATATTTCCTGAAAGGAAGCAGGGAACTGTTAACAATTACACTCATGTAACAGGTATAAACCGAACCTGTCTAAGTTAACTTAGATCTATTACCATATTCATACCTATATATTGTATTTTTATCTTTTTTGAATCTATATTTATGTATAAATGGTACCTATGCTTCTTTCTTTTATTCATAACTACTTATGACATTTATCCTTAGTGTTTTCATTTCATTCTTCCTCCTCTTCAATTGCAGCTTCCGCTTATTCTGTATTTCTCTGTTTCTCTGTGTTTTCCCATGAGCCTTTCCATTCTCAGTTCTGCCTGTGCCTTCTAGGAGTGCACTTAGTTTTTTCTGTCTCTTATTTAGATATTTAATTCAGCTCACTGTATTATTCTCATCTTAGCATCAACATGGTCATTTACATAGACACACAGACACACACACAATCACATCTATTAGCTACCTTGTATTTTATTATAAATTTTACTCTGCTACTTAGACTGAAATTCATGAAACTAGACTTTGCTTTGCCTTAAATTCCAGTGCTTTTATTCTGTTTGCCTAGAGAGCTATAGTTTCTGACTGTAGGTAGCACATCATTTTCAGTGCATTCCCTTTTCTTGTCACATGTAGAATAGGAGTATTTCCTACTGCTTTAAAATCAGAAGTCATGTATAATTTTCTTAGCAATTTTCCCTATCCTTGATAACCTGAGAGCTTTTGAAATTTAGTCTCCAGTCTGGTGATCACAATTAGTATGTCACAAAATCTCTGCATTTCTGATTCTCTTTTCACTCTGTCACATAAGTGTCTTCTAGCTTTCTCTTATCTGGATTCTTTCTATTAATCACTAAGTGATGTGATAGCATCACTAATAAGGTAGTCTTACATAACTCAAAAAACATGTATCACTTCCTCCTCTGGATTGTCATTGATTTCTTAGTCATTTTCAAAATTATGCCAAATACAGCCTGATTATTTGTATTTATGCCGCATGCAATAGAGTAAAACACATTGAGATAACATTGTTTGGAATTAATTACATTTTCTAAGATTCAGCAATAACCTGATATACATCTTCCACAATATACAAGTCTGTTAATATTTGTGGTGGGTCAACTATATGTTACTTAATTTTAGAACAAGTGAGAAAATTCATGCATACCTGAAGTAAGAAATGAAGTAATAAATTACTTAACCATTATAAATTTAAGGCTTGTTTTGTTTCTTATTCCTCATTTTATTCTATATCTCCAAGTTTACACGTGGTATGAAATAACAAAGTTTTCTTCATATAGCAACAGAATGCATAGGATTTGTTAAGATATTCATTTAAAATTGAATAAAACATTGAGAATTCAACAAGTTGTTCATTTTACAATCAGATAACCAAATATTTATTTTATATTTTGCCACTTACTTGAGCACAATATTGTTTAAAGATACTGGGGTTATATCTCTGTTAGTAAATCTGGAAATGATTTCTATCCTGTTGAAAACAATGGGTCTCTCATCAATTTGCCGTGAATCAGACTTTAACCAATAGTGGAAACAGTTGAAAATTTTTAAAAAGTGAAAAAAGTTCCAGAATTTTCTATGCTCATTTAACAAAAAATTGTAATTTGAGTTTCTTCTTATTAAGTGAAGAAAACAATGTTCTTAAAGTACAAGTAAAACCCTAGACTTTGTCTTTATATTCCTTTGTAATATTTTGGATGAATTGTATAGTACCCAAGATCTTAAAATTGCAAGATATTGAAACCAATAAGCAAGGTGTAAAGAAAACCTTCAGAATGGGAGAAAATAATAGCAAATTAAACAACTGATAAGGAATTAATTTCCAAAATATACAAGCAACTCATACAACTCAATACTAGAAAAACAACCCAATTCAAAAGTGGGGGAAAGACCTAAACAGACATTTCTCTAAAGAAGACATACAGATGGCTAACAAACACGTGAAAAGATGCTCAACATCACTCATTATTAGAGAAATGCAAATCAAAACTACAATGAGATATCATCTCATACCAGTCAGAATGGCCCTCATCAAAAAGTCTACAAACAATAAATGCTGGAGAAGGTGTGGAGAAAAGGGAACACTCTTGCACTGTCAGTGGGAATGTAAATTGATAGAGCCACTATGGAGGACGGTATGGAGATTCCTTAAAAAAACTAGGAATAAAACCACCATATGACCCAGCAATCCCACTCCTAGGCTTATATCCTGAGGAAACTAAAATTGAAAGAGACACATGTATCCCATCATTCATTGCAACACTGTTTACAATAGCTAGAACATGGAAGCAACCTAGATGTCCATCAACAGATGAATGGATACAGAAGTTGTGGTACATATGCACAATGGAATATTACTCAGCCATAAGAAGAAACGCATTTGAATTAGTTCTAATGAGGTGGATGAACATAGAACCTATTATACAGAGTGAAGTGAGTCAGAAAGAAAGATAAATACCATATTCTAACACATATATACAGAATCTAGAAAAATAGTATTGAAGAATTTATTTATAGGGCAACAATGGAGAAACAGACATAGAGAATAGACTTGTGGACATGAGGAGAGGGGAGGAGAGGGTGAGATGTATGGAAAGAATAACATGGAAATTTTCATTACCATGTGTGAAATAGATAGCCAATGGGAATTTGCTGTGTGGCTCAGGAAACTCAAACAGGGGCTCTGTATCAACCCAGAGGGGTGGGGCGGGGAGGGAGATGGGAGGGAGGTTCAAAAGGGAGGGGATATATGTATACCTGTGGCTGATTCATGTTGAGGTTTGACAGAAAACAACAAAATTCTGTAAAGCAATTATCGTTCCATAAAAAATAAATTAATTTTAAAAATATTGAAACTGGATGAAGTTACTGGATGACATTGCTCTCCCCTGCTTGGAAGTATTGGACTGTTTAAGTTTATGGCTGGCAATACTTTGATGAAGGCATATCTTTTCTCTTGAACATATATCACAGTTTCTTGTCCTTGAATAAAAGTAAGGGATGTATATAATTTTTAAATTCTCTCTCCTCTGTAAAAGTAAATTTAAGAAAATTTAAATTGTATCAAGCATCTTTTCTGACCAAAAGAACTGTTGAGATTATAAATCAACTATAAGAAAAAAAATGCAAAAAGAAAAAAGAAACCAAAAAACTCCAAAAAACCACAAAGGCTAAGCAATATGCTATTAAACAACCGGTGGATTACCAATATAGTCAAAGAGGAAGTCAAAAAAATATCTAGAGACAAAATGAAAACATGATGAGCCAAAACTTATGGGTTGCATCAAACATGTTCTAAGAGGGAAGTTGATAGCAGTACAACAAAAATACCAAATGAGCAATCAAATATTACACCTAAAGCAAATAGAAAAAGAAGAACAAACAAAATCCAAAGATAGTAGAAGGAAAGAGATCATAAAGATCAGAGCAGGAATAAATGAAATAGAGACTGAAAAGATCACTAAAACTAGAAGCTGGTTCTTTGAAAAGATAAAATTGATAAACCTACAGCCAAATTGATCAAGAAAAAATGGGAAAGGACTCAAATAAAATTAAAAATGAAGAAAGAAAAGTTACAACTGACACAGCAGAAATATAAAGACCATAAGAGACTACTGCAAACAGCCACATGCCAATAAAATGTATAACCTAAAAGAAAGCAAGAAATTCTTAGAAAGATAGAAACTTCTAAGACCAAACCAGTAAGAAGGAGAAAATATAAATTGACAAATTACAAGTACTGAAACTTAAATTGTGATTTTAAAACTTTCAACAAATAAGTCTAGGACCAGATGGTTTCACAGGTGAATTCTAATAAAAGTTTAGAGAAGAGTTAACACCTATCATTCTGAAACTCTCCTGAAAAATTGCAGAAGCAGCATTCCCAAGTTCATATTGTGAGGCCACCATCACCCTGGTGCCAAAATCAGATAAAGATAGCACAAAAAAGAAAATCTGGCCAATCTCATAATGAATATAGATGCAAAACTACTCAAAGTACTAGCAAACCAAATTCATAAAAAGATCACCATGATCAAATGCACAAATCAGTAAGTGTGACACACCGTGTTAACACACTGAAGAATAAAAAAAATCATCTCAACTGATGCAGAATAAGCTTTTGTAAAATTCAACATTCATTTATGATAAAAATTCTCCAGAAAGTGAGCGTAGAGGGAACATGCTCACGATCAACTGCTCAGTAATGCCTGACTCTGTGCACCCTATGGACTGTGGTCTGCCAGGCTTCGTTTTCTTTCTTTTTTTTTTCCCATTTATTTTTATTAGTTGGAGGCTAATTACTTTACATCATTGCAGTGGTTTTTGTCATACATTGAAATGAATTAGCCATGGATTTACATGCATTCCCCATCCCAGTCCCCCCTCCCACCTCCCTCTCCACCCGGTCCCTCTGGGTCTTCCCAGTGCACCAGGCCCAAGCACTTGTCTCATGCACCCAACCTGGGCTGGTGATCTGTTTCACCCTAGATAATATACATGTTTCGATGCTGTTCTCTTGAAACATCCCACTCTCGCCTTCTCCCAGAGTCCACAAGTCTGTTCTATACATCTGAGTCTCTTTTTCTGTTTTGCATATAGGGTTATCGTTACCATCTTTCTAAAGTCCATATATATGTGTTAGTATACTGTAATGGTCTTTATCTTTCTGGCTTACTTGGCGTTTTCCATGGAATTTTCCAGACAAGAATATTGGAGTGGGTTTCCATTTCCTACTCCAAGGGATCTTCCTGAGCCAGGGATTGTATCCTGCATTTCTTCCATTGGCAAGTGGATCTTTTACCACTGTGCCACTTGAGAAGCCCAGAGGGAACATACTTCAACGTAATAAAGTGGGTACAGTCTTCCCAAGTGGTACTAGCAGGAAAGAACCTGCCTGCCAATGCAGGAGACGTAGGAGAAGTGAGTTCAATCCCTGGTTCTGGAAGATCCCCTGAAAGAAGGCATGGCAATTCACTCCAGAATTCTTGCCTTGAGAATCCCATAGGCAGAGGAGCCTGGCAGGCTATAGTCCATAGGGTCGCACAGAGTCAGACACGACAGAAGTGACTTAACATGCATTCAGGCACATGACAACACCTCGCAGCTAACTTCATACTCAGTGGTGAAAGGCTGAAAGCATATCATCTCAGATCAGGAATAAAGCAAGGAGGTCCACTCTTACTTTTATTCAACATAGTTTTGGAAGTCCTAGCCATGGCAATTAGAAAAATAAATAAAAACAGTACAAATTGGTAAAGAAGTAAAACCATCACTATTTGCATATGACATGACATACGTTTTTGTTGTTGTTTAGTCACTCAGTCATGTCCTACTCTTTGCAACCCCATAGACTGCAACACGCCAGGTTTCCCTGTCCTTCACTATCTCCCAGAGCTTGCTAAAATCATGTTCATTGAGTCAGTGATGACATTCAACCATCTTGTCCTTTTATCATCCCCTTCTCCTCCTTCTTTCAGCCTTTCCCAACATCAGGGTCTTTTCCAGTGAGTTGGCTCTTCACATCAAGCAGCCAAAGTACTGGAGCCTCAGCCTTAGCATCAGTCCTTTCAATGAATATTCAGGACTAATTTCCTTTAGTATTGACTGGTTTGATATCCTTGCAGTCCAAGGGACTCACTCTCAAGAGTCTTCTCCAACAGCACAGTTTGAAAGCATTAGTTCTTCAGCACTCAGCCTTCTTTATGGCCCAACTCTCACATTCATACATGACTACTGGAAAAACCATAACTTTGACTAAACAGACCTTTGTTGGCAAAATAATGTCTCTGCTTTTTAATATGCTGTTGGAGAAGGAAATGGCAACCCACTCCAATACTCTTGCCTGGAAAATCCCACGGACAGAGGAGCTTGGTAGGCTACAGTCCATAGGGTCGCAAAGAGTTGGACATGATTGAGTGATTTATCTTTCTTTCTTTTCCTTCTAGGTTGATCATAACTTTTCCTCCAAGCTATGATCTTGCAGCAAGCATCTTTTGAGTACTGCAGTCACCACCTGCAGTGATTTTGGAGCCCAAGAAAATAAAGTCTGTCACTGTCCCCACTGTTTCCGCATCTATTTGCCATGAAGTGATGGGACCAGATGCCATGATCTTCGTTTTTTGAATGTTGAGTTTTAAGCCAGTTTTTTCACTCTCCTCTTTCACCTTCATCAAGAGGCTGTTTCGTTCCTCTTCACTTTCTACCATAAGGGTGGTGTCATCTGCATAACTGAGGTTATTGATATTTCTCCCAGCAATCTTGATTCCAGCTTGTGCTTCATCCAACCCAGCATTTTTTCATTATTTTTCCCTGTATTCTATTTAGTGGCAGTAATTTTCACCATTATGTCTTTCAGGTCACTTGTCCATTCTTCTGTGTCAATTATTCTGAAATTGATTTCTTCTGGTGTATTGTTCATCTTTATTTATTTGTTCCTTCGTTCTTCCAGAGCTTTGGTAAGCATTTCCTGCATCTTCTCTATTCCTTTTTTGAGATCTTGGATCATCTCTTCTATCATTATTCTGAATTCTTTTTCTGGAAAATTGCCTATCTCCACTTCATTTAGTTGTTTTATGGGAAGTTTATCTTGTCTCTTCATCTGGGACATGACCCTCTGCATTTTCATTTTGACTAACTTTCTGTGTAATGGTTTTCATTCTAGCAGCTGTGGGATTGTGGTTCTCTTCTGTCTGCCCTCAGGTGGATGAAGCTAAGGGGCTTGTGCAAGCTTCCTGATGGAAGGGATTTGTGGTGGGAAAAACTGGAACTTCCTTAGGCCCTAGTGGTAAGGGACACTTAAAACTTTAATCCAATTGTCAGTAAAACTTTAATCCAATTGTCTGTTGATAGGTGGGGTTAAGCTTTCTCCCTGTTCATTGTTTAACCTTATGCTACCCAGCTCCGGGGTCTATGGAATCTATGGTAGGGTTAGTGGTGGCCACCAAAAGGATTTATACCATGGGGCTGCTTCAAGGACTGCTGCTACCAGGGCCCCCATGCCTGTGGCAGGCCATTCTTAATCCATACCTCCACAGGAGACCCTCCAACACTAGCAGGTATGTCTGGTTTAGTCTCCTCTGGGGTTACTGCTCCTTTCTTTTGGGTCCTGATGTATGCAAGATTTTGTTTGTGCTCTTTCCCCCAGTCCTGCGGAAGTCCTATAATCAAATCCCACTGACCTTCAAAGTCAGATTCACTGGGAATTCCTAGTCTCTTTTCCAGATACCCAGCCTGGGAACCCTGATATGGGGCTCAGAACCTTCACAATAGTGGGAAAACTTCTTTGGTATTATTGTTCTCCAGTCTGCATTGCTCACCCAGTGTACCAGGATTTGATTTTATCATGTTTGTGCCCCTCCTACATTCTCATTGCAGTTTATTCATCGTCTTCGAACATGGAGTATTTTTTTTTTTTTAAGTGAGTTCCAGCATTCTCCTGTCGATGGTTGTTCAACATCTAGTTGAAATTTTGGAGCTCTTGCAGGAGAGATGAGTGCATGCTCTTCTACTCCACCATCTTGAATTGAGATCTGATTCGTGGCAATATTTTTATGGCTTCAACTCCTGGAATAATAGAAATAAGAATAACAGTAAACAAATAAGATGTAACTGAACTTGAAAGCTTTTGCACAGCAAAGGAAGTCATAAGCAAACAACAACAACAACAAAATGTCCTACAGAGGGAGAGAAAAAGTTTGCAAATGACGAGACTCTCAATAAATTAATCTCCAAAAGATACAAATAGCTCATGCAGTTATTTCACATATATATATGAAAACACACCAAGCAAAAAATGGTCAGAAAGTTTAAAAAGACATTTCTCCTAAAAGACATACAGATGGCCAAATGCACATGAAGAAATGCTCAACCACTAATTACTAGAGAAACTCAGATCAAAACTACAATGAAGTATCACCTCATAGTGATAAGAATGGCCAACATCAAAAGTATACAAATGATAAATGTTGCATAGAGTGTGGAGAAAAAAGAACCTTCCTACACTCTTGGTAGGAATGTAAATTGGTTCAATCACTGCAGAGAACAGTATGGATGTTCCTTAAAAATAAAAAAAAATTGAACTACCATATGAATCAGCAATTCTGGGCATATATCCACAGTAAAACATAATTCTAAAAGACTTATGCACCTCGATATTCACAGCAGCACTATTTACAATAGTCACAACACAGAAGCACCCTACATGCTGATCAATAGATTAATTGGTAAAGAAGACATAGTTTATGTATATACAATGGACTATTTATTACTCAGCCATAAGAAGAATGAAATAATATCATTTGCAGCAACACAGATGGACCTAGAGATTATCATACTAAGTGAAGTAAGCCAGACAAAGAAAAATATGATATATAAAAAAATTCATGCAAATGAACGTATTTTAAAAACAGAAATAGACTCACAGACATAGGAAGCAAACCTGTGGTTACCAAAGAAGAGGGGGAAGGGTAAATTAGGTGTTTGGAATTAGAGCATAAATAGGGCTTCCCTAGTGGCTCAGATGATAAAGAATCTGCCTGCAATGTGGGAGACCTGGGTTCGATCCCTGGGTTGGGAAGATCCCCTGGAGGAGGGCATGGCAACCCACTCCAGTATTCTTACTTGGACAGTTCTCATGGGCAGAGGAGTGTGGTGTGGGGTCGCAGAGATTCAGACATGACTGGGGGTCTAAGCATTGCACATATACAAAATAGATAACTAACAAGATTTTACTATACAGCACAGGGAACTATACTCAGTATTTTGTAGTAACTTATGATGGAAGAGAAAGTAAAAAAGAATTTTATGGTAGTTCTAACTTTAGAGTTTAAGGAAAGAGTTGGACATGACTGAACTACTGAGAACACACCCACAACAAGGAATCTCCATACTGTTCTCCATAGTGGCTGTACCAATTTACATTCCTACCATTAGGACTGCAGCTTGCTAGACTTCCCTGTCCTTTACTATCTCCTGGAGTTTGCTCAAACTCATATCCATTGAGTCAATGATGCCATCCAAACATCTCATCCTCTGCTGCCCGCTTTTCCTCCTGCTCTCAATCTTTTCAGGCATCAGGATCTTTTTCTAATTAGTTGACGCTTCACATCACATGGCCAAAGTATTGGAGCTTCAGCTTCAGCATCAGTCCTTCCAATGAATATTCAGGGTTGATTTCTTTTAGGATTGACTGGTTTGATTTCCTTGCAGTCAAAGGGACTCTCAACAGTCTTCTCCAGAACCACAGTTTGAAGGCATCAATTTAGAAATGCTCAGTCTTCTTTATAGTCCAATTCTCACATCCATACATGACTCTTGGGAAAACCATGACTTTGATTATATGGACCTTTGTTAGCAAAATGATATCTAGGCTTTTTAATACGCTGTCTAGGTTTGTTATTGCTATCATTCCAAAGAGCAAGGATATTATAGTTTTATGGCTGCAGTTGCTATCCACAGTGATTTTGGGGCCTGAGAAAATAAAATCTGTCACTGTTTCCTTTGTTTCCCCATCTATTTGCCATGAAGTCATGGGACTGGATATCATGGTCTTCATTTTTTGAATGTTGAGTTTCAAACCAGCTTTTTCACTCTCCTCTTTCACCTTCATCAAGAAGCTCTTTGATTCCTGTGCACTTTCTACATTAGAGTGGTGTCATCTGCATATCTGAGATTATTGATATTTCTCCTGACAATCTTTCTTTCAGCTTATGCCTCATCCAGCCCAGCATTTCACATGATATACTCTTCATATAAGTTAAATAAGTAGATTGACAATATACAGCCTTGACATACTGTTTTCCCAATTTTCAACTAGTTTGTTGTTCCATGATTCATTCTAACTGTTGTTTCTTGACCAGCATACAGGTTTCTCAGAAGGAAGGTAATGTGGTCCAATATTCCCATCTAAGAATTTTCCACACTTTATTGTGATCCACACAGTCAAAGGCCTTAGCATAGTCAATGAAATAGAAGTAGATGTTTTTCTGGAATTCTCTTACATTTTCATGATCCAATGGACACGGGCAATTTGATCTCTAGTTCCCCTGTCTTTTCTAAATCCAGCTTGTACATCTGTAAGTTCTCATAATTTTGAAGACTAACTTGAAGTATTTTGAGCATTATCTTGCTAGCATGTGAAATAAGTGTAACTATGCAATTGTTTGAACATTCTTTGGCATTGCCCTTCATTGGGATTGTAAAACTGACCTTTTCCTGTAGCCTGTGTTCTGTGGCCACCTCTGTGTCTTCCAAATTTGATGGCATATTGAGTGTGGTACTTTAACAGCAAATTCTTTTAGGATGCTGAAATTCTATCTTTTAGCTCAGCTGGAATTCCATCACCTCCACTAGCTTTGTTTGTAGTAATGCTTCCTAAGGCTCACTTAACTTCACACACCACCATGTTTGGCTCTAGATGAGTGATCACACCATTGTGGTTTTCCAGGTCATTAAGAACTTTTTGGTACAGTTCTTCTGTGTATTCTTGCTACCTCTTCTTAATATCTTCTGCTTCTGTTAGGGCCATAACATTTCTGTCCTATATTGTTCCCATCTTTGCATAAAATATTCCCTTGGAATCTTGAAATTTCTTCAAGAGATCTCTAGTTTTTGCCATTCTATTGTTTTCCTCTATTTCTTCACATTGTTCACTTAAGAAGGCTTTCTTATCTCTCCTTGCTATTCTCTGGAATTCTGCATTCAGGTGGGTATATCTTTCCTTTTCTCCTTTGCCTTTCACCTCTCTTCTTTTCTCAACCATTTTCCCTTATTGCATTTCTTTTCATGGGTATGGTTTTGATCACTGTATCCTGTACAATATTATGAACCTCCTCCATAGTTTTTCAGGAACTCTACCAGATCTAATCTCTTGAATCTATTTTCCACTTCCACTGTATAATCATAAGAGATTTGATTTAGGTCATACCTGAATGGTCTTCATTCCTTCTGGAGTTGTTTCTCCACTGATCTCCAGTAGCATATTGGGCACCTACTGACCTGGGGAGTTCATCTTTCAGTGTCCTATCCTTTTGCATTTTCATACTGTTCATGGGGTTCTCAAGGCAGAAATACTGAAGTGGTTTGCCATTCCCTTCTCCAGTGGATCACATTTTGTAAGAACTCTCCAGCATGACCTGTCTGTCTTGGGTGGCCCTACATGGCATGGCTCATAGTTTCATTGAGTTAGACAAGGCTGTGGTCCATGTGATTTAGATTGGTTAGTTTCCTGTGATTGTGATTTTCAGACTGTCTGCCCTGATGGAGGAGGATAAAAGGCTTATGGAAGCTTTCTGATGGGATAGACTGACTGAGGGGGGAAACTGGGTCTTGTTCTGATGGGCAGGCCATGCTCAGTAAACCTTTAATCCAATTTTCTGTTGATGGGTGGAGCTGTGTTCCCTCCCTGCTATTTACCTGGGACCAAACTAATGTGGAGGTAATGAAGATAAAGGTGACCTCCCTCAAAAGATCCCATGCATGTACTGCTACTCTCAGTGCCCCTAACCCTGCAGCAGGCCACCAGAGACTGCACTGGTCATAGCAAACACCCTCTTCCAATAACACAGGAGAAGACTCTACACATGGACATCACCAGAAGGTCAACACCAAAATAAGATTGATTATATTCTTTGCAACCAAAGAAGGAGAAGCTCTATACAGTCAGCAAAAGCAAGACTGGGATCAGTCAGTGGCTCAGATCATGAATTCCTTATTGCCAAATTCAGACTTAAATTGAGGAAAATAGGGAAAACCACTAAACCATTCAGCTATGACTTAAATAAAATCCCTAACAATTATACAGTGAAAGCGAGAAATAGATTTAAGGAACTATATCTGATAGACAAGAGTGATGAACTATGGATGGAGATTCATGACGTTGTACAGGAGATAGGGAGCAAGACCATCCCCAAGAAAAAGAAATGCAAAAAAGCAAAATGGCTGTCTGAGGAGGTCTTACAAATAGCTGTGAAAAGAAGAAAAGCAAAAAGCAAAGGAGAAAAGGAAAGATATACCCTTTTGAATGCAGAATTCCAAAGAATAGCAAGGAGAGATAAGAAAGCTTTTCTCAGTGATCAATGCAAAGAAACAGAGGAAAACAATAGAATGGGAAAGAATAGAGATCTCTTTGAGAAAATTAAAGATACCAAGGGAACATTTCATGCAAAGATGGGCTCATTAAAGGACAGAAATGATATGGACCTAACAGAAACAGAAGATATTAAGAAGAGGTGGCAAGAATACACAGTAAAACTGTACAAAAAAGAGCTTCATGACCCAGATAATCATGATGGTGTGATCACTCACCTAGAGCCAGACATCCTGGAATGTGAAGTCAAGTGGGTATTAGGAAACGTCACTACAAACAAAGCTAATGGAGGTGATGGAATTCCAGTTGAGCTACTTCAAATCCTAAAAGATGATTCTGTGAAAGTGCTGCACTCAATATGCCAGCATTTTGGAAAACTCAAGCAGTGGCCACAGGAGCAGAAAATGTCAGTTTTCATTCCAATCCCAAAGAAAGGCAATGCCAAAGAATGCTCAAACTACCACACAATTGCACTCATCTCACATGGCTAGTAAAGTGATGCTCAAAATTCTCCAAGTCAGGCTTCAACAATACATGAATCATGAACTTCCAGATGTTCAAGCTGGTTTTAGAAGAGGCAGAGGAACCAGAGATCAGATTGCCAACATCTGCTGGATCATCAAAAAAGCAAAAGAATTCCAGAGAATCATCTATTTCTGCTTTATTGACGATGCCAAAGCCTTTGACTGTATGGATCACAAAAAACAGTGGGAAATTCCGAAACAGATGGGAATACCAGACCACCTGACCTGCCTCTTGAGAAACCTTATGCAGGTCAGGAAGCAACAGTTAGAACTGAACAGTGAACAACAGACTGGTTCCAAATAGGAAAAGGAGTACATCAAGGCTGTATATTGTCACCCTGCTTATTTCACTTATATGCAGAGTACATCATGAGAAATGCTGGGCTGGAAGAAGCACAAGCTGGAATCAAGATTGCCAGGAGAAATATCAATAACCTCAGCTATGCAGATGACACCACCCTTATGGCAGAAAGTGAGGAAGAACTAAAGAGCCTCTTGATGAAAGTTGAAGAGGAGAGTGAAAAAGTTGGTTTAAAGCTCAACATTCAGAAAACTAAGATCATGGCATCTGGTCCCATCATTTCATGGCAAATCGATGAAGAAACAGTGGAAACAGTGGCTGATTTTATTTTTTTGGGCTCCAAAATCAGTGCAGATGGTGATTGCAGCCATGAAATGAAAAGACGCTTACTCCTTGGAAGGAAAGTTATGACCAACCTAGACAGCATATTAAAAAGCAGAGACGTTACTTTGCCAACAAAGGTCCGTCTAGTCAAGGCTATGGTTTTTCCAGTGGTCATGTATAGATGTGAGAGTTGAACTATGAAGAAAGCTGAGTGCCAAAGCATTGATTCTTTTGAACTGTGGTGCTGGAGAAGATTCTTGAGAGTCCCTTGGACTGCAAGGAGATTGAACCAGTACATCCTAAAGGAAATCAGTCCTGAATATACATAGGAAGGACTGATGTTGAAGCTGAAACTCCAATCCTCTGGCCACTTGATGTGAAGAGCTGACTGATTTGAAAAGACCCTGATGCTGGGAAAGATTGAGGGCAGGAGAAGGAGATGACAGAGGATGAGATGGTTGGATGACATCACTAACTCATTGGAGATGAGTTTGGGTAAACTCTGGGAGTTGGTGATGGACAGGAAGACCTGGCGTGCTGCAGTCAATGGGGTCGCAAAGAGTCAGACATGACTGAGCAAGTGAACGGAGCTGAACTGAATGGTCTAGTGGTTTCCCCTACTTTCTTCAATTTAAGTCTGAATTTTGCAATAATGAGTTCATGATCTGAGCTATAGTCAGCTCCCAGTGTTTTCTTTGCTGACTGTATAGAGCTTCTCCATCTCTGGCTGCAAAAAGTGTAATCAATCTGACTTGGTTTTGACCATCTGGTTATGTCCATGTGTAGAGTCATCTCTTGTGTTATTGGAAGAGGGTGTTTGCAATGACCTTTGTGTTCTCTTGGGAAACCTCTGTTAGCATTTGCCCTGCTTCATTTTGTACTCCAAGGCCATACTTGCCTGTTACTCAAGGTATCTCTTGCCTTCCTGCTCTTGCCTTCCAGTCCCTTATAATGCAAAGAACATTTTAGGGGCTTTAGTTGTAGAAGGTCTTGTAGGTTCTAATAGAACCATTCAACTTCAGCTTCTTAGAATTTAGTGGTTGGGGCATCAACTTGGATTACTGTGATATTTAATGGTTTGCCTTGGAAATGAACCGAGATCATTCTGTCTTTTTTGAGATTGAACCCAAGTACTGCATTATGGACTCTTGTTGATTATGAGGGTTACTCCATTTCTTCTAAGGTATTCTTGCCCACATTAGTAGATATAATGGCCATCTGAATTAAATTACCTCATTGCCATCCATTTTCATTTATTGATTTCTAAAATGTCAGTGTTCACTCTTGCAGTCTCCTATCTGACCATTGCCAATTTCCCTTGATTCATGGACCGAACATTCGAGGTTCCTATGCAATATTGTTTTTTACAACATCATACCTTACTTTCACCACCAGACTCCTCCAGAACTGGGAGTCATTTCTGCTTTGGCTCAGTTTGTTCATTCCTTCAGGAGCTATTTCTCTGCTCTTTTCCAGTAGTATATTGGACACCTCCTGACCCGTGGAGTTCATCTTTCAGTGTCATATCTTTTTACCTTTTCATACTGTTCATGGAGTTCTCAAGGCAAGAATGCTGATGTGGTTTGCCATATCCTTCTCCAGGGGATCAGGTTTTGACAATACTCTCCATCTCCATATGGGTGGCCATATATGGCATGGGCCATAATTTCATTAACTTCCACAATTCTGTGATCCATGTAATCATTTTGGTTAGTTTTCTGTGATTGTGGTTTTCATTCTGTCTGCCCTCTAATGGATGAGGACAAGAGGCTTGTGCAAGCTACCTGATGAGAAGGACTGACTGGGGGAAAACTGGGTCTTGCTCTGGTGGGCAAGTAAATGGTGCCCAGTAAATCTCTAAGCCAATTATCTGCTGATGGGTGGGACTATGTTCCCTCCCTATAATTTGGCCTAAGGGCAACCTATAGTAGGAGTAATGGCAACCTCATTCAAAAGGACTTATGCCAACATGCCACACCTCCCAGGACCACTACTGTCAGTGCCCCCACCACTATCACCCTTGCCACTATCAACCCACGCCTCTGCCAGAGACCCCAAACACAAGCAAGTCTGGCTCAGTCTCTTGTGGGGTCACTACTCCTTTCTCCTTGGTCTCCAAGGTTTTGTTTGTTTCCTCCAGGTGTCCATTGTTAGATTGGTAGTAATTTAGATTATGAAGAAGAGAAGTATATGCTCTCTATAGTCCTTATTATTGTTTTTTCTCCCTAAGGAAAAAGTGGGCATAATATAAACTATAAAGGAAATTGCAGTATGCACCTATGTAGGAGTGAGTAGCTTGCTTATATTTACTGAGCTTTTTTAAAGTTAGTTCATTTTACTTTCTTTTTAGTGAATGTTTGGATTTGTAATGAGCCCTCTGAAACTAAAAAGGCTCAAAAATTGTACATTAAATTCTAGACTTTTTAAGCTAAGATTAATAATTGGATGTTGAGAAAATGTATACATTTAAGAACATAGTTAAACTTGAATACCATGTAACATTAAGAGCAAAATTTCAAATATGATAGAATGAATGTCTCTATAAATACTTTAAATTAAGTCATAAAAGTTGTGCATACCCACATAAGTGTGCATCCAAACCCTCTGAATGTGAAAATCTAATCAGTGTTTCTGACTCATTTACCTGAAAGAACATTCTCTAGAACTGGGTCCATGAAACCATAAGGAACAAAGATGTCACAAAGCAGGTGGAGATATTATATGTAAAAAGAATTTTTTTCTTTATTATTTTGGCTATTACTTCATGCATTAAAAATAAAGGCTATAGAACTTATTATTTAGCAATATAGCTTTAACAAATATATTATTTTTCTTTGTAGTTGATATGCTAAATAATTTATAAATTTTGAATTTTCTTAAGAGCTAGCATTTTTCAGTGATTATTCCTGAATAATTAACCACTTTTTTTTTCCTCTGTATAGTTGAACCTTGAAGTGATTATTTGCTAAAGAAAAGAGCTTCATATATGATACAGTTGGTTTCACCATATGTAAAAGGGTAAGCCATATACAAATAATAATAAAGTTTGTTTTCTAAGAAATTTCCAAAGAAGACTAATCTTATGACATACATCTTAGTTCCTGTTCTCACTATGTTTGGCTGCTTATGACAAAAAAGTAATTTCAACCTGTATTCTCTTCGTGTACTCATATGCTTATATTTACACCAATTAACTTCACAAACCAGGTGATAGATCACACTTCATGAGAATTTCTTTCTTTTTATTAACCCAATCTCCTAGATTAATGCAAAATGTTACAGAACTTCATCCTCAGCAATATATTAATTAAATTTAAAAACTCATTTTTCTATTTAGATATCAAACACCTAAACTTTAAATATGTTTGATTTAAAAGGAGTGTATTGTTAAAATGAGCAAAAGTTTCCTTCCCAAATGAACAAATTCTGCGTTCTATATGCCAAGACCCTAAGCTTGACTTAACGTACTTAAACAATAAAGTGCAAAGTTTAGCAAAAATCTATTATGTTTTAATGGAGAAGGAAATGACAACCCACTCAAGTACTCTTGCCTGGAAAATCCCATGGATGGAGGAGCCTGGAGGGCTATAGTCCATGGGGTCACAAAGAGTCAGACACGACTGAGTGACTTCACTTCACTTCATTATGTTTTAAAAGATGTGTGTTGATTATGTATCCTTATGTAGAACTACCTTATGTGTTTGTCAGGATGATTTTGACTTATTTTTCATAATCCTTGCAAAAAATGAAACAAATTAGTGAGTATGGATATAAAGAAAAATGAGTACTTAGTATAGAAATTAATATTCACTATCTCAAAATATTTTCTTATAAAGTTCCTTCAAAAATTTATTGAAGTGACTATATTATTTTTAAAATATTAACTGTAGACTGAAATTGAACAGCACAATAGGCTACTGAAAATTTGAGAATTTGAGAAGTGACACATTAGATGTTTTTGTTTTGACATTTTAACTCATTCATTAAATGTCTTCTATAGATTGAAAATTATAGATACTTTGTGATTATCACAGTAATCTTATTTTCTAAATGTCATGATTTGAGAATTATTGATAAAAGTTTTTTTTTTCTCCCAAGCATGGTATAGTTCTGGTGTTGCTTGTAGAAAGAGTAAAAATATCTCCCAAAGTGTCTCAAAGATTTTTATTTAAACATTTCATGGGGAAAAGGTGGCTGAAATAAATTTCATTTAATGCATATAAATAAATCATTGTGTATAATAGTGCTATTTATATTAATATATTTTATTTCAGAAATAAATTAACAGCTTTCAGTTGGCACAATAAATGTGAAGGAGGGGGGCACCAAAAATGACTTTTTATTTTATTTTGTAATCACATTTTTCTATAATATATGCATATGATATTTTAAAAGTTTGCAAAGTGACAAAATCCACAGAGATATTGATTTGTAGATTTTCAATTAAAATAATTTTTGTAAATATCATAAACTGGATGATTATGTGGATTATTAAGATACATAGAAATGAAATTAGAAAATTAAATAAGAATTGGTATCACCAATGGGCTTCCCTGTGGCTCAGATGGTGAAGAATCTGCCTGCAATGCAGGAGACTTGGTATTAGCAGTATGTTCAAGCATATTTAACTTTTGCAACTTCATAATTCTTTAAATACTCAGACACATGGTCAACTATTTAAACTTTAAAAGGAAAAGAAATTGAATATTAATGAATGCATTTGTTTCTTTTTTGGGTGACAGTCAGACACTATCAACCAAGTCATATTTATATTTTATAGGCTAACTTAATCATATAAGGTATACTTTTTCTGGAAAATACATAGTTGCTTGTATTTAAACAACTACAACTTTGAAGTTACAAAAGTGTTTCCATATTTATTTCTTACTAATAGAAACATTTTGTCAGAGCAGGTAAAGCCTCACTCATTCTTTTATTCAAGAACTATTTAGATAAAAATTCTCATACAATACAAGTAAAACATTTATTCCTTTATTCACCAATAATTTAGATAAACATTTTTATATGATATATTTGAGGTTGGTAGCAGATATTAAATTTTACATACCAAGGAATAATATATAGCTTCTACCCTCAAAGAGTTTGTGTTGAGATAGTGTATAAAATTATACACATTGAGATAATACAAGGCAAAATAAGATAAATGCCCAAGGAGATGTGAGAAACAGAACTTTAGTGTTACTGAATTGTGAAATCTCAAGCATTCCTGAAGAATCTACAATGGTATTACTGAAGGCAAATTTTTAAAAGTATTCTTACTTTCTCAGAGGGATTCCTCTTGACAAGGATCCACTGAGGATAAATCTTTCAAGAATTATGAACACAGGAGATATATTTAACAGGATTTATAATAATGAAAATCTCTAATAAGATATGATTTTACATAATTCATGATCAACCTCACACCATGTGTTCTGCAAGAATTTCTCATTGTTTGCCTCTTTGACTTTTTGCTCTAATTCATCTTTGTTTGTTACATTACTTCCAGAAAGACCGATGTGAATTGAAGAGATGGGCATCTGCAATCAAACCACAGTGACTCATTTTATCCTCATGGGGCTTTCTGATCGCCCCGAGGTGCGCTACCCTCTCTTTGTGGTCTTTACCATCATCTATCAGGTCACCTTGGTGGGAAATGGAGTTATTCTCTTGGCCATTGGAACTGAGAAAAAACTGCACACACCCATGTATTACTTTTTGGCAAATCTGTCCCTCTTAGACATATTCTGCCCATCAGTTACTGTCCCCAAGATGCTGGAGAACCTCTTGACTGAGAAGCACAGCATTTCCTATATTGGGTGTGCTTTGCAACTTTACTTTCTGGTGGCCCTTGTGGGAACTGAAGTCTTCCTTCTCTCTGTCATGGCTTATGACAGGTATGTGGCCATCTGTTTCCCTCTTCGTTACACCCTCATCATTACCAAGGTTCGATGTGTTCAGCTAACTGCTGGGACTTGGGTAGCAGGGTTTCTCAATTCCCTTCTTCATACAGTGTCCACATTCCGCCTTTCTTTCTGCAAGTCCAACCAAGTTAACCAGTACTACTGTGACATCCCACCCGTGGTCGCTCTCTCATGCTCATCCACCTATGTGGCAGAAATGCTTATTTTGGTGGAAGCAGGCATACTGGGGAGCAGTGCCTTCCTGGTCATCTTTATCTCTTATTTCTACATCATATCTACCATCCTAAAGATCCAGTCAGCAGAAGGGAAGCGTAAAGCCTTTTCCACATGTGCTTCCCACCTTCTGGTGGTCTGTTTATTCGGTGGCACAACAATATTTACCTATGTACGTCCCTTTTCCAGTCAACACTTCCCAGCAAGAGACAGACTCATCTCCATGTTATATGGAATTATTACTCCAATGTTAAACCCCATGATCTATAGCATGAGAAACACAGAGGTGAAAGGAGCACTCAGAAGGCTCTTATATCAGAAAGTATGTTTACAGCAAGTCTAATGTTAAAAGGGAAGGACTCAGTGCTTATTTTAGAATGAATACATGGAATACTTTTTAATTGTTACATATGAAATGCCTACTTGCATATACTTAGAAAATTTCACACAGGTGCAAATACATATAATCTTATACTTCTCTATGGGGCTTCTCTGGTGGCTCATTTGGTAAAGAATCTGCCTGCAATGCAAAAGACCTGGGTTTGATCCCTGGGTCGGGAAGATCCCCTGCAGAAGGAAATGGCAACCCACTCCAATATTCTTGCTTGGGAAATCTCATGGACAGAGGAACCTGATGGGCTAGAGTCCATGGGGTCCCAAAAGTCAGACACGACCTAGCGACTTAACCCACCACCACCACCACCATGCTACTCTATATATGGATATCTCTTCCTTTATTCACAGGATCTTTAAGTTCATCTTCTAAAGTTTGACATTTTTGAGAGGAAGCAGAGAATTGTTAGTAATTTCATTAATATAAGAGATATAAATTGAAGTAGTCTTAACTTGGATTTATGGTCTTATCCATATCCATATACCTATATTATCTGTATGTTTGCATCTATTTCTAAATGATATTTATCTATAGATCTTCCTTACACTTCTTTACCTTATTTGATTGACTGCTTATGCTCTTACTCCCTTTTGTTTTCATTTCATTCTTCCTCTTCAACTTTTGCTTCTACCTACTCTATATTTCTCTGTTTCTCCCTTTTCTGGTAATCATATCCATTCTCAGTTCTGCTTGTCCTTGGTCACAGGAGTGCATTTAGTTCTGTGTCAGACATGACTGAGTGACTGAACTGAACTGAACAAATTTAGATCTCTAAATTTCAGCTTACTATATTACTATCATCATAGCCTCAACATGGTCAAAACTGAAAGAAATATCATTTAATACACACATGCACACACAAACACATCTTCTTGTCTTCTACCTTGTATTTTTATTGTCATTTTTCCCCCACTCCTCAAACTAAAATTCATGAAACTAGACTCTGCTTTGCCTTGAAGTGCAGCACTTCCATTCGGCTTGCTTAGAGAGGGATAGTCTCTGACTGTGGATGGGACACCACTCCATTCCCTCTCCTTGTCACATGTAGAGGTAAAATTATTTTCTCTATGTCTTAATACTTCAAAGTCAGAAGTCATGTTTAATTTTCTTAATAATCTTCTGGGCTTCCCCAGTGGTCCAGTGGCCAAGAATCTGCCTTGAAATGCAGGGGACATTGGTTCAATCACTGGTCTAGGAAGATCCCACATGCTGTGGAGCAACTAAGCCCATGCACCTCTAATACTGAGCCTGTGCTCTGGAGCCCAGGAGTCACAGCTACAGAGCCCATGTGCCACAACTACTGAAAACCATGTGCCCTAGAGCTTGTGGTCTGCAACAAGAGACATCATCTCAATGAGAAGCCCTCATACTGCAACTAGAGAAAGCCTGCAGTAGCAATGAAGACCCAGCACAGTCAACATAAAAATAACATAAAATAAATAAAAATAATTTTTTCCCTATCATGGACATCTCAATAGCTAAAAATTTAATCTTCAGTCTGGTGATCACAATTAATAAGTATATCCCCACTCTCTGCATTTCTGATTCTTCATTCTCTGGCATTCAGTATCTTCTCTCTTTCTCTTATCTGCATTCTACCTTTCCATTATCACTATGTGAGGTAGTCTTATATTACTCAAAAACATCTATCAGTTCCTCCTCTGGATTGTCATTGGTCTCTTGGTCATTTTCAAAATTATCCTTTAAATTATATTTCAGGCTATCAAATGATAAGCTGATCATTAGTACTTCTTGTTACATGAGTTAGAGTAAAATGCATTGAGATATCATGTTTTGGATTAATTACATTTTACAAAATTCAGAAAAGTCCTAATATACATCTTCTACAACATACAGGGCTATTCGTAGTTGGTGATGAGTCATTTATATGTCACTCAATTTTCAAAAGAGTGGGAAAACTTATGCATACCTGAAGAATAAAATGAAATAATAGCATTATTATTACAGACGTGAGATTTGTTGTTTTTATTACATTTTTTCTAAAGTTTGCATGTGGCATGAAAGAATCAAGTCTTCATCACATAAAAACAGAATACATGGGACATGTTAATGTAACACAATATAAAATTGAATAAAATAATAAAAGCTCAACAAACTGTTTGTTTTACATACCAGATACCAAAACATTTATTTTCTACTTCACCACTTATTTGAATGCAATATTCTTAAAGATACTGGGATTATATCTGTGTTAGTAAACTATTCTGAAATTTAATTCTGTCCTATTGAAAACAGTGGGTATTTCACCAAGTTTCCCATGAATCAGACCCTGGCAAATAATGGAAAATTTTTGTAATATTTTTTTAAAAAGGAAAAAAAAAATGTTCTAGAATTTTCTATGCTTATTTGTTTCAACATGAAATAATACAGTCTCTTCATATCAAGTGAAGAAAACTATTTTTAAAGTACAAACAAAATTGTCGACTTTGTATTCACTCTATAACATTTTGAGTGAAGTGTGCAGTACAAGATCTTAAAATCATGAAATATTTAAACAAGATGAAATTGCTAGATGACATGCTCTCCCCTTCTTGGAAATACAGAGCTGTTTAAATTTATGGCTGCTAATATTTTAATGAAGGTGTATCTCTTCTGTTGAACATATATTAAGGCTTGTTGTCCTTTAAAAGAATAAGGGATGAGTAATTAAAAAAATTTTTTTAATTCTTCTTTTCTCTAAAAATCACAGTCATCTGAGATGACCTAACCAAATCACTTGGCAGACTTCTGATCAGTTTCTAATGGGATATGGGTGAGATTTTAGCAGTAGTATAAATGTCTAGCTAAAATGTGAATATAAATGTATATACATATGCAAAGATGGGCTCAATAAAGGACAGAAATTGTATGGACGTAACAGAAGCAGAAGCTATTAAGAAGAGGTGGCAAGAATACACAGAAGAACTGTACAAAAAATATCTTCACGACCCAGATAGTCACGATGGTGTGATCACTCACCTAGAGCCAGAAATCCTGGAATGTGAAGTCAAGTGGGCCTTAGGAAATATCACTATGCAAAAAGCTAGTGGAGGTGATGGAATTCCAGTTGAGCTATTTGAAAGATGATGCTGTGAAAGTGTTGCACTCAACATGCCAGCAAATTTGGAACACTCAGCAGTGGCCACAGGACTGGAAAAAGTCAGTTTTCAATCCAATCGCAAAGAAAGGCAATACCAAAGAATGCTCAAACTACTGCACAGTTGCACTCATCTCACATGCTAGGAAACTAATGCTCAAAATTCTTCAAGCCAGGCTTCAGCAATACATGAACCATGGACATCCAGATGTTCAAGATGGTTTTGGAAAAGGCAGAGGAACCAGAGATCAAATTGCCTACATATGCTGGATCATCAAAAAAGCAAGAGAGTCCCAGAAAAACATCTATTTCTGCTTTATTGACGATGCCAAAGCCTTTGACTGTGGTGATCACAATAAACTGTGGAAAATTCTTCAAGAGATGGGAATACCAGAACACCTGACCTGCCTCTTGAGAAACCTGTATGCAGGTCAGGAAACAACAGTTAGAACTGGACAGGGAACAATAAACTGGTTCCAAATAGGAAAAGAAGTACATCAAGGCTCTATATTATCACCCTGCTTGTTTAACTTATACGCAGAGTACATCATGAGAAATGCTGGGCTGGAAGAAGCACAAGCTGGAATCAAGATTGTCGGGAGAAATATCAATAACCTCAGCTATGCAGATGACACCACCCTTATGGCAGAAAGTGAGGAAGAACTAAAGAGCCTCTTGATAAAAGTGAAAGAGGAGAGTGAAAAAGTTGGCTTAAAGCTCAACATTCAGAAAACTAAGATCATGGCAAACGGTCCCATCACTTCATGGGAAATAGATGGGGAAACAGTGGAAACAGTGTCAGACTTTATTTTTTTGAGCTCCAGAATCAGTGTAGATGGTGATTTCAGCCATGAAATGAAAAGACGCTTACTCCCTGGGAGGAAAGTTATGACCAACCTAGATAGCATATTAAAAAGCAGAGACATTACTTTGCCAACAAAGGTCCATCTAGTCAAGGCTATTGTTTTTCCAGTGATCATGTATGGATGTGAGAGTTGGACTATAAAGAAAGCTGAGCACCGAAGGATTGATGCTTTTGAACTGTGGTGTTGGAGAAGACTCTTGAGAGTCCCTTGGACTGCAAGGAGATCCAACCAGTCCATCCTAAAGGAGATCAGTCCTGAATATTCATTGGAAGGACTGATATTGAATCTGAAACTCCAATACTTTGGCCACCTGATGTGAAAAGCTGACTCATTTGAAAAGACCCTGATGCTGGGAAAGATTGAGGGTAGGAGGAGAAGGGGATGACGGAGGATGATACGGTTGGATGATATCACCGACTCAATGGACTTGAGTTTGGCTGAACTCCGGGCACTGGTGATGCACACGGAGGCCTGGTGTGCTGTGGTTCACAGGGTTGCAAAGAGTCGGACAGGACTGAGCGACTGAAGTGAACTGAACTGAACTACAATGAACAATGAACTTGGGGGTGCAGATATCCTACAAGATTCTGTTTTCATTTTCTTTAGATATATCCCAAAAGTGGAATGCCTGACTCGTATGGTAGTTCTATTTGTAACTTTTAAGGAACTTTCATACATTTTCCCACTATCTCTAACCAATTTGCATTCTCACCAACAGTGCACAGAGTTTATTTTTCTCCACGTCTTTGCCAATTACTGTTATTGCTTGTCTTTTCAGGGACAAGTGCATATTGAATATGTTTATGTTTTGCACTTATTAAATATCTGATGTTCAGTGGTGTTGATCACTTTTTCAGGTACCTGTTGCCATTAATATAACATCTTTGAGTAAAAAAGTGTATTCAGTTATTCTGCACTTTAAAAATATTAGATTGGTCTTATTGCTATCAAATATATGATTTGTTTATATATTTTGAATATTAACCCTTTATCAAATATATAATTTATGAATATTTTCTCTCATTCTTTAGGCTGATTATTCATTTTGTAGATTGTTTCTTTTGATGCATAAGGGAATCTTTCAGTTTGGTGTTGTCTGCTTTTTCATTTTTGCTTGTGTTGCTTGTACCATTGGTGTCATATCTTTGAATTTGCTGCAAAGACAAATGTAAAGAAGGTTTATTTCATATTTTTCCTTCTAGAAGTTTTAAGTTCTTATGTTTAAGTATTTAATTAATTACAAATTTATTTTAGTGAGTCTTATAAGATAGTTACCCAATTTCATTTCTCTGCATGTGGTTATCCATTTTTTTCAACACCATTAAGTATACTGTCCTTCTCTCATGGAGTACTCTTGTTGTTGTTGTTTAGTCATTAAGTCATGTGTGACTCTTATGACCTCATGGACTGTGGCCCACCAGGTTTCTCTGTCCATGGGATTTTCCAGGTAAGGATGCTGGAATGGGTTGCCATTTCCTTCTCCAGGGGATCCTCTCAAACCAGGGATTGAACTCACATCTCCTGAATTGGCAGGCAGGTTCTTTACCACTCTTGGTGCCCTCCTAAATATTAGTTGAGCATATTTATGAGAGTTTATTGTGGACTCACTTTTGTTCCATTGGTCAATGTGCCTATTTTTATGCCAGTATGCTGCTGTTTTCATTACTGTAAATTAACAGTATACTTGCAATCTGGATGTGTGATATCCCTAGTTTTGTTCTTCTTTCTCAGGATTACTTTGACTATGCAAGTTCTTTTTTGGCTCATTAGACATTTCAGAATTATTTATTCTATTTCTGTGAAAAAGGATATTGGGATTTTAATAGAGATTGCATTGAATATTTAGATGAATTTGGGTCATATAGATAATTTAACAGTATTAATTTTTCCAATCCATGAGCACAATATATCTTTCTGTTTGCATCTTCAGATTCTTTCATCAAGGTCTTATATAATTTTCACTAGAGATCTTTTACCTCTTTGGTAAATGTATATGTCAGTATGTTGTTTATTTTGATGCTACTCATGAATGGCATTATTTTCCTTATTTAATTTTCAGATTTTCTTCTAGTGTACAGAAGTGCAACTGGTTTTTGTACATTGGCAACACACTCTAGTACTCTTGCCTGGAAAATCCCATGGATGGAGGAGTGTGGTAGGCGATAGTCCATGGAGTTGCAAAGAGTCGGACATGACTGAGCAATTTCACTTTTTCACTTTTTTTAGTTTTTTATAGTTTTTCTGAATTTATTGATTTGTTCTGGAAACTTATTGCAGGGATTATTCAGGATTTTATAGAAGCAATATTATATCATCTACTAACAAAGATAACTTTTTTTCTTATTTCTTGTTTGTATACCTTTTTTTTTTTTTCCCCCTCATCTTATTATTCTAGCCAGGACTTCTAATACTATGCTGGATAGGGATGGTGGCAGTGTGCACATTTATCTTGTTTCTGATCTTAAAGAAAAAGTAAGTTTTCAACCTTTCACTAATGAGTGTAATGTTGTCTGTAAGACTGTAACATAAAACTTTCATTGTGTTGAGGTATGTCACTAGGGGTATCACACATTCTGATTGCAAGTGATACTGTAAACTATAGTAATCAAAACAGCAGGGGTCCATAAAAATAGACATATCAACCAATGGAACAGAATTGAGAGCCCAGAATAAACTCTCATATACAAGCTCAACTAATACTTAAGAGGGTACTGAGAGTGGTAAAGAATCCACCTGCCAAGGCAGGAGATGCAATTTCAATTCCTGGTTTGGAAAGATGCCGTGGAGAAGGAAATGGCAACCCATTCCAGTATTCTTGCCTCAGAAATCCCATAGACAGAGGAGTCTGGTGGGCTACAGTTCATGAAGTCACAAAAGAGTCAGACAGGACTCTTTGGGAGTGTTTTTGTGATGAAAAAAAAATGTATTTTGTCAAATATATTTTCTGCATCTATTGAGATGATCATATGATTTTCTTTCATTCTATTAATGTGGCATAGCACATTTTTTATTGACTTGTGTATTTTGACTCATCATTGAATCCCAGATATACATCCACTTAATCATGAATGAATCATTTTAATGTGCTGTTGAATTCAATAAGTCAATTTTGGAGGGAGATTTTTTAAATCTATATTCATCTTGGATATTGGCCTATATATTTTTTTCTGTAGTGTCCTTATCTGGCTTTAGTGTTAGGGTTATGTTTGCTTCTTAAAGTTAGTTTGGCAGGTTTTCTCTCCTTAAAAATTTTTGTTGTTGTTGTTGTTTGGTCACTCGGTCGTGTCCATCTCTTTGGGACCCCATGGACTGCAGCATGCCAGGCTTCCCTGTCCTTCACTATTTCCTGGAGTTTGCTCAAATTTGTGTTTATTGAGTTGGTGATTCCATCAAACCATGCTATCCTCTGCCACCCCCTTCTCCTGCCTTCAATCTTTTCCCAGAATCAGTGTCTTTTCCAATGAGTCAGCTCTTTGCATCAGGTGGCCAAAGTATTGGAGCTTCAGCATCAGTCCTCTCAAAGAATATTCAGAGTTGATAGGAACTCTCTAGAGTCTTCTCCAGCATCACAGTTTTGGAAGATTTTAAAAGCATTAATGCTTTAAATGTAGGATTCACCAGTAAAATCATCTGGTTCTGGGATTTTCTATGTTGGGGGAGTGGTTATTTAAGATTAAAACTTAATATAATGACATATATAAATGAGCTAAACATTTTAAACATAATCTTTATTGAGATATACTTTACAGACCAAAATTTTCACCCTTTTAAAATATTTCAATGATTTTGAGTAAAGTTACAAAGCTCTGCAAACATTCTCACTATTTTTATTACAATATTTTTGTTACTCCAAAAAGATCTCCCATGCTTATTTAAATTATCTTACCATCCTTGTACAAAATCAGTTGAACATAAATTTAAGGGTTTACATCAGTTTGCAATTCTATTTCATTGACCTATAAATCTACTCTCAGGCCAATGACAAAGTCTTCTTTTTTCCCTCAAATATTTTGAGATTAATTGAGACACTGTTCTGCACAAATTTAAGGTGTACAGCTTAATGATTTGACTTTCACATATCATTAAATGATTACAACAATAATTTCAGTAAATATCTATCATCCATATAGATGCAAGATTAAATAAATAAAGGAAATGTTATTTGTCCTGAGAACTTAAGATTTAGTCTCAATAACTTTCATATATAACATAGAGCAGTGGTAATTAATTATATTTGTCACACTGTACATTACTGCTCTGGTATGTATTTATCTTATTACTGAAGCATTGTAACTTTTGACTACCTTCATTCAATTTCCCCTCTCTCCACTTCCTGCTTTCGGCAACTTTTTCTATGAGTCTACTTACTTGCTTGTTTTTGAAGATCTGTGTTTGTTCATGATGCGCACATAGTGATACAGTATTACTATACATTTCAAAGTGACCACCACTGTAATTCTAATTATCATTTGTCACCATATAAAGATATAATTTCATTGTTGACTATATTCCTCACAGCTCATACATGTAACTCACTTACTTTGTAACTGAAGGTTTGTACTTCTTAATCTACTTCATCTGTTTACAGATGTATCCCACCTCCTCCTCTCTGACAATCAGCTATTTATTTTTTATATCTATGACTTTGTTTCTGTTATGCTTGTTTATTTGTTTGTTCTTTAGAGTCTGCATATAAGTGAAATTGTATGTTTTCCATTTTTTGTCTGATTTATTTCACCTGGAGTAACACCCTCTAAGTCCACCCATGTTTTCACAGATGACAAAGTTTTTTTCTTTTTTGCAGTTGAATAACACTTCACCATATGGATCTTCTTTAGCCATATGCTTATCAATAGATACTTAGATTGCTTCTATAGCTTGTCTATAGTAAAAAATGCTGCAAATGGGGGTTTATACATATTTTAAAACTGTGTGTGTGTGCTCAGTGGTGTCCAGTTCTTTGCAGCTCCATGGACTGTAGTCCTGCAAGGTCCTCTGTCCATGGTATTTTCCAGGCAAGAATACTAGAGTGGGCTGCCAAGCCCTCCTCCAGGGGATCTTCCCGACCCAGGGATCAAGCTCTCATCTCTTGCATCTCCTGCATTGGCAGGAATATTTTTTACTACTAGCACCTCCTGGGAAGCCAGGAGGATGGGGACGATACCCTGGGATAGGAAATTGAAATCCACTCCAATATTCTTGCCTGGAAAATCCCATGGACAGAGGAGTCTGGCAGACTACGGTCACAAAAAATTAGACATGACTGAGACACAGCATATGGTAGTTCTTTTTTTAAATTTTGTGAGATGCCTCTATACTCTTTGAAACAGTGACTGCAGAATTTACATTCCCTTCAATGGTTCACAGGGCTTCCTTTTTTCCACATGCTTATCATTATTTGTTATTTGCTGTCTTTTTGATAATAGACAGTCTAACAGGTGTTGGGTGATATCTCATCATTGTTTTGGTTTATATTTACCTGATGATTAAGGATGTAAGCATCTTTTTATTTGCATGTTGGTCACCAATACATATTCATTGGGAAAATGTCTATGAAGTTCCTTTGTTCAATTTTAATTGAATTGTTTGTGTTTTTTTGTTTGTTTGTTTTGGTTTGATGTTGAATTGTGTGAGTTTTTTGTATATTTTAAATATTGAGTCCTTGTCAGATACATTGTTAACATCTTCAGTTCAATAAGTGTCCTTACCAGCTTCTTGATGGTTTTCCTTTTTACCATGAAAAGGTTTTTAGTTTGATGTGACATGAAAGTCACTCAGTTGTGTCTAACTCTTGATGACCTCATGGACTATACAGTCCATGCAATTCTCCAGGTCAGAATACTGGAGTGGATAGCCTTTCCCTTCTCTGGGTTTAGTTTGATGTAAGCATATGAAATTTTTTTTTGAACTTTGTTCCCCTAGACATAGAACAACAGACTGGTTCCAAATAGGAAAAGGAGTAAGTCAAGGCTGTATATTGTCACCCTGCTTATTTCACTTATATGCAGAGTACATCATGAGAAATGCTGGACTGGAAGAAGCACAAGCTGGAATCAAGATTTCCAGGAGAAATATCAATAACCTCAGATATGCAGATGACACCACCCTTATGGCAGAAAGTGAAGAGGAACTAAGAAGCCTCTTGATGAAAGTGAAAGAGGAGAGTGAAAATGTTGGCTTAAAGCTTAACATTCATAAAACTAAGATCATAGCATCTGGTCTCATCATTCCATGGGAAATAGATGGGGAAACAGTGAGAACAGTGACTGACTTTATTTTTTGGGGCTCCAAAATCACTGAAGATGGTGATCGCAGCCATGAAATTAAAAGATGCTTACTCCTTGGAAGGAAAGTTATGACCAACCTAGATGGCATATTAAAAAGCAGAGACATTACTTTGCCAACAAAGGTTTGTCTAGTCAAGGCTATGGTTTTTCCAGTAGTCATGTATGGATGTGGGAGTTGGACTATAAAGAAAGCTGAGCGCTGAAGAATTGATGCTTTTGAACTGTGATGTTGGAGAAGACTCTTGAGAGTCCCTTGGACTGCAAGGAGATCCAACCAGTCCATCCTATAGGAGATCAGTCGTGGGTATTCATTGGAAGGACTGATGCTGAAGCTGAAACTCCAACACTTTGGCCACCTCATGCGAAGAGTTGACTCATTGGAAAAGACCCTGATGCTGGGAGGGACTGGGGGAAGGAGGAGAAGGGGACAACAGAGGATGAGATGGTTGAATGGCATCACCGACTCATGGACATGAGTTTGAGTAAACTCCGGGAGTTGGTGTTGGACAGGGAGGCCTGGCGTGCTGTGATTCATGGAGTCATAGAGTCAGACATGACTGAGCGACTGAACTAAACTGAACTGATCCTGGCCTCAGGAGATATACCTTAAAAAAAAATTACTAAGTCCAATGTTTTCTTCTAGAAATTTTATGGTTTCAGGCCTTCCGCTTATGTATTATTCAATTTTGAGTTTATTTTTGTATGCAGCACAAGATGAGAGTCCAGTTTAATTCTTTTGCATGTTGCTGTCTAGTTTTCTCAATACTATTGTTTTTAATATTAATTTTCTTTTAAATTTTATTTTATTTTTAATTGGAGGATAGTTACTTTTTGTTATGGTTTCTATCATACACCAACATGAGTCAACCACAGGCACACATATGTTCCCTTTCCTCCCACATCCCTCCCATCCCATACCTTTAGGTTGTCCCAGAGCATGGGCTTTGGGTTCCCTATATCATACACTAAATCCCCAATGTCTTATCTGTTTTACATATGGTAATGTATATGTTCCAATACTACTGTCTCAAGTCATCCCACCCTCTTTGACCCCCACTGTGGCCAAAAGTCTGTTTTTCACATCTGTGTCTCCTTTGCTGCCCTGCAAGGAAGATCATCAGTACCATCTTTCTAGATTTCATATATATACATTAATATATAATATTTGTGGGACTTCTCTGGTGGTTCATATGGTAAAGAATTTGCCTGCAATTCAAGACACCTGAGTTTGGTCCCTGGACCAGGAAGATCCCCTGGAGAAGGGAATTGCAACCCACTCAGTAATCTTACCAGGAGAATTGCATGGATAGAAGAGCCTAGCAAGTTCATGGGTCTGCAAAGAGTTGGACACAGCTAAGCAACTAACACACATACACATATAATACTTGTTTTTTTCTTTCTGACTTACTTCACTCTGTATGAAAGGCTCTAGGTTCATACACCTCACTAGAATTGACTTAAAGGTGTTCATTTTTACAGCTAAGTATTATTCCATTTTGTATACATACCACAACTTCTTTATCCATTCATCTGTTGATGAACATCTAGGTTGTTTCTATGTCCTGGCTATTTTAAATAGTGCTTCAGTGAACACTGGGGTACATATATCTTTTTCAATTATGATTTTTTGAGGGTATATGCCCAGTAGTAGATTACTTGGTTATATGGTAATTTCATTCCTAGTTTTTTAAAAAGAATCTCCATACTGTTCTCCATAGTGGCTGTTGCAATTTGCATTCCTACCAACAGTGCAATATGGTTCCCTTTGCTCCACACCCTCTCTAGCATTTATTGTTTGTAGACATTTAGATGATGTCCATTCTGACTAGTGTGAGGTGTTACCTCATTGTGGTTTTATTTTATATTTATATATTTATATTATTATATTTATATATAATATATTTGTATTATAAATATAAATATAATATATTTATATTATAATAATGAGTGATGTTGAGCATCTTTTCATGTGTTTATTAGCCATCTGTATGTCTTCTTTGGAGAAATGTCTGTTTAGGTTTTCTGACCACTTTTTGTTTGGTTGTTTGTTTTTCTGGTATTAAGATGCATGTGCTGCATGTATATTCTGGAGATTATATCCTTTGTCAGTTATTTCATTTGCTATTATTTTCTCCTATTCTGAGGATTGTCTTTTCACCTTGTCTGTAGTATTCTTCTTTGTGCAAAAGCTTTTAAATTTAATTAGGTGTCATCTATCTATTTTTTAAAAATATCCATTACTCTAGGAGGTGGGCCATAGAGGATCTTGCTGTGACTTATATCAAAGAGTATTTTGTCTATGTTTTCCTCTAATAGTTGAAAAGTTTCTAGTATTACATTTAAGTCTTTAAACCATTTTGAGTTTATTTTTGTGTATGATGTTAGGCAGTGTTCTTTTTATTTTTATTTTTTAATTAAAAAAAATTTTTTTTCCATTTATTTTTATTAGTTGGAGGCTAATTACTTTACATCATTACAGTAGTTTTTGTTATACATTGAAATGAATTAGCCATGGATTTACATGTATTCCCCATCCCAGTCCCCCCTCCCACCTCCATCTCCACCCGATCCCTCTGGGTCTTCCCAGTGCACCAGGCCCGAGCACTTGTCTCATGCACCCAACCTGGGCTGGTGATCTGTTTCACCCTAGATAATATACATGATTCGATGCTGTTCTCTTGAAACATCCCACCCTCGCCTTCTCCCAGAGTCCACAAGTCTGTTCTATACATCTGAGTCTCTTTTTCTGTTTTGCATATAGGGTTATCGTTACCATCTTTCTAAAGTCCATATATATGTGTTAGTATACTGTAATGGTCTTTATCTTTCTGGCTTACTTCGCTCTGTATAATGGGCTCCAGTTTCATCCATCTCATTAGAACTGATTCAAATGAATTCTTTTTAATGGCTGAGTAATATTCCATGGTGTATATGTACCACAGCTTCCTCATCCATTCGTCTGCTAATGGGCATCTGGGTTGCTTCCATGTCCTGGCTATTATAAACAGTGCTGCGATGAACATTGGGGTGCACGTGTCTCTTTCAGATCTGGTTTCCTTGGTGTGTATGCCCAGAAGTGGGATTGCTGGGTCATATGGCAGTTCTATTTCCAGCTTTTTAAGAAATCTCCACACTGTTTTCCATAGTGGCTGTACTAATTTGCATTCCCACCAACAGTGTAAGAGGGTTCCCTTTTCTCCACACCCTCTCCAGCATTTATTGCTTGTAGACTTTTGGATAGCAGCCATCCTGACTGGCGTATAATGGTATCTCATTGTGATTTTGATTTGCATTTCTCTGATAATGAGTGATGTGGAGCATCTTTTCATGTGTTTGTTAGCCATCTGTATGGATTAAAGATCTAAATGTAAGATCAGAAACTATAAAACTCCTAGAGGAGAACATAGGCAAAACACTCTCCAACATAAATCACAGCAGGATCCTCTATGACCCACATCCCAGAATTTTAGAAATAAAAGCAAAAATAAACAAATAGGACCTAATGAAACTTAAAAGCTTTTGCACAACAAAGGAAACTATAAGCAAGGTGAAAAGACAGCCCTCAGATTGGGAGAAAATAATAGCAAACGAAGCAACAGACAAAGGATTAATCTCAAAAATATACAAGCAACTCCTCCAGCTCAACTCCAGAAAAATAAATGACCCAATCAAAAAATGGGCCAAAGAACTCAACAGACATTTCTCCAAGGAAGACATAGGCAGTGTTCTAATTTCATTTTTTATGAGTAGCTGAAATTGAAAAACATTTCATTTTTTCCTCAACATTACTTATTGAAGAGACTGTCTTTTTTCCACTGCATATTCTTTCCTCCTTTGTCAAAGATAAGGTTCTCATCGGTGTGTGGGTTTATCTCTGAGCTTTCTATCTTGTTTCCTTGGTCATTATTGCTGTGTATGCCTGTATCATACTGTCTTGATGACTGTGGCTTTGTAGTATAGTCTGACGTCAGGAAGTGTGATTCCTCCAGCTCCATTCTTTTTTAAGAGTGCTTTGGCTATTCAGGGTCTTTTGTGCTTCCATATGAATTGTGAAATTTTTTGTTCTAGTTCTGTGAAAAATACTATTTGTAGTTTGATAAGGATTCATTGAGTCTGTAGATTGCTATGAGTAGTATAGTCATTTTCACAGTATTGATTCTTCCAACCCAAGAACATGGTCTGTCTCTCCATCTGTTTGTGTCATCTTTGATTTCTTTCGTCAGTGCCTTATAGTTTTCTGCATATAGGTCTTTGTCTCTTTAGGCAGGTTTAGCCCCGAGTATTATATTCTTGCAATATAATTGAGTGGGATTCCCTTCTTAATTTCTCTTTCTGATTTTTCATTGTTAGTGTGTAAGAATGAAAGAGGTTTCTGTGTATTAATTTTATAAATTGAGATTTTCCTATATTTATTGATTAGTAATTTTCTGGTGGCATCTTTAAGGTTTTCTGTGTGTAGTATCATGTTGTCTGTAGTAAGAATTTTACTTATTCTCTTCCAATCTGGATTCCTTTTATTACTTTTTTTCTCTGATTGCTGTGGTTAGGATTACAAAATTATACTGAATAATATTGGAGAAAATGGGCACCCTTGTCCTGTTCTTGATCTTAGAGGAAACTCTTTCAGTCTTTCACCACTGAGGATGTTTTCTGTGGGTTTGTTGTATATGGCCTTTATTAAGCTGAGGTATGTTTCTTCTATGCCAACTTTCTGGAAAGTTTTTTTTTCTATTATTATAAATGAATGTTAAATATTGTCAAAAATTTTCTCTGCAACTACTGAGGTGATCATATGGCTTTTGTCATTCAGTTTGTTAGTATGGTATATCAACATTGTGTATATTGAAGAATTCTTTCATTCCTGGAATAAAGCCCACTTGATCAAGCTGTATAATCCTTTTAATGTGCTGTTGGATTCTGTTTGCTAGAATTTTGCTGAGGATTTTTGCATCTATATTCATCAGTGATATTGGCCTGTAAGTTTCTTTGTCTAGTTTTGGTATCAAGGTGATAGTAGCCTCATAGAATGAGTTTGGGAGTTTTCTGTGCAATTTTCTGGAAGAGTTTGAGCAGGATAGGTGTTAGCTCTTCTCTAAACTTTCAGTATAATTTGCCTATGAAGCCATCTGGCCCAGGGCTTTTGTTTATTGGAAGATTTTTGACAATAATTTTGATTTCTGTGCTTGTGATTGACTTGTTTATATTTTCTATTTCTTCCTGGTTCATTTTTGGAAGGTTATACATTTCTGAGACTTTGTCTATTTGTTATAGATTGTCCATTGCATTAATGTATAGTTGTCTGTAGTAGTCACACAACTTTTTGTATATCAGTGGTTTTGTTTGTAATTTCTCCTTTTTCATTTCTGATTTAACTGATTTGGGTGTTTTCTCTCTTTTGCCTGATGAGTCTGGCTAAAGTTTTATCAATTTTGTTTATCTTTTCAAAGAAGTAATTCTTACTTTTTTTTAATCTAAAATATTGTTTTATTCTTTAATGGTAAAAAGCCATTAATATTCAAATGAAAATGATCACATTGAAAAACTTATGTAAGAAACGGCTTCCAAGGTTATTCAAGTAGCAGTGAGAGGGAAGGAAAAATGCTTCAATAGTCCATTGACTTTCTTCAAAATATTACTTGACAGAATACAATTCAGTTCAGTGGCTATGACAGTTCATATAATTTTTCATTGTTTTCTTGAGACACAAAAGTTCACCATTGCAATGTGTTTGTGGTTTTTAAAATATATTTATTTATTTTTAATTAATTGATGATTGGTTTACAATATTGGTTTGATTTCTGTCATACATCAATATGAATTAACCTTCAGTGTACCTATGTCCCCTCTCTCTTGAATCTCCTTCCCACCTCCCACCCATTCCCACCCCTCTAGGTTATTACAGAGCCCCAGTTTGATTTCCTTGAGTCATACAGCAAATTCCCATTGGCTCTCTATTTACATATGTTAGTGTATATGCATCCATGCTACTCTCTCCATTTATCTCACCCTCTCCCTGTTCTCCTCCACCCTTGTCCATAAGTCTGTTCTCTATGTCTGCATCTCCATTGCTGCTCTGAGAATAGATTCATCAGTACCATCCTTCTAGGTTCCATATAAGATAAGATAAGTCAGTTGCTCAGTCATGTCCGACTCTGCGACCCCATGGACTGTAGCCTGCCAGGCTCTTCCATCCATGGAATTTTCCAGGCAAGAATATTGGAGTGTGTTGCCATTTCCTTCTCCAGGGGATCTTCCTGACCCAGGGATTGAACCCAGGCTTCCAGCATTGCAGGCAGACTCTTTAGCATCTGAGCCACCAGGGATGCATTAATATATAATATTTGTTTTTCTCTTTCTGACTTACTTCACTCTGTATAATAGGCTCTAGGTTCATCCACCTCATTAGACTGACTCAAATGTATTCCTTTTTATGCCTAAGTAGTATTCCATTGTATATATGTACCATGGCTTCTTTATCCATTCATCTGTCAAAGGACATCTAGGTTGCTTCCATGCCCTCGCTATTGTAAATAGTGCTGCAATGTGTTGTAGTGTTTTCAAATGATCAGTCAAGTGTTACTTCTCAGTTAAAAAGGCCACTGGTAGATTCCTTGGGTTGGAAAAGGTGTTCCTTCACTGCAGGAAAATCAACTCCCAAGAAAAGAAAACTAGTCTGTGCAAAGCCTCTCACAACTCATTTTTCTCCAGGTTGTCCAGATCCACATCACTCAGATCAATGTCTTGTTCCATAGGAAGCTCACCATACTTGCCTTCCCAGGGCTTCCTGGTGCTGATGGCAGGGAAAGCCCCAATGATTTTCTATTGTCCTTTCATCTCTATTTCATTTATTTCTCTCTGATCTTTATGAGTTCTTTGGGAACTTCTACTAAATTTGGGTTTGTTTTTTTCTAGTTTCTTTAGGTGTAAGTTTAGGTTATTTGAGATTTTTCTTGTTTCCTGAAGTAAGCATATATTGCTATATATTTCCTTCTTAGAACTGCTTTTGCTACATTCCACAGATTCTAAATCATTGTGTTTGTGTCTGTATTTCCCTCCAGGTTTTTTTTTTTTTTAATTTCTTCTTTGATGTCCGCAGTGACCCATTTGTTGTTTAGCAGCATATCGTTTGCCTTCATGGGTCTGTGTTTTCTGAAGATTTTTTTTTTTTTTTTTTTGGTAATTGATTTCTAGTATCATAGTGTTGTGTTCAGAAAAGATTCTTAATACTATTTCAATTTTCTTAAATTTACAGAGACTTAATTTGTGGCTTAGCATGTGGCCTACTCTGTGCTCTTCAAAAGAATGTGTATTCTGCTGCTACCAGATAGGGTGTTGTACATATAGTTTTAAAGTCTTTCTAAGTGTCATTTAAGACCAGTGCTTCTTTATTGATTTTCTGTCTGGATGATATGTCCATTGATGTATGAGGTGTTAAAATGTCTTGTTATATTTCTGTCACTCTCAATTTCTACCTTTATGTCCACAAATATTTGTCTTATGTATTTAGGTATTCCTATATTTTGGCTGTGTAAATATTATAATTTTTTAATCCTCTTATTTGATTAATAATTGTGTAATATCCTTTTCTTATCTTGTAATCATCTTTATTTTAAAGCCTAATTTGTCTGATATAACTATTGCTATCCTCTGTTTTATTTCCACTTTCATGGCACAGCTTTTTCCATTCCCTTGCTCTCACTGTGTGTGTGTCTTTGGATTATAAGTGAGTCTCTGGTAGGCAGAATAGAAATGGGTCTTATTTTTGTATTCATTCAGCCACTTTATGTTTTTTATTGGATCGTTTATTCCAATTATATTTAAAGTAATTATTGATGTGTGTGTTCTTATTGCCATTAGTAATAGCTTTGCAGTTGTGTCTGTAATTCTTTTTTGTTCCTTTCTTCATCTTTTGTTCCTTTCTCTTGTAATTTGACAGATATCTTTAGTGTTATATTTCAATTCATTTTCTTTGTGCATTCCTACTACAACCAGACATGGAACAATGGACTGGTTCAAAACTGGGAAAGGAGTACATTGAGACTGTATACTGTCACCTGCTTATTTAACTTCTATGCAGAGTACATCATGCAAAATGCTGGGCTATATGAATCACAAGCTGGAATCAAGACTGCCAGGAGATATAGCAACCTCAGACATTCAGATGATACCACTATAACAGCAGAAAGCAAAGAGAAACTAAAGAGCCTCTTGATGAGGGTGAAAGAGGAGAGTGATGAAAAAAACCAAGATCAGGGCATCCAGTCCCATCACTTTATGGCAAATAGAAGGGAAACTGGAAACAGTGATGCACTTTATTTTGGGGGGCTCCAATTTTAAAATAGGTGCTGCCAAAGCAAACACTACTTGAGCTCCAAAATCACTGTGAATGGTGACTATAGCCATGAAATTAAAAGTTCATGCTTGCTCCTTGGAAGAAAAGCTATGAAAAATTTAGACAGCATATTAAAGAGCTGAGACATCACTTTACTGACAACAGTCTATCAAAACTGTGATTTTTCCACTAGTCATGTACGGATATGAGGGTTGAACCATAGAGAAGACTGATTGCCAAAGAATTAATGTTTTTGTATGTGGGGCCAGAGAAGACTTGAGAGTCCCTTGGGCAGCAAAGAGATCAAACCATCAATCTTAATGGAAATCAACCCTGTATATTCAATGGAAGAATTGATGCTGAAACTGAAATTTCAACACTTTGGCCACCTGATGTGAAGAGCTGAAACTTGGAAAAAACCTTGATGCTTCCAAAGACTGAAGGCAAGAGAAGAGGTGACAGAGGATTAGATGGTTGGATTGCGTCACTGATTCAATGGACATGAGTTTGAGCAAACTTCAGAAAATAGTGAAGGATAGGGAAGCCTGGTACGCTGCAGTCCATGGGATTGCAAGGAATCAGACTTGACTTAGCAAGGGAAAAACAGCAACAATCACAATCTTTGGGTTGTGATTATCATGAGTTTCATATAAAGATATATAGAGGCATTTATATATGGTTGTTTAGTTGCTTAGGGCTTCCCTGGTAGCTCAACTGGTAAAGAATCCACCTGCAATGCAGGAGACCTCTATACTCCAAGATCCCTAGAGAAGGGACAGCCTACCCACTCCAGTATTCTTGGGCTTCCTTGGAGGCTTAGATGGCAATGAATCCACCTGCAGTGCAGGAGACCTAGGTTCGATTCTTGGGTTGGGAAGATGCCCTGGAGGAGGGCATGGCAACCCACTCCAATATTCTTGCCTGGAGAATCCCAAAGGACAGAGAAGCCTGGCGGGCTACAGTCCATGGGGTTGCAAAGAGTCAGACATGGCTGAGCAACTAAGCACAGCACAGTATTTGCAGCTGCTGCTTCTTCTTTTTTTTTCTAGGTACTTTACATTTGTTACATTTTTTAAAATTTATTTTTTATTGAAGGATGATTGATTTATAGATTTTTTTTTGTTTTCTGTCAAACCTCAACAGAAATCAGCCATAGATGTACATATATCCCCTCTCTTTTGAAACTCCCTCCCATCTCCTTATTCACCATCCAACCCCTCTAAATTGATACAAAACCCCTCTTCTGAGCCATATGGAAAATTCCCATTGGCTTTCTATTTTACATATGGCAATGTAAGTTTCCATGTTACTCTTTCCATACATCTCACCCTCTACCCCCTCCCACTATGTCTATAAGTCTGTTCTCTATGTCTGTTTCTCAATTGTTCCCTGTAAATAAATTCTTCAGTACCATTTTTTTTAAATATTTGGTGTATATGCATTAGAATATGATATTTATCTTTCTCTTTCTGACTTTCATCACTCTATATAATAGGTTCTAGGTTCATCTACCTCATTAGAACTGATTAAAATGTGTTCCTTTTTATAGGTGAGTAATAGTCCATTTTATATATATACCACAACTTCTGTATCCATTCATCTGTTGATGGACATCTAGGTGGCTTCCAAGTTCTAGCTATTGTAAATAGTGCTGCAATGAACATTGGGATACATGTGTCTTTTTCAGTTTTGGTTTCCTCAGAATATATGCCTAGGAGTGGGATTGTTAGGTCATATGGTGGTTTTATTCCTAGTTTTTTAAGGAATCCCCATATCATCTTGCATAGTGACTGTACAAATTTACATTCCTACCAACAAGGCAGGAGTGTTTCCTTTTCTCCACACCCTCTCCAGCACTTATTGTTTGTAGACTTTTTGATGATGCCAATTCTGACTGGTGTGAGGTGATATCTCAATGTAGTTTTGATTTGCATTTCTCTAATAATAAGCGATGTTGAGCATCTTTTCATGTGTTTGTCAGCCATCTGTATGTCTTCTTTGGGCAAATGTCTCTTTAGGTCTCTTTCCCACTTTTTGACTGGGTTTTTGTTTTTCTGGTATTGAGTTGTATGAACTGTTTGTATATTTTTGAAATTAATCCTTTGTCAGTTGTTTCATTTGCCATTATTTTCTTTCATTCTGAGGGCTGTCTTTTCACCTAACTTTTACTTTCCCTTTCTGTGCAAAAGCTTTCAAATTTAGTCAGGTCTCACTTGTTTACTTTTGTTTTTACTTCCATTACTCTAGGAGGTGGGTCTTAGAGGATCTTGCTTTGATTTATGTCATAGAATGGTCTGCCTATGTTTTCCTCTGAGAGTTCTATAGTTTCTGGTCTTACATTTAGGTCTTTAATCCATTTTGAGTTTATCTTTGTGTATGATGTTAGGAAGTGTTCTAATTCTTTTACATGAAGCTGTCCAGTTTTCCCAGCACCATTTATTGAGGAGGCTGTCTTTGCCCCATTGTATATTCTTGCTTCCTTTGGCAAAAAATAAGGTATCCATAAGTGCATGGGTTTATTTCTGGGCTTTCTATCTTGTTCTATTGGTCTATATTTTTGTTTCTGTGCCAGTATCATACTGTCTTGATGACTGTAGTTTTGTAGTATAATCTGAAGTCAGGAAGGATAATTCCTCCAGCTCCATTCTTCTTACTCAAGACTGCTTTGGCTATTAGGGGTCTTTTGTGTTTCCATATGAATTGTGAAAATTTTTGTTCTATTGCTAATTTGATAGGGATCACATTGAATCTGTTGATTGTGTTTGGTAGTATATACATTTATATAGTATATGTATATATGGGTATATAGTATATGTATATATGTATGTATATATATGTATATAGTACATACATATATACATTTTCACAATATTGATTCTTCCTACCCAGGAACATGGAATATCTCTCCAGCTGTTTATGTCTTTGATTTCTTTCATTAGTGTCATATTTTTTTGGTGTACAGTTCTTTTATCTCCTTAGGTAGGTTTATTCCTAGATATTTAATTCTTTTTGTTGCAAGGTGAATGGGATTGATTCCTTAACTTCTCTTTCTGATTTTTCATTGTTATTATATAGAAATGCAAGGGATTTCTGCATATTGATTTTATATCCTGAAACTTTGCTAAATTCACTGATTAGCTCTAGTAATTTTCTGATACTATCTGTAGGGGTTTCTATGTACAACCTCATGACATCTGCAAACAGTGAGAGCTTTACTTCTTTTTTTTTTCCTATTTGGATTCCTTTTATTTCTTTTTGTTCTCTGATTGCTGTGGCTAGGACTTTCAGAACTATGTTGAATTATAGTGGTGAAAATGGACACCCTTGCCTTATTCCTGATCCTAGGGGAAATGCTTTCAGTTTTTCACTATGGAGAATAATGTTTGCTGTAGGCTTATCATCTATGGCCTTTACTATGTTGAGGTAGTTTCCTTCTATGCCCATTTTTTGAAGAGTTTAATCATAAATGGGTGTTGAAATTTGTCAAAGGCTTTTTCTGTATCTATTGAGATTATCCTATGGTTTTTATCTTTCAATTTGTTAATATGGTTTATCACATTGACTGATTTGCATATACTGAAGAATCCTTGCATCCCTGGAATACACCCAACTTGATCATGGTGTTTGAGCTTTTTGATGTGTTGCTGAATTCTGTTTGCTAAAAATTTTTTGAGGATTTTTGCATCCATGTTCATCAGAGATATTGGCCTGTAGTTTTCTTTTTTGATGTTTTCTTTGTCTGGTTTCAGTATCTGGAGACAGTGGCTTTATAGAATGAGTTTGGAAGTATTCCTTCTTTTGCAATTTTTTGAAAGAGTTTTAGAAGTTCAGGTATTAGTCTTCTCTAAATGTTTGAAAACATTCTCCTGTGAAGTCATCTGGTCCTGGACTTTTGGTTTTAGGGAGATTTTTGATCACAGCTTCAATTTCAGTGCTTGTAATTGGATTGTTCATAATTTCTATTTCTTCATGGTTCAGTCTTGGAAGATTGAACTTTTTTAAGAACCTGTCTGTTTCTTTCAGGCTATCTATTTTATTGCCATATAGTTGTTCATAATAATCTCTTATAATCCTTTGTATTTCTGCATTGTCTGTTGTAACCTCTCATTTTTCATTTCTAATTTTGTTGATTTGATTTCTCTCTCTTTTTTTCTTGATAAGTCTGGCTAAAGGTTTCTGCTGAAAGATCAGCTGTTAAGCTTATGGGGTTTCCCTTGTATGTTACTTGTTGCTTCTCCCTTGATGCTTTTAATATTCTTTCTTTGTGTTTAGTCTTTGTTAGTTTGATCAGTATGTGTCTTGGCAAGTTTCTTCTTGGGTTTACCCTGTATGGGGCTCTTTTTGCCTCTTGGAATTGATTGACTATTTCCTTTCCCATGTTGGAGAAATGTTCAACTATAATCTCTTCAAAAAATTTCTCATACTCTTTCTTTTCCTCTTCTTTTTCTGGGACTCATATAATTCAAATGTTGGTGTGTTTGATATTGTCCCAGAGGTCTCTGAGATTATCCTCAGTTATTTTCTTTTTTTTTTTTACTTTATTCTGCTCTTCAGAAGTTATTTCCACCATTTTATCTTCCAACTCACTGATTCATTCTTCTGCTTCAGATATTCTGCTGTTGATTCCTTCTAGAGTATTTTTAATTTTAGTAATTTTGTTGTTTGTCTCTTCATGTTTATTCTTTATTTCTTCTATGTGCTTGTTAATTGATTCTTGTATTTTCTCCATTTTGTTTTCAAGGTTTTTCATCATCTTTACTATCATTATTCTGAATTCTTCTTTAGGTAGTTTGCCTATTTCTTCTTCATTTATTTGGACTTCTGTGTTTCCAGTTTGTTCCTTCATTTGTGTACTATTTCTATGCCTTTTCATTATTTTTTTTTTAACTGATTGAGTTTGAGGCCTTTCCCCCCCCAGGCTTCAAGGTTGAATCCTTTCTTCCTTTTGGTTTCTACCCTCCTCTTGAGAAACCTATATGAAGGTCAGGATGCAACAGTTAGAACTGGACATATAACAACAGACTAGTTCCACATAGGAAAAGGAGTACGTCAAGGCTGTATACTGTCACCCTGCTTATTTAACTTATATGCAGAGTACATCATGAGAAACGCTGGGCTGGAAGAAGCACAAGCTGGAATCAAGATTGCCAGGAGAAATATCAATAACCTCAGATATGCAGATGACACCACCCTTGTGGCAGAAAGTGAAGAGGAACTAAAAAGCCTCTTGATGAAAGTGAAAGAGGAGAGTGAAAATGTTGGCTTAAAGCTCAACATTCAGAAAATTAAGATCATGGCAACCGGTCCCATGACTTCATGGGAAATAGATGGGGAAACAGTGGAAACAGTGTCAGACTTTATTTTTGGGGGCTTCAAAATCACTGCAAAAGACCCTGATGCTGGGAGGGACTGGGGGCAGGAGGAGAAGGGGACGATAGAGGATGAGATAGCTGGATGGCATCACCAACTCGATGGACATGCGTTTGAGTAAAGTCCAGGAGTTGGTGATGGACAGGGAGGCCTGGCGTGATGCGATTCATGGGGTTGCAAAGAGTCGGACACGACCGAGTAACTGAACTGAACTGAAGGTTGGTCCAGTGGTTGTATAAGCTTCGTATAGGATGAGATTTGTACTGAGTTTTTTTTTTTTTTTTGCTTGTTTTTCCTCTGATGGGCAAGGCTGAGTGAGGTGGTAATCCTGTCTGCTGATAATTGGGTTTGTATTTTTGTTTTGTTTGTTGTTTAGATGAGGCATCATGCACAGGGTGCTACTGATGTTTGGATGATGCTGGGTCTTGTATTCAAGTGGTTTCTTTTGTGTGAGTTCTCACTTTTTGATACTCTCTAGGGTTAGTTCTCTGGTAGTCTCTGGTCTTGGAGTCAGTGCTCCAATTCCATAGGCTCAGAGCTTGATCTCTTGTCAAGAATGAAGATTCCACAAGTGGTTTGTTATGGCATTAAGTGAGATTAAAATAAATATCCAAAAATGAGAAACCAAAGATGAACCCCAGACAAATGGCAGTTGCAAAGTCAGGCAAATAATAACTAAAATAATGGAATATACACCCATGAGCAAAGTGAAAACAGTCCAACAAAAATAAAGTACAGTAGATTGATCCGGTGAACAAAGGAAATAAAAAATTATGTTTACCAGTTAAGAACAAAACTAACTAAAGCACCAACCAGAAAACAAAACTAAAGCAAGGTGCCAAGTGGGGAATAAAGCAATCAAGACTAAAAAATATGTTGAGAGGAAAAGGAAAGAAAGAATAGATATGCAAAGTTAAATGGAGGTAGATGAAGAAGATTTATATATATTAAAGACTAAGTGCAGGTGGAAAAGAACAGTAGGAAACTCAAAGGAATACATGTAGAAAAATATAATAGGTTTAAAAAGTTAAAAATTGAAATTATAAAAAAAAATTAAAAAAATGGAAGAAGAAAGAAAAAAGAAAAAAAAAAAAAAGGAAAACTCCACAGAACTGCCAAAGCCCAACATAGAGGCAGAGGTTTATAACAATAATAAAAAATGTGACTGAATATACAGATATGCATATACACCCATAAGCAAAATCAAAACAGTCCAACAAAAATAAAGTACAATAGATTGACCCAGCAAACAAAGGAAACCAAAAATTATATCTACCAGAATAAAACTAACTAAAGCACAAACTGGAAAACAAAACTAAAGCAAGGTGCCAATTGGGGAATTAAGTAGTGAAAATAAAACTATCAAATATGTTGAGAGGAAAGGACAGAAAGAAAAGAAAGAATAGATATGCCAAGTTAAGTACAGGTAGATAAAGAAGATTTATATATGTTATATGTTACATGAAGACATATATGTTATATAACATATGTTATATGTTATATAGCATATGTTATATGTTATATGAATGTTATATGAAGATTTATGTATGTTATATATGTTATATGTTAAAGAAGATTTATATATATGTTAAAGATTAACTGCAAGGGGAAAAGAACAAGAGGAAAAGCAAATAAAGGAATAAATGTAGAAAAAATAATAATAGGTTAAAAAAATTTTAAATTAAAATTAAAAAAGAGTGAAAAGAAAAGAAAAAAAAAAGGAAAACGCCCCAGAACTGCAAAAGCCCAACATAGAGGCAGAGGTTTATAACCACAATAAAAAAATGTGATTGAAGGAAAAAAAAAACCTCAAAAGCTTAATTGGATTTCATAGTGCCAATAAAATCAACAACTACAAAAGGTGGGGAAGAAAAAAAGAGTCTAAAAGATTCTACAGAACAAGTTAAAAAATAAGAATAATAAGTGTTTTTCTCGAGTCACTGCTGTCAGAGTCCTTTCCCTCACTGGGAGTCGTATTTCACCTCACCTGCCTAGGATGCCCTCCAACACTGTGCTGATCTCTGGACCTGCTGTGGGGGCAGCTCATTTTAATTTGGTTCTACTCCTGTGTGTTCTTGACTTCAATGTCCACAGCTACCAGAACTACTGCATTTTCTTTTGTGGGAGCTCTCAATGACCTTTGATATATTCTGTAGACACAGAGTCTGCCTAGTTGATGGTGTATTTCATCTGCAGCTTGTACTGCTGGTGGGAAGGTTTTGGGTCTTCTTCCTTAGCTACACGGGTTTCAATTGTGGTTTTATTTTCACCTCTACATGTGGGTCGTCCACTGGGGTTTGTTCCTGAGGCTGCCCTGGAGGACTTGGGTCTGCTCCTGTGAGGGCCAGGTGTGGAGGTGGTGCAGCTGCTTGGGTCACAGGGGTTCTGGCAGCACCAGGTTCTCAGGGGAGTTGGCAGCTAGGGCAGCAGGGAATATAGTGCTCAAGAAGGGTATGGCTGGAGAAGACAATTGCAGCCCACGCCAGTGTTCTTGCCTGGAGAATCCCAGGGACGGGGGAGCCTGCTGAGCCGCCGTCTATGGGGTTGCACAGAATCGGACACGACTGAAGTGACTTAGCAGCAGCAGCAGGAGCAGCAGAAGGGTATGGCAACCAGTAGTGGCCCATATGCTCCAGTATTCTTGCCTGGAGAACCCCCTCCCTGACGGAGAAGCCTGGAGGCCACCGTCTACAGGGTCAGAAAGAGTCGGACACTACCAAAGAGACCCTGTGCGCAGAGACGCAAGGCTTTTTTTGCCTGTGGCAGCTTTGCCCCAGTGAGAGTTGAGTGTGAAGGTGGCATGGCTGCTTGGCGCCTGGCAGTGCCAAGTGTGCAGGAACACAGACTGCTTCTGCCACAGAAGTCATGGCCCTATCAGAGTCTTTTGTCGAGCCTTTTGTAGCTGGCAGTCAGAAGGTTTCTTTGGGCAGTCTTTCTCCATAGCTCCACCCATTCAGGCACTTAGGGGGCTCCCTTGCCTGGGGGCCTTCTCTGTTAGAGGCCCCCAGGCTGGGGTCCTACTTTGTAGTTCAGTGCATCAGTCACTTAAAGGAGCACCCTGGGTGGGATCCTACTCTGTAGTTCAGTGCATCAGGCATTTGATGGGCCAGCCTCCCTGTTGTTCAGCTGCCAACGCTGGCCTGTGGGGAGAGAGAGGCTGTGGTGATGGCTCCACCCCTTACTTGTGACTCAGCAGTATCGCCTTGCTTCCATGGCTGCCTACCTTTCCTCCAGTGGCATTTCCCACCGCAATCTCCTCCCTCACCTCCCCTGATCCATCTCTCCGCAGTCAACAGCAGCCCTCACCCTGGGATTGCTCTACAATCCCTAAACTCCAGCTCTCAGCTGCTGCACCTTCCAGTGGACCATCATTCCTGTCCAGAATATGTATGGCTGAGGCAAAGACTGTCTGATTCTCATTCTATTTAGGCTGCCACAGATCAGCTGTTTAACCCTCAGCCTTAAATGTTTCTCCTCTGACTCAGTTGCCCCGATGTGGGATTCATACCCCTGCTTCAGTTTCCCCACCCAGCGAGGGCAGGTCCAGGCCTACTAACACTTTTGTTTTTCCCCCTAGTTCCTTCATTTTACCAAGTTTTGCATGGTCCTATATATTTTTTCCCCCCACTGGTCAGGTACTCCTGTACTCTCTCAGCTGGTGTTCTGCAAGCACTTCTGTGTCTGAAGGTGTATTCCTGATATATCTGTGGAAAGAGATGTACTCCACGTCCACCTGCTCCTCTGCCATCTTGTTCTTCTTTGGCTTATTTCTTAATTTCAAACAAACACATTTTAACAACTCAACATTTGTACTTTTCTCTACTCACAATTCTGACATCTTATTTTACAATTTATTTCGCAACTTTTATTCAACAAAGTACCACAGGTCCTAGAGATATCAATCAGACAAGTATAAGAAGTGAAAGGTTTATAAATCAGAAAAGAAGAGGTAATATTGTTATTGTATATTTGTTGTTGTTTTATTGATAAGTCATGTCCGATTCTCTATATGTAGAAAATCCTAGACTCCACATAAAGATGATCAGAATTGATAAATGAATTCAGCAGTGTAGCAGGATGTAAGATTAATATATAGATATCTGTTGTATATTGTTAGTTCTTTACACTAACAATGAGGTATCAGAAAGAGAAAGTTAAAAAAATTAAAATCACATCAAATAATATAATTAGGAATATACTTAATTAAGGAGGTGAAGCATACTGAGAAATATACTGAGAAATATAAAATATTAGTAAAGGTGATTGAAAATTATTCAAGGAAATGAAAAGATATCCCATTCTCTTGAATTGGAAGGACTATTATAGTTAAAGCAGCCCTGCTATTCCAGTCTACAGATTAAAATCTTGAGGGGAAAGCAATCTTGAGGGAAAAACAACAGTGCTGGAAACAAAACTCTTCCTGATTTCAGACAACACTACAAGGCTATAGTAATCAAAACATTGTGATATTGTCATGAAAACAGAAATATGGATCAAAGGAATGGAATAGAGAGCTCAGAAATAAATCCACACATTTACAGTCAATTAATCTTCATTCAATGATGCAAGAAAGTACAGTGGAGAAAAGGCAGTTTATTCAGCAAGTGGTATTTGGAAAGCTGGACAGTTTGCATGTAAATGAATGAAGTTAAACAGTCCCTCATACCACATAAAAATAAACTAAAAATAGCTCAAAAGTTTAAATATAAGACATGCTACCATAAAGCTTCTAAAAGAGTATTTTGGCAAAATATTCCCTGATATAAATGATAGCAATATTTTCTTAGGTCAGTCTCCCAGGGCAAAAGAAATAAAAGCAAAAATAAGTAAATGAGACCGAAGTTATAAGCTTTTGAACAACAATGTGCATGCTCTGTTACAGTCATGTCACAGTCTTTCGAGTATTGTTTCCACCTGGCCACTGGTGCAGGCCCACTGAGGTTAGGTCTCAGTACTGCAGTAGTCATGCTCCTGAATTTTCTGTGGGAACTATGGAGGCAGCTTAAGCTTTGGTCTGGCCCTACTCCCATGTGAAAGTGCTCACAGAGCCCATAGCTGCTAATGCCAGATCTGCCTCAGCTACAAGAACACTTGTCTTTCTGGATATTTTGCAGGTGCTGAATTTAGGATGCCACCAGTGGAGGAATAACTCCACAGTTCATGCAGCTGTGAGGAATGATTTTGGCTCTTATTTCTTAGTCACATAGCTGCTGGGGCTCAGTTGTGGTTTCAGACCCTTCTCTGGCTGAATTCCTACTGGGGGGAGCTATTTGTACTCTCCCAGGACAGTAGGATGGGTCCTGGTACCCACTGGCAGATTTTCTATTTACAGAATTTCCAGCCCTCCTGAACAGTAGGGCAAGCCCTAGCACCCAGTGACAGGTTTTGCAGTAGCAAGAGCTATCTGCACCCTCCTGGCCACTAGGGCAGGTTCTGGCACTCACTGATGGATTTTCCAGCTGCAGAAGCTTTCTGTGCCCTTCTGGGGCAGCAGGGTGTGTCCCATCACCTACTGGTGGGTTTCTCAGTAGTGAGAGCTATGTGTGTTCTCCCAGGACTGCAGGTCATATTCTAACATCCTCCGAAGGAGCTCCTTGTCACGGAAGCTATTCACACCCTCCCAGGATAGCATGGGCAGGTCCTGGGGCCCCCTGGCATAATTCCCAGTAGCTAGATCTATTCACACCTCTCTGGATCAACAGGGCAGAACCTGGGTCCCACTGAAGGAATTGCTAGTGGCTGGATCTGTCTGTGCCCTTCTGGGTCAGCAAGGGTGAGGTCTGGCATCTGTCTCTGGCCTGGAAGAGGTGGCCAGAGTCTGCCTCTGGAGCCAAAGATGGCAGTGGTGTGTTGTGCCCACCCCCAGAACTTCTGTAGATGATGTCCTGTTGCCTGGGAGCCCTCACCCAGAAAGAGTTCTTATGCTGCTCCAACCCATCTCCTCATGTGCTTCTTAATAGTGGTGCCTTATCCATCTGGGCAAGGAGATCCAACCAGTCCATCCTAAAGGAGATCAGTCCTGGGTGTTCATTGGAAGGACTGATGCTGAAGCTGAAACTCCAATACTTTGGCCACCTCATGCAAAGAGCTGACTCATTGGAAAAGACCCTGATGTTGGGAGGGATTGAGGACAGGAGGAGAAGGGGATGACAGAGGATGAGATGGCTGGATGGCATCACCGACTTGATGGACATGAGTTTGAGTAAACTCTGGGAGTTGGTGATGGACAGGGAAGCTTGGCGTGCTGTGATTCATGGGGTCGCAAAGAGTCGGACATGGCTGAGCGACTGAACTGACTGATCCATCTGGTGGGCCCAGGCTTCTTCCTAGTACACTTTCAACTGGAATGGTCCAACCTCTTCAGGCTGTTTTTACACCTAACCCTGGTACTCTCCCTAGGACTAGGCTTCAGAGCGAGCTTCAGCACTGCACTCCCACCTTAATGACTGAAAAGTGTCTCAGGTTGAGGAGTGCAGGGTTGAGGTACCGACACCCGGTGCAGGTTACTTTCTATTTTACCTTTCACAGACTGGTTGCTGCTATCACCTTTTAGGTTCTGAGACTCCCCGTCCATCCAGTCTAATTTCTCTGCTGGTAAAGAGCCTCCCCAAGGTGAAGGAAATATTCCTCCTTCACAGCCCCCTCCCTGGGGCACAAACGCTGTTCTGATTCCTTTTTTCTTTTTCTTTTTTTCCTACCCAGTTACATGGAGGTTTTCTTTTCTTTTTTAAGACATCTGAGGTCATCTGTTGGCAAAATAGCTGCTTTGTGTTAATTGTTCCCCAGTGGCACTAGTGGCAAAGAGCCCACCTGCCAATGCAGGTAGATGTAAGAGATGCAGTTTCGATCCCTGGGTTGGGAAGATCCCCTGGAGGAGGAAATGACAACCCATTCCAATATTCTTTCCTGGAGAATCCCATGGACAGAGGACCCTGGCAGGCTGCAATCCATAGGATGGCACAGAGTCAGACATGACTGAAGCAACTTAGCATGCATGCATGTGAATAGTCCCACTTGTAGATGTATTTTCAATGTTTCCTACTACTCCAGCATCTTGATCTTGACTCCTTGATTTTTTATTTATATCTTTAATTGTAGATGATCTTTTCCAGTAGGTTTGGTATTTTTTTATTGCTGGTTGTTCTATAATTTGTTGCAATTTTGGTGTGCCTATGAGGGGAAGTGAGCTCAGGGTCTTTCTACTCTGCCCTCTTGGCTATCTCTCTTTTTGATGGCGTCTTTATGATTTTCTTTATATAGTATCATGTTATCTGCACATGGACACTGTTTTACTTCTTCAAAAATCTGGATTCCTTTTATTTCATTTTATTATATGACAATGGTTATATATGACCTACATATGACTTATGATTTATTATATGACTGTGGTTAGAACTTCCAATGTGATGTTGAATAAAAATGAGAGTGAACTAAAAGTTTTCATTATAGACCAATGTTGAATTTTTTCATAAGTTTTTTTCTGCATCTATTTATAATGATCGTGTGATTTTTGTTCTTCAGTTTGTTAATGTGCTGTATTGCTTTAATTGATATGTGGACATTGAGTCAACCTTGGACTTCCCTGGTGGCTCAGATGGTAACTAAAATACCTGCAATGCAGGAGACCTGGATTTGATACCTGGGTTGGGAAGATACCCTGAAGAAGGGAGTGGCAGTCCACTTCAGTATTCTTGCCTGGAAAATTCCATGGACAGAGGAGCCTGGTGGGCTATGGTCCATGGATTCACAGAATTGGACACAACTGAGCAAGTAGCACTTTGCATCCTTGGGCTAAACATTATTTGTTCATAGTGTTTTCTCCTTTCAGTGTATTGTTGAATTTGGTTTAGCAATAATTTGTTTAGGATTTTTGCATCTATGCCTATCAGTGATTTTGGCCTATAATTGTCTTCTTTGTGTGTGTATAGTATCTTTGTTTTTGGTATCAGCATGATGCTGGCCTTGTAAAATCAGTTTAAAAGTGTTTCTTTTTCTGCCATTTTTTGAATAGTTTGAAAGGGATAAATGTTAGCTCTTGTTTAAATGTTTGTGGAATTCATCTGTGAAGTCATCTGTTCCTAGGCTTTTTTTTGTTGAGAGCACTTTTATTACTGATTCAATTTCATTATTGATAATTGATCTGGCCATATTTTCTATTTCTTCCTTGTTAGGTCTTGGGAGATTGTGCATTTATAGGAATTTGTCCATTTTTTCTGGATTGTACATTTTATGGGCGTATAATTGTTCATTATAATCCCATGAGCCTTTGTGTTTCTGTGTTGTCAGTTGTAATCTCTTCTTTCATTTCTGAATAAAGCCAATAATAATGATGAAAAAAGACAGAGAAAAAATTACCAAATACCAGAATAAGAAAAAGAATATTACTGTATAACCTATAGTCATCCAAAAGATAATTAATGGATATGATTTTTAAAAACTGACAATAAAATTGACAATTTAGATAACACAGATAAAATTTTCAAAGAGCACAACTTAAAAAATTTGCAAAAGAAGAAATAGGTAATTTGAATCCTCTGATATTCATATAAAATATTGAACCTATTATATTTTGAGCCCTGATGGCTTTCTTCATGAGTTATTCCTTGATTAAGAAAATATATATATACCAATCTTACACACATTGAGAATATGAAAAAGACAACATAATCTCCAACTTCTTCAGTAAACACAGTCTTTGCTTATTGAAATATAGTAAATTTGTAATACATTAGTTTCAGGTGTACTACAGTATGAGTTGACACTTGCACATATTATGAAATGAACAATTCTTGATATCTGTGCTTAACAAGAATTTTTAAGAAAGAAAAATTATACTGTAATATCACTGAAGAGCATAAATGCAAAAATTAACCACCCATTCACTGGCAATAGTGAATTAGGGGGAAAAATGAGAACGTTTTTCCTCTCTTACTAGTTCCTACCTTTCAACTTGACCTATGTGGTCTATCTTGTATATTAAATCCTTGTCAGAAATATCATTTGCAAATGTTTTCTCCTATTCTATGGAGATCCTTTCCCATAATCAAACTGATGGCAATACTTTCAAGACAACAATAAGGAAACTAATAAAAACCACAATGTCCTCAACACAATTAAGAAATAAAAATAAGGTTATGAAGATTGTACCCTAACATATGTATTGTTCTGTATACAAACAATGTTATGTATCGACTTTCCTGTTGGCTCAGATGATAAAGTGTCTGCCATCAATGTGGGAGACCTGGGTTCGATCCCCTGGAGAAGGAAATGGCAACCCACTCTAGCACTCTTGCCTGGAAAATCCCATGGACAGAGGAGCCTGGCAGGCTACAGTCCACGGGGTCGCAAAGAGGCGGACATGGCTGAGTGACTTCACTTTCTTTCATGTATTGTTTTAGTAATTAAAAAATACAGATTCATTTTGTTTAATAATGAAAGGTAACTTGCACACATACACATATTATGTATTCTATTTGCTTGTAGCTCCATACTACATATTATAAAACACGGTTGTATTGAAAAATATCCAGGAATTATATGAAAAAATAAGACTAATAGGAAACACACGGCACAAAGATTAACCATAGAGCAATACTAGCTTAAGAAGAATGGTACTGGTATCAAAGCTTCAAGTCAGAAAAATAGAGCAGATAGCCAAATGTCAACATATGAACATTTCATATATGTCAAATGAAGCATATTTTAATAAAGTTTTGCTTATTTTGCCACATATACATAAGATAACTACATTGTACATTTTCAATTTATATAATCTCATGTGTTATATCTCAGGAAAGCTGGAAAAAAACAAGAAAGCCATATTATTTAAATCTTGCTGTATATACCTCAAGTTCCCTTTTCCCAAATAGCTACAGTTTACCTTGGGATCCTGAGAAAAACTGTCATTATATGGTTGGCATTACAAGTGAAAAGAGACACATTTGCCATGACACTGATAACATCTGTACTCTTCACTCCAAAATAAATTACATTTAAACAAAATTTTAAGTGTAGATATTAACATCATAAAAGAGCTAAAATAAAAAGTAATGATATTTATAAAATATTAGGGGCAGAAGCACCTGTCTAAATATTGGCATTTGTTGATACTAAAACTTGAACTCTGAGGGCCATTTCTAACTTAATTCTTAGAGGAGCTTGTTAAGATTGGATTTATGTATAAAGAAAGCTTCCCTGGTGGCTCAGATGTTAAAGAATCTGCCTGCAATGTAAGAGACTTGGGTTCAATGCCTGAGTTGGGAAGATCCCCTGGAAGAGGGCATGGAACCCACTCCAGTTTTCTTGCCTGGAGAATCCCCATGGACAGAGGAACCTGGCAGGCTACACTCCCTGGGCTTGCAAAGAGTCAGACGCGATTGAGTGATGCAGTTTCCCAGGCAGTGCTAGTGGTAAAGAACCAGCCTGACATGCAGGAGACTTTTGAGAGGGGTTCTATCCCTTGGTCAGGACAATCCCCTGGAGAAAGGCATGGCAACCCACTCCAGTATTCTTGCCTGTAGAATCCCATGGACAGAGGTGCTGGGCGGGCTACAGTCCATGGGGTCACAAAGAGTCAGACATGACTGAAGTGACTTAGAGTATGTATAAAAAGTTCCCTATTGAATACCTCTAGACAGAATCTTATGGTGTCCAGAGGAATACTGCTGCTGCTGCTGCTAAGTCGCTTCAGTTGTGTCCGACTCTGTGTGACTCCATAGAGGGCAGCCCACCAGGCTCTTCTGTCCCTGGGATTCAGGAAAAATTGAAACATTGTTTATCCGTCAGTTCAGTCCTGTCTGACTCTTTGCAACCCCATGGACTGCAGCACACCAGGCTTTCCTGTCCATCACCAACTCCCGGAGCTAACTCAAACTCATGTCCCTCCAGTCGGTGTGCCATCCAACCATCTCATCCTCTGTTATCCTCCTCTCCTCCTGCCTTCAATCTTTCTCAACATCAGGGTCTTTCCAACGAGTCAGTTCTTTGCATCAGGTGGCCAAAGTATTGGAGTTTCAGCTTCAGCATCAGTCCTTCCAATGAATATTCAGGTCTGATTTCCGTTAGGATTGACTGTTTTGATCTCCTTGCAGTTCAAGGGACTCTCAAGAGCCTTCTCCAAAGACTCCAAATTGATGTTCAAAAGCATATTCTTTAGTGCTCAGCTCTCTTTATAGTTCAACTCTCACATCCATACATGACTACTGGAAAAACTATAGCTTTGACTAGGTGGACTTTTGTTGGCAAAGTAATGTCTCTGCTTTTTAATATGCTGTATAGGTTGGTCATAGCTTTTCTTCCAAGGAGCAAGTGTCTTTTAATTTCATGGCTGCAGTCACCATCTATAGTGATTTTGGAGCCCCCCAAAATAAAGTCTGTCACTGTTTCCACTGTTTCCCCATCTATTTGCCATGAAGTGATGGGCCCAGATGCCATGATCTTAGCTTTCTGAATGTTGAGTTTTAAGCCAACTTTTTCACTCTCTTTTTTCACTTTCACCAAGAGTCTCCTTATTTCTTCTTTGCTTTCTTCCATAAGGGTGGTGTCATCTGCATAGCTGAAGTTATTGACATTTCTCCCAGCAATCTTGATTCCAGCTTGTGATTCATCCAGCCTGGCATTTCACATGATGTACTCTGCCTAGAAGTTAAATAAGCAGAGTGACAGTATACAGCCTTGACATACTCCTTTCCCAATTCAGAACTGGTCTGTTGTTCCATGTCCAGGTCTAACTGTTGCTTCTTGACCTGCCTGCAGGTTTCTCAGGAGGCAGGTAAGGTGGTCTGGTATTCCTATCTCTTGAAGAATTTTCACAGTTTGTTGTGATCCACAAAGTAAAAGGCTTTGGCATAGTCAATAAAGTAGAAGTGGATGTTTTCCTGGAACTCTTTTGCTTTTTTGATGATCCAACATATGTTAGCAATTTGATCTCTGCTTCCTCTGCCTTTTCAAAATCCAGCTTGAACATCTGGAAGTTCACGTTTCATGTACTGTTGAAGCCTGGCTTGGAGAATTTTGAGCATTATTTTTCTAGTGTGTGAAATGAGTGCAACTGTGAGATAGTTTGAGCATTCTTTGGCATTGCCTTTCTTTGAGATTGGAATAAAAACTGACCTTTTCCAGTCCTGTGGCCACTGCTCAGTTTTCCAAATTTTCTGGCATATTGAGTGCAGCACTTTCACAGCATCATCTTTGAGGATTTGAAACAACTGTACTGGATTTCCATCACCTCCACTAGCTTTGCTTGTAGTGATCCTTCCTAAGGCCCATTTGACTTCACATTCCAGGATTTCTGGCTCTAGGTGAGTGATCACACCACTGTGGTTATCTGGGTCATAAAGATATTTTTTGTATAGCTCTTCTGTGTTTTATTGCCACTTCTTCTTAATATCTTCTGCTTCTGTTAGGTCCATACCAACTTTGCCCTTTATTGTGCTCATCTTTGCATGAAATATTCACTTGGTATCTCTAATTTTTTTGAGGAGATCTCTAGTTTTTGTCATTCTATAGTTTTCCTCTATTTCTTTGCATTGATTACTGAGGAAGGCTTTCTTATCTCTCCTTTATATTCTTTGGAACTCTGCATTCAGGTGGGTATATCTTTCCTTTTCTCCTTTGCCTTTAGCTTCTCTTCTTTTCTCAGCTATTTTTAAGGTCTCCTCAGTCAACCATTTTGCCTTTTTGCATTTCTTTTTCTTGGGGATGGTCTTGATCACTGCCTCCTGTACAATATCATGAACCTCTGTCCATAGTTCTTCAGGTACTCTGTCTATATTTTTTCAAGAGAAAGTTTAAATATTCCATTTTGTACACATTCAGTTTGTCAGACTTGTCCTATGCTAGGGAATTAAGGGCATTCATTTTTGTTCATAAAAATTCTACCTCAACAATATCATTGGTGGTAATGCTGTACTTTTAGATGATAGTATCTAAGTGAAAGTGAAGTTCACTCAGTTGTGTCCAACTCTTTGTGATCCCATGGACTACACATCCATGGAATTCTCCAGGCCAGAATACTGGAGTGGGTAGCCTTTCCCTTCTCCAGGAGATCTTCCCAACCCAGGGATTGAACCCAAGTTTCCCACATTTCAGGCAGATTCTTAACCAGCTGAGCCACAAGGCAAGCCCAAGAACACTGGAGTAGGTAGCCTATCCCTTCTCCAGCAGACCTTCCCAATGTAGGAATTGAACTGGGGTTTCCTACATTGCAGGCGGATTCTTTCCAACTGAGCTATGAGGGAAGCAAGAGTATCTAAATTCCATAATTTTGAAACATGAAGACAAGAGTACTGTCATTTTGGGAAAGGATGAGGGGATGGCCTTGGGCAAGTGGGCTTGACAAACCTGGTAACATAAAGAACCTAAAAGCATGGGTTTCTGAGATAATAACCAGTTATTCACAAGAGTAAATGGTTAGCTCTCCTTCTGTTGCAATGTTGTATGGATGTACATAATTTCCAATGAAGAAAAGTGGGACTATGAATCTTCCACCTAGCAGAACCATCCAATTCCCAGTGAAAGATACATATAAAGGCCTTATGTACATTCCTATTTTTACAGTACAAACTGATCAGGCATCCTGTGGTCCCCTTCCTCACACTGTGTTTAAAACTCTTTCCCTGAAATTCTACCAGAGTTGATACCCTTTTTCTCCTTCTATCTTGTGCACAAGCTATCTTTTTTAATAAAAAAGTTTTGCTTTCCTAAGAATCTTGTGGGAGTGATATTTATTTCTATTATGCTGTACAAAATTTGAAGAATTTTCTTCATTTGGGATCTCTCATAGGTGAGAACACAGAATCTTCACTAAAATGCTTGAGAGTAAATTTTTCATGAGCATAATCTTTTTCTGAAATTGCAATCAAATATGATTCAGTAAATAATCCTCCTGCAATACAGGACACACAAGAGAGGAGGGTTCAATCCCTGAATCAGGGAGATTCCCTAGAGTAGGAAATGGCACCCTACTCCAGTATTCTTGCCTGGGAAATCCTACGGACAGAGGAGCCTGGCAGGCTACAGCCCATAGGGTCACCAAGAGTTGGACACAGCTGAGCATGTTTTGGATGGATAGATAGATGGATAGATGGATGTTTTGGATGGATGGATGGGAAGTATATTTGAGACTATGAGATATGATTAACATGGAGTTGTCTGGCAACACATGATTTATTAATTAATCAGAAATACAATAAGTGCTTACTTTTATTATTTTTCCACTGGTTCTCAGGCTCTTCTTCATCTTTGCATTCACTCAGTCTGGCTTCATATGAGCTTGCTGGGGATTTAGTTAAATCAATCTTTTGTAGGAGTAGTCATATAACAATGCCTACATACCTGTATCATCAAACCCCATTCAGTATCATGTGACCTTAGTTAGAGGAACTGAAGAACCTTTTGATGAAAATGAAAAAGGACAATGAAAAAGCTGGCTTGAAACTCAAGATTCAAAAAACAAAGATAATGGCATCTGGTCCCATCACTTCGTGGCAAATAGATGGGGAAACAAGGGAAACAGTGACAGACTTATTTTCTTCGTCTGAAAAATCACTGCAGATGGTAACTGCAGCCATGAAATTAAAAGATGCTTGCTCCTTAGAAGAAAAGTTATAACCAACTTAGACAGCATATTAAAAAGCAGAGACATTACTTTGCCAACAAAAGTCCATCTAGTCAACTGAAGAAGAAGTGAAGTGAAGTCGCCCAGTCATGTCTGACTCTTTGTGACCCCATGGACTGTATCTTAACAGGATCCTCCGTCCATGGGATTTTCCAGGCAAGAATACTGGAGTGGGTTGCCATTTCCTTCTCCAGGGGATCTTCCTGACCCAGGGATCAAACTTGGGTCTCCTGCATTGTAGGCAGACACTTTACCATCTGAGCCACCAGGGAAGTCCATCTAGTCAAAGCTATGGCTTTTCCAGTAGTCATGTATGGATGTGAGAGTTGGACCATAAAGAAAACTGAGCACCAAAGAACTGATGCTTTTGAACTGCGGTGTTGGAGAAGACTCTTGAGAGTCCCGTGGACTGCAAGGAGATTCAACCTGTCAATACTAAAGGAAATCAGACCTGAATATTCATTGGAAGGACTGATGCTGAAGCTGAAGTTCCAATTTTGAAGCAAGATTGAAGGCTGGAGGAGAAAGTGATGACAAAGGATGAGATGGTTGGATGGCATCACCGATTCGATGGACATGAGCTTGAGTGAGCTCCGGGAGTTGGTGACGGACAGGGAAGCCTGGCCTGCTGTAGTCTATGGGGTCGCAAAGAGTTGGACATGACTAGAAGACTGAACAACAACAGTCTTTAATAAGATATGTATCTGGAGAAAGCAATAATTTGAAAAGATACATGTGTCCAGTGAACTAATCTTAGTTCTGAGTGTAAACCTATGAAAATATATAAATTAATATAATATATAAATTTATAAACTTTAAGTTATATATAAATGATCTTATATATAAATATGCAAATAAATTTAAAATGTAAACATATTCCTGTACGTCCTATATATCTTATCCTGAGTGATTTCAAATGGTGTGAGGCAAGAAAGCCCCCTTGCCTATCTCTTCATAATGGCTCTTTGTAAGTCTGTGCTCTTTACTTTTAATGAAGTAAGATCTTGTGTAAGATCTTCCTTAAGCAATGTCTTAGATCAGGTGGGGAGAAGTAAGCAGCTTGGCTGGGGGAGAAAATATCACATTTTATAAATAAGAAATTTAAAAAATACATCATGGAAAACAGATCTCGGAAGTATGCTTATTAACATGTACCTAAAATGGAAGGGCAAACCTAAGATATCGAATTTTAGTTAAAAATATTTAAACACTATGCACTAAGTCTATCCACATAAGGAACAGTTGTTTCATTTCAATCATAATCTTAAAAATGCATATAAGATTTTTAAATGTATTTAACTTTTTCAAAGGAAATATGTGAGGACAAATGAATATAATCACTTCTACAAAACAGTGGAAAGAGAAACTCCTAGATGGACTTTCAATAACTACAAGGAAAATTTTGTGTTGCAACTGTTAAAAAGTGGTGAAAATTTTGTGTTGCAACCAACAGTGGTGCTGGTGGTTTAATTGCTAAGTCGTGTCTGCCTCTGGTGACCCATGCACTGTAGCCTGCCCGGCTCCGCACTCCATGGTATTTTCCAGGCAAGGATACTGGAGAGAGCTGCCATTTCTTTCTCCAGTTAAAAAGTTAACATAAATAATTCATCATGTGCACTGATTGGCCAGTCGTTAAATTCCAGTTGTATTCATGATAATCAGTTATTTAAATATTTTAGTTTATGTCTAGTAGAACTTTTTTGTTTGTTTGGAGGTAGTGTGTAGGAAGAGGATATGAAAAATGTGTGGCATATGAGTAGCTTATAAAATCAAAATTGTCTTTCTAGTGCTTGTTGGGTTGATGCATACTAGCATCTTTTCTTCTGAAGCTTGTCTGTTAAAGGAAGACTCAATGATATATTGATTTTCAAAGGTAAATTCAGGAGCATGTGATAAAAACAGCAACTAAAGCAAAGAACTTTTGTTTGAGAACAAATAAAAAGCCAGAATTACCAAATATTTTCAATTCAAAGTGTGATCGCTTTGTTTTGATGGAGATGCTTCACAGAGAGCTCCCTTGTGGTGGTTTGGTTTTATTAACTTGATAATCACTTGGTGTCCCAGTGAGACTATTTATTAAAAAGAGGTCATGTTAAATGCATAGGAGATGAACAAAGATTTATTTAAATCACTGTCTCAGAACTTTGTTTTTTTTTAAAGGCTTTAAAGCAGACTTGTTTTCATTATTTAAGAACTTCCTGGAATTGCGAGTCCTGCCAGTTAAACTCGAACTGTGCCAAGGGACCTTGCTCTGGACCATGCCAAGGGACTTGTTAGAGTGTTACAATGTAACAATTAAAAAGTTATAGTAAAATAGAGGAAATTGCAAACACTTATATCTGTAGTTTGGATCCCAGGAGAAGAAGAGCTTGTTTAAACATCCCTTGGGTTTCTGATTCAGTTCCCCCTGCACTCTAGATATTAATGAAGCCTCAAGTTCACTTAAGGGAAACTTGGCAACAGTGAAATCAAAGAGAAACTTTGAGAAAAAGTTTTAGGTTTCTCTGGGATCAGAAAGATTCTTCGTGCACAATGTATGAATCATTTGCCTATCCTTAAGCATCTGTGTTTACAGGTGTATTGGGAGTTGTAGGATAACAGTGTACTCTTTTATTTGCAGTAGCAGAACAGCAGAAGGAATTGGTGCCTGTGGGCTTGTTTAATTCCAATGCCAATGTTTCATGAAGCTTTTCTATTTCCTAGAATAAATTAATCATTCCAAGTACAAACTCTTTTCCCTGACATGCCACTTATTTCATATCTTGAAGGCATAACTCCAGACTCGTAACTTAGCTTTATTTTATTATTTTTACTATGTCACAGCATTTATGGTAAAACTGTCACTGGGTTAAAAATATAAGTGGATATTTTATTGGGTGTGGAGACACACGCTGTTCAGCTCTCTTACTTCCCAAGAGTTCTTCGATTGTTTAAATCTTACACAAAAGTTTCACTTATTCATAGAGCCCAATAACTGAGGCTAGACTATTAAAAAGCAAAAAATTATGAATGGTATCAATATGGTAAAACATTTAGTCATCAGTGAAAAATACAAAAATTATTGGGTAGACTGGATTGGCTTATTTTAGTCACAGCATTTCAATTTCAACCTTCTTATAAAAAATAAAAGTATTATTATCTTGGAGAAATTCTGGGATAAAGAAAGCTCCATGAGCTTTCTCACCCTCCTGCTTCTTTGATGAATCTCCAGTGCAAAACTAGTTTTATTATTTTCTACTTAGTGTTCTAGCTTCCCAAATAGCTTAACCACATCTTTTAAACTGAAACATGCCATAGCCTTCCCACATTCTCTGTACTCCCATGTTTTTCTTAACCTGATTTTAGCAAGGTATTTCAATCCTATAAATGTTTAAGATAATAATATAATTATCATTACTATATCATTATACAACAGATGTTAATGCTTCAAATATTTAATTATCATTTGGAAAATCATAAAACTTTCAAACACACTACATGGTGCATTCTTTGTGTATCTTATTAAAGATTGTAAAAATCCATAGCTGTTGTTGTCATCCATTATTCATTTGCTTGCCTCATTCTCTCCACATCGTAACAGCTTTCCATATTTCTTATCATTGTTTGTTTGTTTTATATGGGCAAATATCTCATTATTATCTTCTAATAAGCTAAATTGCTCTTTGTCTAATATTGATTATAGAATGTCTTTTTTGTTTTATTTTTTTAGTTGAGTAAATATATTTTGTTTCCAAGATTTCTCATTTTGTTTATTTTATATTCACTTATCTTCCTTTTGCCCTTCCTGATTTGTTTCATAATTTCCTGCTCTTTTAAAATAAAAGTTATGCTCTTTTCATTAAATTTAAAGTGGATATTTTAAGTGTATGTGTGGGGAGACTGTACTTATCCAAAATATATCAGTAAATTCTAACTATAACAGGTTCCTACTATATTAGTTCCTACTAATATATTAGTTTTTCTTAATATTAGGCTTAACAATGTGGAGATTCTCTCTCCTTTGTAACATGAACACACATATGCACACACACATCTGTCTAGCAGCTGGGTAACTCTCACAAGTAGCCATCTGGGATTCCAACTGAGAACTGCTTCCTGTGATTAATTATTGTAATTTTGCACCCCATTCAGGTATTGTGGATACGACAGGTCCAGAGCCAGAGGCATTTTGTCTCACCTCTTTAGCATCAATACTGAGCCTTTCTCCTCAAATTCCCAACCACGAGTTTAATGGGAATAACAAAACATCCCATTAAAAGGGTAAGCACCGACAGCAGCTTGACTGCTTTGGATTATCCCTTTAAAGAGGCCAGAAATCCATGTCCTCTGGCTTCACATCAAAGGTCTTATTCCAGTCCATCATTTCTTGCATGAACTCTTTATCTTCTTTATCCCTGGGAAACTACTACTGTCTCGTAGTGACAGAGCCTGTGATTAAGCCCCACACACTCTGCACTATGTCACCTGCTTCAAATCTTCGGATATATTCTGAACTTCCTGTCAGAGGAAAGTTTTGTTTTACTGTGTAAATATACATATATCTGATATGCATATTATATGTCTTTGGGATATGTTAGGAGCAGTTTTTAACGTCCTTATGTAAGTTGATCCAAATGTATTCACTTTTTTTTTTCTGTCACATCTACAGTGATATATCCTCTGTTATTTATTTATTTATCTTCTTGTTTTGGAGTCCATCAGCATGGTATTAAATGTATCATTATTTTGATAGGAATAAATTAATATTTTATTGCTATTTAAGTTTCTGTCTAAGGATTAATTATGGAATAAATCATCTCTTCATATATTTTTATACATTGGACTACCCATTGCTTTGAATGTTCTAATTAACTGCTGATTTCTGGTCTATTCTAACAGAAGCATTATTGAGTGTTTACTCTTTTAAATGACTCTCAGAACAGAATTCATGGGCCATTTGCTTATTAGAAGCATGTCAGAGTTTGCAAATGTATTGGGAGTAGAATGACAATAATGTACTTGTTAATGTGATGCAGTAGAATAACAAAATGAGGTCTCCTTGGTGGTTTTGTGCTATTTTTGACACTTCTAAAAGTAAAATTATTTTAATTCATATTATAAAATATATTGCATACACAAGGGAATACATTCTGTTAACATTTATACATTTAAAATGAAAGAAAGTAACCTGTGGTCACCACACATTTAGGAAATGTACATCAGCAATGAGTTCAAACTCCTGGTGGTTGCCTCCTATCTTCCTCAGAGAACTACAACATCCTCAATTTTATTTTAGTCAATTCCTTTTCTTTACAATTTTATCATAAATATTTGTGTCTTCAAATGTGTGTTTATCTTTTGAGCTTTATATTCAGAGACTCATACTGCAAGTGTTGTTTGTCTTTTTTAACTAAAAGTTTGGCCTTGGAGATTTATTCATGCAGGTGCTGATGGTTGTAAACCACTTAAAAAATAACTGATATATAGCAATACTTTTTAAAACATAACTTTTTCTGTTTTTTTCCCTCCAATTTTGTGCTATTGCGAGTAACATTTCCATGAATTCAGTTTTGAACTAGTCCGTTGTTCTATGCCTGGTTCTAACTGATGCTTCTTGAACTGCATACAGGTTTCTCAGGAAACAAGTAAAGTGGTCTGGTACTCCCATCTGTTGAAGAATTTCCCACAGTTTGTTGTCATCCACACATTCAAAGTCTTCAGCATAGTCAGTGAAACAGAAGTGGATATGCTCTGGGACTCCCTTGCTTTCTCCATGATCCAAAGAATGTTGGCAATTTGATCTCTAGTTCTGCTGCCTCTTCAAAACCCAGCTTGCCCACCTGGAAGTTCTCAGTTCACCTACTACTGAAGACTAGCATGAAGGATTTTGAGCATAATCTTGCTAGCATGTGAAATGAGCTCAATTGTATGGTAGTTTGAACATTCTTTGGCATCACGCTCCTTTGAAATTGGAATGAAAATTGACCTTTTCCAGTCCTGTGGCCACTGCTGAGTTTTCCAAATTGCAGACACACAGATACACACACACACACACACACACACACACACACACACACACACACATTACATGTTTGATAATATTTGTTATCTTTGATGCTTTGAAATTTATTGAGAAAAAAAGAGAAACTTATTGAGATTCATTTCATGGTAAAATATATGATGCATTTTAAAATTGTTTTATATTTGTTTGTAAAGAAACTCTACTCTCTTTCTGGAGAGGGCTATATGTGAAGTGAAATGAAGTAAAGTTAAAGCCGCTCAGTCATGTCTGACTCTTTGCTACTCCATGGACATCCATGGAATTCTCTAGTCCAGTATATTAGAGTGGGTAGCCTTTCCCTTCTCCAGCGGATCTTCCCAACTCAGGGATCGAAACCAGGTCTCCTCCATTGCAGGCAGATTCTTTAACAACTGAGCTATCCGGTGAACCCAGAGAGGGCTATATATAAGAGTATATATACTGTTCTAGTTCAATGTTTCTATGTTCAAGCTTATTCAATTATTTATATGTTTGACATTTCTACACCTGGTGTATTGCTGGCTCATTTATTTTGTTAGGTTTATGTGATTTGTAGATGATTTACCTCTTTTTATTTTTCCGTTAGATAATGCCTTTTCTCTAGAGGTTCATTTTAAAGTTCACTTGTCATTATAAAAGGAACAGCAAGAAGGTGAGAGAACTCAAATCAGCGTTATGTGTATTAATTAGCCAAAGTCTGAGGAAAGAAAAGTGGCAGACTAATCGGTTCTGTCAAATAGAAAAATTTTTTTAAAACATTAAAATATTAAGATGATTAATCAGCATACAGGTTTACTCTGGGAGAAGGAAATGGCAACCCACTCTGGTATTCTTGCCTGGAGAATCTCATGGACAGAGGAACCTGGCGGGCTTCAGTCCATGAGGTGTCAAAGAAAGGGACACAACTGAAATGACTTGGCACTCATGCACACTCTGTTGTTAGCAATGAACTTCTACTTAACCATGTAATTGCTTCACAGTGTCAGTTGGTGTTAGTATACAATCATCACTGGTAGGAAAAATCATTAAAATTAATCTTTTAGAACAAAGAGACCATTCTTAAATTTTATCACATCATAACTTATTTTTTTTACAGTTAACAGATTCATGCAATTTAAAAAGATGTATAGGAATGACACTTCATATTTGGATGCAGCCTTTGAGGTTTCTTATATGAAAGCAAAAAAAAAAAAAAGAAAGAAACAAAATTTTATAAGAGAACTACTTGTTTTTGTGATATTGATAAACATGACTGAAACAAATAAAGGAAGAAAGAAGATGAGAAACTGAACTTTCTCAAATGTCAATGTATACTTGCAAAGTAACAGGAAAAAAATGATAAAGGTTTAGAAAAATAAATTTAATAACAAATTAATCACCAGAGGAGATCTTTTATAATATTATCTGATATTTGTAAATGCTATTTTAAATAAAGAAATATTCAAAGGTAATTTTTGTGAGTGAAGGAAATATAAATCACTGAAGATATATTCTTAAGAAGAAATTCAGTCACAAAAAGAAAAAAATGTATAGAAAAATACATAATATTAACCATTATTTAAACAGCTACCTTTAGTGGATTATTACTAGTACTTTAAATTCCCTGTATCAAAGCTAAATTATACAGCAGATATCTGCAGAACAAAACTTCAAAATTAGTAAGTGGCTAATTTTTATGAAGAAAAAATGTTTATTTGCTTTTTATTTAGTTGAAATACAGTTGATGAAATATACTACATTAGTTTCAGGTGTACTGCATAATGATTTTACACTTTCATAGGATTTCCCTGGTGGCTCAGATGGTAAAGCGTCTGCCTACAATGAGGGAGACCTGGGTTCAATCCCTGAGTCAGGAAGATCCCCTGGAGAAGGAAATGGCAACCCACTCCAGTACTATTGCCTGGACTATCCCGTGGATGGAGGAGCCTTGTAGCCTACAGTGCATGTGGTTGCAAAGAGTCGGACATGACTGAGCGACTTCACTTTTCACTTTCTTTTTTCTCATTTGACATAATCATCATAAAAGTGTATTAACCATCTGTACCCAAGCAAAGCTATTACAATATTATTGATCATATTTCTTATACTGTTATATCCCTATGACTTATTTATTTAATAACTAGAGGTTTGGATCTCTTAATTTCCTTCAACTATTTTGCCCACCCTCAAACTACCCTCCATTCTGGTAACTAGCCCTTTTGTTCTATGTATTAACAAGTCTGTTTTCATTTGTTTCTTCTTGTCCACATGTGAGATCACGTGGTATTTTCTTTCTCTGTCAGACTTATTTCACTTAGCATAATAACCTCTAGCTCCATTCATATTTCAGAAACTGGTAAATTTCATTTTTTATGTCTGAGTAATATTTTGCTATATATATAGTGAAACATATACACACACACATATAGTGAAAATATATATTTCACTATATATATACATGCATATATTTCACCATATATATGGCTTTCCTGGTGGCTCAAACAGTAAAGAATCTGTCTGCAATGCAGGAGATTTAAGTTCAATTTCTGGGTCAGGAAGATACCCTGGAGAAGACAATAGCTACTCACTCCAGTTTTCTTGCCTGGAGAATTCCATGGACAGAGGAGCTTGAAGGGCTACAGTCCATGGGATCTCAAAGTGTTGGACATGACTGAACAACTAACACTTTCACTCTCACTTCACGCATATGTTTATATTTTCTTCACTCACTCATCTATTAATGGATGCTTAAGTCACTTCCATATCTTGGCTATTATAAACAATGCTCCAATAAACATAGAGGTGCATATGCCTTTTCAAATTAGTGCTTTTTCCTTCTTTGGATAAATACCCAGAAGTAGAATTGTTGGGTTGTACAGTAGTTCTATTTTTTTTTAATGGAAAAACCTCCATACAATGTTCTATCATGTTTGTATCATTTTACAATTCCACCAACAGTGCGTGAGTTTTCCTTTACTCGATATCCTCACCAACACTTGTTATGTATTATGTGTTATCTTTTTGAAAATAGCCCTTCTGACCAGTCTTGAAGGATATTTCATTGTGAGTTTAATTTGCATTTCCTGATGATTATGGAGTTTTCTTGGTGGCTCAGATGGTAAACAGTCCGCCTGCAATGTAGGAGACCCAGGTTCGATGCCTGGGTTGGGAAGATCACCTGGAGAAGGGAGTGGCTACCCACTCCAGTATTCTTGCTTGGAGAATTCCAAGGATAGAGGAGCCTGGAGGTCTACAGTTCAAGGGGTTGCAGAGTCTGACATGACTGAATGACTAACAAACTAATGATAGTGATGTTGAGCATCTTTTCATGTGTCTGTTGTCCATCTATATGGCTTTCTTGGAAAAATGTATTCAGGTTTTTAATCTATTTTTTCATTCAGATTGTTTTTTGAAATTGAGTTGTATGAGTTCATTATATATTTTAATATGAATCCCTTATCAGATATATAAGTTGCAAATATATTCTCCCATTTAATGAGTTTCCTTTGCTTTGTTGGTGGTTTCTTGGCTTGCAAAGGATTTTTAGGTTCAGGCAGGTTCATTGTTTTACTCTCATTTTCATTGCCCTTGCCTGAGGAGACACTAAATCATCTGTCAAAGAATGTACTACCTATATTTTCTTCTGAGTTTTATAGTTTCAGTCTTACATTTAAGTCTTTAATCTACTTTGAGATGATTGCTGTATATGGTGCAAGAAAGTTGTCCAATTTAATTCTTTTGTATGTAGCTGTCCACTTTCCCATAATCAAGAGTGTTTCCAATAAACAGTCTATTGAAAAGACTGTCTTGTCTCCACTGAGTATTCTTACCCTCCTTCTCATTAATTGATTGAACAAATAAGTGTGGATTTATTCCTGGGCTCTGTATTCTACTCTATCCATCTATCCCATCTATCCATTTTTGTGTCAGTATTACACAATTTTTGATTACTACTATGCTGTATAATTTAAAATCAGGGAGCATATACCTTTAATTTTATTATTTCTCAATATTTCTTTGGTTACTCAGCATCCTTTGTGTCTAAATACAAATTTTAAGATTATTTGTACCAGTTATGTGAAATTGTCATTAGTATTTATAAACAGATTATAATAAACCTGTAGATTGCTTAGAGTAGTATGGAAATTTTAACAATATTTATGCTTATAATCCATGACCTTGGTATACCTTTACATTTGCATCTTCTTCAAGTTTTTTTAATCAATGTCTTTTCAATCTCAGAGAAGAGGTCTTTCATCTCCTTGGTTAAATTTATCATTTTATTATTTTGGATGAAATTGTAAAATGGATTGTTTTATTAATTTCTCTTTCTTAAAATTCATGATTAGGGTATAAAATTACAGCAGATTTTTGTATACTGATTTTGTATCCTGCAACATTACTACATTTATTAGTTCTGATTTTTTTGTGTGTGGAGTTTTTAGGATTTTCTATATATAGTATTATGTCATCTGCAAATAGTAGCAGATTTCCCTTTCATTCCAGTTTGCTTGCATTTCATCTCTTTTTCAGTTCTGATTGTTGTGGCTAGGATTTCCAATACTTTGTTGAATAAAAGTGACTAAAGAATGCATCCTTCTCTTGTTTTGGATCTTAGAGGAGATGCTTTCAGCTTTTCACTCTTGAGTATGATGTTGGCTGTAGGTCTGTCATACATAGACTTTATTATGCTAAGGTATTTTTTTATACCCATGTTGCTAGACATTTTTAAATCATAAATGGATGTTAAATTTAGTCATAAACTTTTTCTGTATCTATTAAGATGATCATATAATTTTACAATAAATTTTTATTGGAGTATAGTTACTTTACAATGTTGTGTTAGTTTCTACTGATCATATAATTTTTTTATTTTTCAAATTTTTAATGTGATGTGTCACATTGATGGATTGATTTGCAGTTATTAAACTTTCCTTGCATCCCTGGGATATGTTCCCCTTGAACATTGTGTATGATCCTTTTAATATATTGTTGAATTTGGGTTGCTAGTATTTTGTTGAGGATTTTTACATCTATGTTCATTATTGATATTGACCTTTAATCTTTTATTGTTTCTTGGGTTTTGATAGCAGGTTGTTGCTGGCCTTATAAAATAAGTTCAAAATTATTCCTTCTTCTCTATTTTTTGGGAATAGTCTGAAAAGGATAGATGTTAAATATTTTTAAGTGTTTAGTAAAACTTTACTGTGGAGTTGTCTGATCCTGGATTTTGTTTGTTTTTACTACTGACTCAATTTCATTACTAATAATCGGTCTGCCCTTTTCTACTTTCTGATACAGACTTAGGAATAGAAGATTTATAGGAATTCATCCATTTCATCTATGTTGTTCACTTTATTGATGTGTAATTGTTCATAGTAATCTTACATGAATTTTTGTATTTTTTTAATGTTAGCTGCAACTTCTATTTATTTTACTAATTTGGGACCTTATAAATATACATATATATTTTTTATTAAAGTATCATTGACTTACATTGTTTCAGGTGCACAGCTAGGTGATTCAATTATACAAATACACATATATTATTGTTGAAATTATTTTCCACCATAGGTTATTACAAGATATTGACCAAAGTTCACTATGCTGTGCAGGAAACCTTGTTGCTTGTTGCATATCTATTTTTTAATTAAAAATCTAGCATTCTATTCATACTAAGTGAAATAAGTGGAATCAAAATATCATAATAGTTTTAGTTAGGCAAAAATTCATGTTTTCTAAAATATATACATTATCTACATTTATAATATGTATACAAAATCCATATCTACTACAATACATATATATTATACATATACTAAACTACACTTGATAAAGGCTTGAGAAAGAACATCAGTAAAAGAGAGAAGAGATGGAGAAATTGGACAACATAAACTAAACAAAATGTAAGCCCTGAATATGAAATAGAAAAAGTGAAACAAACTAGATAAAAGTAAAAGATTATCATATAGCCCAGTGTTTTTTAAACATGACTGTTCATTAGAAACTTATCTGGAGCTCTGGAGAAAAAAAAGCAATACCTGAGAATTTGTATTTTTCAAAAAATTTCAAGATAATTCTGATATGCATCTGGATTTTTAAAAGTGATTACAGGCTTTTCTATTAGATCCTAGTATTGCCAATAGAGAGCTCTATTATTTTTCTGTGGACCAATTATAATACAATGGTATTGAGTAATAGTTACCTAACACAACAGTAAAAGATGTTTAACAGTTTTCACAATCAATAGCAAGACAAAAAATAAAAGATAGTTACAATTACAAGCCATAATGGAAACATGATTAATTAACAATATGAAAATATACAATTTGGGGAGAGTCAAGCAGAGTGATGTGTTAAGTGAAATGCATACAAGTACATGTCTGCATACACCCAGTCAATCTATGTCTTTTGGTTGTTGTATTTAATCCATTTACATTTAAGATAATTATCAATATATGTGATCCCATTACCATTTTCTTAACTATTTTGGGTTTTTTTCTGTAGGTCTTTTCCTTATCTTGTGTTTCCTTCCTAGAAACATTCCTTTAGCATTTGTTGTAAAGCTGGTTTGGTGGTGCTGAATTCTCTTAACTTTTGCTTGCCTGGAAAGCTTTTGATTTCTCCATCAAATTTGAAGGAGAGTCTTATTGGGTACAGTATTTTTGGTTGGAGTTTCTTCCTTTTCAACACTTTAAATATATCATGCCATTCCCTGCTGGTTTGTCGAGTTTCTGTTGAGAAAGTAGTTGATAATCTGTTGGGAGTTCCCTTGTGTGTTATTTGTCATTTTTCTCTTGTTGCTTTTAATATTTTATCTCTGTCTTTAATTTTTGTCAGTTTGATTACTATGTGTATTGGTGTGTTCCTCCTTGGGTTTATCGTGTCTGGGACTCTCTGTGTTTCCTGGACTTGGTTGACTATTTCCTTTCCCATGTTGAGGAATTTTTCAGCTATTATCTCTTCAAATATTTTCTCAGGTCCTTTCTCTTTCTATTCTCCTTCTGGAACCTATATAATGTGAAGGCTGGTGAGTTTAATGTTGTCCCAGTGGTCCCTTAGGCTGTCTTCATTTCTTTTCATTCTTTTTTCTATATTCTGTTCTGCAGCAGAGATTTCTACCATTCTGTCCTCTAGGTCATTTATCCATTCTTCTGCCTCAGTTATTCTGCTATTGATTCCTTCTAGTGTATTATTCATCTCTGTTTGTTTGTTCTTTAGTTCTGCTACATCTTTGGTAAACATTTCTTGCATCTTTTCAATCTTTGCCCTCATTCTTTTCCCAAGATCCTGAATTATCTTCACTATCATTATTCTGAATTTTTTTCTGGAAGATTGCCTATCTCCACTTCATTTAGTTGTGTTTTCTGGGATCTTATCCTGTCGCTTCATCTGGGACATACTGTCTGCTTTTTCATTGTGATTAACTTTCCGTAATATGGTTTTAGTTTTAGCTTCTGTGAGACTGTGCATCTTGCTTCTTCTGTCTGCCCTCTGATGGATGAGACTAATAGACTTGTGTAAGCTTCTTAATTGGAGGGACTGGCAATGGGGAAAACTGGGTCTTACTCTGGTGGGCAGGGCCTTGCTCAATAAAGCTTTAATCCAACGATCTGCTGATGGGTGGGATTTCACTCCCTTTCTGGCAGTTGTTTGGCGTGAGGTGGCCCAGCCCTGGGCTCTGGGGCTTGATGGTAGGGTTAATGGTGAATTCCAACAGGGCTTACAAAAGGGGGACCTTCCAGAGCCCCCGTCCCTATGGTGAGACCCTGCTGACCCATGCTTCCATAGGAGGCCCTCCAACACTAGCAGGTAGTTTCATCTCAGTCTCCTGTGGGGTCACTGCTCCTCTCCTCTGCATCTTGATGTGCACAAAATTTTGTTTGTGCCCTCCAAGACCAGAGACTTCCTTTTACCCACTCCTCTAAGAGGCCTATTATCAAATCCCATTGACCCTCAAGGCAAGATTCTCTGGGGTCCCAGTCCCTTTGTTGGATCCCAAGGCTGGAAAGTCTGACATGGCGTTCAGTACCTTCACAATAGTGTGAGAATTTCTTTGGTAGTATTGTTCTCCAGTCTATGGGCCTTCCACCCAGTGGGTATGGGATTTGGTTTTACTGTGATTGAGCCCCTCCTACTGTCTTGATGTGGCTTCTTCTTTGTCTTTGGACGTGAGGTATCTTATTTCAGTGGGTTGTCTGCTCTATAAGTGGCCCCTATGTGGGCTGCATGGGTCCTTCTGTTTTGATGGGGTCAACTATTATGGATGCACTGGTAGGCAAGACAGGGCACTGGACTGGTTGGCCTCTAGGTTCTGATTTTTTGTGGTGACTGCCATCCCACTGATTTGTGGGGCCAGGTCCTTAAGTGACTGACTACAGGGCCTGGAGTGGCCGAGGCTGAAGCTGGTGCACTTATGGGTGGGTAATTTTCTCAGACTAATAGGCTAGAGAGGGGACTCCCAAATGATGCTTGCCAGGGCCAGTGTCCCTGATGCAGAACCTCTTCCTCAAAATATCTATTGCTGGCATCTCCAGCCCCAGGGTGAGTTTCAGTTGCCACCTCCTGCTCTGAGCTGCTCTTCAAGATCAGCTCTTTTCAAACTGCTGTCTCTGTGCTACCACATGTAAATGTCTTCACACGTCTTTTAAGATTAGAATCTCAGTTTTGTAAGGTCTCCCAGCTCCCCTGTATGCAAGTCAGATGTTCTGGAGACTCTTCTTCTTGATATATAACACCTAGGCTGGTGAACCTGATGTCGGGAGAGACCCTCATTTCGGAGAAAAGCTCTGAAGTTTTGAGTATCCTTCTGTTTGTGGATCATCTACCAAAGGGTGTGGCTTTTGTGATTACCATGTCTTCACTCCTCCTACCACTCTTTTGTGCTTCCTTTCTTGTATCTTTAGCTGTAAAAAATACCTATTGTTAGCCTTCAGGTTCTCATAGATAGTTGCTCTGTAAACAGTTTTAATTTTGCTGTGCCTGTGGACAGAGGTGTGTTCAGGGTCTTCATACTCCACTATCTTGGCCAGACATCAAGAAAAATACATTTAAAGTAAAATGGAAATTTTGAAAATATAGTATGAAATACAAAAGTTTGTTTTTTTAGCACATAAAAATAAACAAATTTCAGGGGGAAAATGTCTGACACAGATAGTAGACATGTTTCTTTTTCTTGCTACAGTTGCAAACCTTCCCGCCAATTTTCAAGAACAGTACAATGTGCCTAGTTTCTATAGCTTATGTATATAACATATTTTGTTTTATAGTGCCTTCACCTTGTTGTTGTTTAGTCACCTGGTCATGTCCTACTCATTTTGACCCCATAGACTGCAGCACGCCAGGCTTCCCTGTCCCTCACTATCTCCCAAAGTTTGCCCAAGTTCATGTCAATTGGATTGGTGATGCCATCCAGCCATCTCATCCTCTGATGTCCTCTTCTTCTTCTGCCCTCACTCTTTCCCAGCATCAGGGTCTTTTCCAATGAGTCAGCTGTTCACATCAGATGACCAAAATATCAGAGCTTCAGCTTCAACATCAGTCCTTCCAACCAGTATTCAGGGTTGATTTCCCTTAAGATTGACTGGTTTGATCTCCTTGCTGCCCAAGGGACTTTTAGGAGTCTTCTCCAGCACCACGGTTCGAAGGCTTTCTCTACAGTCCAGCTCTCACAACCAAGGTTATGGGAAAACCATAGCCTTGACTATACAGACCCTTGTCAGCAGAGTTATGTCTCTGCTTTTCAACACACTGTCTAGGTTTGTCATAGATTTCCTGCCAAGAAGTGACCATCATCTGATTTCATGACTGCAGTCACCATCCACAGAGATTTTAGAGTCCAAGAAGAGGAGATCTGTCACTGTTTCCACGTTTTCCCCTTCTATTTGCCATGAAGTAATGGGGCCGGATACCATGATCTTAGTAATTTTAATATTTAGTCTTAAGCAGCTCTTTCACTCTTCACCTTCACTCTCATAAAGAGGCTCTTTAGTTCCTCCTTGCTTCCTGCTATTAGAGTACTATCCCCACATATCTGAAGTTGTTAATGTCTCTCCCACCTATCTTGATTACAGCTTGTAACTCTTCCAGCCTGGCATTTCTCATGATGCACTCAGCATGTAAGTTAAACAAACAGATAACTGCTGTGGTACTCCTTCCTCAAATTTGAACCAACTAATTGCTCCATACAGGGTTCTAACTGTTGCTTCTTGATTCGGATACAGGTTTCTCAGGAGACATGTAAAATGGTCAGATATTCCCATCTGTTTAAGAGCTTTCCACTGTTTGTTATGATCCACACAGTCAAAGGCTTTAGCATAGTCAATGAAACAGAGGTAGAAGCTTTTCTGGAATTCCCTTGCTTTCTCTATGATGCAGTGAATGTTGGCAACTTGTTCCTCTGCCTTTTCTAAACCTGGCTTGGACACCTGCAAGTTCTTGTTCACAAAATGCTGAAGCCTAGGGTGCAAGACTTTAAGCATGCCCTTACTAGCGTGGGAGATGAGTGTAATTGTCCGATGGTTAGAACATTCTTTAGTACTACCCTTCTTGGGAACTGGGGTGAGGACTGACCTTTTCCAGTCCTGTAGCTATTGCTGGGTCTTCCAGATTTGCTGGCATGCAATGTCTTAATGACATCATCCTTTAGGGTTTTGAATAGCTCTACTATAATTCCATCACATCCACTAGCTTTATTAAAAACAGTGCTTCCTATGTCTCACTTGATTTCACACTACAGAATGTCTGGCTCTGGGTGACTGACCACATCATCATAGTAATCCAGTTCATTAAGTTCTTTTTTGTACAGTTACTCTGTGCACTCTTTCCATCTCTCTTGATCTCTTCAGCATCTACTAGGTCTCTACAGTTTCTGTCCTTTTTTGTGCCTATCTTTGGATGAAATGTTCCCTTGATAGTTTCATTTTTCCTGAAGAAGTCTCTAGTCTTTCCGCTTCTGTTGTTTTCTTTCTAGTTTTATGCACTGTTCATTGCAAAAGGCTTCCTTGTCTCTCCTTGCTATTCTTTGGAACTCTGTCTTTAGTTGGATGTACCTTTCCCTTTCTCCCTTGCTTTTTGCTTCTTGTTGTTCTTCAGCTACTTGTAAAGCCTCCTCAGATAACCACTTTGCCTTCTCTCTTATCTTTTTCTTTAGGATGGTTTTGTTCTCTGCCTCCTTTACAATACCTGCTTTCTTTAGTTTAAGTCTTAATTTTTCTATGAGAAGCTGAGGATCTGATCCACAGTCAGCTCCAGTCACGTTTTTGTTGATTGTATACAGCTTCTCCATCTTCAGCTACAGAGAATGTAACCTGCTTCATTTTGTTCTCCAAGGCCAGTTTTGCCTGTTACTCCAGGTATCTCTTGACTTCCTACTTTTGCATTCCAATCCCAAAGATGAATGAAACATCTTTTTTGTGGTAATTCTAGGAGGTCTTCTGGGTCTTCATAGAACTGGTAAACTTCAGCTTCTTTGGTGTTGGTAGGGATATAGACTTGAATCACTGTGATGTTGAATGGTTTGCCTTGGAAACAAATGAAGATCATTCTGTAATTTTTGAGGTTGCATCAAAGTACTGCATTTTGGACTCTCTTGTTGATTATGGGGGCTACTTAATTTCTATAGGATTTTTGCCCACAGGAGTCGACATAATGGTCATCTGAAATAAATTCACCCATTCCCATCCATTTTAGTTCACTGATTCCTAAGTTATTTTATTTTTACTGTCTCCTGCTTGATTGAATCCAATTTACTTTGATTCATGGCCCTAACATTCCAGGTTCCTATGCATTACTGTTCTTTGCAGTATCGGATTTTACTTTCATCATCAGACACTTCCATATCTGAGCATTGTTTCTGCTTTGGCCTAGCTGCTTCCTTCTTTCTAGGGCTGTTAGTAGTTCTTCCCTGCTCTTCCGCAGTAGCATATTGGACATCTTCTGACCTGGGGGACTCATTTTTCGATGCCATATTTTTTTTGTCCTTTCATACAGTTCATGAGGTTCTCACAGAAAGTATACTAGGGTGGTTTGCCAATCCCTTCTCCATTGGATCACATTTTGTCAGAACTCTCTGCTATGACCTGTCCATCTTGGGTCACCCTACATGACATGGCCCATAGCGTCATTGAGTTATGCAAGCCCCTTTGCCATAACAAGACAGTGATCTGTGAAGTGGATTGCTTCACCTACTTCCTTTACATATTTCATATTGTTTAATATATACATTTCTTATATATGCATAGATTATATGTATATATAGATTTTCAAATATGTGAGGAAATTGGCCTTCACCTATTTCTTCACATATTTCATATTGTTTAATCTAAACATATTTTCCAATGTATTGGTGAATCAGCTTATGTTTGTATATAAAAAATAGCACTATTTCAGCAAAAAATTCACACTTCCTAAATATTATTTTCTAATATCCAGAGTTTATATTTTTGTTATTGACATGTTAGTTTTGATAAACTGTGTTTATCTGAATTGAGATAAAATAAGGATTAATTTTTGCAATTGACTAATAAGGCTACTGAACCTTATTTGTTTTATTTGTTGTTTATTTATTTATAATCTTGCAATTTTCTTGTTGTAGAAACTGAATAGTTCATAGTGAAGAGTTTCCTATAGTATGGATTTTACTGGATGCATATTCATGGTGTTATCTTCCTATAATTCTACTATTAGTATAAATTGATTGCTAGATATAAAGGATTGATTAAACTGTCTATTTTTCAAGGTAATGTACAATGATAGCTGTCTCTATTTTAGGGTTATCAGTTGCCTTCTCTTATTATTACCTACATGGATGCTGTCATTAGAGTTTTCAAACTGATATTTAATTATGTCTTCCTTCTTCATTTATTAATTGAAATCCTTCTTGAAGACTACTCCCTCACCATACATAAGTTAAACTAATTGTCCTGATGTGCAAATTGGATAGATATAAAATCAATTCTTTTTATTTTATTTACCATTTTTTAATACAGAGTTTGCATTTTAAAAACAAGTGTGAACATTCATTTGTTTTAGAAAGAAACTAATAATATAGAGATAAAATAAGAATAGATGCTTGAAAGTTGTTTACCATTATGTAGTTTCAAAGTGATGCAACATATGATCTCTATAATCTCATGTATGTATACTTAACACAATTAGAAAAAAACTACTCTAACTTGTTTTTAAATTGACCCTCCAAATAGACAACATATGTTTATTACTCATTTTAAATAAAACATGCCTACAACATCTACAGACTTACTGTAAAATCCTAACCATGTTCTGTAATGCATGTAGAGAAGTGCAATATATTATTTTTTACAAGCTACATGCATATTGCTATAATTATAGACATACATTGAAAAAATATCCAATTTGGTAAGTATAGCCAGTAATGGATTTGTTCCAGTTTGATATGTGTGGTGAGATTGTTTATCACACCTGGACTTGAGTCAGCTCATCCACACTCAGCGAAGTCAATCTATGCCACTGCTTTTGATGAATGAAATTGCAGCACGTACTGCAGGGCACCAAGCAAGAACAGGTAGCTCATGTTCTACAGACCAGGTATTGCTGATGGTTTTCAAGGAAAGGTTTTTAAAGACAATGTGAGGGAATGGGGTGTAGGTGCCTGAGCAGCATGTGCTCAGTTCCTAAATTTGTTGGCATCAAAGTGAAGTTTAAGCATCACCAACTGTCTGTTTTCACCTTGTCTGGGATCTGTGTGCTTGAAGTCAGCAATTTTTACCTGGTGGTGGTCTGATTCCTGTAAAAACAACTTGGACTCTATATCTTTCAAGGAACAGGGGATTTGGTAACTCTTCTATGTGGCTGATTTAAAGTCTAAATCATTTTTGGTTTCCTTGCCCAACAGCAGCTCTGTTTTCACATCTTCAGATTTTCTAATCAATAATTCTTAAGTCAGCCCTTTGAGACTCAGGAAAGAAATGGGAGACTAAATAAAAAACCTTTTACCTCAGGACAGGGATACAAGGGCTTGTATGCAAATTCCCTCTTCCTTCAATATTCCTCAATCTTAAGGAGAATGGGTTTGGGACAAGAAAGTGAATAGTGTTTTGGATAGATAGGCTAATCATAAACTCAGCAGAGGAACTTGATTTTAGAGAGACCTGGTTTCAAGGTGTCATTTTTAGCTCTGGTAGTCACTGTATGGAAATATTACAGCACAGTACAAAAAAATCCAGGTCATCAATTATGAATATTAAATAATGTTTCAAAAATATTGAAATATATTTACTCATATTGCCTTTACTAAAATATTATCATCAAGGTCAAATAATTTTGTTGTGTATTGGTGTTAAAGCCTATTAAAGGATTATTCACTGTATCTTTAACTTATAAGTTTATATTATAAAATATAAACAAATACTAATAATAGTAATTGCAACTGGTGACTGCAGCCATGAAATTAAAAGATGCTTGCTCCTTGGGAAAAGCTACGACAAACCCAGACAGCATTTTAAAATGTAGAGACGATACTTTGTCTGCAAAGGTCTTTATAGTCAAAGCTATGGCTTTCTAGTAGTCATGAATGGATGTGAGAGTTGAACCACAAAGAAAGTTGAGTGCTGAAGAATAAATGCTTTTGAACTGTGATGTTGGAGAAGACTCTCGAGAGACCCTTGGGCTGCAAGGAGACCCAACCAATCAATTCTAAAGGAAATCAGTCCTGAATATTCACTGGAAGGACTGATGCTTAAGCTGAAATGCCAATACTTTGGCCACGTGATGCGAAGAGCTGACTCATTTGAAAAGACCCTGATGCTGGGAAAGATTGAGGGCAGGAGGAAAAGGGGATGACAGAGGAAGAGATGGTTGGATGGCATCACTGACTCGATGGACATGAGTCTGAGCAAGCTCCAGGAAATAGTGAAGGACAGGGAGGCCTGGCATGCTGCAGTCCATGAGGTCACAAAGAGTCAGACACGACTGAGGGACTGAACAACAACAATAATAGCTAAAATATTAAAGAATATAATATTTAAGGCAAAGTTTTAAACTACAACCAATGGAATTAAAACTTTATAATGGTTTTAGTTTTGTTTTTCTCTTTCCCAATCCAACTTTATTCCACCATTAAGTTTGTGATCTCAAATCTGTATTCATAATATTTTTGTTGACAGACATTAATAGTAACTGACATAATATGCATACTCCCTTCTGCTTCTCCCATATGTTAACTCCAAATTTGTTTGATGCCAAGTGTCTTGTTTTCAAATTTGTTCTTCCAATCAGGGGTTATAGCTTGAGAATGTGAATTAGTATAGATGTGGTCAAAATAATGTTAAGTAATTATTAATTTAAAAGATCATGATATACACTTCAAGTATCTTGCAATTTTATTTGCCAGTTATACTCAATAAAGCTGAAAAAAGGAGTTAAATAATATCAGATCAAGACTCCTTTGCCCTCTCATGTCTTCATCTTTAACCTTCAATCTGCCTGGATCTTGAGTGGGATGTCTGGTAATACAGAAGCCATTCATGTCCCCAGGGGAAATGAAGTTGAAAGGAAGAGGAAGAAAATGAGAGAAGCCTAGGTTTTTGCTGGTATCAATGAGTAGCTACAACACTATTGACTGTTTAACCCCAACTTCTGTTGCATGAGGTTTAAGTTTCATGTCGAAGAATTGAAGTAGTATTCTTTATTATTTGCAGCTCAACATATTATAAATTTAGCAAGGATTTGTCCTACAACTACATTTCATTGGGAGAGCCAGTGAAATCTAAAATAACTTACTTGAGGTCTAGAGTCAGAGTGACTGCCTCATTACCACAGTGATCTTAGTAAACTAGTACAGATCATTGTAAGATATTCATTATATGCTACTTCAAATACTAGGTTCAGTCAGGGACAAATTCATTATACACACTACTTCTCCCATTGGAGTAGGAAATGGTAACCCACTCCAGTATTCTTGGAATATATTCTGTTATTTCTGGAAAATTCCATGGACAGAGGAGCCTGGTGGGCTACAGTCCATAGGGTAGCAAATGGTGGGATGTGACTCAGCAGAGTGCAGCAATTCTCCCCATAGCACACTCACGCATCAACTAATAAATGGTCCAAAATATACAAAATATTCAAATCACTTATTTCCTTACTTTTAAACCTAAAATGATCAGTATGTTCATGATTTAAGGTGAATCTTTGCCCTGGAAAGGAGTATAGCATATTGTGCAAGAAATATGGAGAAGATTCAGTTTCAGCTTCACTAAGTTTATAGTCCCTTGTAAATAACAAATACAAATAGTCTAGACAACTAGTTATACACAGAGTCAAGTTTCTTTTATGTTATATGAAGCATAATAATGGGTAAAATTACAGTGGGTAGTAAGTATAAGTAAGTGTAAGGGATAAAATAGAGAATCACACAAGATAATCTGAAATACATTGATGTCATATTCTTATATATACATATTAAAAAATAAAATGCAATATTGAGAAAGAATAATGTGGAAGCCAAAGCAAAATAAGATCTGAGAGGTGGAAGTTCAGAATCAATATATATTTTAAAAATTTCCAATTGAAGTAAAAAATCTGAATAAAATACATTTTAATGATTTATATAGCTCTTACTATTTCAAACTAGTCTTATAACTACCTAATTTCAGAAAAGGGCTTTCCAGTTGGCTCAGTGGTAAAATATCCAAGAAATGCAGTTTCAGTCCCTGGTTTGTGAAGATCTCCTGGAGAAGGAAACAGCAACCCACTCCAGTATACTTGCCTGGGAAATCCCATGGACAGAGGAGCCTGGCAGGCTACAGTCCATGGAGTCACAGAGTCAGACATGACTTAGTGACTAAATAGCAGCAGTAGCAGTAATTTCAGAAAAAAGATCACATTCAGAAAAGTATTTGACATTTACTCTCTATAAAAGATGACTTGCTTCATCAAGGAACAGAACATAATGAAGAAGGTCATGTAAAAATTTTAAGGAAGTGAGAAAAACAAATACTGCCTCTGAGAGCTGTCTGCTGAGCTTTTCTGGCTGAACAGGTTATAATGTTCTGTTCATTCTCAAGAAAAAAAAAATCACAGAACATTTTAGCATTAGAAAAAGTCATTATGAGGGAGTAAAAAGTAACAAGACCACTTGATTGATATGTGGCATAGGTGAAAATAACAATCTCCTGGAGGAGGGCATGGCCTCCCACTCCAGTACTCCTGCCTGGAGAATTCCATGGACACAGGACCCTGGTAGCCTACAATCTATGGGATCTTACAGAGTTGGATACAACTGAGCAAATCCACTTTGTACTAATGTCTATTTTCTCTGCCTCCCAGGTACCATTTCCTTTGCTTCATGACACTACTCAATCTAGGGGAAATTCCCCTTTCTTGATTCTTTACCAAATATCCAACACAATACCAAATAAATACCTTCCAGGACCCACTTCGGAGAAGGCAATGGCAACCCACTCCAGCACTCTTGCCTGGAGACTCCCAGGGGCGGGAGCCTGGTGGACTGCAATCTATGGGGTCACACAGAGTCAGACATGACTGACGTGATTTAGCAGCAGCAGCAGCAGGACCCACTTACTGACATATAATATACTGTCTCCATGAAATACACCTGACCTGTTCACTTAGACATGTGTTCATGGTAATTTTAAGCTAGAAGTCATTGAGAGGAGTCTTTCTACTGCTGTCTTTTAGATATTAGTTTATTTAGAATTTGACATTAGATTCTCTATACAAGAACACGAAATGTAATATGTTTTTCCTGTATATATGGAGTAAAATACCTAAAGCAGGCAAGAGTGACCTGAACTATCTTATTTCAGAATAGTACAAAAAAAAGTCTGCATTAAATTAATATTTTGCAGTGAAGCCTTGATTATAACTTTCATTTCAAGGAAAAACTATTGCCTGTGTCAGACAATACCTTACTGTGATAAAATATATTTTATTATTACATAAGATGATGGCATGATTAGATCCACAGAATAATTAATTTTATAATATTAGAAGTAAAGATTTTTGTGATGTGTATGTGATGTGAGGTGTGCGATACATATATAAGCATTCAGTTCAGTACAGTTCAGTCAGTCATGTCCAACTCATTGTGACCCCATGGACTGCAGTCTGTCATGGAGTTTACTCAAACTCATGTCCATTGAGTCGGTGATGCCATTCAACCATCTCATCCTCTGTCATCCCCTTTTCCTCCTGCCTTCAATCTTTCTCAGCATCAGGGTCTTTTCCAAGGAGTCAGTTCTTCCCATCAGGTGGCCAAAGTATTGGAGTTTCAGCTTCAGCATCAATCCTTCCAATGAATATTCAGGACTGATCTCCTTCAGGATGGACTGGTTGGATCTCCTTGCAGTCCAACGGACTCTCAAGAGTCTTCTCCAACACCACAGTTCAAAAGCATCAATTCTTTGACACTCAGTTTTCTTTATAGTCCAACTCTCATATCCATACATGACTACTGGAAAGACTATAACTTTGACTAGATGGACCTTTGTTGGCAAAGTAATGTCTCTGCTTTTTAATATGCCATCTAGATTGGTCATAACTTTTCTTCCAAGGAGCAAGCATCTTTTAATTTCATGGCTGCAGTCACCATTTGCAGTGATTTTGAAGCCCCCAAAAATAAAATCAGTCACTGTTTCTGTTGTTTCCCCATCTATTTGCCATGAAGTGATGGGACTGGATGCCATGATCTTAGTTTCCTGAATGTTGTTTTAAGCCAACTTTTTCACCCTCCTCTTTCACTTTCACTTTCATCAAGAGGCTCTTTGGTTCTTCTTTGCTTTCTGTCATAAGTGTCGTGTCATTGGAATATCTGAGGTTATTGATATTTCTCCTGGCAATCTTGATTCCAGCTTGTGCTGCATCCAGTCTGGTATTTCACATGATGTACTCTGCATATAAGTTAAATAAGCAGGAGCTGTGACAATATACAGCCTTGATGTACTCCTTTCTTGATTTGGAATCAGTCTGTTGTTCCATGTCCAGTTCTAACTGTTGCTTCTTGACCTGCATACAGATTTCTCAGGAGGTAGGTCAGGTGGTCTGGTATTCCCACCTCGTGAGGAATTTTCCACAGTTTGTTGTGATCTACACAGTCAAAGACTTTGGCATAGTCAGTAAAGTAGAAGTAGATGTTTTTCTGGCACTCTCTTGCTTTTTTGATGATCCAACAGATGTTGACAATTTGATCTCTGATTCCTCTGCCTTTTCTAATCCAGCTTGAACATCTGGAATTTCATGGTTCATGTTCTGTTGAAGCCTGGCTTTGAGAATTTTGAGCATTACTTTGCTAGCGTGTTAGATGAGTGCAATTGTGTGGTAGTTTGAGCATTCTTTGGCATTGTCTTTCTTTAGGATTAGAATGAAAACTGACCTTTTCCAGTATAAGCTTTAGCATGTACATATAAAAATAGAAGCTACATATCAGTTCAGTTCAGCCCCTCAGTCATGTCTGACTCTGCGTGACCCCGTGGACTGCAGTGTGACAGGCTTCGTGTCCATCACCAATTCCTGGAGCTTGCTCAAACTCATGTCCATCGAGTCATTGATGCCATCCAACCATCTCATCCTCTGTCATCCCCCTCTCCTCCTGACTTCAATCTTTCCAAGCATCAGGGAAAGGATTTCTCACTCTAGATATCATTAAAAATATTTGTGATTCTTAGAAGATATGAAAATATTATTATTCACAGGAGACTGGAATTTGATTTCAATCTTCACGGGTGACTCAAAGGGTTCAAAATTTCAGTGGAAGAAGTAACTGCAGATGTCAAAATAAGGAGAAAAATAAAAATAAGAGTGGAGCCCAAAATGTGACTGAATTGCTATAATATTATATTAAAATTTAAATAAATGAAGAATTATTTATTATGGATGAGCAGACAGTAGTTTCTTGAGATGAACTCTACTCCTGGTGAAGATGCTGTAAAAAACTGTTAAACTGACAACAAAGCATATACATATTACATAAGCTTAGCTAATATAGTAGTGGCAGGATCTGAGAGGATCAACCCCAAATGAAAGAAATTCTATTGTGAGCAAAATATTATAAAGAACATTTCATGCCACAGAAAAATCAGTAATGACACGAAGACTCAAGTGATTCAGCAAACTTTATTTTTGTTTCATTTTAAGAAATTGCCACCACTACCCTAACCTTCAGCAACTACCATCCTTATCACTCAGCAGCCGTTAACATCAAGGCAAAGTCATCCACCACCAAAAAAAGATTATCATTTGCTGGAGGTTCAGAAGATGATTAGCATTTTTTAGCAACAAAATGTTTTACATAAGGGAGGTATACTGTTTCTTTTAGGCCATACTGATGCACATGTAATAGACTATAATGTAGTAAAAATGCAAATTTTATTTGCTCTGTGAAATTAAAAAAAAAAGGTTTGACTTGCGTCATGTGATATTTGTTTCATTGTGGTGGTCTGAAACCAAACACACTACCTGTGAGGTATGCCGGTATTGTCTACAGGCATAGCACTCTGAATGTGCCTGATCTTGTCTGATCCCGGAAACTAAGCTGGTTAACACTTGGATGGGAGACCACTTGGGAATATCGGGTGCTATAGGCTTTTTCATTCTATCCTTGGACTTTCCTAGTGTCTCAGATGGTAAAGAGTCTGCAAAGCAGGAGACCTGGGTTCAATTCCTGGGTGAGGAAGACACCCTGGAGAAAGAAATGGCAACCCATTCCGATATTCTTGCCTGGAGAATTCCGTGGACAGAGGAGCCTGCGGGCTACAGTCCATGGGGTCGCAAGCACCAGACCAGTACTGAGGAATTAAAGGATCATCAGCTAAAGTTAGATTTCAGACAGACCTGTAAAGCAACTCTCAAGTTCCATGATACATCATCAGTTAGTACAAACAGGAAGAGATATAAGCCTATATTTCTGACAAGAAAGTGTTATCTACTTTATTATCCAGCAGGAAAACAGAAAACTTTTCTCCACCCAGTAAGAGACCAGCCAGTCAGAGACTACAGCAGCCCAGCCAATGAGAAGCATCCATACTTTGACCTCCTAGCTTCCTGCAATGGACTAACTGGTTATTATAGAACTGCCAGTTTCTCTTTTTCTTTACTTGTTGTGCTGTGCTAGGTTGCTTCAGTCATGTCTGACTCATTGTGATGCTATGAACTGTAGCCCACCAGGCTCCTCTGTCCATGGGATTCTCCAGGCAAGACTATTGGACTGGGTTGCCATTGCTTTCTCCAGGGGATCTACCCAACCTGGGGATTGAGCTCATGTCTCTTATGTCTCCTGCATTGGCAGGTGGGTTCTTTACCACTGCTGTTGCTGCTGTTACTGCTGCTGCTAAGTCTCTTCAGTCGTGTCTGACTCTGTGCAACCCCATAGACCGCAGCCCAGCACTAGCACCACCTAAAAGCATGTTTTCTTTCATTGTTCTCCGGATTTGCCTATGGTCCACTGTTGTTTGCGTACTCTGAATTGCAGTTCCTCCAGGTCTTCTTGAGTAGACTTGCTTTTGCTGGTAAAATAACTGCTATTATATTGTTAAGTTTAACATTTAGAAAGATGTTGACATAAATGTCTATATATGAAAATAAGTATTCTTATATTTATTTAATTTATTAATAAATAAATATTTTATATTTACTTTATTAATTAAATATTCATATATATATATATATTTAGACATGTAGTATATGTCTATATAGGCTTCCCAGGTGGCACTAGTGGTAAAAAACCTGCCTGTTAATGTAGGAGACATAAGAGGTGAAGGTTCAGTCCCTGAGTAGGAAAGATCCCCAGGCGTCGGGCAAGGCAATCCACTCCAGTGTTCTTGCCTGGAGAGTCCCATGAGCAGAGGAGCCTGGTGGGCTACTGTCCATAGGGCTGCAAAGACATGGACACAATTGAAGTGACTAACACACTTATGTCTATATATATGCATATATATAGCGAGAGATATGTGAGGCTGTATCTATGTTGTTGTCGTTGCTCAGTCACTGTTGATCGACTTTTTGTGACTCCACATACCGAGGCATGTCAGGCTTCCCTGGCCTTCAGTATATCTGGGAGTTTGCCCAAACTCATGTCCATCACATCACAAATGTTAAAGTGAAAAGTGTGGAATTGTGGAGACAATGAGAATTCTAGGAACAAGGTAGGATTAAGAGAAACACTATGATTACACTATAATTTACTGAGATTAGTTTGGAAAGTTTTCATGAAATAGAATGCTTCAGGAACCTATAGAATGATCAGTCAGTACAGTTAAATTAGAATAAGTGTATTTTTATTTTATTTTATTTTTTTGCTGCACTGGGTCTTAGCTGAGGCACACAAGATCTTTGTTGTCACATGCAGGCTCTTAGTTGTGGCATGAGGGATCCAGTTCCCGGACCAGAGATCAAACCTGGGCCTCCTGCATTGGGAATATGGAGTCTTAATGACTAGGCCACCAAGCAAGTCCTGGGACTATGTGTAGTTTAGAAATGAAGATCTAAGGAAGTGACTTACTATGAGATGAGACATTCTTGTGTTAAGAGGGAATGGAAAAATTGGGGAATGAGGTAAATATGAAAGGTAAGTAAAATCTAAGATGTAGAAAATGATTCTAGAGAGTTGACATTCTCCTTTGAAACTACTAATGTTTCAGGAATGCAAATACTTTCCTAATCCCTGCCTGCATGTCCTTGTTTCGGAAACTGTACACAATTGGGTTTAATGTAGGGGTCACAAGAGTATAGAGTGCAGCTACCACCTTGTCCCTTTCAAATGTGTAGCTGGAAGCCGGGCGTATATAGGTGTAGATTACAGGAGAATAATAAAGAGACACCACTATGAGATGGGATGAGCATGTTGAGAAGGCCTTTCTCTTCCCTTCTGTAGTTCGGATGCGAAGAATGGCAGCAATGATAAAACAGTAGGAGATGCAGGTGAGGGTGAAGTCACCTACAGCCAGAGTAATATCAGCAACATACACCATCACTTCGTTGATTCTCACTGGGCTGCAGGACAAAGCTAGCAGTGGGGGTATCTCACAGAAGAAGTGGTCAATGGTATTTGATCCACAGAAGGTCAGCCTTAGGATGAGACCTGTGTGTACCCAGGAGTTGATTACTGCAATAGCCATGACAATGCTGAGCAAGGCCACACACATATAGTGGTTCATAATAGCACTGTAGCGTAGAGGGAAGCAGATGGCCACATATCGGTCATAGGCCATAGTGGTGAAGAGAACCATCTCAGCACCCAGGGACCATGTGAAAAAGAAGAGTTGGGACATGCAGCCTCCATATGAGATGGTCTTTCTTGATGTTAGCATGGTTGCAAGTATTTTTGGTATTATGCTTGTTGTGCAGATGATGTCCACAATAGCCAGGGCCAGAAGGAGGACATACATGGGTGTATGCAAGATAGTGTTATAGACTATGGCAATGACAATGAGCATATTGCCAAGGAAAGCCACGAAGTAGATGAAGAGAAAGATGATGAAGAGAAGTCCCTCGAGTTCAGGTTTTTGAGTGAGGCCTAGGATCATGAATTCAGTTACAATGCTGTTATTCATGTTGCTTTTGTGATTAAATGGTAGACAGTGCAGAGAGTAAGCAACTGTGAATTAAAGGTGTCTGGGTGCTGCTATTAGAAGACTGTGTGTGTATGTGTGAATTTAGTGATTTGATTACAAAATCTACTATTCTCCTGATGAATGCCATTTTCTGATATATGTTCTTCCATGACTCTATTAAAAGGAATCCTGTAATTGAAAAGAAAAAGATTTTTTAAAAACTCTTTAAATTTCAAAATTGTCATATTAGTTAAAGTTTGTCTTTGCATAATTTACATTCATATATATGCATATAAACACAATGGAAATATGACGTAGTTACATAATATCTCACTAATTTTGTAAATAACATGTTATCTTCCCTGAAACATGTATAAATAGGCAGGAATATCTAACTATAATAGAAGCTGACAGGGATAATTGTAGTGGAAACATTCAGGAGAAAAATACAAAGAGAATATCCTGAGGCTGGATAGTCATGGGACCAATGATTAACTAATTGGATCCAAGGACTAAGTAATTTAGTCAGATGCCTATCTTGCTATTTTGTTTCTTTAGTTTGACAAGCACAATTTTAAAACTGAGTGAATTTTCTTCTCGTGCTGTCTTAGAAAGGCAAGAGGATTTGATTAAAATTAGAAAGTTGAGGATTATGTCTCTACTGGGGCTTCCCTGGTAGCTCAGTGGGTAAAGAATCTGCCTGCAATGCAGGAGATACCGGTTTGATTCCTGGGTCAGGAAGATCCCCTGGAGAAGGATAGGCTACCTTCCCCAGTATTCTTGGTCTTCCCTGGTGGCTCAAGAGGGTTTGATTAAAATTAGAAGGCTGAAGATTACCTCTCTATTACATTGCAGTTGTTAATTGACCACTTAACTTTCATAACTTCAGATTTGTTTTCTTCAAAATTGGTACAAATTCTGACAAGTATTAGATATCTTACAGACAGAATGTAACTTTCTTGAGGATAATCAAAGAAAGAGGCAGCTAAATTTTTTTTTTTCCTAAAAACTGTCACTAGGTACATAATGAAAATCCTTGTTATATTCTTAAAACCTCTCCAGTATTTGGTCAACTCTTCTATTTTTTGCTTATTTATTTGGGTAATTTTTTTATTGATGTATAGTTGATTTACAATTAATTCCTGTTGTACAGAAAAGTGATTTAGTTATATATTCCTCTTATATTCTCTTCCATATGGTTTATCACAGGATATTGAATATAGTTCCCTGCACTATACATTAGGACCTTGTTTATCTATTCTATATGTAATAGTTTGCATCTGTTAACCTCAAACTCACAGTCCACCCCTTCTCCCCTCCCCCTTGGCAACCAACCACAAGTAAGTTCTCTATATTTGCAAGTCTCTTTGTTTTCTAGATAGGTTCATTTGTTTCATATTTCAAATTCTACAAATAAGTGATATTGTACGGTATCCGTATTTCTCTTTCTGTGTTACTTCACTTACTATGATAATCTCTAAATGCACTCATGTTTTGCAAATGGTACTAGTTCATTCTTTTCATGGCCGAATAGTATTCTATTGTATATATGTGCTACATTTTCAAAAAACTAAAAATAGGGTTGTCATATGATTCAACAATCCTATTACTGGACATGTATATGGTCAAAACTATAATTCAAAAAGATATATGCACCCTTATGTTCACCGCAGCTGTATTCACAATAGCCAAGACATGGGAACAACTTAAATGTCCATCAACAAGTGAATGGATTTAGAGATCCAGTTAGATTTTTTATGCATAGTCAGTTATTTACATGACTTCATAGCCATCAGGACTACTATGATCTGGCAAATATAGTAAAAATATTCAATGTAATTGTGAATATGTTCCAAACTTTATTTTTCATCAGTGTGCTTTGATTTTTCAAAGATTATATTGTCTTTCTGGTGCCTAAACAGAGGCATAAATAAAAATCACCTTTGAAGTCAAATCCAGTCTGATTTGATTCTATAGGCCCTGAAAACTTCGATTAATAATTTGATAAATTTAAGCAAATACTAGATATATGTGTGGTTGTTCAGACTGGAGGAAAAAAATAAAGCTTTTGTTTAATCTATAACTCACTTTGAGAATCCCAAGCTTTCTTTCTTTTTTTTTCTATAGTGAAGGTATTAACATCTACCATTACTTGGATCTATGATATATAACAGGTTCTGTGTTATATTCTCTGAAAATATGTCCTTTTACCTTCATAACAACTTTGGGACTTTAATGTTACCATCTTTTAATAGTTGATAAAGAAAGAATGCACTGGATATAAAGCAAGAGAAGCTATAATTTCATATTTCATAAGTGGAAAAGCCAGGATTCAAACATAGGTTGTCTGACTCTAAAGAAATTGCTCTTAATCTCTCTTCAATGAACTTTCAGGAAAAACAAGATTAATATAGCAAACATATGCAGAGACTGGGCTTCCCTGGTAGCTCAGCTGGTAAAGAATCCATCTGCAATGCAGGAGACCCCAGGTTAGTTCCTGGGTTGGGAAGATCTCCTGGAGAAGGTAGAGTGTACCCACTCTAGTATTAATGGTTTATCCCAGGACCTTAGGATAAACAATAAGGTCCAATGTATAGCACAGGGAACTATGTTCAATATCCTGTGATAAACTACAATGGAAGAGAATGAATATAAGAGGAATATATAACTGAATCACTTTTCTGTGGAACAGAAATTAACATAACATTGTAAATCAACTACATATCAATAAAAAATTACCCAAATAAATAAGCAAAAATTAGAAGAGTTGACAAAATACTGGAGAGGTTTTGAGGAAGAATATAACAAGGATTTCCATTATATACCTAGTGGCTGTTTTTAGGGGAAAAAAAAAATTTCTAGCTGCCTCTTTCCTTGATTATACTCCAGAAAGTTACTTTCTGTCTGTAAGATATCTAGTATTTGTCTGATACCACCAATTTTGAAGAAAACAAATCTGAAGTTATAGAAATTAAGTGGTCAATTAACAACTGCAATGTAATAGAGATGTAATCCTCATGGAATACCTACTCCTGTATTTATTGGCTTGAATGGTAAAGAATCTACCTGCAATGTAGGAGACCTGGGTTCAATCCCTGGGTTGGGAAGATCCCCTGGAGGAGGGCATAGCAACCCACCCCTATATTCTCACCTGGAGAATCCCCATGGGCTAGTCTATGAGGTCTCAAAGAGTCAGACATGACTGAGTGTTTAAGCACACATGCAAAGATTAAATTATATAAAAAAATAGAAGGAACATGGATTTTTTTTCTAAATGAGATATGACTTGAAATAAGACAATATAGATGAGATAACTGATATTTTAAATTAAGTTCAAATACTTTTTAACATTTGAAAGATCTGATATTAAAATAAATTATATAAACTGATCTTTTAAAATGTTGAATATTAAACATATTTTCAAATGATATTGATGTCCTGTACTGTTCATTCTGTCTGAATCAGAATTCTGATTCAAAGCTTCTTGACATGAAACTATGACATCTGATGTCTTTCAGCCTACATGATCTCACCCACAGAAATAAGGACCCAAATATAAACTGAACCTTCCATGATGAAGAAAAAAACAATTCCGTGTTCACTTGGATGACTGTTATTTAACAATAGACATGTTATTGTTACTTATCAATTCTCCCAAAGTTGGGCATGAGGGAGAGCTCCCAGTCAAAAGTTATAAAACCAAGTTTCAAAAAATGCTAATTTTCCAAAATCATAGGGATGTACACTTCTGACTCACTTTCTCTGAGTTAAGAGCAAAAGTGGTGGTGAAGAGAAATCTGAGATGCTTTTTTTCAATCTCTTGAAATGGCCCATCCCCTTCACAGTAATGGTGGCATTGATGGGATTATATTCTCAATACTGGTCCTGGGAGTTGGGATGATTATTATGTGTATAGGAAAACAAACCCCAAAATAGGAACATGACACAATTCACTGTGAGAAGAGGGTATCTGTTGACTATAAAAGCTTTGTTCAGAATGTCCACTATTGGCCCAGAGTGTAGATATATATTGTATTCAATCCACAGGTGTCCAAACAATTGTAAATCTTTTCTACTGAAATTCTGCAGTCGAAATTGGCCTGGCTTGGATGTTACCTTTGATCCCTCCCAGGAAAAGCCACAGTATCCAGCACAAGAAAGGCTGCCTATACCAATAGGGAAGTCTATTTCCCCAGGTCTTATAAATTAAAAACCATTATCTCTTGGCCATGTCCCTTTCTGTTCCTCTCATCTGGAATTATCTATTTTGCTTTAGTTATGATGTTGACTCTGACTCAAATTTTCTACTGATTTAAATTTTTAGGTAAAAAAAAACCTGTGAAATTTTGTTAGTATTAATATATAGGGGTTAAATCTTGACCCTGGAACTTTCTGTCTATAATCTTTCATTTTTAATGTACATTCTTTGCCTCTTGGTCTATCCTCATTTGTTAAATGGAATATAAGAACAGTGATAAACTCACTGAGTTGCTTTGAAGAAATAAAAGAAATGCAAATAATTACCCCAATTTAGTTTTCAATTAAAGGTAATAATATTATTTCTTAGAGTCCAAAACTCATGTCATTTTAAAAAGTCATGGTTTTACATAGTGGTTCATTTTGTTAATAATGAGACAGATTTTAACATTTAATAAGGCTCTAAATATTCTATGTAGCACTGCAGTAATCATAATGTTATTAAATTTAATTATAATCATATAGAAAAATGCAGTGTATGTTCTCAATTATCTTGGAGTTAATGGTAAAATAAACAAGTTAATGGTAAAATAAGACCATCACCTATCATGCATTGAGATCATGGGAAAATTATTAGAAGAATAGAACCATTTTAAATACTAACATAGTACACTTATTTTGAGCTTGGATAGGATTGTTGAAAGACTAAGCAAAAATATAAATGTGGTATTGTCTTTGAAAGGTAAGGGATTTTCAAGGAGTATGAAGAAAAAGGAAAGAAACTGGAGAGGAAAAAAATTCTAAGCTAATTCCAACACTAAAATTGCAAACTTTAGGAGGTGTGATGAACACAGTGTGTCCAGGAAATGGCATGCAGTCTTGTGACAGATTTGTGTGCCTAGAGGTATTGCTGTTCTATGCGAAGTATAACAAGATAAGACATCCCAATCGTCATACTTCAAGAAAAAAATTGTGTTTCAGTAGGCAATAAGGGAGAAACTAGAAGTTCCTGAGAGTGGCAGTAATATGTGATGTGCCCCAATATTAGAGAGATAAGCCTGAAGACAGCATGAAACATAAATTCAGAGGGAGACATTAAGTAGCCCATTTTGAGCTGAGATTGTTTACAAGCACCAATTGGTTGGTAGGGCAATATCAATTAATTAAACATTAGGATTTGTTTGTGATAGTTAGCAAATTAGCATTTAATTTACATAGTAGATAAAACTATGTATAATTTAGACAAGTCAGTTTTAGTTACTTTGCAAAATGTAGGCATATTGTCAAATAAACCATGGCCAACCCTTGCTAGAGGAAGAGAATTGAGGTCAGGTTGTATTGTCTATTGTCTTTACTGACTCAATTCAGAACATTGAATAGCTGCTTATATTGATTTTTTATTTATGTGCCATGTCCTTTAAAAAAAAATCCTGAGAACAGTATAAAGAGTTAAAAACAGTAATGAACCTATCTTACATATGAGATATTTGGTAAGTTTCGGTTTAAGTTTAGTTGCTCAGTCGTGTCCGACCCCATGGACTGCAGCACACCAGGCCTCCCTGTCTATCATCAAGTACCGGAGTCTACCCAAATCCATGCCCATTGAGTCGGTGATGCCATCCAGCCATCTCATCCTCTGTCGTCCCCTTCTCCTCCTGCCCCCAATCCCTCCCAGCATCAGGGTCTTTTCAAATGAGTCAGCTCTTCACATCAGGTGGCCAAAGTACTGGAGTTTCAGCTTCAACATCAGTCCTTCCAGTGAACACCCAGGACTGATTTCCTTTAGGATGAACTGGTTGGATCTCCTTGCAGTCCAAGGGACTCTCAAGAGTCTTCTCCAACACCACAGTTCAAAAGCATCAATTCTATGTATGGCAAAAACCACTACAATATTATAAAGTAATTAGCCTCCAACTAATAAAAATAATTAAAAAAGTTAAAAAAAAAAAAAAGCATCAATTCTCGGCACTCAGCTTTCTTTATAGTCCAACTCTCACATCCATACATGAACAGTATGAAGAGTTGTTTGGTAAAGTTTGGTAGAATTAACAAACTGTTCATTCGCACACCCATCAGACATTGGTGACTTGGAGATCTGAATCCAGGTAGTCTAATGACAAAACTCATCTACATGGCTATCTGTAAGTCAATGTTATACTGATGCAATGTCTATAGCATGATTTATTCTCCTGCATCATGCATTGCACCATCATAACCACCACTACTGTTTTGAAATATCTTCAATTGTATTGTTAGCATAATAAACATACACAGGCTTTTAAAATGTATACCATGTATAAGGCAAGCTGCTAGGAACTCACCACAGCAGCCACTGTGTTTTATGGGACTAAAGTAATACAATTTTCTCTATGGTCTCACAATCTTGAATAACTTCTGTTGGACAATTTCATTCAAGCAAACTCACCATTAAACAGGGTTAAGTCAAAGATGCTTCTAGTTCAAACTTTTTCAAGGAATATATTGCATTCTCTTTTATTTAGTACTTAACTGCTAAAGTATTGGAAGAAAGGTGAAAGTGGCTATTTCTGCTTTCTAGGTTTTGAAGTGATCAAAGAAAAACAGAAATGCAATATCTGAGTGTCTGAGAGTCAAATACAGTGTAAAACTATAAAAGGTGGTAGAGTTTAGGACAATGTATCAGTAATCTTGTTTAGCTTGCCCCTGTTTTGCCTCTGAAAGTTTTCTGCCTTGGAAGCCCCTCAGTTTTGAGGAAACTGTGTTGGTTTGTTACCTTAGTACACCTAAAGGCAATGCAATACCTGTTCCTGAGACTCTTAGCCACATATAAACTCCCAAAGTACTTTATTTATTCTAGTGTGGGAAGAGATAACTTTGAAAATTTATATTTGAACTCATCACTCTTCCTTTCAAGAGTCCATGCTTATATATAATAGGATATACATACTGAAGTTCTTATATAGGTTATACTTTTGAGAGATATTTGAAGCAGCTGAGAGCATACAATGAAATACATTGTATCATTCTGATACAATGAGAATTTTTGCAAGCTCCTTTTAAGTTATTTTGGTAATTAAGCCTTGTGCTAGTTGAAGAAAGGAGATATTCTAAAAAGATTTCCAAACATTTAAGTATTCCTACTTAATGTAGCAGTGTACTAAACTAAATTTAGTTGACTCTGTTCTAAACTTCAATTTGTCCATATTTGATATGAAAGAAAAATTTAGCAAAGCAGGCAGACAATGTAATTATATATATCATCAAATAAATATTCCCTGTTTTGAACTGAATTTCAGTCTGTGGACAAATTTTTTCTAGCCTTGTGACCAGAAAGAACTCAAGATGTTACTTAATTCATATGTCCTTACCAAGTTTATAATTTTTGGTAGCTGTGAAAGTTAGATAGAATGTCCAGAAATACTCACTTGACTTCTCTGTAGGGTATTGCCATTTTCAAACAGCGATTTGTGTTAAATCACTAAAAACAAGCAAACAAAAAAACTGAAGATAAAAACAATAGCCCTTATCAGTTTGTTGTCAGCAGTCTTCTTTTATATTTTCTAAAGTATCATTTCCATTATACCTGAGATGAATTTAAAAAAAATGTTTTCCTGACTCAAGAATAAAGGTGCCCAGGGAACAGCATCTTGGACTGAGTTTCTGACAGTTAGGTTAAAGTAGACCTCAGAGGAACAATTAAAACAACCCTGCACTGATAACTAATTACAAGGTGGAATGACTTGATCTTTCTGTGTCTTCACTTCTCTATAAGACCAAGTGGCATCCTGAGATATTAGCCTTATAGAGTAGGAAATCTGAGTAACTAGAGACACTCAGAATGCTTAAAAGAGATTCAAAGAACAAATGAATAGACATGGTTATAAAAGTACTTTCATCTGCCTGGAGGATCATTCTCTCGCCAATAGAAAATAAATAGAGGAAAGAGTGGCAGGCAATGCATTCCAAGACAAAGATGAAAACAAAGACTGTAGAAGTGAAGTTAGTACTTACACTATTAGGGCTTCCCCATGGCTCAGATGGTAGAGAATCTGCCTGCAGTGCAGAAGACCCAGGTTCAATCCCTGGGTCCGGAAGATGCCCTAGAGAAGGGCATGGCAACCCACTCCAGTATTCTTGCCTGCAGAATTCCATGAACAGAAAAACATGACGAGCTACAGTCCATGGGGTGGCAAAGAGTTGGACATGACTGCGGGACTAACACTTACACGCTTAAGAAGAATAAACCATAAGATGAAATTTGATCTTCAGTTAACGGATGTAACAAGTTCTTTAACTAAATTTCTTTCTGAATTGAGTTGTTTTAAAACCATTCTTTTCATTCTTTTGGCGTTGTTTTTGCATATCCATGCAAAATAACATCATCTCTGTTCCTCTAACTATCTGCATAGTTTGAAATGTCCACTGGAATTAAAACATAAATTTTCATGTGTACCATATAGGCTTCTTTCCTCTATTTGTTTATCTCAGAGACAAAGTACATGAGTGAACAGTTCTCATATACTGCCAGACAATGATATAAATACTTGTAAAATATTTATCATAAACATAACAATCCTAAACAGTTGTTAAGTATATCAGACTCTCAAAGAGAGTATGAAATAAACAAGAATTTGTAGTAGTCTTATGGGCAAGTAGAAACTAAACAAGCTTTAAAAAATATTTACTGTCGAACAACAGAATTACTTGGCTTTAGTAACATTTTTAACATGTAAAATAACCTACCTCCTTCTGTAATGATAAAAAAATTTGCTGATATATTGCTATGAACTAATATATTAATAAATACATTAATGTAAAAAACTAATAAAAGAAAAAATACACAAGTTCTAGCTGATATAATAACTGGACAATAAGTGAGAAAAATCTAAAATAAATGTGTGTATGAAGGATGGAATGGAGGGTACTTAGTTAAAAAAAATAAAACACTTGAACTGGTCATTGTCTCTTGGCTCCAAACTCATTCCTTCCCCTTGGCTTCAGGATGCTAGACTGGGCTGACCCTGCAACCACATTGCTGGTCTGCTTCAACCGTGTTAACTCTGCTATTAGAGGGCAATAGAGTTTTCCTTAGGAGCTCAGCTGGAGACCCCAGTTCGATTCCTGGGTCAGGAAGTCTCTGGAGAAGGGAAAGGCTACCCATTCTAGTATTCTGGCCTAGAGAATTCCATGGAGTGTATAGTTCTTGGGGTCACAAAGAGTTGGCACAACTGAGTGAATTTCACTTTCACTTTAGAGGGCAATAATGGAGACTATAAAGTCAAACACTCAGGAAAACAAGTTGTGTCCTTGCCTGTTTGCTTCCATTATGGTCTTTCTGTTTGCTGAAAGTGCTGTCACTTCTGTCTTTGGTTTAAAATACCATACATACCACTTAAAGCTAAACTACTATGTGCACAAGGTCCTTGTCTCATGGTATCTTTGTTGTGGAAGAGGCTATTATGACAACTCCTCTTTAGGTCAAAATGTCTCTTACCTTACTGCATGTGTATTCTGTAAGATAACTGCACCTGCTTACTTTTTGTTATGTAGTTTTGGATGGTAAATTATTAAATAAATTTTATCTTAATATGGCTTCATTTTCACTTCTGATTTATATTTCATAACATCATTTTTTGAAGTATAAATTCTGTACTATATTATATGTTACAGATGTACAGCATAGTGATTCACCATTTGTAAAGGTTTTACTCTATTTATAATTATTCAATATATACTTGCACTATTTTATACCATTCTCTTTCTGGTAGTTGATAGTGCATGGAAATGCAATAGAGCTCTGTGTGTTAATTTTGTATCCTGCAATTTTAGAAGATTTATTGATCAGCTCTGGTAGTTTTCTGAGGGTATATTATTTTCTATTTATTGTATCATGTCATCTGCAAACAATGACAATATTAAGCTCTTCCTTTCCAACTTGAATTCCTTTTATTTTTTTTTCTCCTCTGATTGCTGTGACTAGGATTTCCAAAATTATGTCATTCAACATAATTGTAATCAAAATTGGTAACAGTCTCTGTCTGGCTCCTCATCTTAGGGGAAATGCTTTCAGCTTTTTCTGTTGAGTATTGAAAGTTTGTTGCTGAACGATGAGACGCGGGATTCTTGGCCTCCGGAGGAGACAAATTCAATCCGGGGCCGGAGACGAATTCAATCTGGGCCAGAGACGAGGCTGGATCGCTCAGAGCTTTTGTGTAATAAAGTTTTATTAAAGTATAAAGGAGATAGAGAAAGCTTCCGACATAGGCATCAGAAGGGGGCAAGAGAGTACCCCCCTCCTAGTCTTTAGCTGTATGTTATATAGTCACTCACAGTATGTTAATGAAAAGAAAGGAGTGTCATAAAATTTAGAATGGCACCAGATAATTCATCCCTGGCCATAAAATGATTGACTTGAATCTTGTAGAAGGGCAGAATACCAACAAATAGTTCTATTTACATAGATTAGGGGAACAATACCTGAGTAAGTAAGTTAGGCCGTTTGGCGGAACCAACTTGAAGATAGAGTCTGGGGTTCATTAACATATCTTAAGACAACATTTCCATAAGAAAAAGAAATGTATTGGTTAACTCAAGGTTTGAGAGTAGTTAGCTTTAGGTGAGACCAGGTGTCATGGCAACACAGCAGGTTAAGAGAAACCTCCTTTTAAATTTGTATAGAGAAGGAAAAACATATCGCTGGTTTGTTTCTTCCTGCCGCTTAAGAGAGATAAAAATGTCTGGCACGCACAGCCTCTTTCCTCCATTTGGAGACCCCTGGCCTTCCTGCCTGTTACCCTCTCAGTATGATGTCAGTTATAGATTTGTTGTGTATGGCCTATATTATGTTGAGGTATATTCCCTCTGCCCACTTTCTGGAGAGTTTTTATTATAAATTGATATTGAATTTTGTCAAAAGATTTTTCTGCATCTATTGAGATGGTCATTAGTTTTTATTATAATTCTTCAGTGGTATTTCACAATTATTGAAAAATTCTTGCATCACTGAGATAAAGTCCACATATTCATGATGTATGAGTCTTTTCATGTATTGTTGGGTTTGGCTTACTAATGTTTTGTTGTGGTTTTGGTATCTATTTTTATCAATGATACTGGCCTATAATTTTTTGTGTGATATCTTTTGTTTTGGTATCAGGGTGATGTTGGTTTCAAAGAATTACTTCAGAAGTATTCCTTCATCTACAATTTTTTTGAATAGTTTGAGAAAGATTGGTGTTAATATGCCTTGAAATGTCTAGTAGAATTCACCTGTGGAGCCTTCTGGTCCTAGACTTTTATTTTGGGGAATTTTTTAAACTACTGATTCAATTTACTTGCAGGTAATTAGTCAGATTATATTTTCTATATCTTCTTGATTCACTCTTTGGAGATTGTACCTTTTTCAGAATTTGCTCATTTCTTCTAGATGAGAAATTTATTTGTGGTTACTTGCTTATTGTAGTCTTTTATGACCCTTTGTATTTCTCTGGTGTCAGTTGTATAATAACTTCTTTTTAATTTCTGATTTTATTGATTTGGGCCCTCTTTCTTTTTTATTGATGAGTCTGTCTAAAGGTTTATCAGTTTTATCTTTTCAAAAAATCAGCTTTCAGTTTCATTGATCTTTTCTATTTTTTTCTATTATTTTTTCTCTATTTCATTTAATTGCTTTAATTTTTATGATTTCTTTCCTTCTTTGAACTTTGGGTTTTGTTTGTTCTTTATTCTTTACACCTGAGGTAAGTTTGTAGTGCTACAAACTTTCCTCCTGGGACTGCTTTTGCTGTATTTCATTGGTTTTAGTTCATCATGGTTTCATTTTCATTTGTCAGTAATTATATTTTGGCTTCCACTTTGATTTCTTCAGTGATCCTTTGATTATTTAGTATCATACTATTTAGCTAATTTTTTTCTTTTTTTCCCTTGTGCTTATTACTAGTCCCTCCCTTATTACTAGTCTCATTGTGTTGTGGTCAGAAAAGATGATTGGTATGATTTCAATTTTCTTAAATTTCCTGAGGCATATTTTGTGGCTACCGCATTATCTGTCCTGGGAAGTGTTTCATGTGTACCTGAAAAGAAAACAATGCATATGATTCTACTATCAGATGAAATGCTTTCTCTCTCTCTATGTATGTGTGTGTGTGTGTGTGTGTGTGTGTGTGTGTGTTAGTCGCTGAGTCATGTCCTACTCTTTGTGGCCATATGGACTGTAGCCTGCAAGGCTCCTCAGTCTGTGGATTCTCCAGGCAAGTGTACTGGAGTGGTTTCCATGCCCTCCTCCAGGGGATCTTCCCAACCCAGGGATTGAACCCAGGTCTCCTGAATTGCAGGCAAGTTCTTTACCTTCTGAGACACCAGGGAAGGCCATATATACTTACAGCATACAAAATAGACATTAAAATAAAGACTGTTTAAAAAACAAATAAGAGCACTACATAATGATAAAGGGATCAGTTCAAGAAGAACTGGTGTAAACATATGCACCCAACCTGCTGCTACTGCTTGCTTCAGTTGTTTCTGATTCTTTGTGACCCTGTGTACTATAGCGCTCCAGCCTCATCCATCCATGGCATGCTGTAGGCAAGAATACTGGAGTGTGTTACCACGCCCTCCTCCAGGGGATTTTCCTGACCCAGGGATCAAACCCAGGTCTCCTGCATTGTGGGAAGATTCTTTACTGCACCCAACACATGAGCACCTAAATATACAAGGCAAAAATAAGTGATATATATAAATTAAGTCTACTTGCCCTAATATGTTGTTTAAGACCAGTGTTTTCTTACTGATTTTGTGTCTGAGTTGTTGTTCGGTTTCTCAGTTGTGTCTGACTCTTTGTGATCAGGCTTTGCTGTCCTTCATCATCTCCCAGAGCTTGCTCAAACTCATGTCCATTGAGTCAGTGATGACATCCAACCATTTTATCCTCTGTAATTCCTTTCTCCTCCTGCCTTCAGTCTTTCCCAGCACTGTCTGGGTAATCTGTCCATCGATGTAAGTGGGGTATTAAAGTCCCCTACTATTATTGTGTTACTGTCAACTTCTCCTTTTATGCTTGCTAATATTTGCCTAATATACTTAGGTGCTCATATGTTGGGTGCATATATATTTACACTTGTTATAGCTTCTTCTTGAATCGATCCTTTATCATTGTGTAGTGCCCTTAGTTTGTGTTTTATATTAGTCTCTATTTTAATGCCTGTTTTATTTGATGTAACTATTGCTACTCCAGCTACATTTTGATTTCTATTTGATTTATATTTTTCTATCCATTGTCAGTCTGTGTGCTTCTCTAAATCTGAACTGAGTCTCTTGTAGGCAGCATTTTGTCCATTTATGTTTAAAATAATTATCAATATGTATTTATTGCCATTTTGTTAATTATTTTGTTTGTTTTCCTAGGTGTTTTTTGCCTCCCTCTTTTTCTGTCTTGTGATTTGTTGATTATCTTCGGTGATATGTTTGGATTTCTTTTTCTTTTTGTGTATGTCTATTATACAGTTTTGGTATGGCATTAACATAAGTTTTTTGTATAGCAATCTATATATATGTGCATGTATATAGGTGTGTGTGTTTTATGCTGCTGATCTCTTAATATCAAATTATTTTAAATTTGTTTTTCTTTTTTTATTATTTTTATTTTTTTCCATTTATTTTTATTTATATTGGATCATATTTGATTACAATGTTTTGTATTAGCTTCAGGTGTACTGCAGAGTGTTTCAGTTATACATATACATGTATCTACTCTTTTTCAAGTTCTTTTCCCATTTAGGTTATTCTAGAGTATTTAGCAGAGTTCTGTGTGCTATAAAGTAGGTCTTTTTTGGTTATTTATTTTAAATATAGCAGTACATACATACCAATTCCAATCTGTCACCCTATCCCTTCCCCCACAGTAACCATACATTTGTTTTCTAAGTCTGTGAATCTGTTTCTGCTTTGTAAATAATGTATTTTGTATCATTTTTTTGCATATAAGCAAAATCATATATTTGTCTTTCTCTGTGTGACTTAGTTTACTTAGTATGATAATCCCATGTCCATCCAGATTGCTGAAAATGGCTTATTGCATTATTTTTAATGACTGAGTATTATTTCATTGTATACATGTACCACATCTTCATTATCCAATCATCTGTCAATGGATGTTAGTTTACTTCCATGTCTTGGCTGTTGTAAACTGTGTTTCAATTAATATTGCGATGCATGTATCCTTTTAAACTGGAGAAGGAAATGGCAACCCACTCCAGTATCCTTGCCTGGAAAATCTCATGGACAGAGGAGCCTGGTGGGCTGCAGTCCATGGGGTTACAAAGAGTCGGGCACGACTGAGCTACTAACACTTACACTTATCCTTTTAAACCATGTTTTTCTCCAAATATGTGCCCACTAGTGGGATTGCTGAATCATGCATGTTTGCATGCATGCTCAGTCACTTCAGTTGTGTCTGACTGTTTGTGACCCTACAGACTGTAGCCCACCAGGCTCCTCTGTTCATGGGATGCTCCAGGCAAGAATACTGGAGTGGGTTGGTTTGACCTCCTCCAGGGGATCTCCCCAACCTGGGGATTGAACTGGTGTCTGCCTGCATCTCCTGCATTGCAGGTGGATTCTTTACCCACTGAGCCACCTGGGAAGCCCTTACTATATCATAGGGTAGCTCAATGTGTAGTCTCTTAAGGAATCTCCATACTGTTCTCTCTGTTACATTGCTATCAAGAATGTAGGAGGGTATGCTTTTCTCCATACCCTCTCCAGCATCAAATGTATTTTAAAAATCTTGCATTTGTGCTCTTCTCCACCCACAATTACTGTTTCTGATACCATATTTTACATCAATTTCTTTTTGCATTCCTTAACTTCTTGATGTGGATATTGATGATTTTTACTACTTTTGTCTTTTAACTTCCCTACTAACTTTGTGATTTCCTACCTTCACTATATGTTTGCTCCTACCAATAAACTTTTTCATTTTATAATTTTTTTTTTGTTTCTTGTTGTTTTTTCTTTTTGGTCTAAAGAATTTTCTTTAGCATACATTGTATACGTGGTTTGGTGGTGCTGAACTCTTTTAGCTTTTGCATGTCTGTAAAACTTATTATGTCTCCACCACATTTTAGAAGAGTCTTCTTATGTAGAGTATTCTTGATTTTTGGTTTTCCCTTTTCATCACTTGAAATATGTCATGCCATTCCCTTCTGGTATATAGGTTTTCTGTTGAAAAACTAGCTGATAGCATTATGAAAATTTCTTTGATGTTATATTTTGACTTTTCCCTTGTTGTTTCTGATATTCTCTCTTTATGTTCAATTTTTCATTTAATTTTCAATATGTATTTGTGAAATCTTTGGATTTATTCCCTATGGTACTTTCTGCTTTGCCTAGGAAAACTGACAATTACCAGTCCTGTGGCCACTGCTGAGTTTTACAAATTTGCTGGCACATTGAGTGCAACGCTTCAACAGAATCATCTTTTAGGACTTGAAATAGCTCAACTGGAATGCCATCAACTCCACTAGCTTTGCTGGTAGTGATGCTTCCTAAGGCCCACTTGACTTTGCATTCCAGGATGTCTGGCTCTAGGTGAGTGATCACACCATTGTGGTTATCTGGGTCATGAAGATCTTTTTTGTACAGTTCTTCTGTGTTTTCTTGCCACCTCTTTTTAATATCTTCTGTTTCTGTTAGGTCTATACAATTTCTGTCCTTATTGTGCCCATCTTTTCATGAAATGTTCCCTTGGTATCTCTAATTTTCTTGAAGAGATCTCTAGTCTCCTTTTTTCCTTTGCCTTTAGTTCCTCTTTTTTTCTCAGCTATTGTAAGGCCTCCTCACACAACCATTTTGCCTTTTTGCATTTCTTTTTCTTGGGGATTGTTTGAGAATGGCCTCCTGTACAATTTTACGAACCACTGTTCATAGTTGTCCAGGCACTCTGTCTATCAGATCCAATCTCTTGAATCTGTTTGTCACCTCCACTGTATAATTTTAAGGGATTTGATTTAGATCATACCTGAATGGTCTAGTGGTTTTCCATACTTTCTTCAATTTAAGTCTGAATTTTGCAATAAGGGGTTCATGATCTGAGCCACAGACAACTCCCAGTCTTGTTTTTGCTGACTGTATAGAGTTTCTCCGTCTTCAGCTGCAAAGAATATAATCAATCTGATTTCAGTATTGATCATATGGTGATGTCCATGTGTAGACATGGACATCTTTTGTGTTGTTGAAAGAGGGTGTTTGCTATGACCAGTACATTCTCTTGGCAAAACTGTTAGCCTTTGCCCTGCTTCATGTAACTTGCCTGTTACTCTAGGTATCTCTTGACTTCCTACCATTGCAATCAGTCCGCTATGATGAAAAGGACATCTTTTTATGATATTAGTTCTAGAAGGTCTTGTAGATTAGTCACAGCTATGGTTTTTCCAATAGTCAAGTGCAGATATGGGAGTTGGACCATAAAGAAGGCTAAATTATGAAGAATTGATGCTTTTGAACTATTGTGCTGGAGAAGACTCTTAAGGGTCCCTTGGACAGCAAGAAGGTCAAACCAGTCAATCCTAAAGAAATCAAACCTCAATATTTATTGGAAGGACTGATGCTGAAGTCCAAACACTTGGTCAATTTGAAATAATTCAGCTGGAATTTCATCACCTCCACTAGCTTTGTTCATAGCGATATTTCCTAAGATTTGTTTGACTTCACACTCCAGGATGTCTGGCTCTAGGTGAGTGATCACCATCATCATTATCCCAACCATTAAGATCTTTTAGTTCTTCTGTGTATTCTTACCACCTCTTCTTAATACCTTCTGCTTCTGTTAGGTCCATACCATTTCTGTCCTTTATTGTACCTATCTTTGAATGAAATGTTCCTTTGGTATCTCTAATTTTCTTAAACCTTAAGCAAATATTTAAAGAGCTGCAGTTTTTTTTTTTGTAGATTCCTTAAAATTTTTATGGACATAATTTGTGAATAAAAAGCTTTACTTCATCTTCTATATATTTTTATTTATTTTTCTTGACTCATTTCACTGCTAGAATATTCATTATAATGCTATGTGGAAGTGGAAGAAAATAATAAATTCTTACTCCAGATCTGCAGAATAAAGTTTAAAAAGGAATTCTGGAAAATTCACAAACATGTGGAAATTAAACATCAAGCTGCATAACAACAAATAAACTAAAAAAAGAAACAATAAATGGAAAATCAAAAACATATTGAGATAAAGTAGGAAGCACAATGTACTGATAAAGCAAAAAGAGTTCTAATAAATCATTTTAAAGCAGTAAATTTCTCAACTCTGAGGGCTACCCTGTTGGTTTGTGGTTAAGAATCTGCCTTGCAATGCAAGGGGTGCAGGTTTGGTCCCTGGTAAGGGTACTAAGATCCCACATTCCACAGAACAATTAAGCCCCCTTGCCACAGCTACTAAGCCTATGCACCACAACAAAAGATCCCACATGATGCGACAAAGATCCTGCATGCCATAACTAAGACTCAACACAAGCAAATAAGTAAATATATTTTTAGAATATCACAAACAAAAAAAAAAAATAAAACTCAGTGAACTAGAAAAAGATCAAACTACACAAAAAATTAGAAGAAAGGAAATTACAATGATTATGGTAGAGATAAAATACAAGAAAGGCAAAAGAAAAGGTCAACAGGTCAAGGAAATAGTTTTTTGAAAGGATAAACAAATTTGATGAAAATGTAGCTAGATTAACTAAGAAAAAAAAAGAAAAAAGACTCAAATAAATAAAAAAAATAATAGAGATGACATTGCAAATGATACCACAGGAATACAGGATCATACAAGATTACAGAAATATAGGATCATAATGTGAAAAATTATGTGCTGACAAATTAGATAAACTAAAAGAAAGGAACAACTTCATACACGCATTCCACCTACCAAGACAGACCATTGAAACAGAAAATCTAAATTGTTCAATATCAAGTAAAGATATTTATCAACATCCTTTTGAATGTTGGATACATTCAATATATACTGAAATTTTTGTCTTGAAGTATTTCATAACAAAGGAAGGTTAATGAACAGATGGATTCATGGGGGAATTCAAACAAATATTTAAAGAAAAATTAACCTGGGTTATTTTCAAGATTTTTCAAAAAATTAGGGAGGACCACTTTCATTTTATGGGCCAAGCACTAGATATCTCATCAAGAAAATTAGAGATACTGAGAGAACACTTCATGCAAAGATGGACTTAATAAAGGACAGAAATGGTATGGACCTAACAGAAGCAGAAGAAGCAGAAAGAATATACAAAAAGCGTCTTAATGATCTGGATACCAAGATGATGTGGTCACCCACCTAGACCCAGACATTCTGGAGTATGAAGTCAAGTGGGCCTTAGAAAGCACACTGCAAACAAAACTAGTGGAGATGATGAAATTTCAGCTGAGCTATTTCAAATTCTACAAGATGATGCTATTAAAATGCTGCACTCAATATGTCAGTGAATTGGAAAACTCAGCATTGACCACAGGACTAGAAAAGGTCAGTTTTCATTTCAGTCCTAAAGATGGACAATGTCAAAGAATGTTCCAGCCTTGTTAGTGTGTGAAATGAGTGTACCATTCAATTACTAGCAAGGTAATGCTCAAAATCCTTCAAGCTTCAAAAGTACATGAACTGAGAAATTTGAGATGAGCCACCTGGATTTAGAAAATGCAGAGGAACCAGGATTAAACTGCCAACATCCACTGGAATATGGGCTTGTCTGATGGCTCAGATGGTAAAGAATCTGCCTGCAATACAGGACACCTGGGTTTGATCCCTGGGTTGGAAAGATCCCCTGGAGGAGGGAATGGAAATCCACTCCAGTAAAATTTCCTGGAGAATTTTCAAGGACAGAGTAGCCTGGCAGGCTACAGTCCATGGGGTCACAAAGAGTTGGACACCACTGAGTGACCAAGCACACATTGGATCATAGAGAAAGATCACATAAAAACATGTACTTCTGTTTCACTGACTACACTAAAGTCATTGACTGTGTGGATCACAACAAATTGTGGAAAATTCTTAAATAGATGGGAATACTGGACCACCTTACCTATCTCCTGAGAAACCCGTATACAGGTCAAGAAGCAACAGTTAGGACCAGACATGGAACAACAAACTGGTTCAAAATTGGGAAAGGAATATATCAAGGCTGTATATCATCACCCTGCTAATTTAACTTATATGCAGAGTACATCATGCAAAGTACTGGGCTGGATAAATCACAAGCAGAAATGAAGATTGCCGGGAGAAATATCAAGAACCTCAAATATGCAGACGGCATCACTCTAATGACAGAAATTGAAGAGGAACTAAAGAGTCTCTTGATAAAGATGAAAGAAAAGAATGAAAAAGCTGGCTTAAAACTCAACATTCAAAAAGCTAAGATAATGGCATCTGGTCCCATCACTTCATTGCAAATAGATGGGAAAACAATGGAAACAATGACAGACTTTATTTTCTTGGGCTCCAAAATCACTATGGATGGTAACTGCAGTCATGAGATTAAAAGATGCTTACTCGATGAAAGGAAAGCTATGACAAACCTAGACAGCATATTTAAAAGCACAGATATCACTTTGCCAACAAAGGTCCATATAGTCAAAGCTATGGTTTTTCCAGTAGTCATGTATGGTTGTGAGATTTGGACCATAAATAAGGCTGAGCAATCAAGAACAGATATTTTCAAATTATGTTGCTGGAGAAGACTCTTGAGAGTCTCTTGGACAGCAAGGAAATCTGTTCAATTGTTCAGTCGTGTCCGACTCTTTGCAACCCCATGGACTGCAGCACACCAGGCTTCCCTGTCCATCACCAACTCCTGGAGCTTACTCAAACTCATGTCCATGCTGTTAAAATGCTTCACTCAATATGTCAGTGAATTGGAAAATTCAGCATTGACCATAGGACTAGAAAAGATCAGTTTTCATTTCATTCCATCCAACCATCTCATCCTCTGTCATCCCCTTCTCCACCTGCCCACAATCTTTCCTAGCATCAGGGTCTTTTCAAATGAGTCAGTTCTTTGCATCAGGTGACCAAAATATTGGAGTCCCAGTTTCAGCATCAGGCTTCTAATGAACATTCAGGGTTGATTTCCTTTAGGATGGACTGGTTGGATCTCCTTGCAGTCGAAGGGACTCTCAAGAGTCTTCTCCAAAACAACAGTTCAAAAGCATCAATTCTTCGGCACTCAGCTTTCTTCATAGTCCAACTCTCACATCCATACATGACCTCTGGGAAAACCATAGCTTTGACTAGGTGGACATTTGTTGGCAAAGTAATATCTCTTCTCTTTAATATGTTGTCCAGGTTGGTCAGAACTTTCTCTCAAGGAGCAAGCATCTTTTAATTCCATGGCTGCAAGGAGATCAGACCAGTCAATACTAAAGGAAATCAGCCCTGAATATTTATTGGAAGGACTGATGCTAAAGTTGAAACTACAGTACTTTGGGAAGAGCTGTCTCATTGGAAAAGAGATTGATACTGGGAAAGGTTAAAGGCAGGAGGAGAAGGGGATGACAGAGGATGAGATGGTTGGATGGCATCACTGACTCTGTGGACATGAGTTTAAGCAAACTCCAGGTGATGGTGAAGGACAGTGAAGCCTGACCTGCTATAGCTCACAGGGTCGCAAAGAGCTAGACATGACTTAGCAACTGAAAACAACAATATGTAGGAGCAGAAAGTTTTTTCTTCTTCCCTTCTAGGCTCTTTGGCTGGTCTAATAATTAAATTGACAAAAAACATATTAACGAGAGAAATAAACAAGTTTTTTTAATATACATGAGCCCCATAAAATATAAGAATCCAAAGGGCAGCCAACAACACCTTAAAAAGGAGTAAGGTCTGGGGATACCAGGTGATCTCCAGGGTTCATAGGAAGGCAGAGAAGATGTTTGGAAAACAAAGATTGCCTGTTATGTGGAAAATTTCTTAGGTAAAAAGGTATTTCTGATCAATAGCTTTCTTCCTGGTACAAGTTCTGTCTCCAATGTAAATTTAAGCAAATGAGAGAGTAGTACAGAGCTTTCCTGAATCTGTTTTATTCCCTTTAGCTCAAAATACTCCTCAGGTTAAAGTGGCATATTTTAGAGTGACAAATTCTGCTTCCCATAATATACATTATTTTTTATACTTTGAAACAGGAGGGAAGGGGCAGGGCACAACCTTTGAAAGAGTAGCATAGCCCAAGGACACAACATAAACTGATTAGAATCAAATGGGTCCAAGATGGCAGACTAGTCAAATTCAAATAGACCTTGATCTTCAATGTGCCCTCATTGTAACACATCAGCAAGCTGAATGACACACCCAGAGGCACCATGACAGTTGCAAGGCTATCAAAGACCAAAAAATGGGTGGTGGTCCAGTTTTTGGAAATCTCTGCCTCTTCCCCAAAATAGTTGAAATAATCCTGTCACTCACTACCCTATGAAATTCGGTTCGGTTCCTATGAAATTACCCGACCCTTAAAAGCTTAACACACCACATTTCAAGGTCAAACTTATCCTCTGTGATGTCCCACGCTCTGTCTGCAATTCAATTGTGTAAGATAATTTGTAAGCTTGCAAGTGAATAATATAAATAATATTTTATGGTTATGTGAATAATAATTTAGGATTCAGGGAATATTTCTGTAGATAAGCCATGACATGTGTTTTGCTGACTTATAGATTGCCAGATATCTGCAGCAAGATGGTTTTATTAAGGATCAGTAAATAATTGCAGTTCAGTGTCTGCAACTATGGCAAGCCATGTGCAAGTTCCCAGACAGCAAAAGAAAGAATGCTTTTACAGTGGGAAAAAATATGGGGAGTGCTATAGTAGACATAGTTCATGATATTTCTTTGGGTGAAAACTTTGCCAGGAAATAAGAAGAGTCTTTCTTCTTCTTGTTGGGTTCTGTTACTGTCTCAAGGCATGAGAGTTCTGCCTTCTGATATCCTAACTCTCTTTAATTGACTTTTCTGCTGCTGCTGCTTCTTCTTCTTCTTCTTCTTTTTTTTTTTTAAGTTTTCCTTCTTCCTTTAGTTCTGTTGTAGTTCAATCAACCAAAGACCACTAGGTAAGCACATGTAATCCTGCAAAGTCAGGTTTTTCAAATTACTGCATGAATAGAGGCTACAAATGATAGGGGTTGTGTGGTATGTCATTGCACAAAATAAAAAGGAAGAGTTATTATAGATTTGGGGAAAGGAAGAGGTTAACATGGAATTTAAATGAGGAGGGTTTTATAGACTTGTGCCTATAAAACAAGTCTCCATGAAAGGGTCAACTTCATGTCTAGACTGTAAACAGGGTTCAAAAGTTATTTTGCTTGGAACTACAAAGTTACCTTACATGAGGAATTTTGTGTCCAGAAACTTATCTGAACCTCTGAGTTTGTGCTGGAAAGTTAGATTTTCTGTCCTTATCAGAAGGTACTTCCAGTAGGGTGGCATACTTCATTCTTACCTGTATAATTTAAAACAGAAAAATCTTTGAAAGCCTGATTTTTAACAAGAAAATTTCTCAGTGAGAGATTCTAATCACTCAAAGAAGGAAGTTTTTATAATACTTTATAAATACACCTACTTATTTATGAGTGAAATTGTTATATTTGCAGCTGGCCTTTTCTTTTCCAGCTATTTTAGTGTGATGAATAGCTAGGGAAATTTTTAATTTTCTTATTTTGAGTTCATTTTTAATTTCCTGTTACATTATGCTTTATATTATTTACTTTTTTAAGTTAAGGTGATTTATGTAATTAAATTCTGCTTTATTTGTTTTAAAAGGTTTTTTTTCAGTTTTTTATTTTTTTAACAAATTCTTTCTTTGCATCTTCTCGGAGCTCTCAGTGAGACAAAGTACCCAGATTAACATATTAAAATCTAAGGAAATATTGTGATTCTAGGGCAAGTGATTTTATAATTTAGCTTTTTAAATTAAATGATTTTACAATTTAGCTTTTTCAATCAAATGATTAAAAATAATCCCAAATCACCCATTTTATTTTTAATTGAAGTGTATTTGATTTATCATATTATGTTAGTTCCAGGTGTGCAGTGTCATGATTCAATATTTTTGCAGATCATACTTCTTACTCAGTGGCTCAGACGGTAAAGAATCTGCCTGCAGTGCAGGAGACCTGGGTTTAATCCCTGGGTCAGGAAGATCCCCTGAAGACGAAAATGGCAAACCACTCCAGTATTCTTGCCTGGAGAATCCCATGCATAGAGGAGCATGGGGGGCTATAGCTCATGGGGTCACAAAGAGTCAGACTCGACTGAGCAGCTAACACTACTACCCTACTCCATTATAAGTCGTTACAAGATAATGGCTATATTTTCCTGTTTTATTCAGTATATCCTTGCTGCTTATCTATTTAATACATTGGAGTTTGTGTCCATTAATCCTATACCCCTAATTTGTCCCTCCCCTCTTTTTCTCACCTTTGGTAACCACAGTTTTATTTTTCAATATGTGAGTCTTTCTGATTACATAGCAAGACTGTTTGCTCAGTGGCATTCAACTCCTTGTGGTCCCATGGACTGTAGCCTGCCAGGCTCCTCTGTCCATGGCAAGAATACTAAAGTGGGTTGCCATTTGCTTCTCCAGGGGATCTTCTCAACCCAATGATCAAATCCACTTTTCTCATGTCTCCCCCATTGGCAGACATTCTTTACCCCTAGGACCACCTGTTTACATATACATTCATTTGTATTATCTTTTAGATTCCATATATGAGTGATACCACCCCATCTGTTTAGAAAGATCTAACAGAAGATTATGTCTTCTTGAGCTAACCATAAGTACCCAAGAGAATTTACATGTTACCTTTCCCCAGAAGGTTCATGACCACTTAAGAATTTACTTAATAGCAAGTTGTTTTTAGTGTGGAACTCATTAGGAGGAAGAGTGAGATGGAGAAAATATAAAACACTAAAGGACAGTTAAATGTAACTAAGACACTACAGAATTAGAAAGAAATAGAAAAGGAAATATAAGAATTTCAACTGAGAACAAGTTTAAAGGACTATGGGAAATTAAGTTAATCAAAAGTAATGACTATTAAAATAAAAAATGTACAATAAAATGAGATTTTTAAAAAATAGAGGGGAATAGAGAGACCAGCTAAAATTAAATACAATCTTTTTAAATAAGACAAAATTGTGTAATAAAAAACACAGAAAATATAAAGTTGAAAGACAATTTATGGCAGAAAGAATTGGAACTGGGTAAGTAAACAAGGTTGTTCCGTATTCATTATGCTCCAGTCAATTTGTTGCCACAAATTTTTGCTTTGTAATATACCCTTTATAGCATTTAATAAATACCTCAAATCTCCTATGGTTCAGAAACAACATAAGTGTATTTTTGTTAAAATATTGCATGCTTGTAGAAGAAAAGTCTTATGTATGTAAAGTCACTTTTCAAATGTAAAAAATTAAAATCACTTTTAAAATCAGTTAGTAAATTGTTAATAATTTAATATTTTCCTGATAAAAGATCCAACTGTTATTTAATTTTGAATAATAAATAGGTTATTTAAAGCCATTAAATCAAAATACTAATATCTCTAATTTTTTAAAAACTCTGAAGTCATCTGCATAAAGTCCCAAGTAGGTCATCTTAGAATTAATACTAAAATTACTCAAATATAGAGCAATACATACTATATTTTAAAATGTAGGGTGTGATCATCACATACTTTAAGAAAATACTATTAATTTATTGTGTCTGACCAATTCAGCAATATAACTGAAAGTAAAACTTGAAAATGCCATTTCATAACATGGTAATAGATATTCTATGTATGCTTTAATTTTCAGTTATCAAATTAATTGTTAAATTTGGAAAATGATAAATATGATTATTTTGTTTACATTATTTTTACATTTTTCACTTCAGTTCAGTTTAGTCATTCAATCGTGTCTGACTCTTTGTGACACCATGGACTGCAATGGGCCAGGCTTCCCTGTACATCACCAACTCCAGGAGCTTGCTCAAACTCATGTTCATCAAGTTGGTGAAAAAACCATAACTTATACTAATAGATTTTATTTTTTTTACTAATAGATTTTAGAAATAGCTTTGATCTATTTCCATTTTACATACCCAGTAGTTACTCGTATCTGAATATGAATTAAAATAGCATTCTTTTGCATTTTCCAGTCAAATGTCTATCTTTAACATGTCTTTGAAAGCAGCAGGTCCAAAGTGCTGTGGCTCTGGGACTGAACCTGTAGAAGTGATAATCACAGCACCTCTGTAGACAGCTTCCCTAACTTCTTTGTGTTTCAGTTTTCTCATCTGTAAAACTAGTAAGATAACAATAAAACAAAATAATAGTATTTACAAAGATCATATTAGACAGTTGGCTGAAAGTGAAAGTTGTGTCCAACTCCTTGCTACCCCATGGGCTATACAGTCCTTGGAATTCTCCAGGGCAGAATACTGGAGTGGGTAGCCTTTCCCTTCTCCAGGGGATCATCCCAACTCAGAGATCAAACCCAGGTCTCCTGCATTGCAGGTGGATTCTTAAACAGCTGAGACACAAGGGAAGCCCAAGAATACTGGAATGGGTAGTCTATCCCTCCTCCAGGGGATCTTCCCAACCCAGGAATCAAACCCGGGTCTCCTGCATTGCAGGTGGATTCTTCACCAACTGAGCTATGAGGGAAGCCCAGACAGTTGGCTAGTGACTGTCAAATAACCATTCACTGTGTGTTAGCTACTATTAACTATTATTATGAGTTTATGGTTACCTGGTGAGTCCTTGACTACTTTTTAAAGAAAAACAGCTGAATAATACCAAAGACATCCATAGGTATTTTGAACTAAAAATATTGTTAACTCTTGTTAGTTGGCTGCAAGTGATACAGATGTTGGAACATATTACTTCAAGAAATTCGTGAAAACCATTATTTAGCATTTATTGTTCATGAACATCTCATTGTACTCTTTATTTCTCTGTCTAACCCCTCAATGTCTAAGCTAAGATATATTTTTCTTTACTAGGATAATTAAATAAGTAATAAACTAGGGCCATTACTACTCAACCAAGTAAACCTTGGGAAAGTCATGTCATCTCCTGATCTTTACTTTATTTACAAAATTGAAAGGAAACTAGTTCCTTCCTCAACAGAATAGGATCCCCAAGCAGCAGTGATACTTTCTGGAAATTTTTGTGAAATGCAGAAATCACAGCCCCCACCACAGGTGACTGATTTGGAATCCTTTGTGCAATTAACTGCCACTCAGGTGTAGGTTCTAGTGACCTGAATGTTTGACAGTTATAGCTTTCCAATTGATCTTCTAATTTATAAGCTCCATCTTCAAAGTATTTAAAAATAAGCTACAAGTATAGAAAAAGAAAAAAAAAACCTAGTTTCAAAATGATTGTCTGCTTTTCAGCTTGTTCATTCACTTCCAAATAAGTGTAGCAAGGATGAGGAGTCTGTCATGCTACATTTTCTGAGATTGCAGAGTTGGACATGACGTGGCAACTGAATAATAATCCTAGATGCAGGAAGAAATTGCCTTAAGTGCATTGTTTAATATGGAATTTTTTTGATGTGAATAATGTAACAAATTTAAACATGAAATGATTAAGATTGGAGAAGACAATAATTTGAAACTATTTTCAAAATTCTTACAGTTTGTTTCTGGACATTATTTTTGAGTTCAGAGCATATATATTAAAAGATCAATTCAGAAACTATAACTGTCAGATATGAAAGTGTCTAGAACCTACATTTGAGAGGCCTATTTCTCAACAAAGATAAAGAACATGATTTCATTTAAGGACTGTGCAGAAAGAGTGTAGTAACGAAGTATTGAACTGAGTCTGCATGAAGTGCTCAGCCCTTCGTGTGTTTAAATGTAATCTGTGACCTGGTCAGAACAGGAATGATTGAAGCAGCAAGACTGGATTTGAATCTTGAATCTGAAGTGCAACCATAGATGAAATCTTAGCAAAATTCCTAAAATTATTTGCACTGTCTGTTAATTTGTTATAATAAAACAACTCTCTACTTAATTAAATTAACCTATACTAAAATCACTGCAGATGGTGATTTCAGCCATGAAATTAAAAGATGCTTACTCCTTGGAAGGAAAGTTATGACCAACCTAGAAAGCATATTAAAAAGCAGAGCCATTACTTTGCCAACAAAGTCCGTCTAGTCAAGGCTATGGTTTTTCTAGTGGTAATGTATGGATGTGAGTGTTGGACTGTGAAGAAAGCTGAGCACTGAAGAATTGATGCTTTTGAACTGTGGTGTTGGAGAAGACTCTTGAGAGTCCCTTGGACTGCAAGGAGATCCAATCAGTCCATCCTAAAGGAGATCAGTCCTGGGTGTTCATTGGAAGGACTGATGCTGAAGTTGAAACTCCCAATACTTTGGCCACCTCATATGAAGAGCTGACTCACTGGAAAAGACCCTGATGCTGGGAGGGATTGGGGGCAGGAGGAGAAGGGGAAGACAGAGGATGAGATGGCTGGATGGCATCACTGACTCGATAGGCATGGGTTTGGGTAAACTCCAGGAGTTGGTGATGGACAGGGAGGCCTGGCATGCTGCGATTCATGGGGTCGCAAAGAGTCAGACACGACTGAGCCACTGAACTGACTGACTGACTGACTGAATCATGCATAGCTCCAACCACAGAGCAGGCATTCAACAGATGTTAGCTTGTCAGTATGCATTCAAGTACCGAAGCACTCTCATGAATGCATTTCTTTTTATTTTTCTAGAACTGCGTGATTGAGTCAAAGACCTTGGTGTGGGGGTCTGTTTTTCTATGAACACAGACAATGAAACTCTCCCCCAGGACTTTCTCCTACTGGGCTTTCCTGGGTCCCAGATCCTTCAGCTCTCTCTTTTCATGCTTTTTTTGGTTATGTACATCCTCACAGTTGGTGGTAACATGGCTATATTGATATTGGTGAGTACCTCCCACCAGCTACACACACCCATGTACTTCTTTCTGAGCAATCTCTCTTTCCTGGAGATTTGGTATACCACAGCTGCAGTCCCCAAAGCCCTGGCCATTCTACTGGGGAGAAGCCAAAGCATATCATTTACCAGCTGTCTTTTGCAGATGTACCTTGTTTTCTCATTGGGCTGCACAGAGTACTTCCTCCTGGCAGCCATGGCTTATGACCGTTATTTGGCCATCTGCTATCCTCTACACTATGGGACTATCATGACAGCCTCCTCTCAATGCAGCTGGCTCTGGGCTCCTGGGCCTGTGGTTTCCTGGCCATTGCAGTTCCCACAGCCCTCATCAGCAGCCTGACCTTCTGTGGGCCCCGCACTATCAACCACTTCTTTTGTGACATTGCACCTTGGATTGCCCTGGCCTGTACCAGCACACGGCTGGTGGAACTTGTAAGCTTTGTGATTGCTTTTGTGGTCATCCTAAGTTCTTGCCTTATCACCCTTGTCTCCTATGTCTACATCATCAGCACCATCTTCAGGATTCCCTCAGCCCAGGGCAGAAGCAAAGCCTTCTCCACGTGCTCCTCGCATCTTACAGTGGTGCTCATCTGGTATGGCTCTACAATCTTCCTTCATGTTCGCACCTCCATTAAAGAGGCTTTGAATCTCACCAAAGCTGTTCATGTCTTGAACACTGTGGTAACTCCAGTTCTTAATCCTTTCATCTACACTCTCCGTAACAAGGAAGTAAGAGAAACTCTGCTAAAAAAATGTAAGGGAAAATAAACTGCTTCCAAAAAAACAGACCTCTGTCAATTGTCTCCATATCTGTCCAGGGGTTCCAAGTGAGAATATGAAAAAAAAGGCAAATCTTTCTTGATGTAAGGAGAGGGGGGAAGAAAAACAGAAAAAAAAATCAATCAAAACAAATTTAAAAACCTATATATACTTGTGCTACTTTCTCATATATGATAGGAATGGAAGTTCTTGGTATAAGCAGAGTGGGCTTTTTTAAGAAAAAAATCTTCATATACTGAATTAGGTTTATCCTTGGATTTCATTTATAAAATGAGGTGTAATAGTCAATGAGAAAGGTGTTTTACTTTAAATTCTTGTTCCTTTAAAAATAGCTTTGAAGAAATATGTGAAAAGTGAAAACTTTTAAAACGTATGTTTGTGAAATAGGAAAAGGTTAAATAAATAGAAGGCTAATTGAAATCATAGTGTGCAATTATTTCAACACACTATTTTTTGGATAAAATATAGTAAAATATGTATATAAAAAAGTTGATAATTATAATGTGAGACCTTTGTTTAACAAGGATAGTGAACAAAAACATTCTAATAAGCAAGTGATGTTAAAAGTTAAAGGTCAAACAAAACTGCAGGAGGGCTTGGAAAAAGCAATAAATGTTTCTTACGTAGCAAAATGCTAGTCTTGAAAAGAAAAATGCTAATGGATTCTGTTAGTTAGATACACAAAGCTTCAAGGGAAAATGACTATAGAAAAAATGATTATAATAGTTATTTGATTTTCCTTCAAATGACTCCAAGATATTTATTTTCAACCATTAACACAGATGAAACATTAAGTTTCAAAAGGTATGTCTATGTTGAAAGTTTACTTCTTAAATCACCATAATTCAACAGTGTACACCTGATCTGCTGCCATTATTTATTTACTGTGAGCATGAATTTCAAATCCATGAAACCCCTAAACTCTAAAAACTCACAAAGGATCACAAGAAAAATTTTGGAGGTGATGAGTGTGTGAAGTACCCTGGTGTGCATTGGCAGGTGGCATCTTTACCACCGAGCCACTTGGGAAGTCTAATGGTGTCCTGGGTGTGTGCATACATCCAAGCTGATCAATATGTATATAGTAAATGTATATCTTTTTGTAAATCAATTGTACTTCCATAGGAGTTCCCAGGTGGCGATAGTGGTAGAGTTGCTGGTAAGGTGGTAGAGTCACAGGGTTGATCCCTGGGTTGGGAAGATCCCTTGGAGGAGGGTATGGCAATCCACTCCAGTATTCTTGCCTGGAGAAACCCATGGACAGAGGAGCCATTCAGGCTATAGTCCATAGGGTCCCACAGAGTCAGACATGACTGAAGAGACAGCATGCAATCATGCAGAGCTAAAAAAAATAAATTTCTAATCCTGTTTTTGAGGATTTCCAAAAATCAAAATTTCTAGTAAGAGTCAAATTGTTATTTTCTGGGACAAATAGCCTTCCTGCTTTGATGAGTGTGCCCCAACTTAAAAAAAAAAAAAAGCAGTTGTGGTATAGTTAATTGTAGTGAAGGTTATCTTCAACGTCTCACTCTCTTCTGGTGCACACCTCATTATATCAAAACCAAGGAAATAGTGTTCAACTTTTAATGTGGATAAATGAATGAGTCAGTTGAGCACAATACTGCATACAAGATTTAATGTTACGTGAAGAAAATAACTAAGAATGAACAGGGTAACTTGGGTATTCCTCCAATGTTGATTTAAAAACAGCTTAAGTATTATTTGCATGATATATTATCAAGCAATTATACCTCATTTCTGGATATTTGATTTAGTTTTCTTTTTCAAATCAATAATTTATAAAAATTCAATTAAAGGAAAAAATACATTTCTATTCAGAATTATGCCATGGAGGTAAATTATTGGAAGTATGAAATCACTGCTAAAGATTTTTTGAGTCTTTCAATTTATTTTGACAAACTTCTTTTTAATAAAGATAGTATTAATGGATATAACTTCAAGTTTGAGAAATCTGTTTCACAGCACTCTAATTTATTGAATAATAATTTGGGGGTTTCTTTTTTCATTTAAAAAAATCTTTCATCTATAAACATTTTTAGCATCATTAATTAAAAAAAAAATTTATCTGTAGGGGTTTAGATCAAGCCTCCCTAAGACGTTACCACTAAGGCATGTGGATTATTTTGAGCTAAAGTCAATGGAGACCCTGTGGGATCAAGATAAATTACTGTCCCTTTCTTAATCACTTAGAAGAATTTAATTTGGGAACTTTTTCAAGAAAAAGAATTATTATCAGAGATAAATTTTATCTAAATGATTCCATCTATTATTGTTTGTTGTTAAGTTGCTCAGTAGTGTCCGACTCTTTTGTGACCCCCTGGACTATAGCCCACTAGGCCCATCTGTCCATGGAATTCTCCAGGCAAGAATACTGGAGTGAGTTGCCATGTCCTTCTCCAGGGAATCTTCCCAACCCAGGGATTGAAGTTGCATCTCCTGAAAGTCTCCTGCATTGTAGGCAGATTCTTTATCTCTGAGCACCCAGGTTCCACCTATATGGCAGGGCAAATATTTAATTATCAGACTACTGTTTTTCTTTTTATTGACCTATGAATGACCCTCTTGTACTTGAAAACCTGAAGGCCCAGTTTCATTTCTTAGCTCAAGATAGACTGTAAACCTCATTTTATCTTTCTGTTTTTGAATCTCTCATGTAAATAGGCTCTCTGAAAACTTCATGTATGTGGAGTTCCCATACATATGAATTAGTATTTGCTTTTCACTGGTTTATCTGCCTCATGTTAATTCTTAAACCAGCCAGAGGAATTTAGAAACTTCTTTTTCTTTAACATTTGGCTTAAGTCAGCAGAATAAACTTCCCTAGGCTTGTGTGCCGCTGATAGATTCTGGGACACTTGAGAAGTGCTGGCAGAAGATAAAGGTCTTTGTCACATTAGTTCTTAGGATCTCTATCTGCTGCAGGGTCTATTGGAAGAAAGAGTGACAAGTTTTTTTTAATTTTTTTCCTCCTCTCATTCTAAATTTGGAATAGCAGGAGAAAATGTTGTGGAGCTATTTTCTTGAGTTTAGCAATTTTAGTAAATTTGGCAGAATATGCTTGACTTTATTAATTTATTTCTTCCTAGATATGATCACTACTTTTCTTTGTCTTTGGATTTTGTGCTGTTTGTCATAAGAAGGAAAAACTATAGTGTATGAATACCCTATCAGCCTGATGTTCAAGTCACTATCACAAACTGGTGAATTTCAGATGTTTTTATTACATCTTCTTTTATGTCCTATAAGTTTGGATTTTGGGTCAATGAGAGTATTCCCTCTGGTATCCACTATCCACCACCATAAAATGCACTTACTAGAATGTTTGACCTGGTGGCTTGCAAATGAACTGGTGTTTCAAGAAGCTTCATCCAGCCATACAAGATTTCAGAGGCACCTATCAGGGAACCTAATCTATAGGTGACTTTGTGCTCACAAACTTTTTATTTATTTATTTATTTTTTAATTTATTTATTTTAACTTGAGGTTAATTACTTTACAATATTGTAGTGTTTTTTGCCATACATTGACATGAATCAGCCGTAGGTTTACATGTGTTCCCCATCCTGAACCCCCCTCCCACCTCCCTTCCCATCCCATCCCACTGGGGCATCCCAGTGCACCAGCCCTGAGCATCCTGTCTCATGCATCAAACCTGCACTGATGATCTGTTTCACACTTGATAATATACATGTTTCAATGCTATTCTCTCAGGTCATTCCACCCCTGCCTTCTCCCATAGAGTCCAAAAGACTGTTCTTTACATCTGTGTCTCTTTTACTGTCTCGCATATAGGGTTATCGTTACCATATTTCTAAATTCCATATATATGTGTTAGTATACTGTATTGGTGTATTGGTGTTTTTCTTATTGACTTGCTTCACTCTGTATAATAAGTTCCAGTTCCATCCATCTCATTAGAACTGATTCAAATGTTTCCTTTTTAATGGCTGAGTAATATTCCATGGTGTATATGTACCACAGCTTCCTTATCCATTCATCTGCTGATGGGCATCTAAGTTGCTTCCATGTCCTGGCTATTATAAACAGTGCTGTGATGAACATTGGGGTACACGTGTCTCTTTCAATTCTGGTTTCCTTGGTGTGTATGCCCAGCAGTGGGATTGCTGGGTCATATGGCAGTTCTATTTCCAGTTTTTTAGGAATCTCCACACTGTTCTCCATAGTGGCTGTACTAGTTTGCATTCCCACCAACAGTGTGAGAGGGTTCCCTTTTCTCCAAACCCTCTCTAGCATTTATTGTTTGTAGATTTTTGGATAGCAATCATTCTGACCGGTGTGAGATAGTACCTCATTGTGGTTTTGATTTGCATTTCTCTGATAATGAGTGATGTTGAGCATCTTTTGCTCACAAACTTTAAGAAAAAAAAAATTGTTTCTGTGTAAAAAAGAGCCCTCCCTAGTGGCTCAGATGGTAAAAAATCTGCCTGCAATGCTGGAGATCTGGGTAACAAAGTCTTAGTTTCTTGGACTTTGGGAGTGAAATCATTGGATCCTAGGGACTGCATTATCTGTCTCCTCTCCAGGAATATCCCTTGCATCCATTTTAAAGATTCATTCTAAGCCTGTGAAGTTACCTATGGGTCTTTCTTTTTTTGCTACTTAAACTTTTTATTTTGTATTGAGGTTTTGCCAATTAACAATATTGTGATGATAGTTTCAGATGAACAGTGCAGGCACTCAACCATACACATACATGTATTCAGCCTCCCCCAAACCTCCCTCCTACCCTATGAGTCTTTTTTAAAAGGCTTATTAGATTTGTCATTTTGGGGATTAATATACTAATGGAAATTCTACTTTTCAATGAACAGACAATGGATATTTTTAATTGGAAAAACTTCTTTATGAGAACAAAAAGCTAGAGAGCTCTTGTTCCAAGGATCTGCCTTATTGATATTAATGGGAGAATCAAATTAAAAAGAAAAATAAACTAAGAATAATGACTAATTGCTGGTATTCCCTTAAAAAGATGTAAGGATAAAAATTAGAACAGAAAGAGCAGTTCATTCATCACCATTTCTGGTAGCATTCAGATCTTAAAACAAAAAATAAATAAACACACACATTGGAGGTACAACTGCTCTTTACCAAACCAAAAAGAAAAAAAGAAAGAGAGAGAGAAAAAAAAAGTTCTCTTTCTTAAATCCAGGGAGATTCCTGAAGGTTTTTTTTAATAAATAGATTGCACTCTGACATTAATAGTTTAGGAAAAGAATTTAAAAAAAAAGATTGGAATGAATAAGGCAGACACTGATGGGACTTAAAAAAGGCTTTAATCCAGCACTGTCAAATGATCATGAATTCCTTATTGTCAAATTCAGAATTAAATTGAATAAAGTAGGGAAAACCACTAGGCCATTCATGTATGACCTAAATAAAAATCCTTATAATTATCCAGTGGAAGTGGCAAACAGATTCAAGGGATTACATCTGATAGAGAGTGCCTGAAGAACTATGGACAAAAGTTTGTAACATTGTATAGGACACAGTGATTAAAACCACTCCAAGAAAAAGAAATGCAAAAAGGCAAAATGGTTGTCTGAGGAAGCTTTCCAAATAGCTGAGAAGAGAAGCAAAAGGCAAAGGAGAAACAGGAAGATATATCCATCTGAGTGCAAGTTCCACAGACTAGCAAGGAGAGATAAGAAAGCCTTCCGCAGTGGTCAGTGCAAAGAAATAGAAGAAAACAATAGAATGGGAAGACTAGAGATCGCTTCAAGAAAATTAGAGATACCAAGGGGACATTTCAAGCAAAGATGGGCACAATAAAGGGCAGAAATGATATGGGCCTAACAGAAGCAGAGGATATTAAGAAGAGGTGACAAGAATACACAGGAGAACTATACAAAAAAAGATCTTCATGACCCAGGTAACCACAATGGTGTGAACACTCACCTAGAGCCAGACCTCTTGGAGTGGGAAGAGGAGTGGACCTTAGGAAGCATCACTACAAAAATGGCTAGTGGAGGGGATGGAATTCCAGCTGAGCTATTTTAAATCCTAAAAGATGATGCCGTTAAAGTGCTGCACTCAACATGCCAGCTAATTTGGAAAACTCAGCAGTGGCCACAGGACTGGAAAAGGTCAGTTTTCATTCCAATTCCAAAGAAAGACAGCCAAAGAATGTTCAAGCTACCACACAGTTTCACTCATTTCTCATGCTAGCAAAGTAATGCTCATAATTCTCCAAGCCAGGCTTCAGCAGCACGTGGACTATGAGCTTCCAGATGTTCCAGCTGGATTTAGAAAAGGAAGAGAAACCAGAGATCAAATTGCCAACATCCATTGGATCATTGAAAAAGCAAGAGAATTCAAGAAAATCACCTATTTCTGCTTCATTGACTATGCTAATGTCTTTGACTGTGTGGATCACTACAAACTGTGAAAAATTCTTCAAGAGATGGGACTACCAGACCCCTTTACCTGCCTTCTTGGAAACCTGTATGCTGGTCAAGAAGAAACAGTTAGAACTGGACATGAAACAACAGACTGGTTCCATACAGGCAAAGGAGTACGTCAAGGCTGTATATTGTCATCATTATTTAACGTCTATGCAGACTACATCATGTGAAATGCTGGGCTGGATGAAGCACAAGATGGAATCAAGATTGACAGGAGAAATATCAATAACCTCAGATATGCAGATGACATTACCCTAATGGCAGAATGCAAAGAACTAAAGAGCTTCTTGATAAAAGTGAAAGAGGAGATTGAAAAAGCTGGCTTAAAACTTAATATTCAAAAAATGAAGATCATGGATCCGGCAAACAGATGGGGAAACAGTGGAAACAGTGATAGACTTTATTATCTTGGGCTCCAAAATAACTGTGGACAGTGATTGCAAGCATGAAATTAAAAGAAACTTGCTCTTTGGAATAAAAGCAATGACAAACCGTGACAGGATATTAAAAAGCAGAGACATTACTTTGCCTAAAAAAGTATGTATAGTAAAAACTATGGTTTTTCCAGTAATCATGTACAGGTGTTAGAGCTGGATAATAAAAAATGGCTGAGCACCAGGGAATTGATGCCTTCAAACTGTGGTGCTGGAGAGGAATCGAGCGTCCCTTGGACAGTAAATAGATCAAACTCTTCAATTCTAAAGGAAATCAAACCTGAATTTCCATTGGAAGGGCTGATGATGAAGCTGAAGCTCCAATACTTTGGCCATCTTTGGCCATGGGAAGAGCCATCTTTTTGGAAAAGACCCTGATGCTGGGAAAAATTGAAGGCAGGAGGAGAAGGGGATGACAGAGGAGGAGATGATTGGATGACATCCCTGTTTCAATGGACATGAATTTGAGCAAATTCTGGGAGATGGGGATGAACAGTAAAGTCTGGCATGCTTCAGTCCATAGGTAGCAAAATGTTGGACATGACTAAATGACTGAACAACAAGATATATATCTGGAGAAAGCAGTAATTTTAAAAGATACATGTATCCTGATGTTCATTGCAGCTATTTACAGTATTCAAGACATGGAAGCAACTTAAATATCCATCAACAGATGAATGGATAAAGAAAGAGTAATATATATATACATATATATGTGAATATTACTCAGACATAAAAAAGGATGAAACAATAAAAATTGTAGCAATGTGGAAGGACCCAGATATTATAATATTAAGTAAAGTAAAACAGGCAGAGAAAGACAAATACATGATATCAATTACATGTGAAATTGAAAAGAAAAAATATACACAAGTAAACTTTCTCCAAATCAGAAAAAGAAACACAAAGGAAGCAAACTTATGGTTACCAAAGGGGAAGGTGGGGTTGGGGAAAAGATAGATAAATTTGGAGGCTGGGATTAATCTATCTATCTATCTATATACAACTGAATTGTTGTTCTATATATCTGAAACTTACATGATATTTTAAATCAACTATATTTCAGTAAAAAATGTTTACATGATAAAATTAGAATGTTTATAGTAGTAAAATATGTATACAAATGGAATCCAAAATCAATGCCATTTATGTGATGTTATGGTTTGAATAGTGTTTTAAAATTTTATATGTTGAACTTGTAATCCCCAGATCATCATGATATGACTGTACTTGGAGACAGGAATTTTAAGGTGCAATTAAATTAAAAAGTGTTATCAGGGTGGCCTAATATTAATACAATCTGACCACTGTTTCTAAAAGAATAGGAGATTAGGACACTGAGAGACACCAGGGGGATTTATACAGAGTTGAAAGAGTTGGAGAGATGGTAATCATGTGTTAGACAAGGGGAGAGGACTCAGAGGAAATCAGCTTTGCTTACACCTTGATTTTGGATTTCTAGCTTACAGAACTGAGAAAATGTCTGTTGTTTAAGTCATCCAGTCTATGGTAGTTTCTTATGGCAATGCTAGCAAACTAAAACAGGATCAGATGACATAGTGAAGAATTTATTGATGGATTTAACAAAACATGTTCATAACAACTTGTATTTAAATTGTAAACATCACTGATAAAATTTTAGACTAACTGTTAAGATGGAGAAATATATGACCCTTAATGCTGACTATACTCAATATTGTGTCCATGACAATGTTCTCTACATGGATCTAGATTAAAGTCTATCAAAATTATTCCAAGTAATTTGGAAATTGATAAGCTGATTCAAAAGTTATATAATGACTTACTTTACTTAGTATGACACTCTCTAGGTCCATCCATGTTGCAGCAAATGGCATTGTTTCATTCATTATATCGGCTGATTAATATTCTATTTCATATATGTACCATATCTTCTTTATCCCTTCCTCTGTCAGTGGCCATTTAGGTTGCTTCCATATCTTCAGTTCGGTTCAGTCACTTGGTCGTGTCCAACTCTTTGTGACCCCATGAACCGTAGCACACCAGGCCTCCCTGTCCATCACCAACTCCTGGAGTCCACCCAAATCAATGTCCATTGAGTCAGTGATGCCATCCAACATCTCATCCTCTGTCTTCTTCTCCTCCTGCCCTCAATCTTTCCCAGCATCAGGGTCTTTTCAAATGAGTCAGCTCTTCCCATCACGTGGCCAAAGTACTGGAGTTTCAGCTTCAACATCAGTCCCTCCAATGAACACCTAGGACTGATCTTTAGGATGGACTGGTTGGATCTCCTTGCAGTTCAAGGGACTCTCAAGAGTCTTCTCCAACAACACAGTTCAAAAGCATCAATTCTTCTACACTCAGCTTTTTTTATATTCCAACTCTCACATCCATACAGGAGTACTGGGAAAACCATATCCTTGACTAGATGGACCTTTGTTGACAAAGTAATGTCTCTGCTTTTCAATATGTTCTCTAGGTTGATCATAACTTTCCTTCCAAGGAGTAAGCGTCTTTTTATTTCAAGGCTGCAGTCACCATCTGCACTGATTTTGGAGCCCAGAAAAATAAAGTCAGCCACTGTTTCCACTGTTTCCCCATCTATTTGCCATGAAGTGATGGGACCAGATGCCATGATCTGAGTTTTCTGAATGTTGAGCTTTAAGCCAACTTTTTCACTCTCCTCTTTCACTTTCATCAAGAGGCTCTTTATTTCCTCTTCACTTTCTGCCATAAGGGCATTGTCATCTGCATAGCTGAGGTTATTGATATTTCTCCCGGAAATCTTGATTCCAGCTTGTGCTTCCTCCAGCCCAGCGTTTCTCATGATGTACTCTGCATATAAATTAAATAAGCAGGGTGACAACATACAGCCTTGACTTACTCCTTTTCCTGTTTGGAACCAGTCTGTTGTTCCATGTCCAGTTCTAATTGTTGCTTCCTGACCTGCATACAGGTTTCTCAAGAGGCAGGTCAGGTGGCCTGGTATTCCCATCTCTTAAAGAATTTTCCTCCTGGTTCAGTTTTGGAAAGTTATACTTCTCTAAGAACTTGTCCATTTCTTCCAAGTTGTCCATTTTATTGGCATAGAGCTGCTGGTAGTAGTCTCTTATGATCCTTTGTATTTCAGTGTTGTCTGTCGTGATCTCTCAATTTTCATTTCTAATTGTGTTAATTTGGTTCTTCTCCCTTTGTTTCTTAATGAGTCTTGCTAATGGTTTGTCAATTTTGTTTATTTTTTCAAAAAACCAGCTTTTAGCTTTGTTAATTTTTGCTATGATCTCTTTAGTTTCTTTTGCATTTATTTCTGCCCTAATTTTTAAGATTTCTTTCCTTCTACTAACCCTGGGGTTCTTCATTTCTTCCTCCTCTAGTTGCTTTAGGTGTAGAGTTAGGTTATTTATTTGACTTTTTTCTTGTTTCTTGAGGTAGGCCTGTAATGCTATGAATCTTCCCCTTAGCACTGCTTTTACAGTGTCCCATAGGTTTTGGGTTGTTGTGTTTTCATTTTCATTCATTTCTATGCATATTTTGATTTCTTTCTTGATTTCTTCTATGATTTGTTGGTTATTCAGAAGCGTGTTGTTTAGCCTCCATATGTTTGAATTTTTAATAATTTTTTTCCTGTAATTGAGATCTAATCTTACTGCACTGTGGTCAGAAAAGATGACTGGAATGATTTCAATCTTTTCGAATTTACCAAGACTAGATTTATGGCCCAGGATGTGATCTATTCTGGAGAAGGTTCCGTGTGCACTTGAGAAAAAGGTGAAGTTGATTGTTTTGGGGTGAAACGTCCTATAGATGTCAATTAGGTCTAGCTGGTCCATTGTGTCCATTAAAGTTTGTGTTTCCTTGTTCATTTTCTGTTTAGTTGATCTATCCATAGTTGTGAGTGAGGTATTAAAGTCTCCTACTATTATTGTGTTACTATGAATTTCCTCTTTCATACTCGTTAGCGTTTGCCTTATATATTGCGGTGCTCCTATGTTGGGTGCATATATATTTATAATTGTTATATCTTCTTCTTGGATTGATCCTTTGATCATTATGTAGTGTCCATCTTTGTCTCTTTTCACAGACTTAATTTGAAAGTCTATTTTATCTGATATTAGTATTGCGACTCCAGAATTTTAGAAATAAAAGCAAAAATAAACAAATGGGACCTAATGAAACTTAAAAGCTCTTGCACAACAAAGGAAACTATAAGCAAGGTGAAAAGACAGCCCTCAGATTGGGAGAAAATAATAGCAAACGAAGCAACAGACAAAGGATTAATCTCAAAAATATACAAGCAACTCCTCCAGCTCAACTCCAGAAAAGTAAATGACCCAATCAGAAAATGGACCAAAGAACTCAACAGACATTTCTCCAAGGAAGACATACAGATGGCAAAAAAACACATGAAAAGATGCTCAACATCACTCATTATCAGAGAAATGCAAATCAAAACCACAATGAGGTACCATTATACGCCAGTCAGGATGGCTGCTATCCAAAAGTCTACAAGCAATAAATGCTGGAGAGGGTGTGGAGAAAAGGGAACCCTCTTACATTGTTGGTGGGAATGCAAATTAGTACAGCCACTATGGAAAACAGTGTGGAGATTTCTTAAAAAGCTGGAAATAGAACTGCCATATGACCCAGCAATCCCACTTCTGGGCATACACACCAAGGAAACCAGATCTGCAAGAGACACGTGCACCCCAATGTTCATCACAGCACTGTTTATAATAGCCAGGACATGGAAGTAACCCAGATGCCCATCAGCAGACGAATGGATGAGGAAGCTGTGGTACATATACACCATGGAATATTACTCATCTATTAAAAAGAATTCATTTGAATCAGTCCTTTCCCAATTTTGAATCAGCCCGTTGTTCCACGTCCAGTTAACTGCTGCTTCTTGACCTGCATACAGGTTTCTCAGGAGGCAGGTAATATGGTCTAGTACTCCCATCTCTTTAAGAATATTCCACAGTTTGTTTTGACCCACACAGTCAAAGGCTTTAGTGTAGTCAATGAAGCAGAAATAGAGGTTTTTTTTTTTTTTTAATACCTTGCTTTTTCTATGATCCAGCATATGTTGGCAACTGCTGAAGTTTTTTTTAATAAAGAAGAAATGAGGAAAGAATGGATATAGAAAGCTCTTGATGATACTCATGCAATGTCATTCTAGATCAGCTTTGTTTTGGTTTGTTGATCTCCTGAACAGAGCAATAGTCACATCATTTCTAGTGGCTAATGGCCTTAGATTAATGCATAGTATTCTTGAGATCTCAATTTGCAGAACTCAGGTTCAAGTTTGAGGTTTTTACTAGATAATCATTTACTTAAACTAGACTTGTTCAGGTATTATGAATGCCAACCACTCATCACTATTACGATAATGATAATAATGACTAAGGTAATACAGTTTGAATTTGGTGTTTTTTGTGATTTAGAGATATATCTAAGATTTTATATTTAAATTGATCTATGAGAAACTTTTGAAATGTAGGCAATTAAAAAAATAATTTTCACAAAGATTTGAGGAGTCATTAACTTGAGAGCTTATAATATTTTTTAAGTTTATTTTTAATTGAAGGATGATTGCTTTACAGTATTGGTTTGATTTCTGCCATACATCATATGAATTAGCCATTGGTATATATATATATCACTTCCTTCTTTAACCTCCCTCCCACCTCCCATTCTTTCCACCCCTCTAGGTTGTCACAGAGGTCCAGTTTGAGTTCCCTGAGTCATACGCAAATTTCCATTGGGCTATATATTTTACATATGATAGTGCACATGAGTCCATGCTACTCTCTCTATTCATCACACCCTCTCCTTCAACTCCCCACCCCACACTCTTGCCCATAAGTGTGTTCTCTATGTCAGTGTTTCCATTGCTGAGCTGCAAAAAGGCTCATCAGTACCATCTTTCTAGATTCCATATATATGAGTTAATATATGGTATTTATTTTCTCTGACACTTCACTCTGTATTCTAGGCTCTAGGTTCATCCACCTCATTAGAACTGATTCAAATACATTCATTTTTATAGCTAAGTGAGAGCTGATAACATTTTATTAAAGCCTCCACCAAAGCAAGATTTGGAAAAAAAAAAAAAAGAACTCTTCTAGAATAAAGAAAATACTAGAGATCTGTATAGTTTTATCTCTAAAGCAAATTGAGAAGTGATGAGATTTGCTCATTTGTCTGTGTTTGTACTCAATAAATCCAGTCTAGTCCCGATTCTTTCAGAATTTTGTTAGCTAAAAATAATGGCAAGTGACAAAGCTTACCAGTTGTTTTGAAATTTCTCTTTTATGTTAACTGAATACATTGTCTTCTGTCTTCTCCAAGAAGTAAATTTTTATCGTCCTTGAAATACAAACTTGTCAACATAATTTTACCTAGACAATTTTACTTCTTTCTTTTACAGTGAAGATTTATTCTCTTAAGAAAAACTCCCTAACCTCAAACAGATAGGTGATTAAGTAAATAGAGTGATTGTGGGTAATGTGGGTTTGTGTGAGTGACTGATTGTGAAGTGAATCAGGTCTTTCTAATTTTGTTAACACTTTCTTTTCTAATTTTTATTTTCTATTACAATTGCATTTCTAAGTATGTCTTATAACATATCCTTTATTTCTCTCATTTATCTATTTTTCTCTTCATTAAAGTGAAAAGTGAAAGTGCTAGTCTCTCAGTCCTGCCCAACTCTTATCGGCCCTGTCGACTTGTCACATAAGGTCTAAAAGCCTAGCCGGCCAGGCTCCTCTGTTCATGGAATTCTCTAGGCAAAAATACTGGAGTGGGTAGCCGCTTCCTTCTTCAGGGGATTTTCCTCACTCAGGGATCAAACCCAGGTCTCCTGCATTGCAGGCAGATTCTTTACCATCTAAACCACCAGGGAAGCTATGGAGATGATTAAACTGATTATTATATATGTCATTACTTTTACAACACTGAACTTTGCACTAATACTGAATTTCCAACTATTATTGCTGCATTCTCAATTGTGTCTTGCTTACAAACATACATTTGAGGTTAAAACATCTGTTTACACACACACAAAAGTTCTATAATATACTGACATAAAATATTTAAATGAATTGGCAATACAGAAATTTGAATTGCCATTTAGTGCTGTATAGTGTAAATCAATCTCATTATAGGTATACAATTTTGATATGCAATAAAACTTCATTAATTTATATGTGCTGTTTAACAACAGAGATAATATCACCACTTTTTCTCAATTGAAGAAAGCTCTCACTGTATAGCCAGTCTTTACTCATTAGAAACTGATAAAACAGGTAAACTTCAGAAAATTATGTCTTGAAGAGCTTTCAAAAAGTTAAATGTGCATTCTGCCCCCCCAAAAAAAAAAAAAAAGCTTCAAAGAAATCTGTTAACGTTACTAAATTTATGTATTCCATAGCAAGTGTGGTAGAGACAAGAAAATGGACACCTACACAGTGATGATGGAATTTTTTCTGGTAGAATTCTCGGACATCAGAGAGATCTGGGTTCTCCAGGCTTTTCTGTTTGTGCTGATTCACTTGGCAGCTCTCATAGGGAATATTCTCATTATTGTCCTAATCACCTTGGACCAGTGTCTTCACACGCCCGTGTACTTCCTGAAAAAATTATCCTTCTTTGATCTCTGTCTTATTTCCATCATAGTCCCCAAATCCATTGTCAAGTCTTTTACCAGCAACAGTACTATTTCTTTCCCAGGATGTGTGTTGCAGGTCTTTTTGGTAATTCACTTTACAGGGTCTGAAGTATTTATCCTCACAGTCATGTCCTATGATGGATATGTGGCCATCTGCCACCCATTGCACTATGACATTTTCATGAATGGGGAAGTCTGTGTGCAGCTGCTTCTTGGTTGCTGGGAGGAATCTTTGGAGGCTTATACTCAGCTGGCACATTCTCTTTATCTTTCTGTGGTTCCAAAAGAGTACTTCAGTTTTTTTTTGTGATGTTGAAAGGTTGCTGCTAATCCATGAAAGACGCTGGGATTCTTGGCCTCTGGAGGAGAGGAATTCAATCCGGGGCCAGTGATGAGACTTGATTGCTCAGAGCTTTTGTGTAACAAAATTTTATTAAAGTATAAAAGAGACAGAGAAAGTTTCTGACATAGACATCAGAAGGGGGTAGAAAAAGTGCCCCCTCTGCTAGTCTTCAGTTGGATGTTATACAGTTACTAGCAGTCTGCTAATTGGAGAAAGGAAATATCTCAAAACTCAGACTGGCACCAGGCCCCTCACCCACAAGGTGCATTTTGAGATAACATTGGCACAAGGTGAGTTGTCCTGGGTCATAAAGCGATTGACCTGAATTTGGAAGAAAGGCAGGTTTCCAAGCAAAGACAGTCTTGTTAACATAGCTTAAGAGAACATCTGCATGAGTAAACCATACTGGTTTGTCAAGTCGGTTCTGAGTCTTAGGCAGAACCAACTTGAAGACAGTTCAGTTCAGTTGCTCAGTTGTGTCCAACTATTTGTGACCGCATGGGCTGCAGCACACCAGGCTTCCCTGTTCATCACCAACTCCCGGAGCTTGCTCAAACTTATGTCCATCTAGTCGGTGATGTCATCCAACCATCTCATCCTCCATCATCCCCTTCTCCTCCTGCCTTCTTTCCAAGCGTCAGGGTCTTTTCCAATAAGTTAGTTCTTCGCATCAGGTGGCCAAAGTGTTGGAGTTTCAGCTTCAGCATCAGTCGACTGATTTCCTTTAGAATTGACTGGTTTGATTTTCTTGCAGTCCAAGAGACTCTCAAGAGTCTTCTCCAACACCACAGTTCAAAAGCATCAATTATTCGGTGCTCAGCTTTCTTTACAGTCCAACTCTCACATCCGTACATGACTACTGGAAAAACCATAACTTTGACTATACTGATCCTTGTTGGTAAAGTGGTGTCTCTGCTTTTTAACATGCTGTCTAGGTTTGTCATAGCTTTTCTTCCAAGGATCAAGGGTCTTTTAATTTTGTGGCTATATCACCATCTGCAGTGATTTTGGAGCCCAAGAAAATAAAGTGTCTCACTGTTTCCATTGTTTCCCCATATATTTGTCATGAAGTGATGGACCAGATGCCATGATCTTCGTTTTTTGACTGGTGTTTTAAGCCAGCTTTTTCACTCTCCTCTTTCACTTTCATCAAGAGGCTCTTTAGTTCTTCTTCACTTTCTGCCTTAAGGGTTGTGTCATCTGCGTATCTGAGGTTATTGATAGTACTCCTGGCAACCATGATTCCAGCTTGTGCTTCATCCATGGCATTTCACATGATATACTCTGCATAGAAGTTAAATAAGCAAGATGATAATATAGAGCCTTGATGTACTCCTTTCCCAATTTGAAACCAGTCCGTTGTTCCATGTCTGGTTCTAACTATTGCTTCTTGACCTGTCTACAGATTTCTCAGGAGGCGGGTCAGGTGGTCTAGTTTTCCCATCTCTTGAAGAATTTTGGTGTGATCCACACAAGCAAAGGCTTTAGTGTAGTCAATGAAGCAAAAGTATATATTTTTCTGGAATTCTCTTGCTTTTTCTATGGTCCAATGGATGTTAGCAATTTGATCTCTGGTTATTCTGCCTTTTCTAAATCCAGTTTGAACATCTGGAAGTTCATGGTTCACGTACTGTTTAAGCCTGGCTTGGAGAATTTTAAGCATCACTTTGTAGTGTGTAAGATGAGTGCAATTGTTCAGTAGTCTGAACATTCTTTGGTATTGCCTTTCTTTAGGATTGGAACGAAAACTGACTTTTCCAGTCCTGTGGCCACTGCTGAGTTTTCCAAATTAGCTGGCATATTGAGTGCAACACTTTAACAGCATCATCTTTTAGGATTTGAAAACAGGTGCACAAATTATATAAAATTATGTTATACGTGATAGTGAAAACAGACTTAAAACCAAATATTGATTCATCATAACCTTTAAGAATACACTATTAGATAAAAGCAGGAAAGCATGTGAAACACTGTTGCACGTAAAAAGTGATTCTGTGAACCATGCTTTGTGAATGTAAGTGGATGCACCATCAATGTAGAGAGAAACATGCAATTAAAAATATAAACAAAGAAAAAAATATCTATGTACAGTCACAGGATGTGACTTCCCTGGTAGCTCAGTGGAAAAGAATTCTCTTGCAATGCAAGATATCACCTGAAGTGCAGAACATGAGTATTGCATCACTGGGTCAGGAAGATCCCCTGGAGAAGAAAATAGCAACCCAGTCCTGTATTCTTGCCTGGAAGATCCCATGGGCAGAGGAGCCTGGCGAGCTACAGTGGGTTCAGAAAGAGTTGGACACCACTTAGTGACTAAACCACTATCACAGTCACAGAATATGTACTGGGGGACACACTCCCACACTTGCACCTCCTGTGGTCCCTGGGTATAAAAGTGGAAGTGAGGCAAGTCTTATTTAATTTAGTTTTTCTACATTGCTTGGTATTTTAAGTAATTAAAATTTGAATATATACTAGTGTTAAAAATACAAAACATAGCAGAACTAAAGGGAAATGAAACAGCATCCATGTCTTAATATGCATTCCTGAATTTAAATTTTAATGCTTCAATTCAGATGTTCTATTTTCCATTAAAATCTCAGTATTATCACTCATCAATAAATAAAAAGGCACAGTTTGAATGAATTCATAGAGTTGTTGTGATATGCTCATAGCAGAAAGTCTGTAGCAAAAGGTAAATCACACTTCTAAATGATCCTAAGTCCAGGGATTTAAAGTTGCCCTCCTGTCCCTCAAGAAATATGTTCTCTCTCATCAGAACCCTTGATCATTTCTTCTAGATAATTTCTGTTCCAATTATATAAATATAATCTCATGTGAAATATAAGATTATTAACCTTGAACCAATGCCAGAGGCTGAAGGTAAAGCTTAAAACCCACCAATCATATAGGAATAGTAGAGGTATTTAAACACTTTTGGTCATGCAACAGGCAGTTATTCTTGAACAAAAGTGTATTTAGGTGACAGACACCAATGACTAATACTTGGTTTACGTGTTCTTAGAAGGAACTAATACAAGATAGAATACATGTGCCCCATCCTAAGGTGGTTATTAGGATGTTTTCTTCTCACTTTATATCTGAATGCCAGGTTTAATGAATGGAAAGAAAACTCTATTAATTTTGATAAATTTGAAGGGTATATTTACTCAAGTGATTTTCTTCTTCTGCCCCCCAGAAAGATATTGCATTTTTGTCATCTGCATCGTGGAAGAAATTTACACCAGTTGGTAAGAAAATTATTCAAACAATTTGTTTCAAGAACTGAGATGATTAGAGGATATTCTGATGATTCTAGTTCTTTCTATATGCCCAGACCATACCACACACGTTTTGTTTGAAAGAAAGCTAGTGTCAATGAGAGACTCATTTTATGGACACAGACAAGGTCACTGTTACCGTGGTACTTTGTCAGAATTAAGCTGACGGACTACCATATCAGGAATAGATCTTAGTAAATAGTTCTGAAAATGTCAATATTGATGTCCTATAATTTTATTGGGCTTCCTAGGTGGCACTAGTATTAAAGAATTTGCCTGCCTATGCCAGAGACATAAGAGACATGAGTTTGATCCCTGGGTTGAGTAGATCCCCTGGAGGAGGGCATGGCAACCCACTCCAGTATTCTTGCTTGAAGAATCCCATGGACAAAAGAGCCTGGCAGGCTGTAGTCCACAGGGTCACACAGAGTTGGGCACAATGAAGTGACTTAGCACGCATGTATGCATACTTCTATTATGAATATTTCTATCTAATATCAGTGAGAAAGTTAGTATCACAGTGTAATACTAATGTATGATTCTCACATGTTTTTCCTGAAATCTATTCTGCCTCATCTTTGATTTCATTTGACAACCTTACACATGGTTGTCTTTTTAATTTCATTTTATTTTCTGTATTTTATTTTGTTTACTTTGTACTATTTTCTTGTGGTCTGGAGCAGTATTTGCCAAATAACTTCTGGAGCAAGAAAGTGAAATTTTGTTTTCCATTTTGGCTGTACCAGTAAAATATGTTAGCTGCTTGGTACACAGATTTGTCTCAAAGATTTTAGACCTGTCTGCCATGTATCTAAAGCATGAAATATAATAAAACTTTTTCTGTCCTTTAAAGAACCAAAAGATAGCATTTCATTTTATTTTTATCCTTTTCTAAACCTTGCTTAATGTCAATCATATTTCCATCTACTCTCTGTTAATATAAGAAAGGATATCACTGCATTTTCCCAGTGTTACTCTCATGAACTATGCCTAGGGCCATGTCATATCAAGAGTTTTAATAAAAGTGAATGTTACCATATCTGAATGAATGAGTTACTAGTATAATCTTTATTTTTACAGATAAGAATCAGCATGACTGAGAAATTAACCAACGCTACCATCGTAACAGAATTTTTGCTCATGGGATTCACTGATGACCAGGTGCTACAAGGACTTTATGTTCCATTCTTCTTCCTGAGTTACCTGACAGCACTGATGGGGAACCTCCTCATTATTATTCTCACCACCACTGACCAGCGTCTCCAGTCACCTATGTATTTCTTCCTAAAGAATTTGTCCTTGATTGATATCTGCTGCATCTCTGTCACTGTGCCCAAATCCATCATAAACTCTCTGACCAAAAGCCATTCCATCTCTTTCCTGGGATGTGCGTCACAAATTTTTCTTTTCATTTTTTTGGCTGGCACAGAGTATGCCCTCCTTATAGTGATGTCTTACGACCGCTATGCTGCCATCTGCCATCCTCTGTACTATGAGACAATCATGAATAGAGGCACCTGTCTGCAGATGGTGACAGCAGCGTGGGCTAGTGGGTGTGTCTATGGATCCATGCATGTTGCAGGTACATTCTCTGTGCATTTCTGTGGGCCTTACATAGTGCATCAGTTCTTCTGTGATATTCCTTCAGTGCTCACACTTGCTTGTTCAGGAGAGCAAATTCTAGAATATGCATTTATTGTCGCTAGCTGTACTTTCGTTTCTGTATGCTTTCTTTTTCTGATTGCCTCTTATATTTACATTTTCTCAGCTGTCCTGAGGATTCCATCTGCACAAGGCAGGTTCAAAACTTTCTCTACCTGTGTACCCCATCTCACTGTAGTGATATTGTTTGTCTTTTCTGGTATTGCCAGTTATTTAGGGACTAATTCTAAGTCTGCATCATCACTGAATCTCTTCATGTCTGTATTATACTCTGTATTACCTCCCAGCCTGAACCCTTTTATCTATAGTCTGAGGAACAAGGACATGAAGGCAGCCTTAGGCAAAATACTAGGTAGTAAAATGTTGCCAAAGACATGAGGATCCTGCTGACCTTAAATCATACGGCATACACAATAAATAAAGAAAATAGAATCAGTTTTTGAGAATTAAGTATATCAACATTATTGTATTCTCTATCTCTCCTGCCATAACTATATCACATTTACATATTCTGCATTCAAATTCATATTCTATGATTTTTATTTTATTTTTGTGAAGTTTAGGGTGGTCTGGGAAACACGAAACATATTGAATGTATTCCATTACTTGTGTGCATGCTTCTTCAGTAGCCTCAGTTGTATCTGACTTTTTACAACCCTATGGACTACAGTCCATCAGGCTCTTCTGTCCATGGGCTTCTCCACAATACTGGAGTGGATTGTCATGCCCTCCTCCAGGGAATCTTCTCAACTCAGGGATCGAACCCAAGTCTCGTGGCTCTCCTGCATTGTAAGCAGATTCTTTACCCACTAAAACACCTGGGAAATCCATTCCATTACTTATTTCATATCAAAAGATTCTGTTTGTGCTATTCTGATGGTTGCATTTGTTTTGTTAATGTAATCACACACTATTTCTTTACATGATTATATTTTTCTCCAAAATTTAGACATTGTATCTTGTTTCCTAGCACTGTATTTTACTACTTTACTCTAGATGTTATGAGTAAAGATAATCTTAATTTTTCTTATCATAATGATTTTTCTTCTTTGATAAGTTTAGAATAAAGAAGAATTTCACCCATTTAAGCTTCTGTTTAAAACCGATGCATTAGAGATATAAAATTATTAAGTAGCTATAAGCAAGAATCAGTCATAAAGAATCTTATGGATAGTGAGAGCAAATAATACATCTTTCATTACATATTCTTGACTAAAATGGAAAGTTAGCAAAAAAATGTTTAATTGATTACCACATATCATAAGCTTTTCACACTTAAGATGGTTTTTATTTTATCATCCTACTTTTCTTTGTTTTGTCATACATTTTTTATTTTCTAAATATTACTTGTTATCTCCATGGATAACTAAAATTATCTGTATTTTTTGGTTCTCTTTTCTCTCCCTCCACTCTTATCACTTCCTTACTTATGTCCTTTATCACCTCTATCTTATTATTTGTTTCCCATTATCACAATCTCTCGATATTTTAAAGTCTTTTCTTTCTATCTCAACTTTAGAACAAGGTAAACCTCAATGTATGGATGTGAGAGTTGGACTATAAAGAAAGCGGAATGCACTGAAGAATTGATGCTTTTGAACTGTGGTGTTGGAGAAGACTCTTGAGAGTCCCTTGGACTGCAAGGACATCCAACCAGTCCATCCTAGGGGAGATCAGTCCTGGGTATTCATTGGAAGGACTGATGTTGAAGCTGAAACTCCAATACTTTGGCCACCTGATGCTGGTAAAGATTGAGGGCAGGAGTGGAAGGGGACAGCAGAGGATGAAATGGTTGTATGGCATCATCGACTCGATGGGCGTGGGTTTGGGTATTCTCTGGGAGTTGGTGATGGACAGGGAGGCCTAGCGTGCTGTGGTTCATGGGGTCGCAAAGAGTTGGACACGACTGAGTGACTGAACTGAACTGAACTGAAACCTCAATATGTGTGCTTCATAAACTGAACTAAGATCTCAAAAAGGGCTTGTATTGCACCTTGAGTATGTTTCTCCCAACAAAACCCAATGTCCATTCATTTCTGTACATTTCAGTAAATCTCTTTTCTTTATGTCACATAGCTGTCTATTTTAACATGTCACACAGCTGTGCTTGCTTAATTGCTCAGTAGTGCTGGGCTCTTTGTGACTCCATGAAATGCAGCCCACCAGGATCCTCTGTCCATGGGGATGATCCATGCAAGAATACTATAGTGGGTAGCCTACCCTTTACATATAGTGTATTTTATGAGTATTTTATTTGGAATAAAAATAGGTTTTTAATTTTTAATTAAAGAAATAAATGTTTTACTGAAGAAAATAAATGTTATCTTTTCAATATTGAAAAGCAAATGCATGAAAAATAAATAATGGCCTTTTCAAGGATAGGAAGACTAACTTGTACCAGTGCTGTCTAATAGAACATAATGGAAAATGTATTTGTAAAATTAATTTATGTAAACAAATATACAAAAAATATAATTCTGGTATATTATTCATGCAAAATATACATTAAATATTTTATTTTGTTGATATCAAACCTTTCAAATTCAGCATATATTTGCATTTATAGCACATGTTGATTTGGACCAATCACATTTCAAGGGATTAGTAACCATATGTGGGTGGTACCTGCTATATTAGACAACACAGTCTGAGGCATCAACATAGATATGAGTTGAAATTCAATAAATATTAATAATTAATAATTTTTTCCCTTATTTGATCATATAGAAGTTATGTTAATTCATTTTATTTTATTGTAACCTATAATGATGTGCATGTGAATCTGAGGTAAGTGTGCATAAATATTTACTCACATTTTTAAAGCATACATTATTTTCAGCTAGATTGACCACCTAAAATAAAAGAGTTATGATATTGTCAGTAATAGTTTTCTGATGTATCTCAGAATCTCAGAAAAATAGTCTACCCAGAAGTACCCAATATTTATGAGCTGATTTGGACTAGACTGATGCTCCATCATGCTTAACATAATGGTGTTACAATGCTCCATGAATCTATCCAGTAAGGAACTGTCCTTACGTATACTATTTTCAAAACATTAGCAATTATTTAGGTCATAAAGCTCTCATAAATAGCTGTAAAAAGTTTCATTGAAATGATCAAATATGTGTGTGTGTGTCTGTGAATATATATTCATGTGTTTGCTACATGTGTGTACATTTATTCACATAGAAACTTCAAAATTTACCTGGAAATATAAATTAGAAAGCTATAAATTGTCTATATACTGCATATGTATATAAAAAACTAAAATGGAAAATTCCATAATTTATTATTAGTTATTGAACTCTCACTCAGATATCCTACTTTAAATATAACTTTTCCTCATTTCAAACTCTAATGATATATAAATTTATTGCTAATTTAGGAAAATATGTGACATTCCATGAGATATGTGTTTTAGCTTCCTGTAATCTCAAAATTAAGATGAGACTAGGGTACCCTGTTCAGCAAGCAGGGACAGACGATTCATCATTCAGGTGCAACCACAATCAAAGATGGAGATTAGAGTGTACCTCAATTTGGAAAGACAAAGAGGGAGCACTGAATTCAGTGTTGTGTTTAAGGGGAGAAGAGGATATTGGTAATTGAGCACTGATAGTGAATGAAGAGTGGCCACTGACTCCAATGAACCTTTAGGGAATGGCCTGAGAAGTAGGGTTTTATTGAAGTGTGCAAAGGCAATAGATACTACTGATCAGGGAGTGTCTATGAATAGCCAGAGAGACAGTAGTGAGCATCCCAGGGGCCAGAGACAAAGTTATTTCATTTATAAAGTGGAAAACTGTATTTGGCTCTTTTTTCCATCAAAGACTACTGCTACATGTGTTTGCATTTTACCTTCTAACTTTCATGTTTCATAAATGCTTAAAAACTCATCTCATTTTCTGTTTTACATTGCATGTTATATAACATTATCTGACCTTTTTCTAGATAACTAGTTTATTCTTCATCAACCATCAACTTTATGTTTAATGTCTATGAATATAAAATTTATTTATTGAAGTTCTTTTTATCAGCATTTTAAATGTTTGTGTTCATATAAATGATCTATTTATAGATTTATTTTCTTATTCTTTTATGTCTTTAATCACTTAGAGAGTATGTAGGCTTTCTGTGTCTGGAGATGATGACATTGCTCTTAATGGCTTCATGGTGAGGAACTAAGGCTTACTGTATGTGCTATGTGTAAGTGGAAATACTGTGGAAATATTTGGATGCTGTATATGCATGCAATCCTTTTACTTCAATAATCCTAGCTGTTTTTATGTTTATTTTTTATTCCTTGCATCTTTAAGAGATTGTACATCTTAAACCCTAGGAGTGAGTGAATGAGTGATAATTGCTCAAGGAAGCAGGCTTGAATTTCAAAATTTTGTGACTGACATAAATTTCAACACAGATCTCAGACACCAAGTATGTTTTGACATTGCTTCTTCAATTGCTCAGCATGATTCTTCTGATAGTCAAATGATAATAAACTTTCAGATTGACTCTCTAATTTTCTGAATCAATTGGTTATAATTTTTACTTTATTTGTGTTCCTACAGTGGTTGTTACAATAGCAATTATAACAAAAAGAAATGGGGTACTTCTGAATAAAGAATTGAATGTTTATATCAGTTGAAAATATGGACTTTTATATATAAAATTAAAAATATGTGTTGAAGATTAATAAAATGTATTTGAATGTTCTAGATAAAATGATACATTGTCCCTATTTACATGATTGATGTATGTGAGACTGATAAAGATATGAATTTATATTTAATCAGAAACATGAAACTAGGAGAAACAGCCCTTTACAGAAGAAGGGAATTATTCTCTCATGCAAAATTTTCTTGTATGAAAAATATATAATTACATTTTACTGGGAAGAGAAATGACTATGCAATAAACAATAAAAGATAAGTAGTTTAATTATTTAGACAACAATGAAGTTTACTTTATTCCAGATTCCCCTTAAAATCAGAGAAATTGAAAAATAGAATATGATAAATTAGGCTAAAAGTATGATGAGAAGAAAAATTTGAATGACATTCCCCACATATTACAGTGTAGAATAACTTTCTAGGGAAAAATAACAATGAAGAACAGAATATTATTTTCACATACAGAGAGAAAATATATGTTTATTTAAAAGTTAAATAAAATTTTCAAACTACCTTCTAGGTAAAATATTTTAAAAATATTTCTATAATGTAAATAACATAATTCATTTGTAAATAGACAATCCATCTTAGAGCTCATGTGGTTCATTGTCTGTCGAAAGTCAGGGAGGATATTCACAAGCAGTGGGATAAGTAAGAAAATGCTTAGGAGGATTGTACAACAAAGTGGTGTCTGGATTTTAGGGCATTATAGGTAAACACTCTTTCATTTACTCACAACAAATTTAGAATTTAGAAATCAGATCCATGGAGAGCAAAGTTCAGCCTTATTACTAATAAAATGAAAGGTGGAGGATATGGTAGTGCCATGGGACTAATTGGGTTATGACTTTCTCTGAACTAATTAACACATTATCATAGATTTTGGAAAAAGGAAACAGTGAAGTTACATTTGGATTTTGTTGTTGTTGTTTAGTCCCTTCGTCATATCTGACTCTTTGTAACCATATGGACTGTAGCTTGCCAGGCTCTTCTGTCCTTGGGATTTCTCAGGCAAGAACATCGGAGTGGGTTTCCATTTCCTTCTCCAGGGGATCTTCCCAACCTAGAGATTGAACCCGTGTCTCCTACATTGGCAGGCGGATTCTTTGCCACTGAGCCCTAGGAAAGTCTGAATCTAGAGAGCAGAAAAACAGACCCAGAATTAGTGTGAAGAGAGATGAAACAGAAGAAATCCCTAGTGCTAACAGCTTTCTCCATATATCGTATGAACAAATCAAACATTTTAATAGATGTTGTTATCTATTAGGTATTTCTTTCTGCCTTCTAGAGGAATACATGCATGCAAGCTAAGTCGCTTCAGCACCATCCGACTCTTTGCAGCCCTATGGACTGTAGCCTGCCAGGCTCCTCTGTCCGTGGGGGTTCTCCAGGCAAGAATACTGGAGTGGGCCACCATGCCTTCCTCCAGAGGATCTGATTGACCCAGGGATCGATTCTGCGTCTCTTATGTCTCCTGCATTGGCAGGCAGATCTTTACCACTAGCACCACTGAGAAGTCCTCTAGAAGAACAAGGCATGATAAGAATTTCAAAGGCTATTGTATAAAGGTCAATTCTTTCTCTTGAAGCATAAGGCAAGATAATAATAAATTCTTCCCACCCTTCCCCTGAACAACGATTATTCCAGTTATCTGTCCTTGACTATAGGAGTCTTGCTACCTGGAACACCAGGGCTACTTATCCCATGAAAAAAAATCAGCCTTCTTTCTATCAGGCTCTCTTGCTATCACCTGATGAGGAAAACTGACTCACTGGAGAAGACCTTGATGCTGGGAAAGATTGAAGGCAGGAGGAGAAGGGGATGTCAGAGGATGAGATGGTTGGATGGCATCACCGACTAGATGGACATGAATTTGAGCAAACTCCAGGAGTTGGTGATGGACAGGGAAGCCTGGTGTGCTGCAGTCCACAGGGTCTGAAAGTTGTACACAACTAAGTGACTGAACTGAACTGAACTTGCTATCGCATTCATGAGGCTGCTCTCCAATTTTACTGCTGTCCTTCTGGGTGTCTTTCAAAGACAACCAGTTGAATAAAGACAGCTTAAAAATTGAAATGACTATCACTTATACTAATGTCAAGTATTCAGTCCACCAAAAGTTGAATATTTATTCAGCATAGTACTCAAATTCTTAATATTATCCAGAGTAATGATCCTAAATTTTTGCAATGAGGTTGCATGTCTTAAAATATTCAACTGAACTCACAGGAGAGTCACAGCCAATATAAACCTTTTGTATATTTCTGAGGGAGAAAGAAAATAAAGCATAAAATTTTATTTTTAATTTCTTCTCTTTGCAACAATTATACTGAAGGAAACTGTGGTCTTGCTAGAGGTAAACATTACCAATAGATTTTAGAAAGGGTGAATACAAGTCCCAAGGACTAGCTCACTGGCAGCATAATAAACTAAAAGCTAATAAACAATCTAGATATAAAATTCATTGGCTATTTTTTTTTCTAGAATTGCTAAAATAAAAGTAGAGGGGAATGCTGAGAGAATCTTCTTGCTGGATGAAGTTTGCATTTTGGCTGATCTGAGCTAGAGCTGTTAGTCTTGGAGTTGGTACCAAAGGGAAATATTAGGCTGAAATAACAGATAGCTAAGAAATTAGAGATTTTCAGGAAAATTGAAAGTTATAAAGGGAGACAGTAAAGGAATTCATCCCAGTGGGATAAAAATATGTAAATGGTTATTAAGAATAGAAGGTGTAAAGTGGACAATTTTGGAATCAAAATGAGAATCTTAACGTGGTCATTCAGGAGTTGTGAAAATTGATGAGAACCCTCAGTAGCCCCTGAAACATTGAATAGCCAACAACAACTTTGTTTTATTTACCTAGTTTGGAGAAATATGATATAGAAGTCAAATACAACAATAAAAATCTTGACCTCAAAATGACTGGGATGATAATATCATGACCTAATCATTATAAAGTGACAAAAAGGTCAATGTCCCTTAGTCTGATATTGGGTAGGAACCTAAAAATATATGCATATATGAGGATAAAATGGCCAAAGATGGAGAATAGTCATGTCTTGTACTTTTTGATAATCGAAATGTTTCTTGTCTAAAATAGGTGGTCATAGACTCAGAAAGGGCTAGCTTACACATTTTCCTGAGAGAGAAAAGGACTGAATTGTATTCGGTGAAATTATGGCTGAAAACTCTCCAAACATGAAGAAGGAAACAGATATACCAGGCCAGAAGCATAGAGGATCCCAAACAAGATAAAACCAAACAGATCCACACCAAGATTATAATAATTAAAATAAAAAAAAATAGAAGGGAGCATTTTAAAGGCAGCAAAAGAGAAACAAAGAGTCATATACAAGGAAACGCCTATAAAGGGTCAGCTGCTTTCTCTGCAGAAACTTTGTATGACATGATATAGTAAAAATGCTAAAAGGGGAAAAAACAAAACAAAACAAGCCAACCTTACAACCTAAGATATTCTACTAAGCAGGATTATTGTTTAGAATAACAGGAAAGATAAAGAACATTTCAGACAAGGAAACACTAAAATAATTCATCAATACTAAATGTACTCTAAAATAAATGTTAAAAGAAGGAAAAGGAGTAAGAATATATAGGAGAGAAAAAATCAAAATAGGCAAGCAGGTATATATTAATAGTTAGGATCCAAGATTACTGAAATAAGCCAGTGTGTAGATTAAAGAAAAATAATTATAAAAGCAAAATATCTGCAATAAACATTTAAGGGAAAAGCATAAAGACTTAAAATATAGCATCAAAACCCACAAAAGTTGTAAGAGGAAAGTGAAAATTGTTATAATTTTAAAATATGCTTGAATATAAAGACTATCATTTTAAAATAGGTAGAAATAATTATGGATCAATACATATGACACACATACAAATCACAAACCTCTAATAGATAAAGAAAGACAAATAAGGAAACAAAAAGCCCAAACATAAAACTGAAGCAAATCATCAAACCACAATGAAAGAAACAAAAGAAAAAACAAAGAACAACAAAAGCAACTGGAAAGCAATTAATAAAATGGCAATAAGAACATACCTATTGGAGGAGCCAAGATGGCAGAGGACTAGGACGGTGAGACCACTTTCTCCCCTACAAATTCAACGAAAGAACAATTCAACGCAGAGCAAACTTCACAAAACAACTTCTGATCGCTAGCTGAGGACATCAGGTGCCCAGAAAAGCAGCCCATTGTCTTCGAAAGGAGAGAGAAGAAATCCAGTTCCATGCACCAGAACACCAACTCAAGCTTCCCTAACCAGGAAACCTTGACAAGCCAATCATCCAACCCCACCCGCTGGATGAAACCTCCACAATAAAAATGAACCACAGACCTCCAGACTACAGAAAGCCCACTCCAGACACAGCAATCTAAACAAGATGAAAAGGCAGAGAAATACCAAACAGGTAAAGGAACATGAAAAAAGCCCACCAAGTCAACAAAAGAGGGGGAGATAGGGAATCTACCTGAAAAAGAATTTAGAATAATGATAATAAAAATGATCCAAAAATCTTGAAAACAAAATGGAGTTACAGAGAAACAGCCTGGAGACAAAGATTGAGAAGACGCAAGAAATGTTTAATAAAGACCTAGAAGAAATAAAAAAGAGTCAATTAAAAATGAATAATGAAATAAATGAGATCAAAAACACTCTGGAGGGAACCATGAGTAGAATAACGGAGACAGAAGGTAGGATAAGCGAGGTAGAAGATAAAATGATGGAAATAATGAAGCAGAGAGGAAAAAAGAAAAAAGAATCAAAAGAAATGAGGACAACCTCAGGGACCTCTGGGACAATGTGAAACGCCCCAACATTCGAGTCACAGGAGTCCCAGAAGAAGAAGACAAAAAGAAAGGCCATGAGAAGATACTCGAGGAGATAATAGCTGAAAACTTCCCTAAAATGGGGAAGGAAATAGCCAACCAAGTCCAAGAAACCCAGAGAGTCCCAAACAGGATAAACTCAAGGCGAAACACCCCAAGACACATATTAATCAAATTAACAAAGATCAAATACAAAGAACAAATATTAAAAGCAGCAAGGGAGAAACAACAAATAACACACAAAGGGATTCCCATAAGGATAAGAGCTGATCTATCAATAGAAACCCTTCAGGCCAGAAGGGAATGGCAGGACATACTTAAAGTAATGAAAGAGAATAACCTACAACCTAGATTACTGTACCCAGCAAGGATCTCATTTAGATATGAAGGAGAATTCAAAAGCTTTACAGAGAAGCAAAAGCTGAGAGAATTCAGCACTACCAAACCGGCTCTTCAACAAATGCTAAAGGATCTTCTCTAGACAGGAAACACAGAAAGGTTGTATAAACGTGAACCCCAAACAACAAAGTAAATGGCAATGGGACCATACCTATCACTAATTACCTTAAATGTAAATGGGTTGAATGCCCCAACCAAAAGACAAAGCCTGGCTGAATGGATACAGAAACAAGACCCCTATATATGCTGTCTACAAGAGACCCACCTCAAAACAAGAGACACATACAGACTAAAAGTGAAGAGCTGGAAAAAATATTTCACACAAACGGAGAACAAAAGAAAGCAGGAGTCGCAATACTCATATCAGATAAAATAGACTTTCAAATAAAGGCTGTGAAAAGAGACAAAGAAGGACACTACATAATGATCAAAGGATCAATCCAAGAAGAAGATATAACAATTATAAATATATATGCACCCAACATAGGAGCACTGCAATATGTAAGGCAAACACTAACGAGTATGAAAGAGGAAATTAATAGCAACACAATAATAGTGGGAGACTTTAATACCCCACTCACAACTATGGATAGATCAACTATACAGAAAATGAACAAGGAAACACAAACTTTAAATGACACAATGGACCAGCTAGACCTAATTGACATCTATAGGACATTTCACCCCAAAACAATCAACTTCACCATTTTCTCAAGTGCATACGGAACCTTCTTCAGAAAAGATCACATCCTGGGCCATAAATCTAGTCTTGGTAAATTCAAAAAAATTGAAATCATTCCAGTCATCTTTTCTGACCACAGTGTGGTAAGATTAGATCTCAATTACAGGAAAAAAAAATTGTTAAAAATTCAAACATATGGAGGCTAAATAACACGCTTCTGAATAACCAACAAATCATAGAAGAAATCAAAAAGGAAATCAAAATATGCATAGAAATGAATGAAAATGAAAACACAACAACCCAAAACCTATGGGACACTGTAAAAGCAGTGCTAAGGGGAAGGTTCATAGCGTTACAGGCTTACATCAAGAAACAAGAAAAAAGTCAAATAAATAACCTAACTCTACACCTAAAGCAACTAGAGAAGGAAGAAATAAAGAACCCCAGGGTTAGTAGAAGGAAAGAAATCTTAAAAATTAGGGCAGAAATAAATGCAAAAGAAACTAAAGAGACCATAGCAAAAATCAACAAAGCTAAAAGCTGGTTTTTTTGAAAAAATAAACAAAATTGACAAACCATTAGCAAGACTCATTAAGAAACAGAGGGAGAAGAACCAAATTAACACAATTAGAAATGAAAATTGAGAGATCACGACAGACAACACTGAAATACAAAGGATCCTAAGAGACTACTACCAGCAGCTCTATGCCAATAAAATGGACAACTTGGAAGAAATGGACAAGTTCTTAGAGAAGTATAACTTTCCAAAACTGAACCAGGAAGAAATAGAAGATCTTAACAAACCCATCACAAGCAAGGAAATAGAAACTGTAATCAGAAATCTTCCAGCAAACAAAAGCCCAGACCAGACAGCTTCACAGCTGAATTCTACCAAAACTTTAGAGAAGAGCTAACACCTATCTTACTCAAACTCATCCAGAAAATTGCAGAAGGTAAACTTCCAAACTCATTCTATGAGGCCACTATCACCCTAATTCCAAAACCAGACAAAGATGCCACACAAAAAGAAAACTACAGGCCAATATCACTGATGAACATAGATGCAAAAATCCTTAACAAAATTCTAGCAAACAGAATCCAACAACATATTAAAAAAATCATACACCATGACCAAGTGGGCTTTATCCCAGGAATGCAAGGATTCTTTAATATCCACAAATCAATCAATGTAATATACCACATTAACAAATTGAAAGATAAAAACCATATGATTATCTCAATAGATGCAGAGAAAGCCTTTGACAAGATTCAACACCCATTTATGATTAAAACTCTCCAGTAAGCAGGAATAGAAGGAACATACCTCAACATAGTAAAAGTTATATATGACAAAGCCACAGCAAGCATTACCCTCAATGGTGAAAAATTGAAAGCATTTCCCCTAAAATCAGGAACAAGACAAGGGTGCCCACTCTCACCACCTACTATTCAACATAGTTTTGGAAGTGTTGACCACAGCAATCAGAGCAGAAAAAGAAGTAAAAGGAATCCAGATAGGAAAAGAAGAAGTGAAACTCTCTCTGTTTGCAGATGACATGATCCTCTACATAGAAAACCCTAAAGACTCTACCAGAAAATTACTAGAGCTAATCAACGAATATAGTAAAGTTGCAGGATAAAAAATTAACACACAGAAATCCCTTGCATTCCTATACACTAACAATGAGAAAACAGAAAGAGAAATTAAGGAAACAATACCATTCACCATTGCAACAAAAAGAATAAAATACTTAGGAATATATCTACCTAAAAAAACAAAAGACCTATACATATAAAACTATAAAACACTGATGAAAGAAATCAAAGAGGACACAAACAGATGGAGAAATATACCGTGTTCATGGATTGGAAGAATCAATATTGTCAAAATGGCTATTCTACCCAAAGCAATCTTTAGATTCACTGCAATCCCTATCAAGCTACCAACGGTATTTTTCACAGAACTAGAACAAATAATTTCACAGTTTGTATGGAAATACAAAAAATCTGGAATAGCCAAAGTAATCCTGAGAAAGAAGAATGGAACTGGAGGAATCAACCTGCCTGACTTCAGGCTCTACTACAAAGCCACAGTCATCAAGACAGTATGGTACTGGCACAAAGACAGAAATATAGATCAATGGAACAGAATAGAAAGCCCAGAGATAAATCCACAAACCTATGGACACCTTATCTTCGACAAAGGAGGCAATGATATATAATGAAAAAAAGACAACCTCTTTAACAAGTGGTGCTGGGAAAACTGGTCAACCTCCTGTAAAAGAATGAAACTAGAACACTTTCTAAAGCCATACTCAAAAATAAACTCAAAATGGATTAAAGATCTAAATGTAAGACCAGAAACTATCAAACTCCTAGAGGAGAACATAGGCAAAACACTCTCCGACATAAATCACGGCAGGATCCTCTATGAACCACCTCCCAGAATATTGGAAATAAAGGCAAAAATAAACAAATGAGACCTAATGAAACTTAAAAGCTTTTGCACAACAAAGGAAACTATAAGCAAGATGAAAAGACAGCCCTCAGATTGGGAGAAAATAATAGCAAACGAAGCAACAGGCAAAGCATTAATCTCAAAAATATACAAGCAACTCCTCCAGCTCAACTCCAGAAAAATAAATGACCCAATCAAAAACTGGGCCAAAGAACTAAACAGACATTTCTCCAAGGAAGACATACAGATGGCTAAGAAAGACATGAAAAGATGCTCAACATCACTCATCATTGGAGAAATGCAAATCAAAACCACAATAAGGTACCATTATACGCCAGTCAGGATGGCTGCTATCCAAAAGTCTACAAGCAATAAATGCTAGAGAGGGTGTGGAGAAAAGGGACCCCTCTTACACTGTTGGTGGGAATGCAAACTAGTACAGCCACTATGGAGAACAGTGTGGAGATTCCTTAAAAAACTGGAAATAGAACTGCCATATGACCCAGCAATCCCACTTCTGGGCATACACACCGAGGAAACCAGATCTGAAAGAGACACGTGTACCCCAATGTTCATCGCAGCACTGTTTATAATAGCCAGGACATGGAAGCAACCTAGATACCCATCAGCAGACGAATGGATAAGGAAGCTGTGGTACATCTACACCATGGAATATTACTCAGCCATTAAAAAGAATTCATTTGAATCAGTTCTAATGAGATGAATGAAACTGGAGCCTATTATACAGAGTGAAGTAAGCCAGAAAGATAGACCATTACAGCACACTAACACATATATATGGAATTTAGAAAGATGGTGATGATAACCCTATATGCAAAACAGAAAAAGAGACTCAGATGTACACAACAGACTTTTGGACTCTGTGGGAGAAGGCGAGGGTGGGATGTTTTGAGAGAACAGCATCAAAACATGTATATTATCTATAGTGAAACAGATCAGCAGCCCAGGTTGGATGCATGAGACAAGTGCTCGGGGCTGGTGCACTGGGAAGACCCAGAGGGCTTGGGTAGAGAGGGAGGTGGGAGGGGGGGATCGGGATTGGGAATACATGTAAATCCATGGCTGATTCATGTTAATGTATGACAAAACCCAGTACAATATTGTAAAGTAATTAGCTGCCAGCTAATAAAAATAAATGAAAAAAAAAAGAACATACCTATCAATAATTATTCTAAATGTCAGTGAATTAAATGCTATGACCAAAAGATATAGGATGACTCAATGGATTGAATAGCAAGACCCTTCAGTAAGCCTACAAGAAACTCACTTTAGGGCTTAAGACACACTCAGAAAGTGAAAGTGGAGGATGAAAAAAGACATTTCATGCAAATAGAAATGACAAAAAAAAAAAAAAAATCTGGCAGTATCAATTGCTTACATTAGACAAAAACTTTAAATGAACTCTAACAAAAGGCAATGATGGGCACTACATAATGACAAGAGGTTTAGTAAAGGTGATCCAACATCTTGGAAATAGAATAGAGGCATAGATTGAGATGATACAAGGAATGTTTAACAAGAACCTAGAAGAACTAAAGTACAAAAACACAGTGATAAACAACACAATAACTGAAATGAAAAATGTACCAGAAGGAATCAATAGTAGGATAACTGAGGCAGAAGAATGGATAAGTGAGTTGGAAGATAGAGTGGTGGAAAAAACCGCCATGGATCAGAATAAAGAAAAAATAATGAAAGGAAATAAGGATGGTCTCAGAGACCTCAGAGACCACATTAAATAGACAAATATTTGAATTATAGGGGTCCTAGAAGAAGAGAAAGAAGAAGGATCTGAGAAAATATTTGAAGAGATTATAGTCAAAACTTCCCTAGCGTGGGCAAGGAAATAGTCAATCAAGTCTAGGAGGTGCAGAGAGTCCCATATAGAATAAACCCAAGGAGAAACATGATAAGATGTATGTAATCAAACTAACAAAATTCAAATACAAAGAGAAATAGTAAAAGGAGCAAGGGAAAAGCAACAAACAACATACAAGACAATTGCCATAAAGTTATCAACTGACTGTTCCACAGAAGTTCTCTAGGCCAGAAAGGAATGTCAGGATATATTTAAGGTGATGAAAGAGAAAAACCTAGAACCAATATCACTCTATCCAGCAACTGTCATTCAGATTCAACACAGAAACTGAAAGCTTTAGAGATGAACAAATGCTAGAGAATTCAGAACCATTAAACTGGCTTTACAACAACTGCTAAAGGGATTTATCCATGCAAGAAACACAATAGAAGAATATGAAAGAGGATGGGAAGAAAACAGACCTACAAAAACAAATCCAAAACAATTAAGAAAATGGCAATAGAAACATGAATATTGATCATTACCTTAAATGTAAATGGATTAAATGCTCTAACAAAAAGACATGGACTGGCTGAATGAATACAAAGTAAGACCCATATGTATTTTTAAGTTTTAACAAGCTCAGAAATATAAGTGTTAAATCTTCTTGCACCACTGGCTATATTTGTTTATTGACTAGTGAACATAGAAATATATTTTTATCCTCCTAAGCTAGTGGTTCTGCTGGTAAACCAGAACAGAAGGATTTTGGAGGAGCAGAGAGAATAGAATAACTTCCCAGGTGGCTCAGTGCAAAGAACCTGCCTGCTAGTGCAGAAGGCACAGGAGACACAAGTTCGATCCCTGGGTGGGGAAGTTCCCATGGAGAAGGATCAATGCACTCCAGTATTATTTCCTGAAAAATTCCATGGGGAGGAGAGTCTTGCAGACTGTAGTCCATAGGGTCGCAAAGAGCTGGAGGTGAATGAGCATGCACAGCCTTATGCTGTCTACAAGAGATTTACATTAGACTTAGGGACATGTACAGACTGAAAGTGAGAGATTAAAATATATATTCCTTGCAAATGGAAATCAGAAGAAAGTTGGAGTAACAAAACTCAGGTCAGACAAAATAGACTTTTAAAAAAGACTGTTATGAGCAAAAAGAACCCTACATAATGATAAAGGGATCAATCCAAGAAGAATTATAAAGATTTATGCAGCCAACATTAGAAGCACCTCAATATATAAGGAAAATGCCAATAGCCATGAAAGGGGAATCTAACAGTGACATAATAAAATGGAGACTTTAACACTCCACTTACACTAGTGCACAGATGATCCAGACAGAAGATTGATAATGAGACACAAACTTTAAATGATGCCTTAGACCAGATAGGCTTAATTGATATCTATAGAGCATTCAATCTGAAAGCAGTAGAATACACAATCTTCTCAAGTGCACATGGAAGGTTCTCTAGGATAGATCACATCTTGGGTCATAAATCAATCCTCAGTAAATTTAAGAAAAAGTTCAGACGTTCTTTTCTTGGGTTTGTCCAGTTTACTAGTAAACCCACTGAAGTCATTCCCTACTTCTATTGTGGGGTTTTTAATTTCTATCATTTTTTAAAAAACATTGTTTCTTAGAATTTCCATCTATCTGCTTAGAATGAAATTTTACATTTTGTTCATTGCTTTTTCCATTAGAGCCCTTGCCATATCAATTATAGTTGTTTTAAATTTCCCCTTCTGAACATTCCAGCATGTAATGACGTTTGATTTTGATGCTAGCTCTGTGGCTTTACATGTTTGCCTTTTGGTAGGCCTTGAAATTTTTTTTTTCCCTTTTCATATATTTACATGATATACTGGGTAAAATGGATGGCAGGAAATAGCACTTAAGCTGTGAGAGAAGGCAGCTATTTTATCATCCTATGTTTAGGCCTTACTCTTAGCCAATGTTTCTTGGTTGTGAACTTCAGAATTCATAGTTCTTCTCAGCTCCCATTGGTTACATGAGACAGAATTGCTAATGTGGTCTGGATTTTTGTATTTGACCAGTCCATAGTCAAATAGTTGTCATGTCCAAATTGGACATGACTGAGTGTCTTAACTGACAGATACATGATAACTTAGAAAAGTTTTTGAAGGGTAATTGATATGTCAAGTATATGAACATTTCAGTTTTCAATAGATTCCACTCAGTTTCCAAAAAATATTTGCAAATGTCTACTGTTACCATAAGGCAAGTGTTTTCCATTAACCCATATCTCTAACTGCTGAAAACTTTAATAATCTATTACTATTTCAGACTTTCAACACTAGAAATAAAATTCCATTGTTATTTTAAATTACAGACCCCTGATGTTAGATAATTTAGTATTTATATTTGCAAAGTACATTCATTCATAAATAAAATGTATAAAAATGTTTTATTTATTTGTGCTTATTCTTCTATTTAATATTAGTTTTGAATTATAGGGTCATATTAATATTTATGATATATATTAATTATTTATTGAGGCATACTCATATTATGCACATACATTTACTATATATCCAATGTTTAGAGTGTTTTTCCATAGGCCTGAAATGTTTATGGTATAACTTAAAATCTATGATACAAATATAGAAAACAACAACAAAATAAGAAAATGTTGGATAATTTTCTTTTAAAATTGGAAGCATGAGGTTGAGGACAATATTTGTGCTCAATATGTAACAGTTTGTTGGAGGTTGTAAGCAATGAAATTAGGCAGGGAAAGGGGATTAAAGGTAATTAAATTGAAAAAAATAACAGATTCATTCTTGAAATGATATATTTGTTGCAAAACAAAAGTCTAAATTATCTATTATCAAATTTAAAGAAATAAGTGAATCTATTAAAGTGGCTGTATGCAATAACAATATCAAAAATTCAATGGCAGAAAAAATTAGATGTACTAGATCCAGCTTCAACCTGGCAGATGCCCCCAACTTTTTTCTTTATACAGATTTTAAATAAAAGTCTACAGTATTTCCTCCCAAATTTCTGAATCTGAAGTCATATTTCCATTACATGAATATTTTTGATAGAATGTGAAGTAACTGGGGACTGAGAACAAAGTTCAGTTCAGTTCAGTCACTCAGTCATGTCCGACTCTTTGCGACCCCATGAACTGCAGCATGCCAGGCCTCCCTGTCCATCAGCAACTCCTGGAGTTCACCCAAACCCATGTTCATTGTGTCTGTGATGCCATCCAACCATCTCATCCTTTGTCGTCCCCTTCTCCTCCTGCCCTCAATCTTTCCCAGCATCAGGGTCTTTTCAAATGAGTCAGCTCTTTACATCAGGTGGCCAAAGTATTGGAGTTTCAGCTTCAACATCAGTCCTTCCAATGAACACCCAGGACTAATCTCCCCTAGGATGGACTGGTTGGATCTCCTTGAAGTCCAAGGGACTCTCAAGAGTCTTCTCCAACACCACAGTTCAAAAGCATCAATTCTTCGGTGCTCAGCTTTCTTTATAGTCCAACTCTCACATCCATACATGACTCCTGGAAAAACCATAGCCTTGACTAGACAGGCCTTTGTTGGCAAAGTAATTTTTTTTTATCAACCTATAAATCCCATCTGCAAAGGGCAGAGAAAAAACTTCAGCCTGCCTGCTCCTTTTCACTGTGGTGACATTATTCCTCTTTTCTGGGATTATTACATAGCTATAAATTTAAATCTTCATCTTAATGTATTGATACTGTTTTACACAGTTTAACCCCCACCATGAATCTTCTCTTATTTAGACTCAGAAATTGATACTTGCAGAAGGCCTTGGGGGAAGTTATAGCTAGGAAATGTACAGAACATTTCTCTTATTTGAATATGTAAAACTTCATTAAAATAAATAATTTCATTTATAAATATTATTTCAAAAGAGATCTTCTATTTTTCTTTACTAGTACACAACATTCAGTAATTTGTTCCTAAAAGATAGCCAAGTCAAAACTGTACTTTCTTTCTTGTGTGGTGAGCTATTGCTAAAAATCTGTGTTTTTTAAAATGATATTCCATGGTCTACCTAGGCTATTTTTCATTTTTAAATTGTTTTTACTACTTTGACTGTATTTCTTCAAATGATCTTTATTCTAAATCTCTAATTCTTTTTCTATTTGGTTAAGTCTGTTATTTGAGCTTTTTATTAAATTCTTCAGTTCAGTCATTGTATTCTTCAGCTCTGATACTTATGGTTTTAATGTTTTTATTTCTCTGTTGAGTTTTTATTTTGTTCATGTATTTTCCAGTTTTACTTAATTTGTCTATCTGGAGTTGCTTTTGTAGTTCAAATAAATTTCTTTTAGAGGAATATTCTGAATTCTTTATCAGACAATTTAAAAATACCAATTTTATTCAGTTGGTTATTAGGAATATATTAACTTCCTTTCAGGGTTCATATTTTCTTTATTATTTTATCCTTATGACCTTGCATTGTTATATGCATATATATATTTGAGGAAAGAGGCCCCTATACAGTTTTTGCAGACTAGCTTTAGTAATGAAATACCCTCACCAGTCATCCTGTCCAGAGATTTTGGATAGTTATCTGGTTGTGTCTGTAAGTGGACTTTCTTCTAGGGCCCTGAGTTTTGTAGGTTTGTGCCTGGCTCAGCACATAATATAGCTGTTTCTTTGATCCTTAATTTCTGGCTAGTGCCTGACTCCACAGGGGCAGCCTTGGAGCCTGAGATCAACAAGGATATTCTTGGTGCTGAACTTTGCATTTACGGGCCTGTTGTATAGTATCCAGCATCAGGACTGGATGCTGGGTATGCAAGGACTGACCGAGAAATGGGGACCACTGGGATTGGCATGGTATCCATTCTACAGATTGATGAAAGGGATTGTTAGCTTTGGTTGATGAAAACTGATCTGCAGGTGGGAGCTTTGTAAGCCAGCTTGGTAAAGGAAAAAAGGACAGAAGGAGTATTTGAAAAAAAAATACTACAACACTTGTCATATTTAATGAAATACACGTATTTATATAGTAAAGAATCCCAAAGACAAGAAGACAATCTTAAAAGCAAGAAGAAAAAAAATCTTGTTTTGCACTAGAGCAATATCTTAAAATTATCAGCAGATTTTTAAGAAGAAACACTGCAGATCAGTCAGAAGAAAGGGTCTCTGTATTTTTAAGCATACTGAAAAAGAAGAAAACAAACAAAAAAAAATAACCACTTGTATCTGGCAAAACAGTCCATTAGACTTAGAGAAGAAATAAAAAGTTTTGTAGATAAGCAAAAGCTGAAGAATTTTATCACCACTAAGTTCTCTTTACAGGAAAACTATAAAGTGTCAGACTTCAAGCTGAAATAATGATGAGTCAACACACAATATAGTATGTTTTTTACCCTGAGAATGGTGGAATAAAGTTGACTTCAGGTTTTTTTTTTAAGTTTCCATAATTCAATAAAGAGTGATCAAGATGGCAAGATGGCAGAGTAGGATGTGAAGCCCACCTCCTCCCTCAAATACATCAGTAATACATCTATGCATGGAACAGTTCTTACAGAACACCCACTCAAGCTAGCAGAAGACCTCAGACTTCTGAAAGGGCAGAAAGGATCTTCATGTAACCATGTTGCTTTTCAGTCACTCAGTTGTGTCTGACTCTGCAATCCCATGGACAGCAGCATGCCAGGCTTCGCTGTCTTTCACCATCTCCTGGAGCATGCACAAACACATATCCATTGAGTCAGTGATGCCATCCAACCATCTCATGCTCTGTCATCCCCGTCTCCTGCCTTCAATCTTTCCCAGCATCAGAGTCTTTTCTAATGAGTCAGGTCTTCACGTCAGACGGTCAAAGTACTAGGGCTTCAGCTTCAGCATCAGTCCTTTCAGGAAATATTCAGGATTGATTTCCATTAGGATTGACTGGTTTAATCTCCTTGGTATGATCACATAACAGAAAATAAGAAGAGAGACAGATAGAAATAGGATGTGACCCATACCTCTGGAAAGTCCCCTCATTGATGATGAGATTAATCAAGGTGGAGGGGGAGATTTGGAGCCTCGCAGGATACTCAGGAACCAATCTGCAGAATAAAGAGAGACCTGAACAGAAGGTCTATGCTACCACCCTGTGTTTCCCAACTTCAGATGTACATCCACTGATGTAGACAAGGGCTAGGTGCTGTAGCTTGGGCTTTAGAGATCAGACCCAGGGAGATGACTGAGGATTGGCTGACAGAGACAGCCTGATGGGGCTGGAATGTGGTGTGCCCACAGCCACTTGACTCCTGGAGTCTGGATCTGCCATACAGGTGCGGCACCACTGTTGAAGGGCCTATGAATGGAGAGGTAGGTCCCAACATACAAGCCTCTTTCTCCATACACATAATCTCAGCCAACAGAGCACCCTCTCCATAGGCTCCAGTAGCAGGTGTAAGCAGCTATCATCTCTGTCATAACTGCAGGCTCCAGGAGTGGGTGATGGTTGTTGCCACTGCACCCACAGTCTCAAGGAGCAGGTGCAGGCAGCCACCACCATTACTATCATGATAATCACAGGCTTTGGGAGTGGGGACAAGCAGCCACAACCACTGCCACTGATGCTGCATGTTCCAGGGTAGGTCACCAGATGCTGCTACCAAAGCAAGCTCTGGGAGCAGGCACCAGCATGGCATCTTCACAGCTCCTATTACAGGGATGATTTTCAGCACATGCTGAAGAAAGAGGCAGAAGGTATCCACAGTAAAAACAACCCTAGCACCAAAAATATTAAGCCAACTAGAGCTACACAGGATACTCTCACATAAGAAGTAGCCCTCCAAGACCGTAGTAGATAATTGTTTCTCTTAAGCGCATGGAGGAAAAACATAAGAAAAATGAAGAAGCAGATGGATGACTCCCAGCTAAAAGATCAAGAGGATTCCCCTGAAACAACAAACAAAACAAACCTCTTAAGTCTAACTGACACCATGTTCGAAAAGGAGATAATGAAAATAATGAAGGAATTAAGAAAAGCTGTCAACAAAAAATGCAGTTTACCATAAAAATGAACTAGAAATGATAAAGATGAGCCTATTAAAATTAGAGAACTCACTTGCCAAGATGAAAACTGAACTAAAGACAACGAATAACAGAATTTATAATACAAAAGAAACAAATAAGTGATCTGGAAGACAGAAAAAATGGAAATTATCCAATGAGAACAGCAAACAAAAAGCCAAATAAAAAATGAAAGCAATATAAAAAAACCTACAGGATAAAATAAAGCATGCCAATCTATGTGTAACAAGGATTCCAGAAGGAGGAGAAACAAGAAAGGTGATCAAAAATGTATTTGAAGAAATTATGGCTGAAACTTCCCAAACCTGAAGAAGGAAACGGATATCCAGGTATAGGAAGCACAAGAGGTACCAAACAAGATAAATCTACACTGAGACATAATTAAAATTGTGAAATTTAAGTTAAGAGAGGACTCCAAAGGCAAGAGATAAACAAAGAATTAATTACAAAGTAACCCCCTAAAGGCTATCAGTTGATTTCTCTACAGAAACGTTGCAGGCAAGAAGAAAATGGAAAAATATATCCAAAGTCTTAAAAAGGAAAAATCTGAAAATTAAAATATTCTATACAATAATATTATTATTTGGAATAAAAGGAGAGATAATTTCTCAGACAAGAAAGAAATGAAAGAATATAGCAATACTAACCTACTCTAAGAGAAATATTGGAAAGTCTATAAATAGTAAGATGCTATAGGAATGAGAAAAATCACATTCAGAAAGTAAATCACTTAAATAGGCCAGTATAGATTAAAAAGGGGAAAAAAATTTACAAATTTGGGTGAAAGTATTGATTATTACAATGAACAGCAAAAGGATAAAAATGAAGATATAAAGGAGGAATTCAAAGTCATAAAATGTGGAGGAGGAGAGATTAAGAAAATGTAGATAGTTGTTTTTTTCTTAGAATGTGTTTGAGCCTGTATGTGTCAGTTTAAAGCAAGTAGGTATAAGAAGGGGTTAACATACATGAAAAACTGGGTAACCACTAATCAAAAACATACAGTAGATTCACAAAAAACAAAAATAAGAGAACAAAAGCATTTAATAAAAAAAAATCTTCAAACCACAAAAGGAAAAACAAGCAAAAAAAGAACAAAAGAAGAAACAAAGAAGCAACTGGTAAACAAGGTTTAAAATGCCAGTAAATACTTGTTTATCAATAATTACCTTAAATTTCAATGGAGTAAATGTTCCAACCAAAAGACATAGAGGGACAGATTGGATAAAACAAACCGTTAAGAAAAAAATCCAAGAATCTACAATATGCTGCCCACAAGAGACCCATTTCTCCAAAGGACATACATAGATTGAAAGTGAAGAGATGGAAAAAGATATTTCACGCAAATGAAATCAACAGAAAGCTGGAGTAGCAATACTCAGAGCAAACTCTGAAACAAAGGACATGAAGAAAGATAAAGAAGAACACTATATAATGATGAAAAGATGAATATGAAGAGAGATATTGCTCTCACCAATGTACATGCACCTAATATGGATGTGTGCCTACATACATGCTAAGTCACTTCAGTTGTGTCTGTCTCTTTGCAACCCCATGGACTGTAGTCCACCAGGCTCCTCTGTCCATGGTATTCTCCAGGCAAGAATACTGAAGTAGGCACCCATTCTCTTCTCCAGCATCTAATATAGGAGCACCCAAATACATAAAGTAAATACTAACAGACACAAAGGGAGAAGCTGAAAAAACTGTAAGATACTTTAATACTCCAGTCGCATCAATGAACAGATTCATTCTAGACAGAAAATCAGTAAGGCAACAGAGACTCTAAATGAAACCATAAAACAGTTAGACTTAATCAGTACATTTCATCCAAACCCAAAAAATGCATGTTCTTTTCAAATACAATGGAATATTCTCTAGGATTGACTATATGCTAGGGCACAATATAAGTCTCAAAAAATTTAAGTGTATGGAATTTATTTTAAGCATATTTTCTGATGATAATGACCCTGTGAATCTACTGTATGTTTTTGATTAGTGGTTACCCAGTTTTTCATGTATGTTAACCCCTTCTTATACCTACTTGCTTTAGACTGATACATATGGGCTCAAACACATACTAAAAAATAAAAATAAAAAAACTATCTACATCAGAAATAAACCACAGGAAAAAAATGAGTGGAAAAAAAAACAAAACAATTGCCTGAAAACAAAACAATATGCTACTAAAAAACCAATGGGTCGACAATGAATGGAAACCCATTCCAGTATTCTTGTCTAGAAAACTCATGGACAGAAGAGCATAGTGTGCCACAGTCCATGGGGTTGCAAATGGTTGAACACAATTGAGCATGCACAATGATGAAATCAAAGAGGAAATTTAAAAATAGCTAGAGACACATGATAGTGAAAACAGAACCACATAAAATCTATGTGATGCAGCAAATCTTCCCCTTAAAGGGAAATTCTTAGTAATATAAGCTGACCTCAACAAACAAACAAAAAACCTCAAATAAACAACCTAACCTCCCACCTAAAAAACTAAAGGACAAACAAAACCTAAAGTCAGCAAAACAAAGGAAATAATGGATATCAGGAAGGAAATGAAATAGAGATAAAAATAATAGAAGAAATGAATAAAACCAATAGCTTGTTATTTGAAAGGGTAAACAGAATTGTCAAACCACTGGCCAGGCTCGAAAGGACAAAAAGGGAGTGAATATAAAGAAACAAAGTAAGGGGAAAAAGGGAGAAATAATGACCAATATAATGAAAATACTAAAAGAAGAGAATATTAAGAATGACTATATGCCAATAAATGTAACAATCTAGAAGATATGGACAAGTTTCTAGCAGCATAGAGACCACCAAAATTGAATCAAGAAGAAATAGGTAATTTGAGACAGACTGATGTCTAGAAGTGAAATAGAATCTGTAATAATAATAATTAAAAAAAAAAAAAAAAACCTCCCTACAAACAAAAGCCCAGGACCAGATGCCTTCACAGGTGAATGCTACCAAACATACAAAGAAGAACTTATACTGATCCTTCTCTAAATCTTCCAAAAGCTGAAGAGGAGAGAACACTCCCAAAGACATTCTACAAAAGGAACATCATCCTGATACCAAAGTCAGACAGATATCATCAAAATAGAAAACTGCAGACCAATATCTTTAATGAACATGCAGCAAAATCTCAACTATTAGCAAACTGAATCCAACATCACATAAAAAAGGTCATACACCACAACCAAGTGGAATTCATCCAAAGTTCACAAGGATGGTTCAATATATGCAACTCAGTCAATGGGATTCACCACATCAACATGATTATCTAAATAGATGTAAAAGAAGCATCTGATAAAATTCAACATCCATTCATGATAAAAATCCTTACCAAAGTGGGTATAGAGGAAACATAACTCTAGTACAATAAAACTAATTTATGACAGTCATAACCAATTTAATACTCAATGGGGAAGTGTTAAAATCTGCATCACTAAAATCTAGTACAAGACCACAGTGTCCATCACTGTGGATGACAAGTGTCCAATGTCTTCACTTCTATTCAACATTGTATTAGAAATTCTAGTACAACAATCAGATAAGAAAATTAAAAAAAAAAATCTAAATAGAAAGGAGGTGAAATTGTCATCATATGCAGATAACGTGGTACTTTTTATAGAAAACATTAAAGACTCCACACAAAATCACTAGAACTAGTAATAAATAAATTGAGAAAGGTAACAGGATGCAAAATTAACACAGAGAAATCTGTTGCATTTCTTTACACTAACAATGAGATAGAAAAAGGGGAATATAAAAGGAAAATATCTTTTAAGATCATACCAAAAAATAAAAACCTGACCAAGAAAGTGAAATATTTGTGTACTGTAACTATAAAACATTAACAAAGGAAACTGAGGATGATTCAAAGAAATGGAGAGCTATCCCAAGTTCTTGGATTGCAAGAATTAATTGTTAAAATGATCACACTACTCATAGCAATCTACAGATTTAGTGTGACCCCTATCAAATTATCCATGTCAGTTTTCACAGAACCAGAAAAAATGATCCTAAAATTTATATGAAACCATTAAAGACCCAAAATTACCAAAATAATCCTAAGGGAAAAATAACAAAGTAGGCGGCATAACTCATCCAGAATATTGCCACAAAAACAGACATATGGATCAGTGGAGCAGAATAGAGAGATCAAAAATAAAATCACAACTTCAAAAAAGGATGTAAGAATATAAAATGGCAGAAAGACTGTCTCTTCAGCAAATGGTGCTGGAAAAGTTGGAAACGATATTGGAAAAGTTGCATGTAAATCAATGAAGTTAGAACACACCCTCTCATCATACATTAAACTAAACTCAAAACCTATAAAATATTTATTCCCTTTATGTTTTACAAAATTTTATCAAATATTCTTACTTTTACAATAAAATTAAATATTATTGACTTTATTTTTTACTTTTTCTCTTTTTACATTGACTCAGGTTTGTGTTTTGCTATATGCTGTTACACTGTTTTATAAAGAGTGCATGTATGCTAAGTCACTTTAGTTGTGTCCTACTCTTTGCAACCCCATGGTCTGTAGCCACCCCCCAGGCTCCTCTGTCCAAGGAATTCTCCAGGCAAGAATACTGGAGTGGGTAGCCATTCCCTTCTCCAGGGGATCTTCCCAACCCAGGGATGGAATCTGGGTCTCCTGTACTGCAGGCAGAATTTTTACCATCTGACCCACCAGGGAAGTCAATAGCAAATGTGATACATATTAACAAGTATACTGCTTTTCAGTGAAATCACACTTGTTCCAGTTTTTGAAAGTAAGACCAAAGAAGTTACAAACATATAAATATGAGATCATTGACACAATGGACATGAGTTTGGGCGAACTCCAGGAGATAGTGAAGGACAAGGTAGACTGGTGTACTGCAGTCCATGCGGTCACAAAGAGTTGGACACAACTTAGAAACTGAACAACAACCACCAAAATAAACCGAGATGAAGATAAGTGAATGGAACAGGCAAGCTTCTTTATATATTATTAGATTGTAGTTGAATTAAGTAACAAATTCTTTCTTTTATGAACGACTCAAAGCCACCCATAGCTTCTGGCTTGCTCTAATTAAAAAAAATAATAATAATCAGGCAGAAACTTGGGATAAGTGGTATGATAAAAGGAGGAAGACTTGGGTATGCACTCTGCCAAAGAACTGTATTTAGAAAGATTACCCCCATACATAGAATAAGAAAATATCCCTTTTTTTAGCTGAAAGCACTGGAGAAACAGCAGCCACATAAATATCTCCATGGCTTTTCCCTTCCTATCTAAAAGCAGGTCATAATATTTTCCTTTGGATGGTATCTACCAGTCCCAGGAAGAGAAAAAAACTCTTATCAATGGAATCTGGGAGTTAATATCAAAATGAAACTGTAAAACAAACCTATCCAAACACCACTGCTCTGCAACTTAGTGTCCCTTATCCTAACATCTTTCTCTTGTCACATTGCCACAGCTTATGATTCTTTTTTAAAAGTTATATATGATTTGGGGCCTAACAACTTCTGCGTTCTGTTGGCATGAAGAAAAATGCACAATATAAGAGATATGAGTTTAATATTTATGCAAGGTTTTACTTATGACTGTATCCTCAGAGATATTCTTTCAATAACTCTGAGAAGACATATCTAAAGCTATAAGGGAGAAGATGGTGTGTGTTTATGACTATACATATATAAATGTATGTGATTATATATGTATATGATTTTTGGCTAAAGAATGAATGTAATCAAGCATACATCTTGGTAAAAGTTTACTGCTAGACACAAGAAGCAGATACCACAGTTTATCAGTTTAGTGCCTTCTCTATATTAAGGAAAGATGCAAAAATCTGGCTTCATTAAAATTCTTTCAGAGATATAAATCTAACCATCTTAGTGGTATATTTTTTTCAAAGCACAAAGTGCCTTATACTTCTTCTCAGGGTGCACTGGAGGTCAGCAACTAATGACTTAATCAGTTTAGAACTGGATGGGGAGTATCATTCTTTGTTTGACATTTGTTTTCCTTTTGGAGACACTTAAGCGCATGTAAAAAAAGTTAGAACAAAACAGCCATGATTTTATCTTGTGTTATTTTCCTTTTTTTAGTTCAATACTTAGGCTTAACTATAGGACAGAAGTGTATAGAATGAACTTTTTACTCCCTGCAGAAAAGTGGTATACAGAAATACTTGTCTAATGACACAAAACATTTCACTGTTATTGTGAGAATTTGCATGTTGCTCTATTATTCTGATGGCCAAAGAAGGGTTAGAAAACTTGTTGAAGTATGACATACATTTTTCATTTATATAAACCAGTGATTGTGACAATAGTTTCCATGAAAGTGTAAGATAAACAAAATGAAAACTAGGCATTCAGAAAAAAAATCTTGTAGCTTTAATATATACAGAAAATACGTAAAAATTTAAACTAAGAAAAATTTCAGGCATCGGCATGTGCAAGCAACTCTTGATTTAATTATATAATCTTTCCATTAAAAATAGATTGTTGAATACTTTGATTGCCTAAAAGAGTGCTGCTAATGATTTAATCTGCATATCAGTCAGCTGGGGATCTTGTTGCAATGAATAGTCTTATTCAAGAGGCTGTGGTTAGATCTGTATTTCTTAACAGGTTCCCAGGTTACTCTGATACTTCTAGCGTACTAAGTACAGAAAAAGAAGGCAAGCAGTAGGCAATCAGGTAGAGACCACTTGTCGTGAAAAATTTTATAGACTATTAGTCTTTCAGCACTCCTGTCATCCTTTGTGTTACTAAACTATATCAGAATTATTAAAAATTGTGAAGCATCTCTATTAACACAGAAAGATGAACATAATAATAGAAACATATTTTCTTCCCCACTTTCCACTTTTCTGTTGCTCCAAAATGCACTAGTACATGCTGAAATGATTATCTGCTTGAATATTTTATAAAAACCTAAGAAATTTATTTTATCAGGTTAGCTATTCAATACTTGTATTTTCCAATTCTAAATCTTTCCTTCCTTCATGTTACCTTTCTTAATATTGAAAATTATGTAAAATATCTAAAAATCTTAAATTATCTAATATTTTCTTGATTTATTTCTAAAGAAATTCTCTATATGTGTTTACATCTATATGTAAACATTCATGTTTAAGAATAGTGTTTGGCTCATTATATTTATTTAACAAATGTTTATTGATCAAACTATTTTAAAGTATAAAATGATATATTTATGATAGACAACCACATGGAGTAACACTGCCTTAGAAACAATTTTTGGCTTGTATTAATAGTTACTATTAAGGTGTAGATTTTTTAAAAATTTGCCAAACAATTGCATAGAACTAACCAGCCAATTTTCCCACTGTAAGTGCTTGTGAGTAGGAACTTCGTGTATTTATCTCCTTATCACTATAGCTTTGCAACAAGGTATTCTTAAACACTAGTTACTAAATATCTATTTCAGTTGAATTCAAACCAAAATGTGAAGTGCAAAAATATCCACATTAGGTATCATCAATTTTATAATATAATTTTCAATATTTACTCTTTGCATATGTAATGTGATAATCCATTCTAGCTTTTTCATATTAATTGATCTCTCAAACCTCCTGGGTATGTCTGGCCAAGAACAATCTCTTTCTTTCCAGAAATTTTCTGAAGGCTTTCTTCACATCTTTGTTTCTTAGGGTGTATACAAGAGGATTTAAAAGTGGGGTGACCACACAATAGAATACTGAGACTGCTTTACCCATGGTAGAATTGTGCTTGGCTGGAGGGCGAACATAGGCAAAGATAATGGTGCCGTAATAGATGGTAACTACAGTGAGGTGGGAGGCGCAGGTGGAGAAAGTTTTCTTCCGAGCCTCTCGGGAAGATAGCTTGATAATTGTGACCACAATGTGTCCATAGGAAGACATAGTGAGAAGAAAAGAACTTAGAATCACAACAGAGGTACATGTGTAACCCAAGGCCTCCACCAAGAATGTGTCTGAGCAGGAGAGTTGAAAAATTGGCTCTGAGTCACAGAAGAAATGATTGATCTTTTGAGAGCCACAGAAATTTAAATAAGAGACAAGCACAGTAGGTAGAACAGGGGCAATGAAGCCCCCAATCCAAGATCCAACTGAAAACTGCAGGCATACCTGGAGACTCATGAGGAATGCGTACCTTAGAGGGCTGCAGATGGCCAGGTATCGATCATAGGCCATCACAGCCAACAGGATGCACTCTGTGGCCCCCATAGAGAAAAAAAAGTAGTATTGGGTTATACAACCAGCAACGGAGATGGTAACAACCTGTGAGAGACAAGTGGCCAGCAATTTAGGCACTGTGGCTGTTGTGTACCAGATCTCCAGAAATGACAAATTTCCTAAGAAAATATACATGGGTGTTTGAAGTGTGGAATCCATGAGAACAATGAAGATGATGAGGGTGTTTCCCATGAGAGAGAGCAGATATACAGTGAGAAACATCACAAATAATGCAAGCCTCAGATAGAGAACACCAGAAAATCCCAGAAAAATAAACTCTGTCACTCTTGTTTGATTTGCCACATTCATATCTCATTGTCTCTAACCTGGAATGAAATAGCAAAGCCAAAATATGAACAAGAAAGTAATATTATATTTTTCTTTCTTTCATGATAATAATGCATCCTTAAGAAAAATTAAAAATTAATGATGGGAAAAACATAATTGGCGTCTTCAATTTGACATGATTTAGTTTATTTGATTTCGGAAATAAATCAGAAAGAACAGTAGTCTAATAATCCACTTTACAAATGAAGAAACTAAAGAAGCAAATTATTTTTCTAGTTGTATAGTTTTAAGTGGTGGGGCACGTATTGTACCGGGTAGGTTGTTTTAGTAAAGCACAGTTGGGATAAAATATTAACTATGGCTATTCAAAGATAATAACATTTCCCCATCTCTGAGGACTTCATATAGTAAACATTAGAAGATAGTGAAGAAATCAACAACATGCAAATCCGAGGCCAATGGTTGGAGGTGGTCAGTCTCAGAATAGAACTCCTGGGCCATACAAGTGTCCATATGAAGACAAAGTACTGGCTACATTTTTACACTTATGAACTCTGTTATATGCTGTCAATTGGGGTTTGGTGGGAGACTGGTAAATGAACAATTCTGTTTCCAGAACACAAAACAAAGAGCAGGAATTTCAACACCTATGGAAAAGCATTTGTTCATACTGTTTTAGGTGTTCTAACCTTAGCTTGTTTATTTCAAAAACCATTGCATTCACAAATTCTCATGCATTGTTTAAAAATAGTTTAAAAAATTATTAAAATCACACATTGTTTTGCTGAAAGTTTTCACTTTCATCTCAGGTTCAAAGGATTTGTTAACAAAATAAGCCACTCATTATATAGAAATAAATAATACAAATATTTATTAGAGAATTATCTAGCTTACTTTCAACATACTAACATTAAAAGAAGGAGAAATAGAGCAGAGGATTCATCACCACACCACACTGGGTTTTGACCAACATCCAGACTTAAACAGCACTGGGAAGTCCTGTGTCACAGCACATCTGGAGTCCCAACTGGAATAAGATTACAGGCAGTGTGTCTGCTACATGGGTGAGGCTTCAAAGATTGCAGCTTGGGGTTCCGGCTTATAATACCAGGATTCAAACTGATACCATCATCAATCTGTGACCAAATTGCAAGCCTGGTTTCATTTTAAAGCTGGTGGTTCGTCATGTAAAACTTAGAACATTGCTAAACTTAGGGCTTGGTTTGCCAGGCCCCCTCCAGGGGCTCAACAATCTCAAGATTCCTCCCCCATTTTATCTAAGGTGCTGCAAGTCTTGCACTCACAGCAGGCAGTCACTCAGTCATTCCCAGTCAGGGCGGTGTCCAGGCTGGTTAGAAGAAAGGCCAGAGGCCTGCTCTGCTTTGTCTCTGAAGCCCAAACAAGATTGTCTATTTAATCTCCCTAACAACACATCCATTCATCTTTCAATGTCCCTAGTGTTTGTTTCCATAAGTTGGCTATGGTAAAGAACACTTACTATGAGATATATCTACCTAACAAATGTTTAAATATACAATACAGTATTTATGACTATACTTAAACCTTTATGTTCTTACAATTTTTTTTTAAAAGGAAATTTTGTTTTTAGAGAAACAATGTTTTTCAATAGTTATATTTTTATATACACGTGCTTTAGTACCAAAATATACAGATGATAAATGCAGATTATGATAAAAAATTGAATACCAATAATACAAATGTTCTTATATATGTAAAACATATTTTATAGTGTTTAAAGAAGTTCTGGTGGTGAAAATACAGATAATATAGATCACAATGAAAACAACAGCTGAATGTAACATGACAGCAATATGGTTCATATCTAGAGATTTCTGCATTAAACCTTTATGAACATTTTGAATCATAAATCTTTATATAGAAATGTGTATAGGGTTTATGCCACAGTATTTATGTTCTCTGTGGTGTACTGTTGATAAAGTACCCTTTCTCAAGATAAAAAAAAAGCTTTTAGTTAGACCTTGTTAAATGGCTAAGTTAGGTTAGTATGGTCAAGGGATAGTTTAAGAGTCTTACCCAACCTTCAGTTTTAGTTTCCCAAAAAGTTTAATCTTTTTTTGCCATTTTCATCTGATTAACAAAAATAAAATTGTACTTTTTGAAGGTGTAACACTATTTTGAAAAATATGAGTAACAATTGACCTATAATTTATAATTTGAGGAAACCATTTAGAGAAAAGAACTGGGACAGACTTTTAAAAATATATTTGCTGAGTCTGATTCTCTGATTCCAGAAGAAAAATATTAAAATATATATTATTCGTGTCCAGACCAAGTGTCCAAAGTATATCTTATTGCCATTATCTATATAGTCAATGGCATGGTACTTAGTCATGCTAAAAGATATCAATCATTATTTCTCCTAGCATTATTATCTCTATTCTAGTACTAACAAGAAAAGGAAAACAATTTGGAAAGAATATAAATAGAGTTTTGACAAGAAAATCAGATCAGTGCCATACCCCAAAGCAAATACCTTTTCTTTTTCTGAAAGATATCACAGTTATTTTAGTCTGCCTTTAGAAAATCAGGGTTATACACTCTCTAGCTATGTATAATCTTAGCAAAAACTTGATATAGAAAAATATAATTTTAAGTTATTTAGCATTTTTATACAAATTAAATATTTAAATATAAGGAGAAATATATTATTTATTTAAAGTTTTCATTTATAAGATACATGCTAAATGAATTTCTGAGGTTGATTATTGCCTCAGATTACAGAAATAATGAAATTGCAAAAGCACTGCTATGTTACTCTCTAGACAAGTGAGAAATAACACAGATTATATCTTGCCAGGTATACTCACATCCAATATTTTGTTTGATTAGTTTTCAGGAATGGAATATTATTAATTGTGTATTCCTCAAATGTTCCTTTTCAACATAGCTATGAACTAGAGCACACTATTTTCAATTATTTTGTAAGGGAAATAAGCAAAGGGATCTCCTCCCTGCTGTCATTCGACATGGCACATCCCTATGCTTTAGATAAATGCAAAATTCCTTTTGTGTTTTTCTCCCCTCAGTTTATTTTTCCCTGTGGCAGGATGTAGGGAAAAGCACGGTCAGAGATTCCCCTGTGAGAAGTATTGCGACTTCATCAGTCTTAAGCCTTGGAGATATATCTTCTACTTTGGGAATTTCACAACTATCTTCTGAGGGCTTTCCCAGGGTCAGGGTCAGAATACTCTTCCCTAGAGGCCAAAGGAAGAACAAAGCAATTGCGGTAGCATTAGAAGTATCTCCACAGGAACTGAAGAAATAATCTACTAAGTGGCTTCATTAACTAACACTATCCTTCAAAATATAGTTTCAGAATTGTGTCTCTTGATATTTCGGCCACCGCAAAAGATCAATTCAGTTCAGTCGCTCAGTCGTATCTGACTCTATGACCCCATGCACTGCCTCGCGCCCACACATGGAAGATACTATTCTCTAATATGAATAGGAAAAACTAGGTTAGCATTGAGAACTCTTTATTTACAATAGAAAATTACACAACCAGTGACACAAACAAAAACAGCAGCAACACTGACTTTAACTCTTCTAAAAAGCCTTTACTGGCTGTATATGAATAATAAAGCTGACCAGTATAATAGGTATAAATATTGTGTCATTTTTCAGAGGTTTGTATTACAGAATTTTTCTGTGTGTTTTTTTCTTCTTTTTTTATAACTGTTGAATTCAAATAGATTTTTGTCAAAATATTAGCTAAATACAAACTACAGTGATTTAAAACAAGCACATGTATTGACCACACAAAATTTTTTTAAAGTAAAAAAATAAATTAGAATATTACCTAAACAAATGTTCTACTGCTGCTGCTAAGTCACTTCAGTGGTGTCCAGCTCTGTGCAACCCCATGGACAACAGCCCACCAGGCTCCTCTGTCCACAGGATTCTCTAGGCAAGAATCCCCCAAGGAGTGGGTTGCCATCTCCTTCTCACAATGTTCTACTAGAGCCTTCAAAAATTGAAAGAAAATCAGAAAGCCCTGGAAACTGGGAGAAAATAATCTCTGAGTTACCATGTTATAATAGGATGATGTCTAATGTTTAAAAAAAAAATAATAAAGAATACAAAGCAGAAAAAAAAAAAACCCTAAAGGAAAAAAAAAAATTCAGATAACATTCGTAGCAAAGCCCAGTATTTGAAATACCTAATGAGATAGGGTTGCAAAGAGTTGGACATGACTGAAGTGACTTAGCACACACACACTGAGATTTTAAAAGAACTACCTAAAACTATGCTAAAATTGCTAAACCAAACTCTGGGAAAAATAAAGGAAAATCTGTAAAATAAAAGATAAATATGAAAAAGGATGAAAAATTATGAAAGTGAATAAAAAAAACATAGATTTGAACAGAATGACTAAATGAAAAATTTAGCAGAACAATTCAAGAGCAGGTTTAAGTAGGTACAGTAGCAGAGCATGAAGATAGGCAAACGTTAAGTGAATCTGAAAAACTGAATTAAATAAAAATTTAGAATAATTGGAGCTTAAGAAAACTCTGGAATACTATCTAGTGGCCCAGATTATACTTTATATGTATCTAATAAGGATAAAAGACAGAGAAAATGGCAAAATAAATAAATAAATACTTGGGGAAAAAGAGGACATAATTTCTTATATTTGATGAAATATATGAATCTAAAAACACAAGAAATTTAGGTATTTGAGCAAGACACAACCAAAGAGATTCACAAGACACACTTTAATCAAGTGCAGAAAGACAAAGACTGATTCCAGAAAGCCACAAGTGAGAAGTGAATTGTCACCTACAAGGGATTCTCTGTAAGATTAACAATCAAATTTTCACAAAAAATCATGGAGGATGGAAGGCAATTGAATAACGTTTTTTCAAACGTTGAAAGAGAAAACCTGTCAAACTAGAATTTCATATCCTGTAATACTGGCTTTAAAAATGAGGAAGAAATTAAGACATCCTAAATAAATAAAAGTTGAGAGATTTTATTACTACTAGACTTGTTACATGAAAAGCCAAAGTGAATTTTCTGATTGAACTGAAAGGAAATTGGACATAAATAAATACAGTGCAGAGAAATTTGAAAAATATAAAAAAGTCACATACCTGTGCACATGAATAAAAGAAACATGACCACTACTGTGTTTTTAGTGACCAATTGCAATTTTTATTTTCTACATATTTTCAAAGAAAAATGCTAAAAAATGAATTAACAGTTTTATCCACACAATATACAAAAATGTAGTTTGAAACAATAATAGCAAAAAAGTGAATGTGGAAATGTATAGAAGTAGAATATTTAATATTGAAATTAATTTTGCATAAATTCAAATTTGAATGCTATAATATTTAATGAGAAACTTAACCTCCAAATTAGCAACAAAGGAAATATCAATAAAATATATACAAAAGAAATTAAAAAGGATATTAATTCAGTTTTCTAAAAAAATTAAACATAAATAAAAGCAGTTTTGAAGAGAGGAATTATAAGAGAGTGGACTAAACATACTAAAAAAGAGCAATTGGCATATATAAGTCTTTTTATCAATTATTACATTGTATATTGATGGCAAACTAGATGTCAACAGACAAGATGAAACAGTATTTTTTAAATTATCCTTTTATATGTTATATATAAAGCATTTATTTTAGATGCAAAATTACAAATAGGATGAAAGTAAAATGATAGAAAATGTATTTCATACAAAAAGGAATCAAAACAGAATTGAACTCTTTAAATTAATTTTGATAATTAAAAGACAAATATGTTAAAAGAACAAAAGTCTTTATATGTTAATAAACTATCAATTCAAAAAGAAACTGCAACAATTATATACATATTTCTGCTACAAAAGAAAACCTTAAGCTAAATGACACAAACTTGGACAGAAAGAAGAAATAGACAATTCTGCACTGTAAGTGGGGACTTCATTACCTCACTTTTAATGGTACAATAGATAGAGAATTTCAACAACAACAACAAAGAACAATAAAAATTAGAGGGGTCATACAGCTCAATACATCATCTAGATATAACTAAAATATATAGAACAATCTAACAATAGAAATTAACATTCTTTTCAAGTGCACACAGAAAAATCTCTGAAATGGACCATATGGTAGATTACAAAATAAGTCTCAATAAATTGAAAACATATTAATATTGTACATATACCTTCTTCAATCACAATTAAATAAATCTGAAAATAAATTACAAAGGTAAATTAGAAAATTCACATTATAAATAACCATGGGTCAAATAGGATTACATTAAAAAGATAAAATATTTAGAGATGAATGAATAAAAACAAAGCATATCTAAACTTTTGAGATGTAGTAGAGGCAGTTCTTAGAAGAAAATTTATATCTATTAATGCCTACGGTAAAATGAAGAATGTTCTCAAATCAACACTGCAATTTAAATTTTTGCAAAAATAGAATAAGAAGGAAATGAGCCCAAGGCTATTAAAAACCCAAGGAAGAGCATATTAAATGGTAGAAAATAAGAAAACAATGTAAAATAATCTAGAGAATTAATAAAACCAAAAGTTGTCTCTTTGAAAAGATAAAATGAATAAATTTTCAGTTAACCTGAGTAAGAGAGAAGCCACATATATATGAAATTCAGAAGTCAAAATGATAGCATCAATACTATCCTTGGAAATCAGCACAATTCTATAAAGCAGTCAGTTATCCTTCAATTAAAAAGCAAATAAATGTTTATAAGAGAATACTACAAACGATTTTATGGATGGATCAATAGTCTTCATGAAATGAAGAAATTTCTAAAGCACCAAAATTAACTCAATTTTTAAGGAAAAATATTATGATTATGGCAAGTAAAGAGATTAATTCAATATTCAAAATTTAAATCAAATTAAAATACAGTACTAGATAGTTTTACTGATGAATTCTAGAAAGTATTTGCCAAAAAATAAGTTAACATCACTTATTCTCAAGTACACTCAAGGATGTCTGACTCTAGGTGAATAATCACACCATTGTGGTTATCTGGGTCTTTAAATCTTTCTTGTATAGATCTTCTGTGCATTCTTGCCATCTATTCTTAATATCTTCTGCTTCTGTTAGGTCCATACTGTTTCTATCTTTTATTGGGCCCATCTTTGCATGAAATGCAAACCACAGACTGAAACCATAATTACATAAAACTAACCAATCTAATCACATGGACCACAGTCTTGTATAACTCAATGAAACTAAGCCATGATGTGTAGGGCCACCCAAGATGGCTGGGTCATGTTGGAGAGTTCTGGCAAAATGTGGTCCACTGGAGAAGGGAATGCAAACCACTTCTGTATTCTTGCCTTGAGAATCCCATGAACAGTATGAAAAGGCAAAAAGATAGGACACTGAAAGATGAATTCCCTAGGTCGGTAGGTACCCAATATGCTACTGGAGATCAGTGGAGAAATAACTCCAGAAAGAATGAAGAGATGGAGCCAAAGCAAAAACAACACCCAGTTGTGGGTATGACTGGTGATGGAAGCAAGGTCTGATGATGTAAAGAGCAATATTGCATAGGAACCTAGAATGTTAGGTCCACGAATCAAGGCAAATTGGAAGTGGTCAAACAGGAGATGGCAAGAGTGAATGTTAACATTTTAGGAATCAGGGAACTAAAATGGACTGGAATGGGTGAATTTAAATCAGATGACCATTATATCTACTACTGTGAGCAAGAATCCCTTAGAAGAAATGGAGTAGCCAGCATAGTCAACAAAAGAATCCAAAATGCAGTACTTGGATGCAATCTCAAAAATAACAGAATGATCTCTATTCATCTCCAAGGCAAACCACTCAATATCATGGTAATCCAAGTCTATGACCCAACCAGTAATGCTGAAGAAGCTGAAGCTGAATGGTTCTATGAAGACTTATAAGACCTTTTAGAACTAACACCCCAAACAGATGATATTTTCATTATAGGGGATTGGAATGCAAAAGTAGGAAGTAAAAAAAATACCTGGAATAACAGGCAAATTTGGCCTTGGACTACAGAACAAAGCAGGACAAAGTCTAATAGATTTGCCAACAGAATGTACGGTCATAGCAAACGCCCTTTTCCAACAACACAAGAGAAGACTTTACACATGACATGATTTTGGTCAACAACAAAATCAGATTGATTATATTCTTTGCAGCCAAAGATGGAGAAGCTTTATATAGTCAGCAAAAACAAGACCAGGAGCTGATTATGGCTCAGATCTAGAGCTCCTTATTGCCAAATTCAGACCTAAACTTAAGAAAACAGGAACATCCCATAAACCATTCAGGTATGACCTAAATCAAATGCCTAATGATTATACAGTGGAAGTGAGAAATAGATTTAAGGGACTAGATCTGATAGACACAATGCCTGATGAACTATGGACAGAGGTTAGTGACATTGTACAGGAAACAAGGATCAAGACCACCTCCAAGAAAAAGAAATGTAAAAAAGTAAAATGGCTGTCTGAGGAGGCTTTACAAATAGCTGCAAAAAGAAGAGAAGTGAAAAACAAAGGAGAAAAGGAATGATATACCCATTTGAATACAGAGTTCCGAAGAATAGCAAGGAGAGATAATAATTTTCCTAAGTGATCAGTGCAAAGAAATAGATGAAAACAAAAGAATGGGAAAGACTAGAGATCTCTTCAAGACAATTGGAGATACCAAGGGAACATTTCATGCAAAGATGGGCTCAATAAAGGACATAAATGATATGGACCTAACAGAAGCAGAAGATATTCTGTGCAGCAAGAACACACAGAAGAACTATACAAAAATGATCTTCATGAACCAGATAATCAGGATGATGTGATCACTCACCTAGAGCCAGACATCCGGGAATGCCAAGTCAAGTGGGCCGTAGGAAGCATCACTATGAACAAAGCTAGTGGAGGTATGGAATTCCAGTTGAGCTATTTCAAATCCTAACAGCATCAGAACATGTATATTATCTAGGGTGAAACAGATCACCAGCCCAGGTTGGATGCATGAGACAAGTGCTCTGGCCTGGTGCACTGGGGAGACCCAGAGGAATTGGGTGGAGAGGGAGGTGGGAGGGGAAATCGGGATGGGGAATACATGTAAATCCACAGCTGATTCATGTCAATGTATGACAAAAACCACTACAATATTGTAAAGTAATTAGCCTCCAACTAATAAAAATAAATGGGGAAAAAAATCCTAAAAGATGATGCTGTGAAAATGCTGCACTCAAACATGTCAGCAAATTTGGAAAACTCAGCAGTGGCCACAGGACTGGAAAAGTTCAGTCTTCATTCCAATCCCAAAGTAAGGCAATGCCAAAGAATACTCAGACTAACACACAATTGCACTCATCTCCCATACTATGAAAGCAATGCTCAAAATTCTTCAAGCCAGGCGTCAACAATATGTAAACCATGAACTTCCAGATGTTCAAGGTGGTTTTAGAAAGAGCAGAGGAATCAGATATCAAATTTCCAACATCCTCTGGATTATCAAAAAAACAAGAGAGTTCCAGAAAAACATCTATTCCTGCTTTATTGACTATGCCAAAGCCTTTGACTGTGTGGATCACAACAAACTGCGGAAAATTCTGAAACAGATGGGGATACCAGACAACATGACCTGCCTCTTGAGAAATCTGTATGCAGGTCAGGAAGCAACAGTTAGAACTGGACATGGAAAAACAGACTGGTTCCAAATAGGAGAAGGAGTACGTCAAGGCTGTATATTGTCACCCTGCTTATTTAACTTAAATGCAGAGTACATCATGAAGAACGCAGGGCTGGATGAAGCGCAAGCTGGAATCAAGATTGCCGGGAGGAATATCAACAATCTCAGCTATGCAGATGACATTGCCCTTATGGCAGAGGGTGAAGAAGAACTAAAGAGCCTCTTGATGAAAGTGAAAGAAGAGAGTGAAAAAATTGGCTTAAAGCTCAACATTCAGAAAACTAAGATCATGGCATCAGGTGCCATCACTTCATGGCAGATAGATGGGAAAACAGTGGAAACAGTGGCAGACTTTATTTTTTGGGGCTCCAAAATCAGTGCAGATGGTGACTGCAACCATGAAATTAAAAGAGGCTTAGTCCTTGGAAGGAAATTTATGATCAACCTAGACAGCATATTGAAAAGCAGAGATATTACTTTGTCAACAAAGTTCCATCTAGTCAAGGTTATGGTTTTTCCAGTAGTCATGTATGGATATGAGAGTTGGACTATAAAGAAAGCTGAATGCCGACAAATTGATCCTTTTGAAATGTGGTGATGAAGAAGACTCTTGAGAGTTCCTTGGACTGCAAGGAGATCAAACAAGTCAATCTTAAAGGAAATCAATCCTGAATATTCATTGGAAAGAATGATGCTGAAGATGAAGCTCCAATACTTTGGCTGCCTGGTGTGAAGAACTGACTTATTGGAAAAGATCCCAGTGATGGGAAAGATTGAAGGCAAGAGGAGAAGGGGATGACAGAAGATGAGATTGTTGGATGGCATCACCGACTCAATGGACATGAGCTTGAGCAAGCTCCAGGAATTGGTGATGCACAGGGAAGCCTGGTTTGCTGTAGTCCATGGGTCACAAAGAGTCAGCCACAACTAAACGACTGAACTGAATCCTCAAGCATTTCCAAAAATTACAAATAAACCAACACTCTCCAACTCATTTTATGAAACTAGCATTACCTTATTTTAAAAGCCAGTTAAAGACATTACAAGAAAAAAAATTCAAAGCAACATCTGTAATGAATATGGAAGCAGAGACTCAAGTTTGATCCCTGGGTCAGGAAGATCTGCTGGAGTAGGAAACGGCATCCCACTCTAGTATTATTGCCTGGAAAATTCCACGGGCAGAGGAGCCTGGCAGTCTGCAGTCCATGGAATAACAAAGAGTAGGACATGACTAAGTATGTATGCAAGCAAAACTCCTCAGCCTAATATTCCTAAATTGAAACAAAATCTTCCACACAATGTTAGCAAACTGAGTCTGAAAGCAATATGACCAGGTAGGAATTTTTTTTTTTTAAAGTGAGTATAGTTTAATATAAGGAAGTAAATTAACACAATAATTCTCCACATAAAAAATGGGCAGAGATAAATCACATGATACAAAAAAATGCAGCAAATATTCAACACAATCCATTTTTTTAAATGCTGAAAGTGAAAAGTGAAAGTGAAGCCGCTCAGTCGTGTCCGACTCTTCGCGATCCCATGGACTGTAGCCTACCAGGCATCTCTGTCCATGGGATTTTCCAGGCAAGAGTACTGGATGGGGTGCCATTGCCTTCTCCGACTACAAAACTAGGAATAGATGGCAATATTTTGATTATGATAAAGGACATTTATGAAAACTCATAGTTAACATCATAATTAATGATGAAAGAACAAATCTTTCAGCCTTTTTCTTTACTAACTCACATTTGCTCCTGGTATGACTTATTCTTGTCTCATAGACTCTGGTAGAAAAGGATAGCTGAAAGTTGTTTGGTGCTCCTCTGAAGCACTCAACTCTGCCACAGGTTTGAGTATCTGACACTTTATTCTATTTAGATGTTTAAGAGTAACCTCAAGCATAAGATGGGCTTCCCACGTGGTGCTAGTGGTAAAGAACCTGCCTACCTTGCAGGAAACATAAGAGACATGGGTTCAATCCCAGAGTTGGGAAGATCCCTTGGAGAAAGGCACACAACTGAGTCCAGTATTCTTGCCTGGAGAATCCCATGGACAGAAGAGCCTGGCATGCTACAGTTCATAGGGTTGCAAAGAATCAGACATGACTCAGGTGACTTAGCAGACATGCATGCAAGCATAATATGATCAAAGTCAAATCCCTTTATTTCACATGATACAGATTTGACCTTCCCTACCATTCTCAGAAAGCACAACTGAATCCTTGCTTAACATACCCTTAGGACTCCTTCTTGTTTCTCACATCATTTTCATTTCTCAAAATACATGGTAAGAGGAGGATATGCAGAAATTTTCTACCCAGTTGAAACCATCTGCCGCAGATTGGGAGTGCTTGAACCCATGTTCTGTGACTTGAACCTGACCAAAATTCTGCTTGGGACTTGAACCCACCTGGACAGACTAGAACCCATCCAAAACCCACAATCTTCCAAAGGAAATCACAGACCTAGTAAATTTAGGACCTAATGAAGCTCAGGATTTTGATGTCTCATCACAGAAAAATTTCAGTGAGAGACAAAGTAATAGGTAAACAGTGATTTTATTCAGAAATAAACACACTCCACAGGGTATGGGCATCCTAAAGGGTGAGTGCGGCTGACATGAAATATAACATGGTTAGTTTCTATGGACAGGGTAATTTCATAGGCTGGTGAGTGAGAGGATTATTCCAACTATTTGGAGGAAGTGGTAGAGATTTCCAGGAATTGGGTAGTGAAGGTGATGCAATTCCAGGTAAGCTATTTCAAATCCTAAAAGATGATGCTGTTAAAGTGCCACAGTCACTATACCAGCAAATCTGGAAAACTCAACAGTGGCCACAAGGACTGGAAAATGTCAGTTTTGATTCCAATCCCAAAGAAGGGCAATGCCAAAGAATGTTCAAATTACTGCACAGTTGTACTCAATTCAGATGTTAGCAAGTTATTGCTCAAAATCCTTTAAGCTAGGCTTCAACAGTATGTGAACTGAGAACTTCCAGATGTACAAGATGAACTTAGAAAATGTATAGGAACCAGAGATCAAACTGGCAACATCCACTGGAACATAGAAAAAGTAAGAGAATTCCAGAAAAACATCTACTTCTGCTTCATTGACTATGCTAAAGCCTTTGACTGTGTGGATCACAACAAACTGTGGAAAATTCTTAAAGATAAAGAATATCAGACAACCTGACCTGCCTCCTGAGAAATCTGTATGCAGGTCAAGAAGCAACATTTAGAACTGGACACGGAACAACAGACTGGTTCCAAACTGGGAAAGGAGTACATCACGCTGTATATTGTCACCCTGCTTATTTAACTTACATGCGGAGTACATTATGCAAAATGCCAGGCTGGATGAAGCTCAATCTGGAATAAAGTTTCCTGGGAGCAATATCAATAACCTCAAATAGGATGAGGTTGATGACATCACCTTAATGGTGGCATAAACTGAAGAGGAACTAAAGAGCTTCCTGATGAAGGTAAAAAAAGAGTGTGAAAAAGCTGGCTTAAAACTCAACATTCAAAAAACTAAGATCATAGCCTCCAGTTCCATCACTTCATGGCAAATAGATGGGAAAACAATGACAGACTTTATTTTCTTAGGCTTCAAAATCAGTGCAGACAGTGATTGTATCCATGAAACTAAAAGACACTTGCCCCTTGAAAGAAAAATTGCGATCGACCTAGACAGCATATTAAAAAGCAGAGACATCACTGTGCCAACCAAGGTCCATGTAGTCAAAGCTATGGTTTTTCCAGTCGACATGTACGAATGTGAGAGTTGGACCATAAAGAAGGCTAAACATCTAAGAACTGATGCTTTAGAACTGTGCTACTGGAGAAGACTCTTGAGAGTCCCTTGGACCACAAAGAGATCAAACCAGCCAATCCTAAAGGCAATCCACCCTGAATGTTCACTGAAAGGACCAATGCTGAAGTTGAAGCTCCAATACTTTGGCCACCTGGTGCAAAGAGCCAACTCATCGGAAAAGGCTCTGATGCTGGGAAAGATTGAAGGCAGGAGGAGAAGAGGATGACAGAGGATGAGATAGTTGGATGGCATCACTGACTCAATGGACATGAGTTTGAGCAAATCCCATGAGATAATTAAGAACAGGGAAGACTGTCATGCTGCAGTCCATGGGGTTACAAACAGTTGGACATGACTGAGTGACTGAACAACAACTAACACTCTTTGGTCTTTTGATAGTGCCTTGGAACTGCAGGAAGTGAGGATGAACTAAAAAACCTCTTGATGAAAGTGAAAGAGGAGAGTGAAAAAGTTGGCTTAACACTCAACATTCAGAAAACTAAGATGATGCCATCTAGTCCCATCACTTCATGGCAAATAGATGGGGAAACAGTGGAGACAGTGTCAGACTTTATTTTTCTGGGCTCCATAATCAGTGCAGATGGTGATTGCAGCCATGAAATTAAAGGACGCTTACTCCTTGGAAGGAAAGTTATGACCAACCTAGACAGCATATTAAAAAGCAGAGACATTACTTTGCCAACAAAGGTCCATCTGGTCAAGGCTATGGTTTTTCCAGTGGTCAAGTATGGATGTGAGAGTTGGACTGTAAAGAAAGCTGAGCACCAAAAAAATAGATGCTTTTGAGCTATGGTGTTGGAGAAGACTCTTGAGAGTCCCTTGGACTGCAAGGAGATCCAACCAGTCCATCCTAAAGGAGATCAATCCTAGGTGTCCATTGGAAGGACTGATGCTGAAGCTGAAACTCCAGTATTTTGGCCACCTCATGCAAAGAGTTGACTCATTGGAAAAGACCTGATGCTGGGAAGGATTGAGGGCAAGAGGAGAAAGGGACGACAGAGGATGAGATGGCTGGATGGCATCACCAACTAGATGGGCATGAATTTGAGATACTCTGGGAGTTAGTGATGGACAAGGAGGCCTGGTGTGCTGCTATTCATGGGGTCGCAAAATGTCAGACACGAGTGAGCAACTGAACCGAACTGAACTGAACTGGAACTGTCATGGAGACTCTGGGTGTGTCATTTAGTTTGCTGATTGAGGATCAAGGTCTAGCTGAAATTGACTTGTCTGCCATCTTGGACCCATTTAATTCTAATCATTTTATGTTGTGTCCTCAGGCTATGTCATTCTTTCAAAAGTTGTGCCCTACCCCCTTCCCTCCTGTTGCACAATCACTATAGTCCAAGCATCTCTCTAGCCCTTATGTTTCAGCAATGGCTTCATTACTATTTTCCTGATTCCCCTATTTCTATCTAGTCTGTTTCAACAAAGCAGCTATATCCTTCATAAATATATTACTTTTTGCCAAACCACTTTTCTCTTCAAAATGTATCACAAATGTCTCAGTTTAATAAAGTTGATATTGAGTGATGTCAGTATCATGATGCTATATGTTGTTCCATTCTTCTCTCCCTTTTGATTAACAGCTATTTGAATATCTCTAATCACATAAAATTCCTCTGCACATTTACACAGAAGCTTTTTACTCATCTGTTCATCTGCAAGTAGGCAAATAGTGTCTGTTGGAGCTGTAGAACCAAGAGAATGAGAAGGCCAGGTCCATTCCTATTCACTGCCATTAGAAATATGGAAACCTGGAAATCACAGAAGTGAGTGCATTCTCACCAGCGATAGAGAATTTGTGAAAGTTTAGTCTGCTTAACAGGAAAAACTGGCATACCACCAGAAAAGAAAAGGATGGGTATAGATGAACATACAGAAAAGAACATTGTCAATGGCATCCCTTTCCTGAGGGTGATAATGCAAGGGGCTAACTGGTTGGGCTTTTGGTGGTGCCTGGCAACAGCAAGGTTGTACCTGATAGGGGAGATAGAAAGTGGTGACTTCTCCCATTGAGGATGTGAAAGGTAAAAGTGTTGAGTGGCTGCTCAACTTGCCAGTTGTGCAAGATGTGAAAAGAGGGACATATTTCTCTCCAGCAATATATGGATTCCTGAAGAGGAAGTTGTATGAATGGGGGGAGAGGAAAGGAAGGAGGTAGATAAGAATTTTATAGGGCATTGAAGGATATGTTTCCTCCTGCCTGTTCAGGGACATCAGCAATATATGTCCCTTATAAACATATTTTAAATAAAGTCATCATATTTCTACTTTAAAATATATAAGAAAGGAGAGAAATAATGTAACATATGAGACTAGAAAATAAAATATACAAAGCTGAAGTTGTTTTTATTTTAAAAATTTAAAATATTTACAAATATGTATTGAAAATAGTGATTACCAAAAGAATAACTAGAAAAGGGAGAATATTCAGAAAAGAAGTATTAATTTAGAAACAGTTAAATCAATAAAATTGATAGTAAATAGATGAGGTGACAGAGATTGTGTTTGTTGCTATTTTTATTTTAATATTGAGGAGTCAGTAATATTTTACAGATGTTAACCAAGAACAAAAACTAAAGAAATGATAAAATACAGATTTACTTACCAAGTGGATTAGAATCAGATTTAAAAAACAGCTCCAAGTTATTACAATGAAAGCACATTTGAAAAAAACAAAACAAAAAATTTATGAAAAGCTTGAAGAATAAGGCTGTGGAGTTAATTATACATAGTCATAGCAATAAAAGTAAATAGAGTCAATGTATCAATGTACATAAATATGTACTGTTGTTGCTTGTTGCATGTTGAAATAGTTTACATTATTGATGATCTTAGGATTGATTGAAATATTACATACAAAACAATCCTGCTTGTAACACTGTTTCTAAAAAAAAAAGAAAAAAAAATAAACCAAAATAGTGGTTTTCAGAGATTTAATGTCTAACAGTAAGGGTACAGGTAAAGTAAATTATAACAGGTTATTATATTATGCCACAAAAAAGAAAACTGCAGACCAATATCACTGATGAACATAGATGAAAAAAATCCTTAACAAAATTCTAGCAAACTGAAACCAAGAACACATTAAAAAGATCATGCATCATGACCAAGTGGGGTTTATCCCAGGGATGCAAGGATTATTCATTATTTGCAAATCAATCAATGTGATACACCACATTAACAAATCGAAAGATAAAAACCATATGATTATATCAATAGATGCAGAGAAAGACTTTGACAAAATTCAACACCCATTTATGATAAAAACTCTACAGAAAGCAAGCATAAAAGAAAGATACCTAAACATAGTAAAAGCCGTATATGATAAACCCACAGCAAACATTATCCTCAATGGTGAAAAATTGAAAGCATTTACCCTAAAGTCAGGAACAAGACAAGGGTGCCCACTCTTACCACTACTATTCAACATAGTTTTGGAAGTTTTAGCCACAGCAATCAGAGAAGAAAAAGAAATTAAAGGAATCCAGATTGGAAAAGAAGAAGGAAAACTCTCCCTGTATGCAGAAGACTTGATCCTCTACATAGAAAACCCTAAAGACACCACCAGAAAATTACTAAAGTTAATCAATGAATATAGTAATGTTGAAGGATATAAAATTAATACACAGAAATCCCTTGCATTCCTATACACTAATACTGAGAAAACAGAAAGAGAAATTAAGGAAACAATCCCATTCACCATTATGATGAAAGAATAAAATACTTAGGAATAAATTCACCTAACGAAACAAAAGACCTATATATAGAAAACTATAAAACACTGAGGAAAGAGATCAAAGATGACACAAATAGATGGAGAAATATACCATGTTCATGGATCAGAAAAAAATCAATAGAGTGAAAATGAGTATACTAACCAAAGCAATCTATAGATTCAATGCAATTGCTATCGAGCTACCAATGGCATTTCTCACAGAACTAGAATAAGTAATTTCACAATTTGTATGGAAACACAGAAAACTGAAAAGCCAAAGCAATCTTGAGAAAAAGGAATGCAACTGGAGGAATCAACCTGCCTGACTTCAGGCTCTATACAAAGCTACAGTCATCAGGACAGTATGGTATTGCCACAAAGACAGAAACATAGATCAATGGAACAAAATAGAAAGCCCAGAGATAAACCCACACACCTATGGACACCCTATATTTCACAAAGGAGGCAAAAATATATAACAGAGAAAAGACAATCTCTTTAGCAAGTGGTGCTGGGAAAACTGGTCAACCATCTGCAAAAGACTGAAGCTAGAACACTTTCTAACACCATATACAAAAATAAATTTAAAATGGATTAAAGATCTAAATGTAAGACCAGAAACTATAAAACTCCTAGAGGAAAACTTAGGCAGAACACTCTCTGAAATAAATGACAGCAAATTTCTCTACTACCTACCTTACAGGGTAATGGAAATAAAAGCAAAAATAAACAAATGGGACCTAATTAAGATAAAAAGCTTTTGCACAATGAAGGAAATGATAAGCAAGGTGAAAAGACAGCCTTCAGATTGGGAGAAAATAATAGCAAATGAAGCAACTGACAAAGAATTAACCTCAAAAATATACAAGCAGCTCATGGAGCTCAATACCAGAAAAGTAAACGACCCAATCAAACAATGGGCCAAAGAAATAAACAGACGTTTCTCCAAAGAAAACATACATATGGCTAACAAACACATGAAAAGATGCTCAACATAACTCATTATCAGGAAAATGCAAATCAAAACCACAATGAAATGCCATCTCATGCCAGTCAGAATGGCTGCTATCAAAAAATATACAAACAATAAATGCTGGAGAGGATGTGGAGAAAAGGGAACCCTCTTACACTGTTGGTGGGAATGCAAACTAGTAGAGCCACTATGGGGAACAGTGTGGAGATTCCCTAAAAAACTGGAAATAGAATTGCCATACAACCCAGGAATCCCACTGCTGGGCATACACACTGAGGAAACCAGAATTGAAAGAGATATGTGTACCCCAATGTTCATTGCAGCATGCTTTACAATAGCTAGGACATGGAAGCAACCTAGATGTCCATCGACAGACGAGTGGATAAGAAAACTGTGGTACATATACACAATGGAATATCACTCAGCTATTAAAAAGAATGCATTTGAATCAGTTCTAATGAGATGGATGAAACTGGAGCCTATTATACAGAGTGAAGTAAGTTAGAAGAGCATCAATAAAGCATATTAATGCATATATATATACATATATATATATAATTTAGAAAGATGTTAAAGATGACCCCATATATGAGACAGCAAAAGAGACACATATGTAAAGAACAGATTTTGGACTCTGTGGGAGAAGGTGAGAGTGGGATGATTTGAGAGAATAGCATTGAAACATGTATATTACCATATGTGAAATAGATGATGAGTCCAAGATTGATGCATGAAACCAGGCACTCAAAGCTGGTGCACTGGGACAACCCAGAGGGATGGGATGGGAAGAGAGATTGGAGGGGGGTTCAGGACCAGGAGACACATGTACACCTCTGTTGATTTATGGCAAAAACCCTCATACCTTCCCTCATAGCTCAGTTGGTAAAGGATCCGCCTGCAATGGAGGAGACCCTGGTTCAATCCCTGGGTCGGGAAGATCCACTGGTGAAGGGATAGGCTACCCACTCCAGTATTCGTGGTCTTCCACTGTGGCTCAGTTGGTAAAGAATCTGCCTGCAATGCAGGAGACCTGGGTTTGACCTGGGTTGGTAAGATTCCCTGGAAAAGGGAAAGACTACCCACTCCAGTATTCTGGCCTGGAGAATTCCATGGACTGTATAGTCCATGGGGTCACAGAGTCAGACATGACTGAGCGACTTTCACTTCACTTCATTTCATGGCAAAAACCACCACAATATTGTAAAGTAATTAGCCTCCAATTAAATATATTAGTTTTTAAAAATGGAATTATGTTGATATTTACATGAAAACATTCTGAAATTATGTGCAATACATAGTAGAAGATAATTACTTTGCTTTTGTTTTCAATATAAAAGTTTTATTAAGATATAATTCACATATTATACAATATACTATTTAAACTCTACAATTCCATGAATTTTAGTATATTCAGAGAATTGTGCCACCATCATCATGATCTAATTTTGGAATACTTTCATCACTTAGAAAAGAAACTCTCTACTCCAAAAAAGTCATGATTTTCTTACCTCCATCCTTGGCAACTACTAACCCAATTTCTTTACCTGTAAATTTACCTATTTTGGACACTTCATATAAACAGAATCAAGCAATATGTGGCATTTTGAATCAGAATTTTTTCACTGAGTATAATATTTTCATACCCAGAGGGATGGAGTGGAGAGGAAGGTGGGATGGGGGTTCAGGATGGGGGGACACATATACACCTGTGGCTGATTCATGTTGATGTACAGCAAAAACAATCACAATATTGTAAAGTAATTATCTTCCAATTAAAATTAATTGATTAAAAAGTATGTTCTTGATTTATTTAAAATGATTGTATGAGTCTGATTATAATTTTTGCATTTTGTATTTAAAAAAAAAACTTAAAAAATGCATACTCAGAAAAGATATACAAATATATACCATTTCTAAATACCAGGGGAATATACACAACTAAAGCAAAATTAGCTGCTATCAAAAGCATATAGAAGCTACAACACAGAAATTGTTTCATTCCATGGCTCAAATTGCTTTCACTTGCCAGAAATATATTAATATATTTCACAATTAATTTAATTAAAAACAATCAAGTCCTCATAAACTTCAGCACTTTTAGTAAATCATAATGATATCTTAGTAATTGTTTATCCCTACAATATGTTTAAGTGTGCACCATGACATATAATCCAAAAATTATTAGAAATAAGAAAAAATATATTTTATATTTAATATATTTTGTTTTCCCAATATATGTAAATAAATGTGAGCTTTCAAATGGGAAAAAATGGTTAAATTATGTTTATTCTTAGAAGATTATGATTGCCTGCCTGGAAAACTATAAATACACTAAAGCAATAATTTAGTAGTCAGCTGTTAGTATACCTATGTTAATAAAGTAATTGCAACCTACATATAATTAGATTAGATAGCTAATATCTATGGACTATAGTGGAGGAATTGATAAATTGACAGATTAATAAATTACTAGTTAACTTGCTTGGAAAATGAACTAAAAGTATTGTAAAATGCTGCTATAAAAATTATAGCTGCTAAATGCTGCTAAAAAAATTAATACTTCTGAATGAGGTGGACAAAAGAATGACGGCTTAAAAAAAAAACTAGAAAGGTATATTTTGGACTTTTTAAAAATAATGTGGCTTAAAAACTTGGGAGAGCAAGACCCCCAAAGAAACCAGAATCTAACTGGTTTAAAAAAACCTTGGGCAAATATCATTACAGGAAAAAATGAAAAAAAAAAAAAAAGCAGAGGAAAATTGTTCTTATGTCTGAGAAGCATGAGCCTGATGAATTCTAAATTTCCTAATATACAGAAAGCTTAAAGAAAGCAATAAAGACCAATAAAACAGGAAAAAGTTATAAAAAGCGCTGACAAAAAGTTAAGACAAATGGCTCATACACATTTTAAAACTGTGCAGCCTAACATATTCACCTTAAAATTATTAAGGATTTTATTCATCATGTCATAATGTTAAAGAAAGACGACGTTGGATAAAAAACTGAAATAATCTGTCTCTTGGGATTTTGTCACAGCTCTAGTGATGAATGATGTAGCTCTTCTAAAGTCTCTTTCTCGCCAAGGACTTTTTTTTTTTTTTTTATTTGAGTGTATTCTCAGGGTGCTTACTTACGCAATTGAAGGAAAATCACCTTAAAAAGTGAAGAAGCATGGGCAGGAATCCTGTTACACTGTGTCTGGGAAATTTTTGTATAAAATTATATTCTGCAGCTGAAAAAAATCCAGTGAAGTTCATGCTATTCTTGCTCTGAACCTGTGTCCACAGGTGCTCTGAACCTCTTAGTTCACTTTGCAACCCTAGTTAGATATCTATACTTCTGTAAGTATTCATTTTTCTTGTTTTTAATGTGTGTATAGTATTCTGTTTTGAAGTTCAGAAGAGGTAACTTGAGTGAAATAGACAGACTGAGAGTATTATGAACATTAGCTGTTACTGTTATGCTCTGGAAGTCCATAAAAAGAGATAGAAAGGAGAAGACCCCAATAAACCAATCCTCTGTTAGTCACTGTATCCCATTTTTTGGAGGAATAGGGAAGCACTGTGATATGAGGTTGGTTTTCATAAATAGAGGCACCATGCAGAGGAAGAAGGTTAAAGTAATCACCTCTGCAAAAGTGTTTAAGGATGACAACTGGGGATAAAACAAGTCTGAGTGTTACCACAGCATGTAGTATTCAAGTATGTAAAGTTTAGGAGTGAGGCCCTTGTGTTCAAATCCTGCTTCTACATTGTGTCATGTGGGATTGGTTTCTTAGCTCACCACAGGTCTGTGTCTGTATAATGGGTATATAAGATGGGTTGCTTGAGCATGGATATGTCCTCAGCTGCGCTTAGTCCCTCAGTTGCTCAGTTGCCTGACTCTCTGCGACCCCATGGACTGTAGCCTGCCAGCTTCCTCTGTCCATGTGATTTTACAAGCAAGAATACTGCAGTGGTTTGCCATGCCCTCCTCCAGGAGATCTTCCCAATCCAGGGATTGAACCAGGGTCTCCTGCATTGCAGGATTCTTTACCAGCTGAGCTACCAGGGAAGCCTGAGCATTGATATAAGTCATATTATATAACATGGAACCGTCTTAGAATGTATCTGGTGCAGGCAAGTGCTCAAGAACTCACATTCTCAACAGCACTTTTCACAAACTGTTAATCATTCTTTTTTTTTATTTTATTTTATTATTTTTGTCTGTGTTGAGTCTTCATTGCTACATGCAGGCTTTCTCTAGTTATGGTGTGCAGAAGCTACCTTTGTTGCAGACTATGGGCTCTAGGGGCTTCCCAGGTGGTGCTAGTGGTAAAGAACCCATTTGCCAAGACAAGAGATGTAAGAGACGTGGGTTCTATCCCTGGGTTGGGAAGATACCCTGGAAGATACCCACTCGAGTATTGATACCTAGAGAATCCTCTGGGCAGAGGAACCTGGTGGGCTACATTCCATAGGGTTGCAATGAGTTGGACATGACTGAAGTGACTTGGCACATACGAGTGGGCTCTAGGCACACAGGCTTCAGTAGTTGCAGCGCATGGACTCAATAGCTGTGGCACATGGGCTTGGTTGCTCCTCGGCATGGGATCTTCCTGGACAAGAGATAGAACCCGTGTTTCCTGGATTCTTAACCACTGGACCTCCACGGAAGTCCTGTTAAACATTCTTCCCTTAGACTAGCCTGCCAAAATGCATGCCTTCGCAGGCCCACTTATTCTGAAGAAAGTAAAATACCAACCTGTTATATAGGGTGGGGGAGGGTAATGCTGAATAAATTCTCCTTCACAGGTACGTGGATTTGACTTCTGAGCTATAAAACAAAAAGGTGAGCAATTCAGATGAAAATTATTTATGGGCCTAGAGATATTTTAACCCACTCCAGTGTTCTTGCCTGGAGAATGCCAGGGACGGCGGAGCCTGGTGGGCTGCCGTCTATGGGGTCGCACAGAGTCGGACACGACTGAAGCGAGTTAGCAGCAGCAGCAGCAGCAAAGATATTTTAAGAACTTTATCAAAATATAAGAAATTTTTATTGCATTCCAACACAAATTTGTTTTAACTGACTGCCTGAATCATTAAAATAAAAAAAAAAAATTCCTAATATTCTGGCTTGGTCAGTGACAATTAAGTGTTTGGGGATTATTTCCACATGTTCTGCTGTGAGTCTTCCTGTTGGGGCAGATCTAAGGAAAGGAAGAGAGGCCAGTGCCAGTTCCAGTCTGACCTCAGACACTGAAGTCAGGGTGAATCAGGCCATTGGAAGTCTGATGGTCTTTCAAGGGACAAAAGATGGCTTTTTTCAACTCTACAAAACCTTCCTGGTGCACTGGGAAGACCCAGAGGAATCGGGTGGAGAGGGAGGTGGGAGGGGGGATTGGGATGGGGAATACATGTAACCATGGCTGATTCATGTCAGTGTATGACAAAACCCACTGAAATGTTGTGAAGTAATTAGCCTCCAACTAATAAAAATACATGAAAAAGAAAAAAAAAAAACCTCCAACAATGCAATAACAATGCAAGGACTTTCTTTATACCAGTGAAACAAATTTTATTTTCTTTCATAATTAATAAAAATACATACAACTATTTTATGCTGAAACATTAAGCAAATTGTTCATCCTCTCGGATATAAGGATGCTTTCTTGCAGACTTTTTCTTCCTTGTCTTTAAGAAGCAGGAATGTTTGCTATAGCACTGCAATTCAGAACATAGACAAGGTGAGCCACAGTGGGAAAGAGGCACAAAGTGATGCAGGCACAGACATGCACATTCTACCTCTTGCTTGGTTTAGAAGCAAGGGTGGAATAATTCATAGCCTCATCTGTGTCTAGAATTTTATTCTCACCTCTCATTCATTCAGTAACACATTCAAAGCTTCCACACATCTTTCTCACATTTGTTTTGTGCTTTTTCTTTCCATTTCAGACCTATTTCATTCCAGAACTTATTTTAATAACCATATGTGTACTATTAAAATAATACACTCACTTTTTTTGCTTCCTCAAAAATAATCTTTTATTAAAAAATTGCTAAACATGAAGAACTGTTGAATTCTTGGAAATGCCATCTTTACTCTACCACCCTCTTTAAACCCTCAAGTGCCCTTTGTAGTCAGAGTTGACATAAAGCTGAACCACTCGTTTCTACATCACATCTTATGCACACACCTTTGCTACATGTGATTCTACATACACATTCCTTAAGCTGCCTAGTCTTGTTCCTGACTTGCTCACACTTTTTCCTGTTTTTGAAGACGGAATATTCTTTTTCCTTCCTAAACACTGTCAATATTCCAAGGGCAAATCACTTCATTTCCCACATTTCTTCATCCAGTCCACAGTGACTCCCTTAGAATTCCTGGAATATTTAGTGTCTACCCTCTTTTGCTTCAATAAATACCATCTTACAAGTTTATTATAGTTGTAGAGTAGGAAACTATTATGTTCTCATTTGTCATTTAATTAAAATGTAAATGCAGAGTAAGTTTGAGATAAATTTTTTTCTGGATCTCTAGAGGAAAGTTGGCGTTATTGCTTAGAGCTTATTTTGATTGCTAAAACAACCAAATTAAGCTTGAAGATGGATGAGAAGAAAAGCAAAAGTAATTTTGAGGAACAACTACTTTTTCTTGTTTTATTGAGACAAAATTGACATATAACATTTGGTAAATTTAAGGTAGATTAGGTAGTGATATATATATATATATATATACACACATATATATATATAAATGATTACCACAATAAGGTTAGTTAACGTATGATCATTTTATATAATTTTGTTTGCTTTGTCTTATTTTTGCTTTTTTTATGGTGAGAACTTCTAAAATTTACTCTCTCAGTAACTTTCAAATATAAATATGTAAAATAGTATTCTTAACTATAGTCTACCATGCTATTCCCATGATCTTACTCATCTTATAACTAGAAGTTTATATTCTTTGACCTTGTTTACCCTTTTCCTCACATCCCACCTCCTCCAACTTTGCAAAACATCAATCTGTTTTCTATTTCTATAATTGTTTTTTTTTTTCACCTTTAAGTGAGATCATAAACTACATTTATGAAAGGGAAAAAAATCCTGCCAGTAAGGCAGAGAAAAAAATGTCATGAACCAAGATATTCTAAACCAGTGGCTCTCAAAAGCTATAGTGTAGATCAGACAGCTCGTTTGATCTCATCCCAGAGTTTCTGATTCAGCAGGTCTGCGTTGTTTCCCAAGAATCTCAATTTCTGACAATTTCCCAAGTCATGCTTCTGTTGATGGGCAAGGAACACATTTTGTGAACCACAAGTTCAGTTGATAGAGAAGATTTGGTAAAATAAATAAATAAATAAAGGTTTGTTATAAATCCCAAGGTGAGTTCACAGAAAGAAAGTAAGGCTCACCTTAATCTTGGATAATAGTAATAATAGAATGGTATTTGTAAAATATCTTAGTTTTTGTTTGCTGGTTGATTGGCTAATTTCATGACATATATTAGGGGGGTTTAGGGAGGATGTAGGTATATATAATTGGAAGGTAGCATGCATCAACCATGCTTTTAGGAGGTAAGAATTTGGTGTAGGAAAAATTACAATGATACTCAAATAAATAGAAGATAATGAGAGAATGTTTTCCAGGAGAGAACTATGCAGGGTACTGTATTACTGAAATTGATTTTGAAAAGTTAAATTCAACTTATTATTCAAAGTTTTAATATTTCCATGTCACACAGTGAGTTACTTTGTATTTTCATTGCTTTGTGATTATATCTAATGATTTGAAGTAGAATGCAAGTTTTCAGAATTTTTCCCATAGAGCTTATACACTTACAAATAATCAACATTAGCATTTTGGATGAATTTGTGTGTGGTTGTCTGAATAATGGAATTCAAAATGCATGAGAGAGAGAGAGAAAAAAATAGAGAGTGAACCCTTGGGGCAGAAAAATAAGAGAAAAAGGAAAAAAAAGACTTTAAGATCAGTAATATAGTGTATGAAAAATAAGTTGTTGCAATCACTGAGTTAAGTAAACAGTTATTAGATTAGGAATTCAACATGCTAGGCAAAAATCCTGGATCTACTTAAGATGGCCTCACAATGGAATTTTGCATAAATTATCTCTTCTGAATGACAGTAATAAATACACAAATTTAAAGTTTTACTAAAGGGCATGGAGTGTCAAGGGCTTCCCCAGTGGTGACTCAGCTGTGAAGAATCCTCCTGCAATGCAGAAGCTGCAGGAGCCGTGGGTTCTACCCCTGGGTGGAAACAATAATAATAATAATAATAATGATAATCAGACAAGAAAGCTTACTTTGGAATTTGAGTCAACCAATGCTTAGATAATCAATTCATTAAAAAGCAAGTGAGTGACTAAGCTTAAATTTGTGTTTAAGACTGATTGATAAAAATCCACTGCCTTTCTCACTACATATTGTAAAATAAAGTATGTAAAATTTCACTTGAGTGAGATACAGAAAATAGGCCTTAATCCACATAAAATTATGAAGTAGATGATTTGAACTGGACTGGCACCCCATTCAGTCATACTGCTATGTGATCACTGTGGTAAAATAAGCTCACTGGAACCTGCTATCAGTCTCATGAAGTCTCAAATATTCTCACAAACATGGATGTGAGTGGGAGAAAAGGAAGTTAAAATAGAACAAACCCTCTCGAACTGAGTCTCAAGTTGTTTACTTTTGTTCTTTTTCTTTCAGAGAAAGTCAGTGATTAAAAGTCAAAGAAATGTACAACTTTACCTCTAGGAGCACATTTTTTCTTATGGGATTCAGTGATATTCGGGAGATTCAGATCTTTCATGCTGTGCTCTTTTTGCTAATTTACCTGGCAGCCCTGCTTGGGAATCTTCTTATCATCACACTCACCACCAAGGATCATTGCCTCCACACACCAATGTACTTCTTCCTGAAGAACTTATCCTTTCTGGATGTTGGCCTCATTTCCATCCCTGTCCCCAAATCCATCATGAACTCTCTGACTAATGACAACACCATTTCATTCCTTGGATGTGTTTCACAGGTATTTTTCTTTTTCCTCTTAGCCACGACAGAAGTAGCGCTCCTCACAGTCATGTCCTATGACCGCTATATTGCCATCTGCCACCCACTCAGGTATGACATTATCATGAGCCATGGAGCCTGTGTGCAGATGGCTGCCTCTTCATGGCTCAGTGGAAGTCTCAATGCAATTTTGCACACAGCTCTTACCTTTTCCACACCCATGTGTGGATCTCCTGAAGTACATCAGTTCTTCTGTGATGTCCCACAACTGCTCTCTCTGGCTTGTTCATTTAACACTGGGGAATTAGTAGTCATTGGGCTCAGCCTAGTGCTAGATTTTGGCTGTTTTGTGTTTATTGATATATCTTACATTCACATCTTCTCCACTGTGCGAAGGATACCCTCCAGAGAAGGCAGATCCAAAGCTTTCTCCACATGCTTGCCACACCTCATTGTTGTGACTTTGTTTCTCTCTTCTGGGTACTTTGCCTACTTACGCCCATTACCCAAATCTCCATCACTTTTGGATTTGTTAATTTCGGTATTCTATACTATGGTGCCACCCACCATGAACCCCCTTATCTACAGCCTGAGAAATAAGGATATGAAGATGGCACTAAGGAAACTGAAAATAATTGGATATTTTCAATCAAATTAGAAGAATTAATTTCACATCCATCATGATCTTTTAATTCACTGACATAATTATCTGAGACATTGATGGCACATTCTGACAGTAATATTAAATGTGTAGAGTAAGATTATCATGGAAAATTTGGTTTTACTTATTGAAGTGGTACTAATAGGCATGATGCCTGTCCAGACCAAATGTATGACAAAACCAATAGGGTTCTAACTGAAATTGTAAAGATAAATTTTTGTAAAGCATTAATTGCTCAGACCAACTACGACATTGATTAAAAAGACAGTTTGCTTCAGTCACTCAGTCGTGTCCGACTCTTTGCAATCCCCCGGACTGCAGCACGCCAGGCTTCCCTGTCCATCTCCAACTCCGGGAGCTTGCTCAAACTCAGGCCCATCGAGTCAGTGATGCCATCCAACCATCTCATTGTCTGTCATCCCCTTTTCCTCCTGCCTTCAGTCTTTCCCAGCATCAGGGTCTTTCCCAATGAGTCAGTCTTTCGCATCAAGTGGCCAAAGTATTGGAGTTTCAGCTTCAGCATCAGTCCTTCCAATGATATATATATATATATATAATTTCAGGACCTTTAGGATTGACTGGTTTGATCTCCTTGCAGTCCAAGGGACTGTCAAGAGTCTTCTCCAACACTACAATTCAAAAGCATCAATTCTTCAGCACTCAGCTTTCTTTATAGTCTAACTCTCACATCCAAACATGACTACTGGAAAAACTATAGCTTTGACTAGTGGATCTTTGTTGGCAAAATAATGTCTCTGCTTTTTAATATGCTGTCTAGGTTGATCATAGCTTTTCTTCTAAGGAGCAGGCATCTTTTAATTTCATGGCTGCAGTCACCATCTGCAGTGATTTTGCCCCCCACCCCCTGCCAAATAAAGTCTCTCACTGTTCCACTGTTTCCCCATCTATTTGCCATGAAGTGATGGGACTGGATGCTATGATCTTAGTTTTCTGAATGTTGAATTTTAAGCCAACTATTTCACTCTTCTCTTTCACTTTCATCAAGAGACTCTAGTTTTTCTTCACTTTCTGCCATAAGGGTGGTATGATCTGCATATCTGAGATTATTGATCTTTCTCCTGGTAATGTTGATTCCAGCTTGTGTTTCATCCAGCCCAGGATTTCTCATGATGTACTCTGCATATAAGTTAAATAAGCAGGGTGACAACATACAGCCTTGACATATTCCTTTCCCAATTTGGAGTCAGTCTATTGTTCCATGTTCATTTCTAACTGTTGCTTCTTGACCTGCATATAGATTTCTCAGGAGGTAGGTCAGGTGGTCTGGTATTCCCATCTCTTTCAGAAATTTCCACAGCTTATTGTGATCCACACAGTCAAACTTTGGCATAGTCAATAAAGCAGAAATAGATGTTTTTCTGGAACTCTCTTGCCCTCATAATCAACAAAAGAGTAAAAAATGCAGTATTTTGGTGCAAACTCAAAAATACAAAATGATCTCAGTCTGTTACCAAGGCAAGCCATCCAACACAGTAATCCAATTCTATGCCCATACCACTGATGCTGATGAAGCTGAAGCTGATCAGTTCTATGAAGACATAGAAGACCTTCTAGAACTAACACCAAAAAAGGATGTTACATTCATCATTGGGGACTGGAATATAAAAGTAGGAAGTTAAGAGAGACCTGAAGTAACAGGCAAGTTTGGCCTTGGAGAACAAAATGAAGCAGGGTGAAACCTAACTGAATTCTGTCCAGAGAATGCACTGCTTATAGCAGATACCCATTTTCAACAACACAAGTGATGGCTTTACACATGGACATCACCAAATGGTCAACACCAAAATCAAATTGATTACATTTTCTGTCGCCAAAGATGGAGAAGTTGTATGTAGTCAGCAAAAATAAGACCTAGGGCTGACTGTGGCTCAGATCTTCACCTTCTCATAGTAAAATTCAGACTTAAACTAAAGAAAGCAGGGAAAACCACTAGGCCAGCCAGGTACAACTTAAATCAAATCTCCTATGCATGTGCAGTGGAGGTAATAAATAGATTCAAAGGAGTAGATCTAGTTAACAGTGTGCCTGAAGAACTGTGGACAGAGGTCCATAATATAGCACAGAAAGCAGCAAAACAAAATCATGCCAAAGAAAAACAAAAGCAAAAAGACAAAGTGGTTATCTGAGGAGGCTTCACGAACAGCTGAAGAAAGAGAAGTCAAAGCAACGGATAAAGGGAAAGGTACAATGAACTAAACACAGAGAACCAAAGAATAACGCAGAGAGACAAGAGGCTTTCATCAATGAACAGTGCATAAAAGGAGAATAAAACAACACAAGGGGAGACACTAGAGATCTCTTCAGAAAATTGGAAATATCAAGGGAACATTTCACCCAAAGATAGCCACAATAAAGGACAGAAACAGTAGAGACCTAGTTGACACTGAAGAGATCAGGAAGAGATGGAAAGAATACACAGAAGAACTGTACAAAAAACATCTTAATGAGCTGGGTTACTACAATGCTGTGATTAGTCACCCAGAGCCAGACATTCTGAAGTGCGAAGTCAAGTGGGCCTTAGGAAGCATTGCTGTTAATAACACTAGTGGATGTGATGGAATTCTAGTAGAGCTATTCAAAACCCTAAAGGATGATGTCATTAAGACATTGCATTCAACATGTCAGCCAATCTGGAAGACCCAGCAATGACCATAGGACTGGAAAAGGTTAATCCTCATCCCAGTTCCCAAGGAGGACAGTAATAAATAATGTGGTAACCATCAGGCGATTGCACTCATCTCTCATGCTAGTAAGGTCATATTTAAAATCTTGCACCCCAGGCTTCAGCATTATGTGAACCAAGAACTTTCAGATGTTCAAGCTGCATTTAGAAAAGGCAGAGGAACCAGAGATTAAATTGTCAACATTCACTGGATCATAGAGAAAGCTAGGGAATTCCAGAAAAACATCTACCTCTGTTTTATCAACTATGCTAAAGCCTCTGACTGTGTGGATCATAACAAACTGCAGAAAGCTCATAAAGAAATGAGAAAACCAGACCATCTTACTTGTCTCTAGATAAACCTGTATGCAGGTCAAGAAGCAACAGTGAGAACCTTGTGTGGAACAACTGATTGGTTCAAGATTGAGAAAGGAGTATGGCAGGGCTGTCTGCTGTCACCCATTTGTTTAACCTATATGCTGAGCACATCATGAGAAATGCCAGGCTAGATAAGTTACAAGCTGGAATTAAGATAGGCAGGAGAAACACCAACAACCTCAGATATGCTGATGATACCACTCTAACGGCAGAAAGCAAGAGGAACTAAAGAGCCTCTTGATGAGGGTGAAGGTGGAGAGTGAAAAAGCCAGCTTTAAAGTAAATATTAAAAAAACAAGATCATGGCATCTGGTCCCATTACTTCATGGCAAATAAAGAGGGAAAACATGGAAGTAGTGACAGATTTCCTCTTCCTAGGCTGTAAGATCACTGCAGATGGTGACTGAAGCCATGAAATCAGAAGACGATTGCTTCTTGGCAGGAAAGCTATAACAAACCTAGACAGTGTGTTGAAAAGCAGAGGCATTACTCTGCCAACCAAGGTCTATATAGTCAAGGCTATGTTCTTCCCAGTGGTCATTATCGTTGTGAGAGCTGGATCATAAAGAAAGTAGAATGCCAAAGAATTGATGCCTTTGAATTGTGGTGCTGGAGGAGACTTCTAAAAGTCCCTTGGACAGCGAGGAGATCAAATCAGTCAATCTTAAGGGAAATTAACCCTGAATACTCATTGGAAGGACTGGTGCTGAAGCTGAAGCTCCAGTATTTTGGTCATCTGATGAGAACTGTCAACTCATTGGAAAAGACCCTAATGCTGGAAAAGATTGAGGGCAGAAAGATAAGGGGGCATCAGATGTTGAGATGGCTGTCTGGCATCACTGATGCAATGGACTTGAACTTGGGTGGACTTTGGGAGATGGTGAGGGACAGGGAGGCTTGGTATGCTGCAGTCCATGGTGTCACAAAGAGTCTGACACAACTGGGTGACTGAACAACAATGATAATGAAAACATTAATTGCTCAGACCAACTTAAGATATTGATTAAAAATGCAGTGGAAAAATAAAAAAAATATTTTTAAGAAAATTAATTATAGTTATCTAAATCATGACAATAAGTTATATGTGCAAGAATAATCAGACAAAACAAACAGATTAGGAAAGAGAAATTTATTAAATTTCAGAACTGCTTAAACTGATCAAAATTTATCAAAAATTAACCAGAAAACATTATTTAAAAGAGTCATGAAAAAGGCCACGAAAAGTAGCCTTTACATACGTTTAACTGACAAGTGAACTCATATACAGCATATATAAAATATTTCTAAAAAATACAAGGAAAAGACTGACAAAACAACTAAAAGGGTCAAATGATTTGAAGAATCGTCTTAAAAATCACTGCAGATGGTGATTGCAGCCATGAGATTAAAAGATGCTTACTCCTTGGAAAGTAAGTTATGATCAACCTAGACAGCATATTAAAAGCAGAGACATTAGTTTGTCAACAAATGTCCATCTAGTTAAGGCTATGGTTTTTCCAGTAGTCATGTATGGATGTGAGAGTAGGACTATAAAGAAAGCTGAGCACGAAGAATTGATGCTTTTGAACTGTGGTGTTGGAGAAGATTCTTGAGAGTCCCTTGGACTGCAAAGAGATCCAACCAGTCCATCCTAAAGGAGATCAGTCAGTCCTGGGTGTTCATTGGAAGGACTGATGTTGAAGCTGAAACTCCAATACTTTGGCCATCTGATGTGAAGAGATGACACATTTGAAAGACCCTGATGCTGGGAAAGATTGAGGGCAGGAAGATAAGGGGACGACAGAGGATGAGATGGTTGGATGGCATCACCGACTCAATGGACATGGGTTTGGGTGGACTCTGGGAGTTGGTGATGGACAGGGAGGCCTGGCATGCTGTGGTTCATGGAGTAACAGCTATTGCTGCTAAGTCACTTCAGTCGTGTCCAACTCTGTGCAACCACATAATCAGCAGCCCACTAGGCTCCTCCATCCATGGGATTCTCCAGGCAAGAGTACTGGAGTGGGGTGCCATTGCCTTCTCCGTATGTGATTATACTTAACTACTAATAATACTATGTTTCTAATAATCATTCCCTATACTTGCTCTTCCTGAGGAAATAACTTATTTAACTCTACATCTCATCAGTTTAACCTAGGACTTGAAAATTTATATGTATTAATTTTTATGCCTTAAAATTATTAAATCAATAAGTGGATCAAGTATTATACACTCAATTTTTTTTTTTACTGTTTTCATGTTTGTTTGATTTATTTTTGTTACTCAACTGAAAGTAAAGTTCTTATAATTAAAATATCTTCCCTGCAGCCAGGTAACATAAAGTTTAATGTGTTTGTGCTTGAATAACTTTGATTTACTTTGATTTTTACCATTGCTATTATCATGTATAAAACTTGATGTACTATGTTCATGAATGTACATTCTCTGACCATGCTATATAATCTCCTTAAAGTGAAATATTGGTTCCATTCATTAGTTTTTCTTACCAAAGAGAATACCCAGAAGATGGCTAACAAGTTAACATTGAAAATATATAGAGAGATCATGAAGGTATATTTTCTTATTTGCCTCTTCATGTTATGCTATATCTCTCTCTAGTTAGATTAAAATTACCCATGTGGATCTGAGGAAGATGTGTAGCTGAATGGCACTATGTTCTATTCCCTGGAGAAGATAGCCTATTGTATCACTGAAGCTATTGACAAAGATGAGAAAGTTTTTCTGGAGGCCGACAAGAAATAGATTGCCAGACTAACACAGATTTCAAGATACAAAATGAAACTGTGTAGCTATGAGAATCTATAAACTACAATAACTCAAATTGTTATTTTAAGATTAATGTTCTTATAAACATGAAATAAATAGTGAATAAATCAGTAAAAGTATGTCTGGCAAGTTTGCTCATATTAGAACCCTTCAGAGCACGACACCTTGTCAAGTCAATTGGCATTATGACTCTGAATTTTTATCACTTATTTCTTAGGATAAAGAGCATATCATGAAATTAACTATGCTTGTTTTTTTTTTTTCTTCTTTTTTTTTTTTGCGTTTATGTTACTCAAACGTGTAAACTGATACCACTTGATTCAAGCCAGGTTATTTCTCCTCATGATGGCTCTCTATCTCCATTTGAACACATAGTTGTAAACTAATTGTCAAATTGTTATTTCACAAGGGGGATAAACAGGGACACTTGATAGAGATCATATTAAATCTGTTGATTGCTATGGGTAGTATGGCCATTTTAACAAGACTTATTCTAATCCAAGAGCGTGGGATATCTTTTGGCTTCTTTGAATTATTTTTTATTTTCTTTAACAATGTTTTATAGTTTCAGTGTATATCTTTCACCTTCCTTACTAGGTTTATTCCTAGTTTGTTTTTGCTTTTTATGAGCCAATTTTAAATGGGACTTTTAAAAAACAAATTCTCTCTCTGATACTTTATTGTTAAAGAAATGTAACATATTTCTGTGTATGACTCTTATATCCAACACACATATATGCACATATATTCACAAACACTTTTGATTATTTTAAGCAAACTTTTTACAGCTAGTTATGAGCAAAGCTTTATGATTTATATAAATATTAATATTTTTGAAAATACTATTATATATAAAGACAATCCCTTACTGGATAGATACATAGAGCATTATGACACCATCATATGAAACATCAGTCTAGGTTTTAAATTTAGAATAGCTCTGGAGAGGAAAATCTGGAGAAATCTGTCATACATCAGAAAATTATTACTGACAACATTGAAAGACTTTCAGTTTATGTTTCAACATAGCTCAGAATAATATGCATTTTAAAGCATGAGTCAACATTTAAATATGCATAACTCACTTCCTATACATGACATTATAAGTTACATTCTAATAAAAATAATTGGCATTATTTCTACATAATCAAGTAAGTTACAACAAAATAAGTATTTATGGAATTGTAACTGAGATCTATCCTGTGGTCTAGAACTGTGCTTCCTAATACAGCCGGCACAACACACATGAGGCTACAAAGCACTTGATACTGAATTGACATGTACTATAAATGTAAATACACACAGAATTTTAAAGGCTAAATATGAAATACAGATAATATTTACTATATATTTTTGCATGCATTCTACACTGGAATGATAATATTCAACTTATAGTTGTTTAAAAATTAATTTGAAATGCTAAATTTACTTGTTTATTTTTTCTAAGAGGCTGGAAGAAAATTTGGAATTACATATGCATTTTGTATGATGGACTATTGGACAGCAGTGGCAGAAGCAGAAAGAAAGATAATGCTCTTATCTTTGAAAAGGCCACCATCTATTATTACATTTTGTGCATAAATTTTTATAATACAGTATTGCAAACATAATGTTGATTTTCTTAAACATCTACTCTCAATAAAAAATATATTTTATTTCACAGTGTATACTCATCAATATACTTAATTTGTTAAAAGAGAAAACTATTTTTAAAAAGGAGAAATCTATTTGGCATAAACAAAAACAGAAATTTAAAAGAATGTAAACTATTAAATGGGTGCTGAGTTTGGGGGAAGATGTATATACAACATGAAATACAAGCCCTTTTTCATATCTCAGTTCAGTTGACTAAGGTAAGCAAAATTCAGCTCTTTCTAATAAGTTTAAAATAGAAAGAAAAGCATTAAAAACATAAAGAGAGACTATAAAAATGGGAAGAAAAGGATAAAATAGAGCTAACAAAAAAGAAGTAAGAGAATGAGATAAGAATGGATGGAGAGAAAAGGGGAGCACAAATATAAACATTGAGTTTTAAGTTTAGTATTTATATTTGTTCTCCCCTTTTGTTTTACACTGTTGGGAGAGAAAACTGGTACAGCCACTGTGGAGAATTCCTTAAAAAACTAGGGAATAGAACTGCCATACAACCCAGTAATCCCACTGCTATGCATAGATCCCAAGGAAACCGAGAATTGAAAGAGACGAATGTACCCCAAAGTTCATTGCAGCACTATTTACAATAGCTAGGACAGGGAAGCAACCTAGATGAATAGGTAAGGAAGTGTGGTACAGAGACACAGTGGAATATTACTCAACCAAAAAAAGGAACACATTTGAGTCAGTTCTAATGAGGTGGATGAACCTGGAGCCTATTTGTCAGAAAGAGAAAGACAAATACTGTATATTAATGCATATATATGAAATTTAGAAAGGCAATACCGATGATCCTACATGCACAGCAACAAAAAAGGCACAGACATAAAGAACTGACTTTCAGACTCAGTGGGAGAAGGTGAGGGTGGAATCATTTCAGAGAATAGCACTGAAACATGTGTATTACCATATGCAAACTAGATGACCACTGTGAATTTGATGCATGAAGCAGGGCACACAGTCAATGCTCTGGGAAAACCCAGAGGGACAGGGTGGGGAGAGAGGTGGGAGAAGGGTTCAGGATGGGAGGGACACGTATACCTGTGGCTGATTCGTGTTATGTATGCAAAAATCATCCCAATATTTTAATTATCCTCCAATTAAAATAAATAAATTAATTATATATATATATATATATATATATATATAAATACCCTAAGAAAAGGCATCTATGAAAATAGTAAATGATATTTAGAGAATTAAAAATATTTAAGTTAAACAAAAGTAGGGATGATAAAATAAAACAAAATTTCTCATGGTTGGCTGGAAAAAAAAATAAACTGTTTTTGCTAAAGTTTCATTTTAATCAGAAATGTATAGTAAGTGACGCATCATTTGCTATTGCAATCCATTAGATTCTTCTTTGTGACTGATTCTTGATTATTGCTACTTAATAATTTTCTATTTTTAATGAATATATTTAAACAGAAGTTTTTAAAAATTCTTTTTTACTCTATGTTTCTAACAGAAGAAAAAGCATTTTGATAAAATAAAATTACATTTTCTTCATAACTTCTAGAATAAAATTATAAAATACAATGCTAGGAAACAAAACATGGTGTGTAAATTTTGGAGAAATAATATAATCATGTAAAGAAATTGTGATGATATTAACAAAAGAAATGAAACCATAAGAATAACTCAAACAGAATCTTTTGATATGAAATTAATGATGGAATGCATTCAATACACATTGTGCTTCCTAGACAGTCCTTAACTTCACACAAAAAATATAAAACTCATCGGATATAGATTGCAGAATATGTGCATTTGGTGTATCTATAGCAGGAGAGATGGCAAATATGGTATCTATTAAGATCTAGCTCTCAATAAATGATTTCACTTACTTTATTTAATGTATGTACCATACAATTTAAAGTCAGCAGGATACTTATACATTTAGTAACAATTTACCACCCAGTATTTTGCCTAAGGCTGCCTTCATATCCTTGTTCCTCAGACTATAGATGAGAGGGTTCAGGCTGGGAGGTAATACAGAGTATAATACAGACATGAAGAGATTCAGTGATGATGCAGACTTAGAATTAGTCCCTAAATAATTGGCAATACCAGAAAAGAGAAACAATATCACTACAGTGAGGTGTGGTACACAGGTAGAAAAAGTTTTGAACCTGCCTTGGGCAGATTGAATCTTCAAGACAGCTGAAAAAATGTAAACATAAGAGGCAATCAGGAAAAGAAAGCATACAAAAGCAAAAGTAAAGCTAGCAATGACAAATGCATATTCTAGAATTTGCTCTCCTGAACAAGCAAGTGTGAGCACTGAAGGAATGTCACAGAAGAACTGATGCACTATATAGGGCCCACAGAAATGCACAGAGAATGTACCTGCAACATGAATGGATCCATAGACACACCCACTAGCCCACGCTGCTGTCACCATCTGCAGACAGGTGCCTCTATTCATGACTGTCTCATAGTACAGAGGATGGCAGATGGCAGCATAGCGGTCATAAGACATCACTATAAGGAGGGCATACTCTGTGCCAGCCAAAAAAATGAAAAGAAAAATTTGTGAGGCACATCCCAGGAAAGAGATGGAATGGCTTTTGGTCAGAGTGTTTATGATGGATTTGGGCACAGTGACAGAGATGTAGCAGATATCAATCAAGGACAAATTCTTTAGGAAGAAATACATGGGTGACTGGAGACGCCAGTCAGTGGTGGTGAGAATAATAATGAGGAGGTTCCCCATCAGTGCTGTCAGGTAAATCAGGAAAGAAGAATGGAACATAGAGTCCTTGTAGCACCTGGTTATCAGTGAATCCCATGAGCAAAAATTCTGTTACGATGGTAGCGTTGGTTAATTTCTCAGTCATGCTGATTCTTATTTGTAAAAATAAAGATTATACTAGTAATTAGTTCATTTAGATATTGTAACATTCATCTTTACTTAACTTTTGATAAGGCTTGATCCTTAGTGAGGCATAGCTCATCAGAATAACTCTGAAAATATATCATATAGATTTCCCATCTTATAATATTAACAGGTAGAAATAAGATTGATATTAAGGAGAGCTTAGAAGAGGTGGAAAGTGAAATGAAATGCTGCTGTTGTCTACTTGTCTACAGAACAGAAGAATTTTATATTTCATGTTTCAGGTATATAGCAGACAGATGTAAATCCTTTAGAACATATCTGTCTGTCAAGCAGCTAACACACTTTGCAGTTTTCTCAACAACTGATGCAAGTTTCTTTCATAGATGCAGATGACAATATTGCAACATCTTCCTGAGGTCAGAAGAAGAAAAGCACTTGAATAATATACCCTTCAAATGTATCAAAATTAATAGAGACTTTTCTTCCCATTCATTAGACTTGCTAATCAGACATGGAATAAAAAGAGAATATCCCAATAACCATGGTGTGATGTGGTCCATTTTTCTCTTCCATTTTGCATGTGTTCCTTTAAATGTGTAAGGAAAGGATAGTCATTGGTATCTGTTATCAAAAAACACTTTTATTCAAGAATAGCTGCCTGCTTCATGACCAAGGTGCTTAATTAGCTGTACAATTTGTGTATGACTGCTGTTTTAAGCTTTACCTTCAGCCTCTGCCATTGGTTTAAGTTTAGTGATCTTACTTTTCACATGAGGTTACAGTTATATAATTGTGGTAGGAATTAACTAAGAGAAATGACCGAGGATTCTAATGAGAGATAGCATTTATTCCCCAAGGGATCAGAAGACAACCTTAAACCTAGAAATTAAGATTTAGGACCACTAGGGCTTAGGACCACTTAAAAGGGTAATTTACTTACAATTACTGGTTTTCTGTTGTAAGAATATAACAACTTTATGAATACATTCAAGTTGTGTTTTCTATTTATTAATGTATTACAACATAAATATTTCTGTGTAAAATAGAATATTTGAATTCAAATACTGAAAATGTTTTTTTATTTTCATTTGGTCATGGTTTTTTCATTTTTTTGACACTATTATATATTCAAATGTTATTTATGTAATATACCAAGCGATGTAATAGACAATTTAAAGTAAAACTTGCCTAACTACCACATTTCTTCCCAGGGACTGTGGAAGGTACAAGAGTGGAAGTCTTTCCTCCAATTTTAAGTAGCTCTGTTTCTGGTTTTATTCATATAACAATGTTCAACTAAGCTGAAAATTCTGATTGGTTTACATTCACTCTTAGAGTTTACAAATAAACCATGATTTCACAACATTCTCAGGACAGTCACACAAAATAACACATTCTACTATTATTCCAAGAAGTGTAAAGTATCTGTACTTAACAAGAGGTTGCACAAATCTTATAATTTGATTCTGAGCATTATTTTTTATCTTGTTTATTAAATTTTTATTAGTGAGCTTCAGAGTTGACCCATCAGATGAATGTCAAATCATTATGGTCAGTAGTCATTCAGGAATTAAGAATGTTTAAAGATGATAATGAGAATATTTTCATACAAGTCCTGGTACAGAAAAGAACCTCAGTAGGAATGCTTTCTTTAGTCAGAAATAAATTACAATGAGACAATACTGCAAAGATTCTGGACATGCCAATTTTTTTCTTTTTCTCTCTTAAATTCCTCCTTCATTCTTGTTTTCCTTTTAGTTTTTCTTTATTTCTTTCAACTTTTTTTTAGTCTCTTCTTCTCCATTTTAAATATAGATTTATTTTTTCTTCCATTAGTGCTACTTGACATTCTGTTTCTCAAACTGATGAAATAAAATTTGTACTTAAGCCAGGAGAAGAAAAATTAAACATAAAATTTTCTCCCTAATGTGCAATCTGTATCTGCACTATACATTAACCTGAGCTCCTCAAAGAGGGGAGTATCTTGGTCATCCTTAGACATCAGTTTTCCCCCTTTTTTTCTGACACTAGCAAGGTAATTACTTATAAGGATAGTGCTCTTCCTCAGCTTTGCCAGGGTTTTTTCTGACTTGCTGCTCACTTAGTATGTGCTTGTGTGCGTGTGTGCTAAGTCACTTCAGTTGTGTCCAATTCTTTGCAACCCTATGGACTGTGGCCCAGCTGGCTCCTCTGTCCATGGGATTCTCCAGGCAAGAATACTGGAGTGAGTTGCCATGCCTTCCTCCAGGGGATCTTTCCAACCCAGGGATTGAACCTGCGTCTCCTGCAGCTCTTGCATTTCAGGCAGATTCTTTACTGTTGAGCCACTGGGGAAGTCCTTGGATGTGCTTAGCTGCACTATTTGTTCCTGGTGAACTTTATGTGAAATATCCGTATGTCCTTTTATATGATCCTTTGTCTCAAAAATCTATGTGACTGTGTCTTCAACTTCTGATGGATGGGATGCTTCTCAGAACTATCTGAGAGTTTCTCTGCTGGGTTATAATCCTTAGCTGACTGGAATAAATTTCCTTTTTCCTTCTTAACTTGATTATTAACTGAATTTTTTGACTTTTTTTTTTTTGTACAGTCAGCAGAATATCAGAATACTCACCAGAGGATACTTGGAGTCTACCCTGAACCAGTGCTTGGTACTAGCATGGCCCTTTGGGCCCCACCCACTTACTGGTATTCCTTAGGTGCTTTGGTGATTTCACCTGCTATCCGGACATCACTGCTTTAGATGACACCTGGATTTTACTTGAACTGTTTTACTTGTTAGTTGGATGCCTAAGATATATTGTACTGCTATATTTCAAAGTAGAGATCTAGGGAGAGCTTTGGAGTGAACTGGCTTAGCTCACCTTTTAAAATTTTGGTTTAAATTGAAAAGATTATGTATATATGATCTGAACAAACCCTTTGCTAGTAAAATGAGAGACCAAGCCTACCCATCTCTGACAAAAAAGGGCACTTGCTCATTTTGGCCATAAGGTGTTGTCAGATAACTATGAACCTAGTAGAAATGTTGGTGCATCAGTCCTGCGAGATCCCACTACAATCATTAAGTAAATTCTGCTCACTGGGGTGGGGTACAATAATACTGATAAACTAGTGGCCCAAGCACCCATAGCAGTTTATGCTGGAGCCAGAAACTGAGACTTATGCGAGAGTCAAACAGATCCAAGGGTAACTCCTTGGGGAGCTAAACTTACAAGCAGCATATATTCTATATATCACACTGCACTGAGAAAATTCATATCTGATCTGGTCATATCTGAATCAGGCTACCAAATTGATAAAGAGAAACTTCACCTCAAAGGCTGAACAGTTCCCAGATGGGTAGTCACTCACTTAAACCCAACTGGCTTTATGTACATTTAAAATGAAGTTTTGGAATAGGGGTGACAGTGGCCTCGTAGAATGAGTTTGGGATTGTCCTTTCCTCTGAAGCCATTTGCAGTTCTTTGAGAAGGATAGGTATTAGCTCTTCTCTAAATGTTTGACAGGCTTTGCTGTGAAGCCAATACGTGCAATCACGTATCCTAACTCTTAAATGGACAGGATGAAACTCTTTTGACATTCCAAAACTGTAGAGAAAGGTGGTTTAATAAAACATCTTTTTTTTTCAAAATTATGACTTTGAGAGAACAAAAAAACTCCTGGGAAAAATCTGACATTTTAACTTCCATCATATCTTTGAAATGCAAACACAGTCTACATCACCTGAAAATGCAACCCTGGTTCAATTAATGAGACCTAAAACAGAAAGCAAGAAGGGAAAAGAGGCCTTTTTAAACTCAGGCAGAAACAGAGATCTCTGTGTCCATTAGGATGAATACACATCTGTGTGTACATTATAACTATAATATATATTCCTACTTTCAGATGGTGTTATCAAAATTAATTGTAAATGACTTAAAAGTAAGCACATACAAATAAAATATTTCTAAAATAACTTCAACTAGCCCAATTTTTTAAGGAGGATCTAGGACTAAACTTTAATGAATAAAAATAAATTTAAATTGATGGTTTAATTAACATCAACTAGTCATCAACTTTATAACATACTTTTCTTGTATCTAGGTTAACTGAAAGTTAATAAGCACATGTTATCTGTGCTAAAATTTCCCAACAAGAAAATTAACTTGGTATCATGATATTTTTATAAATTTATGAAGTAGAGATAAGTGGGATAAAATCTTCTGGGTAAGATTTTTAAAGAAAGTTATATTTTATGGTATGTCTTCCTACAAATACTATCTCCAGATTTTTAGAAATTTGAAGCATTGGAGTTCAGCTATATTAGGTTAAGTAATGGAAATTTTTTGAATGTAGAGATTATATTTAATAAAATACTAAAGCATCAACTTATATGCAGAGTAGTTCATGAGAAATGCTGAGCTGGATGAAGCACAAGCTTGAAAAAAGATTGCCGGGAGAAGTATCAATAATCTCAGATATGCAGATGACACCACCCATATGGCAGGGAGTGAAGAAGAGCTAAAGAGTCTCTTGATGAAAGTGAAAGAGGACAGTGAAAAAGTTGGCTTAAAGCTCAACATTCAGAAAACTAAGATCATGGCATCTGGTCCCATCACTTCATGGCAAATAGATGGGGAAGCAATGGAAACAGTGACAGATTTGATTTTTGGGGCTGCAAAATCACTGCAGATGGTGACTGCAGCCATGAAATTAAAAGACACTTGCTCCTTGGAAGAAAAGTTATGACCAACCCAGACAGCATATTAAAAAGCAGACACATTACTTTGCTAACAATAGTCTGCCTATTCAAAGCTATGGTTTTTCCAGTAGTCAGGTATGGATGTGAGAGCTTACATATTGTGTTTCTGTGGCAATAATGTAAGTTTAAAAGATGATACAGAAAATAAAGCATTCAATAAGTAAATGATACAGTGATTATTTTACCCTAATGGTTGTGATATTCATATTAGAGATACTTCTATTATTAATGTTTTAAATATTTCTTAAAATTTTATTTAATATATAATAGCTCTTAAGAAGTGTCATTTTTCAGGTGACATATCCTTTATGGGAAATTTAATTTAATTTAATTTTATTTTATTTAGCCACCTTATAAATATTTCCTCTTTAGTAAGGGTGGTAGGGGCTTCTCAGGTGGCTCAGTGTTAAAAGAATCTGCCTGCCAATTCAGGAGACACAGAAAACACAGTATATGCTGGCTTGATACCTTAGTCAAGAAGATCCCCTAAAGAAGGAAATGGCAACCCACTCCAGAATCCCATGGACAGAGGAGTCTGGCAAGCTACAGTCCATGGGGTTTTAAGAGTTGGACATGACTGAGTGACTAGGCACACATATTATTTTTTTTGTTATTAATTCTTCCTAAATGAGAAAACTGATTACAATATACAATATTGTTTGGAGCTTGTCTACTTGCAAGCGTCTCTCTTAAGTGCATGATGAAGAACAGTAGAGTAGGTTGGATAACTTTTAATTCTACAAAATATGGGCCAAATTTGGGGGAACCAGAAACTACCTTAAGATCCTGAATTTCCTAAATAGATTATTCAATCTTTAAAAAGGAATATCCACTTAATTGTAGATTAGGGAAACACACTACAATGTAGGAGGGCTAGAAAGAGTGTCCAATACTAAGGGAATTTTAAAATATAAAATCTCCTATGAACATATAATAACAAAAAGTCCTCTGAATCCTGGCATCAAACATCCTTCAGGATACTTAATTGCAAAGTTAAAACAATCAACAGTACACTGTATATATTATACTCTATTTTTGTACAGAAAATATTCTAAATTTCTATTTATTTTGTATGTCTTCTGCCCACACCCAGCCACAAAGAATATCCAGATTTTTCTAAGTAAGCACTGCATTTATGTACAAAAAATCACTTTATTGTTTACCTATACAAGCAAAGGAAAATATAGGTAGATGATAAAATTGAAGCATTGCAATTTCTAAATATTTACTTTCTTTTATAGCTTTGAATTTTTAGACATGTGACATAATTCATTCTTAGATGTAAAATAAAATAGCATGAATTAAATGCCATGACCTTATAATCATATGGAGTATGTAAAATTGTAACTCAGCAAAGTTTGAGTAAAAGGTGCCTGATGATTGGAAGAACTTGAGTTACAGAACCTTGAGTTTTTTCAGTGAGTTCAGGGAGGGCCTCTGCCATAGGAGGGTGATGTCTTAGGGGAGATCTTAAAAGAAAAGCAGCATACTCTGATTGCTGAAGGGAGAGCCCCGTGGAGTGAGTAACATCCTTCATGACAAGTAGGGGGAAATTCATGTTGAGTGTATGGTGATAAGACAATCTAGTAATGCTTCAACTTTGACAAAAGAAGGAACAAGAAAATAAGACAGAACTGGACCATGCAATATTTCTAGATCAGGATGAGTAGTCTTTATGTTCTTAAAACAGAAAAATACTCTTACCTGTTTTAGAAACAAAAGAAACATGTTCTTATTAACACTGTCAAATGTCCATTCTGATTGTGTCATGTGGGTATCATTGGATGTTGTCTTGAGGGGAAGGGTCAGATCCTTGTGGGGAATAACACTGGTATCTAAATATGCACAATATGTAGCTCAAATTCTGATATTGTCTAAGGAAATGAAAATATATTGATATATTTGAAAAGAATTTGGTAGAAAAAATGAGAATTTTGATGGATTGGCTATGAATAGTGATGGATTAGGGGATGGCAGTGAAAATCCAAATGTGCCAGACTTTCCACCTTAAATAACAAGGAACCATTACTTGATATAGTTGTGGGTTTTTTCCCATGAAAATAATGGAATGAAGTAGACTTCAGTTTTCTGTATTTAATTTCAGAATTCAAACCTCTTTCATAAGGAAACAGTCAGTGAGCAGATAGATCAGATAGATATTTTACACAGAATTCAGTACAATAGTATTTGGAAGGAATACACAAATACAGATTTAATATTCAAAATATAAATTGCAATATTTATTTCAGTATATTCATAACATAGAGAAAAGTACAACCAGAAAAAATATTTATAAACAATTTCCTAAATGAGGAAGTTGCTTAAATACTTATAAAAATTACCTTTATATACATTGTCATTTTAATTCACAGAACTACATGTATTGATAAGTGTTAGAGAACAAACTATAAATAAACACTATTCTCTCTATAAAATATTTAATTCCTTTGCATCTTGTGAAATTTTATCAAATACCTTTCTAGTTTTATAATCTAAATAAATACTATTTTACTTTCATTTTAACTTTTTCTTGTGGGTTTGCATTTTGTTTTATGTTTATACTGCTTTATAAAGATCACCAGCAGGAAAAATTCTAAAATATATGATAATAAGTTTTAATGTACCCTGCCAAAAAGAAATGTGGTACTTATCACATACAAAGTTTGCCCTTTTCCAGTTTTGGAAAGTAAGGTCAAAATGTGACAAAAATATAAAAACAAGATGAAGATGAATAAATGAGACAGGCAAACTTATCTGTGTATCTTTAATTGTAGTTGGAGTAGATAACAGACTTTTTCCTTTTGGAATGACTCAAAATCACCCACAGTTCCTGGCTTGACCTTGATAAAAACAAAGAAAAATAAATAAAATAGTCAGTTTTGGGATAAGCAGTGTGACAAAAGTTTGAAGACTTCGATATATTTTCTGTCAAAGAACTGGTCGGAAGATCACTACCAGTAACAGAATAAGAAAAAGTCTTTGTCCATTTGTGAGGATGTAAGAGAATGCCACACCAAAAATGCTGCTTTGGCATAATGACTGTTTTGAGCTGAAAGCACTTGAGAAATAGCAGATTCAGAAAGGGCTTTATGGTTTTTCCTTTCTACCTATAATCAAGACATAACATTTCCTTTTGGAAGCTGCCCACTCTGATGCAGGAAAAGAATAGCATTCTTATCACTGAAAGCTGGGCTTTGACAACAAAATGAACCTGTAAAACAAATCTAGTAAAATACATTTTATTGTTCTTTAGTTTCTCCATGAATTTCTTAGTCACACTCCCATGACTTCATGCTCCTAGCCCAGGAATCTTCGTCTTGTCACATCCACAAAACTTACCATTATTTGATTAAAAAAAAATTACATAAACTTCTGGGTTTAATGACTTCTGGTTTCTGTTTTCTTAAAGAAAAATGACTAATATAATGGTTGTAAATTCAATTTTTAGGCCTTTAGCCTGGGGCATAGCCTCTCACTAGCTTTAGGAAGAGGTAGGGGATAAGCCAGTATATAAAACTTTTTGCTAGGAAATACATGCCTCCAAGTATACATCTTGGTAAGAGATTACTGTGACACACAAATAACAGATATCTCAGTAAGTTATTTCAGTGTTTTTCTGTGTGTGGGACAATGCAAAAAGGTGGGTTTATTAAAACACTTCCTGAGATATACATCTAACTAAGGAGCATGCTATGTCAAAACATGAAATGACTCATCTTTATTTTCGTTCTAAATTCCTCTTATTGTGCAATGTCATCAGCAACTTCAGTAGCTAATGATTTAACCCTTCTAAAATTGCATAATGAGCAACATTATTTGTTTTGTTTTATGTTTCTTTTCTTTAAAAGATACCGATGTGCTGGTAAAAAATTAAAACAGTGTATCTGCTTCTACCCCATGAATCTGTCCTGCTAGTTTAATACATAGGCTTAACCACAGAACCTCAAAGTTTAAAATATCCTTTTTCTTACCCTGAAGAATGGCATACAGAAATACCTGTGTGAAGATACAAAATGTTTCCCTGTTATTGTGAAAATTAGAGTCCCTTGGACTGCAAGTAGATCAAACTAGTTAATCTTAAAGGAAATCAGCCCTGAATATTCATTAGATGAACTGATGCTGAAGCTGAAGCTCTGATACTTTGGTCACCTGGTGTGAAGAGCTGTCTCATTGGGAAAGACCCTGATGCTGGGAAAGATTGAAGGCAAAAGGAGAAGATGATGACAGAGGATGAGATGTTTATGCACCAAGTCCAAGTTCACTCTGCTTGCCTCACGAGAAGCCAATGAATCCGAGAGACAAGGTGTTGAGGCAAGGAAGAGACTTTAATCAAGGAGCCAGCAGACCGGTTAGATGGCAGACTAGCACCTCAAAATAACCATCTTATTGGGGTCTGGATGCCAGGTTATTTTATAGACCAGGGAGAAAGAAGCAATGAGGAACTAAAGCCAAAACGCAGAACAGAGAGGGAGATGCTGTGGGAAAGTAAAGTGAAAGGGTCTTCAGTCTTTCAAAACATCTCCAAGGGAATGTCCAGCCTTCAGAAGGGGTGTGATAGTCTCTTCTATTCACAGGTGGGCAGGGGCAACCTATCTCTCCATGAACTGAACAAAGGCACTTTAGTTTACAGTCAAGCAAAGGGCCAGGGTCTCCAGGCAAGCCACTGAGTACGATTATAATAATAAAAGGAAGTCGAAAAAACAGTTTCCAACATGCAGTCAGAATTGACTTCCTCCTTGTAACAGTTAGATAGCATCACCGACTCAATGGACATGAATCTGAGCAAACTCTGGGAGATAGTGAAGGACAGGGAAGCCTTGTGTGCTGCAATCCATGGAAGAGTCGGACTTGACTGAGTGATTGAATAACAAAAATAGAATATTTCCCTGTTATTGTTATAACTGTATACGCTTTTGATATTCTGTTGGAAAAGGAAGGGTTAAAAATGCTGATGGATAGCATACATTTTTCATTTACATGTACAGGTAATTTTGACAATAGTTTCCATGGATATGTATTGCATTAAAAATAAAAACTCATTGGGAATTCATGCAAACAGCTTGTTTTAATTATGTACCAGAAAATGACATATCAAAATTTAAAATTAATAAAGGAAAAAGAAAACAAGCATTGTCATGTGTGAGAAAATTTTGAATAGATTTTTTTTTTTTAAGATTTTTTTAAAAACTTGACTGCTTAAAATAGCTCTTCTAGTGATTTCATTTGCAAATCAGTCAACTGGGGAATCTTGTTTCAGTGCATAGTCTCATTCAAGGGACTGAGGTTGGATTTGGCTTTCTACAAAGTCCCAGATTACTCTGATGCTTCTATGCCACTGACCACACTCTAAATAGCAAAATTTTCAAAGGCAATCTGGTAAAGAAAGTGAAGTGAAAGTGTTAATCTCTTACTTGTGTCCGACTCTTTGTGATCCCATGGACTGTAGCCTGTCAGGCTCCTCTGTCCTTGGAACTCTCCAGGCAAAAATATTGGAGTGAGTATCCATTCTCTTCTCCAGGGGATCTTCCCAACCCAGGAATTGAACCGGGGTCTCCTGAATTGCAGGAAGATTCTTTACCATCTGAGCCACCAGGGAAGTCCCCAGGTAAAGAACACTTATCCTATAAAGCTTTGATAGAATTCTTCCAGCACTCCTGTAATCCTTTTTGTTATTAAACTATTTTGAAATAAAACTTGTAAAGCTTTTCATTAACATGTAATGTGGACTTGATAATGGCATTGTTTTTTCTAAGACTTTTTCTTCCTTTTCCCCCCCTCTCTTTCTTTGGCTTAATTAAATTAGTTTGCTTAAATATTGACTGTTTAAATATTTTATAAGCATATTAGAAAGTTAATACTTGTTTCACCATATTAGATATTCATTTCTTGTACTCTCTAGTTCTAGATTTCTCCTTTTTTCCCCTCTACTTATCAAAATTTCTACCTCTGTGATCATTAGAAATTCTGTAATATTATCTGAAAAAATTTTAGCTATCTAATATTTTCCTGATATTTTTCTAATGAAATTCTCCAGTTATATTTATATGCATACTTAAATCAACATCCATGCTTATGAATAGTACCTGGCTTATTATATGTGTTTAATAAATATTTAATGAATTTGAAGTAAAAGACGGTACATCTATAATGATCCATCTACTAAATGAAGTAACACTGAGTTATTTAACAGGAACAAATTCTGGCCCATGGTTACTATTAAGATATAAATTATTTTAAAAATCAACCTAACCATTATATGCGACTAAATTAGCCAATTTTCCCATTGTAAATGTCTCATGGGCAGGAAATTTATGTTATTTGTCTCTTTATTATTATGACATTGCACTGAGGTCTTCTTGAACATAGTAATTACAGAATATCTATTTCAGCAGAATTCAAACCAAAATGAAAAGTACAGATAAGTCCATATTAGGTGGTACCACTTACATAATTTTAAATACTTACCATTTGCAAATGTGGTTTGGAAATCAATTCTAAATTGCTTGTTTTAGTTGATCTCTCAAATATTCTGCATGTGTCTGGCCAAGAGCAACCTCTTTTGTGCTAGAACTTTCCTGAAAGCTTTCTTCACATCTTTGTTTCTTAGGGTGTATACAAGAGGATTTACCAATGGAGTGACCACACAGTAGAATACTGAAATCACTTTACCCATGGTAAAGTTGTACTTGGCCGGAGGACGAACATAGGCAAAGATAATGGTGCCATAATAGATGGTGACTACAGTGAGGTGGGAGGCGCAGGTGGAGAAAGTTTTCTTCCGAGCCTCTCGAGAAGATAGCTTGATTATTGTGACCACAATATTCCCATAGGACGACATAGTGAGAAGAAAAGAACTTAGAATCACAACAGAGCTACATGTGTAACCCAAAGCCTCCACCAAGAATGTATCTGAGCAGGAGAGTTTAAAAATTGGGTCTGAGTCACAGAAGAAATGATTAATCTTTTGAGGTCCACAAAAGTTTAGGTAAGAGATGAGTATGGTAGGTAGGAGAGGGGCAATGAAGCCCCCAATCCAAGATCCAGCTGAAAACCGCAGGCATACCTGGAGACTCATGAGGAATGCGTATCTTAGAGGGCTGCAGATGGCCACATAGCGATCATAGGCCATCACAGCCAACAGGATGCACTCTGTGGCCCCCATAGAGAAGAAAAAGTAGTACTGGGTTATACAACCAGCAACGGAGATGGTAACAACCTGTGAGAGACAAGTGGCCAGCAATTTAGGCACTGTGGCTGTCGTGTACCAGATCTCCAGAAAGGACAAATTTCCTAAGAAAATATACATGGGTGTTTGAAGTGTGGAATCCATGAGAATAATGAAGATGATGAGGGTGTTTCCCATGAGAGAGAGCAGATATACAGTGAGAAACATCACAAATAATGCAAGCCTTAGATAGAGAACACCAGAAAATCCCATAAAAATAAATTCTGTCACTCTTGTTTGATTTGCCACATTCATATCTCACCTTCTTGGTCTGGAATGAACCAACAAAACCTAGAATATGGCAGATAAGCAAGGAAGGAATATAGACAAAATAATAAAGATTAATGTCTGGCAAAAAAATTGGTATCTTTATAAGTATTTTTACTTCATTTAGTTTATCTAGTTTATGAAATAAATCACAGTCTAATAATCTACTTTACAAATGAAGAAATTAAACAAATAAGTATTTTTCCTAATTACATCATTTAGTTTGAGGGTGATATAGTATATCTAAGTAGGTTGTTTTAAACAACCGCAGGTCAACTAATATATAAAATTGTGGCCATTGGAACAAGCATGCCGTTGTCATATCGCTGAAGATTTCACATCCTAGACATTAGAGAAGGGTGAAGAAATGAACAGCATGTGGATCAGAGGCCAGTGCATTGGGGGTGGGCACTCTCAGAATGGACCCCCTGGGCCATACTAGTAGCCTTGTGTAGACAAAGAATTGCCTACACTTTTAACACTGTAAACCCTGTTACATGGAATCCTTTAGGTTTTGGTGGGAAATTGGTAGATGAGCAAACTGTTATCTGCAGACAATTTTTTTTAAAAGCATGAATTTGACATTTATGGACAAGCTTTTGTTCATAAATACTATTTTTAGTTTTTGTTTTTAAAATCATTGCATCTACTAATTCTCCTACATTGTTTGTGTGTGTGTGTGTTAGTTGCTTAGTTGTGTCCAACTCTTTGCAACCCCGTAGACTTGTAGCCCACCAGGCCCCTCTGTCCATGGGATTCTTCAGGCAAGAAGACTGGAGTAGGTTGCCATTTCCTTCTCCAAAAGGAACTATAGAAAGAAAGAAAGTGAAATCTCTCAGTTGTTTAGGAGCGTTCAAAAAATTAATATTAAAGTCACAAATCCATTCATCCTTCAATGTATATAGCATTTTTAAGTGCATAACACAGTATTTATAACTATAGTTGTAACTATTTCTTATCAAAATTTAGAAGAAAAAGAAATCTTGTTTTAGAGAAACAATGCCTTTCAACTGTTATATCTATGCATACATTTGTTCTTGTGCCAAACTATCCAGATGATAAAGGCAAATTATAATAGAAAACAATCTTAATATGCATATTAAAACTTTGTATATGTAAAATACATATATTTGTCATTTAAATAAAAGTTCTGACAGTGAAAATATAGACTTTATATCTTCTATATCACAATGAAAAAGCAGCTAAATGGAATATGAAAGCAATATGGTTCATGTCCACAAGTTTCTGTTGTAAACCTCTGTGGATGTTTTGAATCATAAACCTCTATAGAGAACTGTATATAGGCTTTATGCCACAGCCTTCATGCTCCCTGTGGCTTTCTTATGATAAAGTAGAACTTTTCAGGATATATATGATAAAAATTTAAACCAACATTTTTATATTAATCCCCTAAAACTTCTAAGATTTTTGCCACATTACTCTGAGTAATAAAAATAAAACTGTGCTTTTGAAACCAGTTCAAAAGTATTTTTAAATATATGACTAGAAATTGACCTAGAATATATAATTTAAGAAAGCCATTTTGGGGAAAGAACTCGGACAAAAAAATTTTAATGTATTTGTCGAGTTTGATACTCTGGTATCACAAGAAAAATATTGATATTTATATTCTTTTTGTAAGACCATGTGTCTGAAGTGTTGTTCAATCACTCAGTCATGTCCAGCTCTTTGTGACTCCATGGAATGCAATATGCCAGATTTCCCTGTCCTACACTATCTTCTGGAGTTTGCTCAAACTCATGTGCCAAAGTTATCTCATTGCTATTATCTATATATCTGATAATTGGGGAAGATTGAAGGCAGGAGAAGAAGGGGATGATAGAAGTTGAGATGGTTGTGGGCATCACCAATTCAATGGACATGAGTTTGAGCAAGCTCCGGGAGGTGGTGAAGGACAGGGAAGCCTGGTGTGCTGCAGTCCATGGGGTTGCATAGAGTTAGACACAGCTGAGCAGATGAACAACAAATAGCATACTATTTAGTCATGCTGTAGCATGTCACATGACTAATCTTCTATTGTTACTATTACTATTCTCCTAGAATTAACAAAAGGAAAGAAAAACTGTTTATTTGGAAGGCATATAAGTAAAAATTTAACAATAAAATTAATTCAATGCCATCCCAAAAGAAAACAACTTTTCTTTTTCAAAATTATATAATTCTACCATTAGGCAGAAGGGAGTTGTTCACTCTCCAACAGTAATATATATATATATATATATACTTAGTAGGAAACAAACGGAGAAGGAAATAGCAACCCACTCCAGTACTCTTGCCAGGAAAATCCCATGGACAGAGGAGCCTGATAGGCTATAGTCAATAGGGTCACAGAGTTGGACATGACTGAGCGACTTCACTTCCATTTTTCACTTTCATGCACTGGAGAAGGAAATGGCAACCCACTCCAGTGTTCTTGCCTGGAGAATCCCAGGGACGGGGGAGCCTGGTGGCTGCCATCTATGGGGGCGCACAGAATCTGACATGACTGAAGTGACTTAGCAGCAGCAGCAGCAGTAGGAAACAATGATAAAAATTAAAATTATTTAGCATTTTAATAAAATATAATAGCATTAAATATAAGGAGAAACTTACATATATTTTTACTTATTTGATGTCTTAATTGATAAGCCATAATAACTCTTCTTGCATGCCAAATAAATATCTGAGAAACTGCCTCAAATCACAGAAATAATCTAAATAATAGAAAGTATTGCCATGTAACACTACTATTCTCTAGAAAAGTGAGAAATAACACAGGTTATATCCACCCAGGTATACTCACAGCCTATATTTTTTTGGTTATTTTTCATAAATTTAAGGCTATTATATATATTTTCTTTAAATGCTCCTTTTCATGCTATTCATGAATTAGATTGCACTGTATTCAATTAGTTTATGAGGGAAATAAGCTGAGGGATCTGCTCCCTGCTATGCCATTGACTTTGGCACACCATCTATGCTACAGATAAACACAAATTTCCTTGTGTGTTTTCTTCTTTTTTCTCACTTTGTTTGTCCCTGTGGCCAGGATGTAGGTAAAGACATGGTCTGAGATCCCCTTGGGAGAAGCATTAGGATTTCATCAGCCTTGAGACTTGGAGAACTGGCATCTACCTGGGGACATCTACCTGCAGAAATTCTCTGAAGACTTTCCTTTGGTGAAAGTCAGAGTATTCTACTCATGCGGGTCAAAGGAAAAGACAGTGTGAGAAGCATTTGAAATACCTCCACAGAAACTGAAGAAATATTCTCCTAAATGGCTTAACTGATTGCCACTGACCATAGAATTCATCCTTCAAGCTATAATTTCAGTACTGTGTCTCAATGTGTCAGCCACCACAGAAGCTAGTATTCTCTAGCATACAAAATACAAGCTGCATTCACATTGAAGAATCTTTCTTTTCAATAAAACAAATGAACAAAAAACACTGGTTTGACATTTTGATAGCAAATAACTCAACTCAAAAGCATTTACTAAGTGTATGTGGTAAACAAGATTGCCCACTCAAGCCAATACCAAGATCGAGTCATTTCACAAATAGTTACAGATGAGGCATAGTACATATGTGCAGAGAAAACGAAAGCATAACAAACCTCAGTATCAGAAGAAGAAAACAGCTAGAATAGTGAAAACAATAAAATAGATGCTGTTCATATACATGCAATGAAAAGAGAATTAGCAATGTAAGTTTGAGGTTGTTTAAATTACTCACAGAAAATAATGTCTGTTCAGCATGTTGTTTTATAAACAGTTGGTTATCCCACATGCAAGTAAAACAAAAGCACAGATAAATGGCAAGTATGTCAAACTCTTATGTATTAAAGAAATAGATTTTAAACCAGTAGTCAATAAGGCAGTGGAAGTCACCAAGAGATATTTGAAAACGTGTGGAGATGGCTTTTATTTCCAGTAACATGAAATGTTGGTTTCATGTGTTAATATTGTCATGAAAGTTGCTTAGATAAGAATCCTTATACAAGGATTTCAAATCCCCTACCCAAGGTATTAATAGTGTTCCCACTAAGTATTGCTATTCTAAAGGTAAGAGATGATATCATTTTATAAATGTTTAGAGCTATAATTTATACATAATAAAATTCACCCATTATAAGTGTAGAGCTGAATGATTTTCACAAATGTATACACACACATAATTCCAACCACAGTAAAAAATATAGCACTCATCTACTACACAAAACTTCCTCATACCCTTTATTCTCACATTATTTCCCCCTTAGACTGAAGCAATGAATGCTTTTCTTTTGTCACTATAGCTTAGTGACAAATAATATAGTTTTGCTTATTCTAGATTTTCAATTATACAGAATCCATGGGTCATATATTCTTTTCTGTCATCTACCATGATAGATATTTTTCCAAGCTGCTGTGTGTTTTGTATGTCTGTTACTTTTTATTATATTGATTTCTATTTCTTTGAATGAATATAAATATCAAAGTTTAATTATTTATTTGCATGTTGATAGATAATTGTTTCCAATTTGGGGTAAATGAAAACAAAACTAATATAAACTTCTATTTACAAATCCTTGCTGCATATATGGTTCATTTCACTTGATTAAACAGCTAGGAAGGCAATTGCTAGCTCATGTGGTAAGTGCTCTATTAATTAACAAGAAATTACCATAAGATTTCCAAAGTCATTACAGCTTTTTACATTCCCACTTTAATACTTTGGGTTTTTTTTTTTTTTTTTTTAGTTTTTGTAGTAATTATATAGCATACTTGATGCCTCACTTTACATTTCTGATGACTAATGATAGAATCTTTTCATGTGTTATCTGGCCATTGTTATGAAAGTTCGTGTAATATGAAGTAATCAGCTCAAACTAAATAATTAAATGTAAGACCCAACTGTAAAACTGCTAGAAGGAAACATCAGGGAAAGTCTTCTTGACATGGGCCTTTGTAAATAATCTTTTACTATGACATAAAAAGCATAAGAAAATAAAACAAAAATAAATGAAGGGATTATTTTAAACTAAAAGATTCTTCTGCACAGCAAATAATCATCAAGATAAAATAAATCAGCATATGGAATGAAATATGTGCAAACTTATATATATGATATGGAGTTAATATTCAACATATATAAGGCACTCATAATTCATTAATAAAAGTAATAGTTGAAAATGGGGAAAGGACTTACATAGAGATAACACTAAAGGAAATATTAAATTAACTAACAGGTAAATGTAAAGTCCAACATCACTAATCATCAGGGACATAAAAATCAAAAACACATGTAAGCAACTATACATCAATAATATGAACAACTTAGAGAAATTCTTGGAAAGGTACACTCTCCCAAAAATGAACCAAGGAGAAATAGAGAATATGAACAGACCAATCATAAGTAACGAACTTGAAAGTGGGGTTTTAAACTTCCAACAAACAAGAGTCCAGGAGCAGATGGCTTCACAGGCAAAGCCTGTCAAACATTTAGAGAAAAGCTAACACCTATCCTCAGAGAACTGCAAATGGTTTCAGAGGAAGGGACAATCCCAGATTCATTGTATGAGGCCACTGTCACCCCCATTCCAAAACTACACAGAGATAGCACAAACAAAAAGGAAAATTATAGGCCAATATTACTGACGAACACAGAAAGCCTCAACAAAATACTAGCAAATTGAATTTAAAAAAATATTAAAAGGACCATACAACATGATCAGGTGAGATTTATCCTGGGGATGCAAGAATTCTTCAACGTATCAACAAACTGAAGAATAAAAATCATGGGATCATCTTCATAGATGCAGAAAAAAGCTTTTGACAATGTTCAACTTTTTATCAAGTTTATGATTAAAAAAAAAACAACAATCCAGAAAGTGATCATAGAGGGAGCCTACCTCAACATAATAAAGGGCATATATGACAAACACACAGCAAACATCATTCTCAATAGTGAAAAACTGAAAGCATTTCCTCTCAGATCAAGAACAAGAAAAGGATGTCCACCCTCACCACTTTTAATCAACATAGTTCTCTAAGTCCTAGCCATGGCAGTCAGAGAAGAAAAAGAAATAAAAGGAATCCAAATTGGAAAAGACGTAACTATTCTTGTTTACAGATGACATGATGTTATACACAGAAATCTTAAGGATATAACCAGAAAACTACTAGAGCTAATCAGTGCAGAAGTTTTTAATCTCCTGGCTTAAATCTATTAGTAATTATTTTATTTTTGATGCTATTTAAAATGGAATTTTTTTGTTAATATTATTTTCAGATAAGTTATTGTTAGGACATAATAGAGCAATTGGTTTTGTATGGTAAATTTTATTCTACAATGGTTTTTTTTTTTTTTTTTTGGTGTTCAGATTTATTTATTTTTTACTAGAGTATAGCTGCTTCAACATGTGTTGTTAATTTCTGCCATTCAGCAAAGTAAGTCAGTTATATGTATACATACATCCAATCATTTTTAGATTTATTTCCCATTTACATCACCACAGATCATTAAGTAGAATTCCCTATTCTATACAATAGGTTATCATTGGTTATCTATTTTATTCATAATACTGTGTTAATGTCAACCTAATCTCCCATTCATCTCACCTCTCTCCTTTCTTGGTAACCATAAATTTGTTCTCTATATCTGTGACTCTACTTCTACTTTGAAGGAAGTTTATCTATATCATTTTTCTACATTCCACATATAAGTGATGCTATATGATATTTGTTTTTCTTTCTGACTTATTTTATTCTGTATAACAATCTCTAGATACACACACATCTCTGCAAATAACACTATTTTGTTCCTTTTTATGGCTAAGTAATATTCCATTGTGTCTATGTACAGAAACTTCTTTATAGGGTCCTCTGTTGGTGGACATTTAGTTGATTCCATGTCCTGGCTATTGCAAATAGTGCTGAAATGAACATTGGGGTGCATGTAACTCTTTTTTTGTTTTTAAATTGGAGGCTAATTACTTTACAATATTGTGGTGGTTTTTGCCATACATTCACATGAATTGTCCATGGGTGTATATATGTTCCCCGTCTTGAACCCCTCTCCCACCTCTCTCCCCATCCCATCCCTCAGGATCATCCCAGTGCACCAGCCCTGAGCACCCTGTCTCATGCTTTGAACCTGGACTGGCGATCTATTTCACATATGATAATGTACATATTTCAATGCTATTCTCTCAAAACAGCCCACCCTCGCCTTCTCCTACAGAATCCAAAAGTCTGTTTTTACATCTGAGTCTCTTTTGCTGTCTCGCATATAGGGTTATTGTTATCATCTTTCTAAATTCCATGTATATGTGTTAATATACTGTATTGATGTTTTTCTTTCTGACTTACTTCACTCTGTATAATAGGCTCCAGTTTCATCCACCTCATTAGAACTGATTCAAATGCATTCTCTTTAGTAGCTGAGTGATATTCCATTGTGTATATGTACCACAGCTTTCTTATCCATTTGTCTGCTGATGGACATCTAGGTTGCTTCCATGTCCTGGCTATTACAAACAGTGCTGCAATGAACATTGGGGTACATATGTCTCTTTCAATTCTGGTTTCCTCGGTGTGTATGCCCAGCAGTGGGATTGCTGGGTCATACGGCAGTTCTATTTCCAGCTTTTTAAGGAATCTCCAGACTATTCTCCATAGTGGCTGTGCTAGTTTGCATTCCCACCAACAGTGTAAGAGAATTCCTTTTTCTCCGCACACTCTCCAGCATTTACTGTTTGTAGACTTTCTGATAGCAGCCATTCTGACTGCCGTGAGATGATACCTCATTGTGGTTTTGATTTGCATTTCTCTGATAATGAGTGATGTTTAGCATCTTTTCATGTTTGTTGGCCATCTGTATGTCTTCTTTGGAGAAATGTCTATTCAGTTCTTTGGCCCATTTTTTTGATTGGGTCGCTTATTTTTCTGAAATTGAGCTGCAGGAGTTGCTTGTATATTTTTGAGATTAATTCTTTGTCAGTTGCTCCATTTGCTATTATTTTCTCCCATTCTGACAGCTGTCCTTTCACCTTGCTTATAGTTTCCTTCATTGTTCAAAAGCTTTTAAGTTTAATCAGATCTAATTAAAGACCTAATTAAACTTAACATTTTTGCTTTTATTTCCATTACTCTGGGAGGTGGGTCATAGAGGATCCTAGTATGATTTACATCAGAGAGTGTTTTGCCTATGTTTTCCTCTAGGAGTTTTATAGTTTCTGGTCTTAAATTTAGATCTTCAATCCATTTTGGGTTTATTTTTGTGTATGGTGTCAGAAAGTGTTCTAGTTTCATTCTTTTACAAGTGGTTGACAGTTTGCCCAGCACCACTTGTTAAAGACATTGTCTTTTCTCCATTGTATATTCTTGCCTCCTTTGTCAAAGATAAGGTGTCCCTAGGAGCATGGATTTATCTCTGGGCTTTCTATTTTGGCCCATTGATCTATATTTCTGTCTTTGTGGCAGTACCATACTGTCTTGATCACTGTAGCTTTGTAGTAGAGCCTTAAGTCAGGCAGGTTGATTTCTCCAGTTCCATATCTCTTTCTCAAGTTGCTTTAACTATTCGAGGTTTTTTGTATTTCCATACAAATTGTGAAATTATTTATTCTAGTTCTCTGAGAAATACCATTGGTAGCTTGATAGGGATTGCATTGAACCTATAGATTGTTTTGGGTATTATATTCATTTTCACTAATTGATTCTTCTGATCCATGAACATCGTATATTTCTCCATCTATTTGTGTCATCCTTGATCTCTTTCCTCAGTGTTTTATAGTTTTCTATATATAGGTCTTTTGTTTCTTTAGGTAGATCTATTCCTAAGTATTTTATTCTTTTCATTGCAGTGGTGAATGGAATTGTTTCTCTTAATTTCTCTTTCTGTTTTCTCACTATTAGTGTATAGGAATGCAAGGGATTTATCTGTGTTAATTTTTTATCCTGCAACTTACTGTATTCATTCCTTAGCTCTAGTAATTTTCTGGTGGAGTGTTTAGGGTTTTCTATGTAGAGGATCATGTCATCTGCAAACAGTGAGAGTTTTACTTCTTTTCCAATCTGAATTCCTTTTATTTCTTTTTCTTTTCTGATTGCTGTCGCTAAAACTTCCAAAACTATGTTGAATACTAATGGTGGAAGTGGGCACCCTTGTCTTGTTCCTGACTTTAGGGGAAATGCTTTCAATTATTCACCATTGAGGATAATGTTTGCTGTGGGTTTATCATATATGGCTTTTATTATGTTGAGGTATGTTCCTACTATGCCTGCTCTCTGGAGGGTTTTTATCATAAATGGATGTTAACTTTTGTTAAAGGCTTTCTCTGCATCTATTGAGATAATCATATGATTTTTATCTTTCAATTTGTTAATACGGTATATCACATTGATTGATTTGTGGATATTAAAGAATCCTTGCATCCCTGGGATAAAGACTACTTTGTCATGATGTGTGATCTTCTGAATGTGTTGTTGGATTCTGTTTGCTAGAATTTTGTTAAGGATTTTTGCATCTATGTTCATCAGTGATATTGGCCTGTAGTTTTCTTTTTTTTGTGGCATCTTTGTCTGGTTTTGGAATTAGGGTGATGGTGGCCTCATAGAATGAGTTTGGAAGTTTACCTTCCTCTGCAACTTTCTAGAAGAATTTGAGTAGGATAGGCGTTAGCTCTTCTTTAAATTTTTGGTAGACTTCAGCTGTGAAGACGTATGGTCCTGGGCTTTTGTTTGCTGGAAAATTTCTGATTGCGGCTTCAATTTCCATGCTTGTAATGGGTCTGCTAAGATTTTCTATTTCTTCCTGGTTCAGTATAACTTTTGCAAAGTTATACATTTCTAAGAATTTTCCCATTTCTTCCAAGTTGTCCATTTCATTGGCATATATTTGCTGATAGTAGTCTCTTATGATCCTTTGTATTTCTGTGTTGTCTGTTCTGATTTCTCCATTTTCATTTCTAATTTTGTTGATTTGATTCTTCTCTTTTTTTTTTTTTTCTTTTTTGCTGAGTCTGGCTAATGGCTTGTCTATTTTGTTTATCTTCATAAAGAACCAGCTTTTAGCTTTCCTTATTTTTGCTATGGTCTCAATTTTTTTTTTTTAATTTATTTATGCCATAATTTTAAGATTTCTTTCCTCCTACTAACCTTGGGGTTCTTAAATTATTCTTTTTCTAGTTGCTTTAGGTGAAGAGTTAGATTATTTATTTGATTTCTCTCCTGTTTCTTGAGGTAGGCTTGAATTGCTATGAACCTTCCCCTTAGCACGGTTTTGACTAAATCCCATAGGTTTTGCTTTGTTGTGTTTTCATTTTCATTCATTTCTTTGCATATTTTGATTTCTTCTGTGATTTGTTGTTATTCAAAAGTGTGTTGTTTAGCCTCCATATGTTTGTATTTTTAATAGTTTTTTTTTTTTTTCCCCTGTAGTTGACATCTAATCTTACTGCATTGTGATCAGAAAAGATGCTTGGAATGATTTCAAATTTTTTTGAATTTACCAAGGTTAGATTTATGACCCAGGATGTGATCTATCCTGGAGAAGGTTCTGTGTGCATTTGAGAAAAAGTGAAATTCATTGTTTTGGGGTGAAATGTCCTATAGATATCAATTAGGTCTAACTGGTCCATTATATCATTTAGTTTGTGTTTCCTTCCTAATTTTCTGTTTAGTTGATCTATCCATAGGTGTGAGTGGGTTATTAAAGTCTCCCACTATTATTGTGTTACTGTTAATTTCCCCTTTCATACTTGTTAGCATTTGCCTTACATATTGGGGTGCTCCTATGTTGGGTGCATATATATTTATAATTGTTACATCTTCTTCTTGGATTGATCCTTTGATCATTATGTAGTGTCCTTCTTTGTCTCTGTTCACAGCCTTTATTTCAAAGTCTGTTTTATCTGATATGAGTATTGCTACTCCTGCTTTCTTTTGGTCCCCGTTTGCATGAAATATCTTCCTCCAGTCCTTCACTCTCAGTCTGTGTGTGTCCCTTGTTTTGAGGTGGGTCTCTTGTAGACAGCATATATAGGGGTCTTGTTTTTCTATCCATTCAGCCAGTCTTTGTCTTTTGGTTGGGGCATTCAACCCATTTACATTTAAGGTAATTATTGATAAGTATGATCCTGTTGCCATTTACTTTGTTGCTTTGGGTTCGAGCTTGTAAACCTGTCTAGAATGATCCTTTAGCCTTTGTTGAAGAGCTGGTTTGGTGGTGCTGAATTCTCTGAGCTTTTGCTTATCTGTAAAGCTTTTTATTTCTCCTTCATATTTTAATGAGATCCTTGCTGGGTACAGTAATCTGGGTTGTAGGTTTTTCTCTTTCATCACTTTAAGTATGTCCTGCCATTCCCTCTTGAACAGATTCTATTGAAAGATCAGCTGTTATCCTTATGGTAATCCCCTTGTGTGTTATTTGTTGTTTCTCTCTTGCTGCTTTTAATATTTGTTCTTTGTGTTTGATCTTTGTTAATTTGACTAATATGTGTCTTGGGGTGTTTCACCTTGGGTTTATCCTGTTTAGGACTCCCTGAGTTTCTTGGACTTGTGTGACTATTTCCTTCCCCATTTTAGGGAAGTTTTCAACTGTTATCTCCTTGAGTATTTCCTCATGGCCTTTCTTTTTGTCTTCTTCTTCTGGGACTCCTATGAGCAAATGTTGGGGCATTTAACATTGTCTCAGAGGTCTCTGAAGTTGTCCTCATTTCTTTTAATTCTTTTTTCCTCTCTGCTTCATTTATTTCCACCTTTCTATCTTCCACCTCACTAATCCTATCTTCTGCCTCTGTTATTCTACTGTTGGTTCCCTGCAGAGTTCTTTTGATCTCATTTATTGCATTATTCATTATTGATTGACTCTTTTTCATTTCTTCTATGTCCTTGTTAAACTTTTCTTGCATCTTCTCAATCCTTGTCTCCAGACTATTTATCTGTAACTCCATTTTGTTTTCAAGATTTTGGATCATTTTTACTATCATTATTCTGAATTCTTTTTCAGGTAGACTCCCTGTCTCCTCCTCTTTTGTTTGGTTTCGTGGGCTTTTATCATGTTCCTTTGCCTGCTGAATATTTATCTGCCAATGAGTAAAGAGTCTCAATATATCTTTATAAATGTTCTAATTCATTTTTGTTAATTCACACTGTACTTGAATTCTTATTATATTTCATATTTGGATAATGAAATTATAATATATTGTGAATTCATATTAACAAACAAAATAATTTACAAAGAAAAAGACAATTATTTTAAAAAATACAGATTGGCTAATTAACACAGCATATTCAAAAGATCAAGATTTTTATAATCTTTTTTAATCATTCATGAAGTGAAAGTGAAAGTCTCTCAGTGTCTCTGACTCTTTGTGACCCCATGGACTATACAGCTAAGGAAATCTTCAGGCCAATATACTCGAATGAGTAGCCTTTCCCTTTTCCAGGGGATCTTCCCAACCCAGGGATCAAACCTAGGTCTTGTGCACTGCAGGTCGATTCTTTACCTGCTGAGTCACAAGGGAAGTCCAAATAAATTTTTGGAAGTGAAAGTCACTCAGTTGTGTCCTACTCTTTGTCACACATACCATTCAAGAGTGGCCTCAAATATACATTATATCACATATCAAAATCACTCCTGGTCTGAGTCAAATTCATAAATGATTATTACCATCATAGGATGAATGTTTAGAGAAGCTACTATTATCTGAAATGTAATTACTATCAATTTTTATCATAAATATTTCAACATTAAATTTGAACAGAATAAAAATCAAATTCCTCAGACCAGAAAGCATCCTGAAAAGCTTCTGGAATTAATTAAATTTGTAATACTTGCGATATAAATGTGATGCTTACCTGCATTTAATATTAGAAGGAAAGCTATAAATAATGAAAGCACTTTATTTCTCCAAGTTTTCATTCTTACTTCAAAATTTTTACACTTTTAAAGTTTACACTGAATGATGTTGTTGTTTTTATTTTCCATAAATTCAAGGTGATTTTTCCTTTTAAAATATACATATGTAAAATTAAATATTCTATGTAAGACTTACCATGAGAACATAAAGTATCCCACCTGGACATTTTTGTATTTTTACATGAACTTTATGTAATGAAATAGACGGAAGTAAGTGAAGTGAAAGTATTCATTTGTGTCCTACTCTTTGCGACCCCATGGACTGTGTCCATGTAATTCTTCAGGCTAGAATATTCGAGTGGGTTGCCATTCCCTTCTCCAGGGGATTTCCCCAACAAAGGGATCAAACCAGGTTCTCCTGCATTGCAGGCAGATTCTTTACCAGCTGAGCTACCAGGGAATATGAATAGAAGTAAATATATTCCCAAAGTATAGTGTAGTGTTATGACTGCTATTAAGCAAATAATTTTTGGAAATATTATTAGGATGTAGTCTACTATCCATTAGAAAGTAGATTAGATCTGATAGACAGAATGCCTGAAGAACTATGGGCAGAAGTTCATAACATTGAACATGAGGCAGTGATCAAGAGCATTTCCAAGGAAAAAGAAAAGCAAAAGGGCAAAAGGGTTGTCTGAGGAGGCCTTACAAATAGCTAAGGAAAGAAGAGAAACTAAAGGCAAAGGAGAAAAGGAAAGGTATACCCATTTGAATACAGAATTCCAAAGAATAGCAAGGAAAGACAAGAAAGCCTTCCTCAGTGATCAGTGCAAAGAAACAGAGGAAAACAGTAGAATGGGAAAGACGAGATCTCTTCAAGAAAATTAGAGATACCAAGGGAACATTTCATGCAAAGATGGCCCCAGTAAAGGACAGAGGTGGCATGGACCTAAAAGAAGCAATTAAGAAGAGGTGGCAAGAATACAAAGAAGAACTACCCAAAATAGATCTTCATGACCCAGATAATCACAATAGTGTGATCACTCACCTAGAGCCAGACATCCTGGAATGAAAAGTTAAGTGGGCCTTACAAAGCCTCAATATGAACAAGGCTAGTGGAGGTGAGGGAATTCCAACTGAGCTATTGCAAATACAAACAGATGATGCTGTCAAAATACAGCACTCAATATGCCAGAAAATTTGGAAAACTCAGCAGTGGCCACAGGACTGGAAAAGGTCAGTTTTCATTCCAATCCCAAAGAAAGACAATGCCAAAGAATGTTCACACTACCATACAATTGCACTCATCTTACATGTTAGCAAAGTAATGCTCAAAATTCTCCAAGCCAGGCTTCAACAGTACATGAATCCAGAACTTTCAGATGTTCAAGCTGGATTTAGAAAAGGCAGAGGAACCAGAGGTCAAATTGCCAACATTCGTTGGATCATTGAAAAAGTAACAGAGTTCCAGAAAATCATCTATTTCAGCTTTATTGACTACACCGAAGCCTTTGATTGTGTTGATCACAACAAACTGTGGAAAATTCTGAAAGAGATGGGAATAACAGACCACCTTACCTGCCTGCTGAAAAAACTGTATGCAGGTCAAGAAGCAACAGTTAGAACTGAACATGGAACAATAGATTGGTTCCAAATCAGGAAAAGAGTACATCAAGGCTGTATATTGTCACCCTGCTTATTTAACTTCTATGCAGAGTACATCATGAGAAATGCTGGGCTGGAAGGAGCACATGCTGGAATCAAGATTGCCAGGAGAAATATAAATAACCTCAGATATGCTGATGACACTACCCTTATGGCAGAAAGCGAAGAACTAAAGAGCCTTTTAATGAAAGTGAAAACGGAGAGTGAAAAAGTTGGCCTAAAATAGCATTTAGAAAACTAAAATCATGGAAACCGGTCCCATCATGTCATGTCAAATACATGGGGAAACAGTGGAAACAGTGGCTGACTTCATTTTTGGGGTCTCCAAAATCACTGCAGATGGTGATTACAGCCATAAATTTAAAAGACACTTGCTCCTTGGAAGGAAAGTTATGATCAACCTAGACAGCATATTTAACAGCAGAGATGTTACGTTGCCAACTAAAGCCCATCTAATCAAAGCTATGGTTTTTCCTGTAGTCAGGTATGGATGTGAAAGTTGGAATATAAAGAAAGCTGAGCACCAAAGAATTGATGCTTTTGAACTGTGGTGTTGGAGAAGACTCTTGAGAGCCCCTTGGACTGCAAGGAGATCTAAGCAGTCTATTTTAAAGGAAACCAGTTCAGAATATTCATTGGAAGGACTGACACTGAAGCTGAAGCTCTAATACTTTGGCTACCTGGTGCAAACAACTGACTTATTGTAAAGACATTGATGCAGGGAAAGTTTGAAGGCAGAAAGAGAAGGGGATGACAGATGAGATGGTTGGATGGCATCACCGATGTGATGGACATGAGTCTGAGGAGGCTGTGGAAGTTGGTGATGGACAGGGAAGCCTGGCTTACTACAGTCCATGGCATTGCAAACAGTTGGATACGACTGAGCAACTAAACTGAGAGCGACTGAACTGAACTGAACTATCTGTGGAATTTTATTAGTTTTTAGTAATTGTTCTAAAGGTAAAGTTAAAACTTTTATATTACCTATTACTGGTGTCATCACAAAAATGTATAATTTTTTTAAAAATGAGTGATAAACTTTCCATATCATTGATAGATTTATTATATTAAAATATGGGCTCTCTTCAATAGCATCTTTAATCCTCAACTACATTAGAAGGTGATTATGTAGATTCTAACTACAAATCATAATACATACCTTATCTATGTTACAGAAGTTCTTGTACTTATTGAATTATGTGGTGTTGTATATTAACCCATGGTCATTGACCAAACAAATGCTCAGAGATTTTAGACACAATGAAACAGGAAGTAAGCTTACAAACTTTAGAAATAACAGAGAAGCCAATTAGAGAGTGTTTGCTGAATACTGAGGTTTACATCAAACTTTGCAATATGTTATTTCACTCAACTTAAAACATAATTTCAAAGAAGATGTTGAAATATATGTGCACATGTAGTTAAACAAATATAGAGAGCTATAATGTAAAAATCACAGTTAGTAATTAGTAAAGAAGTCATGAATTTATTTATCCTACTAAATTTTTGAAGATGTAGGTATTCTATGTTAAAATTTTATTTTAGTCATAAATATGTGTCAATGGCAATAGTGGTAAAAATTCTAACACTTATTGAAAAAAGAGTAAGTGATTTCAAGGAATATTTATTTTGCAAAATAATGACAGTATAAGCAAATCAAAGACATCATCATCCATTCCTTATACACTAGTAAATTCTAACTACTGCCTAAGTCAAAATGTTTATTTGCTAAATATTTGCATTTAGCTAAGATTTTAGCCAGAAAAAGATAGACTATTATAAACAAAACATATATATTAAGCAGCATAGTTTTCTGAGAAATCTGTCTGAGTTTGTAACAGCTTATTTTTCTCTTATGTTTTTTGGGCAAGAGTTTAAATGAACAGTGCCAAAAGGAAACACTAACAGACCATACATCAAAAGATACCACATAAATTATTTCTGTGTACTGGTCAGTTATAATAAAGAATTAAAAGCTTTTCAAAATATTGGGTGTGAAAAAACAAACAGCCCAATCAAAAAGTGAGCAGATACAAACAGACATTTCTCCAAAGTGAATCTTCCAGGAAAAAGCATCTCTCTTGTTTTAGTTTTCAATGATACTTATGAAGACTTTTGAGACAGAAGCAAATGTTTTATTTAGCTATGTTCCAGTCTTATAGGTTATATAAAAGACTGACAATAACCCATCAATGCATATGCAAAAAAGGTTTGTTACTGTAAATGGTACAATGCAGCAGGAGCAAGAAAGTGTAATGCAATATTGAGATTCAGAACACCCTGGCTCAGCTTCCAGGGGCCATTCTCAGTCATATTCACCAGAGAGGATGTACTTCCTCTCCAGAATACAAAGCAGGACACCTGGGAATCCAGGTTTACTCAAGGAGGAAGCTGCTCTTAGTTAAGAATCCAAAACCAGGATGTGTGAGCTGACTCAATAAAGAGAAATTAAGTTGGCCTAATGGTAACTATTTAAGAACTATGAATGTACATTTTCTCTAGCAATTCTCCAAAATTGGAACTGTCAGACCTGAGTGCAGCTTCATTCATACTAGATTTTATGGTTTATTGCAGATTGACCAAGCATCATTGCCACGAGTCCAGGTAATCCTGGAGACTAACACAACAAATCAACCAGATCCATCCTGTACTTTCACAAATATTAAAAAGAAAAATGCCTCTATTCTTGGAGAAAGATAAGGATATTCTCCTTTGTCAGAGTTTTCTAGTGAGTAACTTATCTAAACCTGTTTTCACGGCCTTGTTTCTTAGGTTGTATATGATGGGATTAAGGAAGGGGCAATAAAGTATAGAAATAAAATAAAATGAGATCAGTGAATGATGTAGACCCTAAAATAGGTTTCAAGTATGCAATAAATCCAGTTGAGAGAAAAAGTGCACTAACTGCCAAGTGTGGGAGGCAAGTAGAATAGGCTTTGACCGTCCCTCTGTAGATGGAAACTTTCTGACAGTAGATAAGACATAGATGTATGAGATTATGATGTGCATAAAGCAACAGAAATCCAGGACTGCATTAACAAGTATAAGCACAATTTCTGCAGTTATATTCTTTGGGCATGTAATAATTAACAAATGGGGAATATCACAGAAGATTTGTTGGATCTTGTTGAGCTCACAGTAAGATAAAGAAAATGTTTCTGCTGTGTGCATAACAGATAGCAAGCCACCACTGAACCAGTATAGAACCATCATCTGGACACATGTGCCTCTGTTCATAATGACTTCATAGTGCAGGGGATGGCAAATGGCAACATAGCAGTCAATGGACATGCCTGTGAGGAGAAATTGTTCTGCCACTGCTGAAAAAGGCACCAGAAACATCTGGGTGACACAGTTAAGAAAGGTGAAGGAATTCCTGTGGGTCAAAAAGTTGACAACAGTTTTGAGCACAACAACTGAAGTGAGGTAAATGTCAAAAAGGGACAAATTTCTTAAGAAGTAATGTGTGGAGGCATGGATCTAAGGATGCTATTGAACTATGATGTTGGAGAATACTCTTTAGAGTCCCTTGGACAGCAAAGATATCCAACTAGTCCATCCCAAAGAAGTCAGTCCTGAATATTCATTGAAAGGATTGATGCTGAAATTCCAATACTTTGGCAACCTGAGGCTAAGAACTGACTTGTTTGAAAAGACCCTGATTCTGGGAAAGATTGAAGGCAGGAGGAGAAGGAATGACAGAGGATGAGATGGTTGGATGCCATCACCAACTCAATGGACATGAGTTTGAATATGCTCCGGGAGTTGGTGATGGACAGGGAAGCCTGGCGTGCTGCAGTCCATGGGGTCTCAAAGAGTCGGACACGACCAAGTGACTGAACTGAACTGAAGGATGTTATAATAAAAATGAGGCCATTCCCCATTAGGGCTGCCAGGTAAATTACTATGAAAAACCCAGCTTGTAAGAACTGAAAAATCCATGGACCAGGAAAACAAAAGATAATAAATTCTGATACTGTGGAGATATTGTTCATTCTTGATGAAATATTCTGCATTAAGAAAAAAGAAAAAAGTTTGGTTAAAGTGGTCATAAATCCTAAATATAGTCAATATTACCTCAGCATACCTGAAAAATAACAACTCTAATAAGTGTTCCTATTTAATGATCATCTTTTTTAATGACCATGTTGAGTGTGTGTGTGAAAGAGACAGAAGTAAAAAATAATTTCAATGGTATATCTTCTCCATCAATATAAGCCTATATATTAATCATATACTTTATATGTACTTTATGACATTTTTTTCAGTTTCTCTTCATGTGTCTACAAACTGTTATAATGCTATGCAACTATATAACAAATTGTTTCAGCTTCTCAGCACAATAAGATCCTAATTTACATATGAATGAAAGTAAGAGAAATATATGGAGTATACAATGATGCCATGTCACAACTTACATCTATTTGCCTTGCGTTTTTTTTTTCTTTCAATCAATTGACCGTTAGACATAATTATTTGCTCCAACTTTTGCCTTAAAAATAAACTCCATAACATAATAGAAATTCTTCTCTCTACTAAAATTTGCTTCCTTTCTACAGAACTCCGGGCTTTCCAGGTGGCACTAATGGTAAAGAATCTGTCTGTCTGACAATGCAGGAGATGCAAGAGATCCCTGGTTTGGGAAGATCCCCTGGAGTAGGAAATTGCACACCTCACCCCAATATTCTTGCCTAGAAAATCCCATTGGCAGAGAAGCCTGGTGGGCTACACATCCATGAAGCCCCAAAGAGTTGGACACAACTAAGCACACACACAACTCTGATCTTTTCTAATATCTTCTAAGATTTTAGATTATTGAATAATGGATTAAATGTCATATCCCAGAATTTCTTCTTTTGGCCTTTTGGATTTCTCTATATTCTCCCTTGACATTCTCATATCATTTTGGTTACCTAGTTTTCACCTTTTTAAAGTCAATTCATTTATTTTTAAAATTCATCTGCATGGATAGATGATAGAAAGTTAGAAACAGAGATAAACTCACACATATATTTACTAGGTCATACTTCAATATATTACTACAAACATGGAAATATAAGAAAAGCTACATTCATGTCTACAAAACTATATTTCCTTTCTCTATATTTTAATTGCCAATGTCATTTTTCTCACCCCTGATGTGTATGCTTCCTAGATGTCATGAACTGTTTCCAAATGTTTTGCCTAAGTATAACTCCATTTTAAACTGTAAATTCTGTCTTCTTCTCTACTTGATTTAAAATCTGCCAGTCCCTTGGTAGGGAAGATATAGATAAATTAAAGCATAGCTATAGACATAGGCATAGATATAAACATACATGGGTACATATATTTAAAAGCATATATTTATAAGTTTCTCTCTATCATCTATTTATTAATAGTCTTACCTCAACATATTTCTGGCTTAATTTTTGATGCCATAATTGAGACTATTATCTATGGTCTGTCTTTCTCACTCAATGATCAACAATTATTTTTTGCCCATTTAAGAATTCAATTAATAAAACTGAATAAAATGGATAAAGAAAATAGAGTTGTTTAAAAAGTTGGGTGAACAAATTTAGTGTAAAATGTTGAAATTAATTGACATCTCTGATATGTGTGTATCCTTTCTTCAGTGCATGATTTTTATTAAAATATACCTTCATGTGTTTTGTGATTATGTTGATATATATATTTTTTTATTTCCCAGATTGGCTAGTGTTATTATATTTTCCTTTAATGTCATCTAATATCTCTTCTACTCTCTGTCAACCTGACTGTCTCTATAAATAGATAGACAGATCTCCTATTTTTATACTTTGAAAAATGTAGATAAATAAAAATTAAATGAATATAGAATATTTGTGATAGGATATTTGGCATGTAATGTATTTCCTCTTATATTTCATTAGAAAAAATCACCTAAAACTAATCATTCCAAAATTATATTTATTTAAGAGTTATGAAATTTAACAAAGTAGAGAAGATATAGTTGAGCTATAGTTGAGCTTAAATTTTAGAGGCTCAAATGCATAGAATTCCAAAATACTTTTAAAAATCTAAGCCCCATGTGTGTATTGTATAATTCAAAGCAATGCTTTACATAAATCAAAACTAAACAAAGCTAATTGATAATTGCTATGGTAATTATTTGCTTCATCCAGTAATATCCAGTACATTTTAGTGGTAATGCATTGTCAAATTATATATAACTTTTTGATCTCTCACTTCAGTATTTTACTTACTTTCTTTGCTAATTTTTTTATTGTGGTTAATTTACCTAGTGTTTTCAACTTATTTTTCATTCATTACAATGAATCAGAATGCTGTTGTGCATTACAAAGAAGTTATGTAAATAAAGAGTTACAAAGACAAATATGTCTTTTGTATATAAGCTCATTTTAGAATATAGATAGATACAGAAGACTTCTCTGTGGCCTATACTTAGCAACTCATGCTTTAGAGATATTAAATTAAGCATTATTACAGAAGAAACTTTATAACTACAGAATTTAAATAAGACTTTTTTACAGGCTCTCATATTCTGACTGAAATTATAATCAACAGTCAAAGTGAAAGAAAATAAAACTCACTAAAATTATCTGTTCTATAGAAGATGAAAGAATACAGCACGCTTCATGTCATAGTCACTGTTCAAATTATTACTGATGATTCATCCAAGTGGACAACATTAACTTTGACTTTCAAATATGTAAAAGCTCTTTTCCTCTCCAAGAGGCACTATACTTTCTGTGAGCAAACATATTTGTCGGTGAGTATAGAGAGATTAAGAATGGTGATGATTTTATATCTACTGCCCATGTCCCAGTGGCTTAAAATTGGAAATATTCCAAAGAAAGAGGCTGCCACTTTTGTTGAAATTGTCTTATCTGTCCCTTTCAATTACAAGACAAATCTTGGCACTGTCTTATATGAAGAAATTAAGTACCACAACTGACTTTTCCTTACCAATAAGTAACTTCAAGGGCTTCTCTGGTGGCTCAGATGGTGAAGAGTCTGCCTGCAACGTAGGAGACCTGGGTCCCATCCCTGGGTCTGGAAGATCCTCTGGAGAAGGGGATGGCCACCCAGTTCAGCACTCTTACCTGGAGAATTCCAATGACAGAAGAGCCTGGGGGGCTAAAATTCAAATACTGGCATGCAATCAAGAGTCCTCATAATCAATAAGTAGGTATTTAAGGAACATATTTATCCTATCACCCATTGAGCTGATACAGAAAAGAATCTATGTAATTAGCATGTTCCCGAGTATTGGTTATGTCACTCATAGAGAGTGTGTATGTGCTATGTCACTTCAGTCGTGTCCAACTCTTTGAGATCCTATGGACCTTAGTCCATCAGACTCCTCTGTTCATGATATTCTCCAGGCAAGAATACTGGAGTGGGTAGCCATTCCCTTTTCCAGGGGAGCTTCCTGGACCAGGGAGCAAACCCGCATCTTTTACCTGTGCTTCATGGGCAGGTAGGTTCTTTACCACTAGCGTGACTTGGCAAGCCCTGCAGCACAAATATATTTTTATTAGTTTCTTGAAATAAAAAAGCCATATTTGCATTTATAATGGTGAGATGTCAGTCATATTCTCTCCTAAAGAGCTGTACTAACAAATACTTGATTCTGTTGAGTGAAACCAATCAAGCAATATCATAAAGTCAAAGCCTCCAATTTGTACAGGTACCTCCATTGTACAGGTAATGAAGCACACAGAAAGTGACTTAACAAACTAAACATTAGTTTACTAATACTTTGGTAAAAAGAGCATAATAAGTTAGCTGTAATTTAAATAGTGTTCATTTGTGATAGACTTTCATGTACACAAATTCCTTAAGGCAAAATTGTAATACAAACATTCATATTGTGATACCTAAGTAAATTTCAGATCCAAATGCTGGAAAAATGTTACATTTTTTATGAAACCCTGGTAGCTCAGATGGTAAAGCATCTGCTTGCAATGCAGAGACCCAGGTTCGATTCCTGGGTTGGAAAGATCCTCTGGAGAAGGACATGGCAACCCACTCCAGTACTCTTGCCTGGAAAATTCCATGGATGGAGGAGCCTGGTAGGATACAGTATTGCTGCTGCTGATGCTAAGTCACTTCAGTCGTGTCCGACTCTGTGTGATCCCATAGACGTCAGCCCACCAGGCTCCCCCATCTCTGGGATTCTCCAGGCAAGAACACGGGGTCGTAAAGAGTTGGCCACGACTTAGTAACTTCACTTCACTTCAGCAAATAAGTTAAATATTTTCACAATGTCATCACTACTAGGCTACCATACAAGAAATGCAAAACAGAGTTTTTCAAGTTGAAAAAAAGGACACTAGTTAGTAATATGAGAACATATGACTGTATAAATTTATAGATAAATGTAAACATATAAACACATTCTGCATAATACTGTAATGGTTATGTGAATCATTATTAGCTGTAGTATAAATACTAGAAGACAAAAGTATTAAATAAAGTTATAGCTATAGTAATTAATTAATAAGTACACAATATAGAAATATGACTGATAACATAAAAAAATATTTTAGCAGGTAGTAAATATGCTGAGCTTAAAGTTAAGCTGTTGTCAATTCAGAATAGATTGTTATGACTTCTGATTCAAGATGCCAGAGTAGAAGGACATGTGCTCATCTCCTGTGGGAACACTAAAATTGCAACTAGCGGTTGAATAGCCATCTACAGAAGGATGCTGGAACACACTAATAAAAGATGCCCCACATCCAAAGACAAAGAAGAAGCTGCAGCAAGATGGTAGGAGAGCCGCAATCACAATAAAATCAAATCCCATACCTGCCTGGGTGGGTAACCCACAAACTGGAGAACAATAATACCAAAGAAGTTCTCCCACTGTTGGGAAGGATCTGAATGCCATGACAGGCTTCCCAGCCAGGGTTCTGATAAAACAGAATATAGTAAAAAGAATGAAAAGAAATGAAGACAGCCTAAGAGACAAATGGGACAACAATAGGTGCACTAACATTCACAGTATAGGGGTCCCAGAAGGTGAAGAGAGAGAAAGGACCTGAGAAAATATTTGAACAGATAATAACTGAAAATTTCCTTACATGGGAAAGGAAATAATCAACCAAGTCCAGGAAGAACAGAGAGTCCTAAGCAGGATAAATCCAAGGAGGAACACACCAAAACACATAGTAATCAAACTAAAAAAGATTAAAGACAAATATAAAATATTAAATGTAACAAGGGAAAAATGACAAATAACATACAAGGGATCTCCCATCAGGCTGCAACAGGAGCGAAAGAGGCAGGGGACAACTTTGGAAAGAAGGACATAGCCCAAGGACACAATAAAAACCAATTAGAGTCAAATGAGACCAAGATGGCAGACAAGACTAGACCTCAATCCTCAATCAACAAGTGAAATGACACACCCAGAGGTGCCATGACAGTTCTGCAGCATTGTTAAAAGACCAAGGAGAGGGAGGTGGCCCAAATCCTTAAAATCTCCACCCCTTCTCAAAAATAGCTGGAATAATCTTCCCACTCATTCAGTTCAGTTCACTTCAGTCCGCAAGTTGTGTCCAACTCTTTGCAAACCCATGGACTGCAGCTTGCCAGTCTTCCCTGTCCATCCACCAACTCCCAGGGGCTACTCAAACTTATGTCCATTGAGTCAATGATGCTATCAAAACATCTCATCTGTCATCCCTTTCTCCTCCCACCTTCAGTCTTTCCAAGCATCAGGGTCTTTTCCAATGAGTCAGTTCTTCCCATCAGGTGGTCAAAGTAATGGAGTTTCAGCTTCAGCATCAGGCCTTCCAATGAATATTCAGGACTTATCTCCTTCAAGATGCACTTGTTGGATCTCCTTGCTCTCCAAGGGACTCTCAAGAGTCTTCTCCAACACCACAGTTAACAAGCATCAATTCTTTGGTGCTCAGCTTTCTTTATAGTCCAATTCTCACATCCTTACATGACTGCTGGAAAACCATAGCTTTGACTAGACAGACATTTGTTGGCAAAGTAATGTCTCTGCTTTCTCATATGCTGCCTAGGCTGGTCATAACTTGGTCATTCCAAGGATCAAGCATCTTTTAATTTCATGGCTGCAGTCACCACCTGCAGTGTTTTGGAACCCCCCAAAATAAAGCTAGCCACTGCTTCCATTGTTTCCCCAACTATTTGCCATAAAGTGATGACACCAGATGCCATAATCTTAGTTTTCTGAATGTTGAGCTTTAAGCCAACCTTTTCCACTCTCTTCTTTCACTTTCATCAAGAGGCTCTTTAGTTCTTCTTCACTTTCTGCCATAAGGCTGATGTCATCTGAATATCTGAGGTTATTGATATTTATCCCAGAAATCTTGATTCCAGCATGTGCTTCATCTAGCCCAGTATTTCTCATGATGTACTCTGCATAGAAGCTAAATAAGCAGGGTCACAATATACAGCCTTGACATACTCCTTTCCTGATTTGGAACCAATCCATTGTTCCATGTTCAGTTCTAACTGTTGCTTCTTGACCTGCATACAGATTTCACAGGAGGCAGGTGATGGTCTGGTATTCCCAACTCTCGAAGAATTTTCCACAGTTTGTGTTGACCCACACAGTCAAAGGATTTGGTGTAGTCATTAAAGCAGAAGTAGATGCTTTTCTGGAACTCTCTTGCTTTTTCTATGATTCATTGGACGTTGGCAATTTAATCTCTGGTTCCTCTGCCTTTTCTAAATCCAGCTTGAACATCTGGAAGTTCTCAGTTCAAGTACTGTTGAAGTCTGGCTTGGAGAATTTTGAACATTACTTTGCTAGAATGTGAGATGAGTGCATTTATGCGGTAGTGTGAACATTCTTTGGCATTGCCTTTCTTTGGGGTTGGAATGAAAACTGACCTTTTTCAGTCCTGTGGCCACTGCTGAGTTTTCCAAATTTGCTGTAGTTTGTGCAGCAGTTTAACAGCATCATCTTTCAGGATTTGAAATAGCTCAACTGGAATTCCATCACCTCCACTAGCTTTTTTCCTAGTGATGCTTCCTAAAGCCCATTTGACTTCACATTTAGGTTGTCTGGCTCTATGCGAGTGATCACACCACAGTGGTTAACTGGTTCATTTATATCTTTTTTGTATAATTCTTCTGTGTATTCTTGCCACCTCTTCTTAATATCTTCTGCTTCTTTTAGGTTAATACTATTTCTGTCCTTTATTGGGGCCATCTTTGCATGAAATATTCTCTTGGTATCTCTAATATTTTTTGAAGAGATCTCTAGTATTTTCCATTCTATTGCTTTCCTCTATTTCTTTGCATTGATGACTGAGGGAGGCTTTCTTATCTCTCCTTACTATTCTTTGGAATTCTGCATTCAAATGGGTATATCTCTCCTTTTTCTCATTTGCCTTTAGATTTTCCTCTTTTCACGGCTATTTGTAAGACCTCCTCAGACAAGCATTTTCCCTTTTTTCATTTCTCTTTTTGAGGATGGTCTTGATCACTGCCTCCTGTACAATGTCATGAACTTCCAGCCATAGTTCTTCAGGCATTATGTCTATCAGATCTAATCCTTTGAATCTATTTGTCACTTCTACTGTATAATCGTTAGGGATTTTATTTAGGTCATAATTGAATGGTCTAGTTGTTTTTCCCTAATTTCTTCAGTTTAATTTTGAATTTGGCAATAAGGAGTTCATGATCTGAGCCACCATCTGCTTCCATTCTTGTTTTTGCTGACTGTATAGAGCTTCTCCATCTTTGGCTGCAAAGAATATAATCAATCTGATTTCTGTATTGACCATCTGGTGATGTCCTTGTGTAGAGTCCTCTCTTGTGTTGTTGGAAGAGGATGTTTGATATGACCAGTGCTTCTCTTGACAAAACTCTATTAGCTTCCACCCTGCTTCATTCTGTACTCCAAGGCTAAATTTGCCTGCTACTCCAGGTGTTCTTGACTTCCTACTTTTGCATTCCAGTCCCCTATAATGAAAAGTACGTCTTTTTTGGATGTTAGTTCTAGAAGATCTTGTAGGTCTTCAAAGAACCATTCAAGTTCAGCTTCTTCAGCTTTACTGGTTGGGTCATAGACTTGGATTATTGTGATATTGAATGGTTTGCCTTGGAAATGAACATATCATTCTGTTGTTTTTGAGACTGCACCCAAGTACTGCATTTTGAACTCTTTTGTTGACTATGATGGTTACTCTATTTCTTCTAAGGTATTCTTGCCCACGGTATTAGATATAATGGTCATCTGAGTTCAGTTCACCCATTCCAGTCCATTTTGGTTCACTGATTCCTAAAATGTCAATGCTCACTCTTGCCATCTTCTATTTGACTACTTCCAATTCTTTGTGACACCATGGACTACACAGTCTAAGGACTTCTTCAGGATACAATACTGATTGGATTTTCTTGAAGTCCAAGGGACTCTCAAAAGTTTTCTCCAATACCACAGTCAAAAGCATCAATTCTTTGGCACTCTGCTTTCTTTAGAGTCCAACTCTCACATCCATACATGACTACTGGAAAAAATCATAGTTTTGACTAGATGGACCTTTGTTGGCAAAGTAATGTCTCTGCTTTTTAGTATGCTGTCTAGGTTTTCATAGCTTTTCCTCCAAGGAGCAAGCATCTTTTAATTTCATGGCTGCAGTAACCATCTGCAGTGATTTTGGTGCCCCCAAAATAAAGTCTCTCATTGTTTCTATTGTCTCCGCATATTTACCACGAAGTGATGTAACAGGATGCCACGATCTAAATGCTGAGTTTTCGAAATGATGTTTTAAGCCAACTTTTTCACTCTCCTCTTTCACTTTCATCCTCTTTCACTTTCATCAAGAGGCTCTTTAGTCCTTCTAAAGGTCCTATGTATGCTCTGCTGCAGGGCACTGTGACCCAAGCCTCTGCCGGAGACTCCTGGACACTCACAGGCAAGTCTGGGTCAGTCTCTTGTGGGTTCACTGCTCCTTTCCTCTGGGTCCTGGTGCGCACAAGGTTTGGTTTGTGCCCTCCAAGAGTCTGTTTACCAAGTCCTGTGTAAGTTATGGTGGCTTTATGGTGGGTTTAATGGTGACCTCCTCGAAGAGGGCTTATGCCATATCCAGATCTGCTGCACCCAGAGTCTCTGTCCATGAGTTGGGCCACTCTTGACCCATACCTCTGCAGGAGATACTCAGACACAGCTCTGGCTCAGTCTTTGTGGGGTCTCTGGGTCCTGGTGTGCACAAGGTTTGTTTGAGCCCTGGAGCATCTCTGGAGGGAATGGGGTTTGATTCTAAACATGATTTCACCCCTCCTACTGTCTTGCTGGGACTTCTCATTTGCCCTTGGACATGGGGTATCTTTTTTTGGTGGGATCAAACATTTCTCCTGTCAACCATTGTACAGCAGCAAGTTGTAATTTTGGAGTGCTCACAGAAGAAGATGAACACACTTCCTTCTACTCTGCCATCTTAAGGATACCTCATTAAATTCTTCTCATGCTTGAACCTTTCTGCTTTAGTGTTCTGCTACCAGCCAAAGGAAACTCTTCTCTCAAAGGGCTCCTCACCCTTTGGACAGCCAACAGGATCTCAAATCACCACAAAATCTTTTCAAGGTCAAGTTGTCCATCATTTCAAATTTTGCTGCAGGTTTCTTTTCCTTAAACTGCTCTGGATGTCAGAAGTCCTAAACATCAAAGTGTCAGCCAGGCTGTCTTCCTTCTGCAGGCCACAAGGAGAATTCATTTCTTCACTTTCTCCATCTTCTAGAGTTGCTTACATTTTGTGGCTTGTGGCCCCTTCCCCAGAGAGGTGGTTATGTACAAATGAATTGACTAGTCAATATAGGCTTTGAGTTGGAAAGTGGGTATGATCAAGACTCAGCACACATGTATACATGATCAACAAAACTAGAAATTCTTTAGAAGCTTAAAAAAACAAGAAAATGGATTGTCCCTTGGAGTTTTCAGAAAATAATATATCCATGTTAACAGATTGATTTTAGTCCAGTGAAATACATATAAGATTATCGATTTAAGTTTTAAAATGTGTTATTTTCAGTCACTTTTTTTGGTAGAAAAATAAAAAAATATATGGAAAAACAAAATATAAACAAAATTTGTATTTTAATGTTGAAAATTAAAAAACATTAATGAAATGTTAAAGTGAGCAAAAACACCAGGGTTTCTAAAACTAGATGCAGCATCACTACAAATGCCACAAATATTGAAAAGGTAGCATGATACAGCATAAACTTTATGTCATTTTAATGATAATTGATGAAATTAACATGTGCCATGTGCTAAGTCGTTTAGTTGTGTCTGACTCTTTGCAAGAATCCTGGAGTGGGTTGCCATGCTCTCCTCCAGGGGATCTTCCTGACCCAGGACTCAAACCCACGTCTCTTATGTCTCATGCATTGACAGACAGGTTTTTTACCACTAGCACCAACTGGAAAATTGACATTTTTTTGCCTAAAGGTCATAATAATGATACAATAGAAAACATTACTTTGACCTACAAAAAATCTGCAGAAGAACTTATGGATCCACATGGCTTCATAAGTGAAATTTTGTAAATATTATTAAGGTTTATTTCCCTTACACAAATTATTTCAGGAAATAGAGGTAAAAGAATTCTACCCACCCATTTTATGAGCTCAAAAATACTTATAATAGTGTTGAAATTATTATAAAATTATGAAATTACATTATAGTATTACTATAATAATAAAGTATAACTTTAACTGAGTAGGCAGGAAGAGAAGGGGATGACAGGATATGAGATGGTGGAATGGCATCACCAACTCAATGGATATGAGTTTGAGCAAGCTTCAGGAGTTGGTAATGGATAGGGAAGCCTGGCTTGCTGCAGTCCATGAGGTCGCAAAGAGTCAGACAGGACTGAATGACTGAACTAAAGTGATAACTGAGAACAACATTACAAAATCAACAGTCAAAGAACAATATTTTTCATAAATATAGATAAAAGAGTTCAAAATATAAGCAAACATGATTATGCTCTCTATTGAAAGGCTAATATATCATAAATTATTAATACATATTCAAGGAAAGTTTATTTAAGTCTTCAAAAAATCAATCAATTTATTATTTACATGAATAAATGAGAGAAATCATATGATCAACTGAATAAATGTATGAAAATAATAAAAGTCAAAATTATTCACAATAAAGCCATAATAGGTACAAATAGAACCTCTCTTAATGTTGCAGCTGTTAAGTGTATAGTACACCTTTTGGGGAAAGGTAATTTGTTAGCAGGGAAGTCTTTATTTATAGAATACATTTGGCAGAATGTACCTGGCTATCTAGGATTCCTTATAGCATACAGCACTTTATGTATTTATTGACTAGGACTTCCTGGTAAATGTCATGAAATTAAAAATTATATGTTTATACAGGGCATGTTTCTTTAACCAAATCTTTGTATTCAATACATGTGGTGTGATTACACATACAGAAGTATCATATATTAAATTGAGTTGGAAGGATGCCCTGATATGTACAGTACTTCTCTGAAAAACTTCATTGAAGAGCTTAGAGTTCACCAGGAGACTCAGAGGTCAAAAACACTCAGATATTTTTGTGTTTGAAATTATACATAAACTTGGTACTAAATGAGATCTCTGGGCTTTCTAAGTGTAATTTGACAATTCAGTAATTTGCCTTTTCTCAGTTGAAGCTCAAAATTATACCATGGAAGACTAGAAAGGTAAACTTATGAAATAAGAGAAGAAAGAAAAATTAAGGTTGATTTAAACTTGATATATAGAGAGATGTTAGCAAAATGGAAGGCCAAAAATATCTTTCCCCCACAAAGACAGAAAGTTAAAAACAATATAGGGACTAGAGAAACTGAGAAATCTAGAGACCAGCTGAGAAGCTACAGCACACAGGATAATGTAAAATCATGGAAGGATTCAAGCAAAAGTGGTAGGAAAATTCAAAGCTTTTGCATGCTTATTTATGATATTCCTCTACCCAAGGAAAGCAGTGAAACTGGGAGGAACCTTGCATATCAAGATTCCTTCTTCTGGATTGAAATAAACAGGGGACTGTATGTTCAGTGTTTTCCTTGTCTGGAGGCAGCCCAAGAAACTGGTTTATGTGCAGCCTCCCTCAGTGTGCTCATGGGCCCGGTGGCAGAGTCTGGAAGCCACTGAAAATAGAGGTAAATACCACAGCAATTTATAGCTACCTGTAGTTCTAGAAACAAATGCTAAGTAGAATGAGAGGTCAGAAAAGGTTTCTGAGGTTCTATAAACTTTAGGTGTGATGAGTGGTGAAGGTTTTCAGTTGCTTAAAGCCAGTATATAGGGACTTAATTCAACTGGTGTTCCAGTTGAATGAATAAACCTACCAACGCAGGGAACCTGGGGTCCATCCTGGTCCAGGAAGATTTCACATGCCATCAGGCAACTGAGCCCACACACCACAACTACTGAAGCCCATGTGCCATTCATTTTTAATAATTTTAATATTAGACACAATTTATATTTTGATATAATTTTTATTTATTAATTTTGTGAAATTTGATTTTTTATATCATTTATTTATTAATTATGTGAAAGGGCATAAGTCAATGTAACAATACAGTCTATGTCATATAGTTTTTATAAAGTTCAAAAAGATATAAGCACAATTTTTGGAAGAGTTTCCAGGACATAGCGTTCAATAAATGTAGTTGGTTATTATGCCGCTGTTGCTACGGATAATGATAAATATCAAGATCCTTCTCATGACCTGATGCCTGTACATGACATTCTATAGTAGTTAAAAGACTCAGTCTTGAGCAAAGCATCTCTAATGGTTTTCCTGGGTTTAATGTGTTTCTTATAGAAATTGTGTTTATAAGTTCTCACTTTTCTAATTTGGGGCACTTTTACTTTTCTTTTAATTGGATTTTTAAAAATATTCTCTGGAGGCTATTGTGCTGCTAGAAACCCTGGCCTTAGGGAAGCAGAAATAATGAACTCTGGTTTCCCTTCCTTTTCCAAGTTCTAATAATCTACAGATACATACTGGCACTTCATCTTTGTGAATCCTTCATTCCCCAACAAAGTCTTTAAAAATTCACATATCAATACTGCTGCAATCACCAGACTTTGTTTCTTAACTTTCTGAGGCTGTCAGAAGAAGGAAGTAAACTTTAAGTATGATTCCAATCATAGGCAAAACCCAAATCATGAAGTTACAGAGAAGGAATACCTGGAAGCCATGTACTTGAACATTCATAACAATTTTGAGGTATGCTTCAGCAGGTAAGGACAGAATTTACAATATTCTTTTTTAATTCATACTCTACTCACATTGCTTTTGGATTCTTTGTTTGTTTTCCCCAAAACTATCATTTCCTCCTGTTTTTTCTCTTCTTTTTGTTTAGACAAGCTTAAAGCAAAATTTTGGAATTGATTGAATAAATCTTTATTGTTTCCAATTGAGTTTGAGCAAACTCCAGGAGGTGGTGAAGGACAGGAAAACCTGGCATGCTGCTGTCCATGGGGTTGCAAAGAGTCAATCATGACTTAGTGACTGAACAACAATACCTTAATCTTTAGCTTCTGCCCTGCATCACTATAGCCTTTGAGATTCCCATCAATTTTTCACATTCAAACCAACCATTCATGAGATGACAAGAAAGCCTCTTTCAAGTAATATACTCTGCAATTACTTTTTCCTTATTCATCTAACCCATCAAAATTTCTTTTTCTTTGCAAGATTATAGGAAAGTAAACTGGTTGCAGTGTTTCATACCAAGCCACTGTATTGACAAATTTAGTTCATATTTATTTAAATACTGAATTTGTGTTACTGTGTTAAGAGTGGTCATTGTTAAGAATCATAGTGCTTTAACTTTAATTTTGGTCCAACTTATTCCTCCTACTCATAAAAAGTGTAACATGCATGAATCAAATATTTATCTGTTTCCTCATTATGCAGTAAATATATAATAATAAAAGTCAATAAAAGAATAAGCTAATGAACTTTTAGGATCAGAAAAAAAATGGTTAAAAGACACGAGGTATTGTCTTATTTCTATTCCTCTTATGTAAATGTTAGTTCACTTCTGTCATGCTCGTCCATCACGTCTATTGAAAAGTAGCAACAAAAACTCCCACTTATATAAAAATAGCCCTTTCATAACCTATCGATATAAATTTTTATGTGTTTTATAATTTGCAATTTGAAATTAGCCCCAATCCAAACCTTTATTTTTGCCTATCCAAAATATCGTCATAGCCATCCAGCAAAATCACCTTCTCTCCAACAAGTGTCCTGTTTTCTCTGCGCTTTTGGCCCTTGTTTTCCAGTATGAAGAATACAAAATTATGCTTTCGCTACTTCTCTTAGGAATATTCAAAATTCAAAAGTTTCATTTTTCTACTCTCTCTTGGCTGAGTATTTGCTCTGTCTCTCTGAATTCTAAGAAAAATATAGTCAATATTGACAAGTCATTTATTTAAACCTTTCCCTTACTCTTGAAATACCTGTGAATATCTCATTTGCTATAAAATGTGATTCTACATGGAAATTACATAAAGTTGACTTTATAGTGGACGATCTAACAATACAGTGGCTGGGACTTGTAAGTCAAAAGTAATGAACGCATTATGTAATCATGTTTAGTTGTTTATTTTAGCACTTTTTCTTCTCAGTGATAAGCTAGCTTTAAAAGACCTTTTGTACATATGTAAATAATACAGAATTAGACTTTATTGCAACTTTTCCAGCACTCTAAAATGCTTTACATCTGAATGGATTAAGGACACTGTGATGTGTTTATCTCAAAGGACACTCTATACATCTGTTCACAAGACTTTTAAAGAACTAAATTCACTGTTAGTTTCTCTACACTGAGGGGAAACTCACAGGTCTTTCAATAGGATATTTATCACAATCTTACTGTGGAACTAATTCAGCTATTATAAGTGAACTTCACACTTGAACTCTTGCATCTGGCACAGTATATCTCAGGAGCTGTTTATACACTGGAAAAATAATTATTTGCTTTTATTGTTTTTCTTCCATAAAAAGAAAATACAGTTAAAATCTATATGTGGATTATTTCCAAGATTTAGATACAAAGACCAATCATAAACTTCTTTTTTTATTATCCCAGGTGGAAATGAGAAATTATGGATCAAAGAAACAAGACCATTGTCACTGAGTTCATTCTTCTAGGATTTCAGAACAGGAAAGAAGTAGAAATTCTTCTTTTTTCTGCATTCCTGCTTATGTACATGACATCTCTGGTTGGCAACACCATGATTATCCTTTTGGTGTGTGGTGACTACCGTCTGCGCTCACCCATGTACTTCTTTGTAGCCAATCTTTCTTTCCTTGAGATTGCAATCACCTCCACAGTGGTGCCTAAGATGTTAGCAAACACATTTTCCCTCTCCAAAGCAATATCCTTTGTGGGATGTCTTACACAGTCTTTCTTCTACTTTCTCTTGGGATCCACAGAATTCTTCATCTTGGCTGTTATGTCCTTTGATCGATATGTTGCCATTTGCCACCCACTGAGGTATGCCATCATCATGAACAAACAAACATGCATATCATTGCTTCTGGGATCTTATGTAGGTGCATTTTTGTCAATTTTGGCCCCATCAATATTAACTGCCCCTCTGCCCTTTTGTGGGCCAAATGTAATTAATCACTTCTTCTGTGACAGTGCTCCTGTGCTAAAGTTGGTCTGTGCAGATATCTCTCTGGCTGAGCTGGCTGACTTTGTCTCCTCTGCTGTGTTGCTCTTGGGTTCCTTGCTCCTGACAGGAGTGTCTTACACGTATATTATTATTACTATCTTTAGAATTCCCTCTGTCCAGGGACGGCAGAAAGCTTTCTCCACCTGTGTTTCACATATCACCGTAGTAACACTTTACTATGGAAGCTCCATCTTCATCTATGTCCGCCCACAAAAGGGTAATGTGATGGATGTTAACAAATTTGCCACAGTGCTGAATACCATTGTGACACCAATGTTGAATCCTTTCATCTACAGTCTTCGAAATGAGAAAGTGAAAGATTCCCTGAGAGATGGTGTCTATAAATATGTGATTATGCTAACAAATCTTTAAAATCTCAAAAATGATATCTTTACAACAAAGATAACTTCATGTCTTGCTTTAAAATTATTTTATCATGTAATTACTTCCAAATGAATATGCTCACATAAGGAAGGGCTTCCTTTGTGGCTCAACTGGTAAAGAATCCACCTGAAATGTGGGAGACCTGGGTTCAATCCCTGGGTTGGGAAGATTCCCTGGATAAGGGAAAGGTACCCATGCCAGTATTCTGGCCTGGAGAATTCCATGAACTGTATAGTCCATGGGGTTGCAAAGAACTGGACATAATTGAGTGACTTTTTTGCGGAGACTTCCCTTGTAGCTCACTTGGTAAAAAATCTGCCTGCAATGCAGGAGACCTGGGTTCAGTTCCTCGGTTGGGAAGATCCCCTGGAGAAGGAAATGGCAACCCATTCCAGTGTTCTTGCCTGGAGAATCCCCTAGATAGAAGAGCCTAGTTGGCTACAGTCCATGGGGTCATAAGAATTGTACACAACTTAGTGACTAAATCTCCCATAAGGAAGGACTTAGGAGAGCACATGTTACTTTTCTATCTCTCACCAGGTTCAGCTAATAGTGATTCATATAGATCTAAAAAATTATACATACATTCATAACACACACACAATGACAGAAATGAGTGATAAATATGTGATTATTCTATTTTCCTGTGCCTCTAGTGTTTTAAAAATCAAATTCATGTACAAGCAAATGATTTAAACTCAAACAATGCCAGGATTGGATGTCTCTGGTTTAGGCAGTTCCTCAACTTTACTGCAAAACCTGAAAAAGAAAAAAACATATACTTTTAAAAGTATCAATATTTTTTACAATTAATGCATATGTATTGTCTTAATAAAATAGTATAAACATTATTTGAATTTAATTTAAATATTATAGATTATTTGTTATTTAATTTTCATTTAATTGTACACTGATCTACTCATGGTTCCATATCTGTTACAGTGTATAACCATTATGCTCCTATTTCTGTGCCATAGTGTGATGATAAATCTACCTATGGCAAAAGAATTAACCAAAACTTAGAAGCTAATCATTCACAGAAAGAATAGGAGAGTGACAGAAACGTATCAGATTTTTCTACCCAAAATCTTTTTTTCAGAATGGTAGGAAATTACATTAGCCACTGAACTTTCATGTAAAATCATTTATGAAAAGAGATTTTTAAAATGCTAATGCTAATAATAATCTGCAAATTTCAACATAACAGCCAGATCACATTACCTTTTCACTATTTGAAGGAACCTGTAAAATATCTTAATTAGATATAAATGAAGAAGTCATTTCAAAATTGGAGAAGGCAATGGCAACTCACCCCAGTACTCTTGCCTGGAAAATCCCATGGATGGAGGAGCATGGTAGGCTGCAGTCCATGGGGTCGCTGAGTCGGACACGACTGAGCAGCTTCCCTTTCACTTTTCACTTTCATGCATTGGAGAAGAAAATGGCAACCCACTCCAGTGTTCTTGCCTGGGGAACCCCAGGGATGGGGGAGCCTGGTGGGCTGCCGTCTATGGGGTGGCACAGAGTCGGACATGACAAAAGTGACTTAGTAGCAGCAGCAGCAGCATTTCAAAATTCTTAGTTGAACATGAAGTACAACCCATCATTGTTACTATAAGCTACAGATTCCACAGGAGCCAAATTGTCTCCTATAAGAAACAAGTAATTTTTCCCCCATTTTCTTACACTATTTATTTCTTTTGCTGTATAATATTGTTAGGCAAAAATGCAATAGGGCTCGCCAAATGGATTTCATCATGCAGTTCACTCATGCTCCTTGCTAGATCCTGTTTTCCCTATTTGATATGAAAAGCTCTTAAACTTCAATTCTTTTCTCTGCTAAAATGCCTAAATAATCTACATTTAGGAGAAAAAGAAACATATTTATAATATGCTTAACCTTGGAGTCTCCAAGTCAGGGTCATGGAAGAAACTATTCCGAAAACTATCCTTCGGTAACTCAACATGTCCACACATCACAAGTCCTTATCAAAGTTATGGGTTCAGTTTTCATATTTCCAGGTAGAAATTCTGCTCCCTGCCAGCCCTTAAACTTTACCTGACAAATATTGTCAGCCTCAGGCCAGGCTTCTAAGTCTCTCACAACTCCATTAATACCCAGCAAACAACAAAATAATATCCCCTTATCACAGTTCAATCCCACTTGAGTATCTGTAGCCACTGTTTCGATATAATCATGTTCTGAAAGCCAACTGAGTGTCCAACAGCAGCAAAGGTCCTCATTAGGATAGACATGCTGGTGCCAATAATTAGTAAAGTTTGATCTTTAACTGCATTTTTTGGGTCAGTTGGGCTGGGGAGAGCTGGACAGCTGGAAGTGAGCTTCCCCGTCATTTTCTGTTTTTTGGGTTTTTTTGTATCACTTTTCCACCTGTGAAGCGCAACACCCACCACCAAGTGCAGCTGCAATTTCTGACACTTTGAAGCATCAGGGAAGCCAATCCGACCCTTCATCACTCCTCCCATGAGTGCACCTGCCATAGGCAGGGCTGCCAGCTTGTATTTTTCAGCCTTCCCCCGGGTTTTGGTTCTCTCTTCAATAGTCACAGCAGCACTGTTGACATGGTCTTCAGTGCTGTAAATCTTCTGCTGAGAATTCACTAGGAGAGAGAAATCAGTGTGACCAGTTGGCTAAGTTCAACTAAGTCCTCTTCTAAGGTCTCCCGTGATTCTGCAGCATTTTAATCTCGAGGAGTTTCAGGCAACGCATACATCTGAGTCATACTCAGGATCAGCTTCATTTTCAGTAGTGTGAAATGTTCTCAGTCATGGGTCTAAAGAAGGCTGTAATAAAGTTTCTTCATCATTAAATTGTTTCTTAAGTTCTTCTACAGATTCTAGATGGAATTGGAAAAATCCTGCTGTTGCAGCTGATGCGTCTTCAACAGAATCTATCATTTCCTTTCGAAGTCCTAGGTCATCCTTTTGGACTTTCAAACAAGCGTCTCCATTCCTCCAATACTGCAGCAGAGTTGCTGAACTGTACATCCTGCATTGACATGCTCTTCATGTAACTTGTCCCATGCTCAGCACCTCTGATATTTCTCAGTATTTACCTGGCACTTTCTCAACATCTCCAGGTCTGCTGGGCTTACCATTTTAGTAAATCTCTGGATAGCTGGTTTAAGAAGGCATAATTTCACTTTTTCTTCATCTTCAGACATCTTTAAAATATTTTGTGCCTCTCCTAGTTGCAACAACTGTCTTCTCCACTTATGCAGAAAAACCTCCCTCAGTGGTGCTTGAGGCTGGTTAGGCATGGCACAGATGTGGGGGCCCAAAACAAGTAATTTTGAAAGCATTCTGTTGGCATAGATGGTGGTTTAAATGCACAAATCATAAAGATACTCTTCTCATATACAGCCTCAGTTTTTGACCATTAAATACTCTGTAAATGATCCAAACATGTCTTTAGTCTGTGATTTTAAAAACCCAGATATAAAGAGTCACAATGATCTGTATTTATTTGTCAATTAGTCTCAGCTTCTTTATAATAAATTTTTCCTAAATCCTAGATATTAATTTTCTACCCTCCATTTCTCCGACTTGAAAATCTTGACTGTCCCTCTTTTAGTAAAAATAATGATTGATAACAATATCTTCATTTATATTAAAACAATAACTCAAAGTTCTGCCATAAGGGTGGTGTCATCTGCATATCTGAGGTTACTATGTTTCTCCCAGCAATCTTGATTCCATCTTTTGCTTCAGGCAGCCCAACATTTCTCATGATGTACTCTGCATATAAGTTAAATAAGCAGGGTGACAATATACAGCCTTGACATACTCCTTTTCCTAGTTGGAACCGGTCTGTTGTTCCATATCCAGTTCCAACTCTTGCTTCTTGACCTGCATACAGATTTCTCAGGAGACAGCTCAGGTGATCTGCTATTCCTATCTCTTTAAGAATTTTCCACAGTTTGTTGTGATCCACATGTTCAAAGGCTTTGGCATTGTCAATAAAGCAGAAATAGATGTTTTTCTGGAACTCTCTTGCTTTTCTGATGATCCAAAAGATGTTGACAATTTAACCTCTGGTTCCTCTGCCTTTTCTAAATGCAGCTTGACCATCTGGAAGTTCACAGTTCACATATTGTTGAAGCCTGGCTTGGAGAATTTTGAGGATCACTTTGCTAGTGAGTGAGATGAGTGCAATTGTAGTTTGAGGATTCTTTGGCCTTGCCTTCCTTTGAGATTGGAACAAAAACTGACCTTTTCCAGTCCTGTGGCCACTGCTGACTTTTCCAAATTTGCTGTCATATTGAGTGCAACACTTTCACAGCATCATCTTTTAGGATTTGAAATAGCTCAACTGGAATTCCATCACCTCCACTAGCTTTGATATTCCTTGTTAGAACCAATCAAATATAGCCAATATCTTAATATCATGGTAAGCATTTATATACTTATGGAAGGAATACAATTTCAGGAGGATGAAACGTTTATGCACAGTGAGGAAAATAGATGGATACTAAAGATTATCTCTTAGTTGGTTTTTATATACTTATTCACACATGACTGAATCCTATGCTGATTTAAATAATGTATTAATGTGTAAATAGCCATACATTTCAACTAGCCTTTGACCAGTAATACGATTAACTTTTAATTTATTACCAATGTTGGATTCTTTTTCAAGATTAAAAACAAAATACCATATGGAATTGCTCTGGGAAGACAGTGGCAAAGTCATTCTTTTACAGTGCATATTTGATTTTCTGGCCAGCTTATCAATGAAAGAATGCAAGTCGATTCTATAAGGCATTCATCTACAAAGGAGGATGCTTGGGTGATGACCTGTGTTACTGAGGATTGCACATTTTCTTCTCAATTCTGCCATTCTTTGTTCAAATGATGAATGTAAATATTTTCAGAACACGTATTGATTCAATAGAAGGAAATATTTATCTCATATCTAATTGATGGAAAACATGAAAACCCTATAAAGTATTTCTTCCACAGCATACCCACCATACAGAAAAATAAGATCATTGACAGAAGAGAAGCTCTCATAACTGTTGGATTACCATTTCCCTTAGGGAAAAATATTTCCTTAGTTAACCAGGCTGCCACTGACTTGACCCTTTTTGATGTCTTCAGCTTAATGTCCCTTCATCTACTTCTGAAAAGAAATTTTCAAATTTTTTATCTTGCTCCTTTGTTTGAAACATATGCCTCTGTCACCTTCTTTTGCCTAATTTACTATTTTTATTTGTGTGTATTTTATAGTTATGTTACATTTCCTAACCTGTTCACTTGCCTACTAGTGAGTGGGTCTTGATCCCTGGGTGAGTGATTGAGAGGTCCAAAGTATCTTAGAGCTGGTATGGGCCTGATGGTGGGTGGGGTTGTGGCCAGGGTATCCCAGGGCCAGTGTTAGCCTGTTGGTTTGATCAGTCACAGAAACTACAAAGGCAGAAAGAAAGAAGAAAAAAAATTGTTTATTTTATACCCCATCAACTTATTTTATACTCCAATTAAATAGTTTAAAAAGGTTTTTTAAAAATTTAAAAAGTTTAAAAGCTAAGAAAGATAAATCACACACAACCAACAGGGGATTAATATCCATAATATAATATTTATATACAGAATTTAGTAAGCAAAATGTAAACAACCTATCATGGACCTGGTAAAGTAAATTCAAATAAATTTCCTAGAAATAGAGAAAAGGAGTCCATAATTATACTTAAAAATAGTCAATCTCATTTCAACAAAAATAGCACAAATTAAAAGCACACTTTTATAGTAACTATAAATGGAATATAACCTTTAAAATTTATGAATCACTACATTGGATACCTGTAATTTATACAATACTATACATCAACTATACCCCATAGACTATACAGTCCATGGAATTCTCCAGGCCAGAATACTGGAGTGGGTAGCTGTTCCCTTTTCCAAAGGATGTTCCCTTCTCCAGGGGATCTTCCCAACCGTGGGATCAAACCCAGGTTTCCCACATAGCAGGTGGGTTCTTTACCATCTAAGCTACCAGGGGAGCCCAAGAACACTATGGTGAGTAGCCTATACCTTCTTCAGCAGATCTTTACAACTCAGGAATCAAAACAGGGTCTCCTGCTTGCAGGTGGGTTCTTTATCAGTTGAGCTACCAGGGAAGACTGGAATATGGTAACAAAAATGGAATATAACATTTAAAATGTGTGAATCACCTATAAACTGGATCCTTGTAATGTATACAATACTATATATAAACTGTATTTTACTAAATGAATAAATAAGATAAAATAAATTTGGAAAACAGAAAAGGACACTGAGAAATCATTTTACACTCCCCTTACCAGAAAATTGTCACTATTTGAGAGGAGTACAGAATGCAAAAAACATCCTTACATTGACGGAATATGCAAATAATTTTAACATATTCTCCAAACATTTTGTCAGTTACTTACTAATATTGAAGATGAGCTTAACATTCAGTGCACTAATTCTATCCCCAGGCATCTACTAAATATGTTTCCAATGTCCATATTAGTTTGCTTGCTTATTAAATAATGAGCAAATTAGTAGGGGTAAATATTTTTGTCATATTATTACAATGGAATTGTACACTGCAGTGAAAAAATATTTTAGAGTTTTACTTCCCTACATGAACAACTATCAAAAACTCCATTTTAATTAAACAGAAGTAAAAGAATAAAAAATGTTTATTTACAAACAATTTAAAAATACACAACATAGAACACTGTATTAGTTTGGAATGCATAAGCAATACAATCAATGAAGTTATGAGAGGAAAAAAAGTTATATAGAGTTTTGCCTGGTGAAACAGAGGTTAAGAATCTGCCTCCCAGTACAGGGGACATGGGTACAATTCCCGGCCCAGGATAATCCCACATGCTGCAAGGCCACTAAGCCTATAGGCCACAACCACTCTGGACTTCACAAGCTGCAAATACTGAGCCTGCTTATCCTAGAGCCAAGATCCTACCACAATAAGAAATCCATGCACCACACAACTGGAGAACTGTCCCTGCTTACCGCAATTAGAGAAGTTCTGTGCACAGCAAGGGAGAGCTCAAGCGCCACAACAAAAACTCATTGCAGCCAAAAATAAATAAATTAATTTAAAAAATAAAGGTTATATAACAAGATTCAGAATAGTGGCTACCTCACTAGGGGAACAAAAAAAAAACCTATTTTTCTTTAAAGTAGAATTGGAATGCAAATCAACAAGGATTATAGAGACTTTTAAAATCAGCTTTACAGAGGCATACTTTACATACAGTAAAATTCACTCTTTTCAGCTGCACAGTTCTACAAGTTTTAACAAATTTATAGTTATGTTATCGTTATCATATTTCCCTCAAAACAAATAAATGCAGAAAGCTGTAAATTAGAATAGAGTTTATTTAAGATCTTAAGAATTGCAATTCTGGAGATAAAAATTTAGTTAAGCCCAAAGGAAGAGAAAGAGTCAGAAGCTTTCAGTTCAGTTCAGCCACTCAGTCGTGTCCAACTCTGTGACCCCATGGACTGCAGCGTGATAGACTTTCCTGTCCATCACTAACTTCTGGAGCTTGCTCAAACTCATGTCCATTGAATTGGTGATGCCATCCAACCACCTTATCTTCTGTCATCTCCTTATCCTCCAGCCTTCAATCTTTCCCAGCATCAGGGTCCTTTCAAATGACTCAGTTCTTTGCATTAGGTGGCCAGAGTATTGGGGTTTCAGCTTCAGCGTCAGTCCTCCAATGAATATTCAGGACTGATTCCCTTTAGGCTGGATGGGTTGGATCTTCTTGCAGTCCAAGGGACTCTCAAGAGTCTTCTCCAGCACCACAGTTCAAAAGCATCAATTCTTCAGTGCTCAACTTTTTTATAGTACAACTCTCACATCCATACATGACTACTAGAAAAACCTTAGTCTTCAATATTTCCCATATAAGTCAGAAGCTTATAAAGGCAAAAAGTCAGGAGGTTGTTAAAAGTAGCCTGATGAGAACTGTGACCGACTCAGGTTCAAGTTAGAATATACATGTTTTTAAGGAATCACAAGTTATTTTAGGTTTGGGGTTCAATAAATAGATAGACTGTCATGAATTATTTTAAAGTAAGGTTTTGATAAGTTTCTTGAGTTTCTGTCAGATGTTCTGATGGCTTCATCAGGTCAAAGAGTCAGATTCCATTCAGGATAAGAAATGCATAAATTCCTAAGCAGCTTCTTGGCTCCGTTTTAGAGAATTCTCCTAACAATACCAATTTCATTTTGATTTTCTGTTAGCAACCACAATCAATATCCACAAGAAATATCAATATTTTTAGCACATTAAAGGATTCCTCCATTACATACATTCTTCCTCTTATACTGACTCTGGCTTGACATGAGAGTGTAACCTGCAGGAAGGCCAGGGGTCTCCAAAAGAAGGAAATAGGCTGCACATGTCAGACATTTTTTACCTCTCTTTTAAGTGGCAGGAAGAAGCAAACTAGTGTTATATTTTTTCCCTTCTCTATACAAATTTAAAAAGAAGTTTCTCTTCAAATTCTGTGTTGCAGATCAATGGAACAAAACAGAAAGCCCAGAGATAAATCGACGTACCTATGGACACCTTATCTTTGACAAAGGAGGCAAGAATATACAACGGAGAAAAGATAATCTCTTTAACAAGTGGTGCTAGGAAAACTGGTCAACCACTTGTAAAAGAATGAAACTAGAACACTTTCTAACACCATACACAAAAATAAACTCAAAATGGATTAAAGATCTAAATGTAAGACCAGAAACTATTAAACTCCTAGAGGAGAACATAGGCAAAACACTCTCCGACATAAATCACCGCAGTATCCTCTATGACCCATCTCCCAGAATATTGGAAATAAAAGAGAAAATAAACAAATGGGACCTAATTGAAATTAAAAACTTCTGCACAACAAAGGAAACTATAAGCAAGGTGAAAAGACAGCCTTCAGAATGGGAGAAAATAATAGCAAATGAGGCAACTGACAAAGAATTAATCTCAAAAATATACAAGCAACACCTGCAGCTTAATTCCAGAAAAATAAACGACACAATCAAAAAATGGGCCAAAGAACTAAATAGACATTTCTCCAAAGAAGACAAACAGATGTCTAACAAACATATGAAAAGATGCTCAACATCACTCATTATCAGAGAAATGCAAATCAAAACCACAACGAGGTACCATCTCACGCCAGTCAGGATGGCTGCTATCCAAAAGTCTACAAGCAATAAATGCTGGAGAGGGTGTGGAGAAAAGGGAAGCTCTTACTCTGTTGGTGAGAATGCAAATTAGTACAGCCACTATGGAGAACAGTGTGGAGATTCCTTAAAAAACTGGAAACAGAACTGCCATATGACCCAGCAATCCCACTGCTGGGAATGCAAACCGGGGAAACCAGAATTGAAAGAGGCACGTGTATCCCAATGTTCACCGCAGCACCATTTATAATAGCCAGGACATGGAAGCAATCTAGATGTCCATCAGCAGATGAAAGGAAAAGAAAGCTGTGGTAGATATACACAATGGAGTATTACTCAGCCATTAAAAAGAATACATTTGAATCGCTCTAATGAGGTGGATGAAACTGGAGCCTATTATACAGAATGAAGTAAGCCAGAAAGAAAAATACCAATACAGTATAATAGTGCATATATATGGAATTTAGAAAGATGGTAATGATAACCCTATATGCGAGACAGCAAAAGAGACACAGAGGTATAGAACAGTCTTTTGGACTATGTGGGAGAGGGTGAGGGTGGGATGATTTGGGAGAATTGTATTGAAACATGTATATTATCATATGTGAAACGAATCGGCAGTCCAGGTTCGATGCATGATATAGGATGCTCAGGGCTGGTGCACTGGGATGACCCAGAGGAATGGGGTGGGGAGGGAGGTGGGAGGGGGGTTCAGGATGGAGAACACGTGTACACCCATGGTGGATTCATGTCAATATATGGCAAAACCAATACCATATTGTAAAGTAATTAGCCTCCAATTAAAATAAATAAATTTATATTAAAAAAAATCTGTGTTGCCATGACACCTGGTTCCACCTGAACTTAACTTTTCTCAAACCTTGAGCTAACCAATGCATTTTTCATATAGAAATGTTTGTCTTAAGCTATGTTAATGTACTATGCATTACCCTAGACTCTACCTTCAAGTCGTTCCCCCTAAAGGCTCAGATTTAGGCTCAGAACCTACTTGACAAACCAGTATGTTTTACTCATACCTTGTTCTCCTAATCTATGTTAATGAAACTATATATTTGCTTGGAAATTTGCCTTTTTTCAAGATTCATGTCAATCATTTTATGGCCTGGGATGACTCACCTGGTGCTATTCTCTGAGTTTTGAGACATTTCTTTTCTTTAATTAACAGAGTGCTAGTAGCTATATAACATCCAGCTAAAGACTAGCAAGAGGGTACTCTTTCTGCCCCTTTCTGATGTTTATGTCAGAAGCTTTCTCTATCTCATTTACACTCTAATAAAACTTTATTACACAAAAGCTCTGAGCGATCAAGCCTCATCTCTGGCTCCAGATTGAATTCTTCTCCTCCAGAGGCCAAGAATCCCAGCATCTTTGCTGGTTTAGGAACAACATTTCGGACACTTGATTCAATGGTTTTGTTTTCTCCAGTCTGTTATATGAATAAACTTCTGCTGTATGTAATCTCCAGGAATTGCCTTTCTTCACAAAGCATAATGTTTTTTGAGATTAGTCCTATGTTGCATGTTTTAATGGTTTTTTTTTTTCAATTTCTCAGGAATATTCTGTTTTATGGATATTCTGAAATGTGTTAATCCTTTTATCAGCTGATAAACATTTGAATTTTTTCCCAGTCAGTATTGAATAAAGTTGCTGTCAATAATTTAATACAGATCCTTAGGTAGATTTATATCTTAATTTCTCGTGAGTGAAATTCTAGGAGTGGAATTGTTGAGTTGTTTTGGTAAAGCCATGTTCACTATTTTGCATTCTCACCAGCAAAGTGTAAGAGTTTGAGTTGCTGTGCATTTTTCCTAACAATTAGTATTTCATTTTAACTTTACCTATTCTAGATATATGATGGTATGTCCTTGTGCTTTTAATTTGTGTTTTCCTAATAATTAATAATGCATATTATTTTTTCATGGACATATTTGCCATCTTATATCTTCCTTAATGGAGTGCTTTTTTAACCAACTTTTTGTCATTTTTAAAAATTGAGTTTATTTATTTTTTTTTATTAAATTGTAAGCATTCTTTATACTTTCTGGAAACAAGTTCTTTGTCTCATATTTGATTCAAAATATTTTCTCTAGTCTGTAGAAGATTGTCTCTTAGGTCCTTAGCAGAATAATTCAAAAGTCAGAAATTTTTCTTTTCACTAAGAAAATTTTATTTTTTTAAAGTGACATGCTTTATATGCAGGGAAGGCAATGACAACTCACTCCAGTACTCTCTCCTGGAAAATCCTGTGGACGGAGGAGCCTGGTGGGCTGCAGTTCATGGGGTCTCTGAGAGTTGGACACGACTGAGAGAATTCACTTTCACTTTTCACTTGCATGCATTGGAGAAGGAAATGGCAATCCACTCCAGTGTTCTTGCCTGGAGAATCTCAGGGTCGGGGGAGCCTGGTGGGCTGCCGTTTATGGGGTCGGTTGCACAGAGTAGGACATGACTGAAGTGACTTAGCAGCAACAGCAGCATGCTTTATATGAGGAGGGCATGGGAACCCACTCTGTTATTCTTGCCTGGAGAAACCCCATGGAAAGAGAAGCCTGGCGGGTTATAGCCCATGGGATCTCAAAGAGTCAAACACGACTGAGCAACTAAGCACATGCTTTATATGTCTATCTGAAAAGTATTCCCAGAAGCAAGGTCTTAATGTTGTAGCCACATGTTCTGGGAAACAAACTCAGGCAGAAGGACAATACAGATAGTGGAGTGCAGTTTATTGCACCGGCGGGCCCAAAGCAGAGTCTCCTCTTAGCCACGGATCCCAACCAGTTTTTGTGAAAACCTTATATGCCCTAAGTGCTGTGCACAAACCCACCTCCCCAAATTCCCCAACAGTTAAAGTTAACCCATGATTCATATGCCTTAAGCCTAGGTAGTTAACAGTGGACAGTTATTGATAGGCCTGTGGTCATACCCCAATAAGCATAATAGAATGGATGATTTTATTCAGTTACACAGATAATTAGGGTATTCTTTTAGAGGAGGAAGAGCCACTTCCAAGGCCTGGTTTTCCAGTTGGTATGTCATTTCCATAGATACTGGGCACATCGCTCAAAGTCCACAGTCCAGCCCAAGAGGGAGTCCTGCTTTCAAGATAGAGCCTGTTCTGCTTCCTCCTTCATTAAGAGCTCTTCCTATGTTTTTTAATAGAGGTTTTATGACTTTGCAGATTACATTTAAGCAATGATACGTTTTGAAATAGTGTGAGAAAAATGCTCAAGTATTTTTTTTTAATATGGATATCAGTTGTACCAACATCATTTGTTGAAGAGACTATCCTTTCTCCATTGAATGATCTTAACATATTTCTCAAGATTTAATTGTCCATAGATACTTGAGTCTAGTTCTATACTCACTAGTCTGTCTCATTGATTTATGTGTCCATATTATACAAAGCTAGTGAAGGTGACAGAATTTCAGATGAGCTATTTAAAATTCTAAAAAATGATACTGCTAAAGTGATGCATGCAATATGTCAGAATTTTTAGAAAACTCAGCAGTGGCCACAAGACTGGAAAAGGTCAGTTTTCTTTTTTATTTTTTTAAAATTTTAATTGGAGGATACTTGCTTCACAATATTGTGTTGGGGAAGGAAAGATCAGTTTTAATTCCAATCCCAAAAAAGGATAATGCCAAAGAATGTTCAAACTACCATACAATTGCACTTATTTCACGTGCTAGCAAGGTTATCCTCAAAATCCTCCAGGCTTGGCTTAGCAGTACATGAACCAAGAACTTGCAGATTTTGAGGAGGCAGAGGAACCAGAGATCAAATTGCCAACATTTGTTGGATCACAGAGAAAGCAAGGGAATTCCAGAAAAATCATCTGCTTCACTGACTACTTTAAAGCCTTTGATTGTGTGGACCACAACAAACTGTGGAAAATTCTTAAAGGGATTGGAGTGCCAGACCAACTTACATTTCTCTTGAGAAGCTTGTATGTGGGTCAAAAAGCAATAGGTAGAACCAGACATGGAACAATGAACTGGTTCAAATTGAGAAAGAAGTGCTGCAACAAGGCTGTATATTGTCACCCTGCTTATTTAACTTTTATGCAGAATCCATCATGCAAAATGCTGGGCTAGTTGAATCACAAGCTGGAATCAGGAATACTTGGAGAAATATCAACAACCTCAGATACACTGATGCTACTATTCTGACATCAGAAAGCAAAAAACTAAAGAATCTTTTGATGAGGTGAAAGAGGAGAGTGAAAAAGCTGGCTTGAAACTCAACATTCAAAAAACTAAGATCATGGAATCTGGCCCCATCACTTCATGGCAAATAGTAAGGAAAAAGTGGAAGTAGGGACAGGCTATTTTCTATGGCTCCAAAATCACTGCAGATGGTTACTGCAGCCGCCCCCCCCCATTTATTTTTATTAGTTGGAGGCTAATTACTTTACAATATTGTAGTGGTTTTTGCCATACATTGACATGAATCAGCCATGGATTTACATGTGTTCCCCATCCTGATCCCCTCTCCCCCCTCCCTCTCCATCCCATCCCTCTGAGTCATCCCAGTGCACCAGTCCTGAGCACTTGTCTCATGCATCCAACCTGGACTGGCGATCTGTTTCACACTTGATAATATACATGTTTTGATGCAGCTTTTAAATTAAAAGACACTTGTTCATTGGAAGAAAAGCTATAACAAATCTAGACAGTGTATTAAAAAGCAGAGACACTGCTTTGCCACCAAAAGTCCTTGTGGTAAGAGCTATGACTTTTTCAGTAATCACATGCAGATATGAAAGTTGGACAACAAAGGACTGAGCAATGAAATAATGCTGCTTTCAAACTGTGATTCTGGTGAAGACTTTAAATGTCCCTTGGATGGCAAAGGGATCAAACTAGTTAATTCTAAAGGAAATCAACCCTGAATGTTCATTGGAAGAACTGATGCTAAAGCTGAAGCTCCAATACTTTGGCCACCTGATGCAAAAAGCCCAGTCATTGGAAATGACTCTGATGCTGGAAATGATTGAGGGCAGGAGGAGAAGAGCATGACAGAGAATGAGATGGTTGGGTAGCATCACCAACTCAATGAGCATGAGTTTGAACAAACTCTGGGAGATAGTGAAAGACTGGGAAGCCTTGTGCACAGCAATCCATGGTGTTGAAAAGTTTCAGACATGACTTAGTGACAGAACAACTACATTTATACATATACCACAGTTTCCAAATTACTGTAGGCTTTATGTTAAATCTTGTAATTAAGCAGTGCTCTTCTGAAATCCTTAGGTATTATGTATTCTCTGACTATCCATCTGGAAGATCTCAAAAGCTGAAAATTCAAATATATTTAATTAAAAATATGATGTGAATAATAAGATAATAAACATAAGAAATAAAGCCAAATCTTGTTTTGAGTTACTTTCTAATTAAGAAAATCACCCCAGAAATTAAAAGACAAAATCTCATATAGTGGATACATAAAAATTAAAAAGATTCTTGTAATGAAAATCAACATAAAAGTTGAAAGTAGGAAAAAAATATTTTTCTCTACATTTAAAATACAAGAGATTGATATATCAAATGTTCCTAAAAGTTTGACAATTAATAGTGTTTAACTTCAGAAGAAAGGACATTATGTTGCTATTCAATTGCTCAGTCATGTCTGACTTTGCAACCCCATCAACTGCAGCATACTAGGCTTCCCTGTGTTTCCCTATCTCCTGGAGTTTGTTCAGACTCACATCCATTGAGTTAATAATGGTATCCAACCACTTCATTTTCTGTTGCCTCCTTCTCCTCCTGCCCTTTATCTTTTCCAGTATCAGGATCTTTTCCAATGAATCGGCTCTTTACATCAGTTGTCCAAAGTATTGGAGCTTCAGCTTCAGTATCAGTCCTTCCAAAGAATGTTCAGGATTGATTTCCTTTAGGATGGACTGGTATGAACTCATTGCAGTCTAAGGGCCTCTCAAGAGTCTTCTCCAGCACCACAGTTTGAAAACATTAATTCTTAGGCAATCAGCCTTCTGACCAACTCTCACATCTGTACTTGACTACTGGGGAGGCCATAGCTTTGACTGAATGAACCTTTGTTGGTAAAGCGATGTCTCTGCTTTTTAATACACTGTCTAGGCTGTCATAGTTTTTCTTCCAAGGAGCAAGCATCTTATAAATTCATGGCTGCAGTCACCATCTGCAGTGATTTTAGAGCCCAAGAAAATAAAGTCTGCCACTATTTCTACTTCCCCCCATTTACTTGCCATGAAGCAATGGGACCAGTCATCATGGTCTTTGTTTCTTAAATATTAAATTTTAAGACAGATTTTTCACTCTCCTCTTTCACCTTCATGAAGAGGCTATCTAGTTCCTCTCCACTTTCTGCTCTTAGGGTGCTGTCATCTGCATAACTGAGGTTATTGTTATTTCTCCCAGCAATCTTGATTCCCTCTTGAGCCTCTTCCAGCACAGAATTTTGCATGATCTACTCTGCATATAAGTTAATAAGCAGGGTGACAATATACAGCCTTGTCACTCTTCTTTCCCAATTTTGAACCAGTATATTGTTCCATGTTTGGTTTTAACTGTTGCTTCTTGACCTGCATGCAGGTTTCTCAAGTGGCAGGTAACCACTGATAGATCCACCTCTTTAAGAATTTCCAGCTTTTTATGATCAACACAGTCATAGGCTTTAGCATAGTCAATGAAGCAGAAGCAGATTTTTTTTCTGGAATTCCCTTGCTTTATCTATGAGCCAATGGATGTTGGCGATTTTCTCTCTAGTTCCTCTTCTTTTTCTAAATCCAGCTTGTACATCTGGAAGTTTTCAGTTCATGTACTGTTGATGCTTAGCTTGAAGGATTTTGACATTACCTTGCTGGCATGTGAGAAGGCTGAGGGTGGAGTGACCTTTGAGAAGTTCTCACTGAGCTTCGCTGGTGGCTGAGATGGTAAAGAATTTTCCTTCAATGCAGGAGACTGGGGTTCGATTCCTGTGTAGGGATGATTCCCTGGAGAAGGAAATGGCAACCCATTCAATTTTTCTTGCCTGGAGAATCCCATGGACAGAGGAGCTTGGTGGGCTACAGTCCACGGAGTCACAAAGAGTCAGACACTATTGAGTGACTAACACTTTGCTAGCATATGAAATGAATGCAATTGTGTAGTAGTTTGAATATTCTTTGGCATTACCCTTCTTTGGGATTGGAATGAAAACTGACCTTTTCTAGTCCTGTGGCCACTACTGAGTTTTTCAAATTTGCTGGCATATTCAGTGCAGCAGATTAAGAGAGTCATCTTTTAGGATTTGAAATCACTTCACAGGAATTCTGTCACTTCCACTAGCTTTGTTCATAGTAATTCTTCCCAATGCTCACTTGACTTCAGCACTCCAGGATATTTGGCACTAGGTGAGTGATCACATCATCACGGTTATTCGTGTCATGAATACCTTTTTCATAGTTCTTCTGTGTAATCTTGACACCTCTTCTTAATATCCTCTGCTTCTGTTAGTATCGTGCTACTCACTCATTCGGGTCCAACACTTTGGGACCCCATGGACTATAGTCCATCAAGCTCCTCTGTCCATGGGATTCTCCAGGCAAGAATACTGGAGGGGATTGCCATTTCCTTCTCCAGAGGATCTTCCAGACCCAGTGATCTGAGCCACCTGGGAAGAACTGCTAGCAAGCGTCTGTCAGGTCCATACCACTTCTGTCCTTTATTGTGCCCATTTTTGCATGAAATGTATCAGTGTGCAAAAATTCAGATGACTGATAATCTCCAGCTTCAAGTGTTACAGTGTTTATAACCTCTGTAGAGACAGGCTGCAGAGTGATGTTTGAAGAAATTTTGCAGAATAGTCATGTAATTCTTTGGTGTCTTATTCCTTTCAGTGAGGAAGTGAGTAATGATTTGCTTGGAATATTTACAAACTCACTTTTAATATACAAACAAGCATAAAAAAGCAGCAGTGTGAGGTAGGAGGTAGATGGGACCCCCAGGGTAAAATGATTTGAAATTCATTCCCTAAGGACTGAAACTCCAGAATATTAATAGCAGGACAATTGAGAGAGGAGGCTGGGCTTTGCCTAGACAGAAGACTGGAGAATATGTATTTCTCTTTCTCAAAGTCAGGAGACCTCCTCTACTACACTTGTGCAGAAAGTCTCTTTGGAGTTCAAAAGGGGAGTGATACTAAAGGATGCCTTACCCATACCATAGATCTTTTCAGTGGAATTTATCTTAGCTAAGACATGCATGCGCACACATGGGAGTATCTTGAGATATACCAAATATAGACTCTGAACAAGGCAAATCAAAGTTATTAAACAAAGCAAACCCAGAAGAAATGTCCTATAAAAGTAATTTAAACTACCATTAGGGTGCAATTCAGTGACTCTCTGAATCTGCTCATGTCTATCCACAGGTACCGAACTCCTTTATCCTCCTAATAAATACTTGTTTCACTACTCTCCATCTTTGTGGGAATTATTTTTCTGCAAAGTGAAATGGCCAGAGTCTTGTCACTAACCTCTGCCTAGCAGTTAGTATTTGGTGATCTCACACTGCAACCTGACTTCAATCTCTGATTGTGAACTGAAACCCTGCTTCAAGCCACTGAAGGCCAAGGCCACCTGATACCAAGTGGAATTCCATAGTATAAAGCTTTCTACCATTGTATAAAACTACCAATAATTTAAAGACAGAGCCACCAGAATTCATGAAGTTGATCCATTAGCTTTCAAACAGATAGGAGCCAACTCCCAGCAAACCACTCTTCTTGACTCTTTGAATTCAAATTCTATTTAATTAAAGTGATAGTCTTCTGAGATTTTCTGCTATTTTTAAGAATGGTGGGGTTTATACTATGTCACTCCAAAACATAACATTTTGGCATGAGGATACTTCAAGCTAAAAGCAATAAAGACAGCCAACTCAGAAAAAGCATTTTGCTTCCCCTTTAAGTGACTGAAAGAAAATGTACATTCCCTCATTCTTGGGGAATATCTGCAATTATAAAGGAAATTTACATTGGAAAGGGTAGTTCTGGGAGCTGGTGATGGACAGGGAGGCCTGGTGTGCTGCAGTCCATTGGGTTGCAGAGTCGGACATGACTGAGCAACTGAACTGAACTTTCCTTCTGCCAGTTATTCTTCTATCTCCTCTTCCTCCCTCTCCCGCCCTTCCTTCTCTTCTTTCCTATAATTTCATTAAACAACAGAAAAACTCTAAATCACTATACTAAATCTTTGGCACTTCAAAAATCCTCCTTTGCTTTTTCCTGTCACTAGAAGATAATTCAGGTCAACACATATTTCATTTATCTTTTCTTTTTTCATTCATTCATTTCACAGCTATTTAACAAAGACCAATAACATCAGGAGCTGAGTCTACAAGACCAATTTCCTAATAGTATTTAAAAGATGTATAATTTTCTGTACACAGGCTTATGAACTTAAGAGTAACCCTTTTGTAGAATCTGAAAATATTATATATGTAATCTTCATGCGTTGGAATTACACAATCAGATTCCCATAAAATTGAAAGAAAGCATCCAGGACAAAATTGTACCCAAAGTAGTTTGAAAGAGGCAATTTATCTTCTGAGCAGTTGTTCGCAAAGGGTCATGCAGACACTCTTTTATTATGACTTGTGGAATTTCAGTTCAGTTCAGTCACTCAGTCATGTCTGACTTTGTGACCCCGTGGACTGCAGCACGCCAGGCTTCCCTGTCCATCACCAACTCCTGTAGCCTGCTCAAACTCACGTCCATTGAGTTGGTAATGCCCTCCAACTAACTTGTAGAATTTAATGTAATGAAAATAATGGCATTCATGTTTCAAGGCTCTGAACCTGCCATTCATGTTTCCTGAACTTAATTCACTGTGTATTCTATATTGATTTTCTTTATCTGATAAAGAGATTTTCCTTCATTCTTACCCCATAGATGCCACAAGTTCTTCTCATGACTTTTCTAAGAGCATCTTTGAAGTCTTTGTTCCTCAAGCTGTAGATGACAGGGTTCAACAGTGGAGTGATCACAGTATAGAAGACAGAAACAATCTTGTTGATATCTGGTGACAGGTGGGCACTGGGGCGAACATACATGGAGATCATGGTCCCATAGTAGATAGTGACAACAGCTAAATGAGAACCACATGTGGAAAAGGTTTTCATTCGGCCAGAAGCTGAAGGAATTCTCAATATTGATGACACAATAAAAACATAGGACACCAGTGTAAGAATAAAGCAAATGCACAGCACAGCAATTGACAGGATAAAGATGACCATCTCAGTGACATAAACACTGGAACATGAGAGCTGCATGAGGGGCGGGAGGTCACAGAAGAAATGATTGATCTGGTTGGGCCCACAAAAGTCCAACCTGGAAATCATTAGAGAGGGCAGAAATCCTGTGCCAACTCCTGTCAACCAGGAGATAGCCACCAACTTGGTGCAGATCTCAGGACTCATCAGAAAAGAGTAGTGCAGTGGACTACAGATTGCCAGATATCGGTCATAGGCCATCACAGCCAGAAGAAAGCACTCAGTGGCCCCGAAGAATACAAAGAAGTAGAGCTGTGCTATACAGGCATGGAAGGAGATGGCGTGGCCCTGAGAGACCAGAGTGGCTAGGAGAAGGGGCACAATGGTGGATGTATACCAGATCTCCAGAAAGGAGAGATGTTTGAGGAATGTGTACATAGGTGAGTGCAGCCACTGGTCCTGGCTCACCACGACAATAATGACAATATTCCCTGTCACTGTGAGAAAGTAGATGAACAAGAAAATGATAAAAAGCAAGGTCTGCCACTTAAGAAGGTTCTGGAATCCCAGCAGCTGAAACTCAGTAACAGTGGACAAATTTTGGGACTTCATTGCCTGTAGAAGAGGAAAACATTTTGGAAAAGCATTGTTTGCAAGGCATAAAAACATTTATAAATACTGACATCTGGAACTTCAGAGACTAATTTTTAAGTTAGTTCAGATCTTTAGGTACTGCATTATAGAAGAGCAAATGCATGATTTCATCTTGCTTTGAAAGAATACATCTTGAGATCAGAAGCTGAATATGGATATGAAATCTTGGAAAGAACCTCAGAAAACTTCATTTGTTGGATTCTTTGAATTCTACAAGTGGTCTCAGGTTCAAAGACATAGGCCAAAAAGGACTCTGACTAAAATCAAACTTAGAAACCAATGATAATAGCAAAGTTAAAAAAAAAAAAAGTCAAGCACATAAGGAAGCAAATACCTTCCTTTTCTCATATGTGGGCTTTGTCTGAAAAAGAAGTTAGACATAGCATAACTCCTAAGATACCTTGGGAAAGTTTCTCCTTTCAAACAATATTTAAGGATAACCTGCTCTCCGTGTGCATGTGTGTGTGTACGCTTTTGTGAAGCCTTGTACTGAGCTAACTTGTACCTTCACTGCTGTCCGTGTCGAGCTGGATACCATGCTCAGCCACTGTAATCACTCCTTTCTGTATACACTTCAGTTCAGTCAGTCATGTCCGACTCTTTGTGACCCCATAGACTGCAGCATGCCAGTCTTCCCTGTCCATTACCGACTCCTGGAGCCTACTCAAACTCATGTCCATTGTGTTGGTGTATATATTCAACAGTATTTTCCTTTGAAAGTGAAATGAAAGTGAAATTCACTCAGTTGTGTCCAACTCTTTGCAACCCCATGGACTATGCAGTCCATGGAATTCTCCAGGTCAGAATACTGGAGTGGGTAGCCTTTCCCTTCTCCAGGGGATCTTCCCAACCCAGGGATCGAACCCAGGTCTCCTGCATTGCAGGCATGTTCTTTACCAGCTGAGCCACAAGGGAAGCCCCAATTTTTCCTTTGCTTCCATTCAGTTCATTGTCATAACCAATTTTGTTAGTCAGCATTCACCTGCCATACGTGAGTTTTCTTTCTGTAAGGGAGGTGAGAGACAATAAGGTAGCCATTTTAAATTTACAGCCAATGGATTCCAATGCATCCTTATTGCTTGAAGCATTCATTCTATATGTCCTTTATCTATTCACGTCCCATTTTCCTTAGTAATTGCTTCATAATGTTCTTCTGTTTTCAAACTCCCAACACTTTCTCGTGTATCTATACCTTCAGCAAAATATTAATACCTACTGTACTATTAAACAACAACAACAAAATAACCAGAAAAACAAAACTGAAATCCTCCAATGGAAACAGCCAAACTCTCAGGCCACTAAATTCCCCGACTACCTACCCTGAGTTCGTGTGCATCTGCTCCCTATTTCCTCCTCTGAATAAACAGTGTAAGCCCAGGTTAAGGCAAATCCCTCTACAGGTGCTACATCCTCCCACGTAGTTGAAGGTATTGCGGGTATCACTCCCCCTTACTCCCCGAATAAACAGTGGCACCCTCTCAGTTGGATCATTTCCTCAGCTTGTTAGCATGCTGGTTTTCTCTCTCTTTTATAAAGGCAATCAGAGCAATAAAACGTCTTGATGCTATTCTCTTCTCCAAATACTACTTTCATTTGTCTGTTCATTTTAATCCCTTCCCTTCTGAAAAGTATCGTCTCTATTCACTGCCTGTATTCCCTCTTGAATCCACTGAATTATGCTTTGCCCTCTTCAGGACAGCAAAATCATTCTGCTGCACTATTGCCCTTCAACCATTCATCATCCTTCCTAATCATTCTGATGTGTTGATGGTATGGAACATTTGATCTTTCCCTCTTTCTGGGGCTACTATGCATGACCATGCACTCTCTGAGTTCAGCTATAGACTTTTCTTTCCACATTTTATCCATTTCCTTTTTCTAGCATCTCCACATCCTCTAATCTGTAAAATATATGACTTTGAGGCTGAACACCTCTCAATCTACCTCATTTTCCTCATGATTTCAAGATGTCTCTTGATTTTAAATGCTATCACTTGGACTTTAACCCCCCTAAAATGTGAATCAAGCCAGAATATAAGACTCATGTAAGCAACTGCCCTCAGTGGTCATGTATGGATGTGAGAGTTGGACTGTGAAGAAAGCTGAGCGCTGAAAAATTGATGGTTTTGAACTGTGGTGTTGGAGAAGACTCTTGAGAGTCCCTTGGACTGCCAGGAGATCCAACCAGTCCATCCTGAAGGAGATAACTCCTGGGTGTTCATCGGAAGGACTGATGTTGAAGCTGAAACTCCAGTACTTTGGTCACCTCATGCCAAAAGTTGACTCATTGGAAAAGACCCTGATGCTGGGAGGGATTGGGGGCAGGAGGAGAAGGGGACAACAGAGGATGAGATGGCTGGATGGCATCACTGACTCGATGGGCATGAGTTTGAGTCAACTCCGGGAGTTGGTGATGGACAGGGAGGTCTGGCGTGCTGCGATTCATGGGGCCACAAAGAGTCAGACACGACTGAGCAACTGAACTGAACTGAACTGAAACAACTGCCCTATTTGAAGTGCATAGTGACACATTCAAACAGCATCTGAAACAAAACAAACCACCCTGCATTCCTGCCTCACCCCCAGTCTCCTCTAAGTAAGTCTCTCTCATCTCATGAGGTTCCTCCATCCTCCCACTTGCTCAAGCCAGAATTAAATTTGATTCTTGTTTGTCACAGACCCAGTATCAGATTTCTCACCAAAATTGCCTGGCTCCACCTGAAAATATATCTAGAAACTGTTCACCATTTGGCAACTACATCGCATCCTCCCCGGGGGAAAAAAAAAAGTTCCATTTATTCTTACCTGGATTGTTCAATAGACTCCTTGCAGTCCCTCCACAGCTACCTGTCCTTCCTTCTTCAGTAAATCCTCAGTAAAGTAGCCAGAGTGAAACTTTTAGAACAGAGTATGCCATTCCTCTGCTTAAAGCCCATAGCAACACCCAGATTCTACAGGAAACATAAATATCACTGAAGTGTTCCTGATAAGTAAACAAAACAATGTTGCCAATCAGCTTATTCACCTTTCATAGTTCTCCATTTTTGCTATGTTTTGCTTTCACCTGTAATACTTGGCTAAAGTCACTAGGAATATTATATTCATTTGACAATGAAAAATTCATGTAGAGTAAAAATGGTATTTTAACAAAATCCATGTTGGGCTTTCCTGGTGGCTCAGATATTAAAGAATCTGCCTACAATGCAGGAGATTTGGATTCAGTCCCTGGGTTGAAAAGACCTCTGGAAAAGGGAATGGCTACCCACATCAGTATTCTTGCCTGGAGAATTCCATGGACAGAAGAGCCTGGTGGGCTACAGTCCATGGGACTGCAAAGAGTTGAACATGACTGAGGGACTAACATTTTCATTTTTCAGGCATTTGTTACCAGGGACACACTAATGGATTTCTCTTTTTTATCTTTTCATTTCTTGTAAGTATATTACCATGGGACTCAATTAAATATAAACAATGAGTAGATTAAAAAAATAAACAAGGCAAATAATAAGGCCCCACAGGGAGCCCACAGGGAAAGCAAAAGAGCATTGTATTATGATTGACTAAGTTTATAAGGCATTTGGCTCAATTTCCTAGTCATATAAAATTTCTCCCATTATGTGAATCCAAGGGAATAAGGAAGCTGAACTTTACTAACCACCATTCTTTGCTTAAATACTTTCAGAAATGAGGAACTCAACCCCTAACGAAATAATGATCATTTACTGATTATTTCCAAGAGTTAGAATCACCTTAACTGCATTGAGCTAAAAAAAAAAATATATATATATATATGTTTTCTAAAATGCTGTGCTGAGTTTACTTAGCACTAGAATAAACAGTGTAACCTCAGATCTAATGCTGTAGTTTTATTATGCAAATTATATGTATGAAATTATACAAAAATAAATATAATCAAGAATGTTATTGTTTTTATATGCAATGTCGCACAGAGTCATCTAAATGGCCTTTGGCATCTCAAGACATTTTTGATTGCTTTTCAGCTATTACAGTTTTATATGCTAAACAATTTAGGCAAGACAATTTGTCTCAAAATAGATAGAGTATCAGTAAAGGCTAAATTACCTTGGTAATGAGGAATAGTCTTTAGAATTCAATATATTTACCCACAACAACCAAAATAAAATTTGTGTCATCAACACCAAACATACCATTTAAATTTCTTTAGGAAAAACTTCAAGCCTGTCCACAAGAACCTCCCCTACCTGTCAATAACCACAGTATGAAGAGCCCTAAATCATGGATACCGCATCTGCCTTGCCCTCCTGGAACCCAAATGTGGGCTGTGCTTTTTTTCTTGAGTGGAAATTTGCCATCTTCTGTTGGAGTTTGATGCTGTGGAAAGCAGACTTTTCCTTTCAGTAACTTTGTGTTTCTTGGGACCTGGCTCTTCTGAGTATTCTGTTCCCCAGATTTTTTTTTTTTTTCTGTAATTTGCTAATCAAGCTAGTGGAACCAAAAATGGAACCAACCTTCTGAGATTCAACTCTGCCCACTGAGGTTTATATGTCAGTAACACTCAGGATAGATGCAAATCTTAAACTCTTTTGAAAGTATATTTTTAAAATCTAACTTAGTATCAATCCTAGTGATGTTTGACTAAAAGTTAAATCAAATGAAAAAGTGTGTTTTTTAAATCTAGCAAGCAGGTAATTAGTGAGAGGGCTGAATGTATGAGAGCTGGGTTTTGTTGCATGGTATTTCTTTATCAAGCTTTAATTACAGGTGTGGCTAAATTTAAAAAAAAGTCATGACTGAAATGATTGTTTTCATTCATTCAATTAAAGCAATCTATACACAAGTTCATTTTGAGTGTCACTCTGTCAGTCTAACCAAAAAAAAAAATACAACATGTGAATCTGAGAATCAGGGGATGAGTTGGAAAAGAAAAAGATTTTAATCCATCCATAATATAGCAGGATTAAAAAAATCAAGTGTCTATTTAATTAAAAAGATCTAATTTATTACAATCCCCTGGAAGAGAGCATGGCAACCCACTCCAGTCTTCTTGCCTGGGGAATACCATGGATAAAGAAGCTTGGCAGTCTATAGTACATAGCGTCACAAAGAGTGGGACATGACTGAAGCAATTTATTAATATTTTTAGTTGTTTATATATTTTAATTTAAAATAAAATATTAAAAGATTGAGCAAATGAAAAAAGAAAAACAAATTACAATTGCACTTATTTTGGATGGGTTTATCATTAATTTATTCAGCATATATGCATTTGGCACCTACTATGTGCTTGGAGCTCATCCAGGCATTGGAATTCACCAGTGAATCACACAAACACTATAGTCTGAAGAGGTAGGCTGACATAATTATTTATTGGTATTTGACTTACTTAATATCATTAAAAAAATATTTAAACTAATGATTTCAAAATAATGTGATTAATGTTATATATATATATATATATAAGAAGACTTCAAGAAGTAAAGAATATGCAGATTAAAAATGTATCCTTTTCAATACCTATAGTACTGTCTCCCAGAATTAGCCACCTCATACTTTACCTTCCATACTTTTTTGTGTCCCACAAGTGGAGTAGTATAATTGAGTTACTACTGTATAGCCTGGGCTTCCCTCCCGGCTCAGTCGGTAAAGAACCTGCCTGCCATGCAGGAGACCTAGGTTCGATTCCTGGGTTAGGAAGATCCCCTAGAGAAGGAAATGGCAACCTACTCCAGTATTCTTGCCTAGAGAATCCCGTGGACTGTAGCCTGAGGTCGCAAGAGTCGGACACGACTTAGCCACTAAACCACAACCACCACCACTGCATAGCCTCTATCTTGGCGTGCACGCATGCGTGCTATGCTGCTTCAGTTTTGTCCGACTCTGCAACCCTACGGACTGTTGCCCGCCAGGCCCCTCTGTCCATTGGATTCTTCAGGCAAGAACGCTGGAGTGGGTTGCCATGCCCTCCTCTGGGGTATATTCCTGACTCAAGGACCAAACCTGTGTCTCTTACGTCTCCTGTATTGGGAGGTGGGTTCTTTACCTGTAGTACCATCTAGAAAGCCCCAGTATCTTGGCATATTGGCAGATAAATTTTTAAGCCTGAATCTTGCCCCTTTTTGCAGAAAATTTTACAGATAATTTACATCATAAATCTCACATAGGACATGGCATATATTATTTAATTCATTCAAGAAGTTATAGGGGGCCCTTACTCTATGAAGCCCAGAGTAAAAGACTCTGGAATAAAAATATGAATGAGATAATATTCTTTTCCTTGAATCTATCAAATGACCTTAAAAATTGTTAATGTAAATCCATTTTAAAGTATAACATTAGGGAGTAAATCTCCTTTTGTTAACATGTACATGTGATGATTGGAGCCCATATGCACAGAAAATAGGTCAAGAGCCAGCATTTCTTCCACTGCACAGATCAGTATCTTAGAAACCCTAGGTTCTCACTCACAGTCACAAGAAAACTTCTCTGCTTCACATTTTCTCTCTGAATTCCCTCCAAAGAACAACGAAGTACTCTGGATGTTGGCACCCCTTGCAAAGCCAATGAATGCTGAGGTTGTGTCTACAGAGGATATTAGACAACCTTAGCTCAGTGAACAATCAATACAGACTCTGGGGAAAAGGAACAATAAAAATGCAGGATACAACTGCTGAAATGAAAATCAACAATGGGATACTGCTTAGCCATTTACATGAATGAAATAATGCCATTTGCCACATCATGGATGAACCTAGAGATTATCACACTAAGTGAAATAGGTCAAACAGAGAAAGACACATAACATATGACATCACTTATATGTGGAATCTAAAATAAGATACAAATGAACTTATTTATAAGATGGAAACAGAGTCACAGACATAGAAAACAAATGTATGGTTACCAAAGGGTAAAGAGAGGGATAAATTAGGAGTCTGGAGTTAGCAGACATAAACTATTATATATAAAATAAACAATAATGTTCTACTGTATAGCAGAAGGAACTATATTCAATATCCTATAATAAACCATCATGGAAACGAATATGAAAAATAATAGTTATGTATATGTATTTATCTATATATATATACCCATATCCATATCTATCTAGCTAGCTGAATCAGTTTGCTGTATACCAGAAACTAGCACAACATCATAAATCAACTATATTTAAATAAAAGACAAAATTTTTTTTTAAATAATGGAAAAACTGAAAAAAAAAAATAAAAAAAGCAAAACCAAAAAACAGAGATCCTTTTAAAAACCACAAGCAGGAAGGAAAGTGCTGACTCAGTTGCTTTTGAGGTTTGTGCTGGCTGGTTTTTTCTTTTTTTCTTCAGTACAGAGTGAGCTGAATTTGGGACTAGGAGATACTAAATTCTCAAAGCTGAGGCAAGTGTATGGTCAGAAAGAGCTGGGAGCCTTGTTGAAAAGGACTCAGGCTAGGAAAGAAAACATGGATGCCCTGGAGAGATAGTTTCAGGAGCCCAAAGCCACTATGTCAGGAAGTCGGGAAAGAAACAGGGAGAAATGGTCAGAGGAGGAGGATCCTGTATTGTTAGAGAAGGCAGAATACATGCGAAGTGTAGTATTAGAGAAGGATAATGGCAGGAATTGAGGATGTTAACTAAAAGATTTAGAACTATGCAACCTGAGTCAGAAATGGAGTTAGGGTAAAGATCCTGGAAGAGGTGCACTAAAATGTGATTGTATCAGCACAAAGACATGTTTTATTCACCCAGAAAGAATGTTTGTGAGAAAATACAAATTTAATTTGCTTCTCTGGTGGCTCAGACAGCAAAGACTCTGTCTGCAAATGGGGAGAAACCTGGGTTCAATCCCTGGGTTGGGAAGCTCCCTTGGAGGAGGACATGGCAACCCACTCCAGTATTCTAAAGTAGGTGCACCAAAATGCAATTGAATCAGCACAAAGACACATTTTATTCACTCCAGAAGAATGATTGTAAGAAAATACAAATTTAATTTAGACCAACTCTATTAAACAAGAAAGTATTCAGGGAGGCATTTCACATAGCATGAGTAAATACAATGACATCTGAGTATAATGCAGCTTACTATTTATCTGCACAAATGGACTATAAGGAAATTATGCTTTTTTTAAGGACAATGGTACAGAAGTCATTCTTATCCTCCCAAAGCTAGAGACAAAACAGAGTTTAAATTCAGTGACTGAAGAACAAGTCAGGGAAGAAATACCATCTGATACTAGCTCACTCACTCTCCTGAAAATCACTTTGACCTCCACATACAAGGCTAGTGACCTTCCCTTAGACTTTTGCGTGTGTGTTCGGTTGCCCCACTAGTGCCCCACTCTTGCAATCCAATGGACTATAACTCTCCAGGCTCCTTTCTCTGTCCATGAAGGTCTTCAGGCAAGACTACCTGAGTGCATTGCCATTCCCTCCTCCAAGGGATTATGTTGAATTATTATGTTTCCAAATAAAAAAGAAGTGTGCTTCAGCATCTTTGCAAGTCACATTAATATAAATCAAAGCCAAAATCATATACGTTAGTTGTAGAAAAATATGGATCTCACACTGAACATATAATGGTCATTGAAAATTTTCCTTCATTAGCTTCTAGGATGAACTGTACTGATTCTATTCATTTGTTCATTCACTTATTTATTCAACCAGTATTTATTGGGTATCTTATGTGCCAGTCATTCTTCAAGTTACTGGAGATACATTATTGAGGAAAATAGGAAAAAAACAAACAAAAACTCCTGTTTACTTTCTGTCTATCCATCCCTTTTGCTGTTTCTTTTATTTTTCTTTAATTAGATATATTTACTACATTCCAGGACCTGTATCAAACGTGTGATATTGTTTAGCTCATTTAATCCTTTGAACAGCCCTGTATGAGAGGCATTAACAAAGTCAGTCCTCATATTTTAGAGGAAATTTGGTATAGAAACTTATTTCAAGCCTCTTATCTAGCAAGTATCACAGTCTTCAGCCTGGACCCAGGGTCTGCTTTTCTACTAAGGAGCCCTCTGCCCTTTTCCTTTCTTTTCTAAATTCACACCTTTGATGTTCTACTCATAACTCTTTCTGTTTGTTCTCAAATTTTTAGAGTCTATTTTAATTATCCACCTGAACTTTCAGCAGACAGCCTCAAACTGTTTAGACCTTGCCATTCGCCAAAGTTCCAGGCCAAGCCCTGGTCCTTAGAATAAGGACCTGTAAACCTCTCAGGCCTCTTCATTGATACCGCCTTGTCGTGGTGAAGGGGCTTGAGTAACTCAGTGAAGCTAGGAGCCATGGTGTGCAGGACCAAGATGGACAGGTCATAGTGAAGAGTTCTGAAAAAAATGTGGTCTGCTGGAGGAGGGAATGCCAAATAGAAGGGGGAAAAGTGGAAGTAGTGACAGACTTTTATTTTCTTGGGCTCCAAAATCACTGAGGATTGTGATTGCAGTCATGAAATTAAGACACTTGCTCCTCGGAAGGAAAACTATCACAAACCTGGACAGTGCTTTTAAAAAACAGAGATATCACTTTGCTGACAAAGGTCCATATAGTCAAAGCTATTATTTTTCTAGTAGTCATATACAAATATGAGAACCAGACCTTAAAGAAGGCTGAGCTCCGAAGAACTAATGCTTTTTAATTGTGGTGCTGGAGAAGAGTATTGAGAATCCCTTGGACAGCAAGGAGATCAAACCAGTCAATCCTAAAGGAAATCAAGACTAAACATTCTTTGGAAGGACTGATGCTAAAACTCCATTTCTTTGGCCACCTGATGTGAAGAGCCAACTCATTGGAGAAAAACTCTGATGCTGGGAAAGATTGAAGGCCAAAGGAGAAGAGGGTGGCAGAGGAAGAGCTAGTTAGATAAGATCACTGACTCAATGGACATGAATCTGAACAAACTCTGTGAGACAGTGAGGGACAGGGAAGCCAGGCGTGCTGCAGCCCATGGGGTCATAAAGAGTTGAACCCGATTTAGTGACTGAACAACAATGACAACAAAACCTCTCAGGAGCTGCAAGGACCTGAGTCATCTGCCCCTGCCTCTCACTGGGAACTTATCTACTGCCACTCATCCTCATCTTGCACATACGCCAGCCTGCCTGGCTGCCTCATGTTATGAGGTACATCCTGCTCCCTCCAGCAGTAGTTTAGTTTATATACTCTGTGCCCTCTGACTGTTCCCCTTGCCAGAGCTCCCTTCCTTTCAACTTTTGTTCACCCTTCAGTTATTAACTCAGAAACTCCCAAGGGCCCAATCTAACACCCACCCGCTCCCCACCCCAGCTTGTCTTTTCTCCCAGTTTTTAGTTTATAATTGTATGAGTTCTATTGACAGATCTTAAGACACCCTTGAGAGATGGGCCATTTGTTTTTTTGCTTACTCTTGTGTCTGAGATTCTGGCAGCTTGTGCTGAGGAACAAACTGAATGATTTGCTATAGGCATGTCCATCATCCCTTCAAACACAACAAAATAAAAATTACATTTTGCATAGATGACAGATGTTTCCCACATTTGTCTACTTTCCTGATGACCTAATGACCTCACCATATTCATCCCAAGTAGGGATCACACCCTTTCTGTCAAATCATCTTCCTTCTATGTCTTTCTCAGCCTCCCCACCTCACAGTGCTGCAGCACTGATAGGCTGTAGTTAGATTATTCTTCCTAACCAATGCCTTAGCCTACGGCTTTGCCACTTCTAAGATGTGCTTTACAGCTATCATAACACATGTGCAGTCATTATGGGACTCACTGAAGTTGACCAGATTTTATTTAAATGCTTTGAATTGTTGTTGGGCTATAGACCTATCATTATTATACACACATTTTTTGGGGGGGCATCTCCTTATTAACTTACCAACATATTTCTTTATTGAGAGCTAATTAACAGGAAGTAGAAAAAATAAATTTTGACAAAAAACTTTAGCAAATCAATATGTCATAAAAAGATAATAAGGTCATGGGCAATTTAGAAAGTAATTGAAGGAAGGAGCTTAGCAATTCTTGAAATTTACTGACAGTGAAAACATGAGAGTACAGGCTGCAATAAGCCACACTACCAGGGATTCCGTTAGAAATGATCAATTTCCTAGGAGGCTAGGATGCTAGAATGTTAATTTTATCCGTGTGGTTGACTGTGTCTGAGTTGCAAGTTTGCACTGGGCGTGGCTCATTTGGACACTAGCCAGTGGATAAAGCCCATCTCGTGCCTGCCTCTCATGAGGCTGTGCAGTTCCTCCCTTCCGTGCCAGAACACCAGGAGAGATAGTGCAGGCAGCTGGGGAAGACCGCTCTACTATCGGCGGGGCCAGGCAAGGCCCAGCCGGCCATGGCCTCGGGGTCCCCTGGGGAGAGGCTCTGCGAGGAGGCCCGATGCCCAGTGTGCCTGGATTTCCTGCAGAATCCCGTCAGTGTGGACTGCGGCCACAGTTTCTGCCTCAGATGCATCTCCGAGTTCTGCGAGAAGTCCGACAGCGCACAGGGCGGCCTCTATGCCTGTCCGCAGTGTCGGGGGCCCTTCAGGCTGGAAAGCTTCCGGCCCAACAGGCAGCTGGCCAGCCTGGTGGACAGCGTGCGGCAGCTGGGGCTGGGCGCGGAGCCTTCGGGGGCGCGCTTGTGTGTGAGGCATGGCGAGGAGCTGACCCGTTTCTGCGAGGAGGACCAGGAGGTGCTGTGCTGGGTCTGTGACACCACTCCAGAGCACAGGAGCCACCATACAATATCGCTGCAGGAGGCCGCCAGGTGCTACCAGGTGAGAGGTAACTGGAAGGCCGGGACTCCTGATCGGGAAGTGCCGGTCTGTAATGGAAGACGCTGACTGAGTCAGAAGTGTTAAAAATCCCTTGCCAGAGGCAGAGCCAGAAGACACCCCCTGATCTGAACGAGCAGTGCCCTCCACACCAACCACCATTCTGGCTCACATTCACCTTGGGATCTGTATGCCTTTGCTCCATGGAAACGCCATCTTTCGGGATTCCTATTCAGGAGCTCAAACATGCTATTATTTTAGACTGATCTTCTCTGCCATGAAACGCTCCCTGGTCATTTCATTTCATGCTGGTCTTAATTTTCCTGATGTAATCTGAGTTCCACAAATAGAGCTCCCTGGTGTAGGAGGCCATGTTGTCTAATTGCCTCTTAGTTACAAGTGCACAACTGCTATCGAAAACACTTCCTAATAACTAAATTTGTATAATATTTTGCTTTTGCATAGTATTTATATTAATTAATGCTACTGTTGTTTAGTAACTAGATTGTGTCTGGCTCTTTGCAACCCCATGGACTGTAGCTTGCCAGGCTTCTCTGTCCATGGGACTTCCCAGGCAAAAATACTGGAATAGGATGCCATTTCCTTCTCCAAGGGATCTTCTGAAACCAGGGATCAAACCCAAGTCTTGTGCTTAGCAGGAGGATTCTGTACCACTGAGTCACTTAGGGAGCCCATGTTAATTAATATTGCCATCAAAACAATCTTAATTTTTTTCATTTTTATTTTATATTGAAATATAGTTGATTTACAGCATTGTGTTCATTTCAGATATACAGCAAAGTCATTCAGTTATAAATATACATGTATCCATTCTTTTTTAAAATCTTTTCCCATATATGTTATTTCAAAATATTGAGTAGAGTTTTCAGTCCTATACAGTAGGTCCTTGTTGATAATCTACTTTATATATAGTTGATAATCTATTTTATATGTATATATATATAGTAGTGTATATATGTTAATCCTAAACTCCTAATTTATTCCTCCCCCTCACCTTTGCATTTTGATAATCTTAAATTTGTGTTTGAAGTCTATGAGTCTATTTCTGTTTTGTAAATACTTTCATTTGTATCATTTTTTTTTAGATTACACATGTAAGCAATGTGTGTGGGTGTGTGTGTGCTAAGTCACTTCAGTCATGTCTTACTCTTTGTGACCCTATGGACTGTAGTCGGCCAGGCTCCTCTGTCCATTGGATTCTCTAGGCAAGAATACTGGAGTGGGTTGCCATGCCCTCCTCCAGGGGATCTTCCCAATCCAGGGATTAAACTTGTGTCTCTTACATCTCCTGCATGGCAGGCAAATTCTTTACTGCTGACCACCAGGGAAGCCCACATAAGTGGTGTTATATGACATTTATTTTTCTCAGTATGACTTACTTTACTTAGTATGATAATCTCTAAGTCCATCCATGTTGCTATAAATGACTTTGTTTCATTCTTTTTAAGCCAGAGTAATTTTCCACAGTGGGCTCCCATGGTGGCTCCGTGGTAAAGAACCCGCCTGCTAATCCATGAGAAACAGGCTTCATCCCTGGGTTGGAAAGATACCCTGGAGAAGGAAATGGCAACCCACTCCAGTATTCTTACTTGGGAAATTTCCCAGACAGGAGCCTGGTAGTCTACACTCCATGGGGTCACAAAAGAGTCAGACACAACTTAGTGACTAAACAACATCAACAACAAAAATATTCCCCTCTCTCTTTATATATATATATATTTGCCACATCTTCTTTATCCATTCATCCGTCAATGGACATTTAGGCTGTGTCCTAATGAATGTGTCCTTCACTTTAGTGAAGTCGCTCAGTCATGTCCGACTCTGCAATCCTACGGACTATAGCCTTCCAGGCTCTTCCGTCCACGGGGTTTTCCAGGCAAGAATACTCCTTCTCCAGGAGATCTTCCCGACCCAAAGATTGAATCCGGGTCTCCCTCATTGTAGGCAGACGCTTTACTGTTTGAGCCCCCAGGGAAGTCCATGTCTTGGCTACTGTAAATCCTGCTGCCATGAATATAAGGCTGCATTAAGCCACCTTCATGTTTGAATGTTTGCTATGAATGGTGTCTGGATGGGCACAAGGCTCTGATCCCCTTTAAAGCTGCCAATACATGTTACTCTGAAGTAGGAATCCAGTGGTTAAGCAGACAGATTCCTCTCTATTCAACACATATTTCTGGACTTATGATGTGAGCATCCTCAATGAAAGGTGACTAATATTGGAGTATCTGACTCACAAAAGTGGCAACCATGAAACTCTGTGAATAAGATTCTTTCTACTGGTGCTCATCAAAAGTTTCTGGACATATTCAGAACACATTTAAATTCCCAATATCTGGAACAGCTGCTCGCACAAAGAGAGTTAAAGTCATCTTTTAATCTATTGACCTTACCTGAAGTACTACCACAATGAAAATAAAGTGAAGATATTAACTTTATAAAATAATAATAAATTAATTTAATAAATTATTAATCATATAGAGCCTATAATAATGTTTTATATTTATATCATACATTTTAACTTAAAATAATTAATAATATAATTATTATTTTAACTTTGTTTTAAATCAAGGTTGTGACTTTTTTTCCCTCAAGTACCCTCTGGACCTACCTAGAAATATCTCTTTTAGGTTTTCTTCTTGATTTGGTATTCTGCAAAATTCAGGTGCTAACTATTTCTTAACTAGACTTCTAGAGTACATTCTTTCCTTTTTTCTTTAATCCAGATGGTACCATACAGTGCATTGAAAATGTTGTATTCTAAGGAAGTTTTCTCTATTTCAGCAGTCCTTCAACTAAATACCAAATAAATATCTTCTAAACTCCTTAGCCCATCAATCCCTTTTCGGACCCTAAGTACTCTTACTGTAACTCTTGCCTTAACCATTAATCTTTAGATTCAGCAAAACTAGCCTAATCACTGTTGTCCCCAAACGTGACACAACTTTCTACTTCTTTGCTTTTGCTTACAATTTTTTTTTGTCTGTTAAGTGTCGGAGTGTTCTAGTCCTTCCAGATTCTAAAAACAATTGCTATTTTCTTCATCTTATTAAGTGCTTCGTTGGTTTCTACTCCTATTTTATGTGTTCTACCTTAGAATGTTATCGTTAAAAAAAAAGAAAAAAGAAAAAAAAAAAAGACTGGTGTGTGGGACTTGTTGAATGACTGTGGGAAGAATTTAAATTTTTGTTTGTTTTTATTTTTTCCTGAGACTTATTGAATGACTTTAGGAAGACTTTTAAAATGTGTATATGTGTCTATCTTTGTGTGTGTTCTCTGGAAATAAAATATATGTGCTTACTTCTAGCAGGAGTCCTAGGGCTGAAAAGAGATTTAGTTTTCCTTAAATTATTTTTCTATCCTTTGTAAGATTTATGACTTTCTGTATTTCTTTTTCATATAATAAATCCTAACTTACAATATTTCTTCTGTAAAATAATAAGAAATACACTTCTGGTTATAAAGTAATGAATAAATTTAAGAAGTTGAAATACATAGATAAAAGGAATAGCATCACCTTTTCAGCCAAGCATAGTAGATGAGATTTTGTTTATTGAATATATTTTCATTGGTCTCTGCCTAATTTTTATATATTTATTTTATTTTATATATTTTATTTTAAAAAATTGGTGTCAGGTTACATAAAATATGCTTATTTTAATTTTCTTTGTAATTGTATTTCTTGCCATTAAAAATTCTGCAGCACCTTGTTTTAATTCTATCCAGTGAATGAAATAATTTTTTCCTCACTGCCCTATTTTTAACTGCCCTGTTTTGGTTACTTACTGTTTTGCTATCTATAATACAATGAACACACTTTTTAGATACATCTTTTATTATATCTGGCTTTAACACTTAAAACGTATTTATGTTTAACAGTCATTAATGTTAATGAGGTCGAACATTTCTGTATGCTTTCTACTGCCCCTCATAGCTGATCTTTGTACTTCTCCTGTGCTTGGTCAGTTTAAGTACCGTGTGAGAGTGTCCTTAACGGCTGCCACGTATCTTCCCAAGCAGATAAAGCTCCAGGTGGCACAGGAGCTTGTCAGGAAAGAGCTGGAGGAAGCTTCAACTCAGGAGGCCAACGTGGGGAGGAAAACTGTTATTTGGAAGGTAAGAGACTATTGGGGCTTCAGGTGGCTAACCTATCTGAAGGATCCTTATTTGAATCATTAAGTCATTCTTCCACCATCTTCCCTACTCTGGCACTTTTGTTCCATTTACCTGGGTACTCAAGAAAAACTGTTCTCAGCATCATCCTGGACCATCTCATCCCCTCAGATTATTTTCATACAGTTGCGTTCTTTCTCATGTCTGTAATACTATCCCCAATCCAAATTATAAGAAAAGACTTTACTCATCTTGATCTTACTAACTCGCTTGATCTTACTTACTGATCTTCACTCACTGCATCACTTAGAACAGAGTTGTACTGTCACTACTAGTTTAAAAAATATGTATTTGTTGGATGAATGAAATTTTTACTATTTCACAACACACACACATATATATATATATATGAAATACAGACTTATAGTCATCATCTTACATATAAAAAATAATCTGAATTTTCTTTTTTCAGTCAATATATTGATATATATATATATATATGTCTTTTGTCACTCAATATGTTGATATATTTCTGCCATCATCAGCTCTTTTTTCCTTTACCTATTTATACACACACACACACACACACACATAAACATACACAAAGTGATTCTGAACCTGGACCAATGTTGCCTTCCAAGAGATATTTTGCAATATCAATAGATATTTTGGTTGTCACAGCTGGGATGCCTTACTAGCATCTCATATGTAAAGGCAAGAAATGCTGCTAAATACCCTATAATACAAAGGACAGTCCCCACCACCCAAAAAAAAAAATCACAACAAAAAATCACCTGGTCAAATATCAATAGGATCAATACTGAGAAACTGTATATAGAAATGATATAGGTATTTATATTTTTATATTATGTTTTACAATATATATATATATATAGACTCTATTTCTGAATACTTCTCTGTTTTTCTCCAAGGAACCCTTTTTCTCTGATTATTCTCTATAATTTTGCAATTCTTTCTTTCTTTCCTTGAAAATTTTGACTTGTATTCTATCCTCTGGCAGATATTTTCATAAGGGTTTTTACTATATTTTTCTCCTGTGTTGTCTTACTTTTTCCCATAGTTATGTATATCATATGTAAAGTTAATTAATAGTGGCATTTATTAATAATTTTTTAAAGTTAGTAATCCAAGTCAATTTTTTTTAATCCTGACCTGACCACAAATTTATGAAATCAGGAACTCTATATCTGAGATCTGGTTTCATGCATGTTTTGAACCCTCCACTGATTATTCTTAAAGTAGAGATGTTTCCAAGAACCTTGTTCTAAGTCAAGTCAACTTGCATGATTTTTACCTTTAAAAATGTATCCATGTGTGCCAAAATGCAACAAGCACGGGTTTAATAAAATAAATTCTAAATTCTGTGGAGACCCTTAGCCCTTCTATATCTATAGGTGTAATTATAGTATTTTAAAGGGTGATGTGAGAGAACAATGAATTGCAACTAAACCCCTTTTCACTATGTCATAGCCCATGTGTGTGTGTAAGTCGCTTCAGTCCTATCTGACCCATTGCAGCCCTATGGACTGTAGCCCACCAGGCTCCGCTGTCCAAGGAATTCTTCAGGCAGGAATACTGGAGTGGGTTGCCATGCCACTCTTCAGGGCATCTTCCCGACCCAGGGATTGAACCTAGGTCTCTTGCACTGCAGGAAGATGCTTTACCATCTGAGCCTCCAGGGAAGGGCCCCCCACCCCCCTGCCCATATGCCAAATACTCTGCCCCAGTTGCTGATGATTTGTTGTACTGTCACTCCAGGAAAAAGTGGAAATGCAGAGGCAACGCTTCAGGTCGGAGTTTGAAAAGTATCGTGGCTTCCTGGCCCTGGAGGAGCAACTGCAGCTTAGAAGACTGGAGGAGGAGGAGCGAGCCACGCTGCAGAAGCTTCGGGAAAGCAGGAACCGGCTGGCGCAGCAGGGCAGGGCCCTGAAGGAGCTGGCAGAGGAGCTGGAGGAGCGGTGCCAGCGGCCGGCCCTGGGGCTGCTGGAGGTGAGGCCGGGTGCCTGGGAGAAGGATGGCGCACCTGAGACCAAGGGGACAGACGGCAGCCTTCGGAGATAGCTCCTTAAGCAGTGTTGCTCTTTAGGACAGGATCACCCTAGAATTTCCTTGGAAAGCAATTGAAAATTGCTTTATTAAAAATCCTCAATCCCTGACATCAGAATCTGAAGGGACCCTAGAGAATCATACATAATAGTTCATACTAAAGACAAAACCTTACATATTTTCAAAATTAAAGTTGATTTAATGATTTACATATGGTTAAACAGAAAACAGACTATCTATACTATGTTGCCTGGAAAACATTTTATAAAAACCTCATAATGGGTCAAAGATGACATTGCTGTATTTCAGTCACGGCCAATCCAAAAAGTCTTGTTAACCCATTTTAATGTCAATAGTCAAACATATGAGTAATATTTAAAATTTTCCACATTGAAATTGGCTTGTTAATTTTCAAGGCAAATGCTAATGTTCTAGCCCATAGTGCATGCCCATTCCAGGCATGGCGGGGAGGGATTAATTTGGCTCCATACAGCTTGCCCACAATATACTTGAAATTATAGAGCAGACAAATAACTAATTATCCTCCTTAAAGGCATTAAATCCCAAGTGAATTGAGAAAGTCATCATTGTTGGTGGATGCTTGCTCTCATGCTAGAACTCACTGCAATAGAAATTTTCTGGGCATGCTTCGTTGTGTTTCAATCCCAATGACTCATTTAGGAATGTCTGAAATAAGTAATTTCTATTTTCATACAAGTTCTGTGATTAAATAGCACTGGTCACAGAGTAGGGGGGTCGTTAAGTAAAGGCGTTTGCAAAACTTTTATATTAAATTTGTCCCATTTTCTTCAATATATTTATGCATCAGTAAAACTTGCTGTTATTATTGTTTTTCTTATTACTGCTATGCCTACTTCCTACTAAGCAAACTGTCCCAAAGGAATAAATTTTCAAAACTGCAAACAATAAATAAACACAAGAACTTTGGCATTTTCAATAATATTAATTGTCACATCTTACTGTATCTCAAAATACTGCATATTTGAACTTATCATTTATTAGCACTGAATAAATGTTAAAATATAACACAAATCTTAGGTAGACTATATCCTCAAATAATTTGCTTTCATTTTTATACTCATTTCTCTCTTTCTTCCTCAGTACCAGTAAACAACATTTCACCCTTAATGGCCCAAAATAAGACCTGTTGTTCTGATGAAATATAAAGCTGATCATTTCCCTGTTTTTATGCCCTGTTAAAATTAATCTGACTGGTGGTCATTTTTTAGAGGGATAGGGGAAATACAGTGCAGGTGATTTGTTTAATAATCTACTTTGACATAGACTGTTGCTGAATTTTAATGACTTCTGTTTTCTTTCTACTTAGATAACTTAGACAAAGTATGTTGGTTCAGAGAATAAGGAAGTTAGGGTTTTCTTACAAGGACACTGAGATTATCATTTTATGTCTATACCTTTCACTCTTTCTCAAATAAATTCTGCAGATATTTAGAATCTATTTTTACCTTAATTCTGTTCACAGAATATAATTCTTCATGAAAACACCCAATTATCAGAATTATCAATTCAGAAAATAAACCAATAGCTATTATAGGAATTAACCTAAAGTTTGTGTGGTCTGATTTTGTTTTAATAGAGGCAAACTGATTATATTATTTTAAATTGATGAGAAAACTCTGTTTTAGATTTTTTTAAGAGGGAATCATATCTCTTATAGTTTTACATCAACAGTTAATGATTTTCAATAATTCCTAAAGAGATGTTCCTGGTGTGTCCCCAGTCTGTCAAAAGCAGTTCAGAGGTCTAACTCACACCTACTTGTGTTTCTCTTCATTTTCAGGGTGTGGGAGGAGCCTTGAGCCGGTATGTTTACTTCCTGAATCAGAGACTGGTTGGGAGAGGCTGGGGAGGTTGGTGGATAACCCTAATGAAAACCGCAGGTTTTGTGCTCTTCTCAGAAGTACAAATGTCACACACCTGGAACCCGAGTCCATCGCTATGGAGCTGAAGACAATGTGTCGCATCCCTGGCATGAGAGAAATGCTGAAGAAGTTCCAAGGTAAGCTGCATTTTAGACCTTGCGGAACTATGACTCCTGGAATTTGGCTGTTATTGCAATTTGTTACTGTACCAGTTAGGCTACAGTAACAAACAGAACCCAAAGTTTAGTGGCTAGAATCAGCAAAGTTTTATTTTGAGATCATGTTATTGGTTGATTACTGGATTGTGGAGGCTTTCATTTCACATAATCTCACTCCATGCAGACAGAGCCCCACCTCCTTCCTGTTGCTGATAGGCACAGAACTGAGCAAAGTCATGGTGAATCATCCACCACCCTAAGGGGCACACATAGCTTTCCTGAAGCTATTATTGATGAAGGTGCATCACATGGTCATGTCGAACTACAAGGGGGGAAGGGAGAGAGCACTGGGCTCAGATTGTTTTTTTTAAGAGTATTGGGATATTTGTGAATAGTCCTGAAGAATATCAGAGTAACTGACACCCATATAAGCTACATTTGGTTAGAATAGTGGGTCTGAAAGTGATATTATCTGTGACATAAGGAATATTAGATCCACTCTATGTCTATTTCCTTTTTTATAAAATGCTAAAAAATTGTCTTGTTTAGAGGACAAAATGAAACATATTTGAAAACAGAGGAAAAAAAATCTTCAATATATGAAAACATTGCAGTGTATCAGATAATATAAAATTTGGATTATTTTGTTATCTGGCAGTTTGATGAATTTCTTAAATTCAATTCAGTTCAGTTCAGTTGTTCAGTTGTGTCTGACTCTTTGCAACCCCATGAATTGCAGCATGCCAGGCCTCCCTGTCCATCACCAACCCCTGGAGTTTGCTCAAACTCATATTCATCGAGTCAGTGATGCCATCCAGTCACTTCTTAAATTAGATAGTCAATAAAGCCAAAAACATTCAGTTAATTATATTTAAGAGGGAATAACTGTAGTGTAATAGTTTGTTGGGTCTTAGTATGTTGTTTTTTAAAACAATATAGATTCAATGTTTTTAATTTTTTTAATTCAATTTATGCCTAATAATGAAAATAGACTATGACTTAATAGTGGGTTTATTACTTAGAAGGAAATTGCTTTGTCCCATGATAAGAAAACCCATCTTATCAATCCTGTTCAATGATTAACCCTTTATCTTATAGGCAGATTGATATTCCTTGATAGCTCAGTTGGTAAAGAATCTGCCTGCAATGCAGGAGACCCAGGAATTGAACCAGGGAGAAGGGATAGGCTACCCTTTCCAGTATTCTTGGGCTATCTTTGTGGTTCAGTTGGTAAAGAATCTGCCTGCAATGAGGGAGACCTGGGTTCAATTCCTGGGTCAGGAAGATCCCCTGGAGAAGGGAAAGGCTACCCACTCCAGTATTCTGGCCTAAAGAATCCCAAAGAGTTAGACATGACTGAGCAACTTTCACTTAACTGTATGAAATGTTGCAAGTTATTACACTCTCATAATCAGTGTCTTTATATTCCCATTTACTTTTACTGGATTAATTAACTGGTCAATTCCACAAATATTGTGTATTTTATACCAGTCACTCTTCTAAGCATTAGAATATAAAACTGAATAATAACATCAAATATGTTACAGATCTGGAGCTTCGTATTATAAATTTTTGCTTAAATTATGGAAAACACACAAAATGTTAGAAGATGAAACAGAATATTGAAAAAATTAATGAATAAGTGTGGCCAGAAGTTCTTGAGTTAGCACATCTAATCTGGAGTTTTTGATGATCAAGGAAGACTTCATTCATAGGGGAAAACACAGCAAATATCTGATCCAGAAGAAAGGATTTCAGGCAACAGAAATGAGTTCTAAGACCTGAGCTTAAAATATGGAAGATGCATTCCAGGAGCTATGAGGAGGTCTGTGTGGCTATTGTGGAGTGAGTGACAGGAGAACTGTAGAGGTCAAGCAAAGTCCAGGTAGCACAGGACCCAACAGGAAGGCCACTATGAGCAGAAGTGAAATGGGGCATCAGTTATAAATGGAGGAATAGCATGATTGTACTAATGTTTCATGAAGATCACTCTGTGTGGCTTATTGAGAATAAATTACAGAGGGGCAAGGCTTGATGTGGAAAAGCCAGTTAGGAGCCCTTGTGATAACTCAATTAGAGACTATTTTCTTTTTGGACTAGGGAAGTCGTACTGGAGGTACAGAGAAATAGACAAGATCTTGCTATATTGATATTTTGAAAGCAGAACTGGCAATATCTGCTGTTGGATTAGATATGAGGGGTCAGAACGGGAGAAAAGTTGTGAATAATTCCAAAGTTAAAATCTCCTGAGTTGACATATGAAATTATTGTTTACATTGACAGGTAAAGCTGCAGGCAAGGTAGAAAAAAAGACTTGGGTTTTAGACACATCAATATTGTGATGGATATTAAATATCCAAATGCTGATATTGGGTAGGCAGATGAATTTACAAATATGGAGTTCCAGGAGAAAAGTCTAGGCTAAAAGTATTTGAAATTAGTAAAGCATATGAATGGAATTTAATGAAAGCAATATACCTGCCAGCCCAAGAACAAATCAGAAGTGATGTGAGAGAGAGGCAAGAGGTCCCAATCATGAGACCATTGGTTTCTCCAATAGCAATGATGGAGAAGGAGAAGAGAAAACAGCAGAAGAGACCAAGAAGGGGTGATCAGCAGAAAGGGAGTAAAACAGTGATAACTGGTCTTTGGGAGAGAGAAATGTTTTCTGGGACAAAAGGATCCTCAACAGTGTTGAGTGCTATAGAAAAGTCATTTAAGGTGAACGTTAAGGACTGATCATGCATGGGACACTGGGAAGAAGGTGCAGTTTTGTTAGGGTATTATTCTATCTTGGTGATAGTTAAAGAAATTTTAAGAGTTTAAGAAGAGGTAGGGAGAAGAATTAGAAATAGATGTATTCACAACCTTTTCACAGATTTATTTTCTTGAAGTGGAATTGATGTTTGAAGACATGACATCTGTTAAATAAGTCTACCACAACATCATGGAGACCCACTTTTCAGTTCCTGTTATTTATGACATCTAGAGTTTGGGAAAATCGTATAATCCCTTGGGCTCATCCTGCTTATCTATAATGTGAGAAAGATAATATCAATCTTGAGGCTGGTTCCATGCGATAGCACAGATGATGTACCCACTTAGGTTTGAGTAGAAATAAAAGATAACTAGAAGTGTTTTGGAGACAAATAAGAATGAGAGTCAAAAAAAAAAAAAGAGAGAATGAGAGTCATCATATTAATATTTGTTATTATATTAAAACTAAAACATGATTATGAAATTTGTTTTTGTTTTTAAATTAATGAAATCAAATTTACTAGTTTTGAGTGACCAAAAAAAAAAAAAAAGACATGAATATTATACATCCTCCTTGCTTCACTGAGGTCATTTCATTAGTAGGTGTATTTTTAATTATATGTACAAATAAAATGTCATATCAGTGTACTGAGACTCCACAGTATGGGTATTAATAGTACTTTTCAGTAGTTTTCTTTGCTGCATAGCAAATTACCACACACTTAGCTACTTAAAATCACATCCATTTACATCCATTCTTCAGTTCTGATAATCTTGTGGGATCAGCTGGTTTCTCTGCTTAAGGTTTTATAAGATCAAAATCAAGGTGTTGACCAGACTGGACATCTCTAAGGGGTCTACAGAAAGGTCCACTTGCAAGCTTATTCAGTCTGTTGATATAAAGCAATTCCTTGCAATTGGAGGACTGATGTCCCCATCTCCTTGTTGATTATCAGTTGGAGGTTCCTCACCCTTCTCCTCCACTGTGGCCCACTCCATCTTCAAAGGTGGCAATGACATATCAAATGCAAATCTCCCTGATTTTTCCTTCTGCCACCAGACCAATAACCAAAGAACTCTCTCTGATTTTAAAGGGTGATTAGATTAGAACCCACTCAGATAATCTCCCACTTGTCACATAATATAACAGAATCATGAGAAAACCTCCTGGGTCTGAAGGTCATGAAGTTTGTCTTAGAATTCTTCCTACCATAGTAACATAGCTTTCAAAGTGGTGTGTTTTAGACCAGTGAAGTTTTTCTATAGGCTTTGGAAAGGAAAAAAAAAAATCCCAAGGGAGTTATAAATTTTATTCTAAATGCAGATCTTCCAAAGAGTACCCAAGTACTCTGGATAAAGATAAAAGGGATCTAAATGGTTATGAACTTGGTTTGTCTTATCATCAATGGTTATGGTTTAATTGAGGCAGTAATTAGTCCTGGATTATGCAGAGAGAGGAATATACTCAAACTCAATAAAGTATTTGCAAGATGAAATACTTAATTTTTATATCCATGAGTTATTAGAGGGAGAGTAAAGAATGGTGTGACAGTCATCAATATCATAGGTTCTTAAGTTTTCACCAGTCTTTTCTGTTCTTTTACATGTTCCACAAAATTATTTCCACAGTTGACATAAAATTGGATCCTGCCACCGCACATCCTAGCCTCCTCTTGACTGCTGACCTGCGCAGTGTGCAGGATGGAGAACTGTGGAGGGATGTCCCCAACAACCCTGAGCGATTTGACACATGGCCCTGTATCCTGGGTTTGCAGAACTTCTCATCAGGGAGGCATTACTGGGAAGTCATGGTGGGAGAAAGAGCAGAATGGGGCTTAGGCGTCTGTCAAGACACAGTGTCAAGAAAGGGGGAAATCACACCATCCCCTGAGAATGGGGTCTGGGCCATGTGGCTGCTGAAGGGAAGTGAGTACATGGTCCTTGCCTCCCCATCAGTTCCTCTTCTCCACCTGGAACGGCCTCGCTGCATTGGGATTTTCTTGGACTATGAAGCAGGGGAAATCTCCTTTTACAACATCACAAGTGGGTCTTTTATCTACACGTTCAACCACCTGTTCTCTGGTTTTCTTCGACCTTATTTTTTCATCTGTGACACAACACCTCTTATCTTACCACCTATGACAAATGTGGAGTTAGAAAATTGGGCATCCGGGGGTCATTTTGACTCTGCCTCTAATATCAGAGATGATTCTTCCTGAGATTCTGTTGCTGAGATACACCCCAAGCCTAGCCAAGTCTTCTGCAATAGAATGGAGCATATAGTATATACATATGTGAAGGCTCAACAGATGTCCCCATTTAGGTCAACTGTCTACTCCTTGTCACTATGGAAATTTTCCCATAGGAACAAAAGGGAGAGTATATGTTATATGTGTTTGGGTAAGGATTATATAATAATTTTAGAAATGGAGCAATCTTATCACTGTTTTCCCAAATGGCTTCACAGTTTTTTGATGAGGTTTTCTTCAAACGAATGGACCTTGTATTAAACAAAGATATCTATACATTTATTTTAATGTCTCATTCCTTTTAATATCTCTTCATTCCAAGTCTTCCACATATTAAGAATTAGAAATAGCAATTCCTAAAGTGGTTCAAAACAGTCCAATATTGTTCTAACGTTAGATCCCTAATTGTTTCCTCTCTTCTTACTCTCTCTCCTCTTTTTCTCCCTCTGAGCTCTGCCTCTTTATGTCTCTGTCTCCCTCTCTTTTTTCTTTATTGCTTCTTTCTATGTTTTTTTTTTTTTTGCTTTATATCTCATCATTTAACCTCCATTTGCTTCTAGATTACTATATTCAGAACCATCCTTTTATATATTCATGATTCCTGCAACTATTCAATTATTCTTTAAATCCTCTTTATTCAGGGGTCAATTTTTGAGAGTGATGCAATTCATTCCTCTGATTATGTCAGAGCCCAATGCCATACCTCTCACAAGAACATTTTCCTTTTTCTTCAGATATATTTTTGATTGAAATATAATTGGTAGATTATATTATATTATAATTGGTATAATATATTTTTGAGTAGAAATTTCTCAGAATTATGATTCAACTAGTTCTTTGACCTAGTCATTTTCTAGTTGTAAAAATTCAAACAATTATTTCTTTCTCTTTTAGACTCATTTACTTAGTATGATTTCTATAATGTGGGACAATGATATTGACCTTACAATATTTTGGGAAATAATTGAGGTTGTGATTTATAGGATTGCTTTAAATTCAACTTTGCCTCTTAAATACAATATGAAAATGATCATAATGATGAAATGATAATAATATTTGACTTATTTTTAGTGTATATTCTGTACATTACAAACAAAATTCTTAAAAATTATTGAAAGCTAACTATGCTTCCATCTTTTATATATATGTTTGATAAATAGCTGCTAACCAAATGCTTAAATGCTAAATGTTGAAATGTTAAATAATTATTAATTAATAGAAACTTTAGATGACATTACCTGACAAGACTTTTTGATTTTTAAGGAGCTTTTCTCTTCCAGAGAAGTTTCTTTGACTAAAATCTTTCACATACTTTACAATAACATTAATGATATAGCTTTCTTTCTATATTTTAAACATTTTTTTCAGATATTTTTACATTTGGAGGAGCATTTATGGATTATAATAATTTTAGCAATAGGGAAATTTCATCAAACTGTGTCTCCAGATGACTTGACATTTTCTAATGATGGGGCCTTGTATTAAACAAAGATTTCATATTCGATACATTTATGTTTGATCACGAGCAAACTATTTCTCTGTCTCTTTTAGAAACAGAAGTAATAATAATGCACCTTACATCCCTCTTGTTGATAATTTACATACCATGCACGCCCTGCTGCTGCTGCTGCTAAGTCACTCCAGTCGTGTCCGACTCTGTGTGACCCCATAGACGGAAGCCCACCAGGCTCCCCCGTCCCTGGGATTCTCCAGGCAGGAACACTGGAGTGGGTTGCCATTTATTTCCTTCTCCAATGCAGGAAAGTGAAAAGTGAAAGTGAAGTCACTCAGCTGTGTCCAACTCTTAGCGACCCCATGGACTGCAGCCTACCAGGCTCCTCCGTCCATGGGATTTTCCAGGCAAGAGTACTGGAGTGGGGTGCCATTGCCTTCTCCGATGCATGCCCTAGACCTTTTCCATTCATGATCTAAGTAGAAAGCTGGGTCTCAGTTCATGCTTTCCCATCATCAGGGCTTAAATGGGGCCTGGAAACTTACTGTAACTCCTGAGTGTTCATGTCACTCCAGGGCCAGCATCTATGACAGGAGTTTGTGACAGAGAACAAGCACTCAGGACAGTAGAGCCCCTTTCCCAAAGGGATCAAGAAGAAGAGGGTCACTGGTCTAAGATCATGTCACCCCTGGGGGCTCCATCCATTCAACAGGACAAGGAAGCCGCATGACCTCAGGCCTGCTACCCTCTACAAGGGGTGAAAAGGGAATCCCAAGAATGCCTCCGCCTCAGGAAGCTAACATCCTAGTGTCTACTGTCTCCTTTTAACCCTATTATCTCATTGTGCATCCTCTTATGATTTATGTCAGTTACTAAGCCAATTTAAATCATTCTTCATCCCTTGCATTCCACATTTCACAAAGCTTCATGCATCTACTATTATAACCCCTTTTTTTTGCCTTCCCAATTCCATACACATGCACACACTCAAACACAAATGCACAGAGGCTTTTCCAGTGGATGGCAACTCCTTTTTTTTTTCAGTTACTTAGGCCAACAATCTGGTTAACTCCTTTCTTGATTTTACTTTCTCATACTAGTCTATCAGTAAACTCTGTTGGCTCTATCATCAGATGTATCTAGAATTCAGCCAGCTCTAACCACTCTGCTGTTGTAACCATGGTCTGAACATCCATTCTCTCCATCTGAGTTATTAGTTTCCTAATAGCAATCCTGGCTGTACTTTGGCCCCATGTTCCTTTTCAATGCAGCAGCCAGGCTGATCCTTTTAGCACCAAGATTGTAGTACCATTGCAATTACCTTCTATTCAGCTTAGAGTTAAAGCCAAAATCTTTACAACAAACCCTCAGATCCTAGAAGATATGAGCACAGTTTCTCCTCTGATTCCAACTTCCTCCCCTTATTTCCCTTTTTATTCTTCTCCATCTATCCCGGCATCCTGGCTGGGTTTACACCAGACCAGGCACCTGCTACCATCAGGCCTTTCTCCCAACTGTGCCTTCCACCTGCAATTTTCTTTTCCCTGATGTTTAATTCATTTTCTTTCTTTCCTTAGTTCATGTTAGTGTTAGTCGCTCAGTCATGTCCAACTCTTTGTGACCCCATGGACTGAAACCTGCCAGACTCTTCTGACCATGGAATTCTCTAGGCAAGAATACTGGAGTGAGTGGCCATTTCTTTCTCCAGGAAAAAGAAGGGATAGAACCTGACCCAGGGATAGAACCCATATCTTCTGCATTGCAGGCATGTTCTTTACTGCCTGAATCACAGGGGCATGCTCAAATCTTGCTTTTTAGTGAGAACCGTACAACCTGACCTATCCCAGAGCTCACCCGGAGTTCACCCTCCAACTTCCCTTTTTGGGCACAATGAAGGCACTTTTCTTCAATATACTTCTTATTGGCTTCTAATATATTATATTGTCTTATTTATTAAATTTTTATTTATTTATTTGCTTTTGCCTTTTCTGGATAGAATGTAAGCATCCTGAGGAGAGGGATCACTGTCTATTGATAATGCTATGTCTGACATATCTCAAACAACTCACTGGTCTGTATGTCGTTACAACTCAATGCACATTTGTTGAATAAGTAAATGATTAACTTTTGTTAGGCAGAATTAAGTGATAGGTCTGAAAATATTTTGTGAAATATAACATAGTGGTATTATTATTACTACTAATTTATAACTAAAGAAGCACTGATCAATAAAGCTTAATGTCAAGTGTTAAAAGAGTAAACCAATTTTTAAGTGTAGAAGAAATTTGAATAATTTGTAGAGATACTGGTTCCAGTGACATAATGAATTGCTATGCCCAGGTTCCATTGAGCCACCTGTAGCTTTGATTTCCTATGACAATACAGTGACAACTTTAACTCATTCATTACCTTGTATGCATTCCATATGCAAATTCTCATACTCACTAAGAATGTGGGGAGCATTATATAAGTTATATGGAATAAAAATTTTGTAGAAACCAACTTTTCCATGCTTTGTGAACTCTTTATTGTTTTAACTGCACTGTAGAGCCACCTCCTCTCCCTCCAGTGTTCTCCCCACTGTCACTTCCCTTCAACCATCTATCTCTCAGTTATCTGCCAGACATTTTTTAGCCTAAATAATTATAAAAAGTGACTAAAATCATAAGGAGTGATTACAAAGTCAATCTCAAACATTAGGTTCTAGCTTTTCTGAAGCTATAACTCTCCAGAGCTATGTTTATACCTTATCAAAAGACTAGATAATTCATTCAAATAACTAATTTGATCATTTTCCCCATGTCCCAATCCTGTGACTGATTTGTCTTGTGAATTAACTAGTTAGGCTAACTATTCTAGCATGTTGAGAAGGCGCTGAATGAAGAGAACTAGGAGGAGGATGATGTGTGGGGCTGATTGGGAATAGGAAGTGGAAAAGCTTCATCCTCAGGCAGAGGGAACTGAGCTAATTTACAGTGGTGATATAGAGGCTTATTGTCCCAAAGGGCAGATAAATTGGGAACACTGGGATTTATTAAATCTGTCTGCTCTCCAAGAACTGACTCCTCAATGTATATTTTGTGTGTGCTTCTGGGGTCTTCTGTAAATTTACCTTTTTTATTATAAGAGGGAAGAATGGAAGTGCTCTGTATCTATATAAAATACATATTCTACAGACCTATAAGTCCCACACATTTTCTTATATTGGATATTTTACTCTTTACTCTGTGGCTCTGTAGCTATGTCTACTCAAAAGATCCCAGATTATTATTTTGCTAAATCCCCTAACCAATTGATTCAAACTAGCTTGGTTTTCTCTAATACTGTCTGACTGTTTTCAGGGACTTAATTGCTGTTCATTTATTGACTTTTTATTATTTATATTTTGAAAACAATTTACCCTTGGGGTGTCACATCACTTAAATAAGAGCATTAAAAACACAGTCATATATACACAGTTTAATAAATCAAGAGTTCATGATACTTGCTCAATTTTACCCTAGTTACTTTTTGAAACTAAAGTATAAATCCACTATGCTGACATCTTCCTTTCAAATCCTAAGTAAGTAAATAAAATTAGTTGCCCTACTGGTTCCTTAAATTAATAATAAATTTCTAAATTAGCCATTGCACCTATCCAATTTTTCAGCAGTCTAGGTCAATGAGTCTTTTCTTTTTCATGAAACAAATTCTTAGTAAAAAAAAAAAGAACAAAATACTTTTACTCTATTATCAGTAGGACTAAGGGAAAAAAAAATTATTCTTTCCAAGTAGGATGGGACTGATTATACCTTGGCTAATTTTTAGATACATAATAATTCTCAGGAACAGAGAAAGGAAGTAAATATCCCATCAATATTTATATTTATGGAACAAAAATCAAGTCTCCAATTTTACTTACATGAAGTAATAAATCCTTTTCATATCAAGGAACAAATTTTCATAGTCCTTATTTTCTGTCTGGACCCTATGGGAGATTATAGAGTTTGATGTGATGTATACCTACATCACACCTCAGTGTATGTACTAATGACCCCTATGGGTTTAGAAATTTCCCTAGAGGTTGGGGCTGTTGAGAAACCCAGACCACTGGTCCCTCTCTAGTCTTTCTCAGGAGAACTACATCTTACTGTCATTGCCATAAACTCCTCTGCACAAATATCCTGGTCCACTTCACTTATTGAGGAATGGGCCAGCCCAAGAGAAGTGCCTTTATTTCCTCCCACATCTGGAATTGCACTTGGCTGGAGCACCTGTGTGCACACAGGAGTGAATAAGACAACCCACAATCCTCCTATAATAAGATCTACACATTTTGACTTCCAACTTTTAATGATACCTGGTAGCCTGCGAGTAAAAATGGTGAGTAGATTTCTGGATTTAGGAATTGTGACATTATAATTTGTAAGTTTTATATGTTTGGTCATTCAGATGACCAAACATGCATTCCTGACTTACAGCTCCCTAAACCTTGGAATTTCCTAAGTGTTGAGAATGACGAATATGTCTTTTGTTATGTTTGTGAGGTGGTTTTGGAAAGCACTTTAAGGATGGGGATAGTTATGGTTGGAATTTTCAGCCCCACCTCTTGACCTCTGGGGAGAGGAGAAGGGCTAGAGGTTGAATCAATATCCAGTGGTCAATGTTGTGATCAATCAATGATATTTCATGAAGCCTCCACGAAAGCCAAAAAGGACAGGGTTGGGAGAACTTCCTGGTCGGTGAACATGTGGAGATGCAGGGAGAGTGCCCTTCCATCATGCCTTGCCCTCTACATCTCTTTCACCTGGCTGTTTCTGAGTTATATCCTTTTCAAACTATACTAATGATCTAGTAAGTAAAATGCTTTTCTGTGTTCTGTGAGTCATTCTAACAAATTTATCTAGCCTGAGGAAGGTGTCACGGGAACCTCTGATCTAGAGCCATTTGCTCAGAAGCACAGGTAAGAACCTGGACTTGTGGCTGGTATCTGAAGTCCAAGGAGGGGATTGATGGAATCTTCAATCTATAGCCAGTAGGTCAGAAGCACAGGTAATAGTTTGGGCTTGCAACTGGCTTCTGAATGGTTAGGCAGTGGGAGAAGTCTTATAAGACTGAACATTTAACCTGTGAAATCAGATACTTTTTCTGGGTAATATCAGAATTGAGCTGAATTCTCAGACACTCTACTGGTGTCCAGGGTTTGTTGGTGTGGGGATCCCCCTATCTACCACTTTGGAAACTAGGTCTCAGAACATCCAACAAAGGAGTTCTACTCATCAGTCTGCAACCCTTTGTTGGTTTGTTAAATAAATTTAAAAAAAAGTGAAATGTATCAAAGAAATAGAAGAATGGAAAATGAGAAACATCCTCCTTGCTCTTGGAAAATGTATGGATTATGACTGACATTGTTGTTCAGTCGCTCAGTCATATCAAACTCCTTGCGACTCCATGCCAAGACACAAATCTACAGACAAATAAATATATAAAGCTCTTATTTTTTAGTCATAAGAAAGCAATAAATTTACCAAAGCAAAATAATTTTTAAATAATAATATATAAAAGTACTGAGGGACAAAATATGAATAAATACAGCATAAAAGTTCATTTTTTGCATTAGGGCTGGAGTTTGTTATCTGTCAAGCAAACATTAGAAAGTAAGATCTAAGGTGTGTTTCATTAAAAAAGAATAGCATTGAAGAAGATATTATAGCCTCATGGGAGGAGGTGGAGAAATGCCAGCTCTTGACTGGGAAGATATAGGCCTGCTGTCTACTCTGAAATCATCAGTCCCATTTTCTTTCATATGCCAGTATAGCTACCCTTTGTGTGAGTCTGAGATTATTGAATCTGCAAGGTTAGACGTGCTTTGGAAATAAACTATAATTGTAATTGTATGACTTCCTGCTCTCTAGGAGCTGAAAAAATATGTTTTCTTTTTTTTTGCTTTGTTTGAGTCTGTGCATTTCTGAGGTAGAATGGTGCATTTGGGGACCACAGTGTTCACATGCTGACCAGCACCTACAAGGAAGATAGATTTTACCTCTAGGTACAGTGTCAGCACACACTCTCCTAAATGCTCAATTTGAACACATGTTTTAAAAATCAGTAGTCTTCATGTGGGTGATCTGTTCTGCTATCTCCAACTTCATGCAAAATTATATCTGAAAAACAGTGAGTTGTCAATAATTGGATTCATTTCCTGACCTTTCTGTGAGTCATCAGCCATGTGGGTAGGGAGAGCTTTGATCTCTCCAGTTTAGCACTTGTTACTGCCTTTCATTTTTTTTTTCTTTTTTTTTAACCATTGAACAATAAAGAGGAAGTGTTTCTTCAAGATAGGGAAGACTTGAACTACCACATTAAGCAATGAATTGTTTATTCTTTGATCTCCCAAGCTGTGCCCATGTATATAAAATGAAAGATAACTGGGTTTTTGCCCAGTCTCTCCCCTCCCCAAGACAGTGGTGACAAATCCACATGACATACAATAAAATTCATTGTGTGCAAAACACAAGTGCACAACTGCATTAAATATGAAGATATTCATAGTGGCTGTAAAAGGTACTTACGAAGTACAAACCACTGGTGGAGAGATGAGAAGGTAGGGGAGGCTGTTAATACTGAACCAGTATGCTAAGAAGGACCTCAAACAGAGAAAGGAAAACATTATATTCCTTCCAAAGTTTGAATATAAGGGGAGGAAATATTAGTTCCTTCCCAGAGCTTCTTAGAAAGTGAAGGTACCCTGGATCCCATCTGAGAGGTGGGTTTCTTCCATGTAGAAAGCTGTGTGATAGCAACAAGGCCTGTGGACACTGTCTCAGGTCCCAAGTGTTTAAGACAAGTGTTCCACTTGAACAGGAGAAAAGGGGCAGCTTCTCGATTGAAAACTAGCAAGAACATTCTCTTTCAGTTGTCTCTAATTTTCCTGTGAAGAAGCCATTCTTACTTCTACATCAAAGTTGTAAAAGCAATTCAAGAGATCGGATCTCCAGTTCTCTTGAAAACCGAACTCTTGCTTGTCACTGCATTTGGCTCATCTCATGCTCAATTTTCTCTTATATCCCAGGATTTACAATTTTAAGAGTATGAAATTGTGCATCAGTTTGTTTCAAAACACTGGTGGTATTATGTAGACTGAAAATTTCTTTCAGTCTTTTTTTCTTCCTAACTTCCTTTCTTCCTACTTTTCTTCCTTTTTCAGTTTGATAAATACATACATACATATATATATATATATATATATATATATATATATATAAAGGAGGATGAGGCAATGATTTCTGTAAAGAAGGAATAACAAAGTTAAAAAGATACATTAACTGATTTTAAAAAAGACAGAATCATTTCTAGGGACATTTTCTAGGTGTGTAATCCTATACGCACACATGTATAAATATTCTTTTTTAATTTTATAACAACTCATGATTACTATTTCCTATTTTATAAACAAAAGATGTGTAAACATTAAAGTCTCCCTTAAACTCCATCTCATGTTCTAGAAGTGAGTCTTTTTGATAATTCAATGTACATATTTCTAGATATTGGTTCTATTTTGATATGAATATTTATATATAGATTTAGTGACCAACACCATGGGACCAGACCACATATAAACTCACTATACATTACATTTTGCCTTTTCCTTGTTTAAAAGTAGTAAGATTTTTGAAAAAAAAAGCCAAGTGAAGCCACATACATATATTATTTTTATTTAGTAGTTATTTGTTTCAAGTTCACAAGGTTGTTATTTATTAAATCATTTCAATAACTGAATATATACATTATTTCTAAGTATTATCTGTCTCAATCAATACTATAATGAAGACTTGTAGAAATTGCATTACATGTTGTGTGTTAATAAATGCAGGACAGATTCCAATATGCAGAATTAGTGAGTCAAAAAAACCTCACATGTGATTTAAAATTTTATAAGGTATAATTGTTTTTGTTAAAATAACATGAAGAATGTCAGCATATATGTTATTTATAATTAATGATCTCTTCTAATATTCTGCCAAAGACAATATTCCAATTTAAATTCCTATCAGGAGTTAATGGGCTCATTTCCCCACACTTTCCCCAAATCTGTTTATACCACACCTATAAATACTTACATATCTAAGAAGCAAATACATTTATATTTATACTTTATATACTCAATCATCAGTGAGAACAATTCTGATGTTTTATCACATTATTGTAAATAATTGTTTTTTTGTAAAATGTTCAAATTATTATCTACATTTACTTTGTTAAATATTTTCTTATTAAGGTAGCTTTCAGTTTTCATGTTGAAATTCTATAATATTGACATTATTGTTTAGACTTTGTTAGTTGTCTTTTTGTAGTATGTTGCTGCTAAGTTGCTTCAGTCGTGTTTGACTCTATGTGACCCCATGGATGGCAGCCCACCAGACTCCTCTGTGGGAGTCTATAGTATTTTGTAGTATAGATTTTTAAAAAATATGGAATCAAATATATATTTTGCTTCATACTTTCAAAAATTGCAATTTATCTAGTAAGATCTACCTAAATCCAAGATGATCAGGAAATATAAAAAAGAGAAAGAGAGATGTATTAAGCAATGGTTGACTTTCTTATAGTGACTGTATTTTTAACACTTTAAATATTTGATTTGTAACTAGTTTTGGTGAAAGAAGTAATTTAGGGATAGATCCATACTCCCCAACCCCAAATGCCTTTTCAATGATCATGTTTTTTATATTGCTGTCATTTTCTTTTTCTTTTTTTTGGTTTTTATTATATATTTATTTAGTTGGCTGCATCAGGTTTTAGTTGCAACTTGCAGGATATTTCTCAGCAGCCCATGGCTTCTCTCTAGTTGTGGTATGTGCGCTTAGCTGCCCACAGCATGCGAGATCTTAGCTCCCCAACCAGGGATGGAACCCACGTCCTCTGCATTGCAAAGTGGACTCTTAACCACTGGACCGCCAAGGAAATTCTGATCATGTTTTAATTATTATATTTTCAGTGTATGTTTGTATATATATAAAGGATAGTTTCTCCTCATTAGATTTTTTTTTTCTTCAGAATTTTCCTGCCTAGTCTCATTTTTTTTGTATGTCATATGAGCTTTATATAGCATGCATATAAACTTTCATAATGATTTACCAGCTTTTTCATATTAATAAAAGAACATATGTGTAAGTAGTTTGAGTATGACCATATTAGATGGGAAAACTATGTAAAGGTAAATGATCTTTCAAATAGCTTGTAATTGTATCTTGTTGGCTAAGAGATTGTAACAGAGGAGATTGGAATTGTAACTCAAATTGCTTGCAATCTACTTCTCTGTATCTGTCTGTAAGACTTGCTTTTGTGTCCTCAAACATTCTTTGCTTTGAATGTGATGGGTTCTTGGAATTTCAATTTGATAGAAGTTCTGAACATATATGTAAACAATTGCATTAAAGTTCCATTATCCATTACAAAATGTTATATTTTTTCCTCAAGCAGTATATAGTATTTTGGAAGAAAAAAATTATTCCTTCTATGCAAGACCTATCTGAGAGAGAGAGAGAGAAAGACATTACACGCACAGGGATGGAAACATAGAGACAAAGACAGAGATGGCAGGAAAGAGACACAGAGAGATTAATTTTATGTGCATATTGTTTAGTAATATTTTATTGTCTTATACATGATCTATACAGATACTTTAAAATTACTTCAAGAATAATGATGAAATGAGTGAAATGTGTCTTTGGGATAAAGAATAGATACATATTCTGCATAAAATGAATATGTCTTTGGGCTTTTGAGGTTAGAGCAGGAGCTTAAGAACTTATGTCTCAAGAAGAATCAATATTTGGGCCATGGCAGGATTTATCTTTCCTGACTTTGGGATTAGAGGCACTACCATCAGTGAAAGATAAAGACTCTAAGCCTCATTTTCTGTGTTCAAAAATTTGTTCTGCCCCTTCTATAATATGATAATTTACTTAACACACATCTGTCTCAGTTTCCTTTCCTGTAGGTCAAAGATATTAAGAGTGCCAACTTCATACCATTCTAGTTGGAGTTAAAAAAAGTAAATATGTGTAAAAAACATAGAAGAATGCCTGGCTTATAGTAAACATTGCATTTTATTGGCTGTTTGCATTATCAGTATCAATATTCCTCTTCAGGTGCAGTAGAGATGGATGGAACCAATGAAAGCACCCAGGGAAATTTCATCCTTTTGGGGTTTTCTGATCGGCCCCATCTGGAGAGAATCCTCTTTGTGGTTATCTTGATCGCATATCTCCTGACCCTTGTGGGCAACACCACCATCATCCTGGTGTCTCGGCTGGACCCTCACCTCCACACTCCCATGTACTTCTTCCTCACCCATCTCTCTTTCCTGGACCTTAGTTTCACCACCAGCTCCATCCCTCAGCTTCTGTACAACCTGAGTGGATGTGACAAGACCATCAGCTACACAGGCTGTGCCATCCAGCTCTTCCTATTCCTGGGTCTGGGTGGTGTGGAATGTCTGCTCCTGGCAGTCATGGCGTATGACCGGTTTGTTGCAGTCTGTAAGCCCCTGCATTACATGGTGATCATGAATCCCCGGCTTTGCCTAGGCTTGGTGTTGATAGCCTGGGGCTGTGGTGTGGCCAACTCCTTGGCCATGTCCCCAGTCACCCTACGCTTACCCCGCTGTGGGCGTCACAGTGTGGACCACTTCCTGTGTGAGATGCCTGCCCTGATACGAATGGCCTGTGTGAATACAGCTGCCGTTGAGGGCACTGTCTTTGTACTGGCAGTGGGCATTGTGCTCTCACCCCTTGTGTTTATCCTGGTCTCCTACGGTTACATCGTGAGGGCTGTGTTACAAATTCAGTCAGCGTCAGGCAGGCAAAAGGCCTTCAACACCTGTGGCTCCCATCTCACAGTGGTCTCACTTTTCTACGGAAACATCATTTACATGTACATGCAACCTGGAAACAGCTCCTCCCAGGATCAAGGCAAGTTCCTCACCCTCTTCTACAACATTGTCACCCCACTCCTAAATCCCCTGATCTACACCCTCAGAAACAAAGAGGTGAAGGGGGCATTGAGGAGGTTGTTGCTGCATGACAGAGATAAGGAAGGAGTAAGAGTGAAAGGCCCAGACAGGCACCTCTAGCCTGGCTATGAACTCCATTGGGCAACATTGATGGAATCTGGAATTGTTGGATCAGATCTGGGTCTTACCTTTGTTTCCCAACTTATATACCTTTCCCTGGACTTCTTTACAACTGGCTTAGTTCCATCAAAACTGTATATATTTTGCTGAGTGGACTGGAAAACACATATCACCCAAAAACCTCTAGGTGATCTGTAAAGCAGGTATGAAGACACAGTGATATAGATAGTTATAAGGATGAGTTTCTCCAACTTTGTACCAGAGTGCCAAGAAGGAAACTTTTCTTAAAAAGAATTTTGTCTTTGTTGTTGTTTGTTTTTAATGCACTAATGCAATGATGGGTGTTTTAGTGAGAATGATCATAGATTGATCACTTCTCTTAGTCAACAGTCATCGACATGGGAATTCAGCATAGGGATGCTTGCATTTTTCAAATTCCTATCCAAAGCCTTTCACTGAATCATATATGTTGTCTACAATTTGTCTCCAAACTTTGACATTTTCCCCAAAGTTTGTTGTAAGAACTCTGGATAAATCAAGAAGTTAACCTATAACAATAATATGTGTGTCATTTAAATCTTAAGGCATCACTATTTCTCAGGTATGTTTTTATTTTGTTAGGGAGAAGGACCTGATGTTTATTAAGTTCCTGTTATAAGTCAGGTGCTCTTAAGTCATCTAAACTTCTATGCATCTGTGGAGATCATATAACTTGTATTACCCTTATTTTGCCCATATGGTACTTGAGGCTTTGAGGTTAAATCATTTACTCAAGTAGAACTGAACCAAAACATTTCTCCATGTTCTGTGTGACTTTTAATCCCTGATGATTCTATTGCTACACAAATTTGTAAAGAGTAAAAATGTAAGCATTTAATAAGTAAAGCAAGCAGCAAGACTTATTTTGCTTCTTTGCATGCTACAGTCCCAGATGTAGGAGAGGAAAAAGTTTTCCTGGAGCCTTTTTTAGTCCCTGTCTGGATCTGAAATTAAACATACAAAGATAGGTTAATGGGAGAAAATCACACACATTTATTTAATATATGTTTTTCATGGCATAGGCTACTTCATGAGGAAATGAAGATCCCCAAAATTGTGTTTTTTTTTTATTCCACATTTGATGAAAAGTGGACATTGGTGAAGAAATTTGATAGGCAATGGGGGTTGAGCTATTGGTAAGAAATTGGGGAAAACTTAGAGAGGCCTGTATATTTAGATGCCCCTCAATATTTCTCCATCTTTGAATAAGAATGCTCCTTTCCTCAAGGAATAGGAAATAAGAAGGATAACCTCATTGGAGGGTTTTATGAACCATTTAAGATGAAGGTCAGAAAGTCCTTCCTGTACCTGCCTTTTCACAAATGTCTTCAACTCAAATATGCAATACACAAAAATGCCATATTTTGTGCCAATATGTACTGAACCCCATTAAGGGTTTCTTCCAGTTAATGTGCAAATGAATTACCCGGGAATTTTATAACATTTAGATTTTGATTTACTAGCCTAGTACGATCCTGAAATTCTGCATTTCTGCAAATGCCCTCACTCCCTTGCTGCTGGCCCTCAGATAACACTTTAATAGGATATTAATCACCTGCTAATTTTTTTAGCAGGATGCACACACTGGAAAAATCTGAGCTAAAACTCACAGATCAAGGGGAAATAAAATGGGGAAGAAATAAAGAGAAGAGGCTGACCGAGTGCTGCCATCATGTCTGTTCTCAGTCCCCTCAGCTTCATGGCCTCTCCTCCACAGTGGGCCTTGTATCCCCACCCTCCCTTTATAACTCTTCACTCTCTCACCTTATCTCCAAGGACATAGCCCCATTGGGGTCATTTAAGTATATATGAGCCAGGGACTACTAGAAGGGAGATGTCTGTGCTTCAAGGGGATCAGTTTGAACATTCCAAAATGCTTTTTTAAATAAGTAATGATTTGGGCTTCTAGGGTGGCTTAGTCAGTAAAGAATCCGCCTGCAATGCAGAAGGCCTGGGTTTGATATTTGGGTTGGGAAGATTCCCTGGAGGAGGGCATGGCAACCCACTTAGCCTGGCGGACTGCAGTCCATGGGTTTGCAAAGAGTGAAACACGACTGAGCAACTCAGCACAGCACAGCACAGTGACATGGTTGGGCTGATGAAATAAGAGAATGAGGAATCTCTACACTGTTCTCCACAGTGGCTGTACTAGTTTGCATTCCCACCAACAGTGTAGGAGGGTTCCCTTTTCTCCACACCCTCTCCAGCATTTATTGCTTGTAGACTTTTGGATAGCAGTCATTCTGACTGGCGTGTAGTATTACCTCATTGTGGTTTTGATTTGCATTTCTCTGATAATGAGTGATGTTGAGCATCTTTTCATGTGTTTGTTAGCCATCTACCCAGCAATCCCACTGCTGGGCATCCACACAGAGGAAACCAGATCTGAAAGAGACATGTGTACCCCAGTGTTCATCACAGCACTGTTTATAATAGCCAGGACATGGAAGCAACCTAGATGCTCATCAGCAGATGAATGGATAAGAAAGCTATGGTACATATACACAATGGAATATTACTCAGCCATTAAAAAGAATACATTTGAATCAGTTTTAATGAGGTGGATGAAACTGGAGCCCATTATACAGAGTGAAGTAAGCCAGAAAGATAAATACCAATACAGTATACTAACACATGTATATGGAATTTAAAAAGATGGTAATGATAACCTTATATGCAGGACAGAAAAAGAGACACAGACATATAGAACAGACTTTTGGACTCTGTGGGAGAAGGCAAGGGTGGGATGATCTGAGAGAATAGCATTGAAACATGTATATTATCAAGTGTGAAACAGATCGCCAGCCCAGTTGGATGCATGAGATAAGTGCTCAGGGCTGGTGCACTGGGAAGACCCAGAGGGAAAGGATGGGGAGGGAGGTGGGAGTGGGGGTCAGGATGGGGAACACATGTAAATCCATAGCTGATTATTGTCAATGTATGGAAAAAAACACTACAATATTGTAAAGTACTTAGCCTCCAACTAATAAAAATAAATGAAAAAAAAAAAGAAATAAGAGAATGAGAGCTACTTGTATGGTAGTTAGAGTCTCTCCTTAGAGTTATAAAATTCCACAATGCTTCCTTGATACAGAACTAATGGGGGGAAATTTAAGCAACAACCAATTCTCGTACATGATCAGCCCTAAAATATTGCTCATAGGGCTTCTCCAAACTCATTCTCTTTTTGGAAATAACTTGCTGGACATTTTAAGTGAGCTTGAAGAGCAGCCTCTTGAGAACACTATTGCCAGTGTTCCTAACTTTGGAAAATACCCTAAAGATAGCAAAGAATGTTCACAGAACTCTAAGGAATGAAAATAGTCCAGTGTTCACTGTGGTGATTTTTATTATGCTTCTTAAGTTAAGGGACAAATTTAAACTGAGTAAAATTTAAAGATTTTATTGGCTTTATTCAGTGATTTATGCTCAGGCATCTTTTCTCTAGCAGAAAGGAAGCAACTAAACTACTGTGCAAAATGAAAGATGCTTATAGGCAGAAGCGGGCAGGAGACTTGTACTTAGCAAAAACACACTTGTTTTTGTGCTGTTACTTGTTACTTTCCTTATAGGAGAGAAAAAAGTATCTAAGGTAGATTACCTAATTAATGCTGATCATGCAATCCTAATTGGCTGGCTTAAGATTCCATTTCTAGGAGAGCTGAAATGATAATTTAAAAATCTGATGATGTGGAGTTTATAATAAGCAACTCCATTTAGATCTGTTGTCTATAATATCTCTGATTATTTTATGACATGAGGGAACCAAAAAATATAGTTGCTATGGAATTGTATAAGATACTCCACTCACTGGGTCTAAGCCAGAACAAAGTTGATTTTACTGGAGTCCCATTCTTCCAGAAAATAACTACAGATAAGAAATCCCCTTACTCTTTTCATGCCTCATTAAAGGGCAAACTGTGAAGAATGACTCATCCTCACATAATTCATATACATCCCCTCTCTCTTCTTCCAAAGACTCATTACTCCCTTTTTTAGCTGCTAAGTAAGTTCCCCAAGCCACTTTCTTTTTTTTTTTTCATTAATTTTTATTAGTTGGAGGCTAATTACTTTACAACATTGCAGTGGTTTTTGTCATACATTGAAATGAATTAGCCCATGTATTCCCCATCCCAGTCCCCCCTCCCACCTCCCTCTCCACCCGATCCCTCTGGGTCTTCCCAGTGCACCAGGCCCGAGCACTTGTCTCATGCATCCAACCTGGGCTGGTGATCTGTTTCACTATAGATAATATACATGTTTCGATGCTGTTCTCTTGAAACATCCCACCTTCACCTTCTCCCACAGAGTCCAAAATTCTGTTCTATACATCTGAGTCTCTTTTTCTGTTTTGCATATAGGGTTATCATTACCATCTTTCCAAATTCCATATATATGTGTTAGTATACTGTAATGGTCTTTATCTTTCTGGCTTACTTCACTCTGTATAATGGGCTCCAGTTTCATCCATCTCATTAGAACTGATTCAAATGTATTCTTTTTAATGGCTGAGTAATATTCCATGGCGTATATGTACCACAGCTTCACTTTCTTTACAAGGAGATTTTCCTCATGTTGAACTATATTTCTAGGCCCAAGATGGAGATGCTTATCCCTAGGGTGCAACATCAGCAAACTGAAATTCTGTGTTCTGCTTGACGAGAAATGCAGTATAACCAGTCAGCCAATCTCCAAATGCCCAAAGGTAATTCTGGACTTTATTCTTGGTTGGCCCTTGATCTTTTTAAATAAGGTCAGATATGCATTGAAAGAGAAACAGGCCTCAAATGGAACCATTTGTGCTAAGACCCATGTCAGTAAAGTAAGACTTAATATCCAATTTAATTGCAGTCACAACCTCTTCCAGGAATACAGTCTCAACAGCTCAGTTTGGAATTTTATCATCAGCACGATGAGATAATCCACCATGTAATCCTCTTCCCTCCCCAGGAGGTCCTTTACCTAAGCCTGAAGTCACCCACTCTTTCTCTTCTGCCTATGTAGGCCTTCCATTTTGCACAGCTCCTCAGAACTCTTCTCTACTTGTTAGATGAAGTGTTGCCTGACTCATGAATTATTTTATAAAGCCAATTAGGTTTTTCATATTTGTTCAGCTGAATTTTTGTTATTTATTGGGTTGGCCAAAGATTCATTCCCCCCTCCCCCCCATAAAATGGCTTTAGTAGCGCTTTGTTGTCTTTAACTTCATTTGAATTGTTATGTTAGGTTGTAGTGTGACAGCTATTAGAATGCATTAAAAAAAATCAAAATTGATGAATTTTTGTGTAGCCATTTTAATATTGAAGATGGAAGGAAAAAACATTTCCAGCATATTATGCTTTATTATTTTAAGAAAGGTAAAAATGCAACTGAAATGAAAGAAAAGATCTCTGCAGTGTATGAAGAAGAAGGTGTTATGACTGATTGAATGTGTCAAAAGTGGTTTGTGAAGTTTTGTGCTGGAGGTTTCTGGCTAGACAATGCTCCGTGATCAGTTAGATAAGTTGAAGTTGATAGCAATCAAACTGAGACCTTAACTGAGAACATTCAACATTGTACCATGGGGGAGACAGCCGACATACTCAAAATATCCAAATCAAGCACTGACTATCATTTGTACCAGCTTGATTATGTTAATCACTTTGATGTTTGGGTTCCATATAAGTTAAGTGAAAAAATCTCCTTGACCGTATTTCTACATATGATTCTTCACTGAAATGTAAGGAAATTATTTCATTTTAAAAACAAATTGTGGCAGGCAATAAAAAGTGGATACTGCACAATAATGTGCAATGGAAAAGATTGTGGGAAAAGCAAAATGAACTACCACCAACCACACCACAGGCCAATCTTCAGACAAAGAAGGTGATGTTGTATATATGGTGGAACTGGAAGTGAGTCCTCTATTATGAGCTCCTTCTGGAAAACCAAACAATTAATTCTGACAAGTACTGCTCCCAATTTGATCAACTGAGAGCAGCACTCAACAAAAAAGTGTCCAGAATCAGTCAACAGAAAATGAATAATCTTCCATCATGATACTATAAGTCCACATTTTTCTTTTTTCTTTCTTTCTTTCTTTTTTTTTTTTTTTTTTTTTGATGACTAGGCAACAATTGCTACAGCTTGGCCAAGAAATTCTGATTCATCTGCTGTATTCACCAAACATTGCATCTTCAGATGTCCACTTAGTCTTTATAAAATTCTGTTAATGGGAAAAAATTCAATTCCTGCAAAGGCTGTAAACGGTACCCAGAATAGGTATCTTTTCTTTGCTCAAAAAGACAAAGGATTTTGGAAAGATGAAATTATAAAGTTGCCTTTAAAATAGCAGAAGGTAGTGGAACAAAATGGTAAACACATTGTTCAATAAAGTTATTGGTGAAAATGAAAAAAAAAGTGTCTTTCATTTTTACTTAAAAAAAATGGAGGACCTTTTTGGCCAATGAAATAATATGTGCAACCTCAGCTGTTCATGCACTCTTCTTGCACTGCCATTTCTATACAGCTCATTCTTTCCCAAACATCATTGCAGAAGAGTGTTCCACTGTTTGTCAGGTACTGAACTCCAATCCTTGAATCGTTTTCCCTGAAATAAAAGGCATTAAACTTGTTACTAATTTATTTTTGTCATTTGACTCTCTTTAAGGAATGCCCTTCATATTGCAGTAGCTTGAAAAAGTCATCTCCTTAATTTTCCAGCACACTTTGCTTCACAGTTATTTTTCCACATGTTGAAAAATTGAGATTAAAGTGTGTCAACATGTGACATAGGACAGAATAGGATAAATTGGCTTCTCTAGTGGGTGAATGGTTTTCTGTTCCAATCATTGCTTGTTGACTGCAACTCTTTCTTCAGGTACTCCTTTTTTATTCTCTCTTAATGGTGCCTCTTCTTTAAACAGACCTTATGTCTTATTTTTTGTCTACCTATTTTTTATTTTCTCTTTCTATTTTGATTCTTGTCTAATCAACTCTTTTTAAAACTATAGCCAGGACTCCCTCTCCTATTAATGCCACAATTACCATGCATATTTTAAAAAATAACTTTCAGTAAAATCATGACTCATAAATATAAGTGAACTCATGTTAAAAGTTTTTTTTTTTTTTTTCCCTTTTTCTTTTACTCATAAGATCTGAGGAGTTCAGGCAGATGCTATAAAGAGCTTAATGGAAATTGAAGCCAGTAAAACTTTACTAAGTTAAGAAATGTTGATTTGAAGTGAAAATACAGCAAAACCGTTTTGTCCACTGGGTGGAAGGCAGTCAATTAAATGTCTACTAGACACCGCATGACACGCATATCTATTAATTGCCTACAATTTGTAGGAAGTGCAGAATAGCTCAAACTCAACAAAAGGGGGCTAGAATCTGATAGCCAGACATGTGTGCCAGAGATAGTAGCTTTCTTCAGAAACACAACTTTTTTTATATACTGCTAAAAACAGTTAGGGCTTTCTAAGTGCCAGAGTGTTGGAAAATCCATCTGCCAATGTCAGAGATGTGGGTTTGATCCCTGAGTCCTGAAGATCCTCTGGAGTAGGAAATGGCATCCCACTCCAGTATTCTTGCTTGGAAAATTTCATGAACAGAGGAGCCTGGTGGTCTATAGTCCACGTGGTCACAAAGAGTTGAACACACTGAACAACTGAACACAGTAGCAATTAGCACTTTGGGGGTCTTTGATATGCGGCTGCCACTATTAGGGTTTTACCTGCATTTAGTCATTAAATCCTCATTAAAGATACTGAAGTGGGTAGTGTCACATCTGTATTACCAGTGAGAGAGTTAGAGCTCGTCTATTTTAATATCCAGTTCCTGGGAGAGTAAGAATGCAGTAGTTTAGCCACTACTATATCAATTGTATGTAATCCTGAGTGGACTAGTGGGGTTCATGAAATGTTAGTCCAAAACATGGTACTTTACCATGTTGAATAGTTTAAACAGAAAGAGTTTGAGAGAATGAGATAAGCTAGAAGATTCTGACCTTTCTCTCACTCATGTCCCCTGAAATATGTCATAAAATTCCCATGTGAGAGGTGCCCTCCCCAAACCTGGAGTAATGGAACATTCTTATCACTAAAGACAAAAGGATACTAAGAGGAATTCTAGCAGACAGGCTAGGCCAAGTTTCCCAGAGGTTACTACATTTACCTCACACTCCTTAAACTATCACGTTCGTCCATGACGGTCCACTCTTCATCAAGCCTAGCAGAAAAATATCCAGAGGTAAGTCTTTTTTTTGGGGGGGGGATCTCATTTCCTTGTGAAGTTCTGTGTCACATAAAACTTATATTAAATAAATTCGTATGTTTTTCTTTTGTTAATTTATACTTGTTACTTTAATTTTTGGACCTAGCCACTTTAATTTATTCTTGTCACCTTAATTTTCAGACCTAAGAGAACCCAGGAAAACTTTTTCCTCTTCTACAAGTTGGAGTCCTTATATTAATAAGTCCTGCAGACACTGGGATTTAAAGTATAATATTTCTCCACCTGAGAAACTGATGGCTTTTTTTTTTTTTTTGCTTTTTTAACCACAATAAAGTTTCCTCTTCTGTTAAAATAAAAATTCAACTGAAAAGTTTGAAAAAAATTTATTGCCTTTATTCATGGATATTCATGAATCAAGCAGCTTCTTATCTAGCAGATAGAAAGGAGCTTTAAAGAGCTATACAAGGCAAGATATTTTAGAGCTAAGTGGCGAGTCATACTCCACAATGAGTCTCACCTATTAGACCAATCCACAATTTTCATCTTCATGGTAGGTGTTGCAAAGGAGATCAAACTGCATCATTCCTCTACTGATTTATTGCCAATTAAGTATGGTAAGCACCTATTATGTGTCAGCTAATTTTTCAGGAACTGGAGTTATAGCAGCAGATATGACTACAAAGATTCTTACAATTGAATAAAATTCAACACACAGACACATAGATATACAATATAAATAGTGAAAGTGAAAGTTGCTCAGTCGTGTCCGACTCTTGGTTCCATGGCCCATACAGTCCATGGGATTCTTCAGGCCAGAAAACTGGAGTGGGTAGCCTTTCCCTTCTCTAGGGAATCTTCCCAACCCAGGGACCAAACCCACGTCTCTTGCATTGCAGGCAGATTCTTTACAATATAAAAAGTAAAATAATTAAAGATATGACAACTGCCAGACAAAATAACAGGTATTATATCTGAGTCAAGTGTCTATGTGCAGGTTGCAAACTGAATTTTAATCAATATTTTGAGTTGAAGTTCCTTCTGTAGACTCTCCTAAAAAAGAGTCTGAAATTCTATGTAGAGCCTATAGCAGGTATTTGGAAATTTCTGAAAATAATTATGGTCAAAACCATGAAGAAGACAGATATATTCCAGGAAATGATAAATGTTGAAGTGGTCAGCTGAGGCAAAGGACTTTATGAGTGGCAAAAAAAAAAAAAAAAAAGAGAGAGAGAGAGAGAGAAAAGAGATGATTGAAAAGGAGGAACAGAACTAGCTGAGGTGAATGAGAAAAATTGCCAAAAGGGAGGAGCACATATCAGTGAGATCAGAGAATCATTAAAGGAAACTGCAAATGTCTCATGTGATGTGACAATCCCAGGGATATTAGAAACCTTTGTGAAAGCAGTTTTAGGAAAGCATTAGGATTTCTAATGTGCTGAACATTTAATACAGGACAAGATAAAAACTTAATCCTCATTTTTATGGTACTTGTCTGAAAAAGGAAGAGGGATACAAAATAGTCCAGAGTTAGAGATGGGGAAGGAATGACTTCTGCCCCCAATAGACTTTTTCTTGAAAAAACTTAGTTGACAGTGTTAAACATAAGTCCTCTGAAAGCACAATTAAAAGAGAAAAGATATGAAGTCAACAGTAAGTGTAGATTTTTTAAAAGTTTTGATACATTTGACCTAATTCACATTTAAAGTCAAATAAAAAAATTAAAAATTAAATCACAAGGAACTGCTAGAAGATATTATCCCTAATAAAAACAAAGTTCTTCCTCATCACAGAGAAAATTGGTGAATGCAAACTCTACAAACATAGGGTCTTGTTGTTTTGTCATCTCCAGAGGCTGGCAGTCATTCTTCATGAAATATTTTTGAATAGATGAATTAAGTAATAACACAATAAGGGGATGTTGTGTAACTGACACTAGAGTATGTAATTACTGATACAATGGATGTAACAGAAAAGAAATCATTCAAGATGAAGTGTGTGTTTGCTCAGTAGTGTCAACTCTTTGTGATTCCATGGACTATAGCCTGGCAGGCTCCTCTGTCCAAGGAATTTTCCGGACAAGAATACTGGAATGGGTTGCTTTTCCTTCTCCAGGGGATCGTCTCAAATCAGGGATTGAACCTGCAGCTCCTGCATTGGCAGGTGGGTTCTTTACTTAGCTATCTGGGATGCAATGGATGTAAGAGACAAGAAATCACTCAAGATGAAGAAGGAAGAAAGACAATTCTCAAAGGAGACAGGAGAGAAAGTGGATCAGAACACATATGGGGAAAGCAGTCTTGTCTTAGATGAGGAACAATTCCTGCTCTGCAGTTAGAGACAGAGGTAGCAAAGGAGCACTTAGTTGCAAGTAATAACAACAGAAGTTATCCAGGATATAGCTCACTTGTCCCAATATTTTTTTAAGTGCTTTACTTATATTATTTTATCAAAATTCACAAGAAATTGATGTGGCACTCATAACTGCTAGCAAACAGTAAGTTTACCTGTTAGAATCTACTCTGACCCCATGGTTAATGCTTATTTGTTATTTGTTGCCGTCCACTGCAACATTTACTGTAGCAGAACAATGACAACCACAAAAGCCACAAATAACCTCTCACCTCCTGTCTACGTAGAACTAAGCTATTCAACTTTAATTTCAAGATAGCATTGAGAACTAATAGGAAAAAGCACTTATCATCATGCCTACACTGTCAAGCTCTTCATATACCACTTGTTTCTGTTTATTACACTGTTATCACAGACCATGTGATCATGGTTATGACAAGCAAGACACAGGGACAATTGTGCATTCACTCTCAGAGTGAGGATATGAAAAATTCCTTGGGATACACATGGGAAAATTAGGTCCCTATTAACAGTTGATTGATTTCAATCATATTCTAAATAATGGACCTGGGAACTAAAATAACTAGAAACTGCCAATCAAAAATAACAAGAGTAATGATACCCATTTAATTAGTAAAGTCTTTTTTAAAAAATCTACTTAATTAAGAGGATAACCATAGGGTGAAGAATGTTTCATTTCTTCTTGGAAGCAGCAGAGTTTTAAGGGAATGCATACATACTGGAAAGAAAAAAAACAGAACAAAGATTCATTCATGAGTCTTTTATTGTATTTTATAAACTTAAAGGGAGCCAAAGCCAAATTTTACTTTCTCCATCTGTGGAAAGTTGACATCTATCAAGTAGGATGGCTTTTTCAAAACAGGATTAAGAGATGGAGAATAATTACCTGAACATCAAAGGAAAATCTTGACAATGTGATTGTTGTGGTAGATTCTACATGATTCCCTGTGAGCTTCCTTCTCAATGCCCACACCTGCACGTGTTCCTTTCCCCCAAAGTGCAGGTGGGAACTAACACGTCCTCCAAATCAGCAGAACATGGCAAATGTAGTGGGATGTCAGTCCTTTGATTAAGTGATGTTGTATAATAAATGTGAAGATTTTTGCAGGTGTCATTAAGGTTTTAAGTTTATTGATTTTGGATTAATTTCAAAAAGATTATCTTGAGTGGTTCTGACTAAATCACATAAAGGTCCAAAAGTGAGAGACTGAACTTTCAGTGAGGTCAAAGAGTTTAACTTCTGCTGGCCTCAAGGAAGAAAGCTGTCATTAGTTCCACAATCCAAAGTAAAAGAATTCTGCCAACAACTGCATGAACCTGGAAGTGGAATCCTCCCCAGTCAAGCTTCTAGATGAAAACACAACCCAGGTAATACCTTGCTTTCAGTCTTGTGAATCCCAGTGCAAAGGACCCAGATATGCTATATAGAAGCTGATGACCCACTGAAACTGAGATAATAAATTTGTGTTTAGTTTTAACTCACTAACTCTGTGGTAATGTGTTTCACAAAAATGGAGAACTAATATGGCCACTTTGCCAGAACCAATTACTTTTGGGCAAAGGATACATTCACCTCAAAGCGATCTTACAGGAAGGGAGCCAAAGTAACAAATACTCTTAGCTTCTTAAGCTCTTCTCTTCTTTCCATACATTGTGATGCCCCATTGACCAAATCCAGTTGGAATACAGAAGACAGAGGAACATCTTTGCTTTATCCATAGCGGTGAAACATGGAATTAAAAGAGATCCAGAACAGTTGAGCTATTTTGACTGTCAGCCTCCACATTTTTCCTTTGCCTGGATTAAAAGTACAAGCCCCCAACAAAAGTTTCAAAGCACACAAAGTATCATCAGCTGTTTCTGTGGACAGAATGAATTGGTCATATTCCCACCTGAGGTCTCAAACATTAGCTAACTCATGTAGAAAAAAGAAAAGAAAAAACCCAAACAACTATATAAAAGCGTAAACAAGCTGCTCTACCCCATTTCTTTAGTGGTGAGGCCAAAGTTACACCTTAGGCTTTTAGTTCCTAACTCCCTTTCATGGCCCCTTTAGGCTCAGCCAGCTCCTCAGTGGTAATGTGGCTCTTTGTCTTCATTAATGCAGCATCTGTGTTTTTATGGCCTTGTCCTTGTTTTATTGCTGATGTTTGTCACTGTCCAGATTCAGTGAACATGGGGCTTTTAGAGATGCTCCAGCTGCCTTATGCTCCTTTTAGTTGATTCTAATTACTCCATCCAGTTCAGAGATCTGCTTTCTTGCTTTGGGGGCAATGGCATGAAGAGCTAAATAACCAGGATAAACTCTCAGCTTTCAACTGAACAGAAACTTGGGTGCTTTACTGGGTGAAATCATTCCTCTAAGGACACCAAGTCCGCCATACCCTGTAAGTCCAATAATATGGTTCTGAGCCCAAAAATGCTTCCAAGAAATAATTAAGTGTAACAGTGAGTAGAGTCACCTACAATCCCTCCTTGTATCTATATAATCTAGCTAAGGGAAGTTCAACACCATGCATTGGCTATTGTTTTAAAGCATGTTGCACATTAGGCAGATGGGACCCAAACTTTGCAGTGTGCATTCTCAAAGCTGGTGCCATAATTGACCTTCAGGAGAACACTGCATTGCTCTATTAAGCCATACCTCTTCCAGGTATGACTGGTGTAATCCAAGAATTTGAGCCTGTTGCTACATTTTCTTGGCAATAAAATATGCCCATTGATAGGAGGCAATGTTAAAAATGCAACTGTTTTAGATAGAACCCCATGTGCGTTTCCCCAAGTTCCGTATCTCAGTTATATCTGACTCTTTGTGATCCCATGGACGGTAGACCACCAAGCTCCTCTGTTCATGGAATTCTCCAGGCAAGAATACTGGAGTGGGTAGGTATTCCCTTCTCCAGAGGACCTTCCTGATCCAGGGAAGGTCTCCTGCATTGTAGGCAGATTTTTTACCATCTGACCTACCAGGGGAGCCCGGATCACCATGTAGGGCTATAGAAAATCAAGCAGGCAGAAATCACCCTAGAAAGTGATGAAAAATATGCATGTGGATTTTGCAACTATACTTGAAAAGATAAATCATTACACTATATGATGGAGTCTAGAGCAGTCTGCTCTTCATAGACTGTGTTCATCGGGGAATGTTGCTATTCAGAAGCTTTGTAATGACTTCCAGTGTTACCAGATGGGACATGCAGCAGTTGTAGCTTAAAAGGTAAAGATGAAACTGTAGACCAAGGTAGGTGGTGGGTCACATAATTAAGCACATGACTGTCCCCTTCACTGACACCTTGGCCACTATGTACCTGGGGCCCATGGCGCAAACAGCGCATTGGCTGTGTGTCAAACAGACTGTATGACATCCACAAAAATGACATAGATTTGTCACTATTATAATTCCCCATATACATAAAACAAAATAGAAGAATATGTTTGTTAAGTAACTACCCATGTCTAGAAAGGAGCAGAACTTGATGTTTAAACCTAGAACCTTTGAAAGATACTTTATCAATTTCCTTTTTATTCTGTAAATATACATGAGAAGTTATAACTGAAGGAGATTCTCAGATTCCCTAGGAATGGAAGAACAGACAGATTCAAGGCCAGGAAGAGTACATGGAGACAGGCTGATATATTTATTAGACATTGAAGACTGTGGGGATCCAAAGACTTCTGACTACAGTTAGCTAATCTTGACATAGTGGGAATTAAATCTCCTGGCCACCTAAGGAGTCCTTATATAATCTTTCCAACTAACAGTAATCTGGATGAACAAAGGCCTGACCTGAGCCAGCTAAAGGAAAAACACAATCTTCTACTCATTTTCAGATTGGCATCAGTTCCTAGATAAAAAGAATTAGACTAGCAGTGAGACAAGGTGCACTTGCTAAAGTCTTCTTCCTTAGTCCCCCAGTTTTTTACTGAAATTCCTGCTCCTGAATATATCCAAGGAGACTTCTAACTATTTATACAGATAAATAATGCCCAGGGGAAAGTGCATACTTTGGCAGGGTAATAAATTTTATCTGATAAAACATAGATAATGGGCAGTTTATGAGCATTAGATAGCAAACAACTTGAATCTGGCATACCAAAAGACAGTGTGTTATGATCCAGTTGTTATTTTCCCAGTTCAGAGGAAATAACTGAAACAAACAGACGTAGAAACTAGTGACATATTCACATGAACATGTCAACAGGAATGTTCCTGGCTCATGCCGTGCCACACTAAGTAACTTCAGTCGTGTCTGACTTTGTGTGACCCTATGGACTGCAGGCCACCGGTCTCCTCTTCCATGGGATTCTCTCAGGCAAAAGTTGAACCCACCCATGGAGTGGGTTGCCATGCCCTTCTCCAGGGGATCTTCCTGATCCAGGGATCGATTCTGTGTCTCTTAAGTCTCCTGCATTAGCAGGCAGTTTCTTTACCACCAGTGGTCCTGGCCCATACAGAAGCGTATTTTTGTCACAAAGCTAAGCAATACTGCCACCTGGAGGAAGCAGAGAAGATAAGAGCTCTATCCCATAGTTCAAAATGTGTATGTTTAGAGTTAAGGGAGAGGGGCTGGGAAGATACATGTAATATGATTATTTCTTTTTTATTTTTCTTTCTTTCTTTTATCTCCAACACAGATTAGTTTTTAGAAGTTACAGTGTACTATCAAGAATATAAGTAAATTGTTATCCGTGTTACAGCACCAGTATCATATTTAGGAGCCTTACTGGAATAAATAAATAAATATTGAAACACTGGCTTAATCAAGGAAATAGTGCATCTCTCAGGAAGCAGTAGTGTAAACTCTTAGACAAATATGCAGTACTCAGAAAAAAAAACAAGAAAATCTTCAGGAATATAGGCAAGAAAGGAGACTTAACAGCTTGCATGTGAGAAACTCACCCAACAGACAGAATTTGCTCAGTTGTCTGATTGCTTCTCTTCAAGGAATTAGAATGGGCAGTAAATTCAAACATCTTTAGATTTCCAAGAGGCATCTTTTCTAAAACTTTTTTAAATTGGCTTAAGCTCTATTCTCCCATATACTATCTTTATTTGATGACTCTTTCTCACATAGTATGTGTTTTTCCAGATATACCAATATCTAGGTTTATTGTAGTCAAAGTCCTGTAAACCTAATGTCCTAAGACCAAAAGTTTTATAAAATTACTCAATACATGCCAGATTCTAGGGAGATGAAGTAATTTTTTGGAAAGATAATAATTACAACAAAAGTTATGCTATTTGAATAATTAATTACATTTATATGCTCATAAATAAAATCCTTAAAGGTAATTTAGTATTTCAACTTTGCAAGAATTTTTATTTGTTTATGGGAGCATGATTTCTTTACAGTGTTGTGCTATTTTCTGTTATACAACAAAGTGAGCCCACCATGTTGTTTAACTGCTAAGTGGTGTCTGACTCTTTGCGACCCCATGGACTATAGCCTACCATGCTCATCTGTCCATGGGATTTCCCAGGTGAGAATACTGAAGAGTATTGCCAGTTCCTTCTCCAGAACCAGCTATATGTATACATCTATTCACTCCCTCTTGAACCTCCCTCCCATCTGCCCATCCCACTCCTCTAGGTCATCACAGAACACCAAGCTGAGCTCCCTGCACTATACGGCGTGTTCCCCTAGCTATCCATTTTACATAATGTATATATGTCAGTGATACCCTCCCAGTTCATCCCACCCCCCCTTTCTCCACTGTGTCTACAAGTTCTCTATGTCTGCATCTCTGTTCCTGCCCTGGAAATAGGTTAATCTGTACCATTTTTCTAAATTATATATGCATTAATATATGATACTTGCTTTTTCTGTTTCTGACTTACTTCACGCTGTATGTCAGACTCTAGGGCTTGAATGGTATGACTGGGATGAAGAAAGAGATTTTGTTGATCAGTTGCTAAGTCATGTCTGACTCTTGCAACCCCGGGGACTGTAGCCCTCCAGCCTCATCTGTTCATGGACTTTTCCAGGCAAAACTACTGGAGTGGTTTGCCATTCCCTTCTCCAGGGGATCTTCCTGATCCAAGATTCAAATCCATGTCTCTTGCATTGACAGGTGGGTTCTTTACCTCTGAGCCACCAGGGAAGGAAGAGAAGCTAGAGGTAAAATAAGTAAAATACCAACTTTCTTTATGCTAAGGTAAGAGTTTAACCAATAAACTGTTCATTTGACAAATTTTAACTTTACTGGTGAAAAATTTGGTTACATTTGGTTCTAAAATAGTTCAGAAAGTAAAAGAATTAGATAATCTTGGAAGATGTGATATAAACTGTATATATCTTTTCTTTAAAGTATATTTTTTCCTACCAAGATTATATTTCATTTTAAAATACTCTTAGAAAATTCAATATCTTAGAAGATAGTTTAAAAATAAAGCAAATATCTTGAAAGATAAATATATATCTGAATTTGTTAACTTAAAAGGAAAAAGAAGACACCAATGAATAAATTCACTTACCTTTTTACAAAGAATATAAAAGATAGATATTTTAAAATGTTATGACAAGGAAATTCTGTGGTTATGCTAAACTTAGGAAACTAGTATTCTGGATAAGTTGAAATGTGTGATGAGGTGTATACATATATTGTGAAATCAAGTCTCATTGATTTGACTGGTCAATAGTGTTATGTTTAGTGGGGAATGGCCAACCAGATTACAGGCAATGTATAGTCCTTTACCTGTTTGATATGATTATAATCAGTTAAAACATAGTATTCAGGTTTTGTATGTCCTAGTCAACTAGCATTATAAATTTAAAAAAAGTTTTATTTATGAGACTGATCTTATAAATTTATATATACACATATAAATTTGTAGTTATACATATATAATGCAAATTCAACTGAATAGGAGAACTAAGGTTGAATTAAATCAATCTTAATTACATTGGCAAAAATCTTTTTTTGACATAACTTAAGTGGCCCTAATGATAAAGAACCTGCCTACCAATGAAGGAGATGAAAGAGACTGGATTTGATCCCTGGGTCAGGAAGATTCCCTGGAAGAGGAAATGAAAACCCACTCCAGTGTTCTTGCCTAGAGAATCCCCTGGACAGAAAGCCTGGCAGGCTACAGTCCAAAGGGTCTCACAGAGTCAGACATGATTGAAGCGACTTAACGGCGCACATGCAGTCATGAGAAGGGTAAAAGTCATCATCACATTAAATAAAGAACATGAGTATACTAAGACAGAAGTTTCCAACCCCCAGGCTGTGGACCAGTATTGTCTAGCATAGGCGGAGGTGAGCAGTGGGCCAGTGAAGGATACTTCATCTGCAGCTCTCCATCACTCTCCATGGGTCAGATAACTGCCTGAACCATCCCCTTCACTTCCTCCTCGCCCCCACCCATGGAAAAACTGTCTTCACAAAACCAGTTCTTGGTGCCAAAAATGTTGGAGGACCACTGTACTGGGATATAGGTTTTTAAGGGCTATCTTAGAATTTAGAGTACTGAACTCAATCAGAAACTCTGTAGCCCATAACATGTATCTATGCATTGTATTTTTTATTACTGACCTTCAGTCCCAGTGTGGTCCCCAAAGTTGACTTTGTTACTTTAAGATGTTTATTTATATGATGACATAAAATTTGGTTAACTTTAACTGATTTCATTTTCATTATTTTAATTTTGGAGAATGCATATAAAGATTCAGATTTAGATGATTGACAATATTTTATAGGAAGCCAAAGCTTCTTTTTAGAAGCTTTGAATTATGTCAACTGCATCCACAGACAGATGACCAAACTGACAACAGAAGCATATGTAACCATTCTCATACTGAATTGTAGAACAATTTAGTCCCATTTGTTTCATTATTCTGGCAGTCATTCTAATACTCCTTAGAGAAGCGGTTGGTATTTCCTCTACATAGAAGATGACCAGTTCAAAAGAAGAGAGCTAAAGACCATTGTAGTTGAGATTTCTCCCAGAAAAGCGTTATCTTCATCTGATACGTATATTCACTAATTTTTTAAAAAATACTTTGCCTTTGCCTCTTCTTAGAACTCCCATTCAGTGACTCACTCATTTGTGTGAGCAAAGAAGGATCATGAGGTATACGAGGAGATTCCTTTTCATGAAAAATATAAACAGAACAAACAAAATGATGAAACATGAAAGAAATATAAACATATCAGGAAGAAGAATTAACCTTAGAGAAATTACTTTCAAGAAATACAGAAGAAGATATAAACTGCAAAAAATATAAAATCTAAAGAAATATTCCTTGAAAAAGCTAAAATTATTCTTTCTACTTAAAAGTATGATGAATAGTTTTAGAAAATCAATAGAAATGTTAGATGACCAAAATGAGGAAATGGTAAAATAAAAACACAAAAGAATAAAAACAAGACATAAAAGAGGAAAAACAGAAAATTAGTGCAGCAGATCCAACACTGAGTAATAACACTTCTACAGCTAGAGAACAGAGGAAAGGGAAGAAAGACTATCAATAGAATAAATCAAGAACATTTCCTAAGTTGTGATTTCTCAAAGTCATGTATGTTCACATTAAAGTACTTCCTGAGACTTCTTAGGTCAGTGGATCACAATATTGTGCTATTTGGTATGCTCAAGATAAATAATAGAGTCATAAGCTTTTACAGAGGTAAAAAAGTACCAGAAAGTAGAATAGTTTTCAACTTCTTAATAATGAACTGAAGTACAATTAATTGTGTTTCTTAAGTGTAATATTATAGCTAACCAAAATATCCTTCATGTAAAAAGCTAAAACAAAGATATTTAGCTTCTCAAAAATTTGAATGCTCCAGAAAGCTATTTAAAGGACAATGTTTCCCTAAAACCAAAGAGCAAACAATGAAGGGGGAAGATATGGGCCACAGAAGACTGCAGATTCAATACATCATGTAAAGATGGGCATTTGAGGTGACAGTTGTCAGCCTTGTACTGGAAGGAGAGATGATCAGTTCAGGATCTCCAACCAGACACAGAAGTCTCAAGGTTGCTATGCAAGATGCCTGGGAAACAATGAACTCTGACTGAGACTTGAACCCATGAGGCCAAAGCCCAAAGCCCATGGTCTTCCAACTGAGATCACACATCTGGTTTTAGGACTTAAGGTCCGTGGTGTCTCATCATGGAAAGAATTCAGTGAGAGACAAAAATGATAGTTAGGAAGTGGATTTGTTTAGAGATAAACACTCCACAGACAGACTGTGAGCTATCTCGGAAGGTGAGAGCAGCCTCAAAATATGGCTTTGTTTGTTTTTATGAGCTGGGTAATTTTATAGGCTAATGAGTGGGGCTCCAACTATTTCAGGGGAGGGTCAGAGGTTTACAGGAATTGAGCAACTAACCATTTTTGATTTTTGATGATCAGCCTCAAAGTTGTCATGGTGTATATGGGTGAGTCATGTAGCTTGCTGATGTGTTACAATGAGTGTAAACTGAGACTCAAGGTCTAGTAGGTCATCTCCTCTACCATCTTGGACCTATTAGGTTCTAACCAGTTTATGTTGTGTCGGTGTAGGAAGTTTATCCTATAGCTAAAAAGACATAGAGTGCTACACATTAACTGTATGGGGAGAGTGAATTAAGATCATGCCTTCTGAGCCAGAGCATGCAGAGCAAGTTTAGTATTAAACATGTACAGAGTCTCTTGGGCAGAGAGTCTCCGGGGCAAAAGAATTTTTAGCACTGGGACTCATTATATTCATCAAATTGCTTCTGTATCTATCAGGCAACTACTGTAATTTTTGTGTACTTCACAGCTCCTAATAAACCTTATGTTTTGCACCAAGAGAAGAAATGAAGCAAAATTATCTTTTATTTTTTTGAAAGCAAAAACTGACAAATGGAAGATTTTAAGTGATTTATTTGGTTAATGTTGCTTAAGAAACTCTTTATATGATGATTTAATTTTCATGAAATTGTTTGGATGATTGATGCACTGTTACCAAACTGATATCCTGTTAACAAATTACTTTAATCTCCTATTTTCACAAACCAGGAATATATGTGCACAATAAAGTTACTGCAAAACAGGATAGATCGTTAGTTCAAATTTACCCAAAGAAATTTTGGAGCTAAAGTATTAATGCATATGTGCTGACACTCCCTTTTCAAATATGGAAAAGATTAAAATCAACAAGTCATATTCTTCACCACAATCTATGAACACAGACTGCTATGTCATTCCCCATAAACTGCTCTATGGAAGAGTTTCAGGTTCCATTTGAACCCTAATCCTACTGTGGTAAGAAAGTAGAGAAATGAGACGATACTGTGCTGTATCTTCCTATAGGCAGATGTTTATGTCTTGCTTGACTAGGATAGTAAAACATTTCTTGGAAAAAAGAGGAAAATTAAATGATTCGTTATTTTTTATAAACATTATGGGTTAATTTTATGTTTTTAGCTAAAAGTATGTTATAAGGACATTACCTATAAAGAAAAGAAGGGAAAAAATACAAAAAATAAAATCTTCAGTTCTGCTCATTTTCTGTTACAGAGTGAGAAAAAAAAAAGTAGTTATATCAAAGCACAACAGACTTCCCCTGTGACTTCTGCCTCTGAACCTTCCAATTTACACACTAATGCTGCATGGGGCTTTGAAATGCCCCAGAGCATAAAGATCCCTAATTGTTCTAGATCCTCTCTGCACTGTCATCCAGGCTTCTCTCCAGAGAGACTACTCTTGCCTTGTTATCTCTATAAAAACCCCCTCTTTAGGGAAGTTCAGGTCCTTTGGTGTTAACTAGGAAAGGACCAAGTTTAGGAGAGATTCCCCACTTTCCTCTCTCACAGGGATTACTCCCTTTGTTTATGACATTGGAGGGAGTCACCCACAGCCCACCAGCTTCAGGCTGGACCTTCTCTGGGCACAAGAGCAAGAGGACAAAGGACAGAGAGAAATTACAGAGCAGAGTGTTTTGCTGGAATTAGACTATCTGTCTCTTTTACTTTTGTACTCAGACAACATTAGTTTCTTTGACTCTGCACTTGGCAACATGCCACTAAAATAATGAGGAAGAGTTTTCATGGCATATTTCCTCTGATCTTTTTTCATTTCTTAGTTTGTTTATTAAATTGCTAATTAGTAAACTTATTTTTTTGTCTTTCAGAAAATGTAGATATACAAAGCACTAAAGAAGAATCAGCTCTATTCTTAGGAAATCTAACTAATGATGCTAGGGCACATTGGAGATGAACACATGCCACATACTAGCAAATTCAAAGTTAAATGGACCACAAAACCATATAAAATTGAATGCTTAGAATATATTAGAGTTCTCTAACAGATATCCCACAGAAAATAAATTTTGAATAAAATAATGGGCAGTTATATGTAAGGGCATACAAAATAAAATAGATAAAATATATTTATATCCTTGACCCAAAAAGTATAGAAGATTGTAAACTGCAGTAAGTTATTCAAATAAAAATGTCCTGAAGGAAAAAAAAAAAAGGTCTGAACTTATTGAAGTAAATATATATGTAGAGATATAGAGAGAAAATAGAAAGACATGGCAAGTGAGAAGAAACCCGAGGGGAAAAAAAGCAGACCAAGAAGCAGATAATAACATAGTAGAAAACCATCCCACCATCCAATTTAAGCCCAAAACAAGATGATTTAATTGGCTGTAGTAGGATAGGCGTATATAAAAAAGTCAAAAGTTGAGGTGGTAAAGATTTAAAATTGAAATGAATGTGCAGTCAAAATTTTTATTTGATATGATAACAAGCACTAGGAACCCACTTCTGCACTTCCACCGAGCTAATTGTGTTCTAAGAATGGCAGTGAAATATGGCATTTTTTGATATAGTAAGTATAAAGATGAGTATGACACACAATTTATTCCCAAGAATTAGGTAGAGAGTTTTCTGGCATAAAGTGACTTTGTTCTAAGTTGAATCAATTTGGTATTATTTATTATACATCTCTTAGTGTTCAATAACAATGCAAGAAAGACAATAATAAGTTAATCTTAAGACCTCCATAAGATATAATCATCATCAAAAGGTAGGAATAATGCAAGGTTTGATGAAATAAATGCCTATATACATGAATAGAGGGTATCTTAAGAAGAAAATAAGTATGTGGGGATGTATATATAGATACAAGCTATCAGAAGAGAAAGATAAGAAAAATACTGCAAATAAAGAATGATAGAACCTTCATAGAGGAAGACTGAATCTTGCCAAAAGAGTGAAAAATTTTCCCAGCAGTAATAAACCAGATAAAGAAATTGTAACTTTTCCCAGTATTGAAAATCTAGTTTTAAAAGTAATCTTTTCTCCAGACCCATTAGAAAGTCAGTAACTATTACAATAGCTAATTAAAATATGAATCATTGTGGTTCTCCTACTGAGTGAGGTGAAGTGAAAGTCACTCACAAAGAGTTGTGTCTGACTCTTTGCGACCAAATGGATAGTCCATGGAATTTTCCAGGCCAGAGTACTGCAGGGGGTAGTCGTTCTCTTCTCCAGGGGATCTTCCCAACCCAGGGATTGAACCCAGGTCTCCCACATTGCAGGTGGATTCCTCATCAGCTGAGCCACAAAGGAAGCCCTCTTTTACTGAAAACAAGTCAATATTCAGGTATTGGAGTTGTAGAATGAACCTGGATGTAATCTTCTACATCTTTCATAAATGGATCTGAAGGAGATAGTGGGAGTAATTCAAAAGAGCTACATTCACAAGGTGCTATATTAACTTGTGTAAAGTATGGGGTATGTATAGGACTAAGTAATGTGTTGTTTCTGAGCTCTATTGATCATAGAGGACAACTGAAGTCATCATCTGTGGTGGCATCTAAGAGATGGATAGATCACATCTGGTTCAGGTATTTAAAAATCATAGAGACAAGAGACCCCAAAATGTTCTATCAAGTCTGAGATTTTGGGGAGTAATTTGGGAGAAGTTGAAGTTTATCAGGATTAATGAATGCCAATAGCTATCAACCACTTCTAACCCGCTTCAGAAACATTCAGGAAATTTATTCACAGAAAAGGAAAAGAAGTAAATCTAATCTTAGAATGACACCCCAACTTTCTCTCCAGGGCAAGGTATTGTACAAATGAGTAATTTTTTCTTTATGTGTATCATGGTACAGCTGCCTCAGCATCTAAAGGAAGAATATACAAATTCTCAATTTTAAGAATTATTTTCTCAAAGCTTTATAAGATTTTCATATTTAATTTTATAGGAAAATTCCCTCAGCATATTTTATTTTCTCTATTCTTTTATTCTCTTCAAAAATGATTCCATTTTTAATTTTCACTAAAACTTATTTTCTTAAATGTTATTCATGTTTTGTGTTTTGAATAGTTTTCCTAGAGCCAGATTATAAAATTTCTATGTAATTTCTCTGTTTATTTTTAAACTTTTAAGCTATGCCCACACATTTTCACTAAAAGTTTCAAATTTTATTAACATGATAGGCATACAGAATGGTTAGAGGCTGTACATTATTATTATTATTAATTTATTTATTTATTTTTCCGTTTTGTTGAGTTGCAGTAGAGATGGATGTAACCAATGAAAGCACCCAGGGAAATTTCATCCTTTTGGGATTTTCTGATCAGCCCCATCTGGAGAGAATCCTCTTTGTGGTTATCTTGATCGCATATCTCCTGACCCTTGTGGGCAACACCACCATCATCCTGGTGTCTCGGCTGGACCCTCACCTCCACACTCCCATGTACTTCTTCCTCACCCATCTCTCTTTCCTGGACCTTAGTTTCACCACCAGCTCCATCCCTCAGCTTCTGTACAACCTGAGTGGATGTGACAAGACCATCAGCTACACAGGCTGTGCCATCCAGCTCTTCCTATTCCTGGGTCTGGGTGGTGTGGAATGTCTGCTCCTGGCAGTCATGGCGTATGACCGGTTTGTTGCAGTCTGCAAGCCCCTGCATTACATGGTGATCATGAATCCCCGGCTTTGCCTAGGCTTGGTGCTGATAGCCTGGGGCTGTGGGGTGGCCAACTCTTTGATCATGTCTCCAATGACCCTGTGGTTACCCCGCTGTGGGTACCAGAAGGTAGACCACTTCTTGTGTGAGATGCCTGCCCTAATTCGGATGGCCTGTGTCAATACAGCTTCCATTGAAGGCATTGCCTTTATTCTTGCAATAGGCATTGTGCTGTCACCTTTGGTGTTTATCCTGATCTCCTATGGCTGCATCGTGAGGGCTGTACTAAGCATTCAGTCATCCTCCGGGAGGCACAAGGCCTTCAACACCTGCGGCTCCCATCTCACAGTGGTCTCACTTTTCTATGGAAATATTATTTACATGTACATGCAACCAGGAGCCAGCTCCTCCAAGGACCAAGGCAAGTTCCTCACCCTCTTCTACAACATTGTCACCCCACTCCTGAACCCTCTGATCTACACCCTCAGAAACAAAGAGGTGAAGGGGGCATTGAGAAGATTGATTTTGGTAAATCTAAGTTTAAGAAAGAAATTATAATAAAAGACAATGTTAGGAATTCTGTTTTAAATGTTTTGTTCTTAAAAAAACCTTTGGATGTTTAATTATTGTTTTTCATTACCACCATCTGTCAGAATTTTGGCAGAATCCTTCAGACTCTGCAACACATTCCTACTCTTTGTGCAAATCATGAAGTATACCAATTCTGATATTCAAATAATTCAAAACCAATACTTCTCAAAGTAAGGTCTATTGATCACTGTTGTTGTTCAGTGGCAAAGTCATGTCTGACTCTTTGCGACCCTGTGGACTAGAGCCCACCAGGCTCTTCTGTCCATGGATTTCCCAGGCAAGAATATTGGAGTGGGTTGTCATTTCCTTCTCCAGCTCTCGATCACTGCTGATGCACAAATATCTAAGAAATCCAAATACACTGTTCTAAAAAGGTAGAGACAGTAAGTAAAACTGCGTTTCTATTAATAAGAAATCTGGAAAGAAAATTTTGGAAGTAGAAATGAAATCTATTTTACCAGATTTTCAGAAATATTTGGTCACTAGAGTATACCGAGTAGTGGAATCTAATTATCCACATTTTAGAAATCTTGATAATATTCTATTAGGAACAAGGAACAAGAATTTGCATCTTACTTTCATTGTCCTACAACAAAACCCAAAACAACAATAACAGCAAAAATAAAAGTTCTTTAAGCAAAGTGTTGCTATAATTCCTTTTTATCTGTTCATTAATTCAATGCCAATTATTGAATGACTTTTCTGCTTCAAACACTATATTCTAGGTGCTGGAATTAAATTTCTGATCAATATGGACTAGGTTCCCAAGTTTGTAAAATTTCCCTACTGTGTGTGCCAGTAATAATAATAAATGACAATAAAAATATAAGAAGTGTTCATTTAGTGTTGTGAAAAAAATAAAGAATTATATGTTGGAAAGTAACCATTTAGCTGTTTAAATGAGTTATTCCCTGAAGGTATCTAGTGAGATATTTCAGCTGCATTTGATCATGAAAAGGGAGACCTGTAGCAATAGGAGAAGGGATGTCAAGTTCAAACTTCCTAAGGTAACAGTAAGCTTGGAATGCATTCAAATCACAATAATGACCATTATACGTGGATTCTATCATTGACAATAAGTGTATATACTACTATCAGAGAGTTAAGAAAAGGCCAGAGCATGAAAATTTTATAGGTACTGTTAAAGAATAGGAATTTTAAGTGAAAGCACAGGAAATTGTTTAGAAAGTAAATAATCTGACTTACAGTGTTACACATCCACTCCATCTGCTCTGCAGAGAATGAATGTTATGGAACAAAGCTGAATCAAGAATCTACTGCAATAAATCAGGCAACGTTAGGTGATATTTCACAGTAAGTATTATCAGTGGAAAGAGAAAAATTGTAAATAGATCGTGTGTTTTATAAGATCAAACCAAGGGTTTTCTGATGCCATTTATGGAATGAAAAGAGATAAGAATCAAGAATAATTTCTGGGCTGGTAACTTGAACAATTTGTGCTTAAAGGAAGGGACTGGTGTGTGCCTGCTAAGTGGCATCAGTCATGTCCAACTCTTCGCAACCCTATGGGCTGCAGCTCACCCAGGCACGTCTGTCCATGGGATTCTCCAGAGAAGAGTACTAGAGTGGGTTCCCAGTGTCCTCCTTTAAACTTGTGTGTGACTGGAGTAAAAGCAAATACACAGTAGATGTAAGGATTGAAATATTTAATTTTAGACAGGCTATGTTTATAATAAATAACAGATAAGCAAATGAAGATAACAATGAGGTGGTTCTATAAACAGGTCAAGAGCTCAGTTGAGAAAGGCAAGGTTGGCAATAATCAGAATTTACCAGTGTAAAGATGTTATTTAAAGTCTTCAGAGTTGACTGCTTACTTCTGGGGTAGAAATCCTAAGGCAAGTGAAATGAAGCAACTAAATTAAGAAAAAGAAAGAGACCAGAACTGAGTTCTAAAATGAACTGATGTTTAGAAATCAGGAAGAAGAAAAGGGACCAGCCAAAACCAGCAAGAACACTGGAGTGGGTTGCCATTTCCTTCTCTAGGGGATCTTCCTGACCCAGGGATAAAAACCCACATCTCCTGCACTGCAGGTGGATTCTTTACCATTGAGCCACCAGAGAAGTCCAACAACTGTATATTTACCTTTACCAATTGTTACTTTATTTTTATGTCACTTATAGCATACTTTCATTTCAACTTAAAGAACCTTTAGCATTTCTTGCAAGGCAGTTTTAGTAGTGATGAGCTCCTTCAGCTTTTGTCTTGAAAAGTATTTCATATTCACATCTGAAAGATAACATTTATGGGTAGTGTATTCTTGGCTCTATTTTATTTATTTTTTTAAAGGAGACTTTCACTATACTCATTTGTTCTGATTTTTGGCTGGGCTGAGTCTTCACTGCTGCATGGGCTTTTCTATAGTGGTGACAAGTGAGGTATGTTCTCAAGTTGTGGTGCACAGGCTCCTTATTGCAGAGGCTTCTCTTGTTGTAGAGCATGTACTCTCAGGGTTTAGTAGTTGTGGCACATGGACTCAGTAGGTGCAACTCCTGGGCTCTAAAGCATAGGCTCAATAGTTGTGGTTCACAGGTGTAGTTGGTACTTGGCATATGGTATCTTCCCAGATCAGGGAATAAACCTATGTCTCCTGCATTGGCAGGCAGATTCTTTGCCACTGAGCTACCTGGGAAACTCTGGATTTTTATTTTTCAATATTTTGAAAACATCATTCCATTCTTCTTGACCTGTGGACTCCATCTGTACTGTTCTCCATAGTGGTTGTACCAATTTACATTCCCACTAACAGATGGGAATACCAGACCACCCAACCTGAGAAAAATCTGAGAAATTGAGAAATCTTGAGAAATCTATATGCAGGTCAGGAAGCAACAGTTAGAACTGGACATGGAACAACAGACTGGTTCCAAATAGGAAAAGGAGTATGTCAAGGCTGTATATTGTCACCCTGCTTATTTAACTTACATGCAGAATACATCATGAGAAACGCTGGGCTGGAGGGAGCACACGATGAAATCAAGATTGCTGGGATAAATATCAATAACATCAGATATGCAGATGACACCACCCTCATGGCAGAAAGTGAAGAAGAACTAAAGAGCCTCTTGATGAAAGTGAAAGAGAAGAGTGAAAAAGTTGGCTTAAAGCTCAACATTCAGAAAACTAAGATCATGGCATCTGGTCCTATCACTTCATGGCAAATGGAGAAACAGTGGAAACAGTGGCTGACTATATTTTCCTGGGCTCCAGAATCATTGCAGATGGTGATTGCAGCTATGAAATTAAAAGATGCTTACTCCTTGGAAGGAAATTTATGACTAACCTAGATAGCATATTAAAAATCAGAAACATTACTCTGTCAACAAAGGTCTATCTAGTCAAGGCTATGGTTTTTCCAGTGGTCATGTATGGATGTGAGAGTTGGACTATAAAGAAAGCTGAGCACCAAAGAATTGATGCTTTTGAACTGTGATGTTGGAGAAGACTCGAGTCCCTTGGACTGCAAGGAGATCCAACCAGTCCATCCTAAAGGAGATCAGCCTGGGTGTTCATTGGAAGGACTGATGTTGAAGCTGAAACTCCAATACTTTGGCCACCTGATGCAAAGTGCTGACTCATTTGAAAAGGCCCTGATGCTGGGAAAGATTGAGGGCAGGAGGAGAAGGGGATGACAGAAGATGAGATGGTTGGATGGCATCACTGACCCAATGGACATGATCTTACTGGGAAAACTTAATGCTTCTCACCATAAAGTATGATGTTAACTGTAGTTTTGTGGGAATTCTATAAGTCAAGGTATTCCTTCCTTATTGAGAGTTTTTATCATGAATAAGTATTAGATTTTGTCAAGTACTTTTCCTGCATCTATTGCTATAATCATGTTATTTTCTTTTTTAGCCTGTTGATATGATAGATTACATTGAAGTTGAACTAGTCTTACATCGATTGGATAAATCTCACTTGGTAATGGTGTATAATCCTTTTTATACATCATTGGATTTAATTTGCTAATATTTTCTTAAAGATTTTTTCCTTTTGATTTACAAGAGATACTGGTCTATAGTTTTCTTGAAACATCTCTGGTTTTGATACTAGGATAATGCGTGCTTCAAAGAATGAGGTAGGAAGTAGCATTTCTGCTTCTGTTTTCTGGAAAAAGTTGTAAGAGAATATGTTTAATTTATTTCTTAAATATATAGGAGAGTTCACCGGTGGACCTGTCTAGGCCTGATGCTTTGTGGTTTGGAAGGATATTTATTATTAATCCAATTTGTTTAAAAACAATAAACCTATTCAGACTGTCAGTTTCCTTTGTGTGAATTTTGGCAAATTGTGGCTTTTAGTGAATTGGTCCTTTTCATCTAAGTTATTAAATTTGTGGACATAGAGCTGTTCATAGTATTCTTTTATTCTGTTGAGTAAATTCGTTTCTTAGCAAGTTTGATGAGTATAATAAATGCAGTAGTTTATATTCCCTATACTTTACATTAGATTTCCTTCACTTATTTACTACAAATTATAAGCTTCAACCTTAATATATGTTCAATTTGCCATCCCATTTGTCCTGATAACTTCCATTTTACTCTTTTATTTTTATGTGTTTGACTTTTTCAAATGTGACATTGTGAGTAATATGATACAACATTTGTCTTTCTCTGACTTCTCTACCATCATGTTATATATAAATTTAGGCTTTTTTTCATATCTTATTTATTGTGAATAATGAAATACACATAGAGGTGCATACATCATTCCAGTATTCTGATTTTATTTCCTTTGAATATAAACCCAGAAATAGGATTGCTAGATTATATGGTACATTTATATTTAATTAAAAAAATTATATTGTTTTCCACAGTTGCTGAACCAGTTCACATTCCCATCACTAGTGTACCAGGATCACAATTCTCCATATCTTTGTCAACACTTGTTATCTCATCTTATTGATGATAGCCATTCTAACAGTTTTGAAGTGATGCCTCATTTTGATTTTAATATGTATTTCTGTGATGATGAGTGTTATTCAGCATTTTTTCATGTACCTGCTAGCCATATGAATATCTTCTTTAGAAAAAGTATCTCCTTAGTTCAACTGTTCATTTTTAAATTGGAATTTTTTAAACTGAGTTGAATGATTTCTGTATATATGTTTTGTAAGTAAATCCATCATCAAATATAAGATCTGCAAAAATTTTTGCCCATTTTATAGGTAGGCTTTTTATTTATTTATTTTTTTCCTTTGCTATACATAAGTTTTTAAGGTTGATATAGTCTCACTTGTTTTTGGACATTTAGGCTGCTTCCATGTGTTGGCTATTATGAATAGTGCTTTTCTGAAAATAGAGTGCATGTTTCCATTTTCTTTTCAAATTATAGATTTATTCTGGATATATGCCCAGGAGTTAGATTGTTGGATCATATGACAATTCTATACTTAGTCTTTTGAGGAAATTCCATACTATTCTCCATAGTGGCTGCACCAATTTACATTCCCAACAGTGCAGGAGGGTTCCTTTTTTTTCCACATTCTCCCCAGGATATGTTATTTGTAGACTTTTTGAGAATAACCATTCTCACTAGTAAGAGGTGGTACCTCACTGTGGTTTTGATTTGTATTCCTGTAATAATTAGCAATTTTGAATATCTTTTTATGTGCCTATTGGCTATCTGTATGTATTCTTTGGAGAAATGTTTATTTAGGTCTTCTGTCCATTTTTTGACTAGGTTGTTTGTTTTGGTTTTCTTTGTTATTGAATTGTACGAGCTATTTGAATATTTTGGAAATTAAGCCCTCATTGGTCACATCATTTGCAAATGTTTCCTCCCAGTCCATAGGTTGTCTTCTCATCCTGCATATGATTTCTTTTGCTATGCAAAACTTGCAAGCTTTATTAGGTCCCATCTGTTTGATGAGACTGAAGGATTGACTGAAGGAAAACAATGGTATGATTTATGTCAGAGAATGTTTTGCTTGTGTTCTCCTCTGGTAGATTTATGGAGTCATGTCTTAAGTTTTTAAGCCATTTTGAATTTATTTTTCTATATGGTGTGAGGCGGTGTTCTAAGTTCAATGAGTCACATGCAGCTGTCCAATGTTCCCAACACAGTTGTTGAAAAGAATGTTTTCTCATCGTATATTCTTGCCTTCTTTGTCAAAGACTGACTATTGTTCGATCATTAAATCGTGTCCGATTCTTTGTGATCCATGCTTTCCTGTCCTTCACCATCTCCAGGACTTTGCTCAAACTCATGTCCATTGAGTCAGTGATGCCATCCAACCATCTCATCCTCTGTCATCCCCTTCTCCTCCTGCCTTCCATCTTTCTCATCAGGGTCTTGTCCAATGAATCGACTCATCACATCAAGTGGCCAAAGTATTGGAGCTTTAGTTACAGCATCAGTCCTTCCAATGAATATTCAGGGTTGATTTCTTTTAGGATTGACTGGTTTGATCTCCTTGCTATCCAAGAGACTCTCAAGAGTCTTCTCTGGCTCTACAGTATGAACGCATTGATTCTTCGGTGCTCAGCTTTCTTTATGGTCCAAATCTCACATCTGTACACTACAACTGGAAAAACCATAGCTTTGACTAAATAGACCTTTATCAGCAAAGTGATGTCTCTGCTTTTTAATACACCATCTAGTTTTGTCATAGCTTTTCTTCCAAGGAGTAAGCGTCTTTTATTTTCATGGCTGCAGTCACCATCTGCAGTGATTTTGGAGCCCAAGAAAATAAAGTTTTTCACTGTTTCTATTGTTTCCCCATATATTTGCCATGAAGTGACGGGACCAAATGCCATGATCTTAGCCATTTTGAATATTAAGTTTTAAGCCAGCTTTTTCACTCTCCCCTTTCACCTTCATCAAGAGGTTCTTTAGCTCCTCTTTGCTTTCTGTCATTGGGTTGGTATCATCTTCATATCTGAGGTTGTTGACATTTCTCCTGATGATCTTCATTCCAGTTTGTGATTCATCCAGCATTTCTCATGATGTACTCTGCGTATAAATTAAATAAAGTGACAGTATTCAGTCTTGATGAACTCCTTTCCCCAGTTTGAACCAGCCCATTGCTCCATGTTTGGTTCTAATTGGATTTACTTTTGGGCTCTACTCTCTTCCATTGACCCCACGTTTATTTTTGTGCCAATACCATGCCATTTTAGTAACTGTAGCTTTGGACTGTTGCATGGAATCTGGGAGGGTTATGCCTCTTGCTTTGCTCATTTCCCTCTGAATTGCGTTGGAAATTCTGCATCTTTTATGAGTCCATATAAATTTTTGAATTATTTGATCTAGTGTTGGGAAAAATGTCATGGATATTTTGACTGGGATTATATTAAATCTATAGATTTATTTGGTTGTTATGGACATTTTATTGATATTAATTCTTTCAATCCAAGTATTTGATATTTTTTTCACCATTTTTTGAATTCATCTTCAATTTTCTTTATCAATGTTTTATAGTTTTCAGTTTATAAATATTTTATCTCCTTGATCAGATTTATTCCTAAATATCTTATTATATGATGCGATTTTATTTTATTTCTTAAAATTTTATTCGTGTAGAGTTGATTTACAATGTTGTGTTGATTTCTGTTGTACAGCAAAGTGAATTAGTTATAAGTATACATATATCCACCTTTTTTTAGATTCTTCCCCATGTAGGTCATTAATGTGTATTAAGGAGAGTCCCTGTGCTATACAGTGTGGTGTTATTTGTTGTCTATGTTATATATATATATATATATATATATATATATACATATATATAGTAATGTGTATATTTCAATCGCCTTTTTGATATTTCATTATTATTATGTAGAAATATGACAGATTTCTGTGTATTAATTTTGTATCCTGCAATTTTACCAAATTCATCCTGGTAGTAGTTTTTTGATGGTGTCTTTAAGATTTTCTTTGTCAAGTATCACGTCATCTGTAAAAACTGAGAGCCTCACTTGTTCCTTTCCAATTTTGATTCCTTTTTATTTATTTTTCTTGTCTGGTGCTGTGGCTAGGACTTCCAAAACTCTGTTGAAAAATAGTGGTGAGAATGGACATCCTTAACTTGTCCCAGTTTTTAGTAGGAATGCTCTCACCTTTTCACTATTGAGTATTATTTTGGCTGTAGGTTTATCATAATTGGCTTTTATTATTCTTGAAGTCCTTTGCTAAAATACATGTTGATAATTTTTTGCATCTACATTTATTAGGGATATTGGTTTATAGGTTTCTGTTTGTTTTTCTTGTAGTTTCCTTATATGACTTTGATATAAGTGTTATTCTGGTCTCATAGGAGTTTGGAAGTGTTTTATCCCCTTCAGTTTTTTAGAAGAGTTTTAGAATTGGCATTAATTATGGTGGTGGTTTAGTCACTAAATCAAGTCCAACCCCTTCCGACCCCATGGACTGTAGGCCACCAGGCTTCTCTGTCCATGTGATTCTCCAGGCAAGAATACTGGAGTGGGTTGCCATTTCCTTCCCCAGGGGATCTTCCTGACCTAGGAATCAAACCTGGGTCTCCTGCATTGCAGGCAAATGATTTACTGACTGAGCTTGAGGGAAGCATTAGTTATAATTTAATGTTTAGCAGAATTGGAGAGTGAAGAAAAGTTTCTTGGGGTTTTCTGTGTTGGGAGATTTGTGGTTATTAGTTCATTCTCAGTATTAATTATTGATCTGTTGAGCTTTTCTGCTTTTTTCTAATTCAGTCTTTGTAGCTGATGTGTTTCTGGGAATTTATCCATAGTTTCTAGGTTATTTCATTTATCTCACAGTTGCTCATTGTGGTCTTTTATGATTGTTTGTATTTCTTTTGTATCTAGTGTAAGGTCTTAACTTTCTTTTGTGTCTAACTTTATTTATCTGAATACTTTCTCTTTTTTTCTTAGTCTAGCTGAAGGTTTGTCAATTTGGTTTATCTTTTTTAAAACCAGTTCTTAGTTTCATTAACCCATTCTATTGTTTTTCTAGTCCCTAATTCACTTTTTCTCTTTTATTGTTATTTCCACTCTTCTGCTATCATTTTGCTTAATGTGTTCTTATTTTTCTAGTTTCTTGAAGTGAAAAGTTAGATTGTATATTTGATATATTCCTAATTTCTTAATGTTATGCATTTATTACTCTAAAATATCTCCTCAAAGATGCTTTTGCTGCATTCCATAAGTTCTGATGTGTTATAATTATATTTTATTTATTTGAGAATTTTAAAATTCCCTTTTGATTTCTTTTTTGTTCCATTGCCTATCAGAAGTGTGTTTAGCTTCTACATATTTGCAAATTTTCCAATTTTCCTTTTGTTGTTAATTTTAAGTTTCCTACCACTGTGGTCAGAAAAGATAGTTGGTATAAATCCAATCTTCTTAAATTTGCTAAGATTTATTTTGTGTCTATTCATATGATTTATCCTAGAGAATATTCTGTGTGCTCTTGAGAAGAATGTGTATTCTGATACTGTTAGATGGACTATTCTATATATGTCTGTTAAGTCCATTTGCTCTAATGTGTCCAGTTACAACATTCCTTGGCTGATTTTCTGTGGATAAGATATCCATTGTTGTTAATAGATTATTGAAGGCCCCTTATTATTACTATGCACTTTTTTATTTTTATCTTCAGATCTTATAGTATTTGCTTAATATATTTAGGTTACTTAGGTGTTTTCATGTTGAGTGAATATATGTTTACTATTGTTATATCTTCTTGAAATAGTGACCTCTTTTTTTATTGAAGTACAGTATTGTGTAATAATAAAACACATTTTTTCCCAATTTTTTCATTATAGGTTATTATATGTTATTGAATAAAGTTTTCTATGCTACATAGTATAACATTGCTTTTTATAAAAATTATACATGACTACTTTGTTTATAGTCAAGTGTATCTGTTAATCTCATACCCCTAATTTGTACCTCTTCTATCTTTGGTAACCATAAGATTGTTTTCAATGTCTGTAAGTCTGTTTTTCTTTTAAATAAATCTATTTTTTATTGTTTTTTTTAGGCTCCACATACAAATGTTATCCTATAATATTTGTCTTTATCAGAATTACTTCACTGATAATCTCTATATCCATTCATATTGCTGCAAATGATACTATTCCATTCTTTTTTATAGCTAAGGAGTATTCCATTGTGTATATATGTGTGTGTACACACACATATAACTACATACCATATATACACACTATATATACATATATGTAAATGCATATACATATGTGGTATGTATGCATGTGTGTGTATATATATATATATATATATATACACACACACGCGCATAGAATGGGGCTTACCCCAGGTGGTAGTAGTGGTAAAGAGTCCACCTGCCTGCCAGTGCAGGAGACATAAGAGATGTGAGTTCAGTCCCTAGGTTGGGAAGATCCCATGGGGGAAGGCAAGGAAACTCACTCTAGAATTCTTGCTTGGAGAATCTCATGAACAGAAGAGCCTGATAGGCTACAGTCCATAGAGTCACAAAGAGTCAAATATGACTGAAATAGCTGAACATGCACATATGTGTCTTGGAAAAGATATGGAAGAATAATTTTTTGATTGAAGGATGTGAAATAATTTATTTGGCAACATATACAAACATTAATTTTGAAGGAAATTACTGATAACTATTACCACAATAATGTTAATTTTTAATAAATATCAGCATTAAGAGTGTGAGAACTCATATCAAGGAAGGGTAATATAGTTGTAGCATGAATAATTGGAAATGATTTTTGTCCATATTCTATAAAGAACTATTAAAATTAGCAACAAAATGTCTAATTCACTATTGTTTTTTTAATAGGCAAACTGTTTAAATGCAACTTCTGAAAGAATGAAGTAAAAATGGACAGTAAATATGTGAGGAATCACACAACTTCACTGGTAATCAAAAATAGGCAAATAAATAGCAACAAGACCATACAGATACACTCATCATATGCACATAAATATATTGTTTTGAAATTCGTGCATTTTTTAAGGTTGTGAAATTAAAGGAATTCATGCTTGAATGAGTTGAACTAGTAAAATTATTTAGAAAACACTTTGGCATTATTTATTGTAGTGAGTTGAAAGATGGCACCCCAAAATTCATGTTCTTTTGGAACATGTGAATGTGGCCTTTGGAAATAGAGCTTGGCATTTGTACTTGGTTTGGGATCTCAAGATGAAATCATCGAGGATTTAGGGTGGATTCAAAATCAAATGAGTAATGTTTTTATAAGAGAAAAGGGCACATTAAACTATACAAAAGACAGAAAACCAAGTGAAGAAAAAGACAGATCAAAGTTATGCTACACAAGCCAAGGAATGTGAGAAACAATCAGAAGCGAAAGCGTCTAAGAAAGATTGACACTTGAGCATTCACAGGGAGCCTGGACCACTCAAAAACTTGAATGTCTGGACTACAGAATTGTGAGAAAGTAAATTTCTATTGTTTTAATACATCAAAGTTGGTTTTGATTTCTTATGATGACCCTGGTAATCTAATACACATTATTAATTTTAAAATGTGCATAACTTCTCCCCAGCAAATCTACTCACAGACATATTTTTTTAAATGGTGTTTATTTTTACTAAGATATATGTATACAAGTATTGATAGTGTAGTTGTTTATAATAGTGAAGAAGATAAAATGCTCCAATGTATAGTACATTTGAACGTTAAATAATTTATGCATATTGATGTTATAAAAGTTCATAAAGGTCAAAATAAATTAAAATTAAAACTTTGGAAAAAATCTGACAAGCAAAATGTTAAGTAAAGAAAATAAGACAGAATAGATATACTATTTTTTCAATGTATATTAGGTTAAAGAAATTAAAAATTAGGTCATATTCAAGTTTTTAATCCATTTTTAGTTGATTTTTATGTATGGTATGACATAGTTGTCTAGTTCACTTTTTTAGTGTTATAGCTTTTTAGGACTGCAGGACTATACAGCTGCAGGTCTTATACAGACACAAGGGTAAAATATTTTTAATCTAGCTTATGTAATTCTAATTTACATTTAAAAGGCAACAACCAGTGAAAAGATAAATGAAAGTACAAAATAAATTATGTAGAGTAATAATATTTTTTAATAATAAAATTACTCAATGAAAGTTTTATAAATTCAAATATGTAATTTATGGCCACAGCATAGAGCTATAAGAGAATTAATGGATGGGCTATTTTTTAATAAATTGTAAAAGGTCATGAATTTAAATATGTCAATAAGCCAAATATGTAAAAATATATAAAGATCAGAAATAATAAATGGGTAAGTATAGTATGATAAAATCCAAAATAAAAATGTTTACATAGCACACACACAAGGAAAGTTTCCAAATCAATTAAAGCTAAATGAATAAATATATCTTTCAATTATAATAAGGTCTCTATTATTTACTAATTTAATAAAATAAAAAGTGTAAAATCATATACACTAAAATTATTATTTGGGTTGTATAAACTACACATATACATACATGCATTTATTTGTTATGTTATAAATGTACATAACTCATCAATTTGATAAGAACAGAAACATAAAAAAATAATTATTTCCTTGGATTCATTATTTTCACCTGTGAAAATTTATCAAGAAAAAAAATATTTTACACAAAGTGGGACCCTTAATAAAAATAAATCTATAAATTGAAAAGAAATGCTATGACAAATTAAAAAAATAGTTAAGTAGACTTGTACCATTAATTAAGACAAATTACTATAGTTAATTAGTTAAATATTATCAAAGCTAAACTATTGTGATTATAACAATTAGTAAAACAAACACACACCAGTTCCAGTATAAAATGGTGAGAATAAGAAGAAAATCTTGTGTTTGTGAGCCACACTTGAATCATATGTTCAGAATTAAATATGTTATAGTAAGAATTGAAAAAACAAAGTTCTGACCAATGTATTATAAATATTGACTTAAATATTGTTACAACTCAGTGGTTTAGGGAAAATTAATTTGAAATGTAGTAGAGAATCAATATTACTTAGGATTCACGTTTTATCTTGTCTAATTTTTTTTAAAAAGACAGTTATTTTTTATATTAATTGCTGACTGGCAAATTGCTGACATTGCATTTTTGTTAATAAATCTGTGAGGATCTTATGAAGAATAGAAGGAAGGCATGCTATGTTTCATTAGCAGTCCACTAAAGATAAGGTGAAGTGGTTTGGCCATGAGATGTCTACAGAAAAGTACCATTTGTTGACGATATATTTCTCATCTCTGTTACTGTAAAATCCTTCTGTAACTAAGGTCAATTCTTTCTTCTCCTATTCTCAGTAGATATCAACTTATTTGGTTATTTTTCTTCTCAATACTTTCCTGAGGGCTCCAGACATCTCTTTGTTTCTCAGGCTGTAGATGAGGGGATTGAGCAAGGGCGTGAGGATGGTGTAGAAGATAGAGACCACTTTGTCCTGTTCAGCAGTGTGATAGGCTTTGGGGAAAAAATATTTGATGATGGCAGTTCCATAGAAGAGAATCACCACAATCATATGGGAAGAACAAGTTGACCAAGTCTTCCTCATCCCCATGTTTAATCCTAATCTTAAAACAGTGGAGAGAATTTGCCCATATGAGGCCATGATGGCAGATATTGGAAAGAGGAGAAATATAATACCACTGATAAAAAGACCATTTTCATAAAGAGAAGTGTCAGCACAAACAAGTTTCAGGAGAGCTGGGATCTCACAAAAGAAATGATGGATTTCTCTGGAGCCACAATAAGGAAGATTCAGAACATAGACAACATGGACAAAGGCATTGATAAGTGCACCCAGCCAAGTGCCAGCCACCATGAAAATGCAAACTGTAGGGCTCATGAGAATTGAGTAGTGAAGTGGATGGCAAATAGCCACGTAGCGGTCGTAAGCCATGACTGCCAGGAGAAGGCACTCTGCTCCCACCAGAGTCATGAAGAGGAAGAGTTGGATTCCACAATTAGTATAGGAAATGTTGTTTTGTCCAGACAAAAAGTCAATGGCTATTTTGGGGACAAAAGTAGAGATATACAAGAGGTCCATCAAGGAAAGTTGACTGAGAAGAAAGTACATAGGAGTATGGAGGTGAGAGTTCAACCAAATGAGTATCACCATCATAATATTGACAATAAGGGCCACAAGAAAAACTAGAAAGATGAAAGTAAAAAGTAGCTTGGGGACCAGGATGCAGTGAAATAGCCCCAGGAGAACAAAGTCAGCTCCAGTGGTCCTATTGTTCCATATCTCCATTCTTGTCCATCCCAATTCATTTCCTTGGGTAGAGTTTACAAATATCTTTAGGTCCACACTTATTTTACAATGTATCACTTTCATTTTCTTCCTTAGAAATATCAAATATATTATATGTATAAAGTTTTGACTACATTTAATTCTGTCTTTACCACAGAATATTGTCACTATCACAACTTTAGTGCAAAATTTCTTAAGACAGTTTTATAAGTACTTCTGAAGAAGTACTCTATGCTTGCAGTATTTTAAGAAAACTGTATTTAAACTTTTTGAAATTTTCTAAGTACAATTTAATTAAAAGAATAAAGAGTTTGTATCTGTATAGGTCTGCCTATTTATCTATAAAAAATTCAGCACATATTTAAAGTCATTCCATGGTCTTGCATAGTTCTGATTTCCAAGTACTAAAGATAAAATAAAGATTTCAATCCTAAGTGAATAAGTAATCTTCTACACATCTATACAAAATGTGTTGAGTGTTTTACATATGTCATGTTTTGATCATTATAACAACTTTCAAATGGTAGCTTTCTTTGATTTCAAAATATGAATGTGAATCTCAAAGAGATCAACTAATATATACAGATAGAGAGTAAGGGAACTAGAACTACTATAAAGAGATCTAAATTTTTGCGAATGTTCTGATCTAGCCTTAGCATGTTACCAAATTTCTCTAAAAGAGAAATCTTTAAGGTGTTCTGTTTTTAAATAAACAATGTGTAAGATTGATTTTACTTTACTTTTATTTTATTTTTTGAATTTGACAATCTAAGACCACCCAGAAAGTACAGAAAGAAGCTCAGTGTTGAACAGGCTGCTTTCTGAGTCAGATTCCAAATACTGATACCACATAGTCATAAGACTCTTGATATTATGCAAAAGAAACACAGTAGCAAACAACCAGACAACTATTATTGATATAGCCAGTTGGGTTGGTAATTTTCATCTGTGTGGATAGTTCAGTAAAACATAGGGAGTAAAAAAAAAATACAGTAATTAATATAATGAAGAAATAACCTAGTCTTCAGAGGAAAAAGTGAAGAAAAATTTCATCGATAGGTTCAAATACAATGTGAGAAGTATTTCTTATGCACAGACATTACATTTTTCAAGATGTCCCTCAAAATTGTGACATAATAAAGCAGAATACCAAGTTATTTGTTGTTATGATTTATAGTGACTTGCTTTTATGGCTTGAAATCTGACCATCAGTTATGTTGTTCTACATAAGAAATTTCACTAAATTTGGCATTGACTCCAGAATGAGCATTTCTTTAAATAAGCCGTCTCAATTAAGAAAAAATGAAAAAGATTACCTTTACTCAGGCTTTATTTGACATCTGTTTTTATCCCAGGTATTTATGAAAAATGTCTGTGAAGCTGAATACACTTTCCTCAAAGGAAAAGAGAAAGTGAATAAAAATGCTTCAGTGAGAAAATTAAAAACAAAAACAAAAACAAAGACTCACACACTCACTCACAACTTTAATCCCTGAGGATAAATTAATTGTATTGTATCTAAATATAAATGCATCATTTAGTATAAAACTATATATTTTTCAGAGTCAGTAGTGCATATTACTCATTGGCAGATGCAGATGGAGTCTAGGTAGGATAAGGGAACTATAAAACATTAAGTAAATTATTAAAAGGCTATTCTACATCTTTAGCCATCTCTTAATTTGATGTTCACCATCCAACAAATAGTGCTATTATAGGACCATTAAGTCTTTAGACACTCAGAAAGAATTTTGAAATTTTGAGTTACTTCAAACAGGGTACTTTTCTTATTTACCACCAAATAACTTGGTTTATGATGAAGTCCAAGACTGCACAGTGATTATATGGTTCTTTTTGACCATCCAAAGTGAAAATTAACATGTAAGAAAGTAGACATAATCATAGACTGTTCTTTAAGTATTAATATAAAATGCTATTCTACCTAATACTGTCCAAATGATTTCCACATATGATATTTTATATAATAGCCCATAAATTGGTGAAAAATTATATTTTCAATAGGTTTATATACTAATGATGTTTTAGAAACACATTTACAGATTTGACTGGCAATTTAACTGCCTAGATCTTTTTTTTTTTTTTTTTCAAACATGATGAAAGGGTTTCTCCTGCTTTGGCAAGCATGTTCTTTACCACTAGTACCGCTTGGGAAGTCCAACTTATACAAGCCCACCAGGCTCCTCTGTCCTTGAGATTTTCCAGGCAAGAATACTGGAGTGGGTTGCCATGCCCTGCTTCAGGGAGTCTTCCAGACCCAGAGATTGAACTTGCATCTCCTGTGTCTTCTGAATTACAAGCAGATACTTAACTCACTGAGCTATCGGGAAGCCCCAAAACTTACACATAGTAAGTGCACAAATCTGATACTAAAAAGTATTATTCAATTTCACTTACTGTTTATATTAAATTAAAATTTTGAATAAATTATTCCTTAATTTTACTTTTAGCTATTTTGCAAAACAAGGCTGATGATATTGGGAAAGGTAACTACTTATCTAAGTAAAACACTGTTTTGCATCACCAAGCCTTTCAATTAATTTTTTGATATCAAATAAATCCAACTTTTTTTCAGAAATACTAGCTTTAAATTTTATTTTTTCCCTCAAAATATCACCAGAAATTTATTTACATTAATGAAAGAATTGCACACAAAAATATCCAGAGTGATTCATCTCTTAACATCAGGTTGATACGTTACCAAAGAACTAAGAAGGTTAAATAGTCATCAGACATCTCTCTGCCATAAAGAGTGTGACAAATTATAATTTATCTGTACAGTCTTCAGGGAAAATATCCCTTGTTTGCCTGTGTCCTCCCTTAGGTAACATAATCATTCTATTGACCTTCAAATGCCCCAATTAAATGTCTGTTTTCTTAAGAAAAAAAATATCAATCAATTTCATAATAATTTTTATCAGCACCAAATTCCCCATCTCAACAACTCAAAAATTACCATGTCAATATCCGAGTTCAGAATTTAATAGATGTGGCTGTAGAATAATGTCTTTTAATATCTATGCCATGCTGCATGTGGGTTATTTGTTCCCTGACCAGGGCTCCAACCTGAACCCTCTGCATTGGAAGCAAGGATTGTTGACCACCAGACCATCAGGGAAGTCCCAGAGAGCAAGTGGTTTTCTTTCCAGCCTTCACCATTGTTTAGTGACCTCAGATATGTTATTTGACCTTTCATTCTTCATGTATAAAATGAGATTATAAGAGGATGCAGATGCACATGTATGATTTTGTGATAATGGTATACAATTAATGATAATCAGTTATAATAATGATAATTGATTATTTCAAATTCCTTAAGACAGTGACAGCTGCACAGGGATAATAAAAGTTTCACTATATGGAAATGAATTTGAAGTCTAGCTATAATTAAGGACTATGAATTGACCTATATAGTTTTATTTTACCTTCTCTCATATCAAATACACAAACTAGAGACATATATAACAGCCAACATGTATTTTTTTTCAACTGGAATATAATTGCTTTGTAATGTTGTGTTAGTTTCTGCTCTAGAATGAAGTGAATCAGCTGTATGTGTGATTCTATTTCCTGAATATCATATCATTCATGTACATCAAATCCTTTAGATTTTTTCAACTAGGAATAATGCATCCACCATTGTGAATTTTGTGCACTTGTGTATTATTGTACATATTTTATTAAAGTATCCCGGAGCACTGTAATTCAAAAATTATTCTTGATTTTCTATATATAGAGAAACAGATAATTGTTTCTCAGAAGGTGAGCTTGATTTCAGGAAGATACATCCAGCTGAGTTTGAGTTACTGGGACGGTGTTAAGTCACACTGTGAGGTTGGTTAGGTCACTCAGTGAGATGTTTGATGTAGTATTGATTTTAGGGTGGATCAAAGGGCTTTTTCTAGGGCTTTTGTGTACTATATTAAACATATTAGTATTTCTTGATTCATTTGTATGTGTCAACCTGAGTTATAAGTACTTTTCATATATATTAAATCCTCAGACCTGCTAATGTCCCTATAAGTAAGACACTGTAAATAATACTGCTTCAGGCCTATGATCATCACCACCACGTTTACATCTATACAATGTTAATATCACTAAAGTTTTGATTTACAATTATTTTAATCTACTTAGAAAATTTAAAATATAGTGTGAATATCTAAATTCATCAGAAATTAGCACTTGAGAGGGACTTCAGCTTGCCTCAAAAACATTACAACATATAATGAGAAAGTCCATTTCTCCTTCACAACTGAACTTATTTGTGCAAAAGTTACCAAAACAGAAAAAAAAGGAAAAATAATATTAGCACTATAATTACTAAAAGAAAGGGAGAGTGTACAAACAATTTTGGAATTAATTTGTATACTTTCTGTTAATTTAAGCCTTTCTATAAGTTTCCTTTTGGTTGCAAAATAGCATATGCACAAAATGTGTGTGCTCAATTGCTCAGGCATGCCTGGCTCTTTGTGGCCCCATGGATTGTAACATGTCACATTCCTCTGTCCATGGAATTTTCCAGGTACAGAATACTGGAGTGGGTTGCCACTTCCTACACTAGGGGATCTTCCTGACCCAGGGATCAAGCCTTCCTCTATGACTGCTTTTGTATCTCCTCATTGACAGGTGGATTCTTTATCACTAGTGCTTTATCACTTCAAGGAAGCCCTAAGAACAATAATACTTTAGAATTTTTAAAAGATATCTAAAGTTTTTATCTAGTTTTGAGGAAGCTCTATGCACAATAATACTTTAGAATTTTTTAAAGAAAACTCAGGTTTACATCTAGTTTTCATTATCAATGAAAATAATTGAGAATATAAGGACTATCATTAAGATCTCCATCCTCTTAAAAAAAAAATAAAATCCAGAAAATTAAAAAAAGACTTATACATAGAAAACTATAAGACACTGATGAAAGAAATCAAAGAGGACACAAACAGATGGAGAAATATACTGTGTTCATGGATTGGAAGAATCAATATTGTCAAAATGGCTATACTACCCAAAGCAATCTATAGATTCAATTCAATCCCTATCAAGCTACCAATGGTATTTTTCACAGAACTAGAACAAATAATTTCACAATTTGTATGGAAATACAAAAAACCTCGAATAGCCAAAGTAATCTTGAGAAAGAAGAATGGAACTGGAGGAATCAACCTGCTTGACTTCAGGCTTTACTACAAAGCCACAGTCATCAAGACAGTATGGTATTGGTACAAAGACAGAAATATAGATCAATGGAACAGAATAGAAAACCCAGAGATAAATCCACGAACCTATGGTCACCTTATCTTCGACAAAGGAGGCAAGGATATACAATGGAAAAAAGACAACCTCTTTAACAAGTGGTGCTGGGAAAACTGGTCAACCACTTGTAAAAGAATGAAACTAGAACACTTTCTAACACCATACACAAAAATAAACTCAAAATGGATTAAAGATCTAAATGTAAGACCAGAAACTATTAAACTCCTAGAGGAGAACATAGGCAAAACACTCTCCGACATAAATCACAGCAGGATCCTCTATGACCCACATCCCAGAATTTTAGAAACAAAAGCAAAAATAAACAAATGGGACCTAATGAAACTTAAAAGCTTTTGCACAACAAAGGAAACTATAAGCAAGGTGAAAAGACAGCCCTCAGATTGGGAGAAAATAATAGCAAACGAAGCAACAAAGGATTAATTTAAAAAATATACAAGCAACTCCTTCAGCTCAACTCCAGAAAAATAAATGACACAATCAAAAAATGGGCCAAAGAACTAAACAGACATTTCTCCAAGGAAGACATACAGATGGCTAAAAAACACATGAAAAGATGCTCAACATCACTCATTATCAGAGAAATGCAAATCAAAACCACAATGAGGTACCATTACACGCCAGTCAGAATGGCTGCTATCCAAAAGTCTACAAGCAATAAATGCTGGAGAGGGTGTGGAGAAAAGGGACCCCTCTTACACTGTTGGTGGGAATGCAAACTAGTACAGCCGCTATGGAAAACAGTATGGAGATTTCTTAAAAAACTGGAAATAGAACTGCTATATGACCCAGCAATCCCACTTCTGGGCATACACACCGAGGAAACCAGATCTGAAAGAGACACATGCACCCCAATGTTCATCGCAGCACTGTTTATAATAGCCAGGACATGGAAGCAACCTAGATGCCCATCAGCAGACGAATGGATAAGGAAGCTGTGGTACATATATACCATGGAATATTACTCAGCCATTAAAAAGAATTCATTTGAATCAGTTCTAATGAGATGGATGAAACTGGAGCCCATTATACAGAGTGAAGTAAGCCAGAAAGATAAAGACCATTACAGTATACTAACACATATATACGGAATTTAGAAAGATGGTAACAATAACACTATATGCAAAACAGAAAAAGAGACACAGATGTATAGAACAGACTTTTGGACTCTGTGGGAGAAGGCGAGGGTGGGATGTTTCAAGAGAATAGCATCGAAACCTGTATATTATCTAGGGTGAAACAGATCACCAGCCCAGGCTGGATGCATGAGACAAGTGTTTGGACCTGGTGCACTGGGAAGACCCAGAGGGATCGGGTGGAGAGGGAGGTGGGAGGGGGGATCGGGATGGGGAATACATGTATGTCCATGGCTAATTCATGTCAATATATGACAAAAACCACTGCAATGTTGTGGGGTAATTAGCCTCCAACTAATAAAAAATAAAAAAAATAAAATAAAAATAAATTAAAAAAAATAAAAAATACTTCTAACATAAGTGACAATCTTTATATATTAAGCTATTATTAGGTAGGTATTAACTTGGCCCATATTTCTCAGAATCCCATTCCATGTATGGTTCATGGCTAGCATTTACCAATGAGAGGAATTCAAATGTATTTGAAAAAAAAGAAGAGAATAAAAGGAGTTACCATCTGAGGAAGGCAGATGCATTAGTAGACATGGATTTTAAATTAGCTTCCCGATGAGCTTCTGCAAAATATACTATGTGGTTGTTAGAGACTGAATAGGAGTATCTCATACGTTCTGAGGTTTGTAATGCCCTCTAAGTGAATTCCTGTGTGTGTGTGCATGTGTATAAGTCACTTCAGTTGTATCTGACTCTTTGTGACCCTATGTATTGTAGCTCACCAGGCTCCTCTGTCCATGGGATTCTCCAAGCAAGAATACTAGAGTGGATTACCATGCACTCCTTCAGGGGATCTTCCCGACCCACTGATTGAACCTGCACCTTTTCTGTCTCCTGCATTGGTAGGCAGGTTCTTTACCATTAATGCCAACTGGGAAGCCCAAGTGAGTTTCTAAGACCATTCCCAAATTGCCTTCACTCTTTTAGCCCTTCTAAAGTATAAACATGCATCTAATGTCCTATGATAAAATCAATTATACCTGGAAAATAATGAGTGAAGACTATTTACAAACTAATGCAAATGATTTGTACACACCATTTTTTTTACCAGCCAATTACTGAGGATATAAAATTTCAAAATTAGGAATCTGAAGTCAATATCCTGATTAGACAGTAGATTGGGTGCAATAATTGCCAATGGAAGATGGAACAAGTATTTCAGACTACATACTGTGATCAATAAAAAGTTATTTGAATTGTCACTGGTTATTGGTAAAGTTATTTGAATTGTCACTGGTTATTGGTAAAAATCACTTGCAAGAAAGGCAAGAAAATTTACTCTTTAAAAAAAATTGATGTATAGTTGATTTACAAGGATGAAATGTTAGTTTCTGATGTATAAGAAAGTGATTCAGATACTTTCACTGAAAATTTTTGTATGCTTTGGTAACCATAAGTTTATTGTATACACCTCTGAATCTGTTTCTGTTTTATAAATAAGTTCATATTATCATATTTTAGATTCCACATGTAAGTGATACCTCATGGTATTTGTCTTTCTCTGTAGGATTTCACTTAGTATGATAATGTCTAGGTTTATTCATGCTGCTGCAAATACATTGTTTCATTTTTCAGTGATTAATTAGTATCCCTTTGTATACACATAACACATCTTTATCCATTCATCTGTTGATACACATTAAGGTTGATTACATGCCTCAGCTATTATAAACAGTGTTGCTATGAACATTGGGCACAAATATTTTTCTAAATAGAGTCTTCATCTTTTTTTTCCCATATCTATGCCCAGGAGTGAGATTGCAACTCTATTTTTAGGTTTTAAGGAACTTTCATACTGTTCTCCATAATGGTTGAACCAATTTACAATATAAACTTACCATTAAATAATTCACTTACACTAGACATACAGACCCCACTATTTGTGGACTGGAGTATATTTTTTCTGGTTCCCTAAATGAATTGCAAGAAGAAAATAACAAACTCAGTCCTTTAAATTCTCCTCTGAAAGCAGTCATAGAACCAGATGACTGTCCCAAAATAATCCTTTATTTTTTCATCAAGGTGAAAAAACAGAATACATACCTCATTATTAAAATGACCTAAAATATTAAAGCAAGTAGAACTTGCTGCCTCACTAAGACTTACATAGTATTTAGAAAATTGACTGGAAAGAAAAATTGAAGTTGAAACATCTAGATGGGTTACATCTAATTGAAACATCTAGATGTTACAAAATCTTGAACAGCCAATTCTGCTGATCTTTCCTTGCAAGCAAAAGTCCTCATTCTCCAGTTCAATTTGTTTGTTTCAATTTGTTTAAGCTAGATATCATGTAATGAGTTCACATTTGACAATTGTCTTGTAGGAATGTTTACAGTATTTGCAAGATACAATTCTTATTTTACTCATTTGCAGAACTGAGCAGATTAATAATGAGACATTCACAAATAATGGGTGGGTAGATACCTTAAGGATTATCCTTAAGTACCATAATATTCAAAATATATGTTCTATAAATCATATTAGTTCTCCAAATCTGAAACCATTTCCAATGGGTATTGTAATTTAGGAAATGGAATATCCTAAATACAGGACAGCAAATGAGACACAGATGTAAAGAACAGACTTTTGGACTCAGTGGGAGGAGGCAAGAGTGGGATGACTTGAAAGAATAGCATGGGAATCTGTACATCATCATATGTAAAAGTTGTGGTACATATATACAATGGAATATTATTCAGCCATAAAAAAGGAATGAAATTGGTTCATTTGTAGTATTTTGGATGAACCTAGAGCCCATCATCATGCAAAGAGTTGACTCATTGGAAAAGACCCTGATGCTGGGAGGGGTTGGGGGCAGGAGGAGAAGGGGATGACAGAGGATGAGATGGCTGAATGGCATCATTGACTCGATGGGCATGAGTTTGAGTAAACTCTGGGAGCTAGTGATGGACAGGGAGGCCTGGCATGCTGCGATTCATGGAGTCGCAAAGAGTCGAACACGGCTGAGTGACTGAACTGAACTGAACTGAGAACACATCGTACTGAGTGAAGCAAGTCAGAAGGAGAAAAGCAAATATCATATTTTAATGCATATATGTGGAATCTAGAAGTATGGTAGTGGTGGATCTATTTGCAGAGTAGAACTAGAGACAGAGAAATAGAGAATGGACTTGTGGTTACAGTGGGGGAGTGAGAGTGTGGGACAAACTGAGACAGTACAATCAACATATGTACATCACCATGTGTAAAATAGCTAGTGGGAAGCTGCTGTAAAACACAGGGAACTGAGCTTGGTGCTTTGAGACAACCTAAAGGGGTGTGGTTTTTGGAGGGAATGAGGCTCAAGAACTGGACATGGAACAACAGACTGGTTAAAAATCGGGAAAAGAGTATATCAAGAATGTATATTTTCATGCTGCTTATTTAACTTACATGCAGAGTACCTCATGCAAAATATTGGGCTGGATGAAGCACAAGCTGGAATCAAGTTTGCCAGGAGAAATATCAATAACCTCAGGTATGCAGATGACACCACCCTTACAGCAGAAAGTGAAGAGGGACTAAAAAGCCTCTTGATGAAAGTGAAAGAGGAGAGTGAAAAAGTTGGCTTAAAGCTGAACATTCAGAAAACTAAAATCATGGCATCCAGTCGCATCACTTCTTGGCAAATAGATGGGGAAACAATGGAAACAGTGAGAGACTTTATTTTCTTGGGTTCCAAAATCACCGAAGGTGATGATTACAGCCATGAAATTAAAAAGACACTAGCTCTTTGGAAAAAAAGATATGACCAACCTAGACAGCATATTAAAAAGCAAAGACATTACTTTGCCAACAAAGGTCTGTCTAGTCGAAGATACGGTTTTTCCAGTAGTCATGTATGGATGTGAGAATTGGACTATAAAGGAAGCTGAGTGCCAAAGAATTGATGTTTTTGAACTGTGGTGTTGGAGAAGATTCTTGAGTCACTTGGTCTGCAAGGAGATCCAACCAGTCAATCCTAAGGAAATCAGTCCTGAGTATTCATTGGAAAGACTGATGCTGAAGCTGAAACTCCAATACTTTGGCCACCTGATGCGAATAACTGACTCATTGGAAAAGATACTTATGCTGGGAAAGATTGAAGGCAGGAGGTAGGAGAAGGGGATGACAGAGGATGAAATAGTTGGATGGCATCACTGACCTGATGGACATGAGTTTAAGCAAGCTCTGGGGGTTGGTGATGGACAGGGATACCTGGCATGCTGCATTCCATGGGGTCACAAAGAGTTGGACACGACTGAACTGAACTGGACTGAAATTTAAGAGGGAGGTGATATATGTATACCAAGAGCTGATTCATGTTGTTATATAGCAGAATCCCATACAACATTATAAAGCAATTATCCTCTAATTTTAAAAAAAAAGTAAGAGAAAGGATAACAAAATTTAAAAAAAAGAACAAAAATATGAAGTAAAAGAAAAAAAATCCCAAAACAACAAAGCAAAATAAAAATAGAAAAGTTTAACAGATATGCATATTAAAAATAGATATATGAAGTACAAACAAAGATAAAATAATAACACCAAAACTGAAAAGAATGAAACATACAAAGGAAGAATTATAGCAATAGGAATATTTTCCTGGTGCCTCTTCTGTCAATGTCCTTGCTCCTACAGTGAGCCAGAGCCCATCCTGGCCTCCTCAGCAGCCTTCCAATACCTCTAGGTTGGTCTTTGACCTTCCGTGGGCTCTGTAGGGCAGCCCAGAGACTGATCTTACCCAGCTGTTGTGTGTACTTGCCCCTAAAGTCTACTGTTGTAAGGCCAGACCAGTCTCAATTGTGGCAACACTGTGCATTCAGATATTCCATAGATGCAGGATTTACCAAGTTGATCTCAGGGATTTAATCTTTGACTTGTGCTGTTGTCGGGAAAAATTTCTGTTTCTCTTCCTAGTCGTCCCACACCTGGGACTCAGCTTTGGTTTTGGCCCCATCTCTGTGTGTGTGCCACTTACAGGTGCCTATTCCTTCCCCAGGCAGAAGGGAAGGAAAGCAGTGACTGACTGGGGCACACTTACTCCCCCAGATCCAGTGGAATACTGCAGCCACAATTGGAATGTAGGAGAGTTGCCTGCAGCAGTGGGGACTGGGAGGCAGCTGTGACAGACTGTGGTTTGCTTGCCTTGATGGGAGTCTTTCCCAGTTCCCACGGCAGCAGATGCTGGTCTGTGGATGGTGGTGGTGGCCCCATTCTTTGCATGTCCCTCAACAACGGTACCTCCTTTCCTAGGCAGCCCACATTTCCTCCCAGTTCATTCCTGCCCGCTGCAGCCCCTCACTCCCATCCTCTTTCTTTTATCCACAGAGCCCAAAGTGTTCCTTTCCCTGAAAACACTATCTTAACCCTACATATTAGTACTCAGCCCTTTTCAGTGTTGGCAGATATCCATCTCAGGTAAGGATGCCCAGAGCTAATTCCCCAAGAGACTTTGGATGTGCATCACTCAGGACCCCAGAGCATAAGTGGACACAGGAGGCCTTGGCTTGAGGGATGGGTGGCCTACTCAGGGGAAAGGAGTTATAATGGCAGCCCCATCCCTGTGTGCCACTCAACAGTGATGCCTTGCTTCTAAGGCGTCCCAGGCTTCATTTCACAAACTTTCCCAGTTGTGGAGTTCATTAGCCCTGTCCCTCCAGGCTGTCTTTTCCACCTTATATGTGGAATCTAAACATAGGGTACAAATCAATGTATTTACAAATCAGCAATATAGTCACAGTTATAGAAAACAAACTTATGGTTAACAAGGTTATCACGGTAATCCAAGTCTATGCCACGACCAATAGTACTGAAGAAGCTGAAGTTGAATGGTTCTATGAAGACCTACAAGACCTTCCAGAATTAATGCCCCCAAAAGCTGTCCTTTTCATTATAGGGGACTGGAATGCAAAAGTAGGAAGTCAAGAAACACCTAGAGTAACAGGAAAATTTGGCCTTGGAATACAGATTGAAGCAGGGAAAAATCTAATAAAGTTTTGCCAAAAGAATGCACTGGTCAAAGCAAACACCCTCTTCCAACAACACAAAAGAGCACTCTACACATGGGCGTCACCAGATGGTCAGCACCAAAATCAGGTTGATTTTATTCTTTGTAGCCAAAGATGGAGAAGCTCTATACAGTCAGCAAAAACAAAACCAGGAGCTTATAGTGGCTCAGGTCATGAACTCCTTATTTCCAAATTCAGACTTAAATTGAAGAAAGTAGGGAAAACCACTAAACCATTCAGGTATGACCTAAATCAAATCCCTAAAGATGATACAGTTTAACTGCGAAATAGATTTAAGGGACTAGATCTGATAGACAGAGTGCCTGATGAACTATGGACAGAGGTTTGTGACATTGTACAGGAGACAGGGAGCAAGACCATCCCCAAGAAAAAGAAATGAAAATAGCAAAATGGCTGTCTGAGGAGGCTTTAATAATAGCTGTGAAAAGAAGAGAAGTGAAAAGCAAAGGAGAAAGGAAAGATATACCCATTTGAATGCAGAGTTCCAAAGAAGAGCAAGGAGAAATAAGAAAGCCTTCCTCAGTAAGCAGTGCAAAGAAATAGAGGAAAGCAATAGAATGGGGAAGACTAGAGATCTCTTCAAGAAAATTAGAGATACCAAGGGACCATTTCGTGCAAAGATGGGCTCAATAAAGGACAGAAATAGTATGGACCTAACAGAAGCAGAAGATATTAAGAAGAGGTGGCAAGAATACACAGAACTGTACAAAAAAGATCTTCATGACCCAGATAAGCGTGATGGTGTGATCTCTCAGCTAGAGCCAGATATCCTGGAATGTGAAGTCAAGTGGGCCTCAGGAAGCATCACTATGAACAAAACTAGTGGAGGTGATGGAATTCCAATTGAGCTATTTCAAATCCTGAAAGATGATGCTGTGAAAGTGCTGCATTCAATATGCCAGCAAATTTGGAAGACTCAGCAGTGGCCACAGGAGTGAAAAAGGTCAGTTTTCACTCCAATTGCTAAGAAAAGCAATGTCAAAGAATGCTCAAACTAGAAGAGGCAAAGGAACCAGAGATCAAATGACCAATATCCGCTGGATCATTGAAAAAGCAAGAGTTCCAGAAACACATCTATTTCTGCTTTATTGACTGTGTCAAAGACTTTGTGTGGATCACAATAAAATGTGGAAAATTCTGAAAGAGATGGGAACACTGGACCACCTGACTTGCCTCTTGAGAAACCTGTATGCAGGTCAGGAAGCAACAGTTAGAATTGGACCTAGAACAACACACTGGTTCCAAATAGGAAAAGGAGTATGTCAAGGCTGTATATTGTCACCCTGCTTATTTAACTTATATGCAGAGTGCATCATGAGAAACACTGAGCTGGAAGAAGCACAAGCTGGAATCAAGATTGCTGGGAGAAATCTCAATAACCTCAGATATGCAGATGATACCACTTTTATGGCAGAAAGTGAAGAACTAAAGGGCCTCTTGATGAAAGTGAAAGAGGAGAGTGAAAAAGTTGGCTTAAGGCTCAACATTTAGAAAACTAAGATCATAGCATCCAGTCCCATCACTTCATGGAAAATAGATGGGGAAACAGTGGAAACAGTAGCTGACTTTATTTTTCTGGGCTCCAAAATCACTGCAGATGGTGATTGCAGTCATGAAATTAAAACACGCTTGCTCCTTGGAAGAAAAGTTATGACCAGCCTAGACAGCATATTAAAAAGCAGAGACATTACTTTGCCAACAAAGGTCCGTCTAGTCAAGGCTATGGTTTTTCCAGTGGTCATGTATGGATGTGAGAGCTGGATTGTGAAGAAAGCTGAGCACCGAAAAGTTGATGCTTTTGAACTGTGGTGTTGGAGAAGACTCTTGAGAGACACTTAGACTGCAAGGAGATCAAACTAGTCCATCACAAAGGAAATCAATCCTGAATGTTCATTGGAAGGACTGATGCTGAAGCTGAAACTCCAATACTTTGGCCACCTCATGCGAAGAGCTGACTCATTGGAAAAATCCCTGATGCTGGGAGGGACTGGGGGCAGGAGGAGAAGGGGATGACAGAGGATGAGATGGCTGGATGGCATCGCCGACTCGATGGGCATGAGCTTGAGTAAGCTCCAGGAGTTGGTGATGAACAGGGAGGCCTGGCGTGCTGAGATTCATGGGGTAGCAAAGAGTCGGACACAACTGAGCGACTGAACTGAACTGAACTGAACTGAACTGAAGGAGTAGTTAAGAAAACAGTTACATTTACAACTTCACGATAAAGAACAAAATGCCTGGGAATAAACCTAACAAAGGAGGCAAAACACGTGTTCATTAAAATTTACCAAACATTGCTGAAAGAAATTTCAAAGACAAATAAATGGAAAAGCATGTTGTGTTTATGGTTGGAAAACTGAATATTGTTAAGATGGCAATACTACTATAAGCAAGCTAAAAGTGCAATGAAATGTCTATCATAATCCAAATGAATTTTTTTTGGTAGAAATACAAAAATACATCCTAAAATTCTTATGAAATCTCAAGGTACTTAGGAAAGTGGAAAAATATCTTTTTTTCTTCCCAATTACTTTTATTAGTTGGAGGCTAATTACAATCTTATAAAATATTTGAAGAACATAATCTTTCTGACTTAAAACTTACTATAAAGCTATGGTAATAAAAACAGTAAAATATTGGCATAAAGACAGATATAAATTAACAAAATAAAATGAGATACCAGAAAAGTTTTTAACCTTCAAATACATGATCAAATGAAAATCCTCAAAATGAAAATCCTCAGTAAATCCTCAAAAAAAAAAAATTAAGTTTTTGAAACTTGATATTGATACCATTATTATTAATCAGTGTTATTATTTTTTTATTTAAATTATCTAGAATTACTAGCATTTGATTTATGTATGTACAGATGTGTGTGTGTGTATATACATATATATATATATTTCTCTCTTCTTTTACTCCATTAATTATGTTTATAGGTAAATACCATTTTAAATATAAAATTTATATATACTTTACTGGTTTGGAGAATCCTAGCAAAATCAATTAATGTGTTAAATCATCTCTTTTACTTTCCAATCACTTCATACACAGAGTGGTTCAATCATAAGTTATTGGATTCTTATGTTTTGGTAATTAGTTACCATTGTAATAATCTTTTAGATATAAGAAAATATTTGTGGACAAGTGAAACATTCTTTTTATTCTTTTTTAAAGTAACTTCTCTCAGTATCAGAGGGCAAGATTGCCTGCTAGACTAGAGTGAAAGGAAAGAAATCAGCCAACACTTTTTTATATATGAGTGCATCATATTCATTTTATATATTAAACTCTACAAATAACATTGATAGAGACATTATTACCCCCTTTTATAGATGATTAAATTTAATCTCAGAAAAATAATATAACTTAAATCATATATGTAAAGATTCAAGAACAGAAGAGTTCAAAGAATGCCTTTGGGGACAAGATGTTTCTATAACACTCTGTCCTCTATGTAATTATTAGCATTTCTTAGCTATATGGGTTATTAGTGGAGTATAGGTTAATGGGATTAGAGACATTCTTGAATATGAAATAAGTACTTCATGCATGTTATCTTATTTCATACCATTGTTGAGGGAGTCTCAGTTTCAAAATAGTCATAGTCTGATTTTAGTATTATGTGAGTGAACCATGGCAGTTTATCTAGAAATCAAATATTCTGAGACTGGAAATAATTTGCATAGAAGCAATAAATGGAGATAGCAGTTGGTCATCTGTATCTGCTAAATGTGTTCCCATTGTCATTTCCAGAGGATGGAACTCAGGACTCCCTAAGGTTTTGCTTAGGGAGACCTAAGCTCCTGCATTTATATTAAAATGAAATAAATTGGCAAGATTTAAGCAGTGATCCAGGGGCCAGAGCTATGAAGACTAGGCATCATCTGCATAGTGGCTGTTCCTGTGGTAGGTGAGTGCCAGGACTTTGAATGTATAAAACTTGGGGTAGTATTCTCTAGTGTGCTTGAGTATTTTATTTTTATAATTTTAAGAAAGTATAATAATTCATAGCATTTTTAAAAGAGAGAAACTAAAGTATCTAAAATTAATGCAGCAGCATCATAATTATTCCCTTTTACTTTCTGATAAAAATTTCAAATGTGAGTTTGCCTCTTTCAATTAACATGATATGTAAGATCATTCTGTTATATTGTAATGCACACTGCAATTTAATATTTCCATTATATGTATTTTCATTACACATTTTAAAACAACTTCAAAATCATTTTGTGTATTTTTCATTTTCATTTGAGATATTTTAAAGAATGAAATCTAGAAAAAACATGGTATTAGTGGCTCCAAAGGATAAGGGTAGTTCTACAATTCTCATTCAATATTGCCAAACTGCTATAGAGATTTTAAATTTTATCCTACACATTTTTCATTATGTTCCAATTGATAACGCATATTATCAAAGGAAACCTAAATCTGACTTTTAATTTATAAAAATTATTATTTTTAATATGTGAATTTCTTTATAATGAAACTGTGTATTTTATATGTGAATATTACATAAATTTATCAAATTGTAATTTTGCACAGTGTATAGAAGAGCTCTTCAGACTTGGGATTTGGTCATGCTCCAACCCTATATCCTATTTGTTAGTATTCTTTTGGAAAAGTGATAGCTTTTTAGTACATAAAAACAGTAGTGACTACTTTTTATAAGAACTCACTCAATTCTGTTAATCATATTAAGCACTCTTTTACACTATTTTATTTTACTATTATAAAAACCTTACAGTTTAATTATGTATTTATTTTCAAAACAAAAATTTAAGACCCATTGGGTGTAAGGAATGTGTCTAATGTCATGGAATTTGCAGCTACTAGAATACAAAATAGAAAGGTCTCCATCTGAGGCATGGGACTACACACTTACCTCAATTCCTGCTGCTTGATTTGTGGATGACCTGGAATCTTCTGAGGGAGTTCTTTATTAATCTTTATGAAAGGACAGAAGTTTCTGTGTTCTCTTGGTTAAACTAACATTCTTATATATGTATTTTCTTGTATTTAAGCAAATATTTTAATAAATTTGCTCCACTTCTCTGCAATGATATTTATTTGCTAGCAAAACTGATATTAGGAAACACATCAATCCAGAGTGAATATGACCAATAGTTTTCATAATTTAACTAATTTATCAATTATTAATATATGAAACGTGCTCAGTCGTGTCCAACTGGTTGACCCCATGAAATGCTCTAATCCAGAATACTGGAGTGGGTAGCCTTTCCCTTCCCCAAGGGGTCTTCCCAACCTAGGAATCGAACCCAGGTTTCCCTCATTGCAGGCGGACTCTTTACCAGCAGAGCCACAAGGGAATCCCAAGTTCAGGGATGCTCACAAGGGTATGGAACACAGGCAAGGCCTGATCCAGAACTCCCATATTTATTTTTATAGGTTGATATGCCTCCAAATAGGGCTTCCCCGATAGCCAGTTGATAAAGAATCTGCCTGCAATGCAGGAGACCCCGTTTCTACTCTTGTGTTAGGAAGATCCCCCGGAGAAAGGATAGGCTACCCACTTCAGTATTCTTGGGATTCCCTGACCCAGGAATTGAACTGTGGTCTCCTGCATTGCAAGCAGGTTCTTTACCAACTGAGCTATCAAGGAAGAATCCTTTGGGGTTCAGCTGGTAAAAAATCCGCGTTCAGTGCAGGTAGACCAGGGTTCGATCCCTGGGTTGGAAAGATACCCTGGAGACAGTGTTCTGGCCTGGAGAATTTTGAGGACTGTATAGTCCATGTGTCCCAAAGAGTTGGGCTTTTAGTTTTTTGCTTTAATATAAGAAAAATAACCATGTAATCCAGCACATAAATTTGAGAGTCTATTATTTTATTTTGTTGTTTACTCAAAGTATCTGTCTTCTCACTATCAAGATGACAACTGGAACAACAACAAAAAAAAAAAAGAGATGTAATTTAGCATGGGAACTTAATTTCCTGAAGGTGGATTCTGAATGTATGTTATTTTCTTTGCAACATGGTTTCTCCCCTTGAGTCTCCATGGAAAAAATAATTTAGTCAAACTCTTTTAAGTGTGGAATTCTAAAATATTAATGTCTACTTTATTTAGTTATTGTGACATTTTATGAGAATGCCTATCAACATGTTAGCGTAGTACTTGAAATAATTTCTAGAATTATTATCCATATATGTCTGAGTTATCGCAACTGTAGCATGCTGATGCGGAATCAGAGTCGCTTCAGCTTTAAAATATATGGGCAATTGAAGAGAAATGCTATACAAGAGTCAGAACAATTTATTTGACAAAAAACATGCAACATAGAGCATCACAGATAGCCAAGCAGGGAAAAACTGCTAATTCTAGGGAGACCACATTAAAATGGAGACAGAAATGAAACAGTGGATCGAAAAGGATTTTTAGATTTTGTGCAACCGGAAAATAAGTAAAAAGTGGTTTTATACTGCATTCAATGTGCAGAACAATAACATAGATGTCTATATATTCTATTGACTCTGAAATCTATCCTATTCTTTGAACTTTGTCAAATTACATGAAATAACATATAATAATATTTCACCTTTTTATCCTAGTGCTTTAAAATTTTTAAGAAAGAAATACATTATTTCATGTCTGATAAGTTCCATGACACATTAAAACTCTTACAGTAAAAGCATAAGATGGAAATGACAACCCACTCTGGTATTCTTGCTTGGAAAATCCTATGGACAGAGGAGCCTGGTGGGCTACAGTCCATGAGTTCACAGAGTTGGACACAACTTAGTGATTGAGCACACAAACACATAAGAAAGTGTTTCACAATCAGTAATAACTGAAGAACCTATAGTCTTAGAATGACTAAACTTACTATGATCATGTATCTTTGTTCTGTGTTCAAAGAGTTCATGGCTGATTCATTTCAATGTATGACAAAAACCACTACAGTATTGTAAAGTAATTAGCCTCCAACTAATAAAAAAATAAATGGGGAAAAAAAAAAGAGTTCATAAATAGTGGATGGAATATAGAGTCCAACCCATAAAGATATTGTAAATACTATATCACCTAAACTGTTTCTAATTTAAAAAATGAGTTAAATTATACGCTAGTTCTCAATTTCTGATTTTACTTACAAATTGGTGGGAAATATCTATCTATGGCTGATATTAATAGCAGCAATGTATTATTAAGGCTAATCTTTATAGAGTTATTTTATTGTGCCACACAGTTTATAATGAACTTATATATATTTGTTCTCCTAATTATCAAATAATCCTAAAAGAAATAGATAATATTTTTCATATCATTTTTTTCACATAATGGAACTATTTTAACAGATGTCTATTTAAATTACTAAAATTCATTCAACTACTCATCAGTGACATAGATGTTCAAACTCAAAAATCCTACTTCTCAATTCATTACTTCTGGATCATAAAATTAAAGAGAAACATTCTATTGAATCATTCTATTGGATTAGGAAGACAAAGGCTGCTATCACTTCTCTAATTTTTAATGTGTATTATTAGTGAGCAACATGGCTTTCTGAATTTTAGATTTCCTTCTGCTTAAATGTGAAACATGTGGTATTTTATGTAAGTTTTTATTTGGAAATATAAGACTGAATTAAATGTTTTGAGGTTATCATAATGAATTGTTTAAAAGCTATTAGTTTAAAATAGTTTCTTCTTCAATTGTAAATCCATGTAGGACTTTCAAAATCATATTTAAAGTAACTCATCGTATGAAACATATGTCGAGAAGCTTGTCTTAAGCATGAAGATTAGTTGATTAGTTGATAATTTTCAATTTGAAAAGAGAGCAGAAAGTGAACCCCATCAGAGCAAATGAAAATAGTGCTGGAAGACAGTCTAGCAACCTATGAATTTCCTGCATCAGAAGTCAGGAAACTAACTCAATAAGGGTGCTCGTAACCTGAGGTCACAAAGAGTTGGATACGACTGAAGTGACTAAGCATGCAGCTCCTACTTAAATATCACAAATATTTCCTAAGTGAATTTTGACATGATTTTGGATTTTTTTCATGTTATTTATGTATTCTGTAATTCAGTCTCTATCCCTTATTTGCACTGAATCTGGCTTGGATTAATTGGAGGCATTTTATATTGAGCTACATATTATTCAGCAACTCCCTAAAGGTAGAGCCTTATCAATTCACACCACATAATAAAAAATGAACTTTAAAAAGAACATTTCATAGGGATAATATATTTGATAAGCATAGATCAGACTGAAAAATAATACCAAACTTATTCCGAACATAAACTCAAGCAGTTTGCATATCAATAATGAGTAGTTTTATACCAATAACATTCACACAGTTAAGGGCTGAGACAATCTACAAATGTAATCTAGCCCATTAATGTTAAATAAATAGCATATAATATCTCAAATATACATAACACATAAACTTTAGTTCAAAATGATGTAACAAAAATTGTTAATAAGTTTATATAACCTGAGGAAGATATGTACCATATAAGCATCAAATCAGAACAGTGTACATAAAATATAGATAAGAAATTATTTAAATCTATAAGGAAAATTCAGACAACTCAATATTAATCATGGAAAAGATATATTCACAGAAAATTTGCAAAAGTAATCTGATAGATTAATGAACAGTTCTGGCTCATTCATTACCAAGGAATTTGTAAATTAAAACAAACTTTTTTTTTTACTTTTCTATTATTGGCCATAATTATTGCACATAACAATATCTAAAAGTACCACAGATGGAGGGATTTAAACAAAAATCAACAGTTGAAAGGAGTGAAAAAGTTAGAGATTCAGTTACTCAGATACTCCATACTGACATAATACACAAAAATAACAGAAATGTAGTTGATATTATTATGTATGCATGTATAATTTATTTGGATAAAAAATAATGTGTAATTACAAAGATATGGAGGATAGGATGCCAAGTCAAACATCTTCTGGTGCAGTGAAAGAATTTAAGTCATAATTTTTCCTCCAAGTCTCATTTTTTTTCTGTGCCATTGATCAGGTTTCAAAAGGAAATGCTCAAGCTTTCTTTTAAGCAAGTATCATTTCCTAATTATTCATTGTCTTCTAGGAATAACTGAAGCCATGGAAAATACAAATGACACCACGGGAATAAACTTCATTCTTTTAGGGCTCCTTAACTACACACAAACCCATATATTCTTCTTTTCTGTGGTGCTCATGACCTTCCTCACCTCCCTGATAAGCAATATCTTCATGATCATGCTCATTCACATGGATTCCCGGCTGTGCACGCCGATGTACTTCCTGCTTAGCCAGCTCTCCCTCATGGACGTGATACTGGTCCTCACTGTTGTTCCCAAAATGGTAAGCAACTACCTGATGTACATCAGGTCTATCTCTCCTGCTGGCTGTGGTGTCCAGATCTTCCTGTTTGTCACTCTGGAAGGGGGCGAGTGCTTTCTCTTAGCGGCCATGGCCTATGACCGCTATGTGGCCGTATGTCACCCCCTGACATACCTGGTCCTCATGAATCAGAAGCTCTGCTTGCACATGACAGATGGCTCCTGGCTTTTGGGAGGGGTGGATGGGCTGATGCAGTCTGGTGTCACCCTGAGCTTCCCTTACTGCCACCCTCGAGAAATCAACCACTTCTTCTGTGAGGCACCATCGCTTGTTCGCCTTGCCTGTACAGACACCATGATTTTCGAATTTTTCATGTATGTCTGCTGCGTCCTGATGCTTTTGATCCCAGTGTCTTTCATTTTGGCTTTCTACGGTCTCATCCTGATCACTGTGCTCTGCATGCATTCTGCTGCAGCCAGGAAGAAAACCTTTGCTACTTGTTCTTCCCACCTGGCTGTGGTGGGGGTTTTCTATGGCACCATCATATTTATCTACATGCGGCCCAAATCCTACCGTTCAGTGGCTCATGACAAGGTCGTCTCTGCCTTTTACACCATCTTCACACCTGTGTTGAACCCACTTATATACAGTGTGAGGAATAAAGAAGTCAAGGGGGCTTTGAGAAAGTGGAGAAATATTTTCAGTGATCTCTACAGCGAGCATTGTTGGCATAATGACATCACTCAAATTAGATTTACGTTTTGTTTTGTGTCAGTTTGTTTTGGGTCAATATATTTTGCTTTCATGTTCCCAGTGTGTATTAATTTAAAAAACATTATATAATTCATATTTGGTAAATTAATTAAAATGACATTTGTTCTGTGTTCATACTTTGTCATGATATTTTTTTCTGAACTTTGAACCTCAATGATAAGAATAAATGACTGAGGCATTCCATCATAAGATATGCTGGACACCAGCCATGTAATTTGTATTTTGGGGTGTATTCTTTTGTGTGTATGTAATGAAAATCATTAATTATGGTAGAGATGAATTATTTTTAAAGTAATGAATTGTTTAGAAAAAAACAATTTATACCTTACTTCATATAATTTTGATAAAATAAATTTCAAATGAATAATCAATATTAATATGAAATATGCACATATATGTATGTATATATGAAAGTTGCAGGAAATATTCATCAAAATGTTTTCAAGGGAATTATTTCTCACAATTATATGATCAAAATATCTTTAGATAAACAGATTGGAATCCATACATTTAGATATTGTCAAAATATGCAGTAATCATGGAGAAGCCAACGTCTTTATCTGAAGACAAAAAAAGCACTATTAAAATATATGTATGTGATCAAATTCATCACATAAATTAATATTGATAATAGACATTGGTTGTGCACAGTTGTAATTGGAGCAAAAAAATTCAAGTATCTTTCTTCACATGTTAAAGTGAAGAAAAATTTACTTTTTATGAACTGTTTTACAGATTTAAGAAAATCATATTTGATCACAAGAAAAAACCTTAGGACTTAAGATTTTACCTCTTTTGAATAATTGAAGGGAGGAAGGAAAGAAAGAAGGAAGAAATGTGGGAGAGAGGGGAGAAGGTAGGAAAGAAGGAAAGATTTATATCGTACATATTTGATTTGAACAGATTATCACTTTAGAAGTGAAGACTCAAAAGAGTCTCTTTCCAAAAATTCTTAAATATGAATTTTACTAACTTATTTTTATTGAAATATAGTTGGTTTACAACCTTATATTAGTTTCAAATATTCAGCATAAGTGACTCAGTATTTTTGCAGACTATACTTCATTAAAAATTCCTAGAAGATAATGGCTGTATTTCCTTTGCTATACTGTAGACCTTTGTTGTTTATCTATTCTATACATAGTAGTCTGTATCTCTTAATTCCATACAACTATGTTGCCACTCCCATGCTCTCTGTCCTCACTGGTAACCACTAGTTTATTTTCTTTATTTGTTGAGTCTGTTTCTGCTTTGCTATGTACATTCATTTGAATTATTTTTTAAAGTTCATATATGAGATATCATATAGCATGTCTTTCTCTGTCTGACTTACTTCACTTAGCATAATGCCCTCCAAGTTCATCCATGTTGCTGTGAATGGCAGGATTTCATCATTTTTTATGGCTGAGTAATATTTCATCACACATACATACCACAATTTAATCCATTTGTCTGTTGATGGATACTTGGATTGCTTCCACATCTTGACTATTGTAAATAGTACTGCTATGAACATTGGGTTTGTTTATTTGTTTGAATTAGTGTTTTAATTTTTGAGGAGTATATAACCAGGAGTGGAATTGCTGCATCAGTTTTTTGAGGAACTTCTATGCTGTTTTCCAAAATGGCTATTCCAATTTGCATCCTCACCAATGGTGTACAAGTGTTTACTTTTTTTCACTTTCTTGCCAACATTGGTCATTTGTAGACTATTTTTGTGAGAGATGCTCTGACAAGTGTGAGGTGATACCTTATCATTGTGCTGATTTACATTCTTCTAATAATTAATGATGTTGAGAAACTTTATTGTGCCTGTTAGCTATCTGTATGTTTTTCTTAGAAAACTAAATTCCTCTGAACATTTTTTGATTGGGGTACTTTATATATATATATATATATATATATATATATATATATATATATATTAAGCAACTTACATGTTTTAGATATTAAATTTTGTTGGTCATATCTTTTGAAAATATCTTTTTCCCTTTCTGTAAGTTATCCTTTCATTTGGTAGATTTTTGTTTTGCTATGGAAAACCTTTTAAATATAGTTAGGTCTTATTTGTTATTTTTTTTTTTTGCTAGGACTTTCCAGGTGGTTCAATGGTAAAGAATAAATTTTCAATGCAGGAGACTTGGGTTCAATTCCAGGGTCAGGAATATCCCCTGGAGAAGGAAATGGCAACCTACCCCAGTATTCTTGCCTAGGAAATCACATGGACAGAGGAACTGGACGAGCTACAGTCTATGGAGTTGCAAAAGAATCCAATATGATTTAGCGACTCAACAGCTTGGAGATAGTTCAAAAAATATTGCTACCATATATTTAAAAGATTTTTCTTCTTATGTTTTCTTCTAGAAATATTATGTTTTTAGTTCTTACATCTAGGTATTTAAGCTATTTTCAATTTATTTTGGTATATAGTGTGAGGAAGTGTTCTAGTCTGATTGTTTTACGTGTAACTGTCCAGTTTTCTCAGCAACACTTAATTTAAAAAAAAGCAAACAACTGTCTTTTCTTGAATTTTAACATCTTCTAAGTGATCTACCAAATCTCTTTAATTTAATTATCCCACATTAACTCAAAACACCACATCTATAGGTATTCAAGAGCAAACAAAAGAGAGAGAGGAAAAAAAGCTCTTCCATAGCCTCAATAATTATGACTTTCTTCTAATAGAATTTCAGATATTTGAAGCTGAAAAGCTAAAATAAAATTTTACATTCAATCATCATTATCTCTACTGAATTTAATAAATTAAATAGGAATAAAACTAGAAAAAGGAGTATGTCAATGCTGTATATTGTCACCCTGCTTATTTAACTTATATGCAGAGTACATCATGAGAAACACTGGGCTGGAAGAAGCACAAGCTGGAATCAAGATTGCCAGGAGAAATATAAATAACCTCAGATACGCAGATGACACCACCATTATGGCAGAAAGTGAAGAGGAACTAAAACGCCTCTTGATGAAAGTGAAAGAGAAGAGTGAAAAAGTGGACTTAAAGCTCAACATTCAGAAAACTAAGATCATGGTATCCAGTTCCATCACTTCATGGGAAATAGATGGGGAAACAGTGGAAACAGTGTCAGATTTTATTTTTGGGCTCCAAAATCACTGCAGATGGTGACTGCAGCCATGAAATTAAAAGACGATTACTCCTTGGAAGGAAAGTTGTGACCAAACCTAGATAGCATATTAAAAAGCAGAGACATTACTTTGCCAACAAAGGTCCGTCTAGTCAAGGCTATGTTTTTTCCAGTGGTCATGTATGGATGTGAGAATTGGATTGTGAAGAAAGCTGAATGCAGAAGATTTATGCTTTTGAACTGTGGTGCTTTTGGAGAAGACTCTTGAGAGTCCCTTGGACTTCGAGGAGATCCTACCAGTCCTAAAGGAGATCAATCCTGGGTGTTCATTGGAAGGACTGATGCTGAAGCTGAAACTCCAATACTTTGGCCACCTCATGTGAAAAGCTGACTCATTGGAAAAGACCCCGATGCTGGGAGGGATTGGGGGCAGGAGGAGAAGGGGACGACAGAGGATGAGATGGCTGGATGGCATCACTGACTCGATGGACATGAGTTTGGGTAAACTCCAGGAGTTGGTGATGGACATGGAGGCCTGGCATGCTGCGATTCATGCAGTTGCAAAGAGTCGGACACGACTGAGCGACTGAACTGAACTGAAAAGTAGAGAATACTCTGTCAATGTATATCTTCAGACAGCAGTCGTCAACATAATTCATTCTAAATATATATAACATAGGAATTGATACTATATTCTTGGACATGTGAAATTATATGATGTCAGCTTCAGTCATTTGAAAATTATTTATGAAGAGATACATGAATGTACACAGATTACAGATTATGTATTTATGAACATGCACCAATAAATACTTACATATATGTATGGGTGTACTCAGGTGCTCAGTCATGTCTGACTCTTTGTGACCTCATGGACTGTAGCCTACAAGGCTTCTCTGTCCATAGAACTTTTTCCAGCAAGAATACTGGAATGAGTTGTCATTTCCTCCTCTGGGGGATCTTTCTGACCCAGGGATTGAACTCACATCTCCTCTGTCTCCTTCATTATTAGCAAGCAGGTTCTTTACCATTGCACCATGTGGGAAGACCACATATATGTATATACAAATTATATATATAAGTTATTGATATATGCAGTTAATACATAATCTAATATGTGACTATATTATATATACATAACTATATATATGATCTATGATCATTTATACAAAATATACAAATTTTTATGTTTTTGCATATATTAATAATATAATACATTTAGCTAAGAACTTTTCAGGTGGCTCAGTGGTAAAGGATCTGCCAGTGGAGGATATACAGGAGACACGGGTGTGTCTTTAGATTATACTACAAAGCTACAGTCATCAAGACAATATGGTACTGGCACAGAAATAGAAATATAGACCAATGAAATAAGATAGAAGGCCCAGAGATAAACCAAACACATACGGACACCTTATCTTTGATAAAGGAGGCAAAAATATACAATGGGGCAAAGACAGTCTCTTCAATAAGTGCTGCTGGGAAAACTGGGCAGCTATGCATTAAGAATAAATTAGAACACTTTTAACACCCTACACAAAGCTAAACTCAAAATGGATTAAAGACCTAAATGTAAGGCCAGAAACTATCAAATTCTTATAGGCAAACATAGGCAAAACACTCTATGATATAAATCACAGCAAGATTTTCTATGACCTACCTCCTAGACTAATGGAAATAAAAGAAGAAATAAGCAAGTGGGACCTAGTTAAACTTGAAGAATTTTGCACAGCAAAGGGGACTATAAATAAGGTGAAAAGGCAACCCTCAGAATTGGAGGAAATAATAGCAAATTAAACAACTGATAAAGGTTAATTCCCAAATTTAGAAGCAGCTTGTAAAACTGAGTACCAGAAAAACAAATAACCTAATCAAAAATTTGTAAAAAGACCTAAACATACATTTCTTCAAAGAAGATATACAAATGGCTAAAAAACACATGAAAAGATACTCAGCATATCTCATTATTAGAGAAATACAAATCAAAACTATAATCAGATATCACCTCACACTGGTCAGAATGGCCATCATCAAAAAGTCTACAAACAATAAATGCTGGAGAGTGTGTGGAGAAAAGAGAACACTCTTGCACTGTTGGTGGGAATGTAAATTGATACAGCCACTATGGAAGACAGTATGGAGATTCCTTAAAAAGCTAGAAATAAAACCACCCTATGACCCAGTAATCCCACCACTAGTCATATACCCAGAGGAAATCAAAGTTGAAGAAGACACACAAATCCCATTGTTCACTGTAGCACTATTAACAATAGCTAGAACATGGAAGCAACCTAGATGTCCAGTGACAGATGAATGGGTAAAGAAGTTGTGGTACAGATACACAATGGAATACTACTTAGCCATAAAAAGGAACACATTTGAGTCAGTTCTAATGAGGTGGATGAACCTAAAGCTTACTATATAGAGTCAAGTAAATCAGAATAAGAAAAACAAATGCTGTGAACTGTGAACTTCCAGATGTTCAAGCTTGTTTTAGAAAAGGCAGAAGAATCAGAGATCAAATTTCCAACATCCACTGGATCATTGAAAAAGCAAGAGAATTCCAGAAAAACATCTATTTCTGCTTTATTGACTATGCTAAAGCCTTCGACTGTGTGGATCACAATAAACTGTGGAAAATTCTGAAACAGATGGGAATACCAGACCACCTGACCTGCCTCTTGAGAAACCTGTATGCAGGACAGGAAGCAATAGTTAGAACTAGGCATGGAACAACAGACTGGTTACAAATAGGAAAAGGAATACATTAAGGCTGTATATTGTCACCCTGATTATTTAACTTATATGCAGAAAACATCATGAGAAACACTGGGCTGGAGGAAGCACAAGCTGGAATCAAGATTGCTAGGAAAAATATCAATAACCTCAAATATGTAGATGACACCACCGTTATGGCAGAAAGTGAAGAGGAACTAAAACGCCTCTTGATGAAAGTGAAAGAGGAGAGTGAAAAGGTGGGCTTAAAGCTCAATGTTCAGAAAACTAAGATCATGGTATCCAGTCACATCACTTCAATGCAAATAGACTGGGAAACAGTGGAAACAGTGGCTGACTTTATTTTGAGGGGCTCCAAAATCACTGCAGATGGTGATTGCAGCCATGAAATTAAAAGATGCTTTTTCCTTGGAAGAAAAGTTATGACCAGCCTAGACAGCATTTAATACTTTGTCAACAAAGGTACGTCTAGTCAAGGCTATGGTTTTTCCAGTAGTTGTGTATAGATGTGAGAGTTGGACTATAAAGAAAGCTGAGCGCAGAAGAACTGATGCTTTTGAACTGTGGTGTTGGAAAAGACTCTCCAAACTATCCACAGGAGAGCAAATACCAACAAACTATCACCTAAGCATATTGTATCTAAATGACAGAGAGCTAAGGATAAGAGTTTTGAAAGCTGACAGACAGAGACCACAATCAAAACAAGCAAAAAAATTATCACTAGGAGAATAAGGATAAAAATTTTGGTGTATTTATTATCAGAAACCATTAAAGTAAGAAAGAAGAGAATATCTTAAATGGTGAAATAAAAATAATCTATCTAGAGTAAGAACTTTCTTAGACAAATAAAAAGGGTCAGAGGGAGGAAATGGGAATAATGTGTCACAAGTAATCTTCATTACAAATGAAGCACTGTGTTATCTGAGAATGGATCTATATAATTGTAAATCATTTAGTTTGCTACTGAGTTGACTTAGATTAGCTATAAATGATAAGGAACAGCTAGAAAGCTTTTTAAGTTTGCTTCATATGTAAGAGAGAGATTAAAAAAAATAAAATTATATAACCAAAAAATGCTTATATATTTCTATAGATACAGAAATATTGACAGATTTTAATGTAGAAGTAGACAGTGTTGCAATAATTACAGGAAATATTAATATCTACTTTCAATAATAATAGAACATTTAGAAGAAAATTAATAAGGAACTTTTGGACATAATCTACTAATTTGATCAAATGGAACTAAAAGACACATAGAGAACATTCCAAGTAATAAAAATTTATTCTCAAGTTCGCATGTAACATTGTGTAGGATTGGTCATATATAAGGCCAAAAAACAATTTTCAGTAAATTTAAGAAGATTGAAATTAAATCAAGCATCTTTTCTTCACCAAAACTGTGTTATAGCAGAAATTAATAACGAGAAGAAAAGTGTAATATCCACATGCATGTGGAGAAAAGCAATATGTTCTTAATAACCAATGGTCCAAAGAGGAAATCAAAACAAATATGTTAATCCAAATCTCCTAATACTGTTTATAAAATATATAACTAACAAGGACTTAATATACAGCACATGGTGCTATACTCAATATCTTATATATATGCCAGTTATATAATAATATATAGTTGATTCATTTTGCTGTCTACCTGAAACTAACACAATATTGTAAATCAACTGTGCTCCAATAAAAATAGAAAATAAAAGGAGAAATATATAATAAATAGCTTGATATAAAATAAAATGAAAATACAATATACAAAATCCATAGTACAACGCCAAAGTTGTACTGTGGGAAATTTATAGTGATAAATGCCTATATTAAGAAAATGAAAAATTTCAAATACAAAACCTACCTATACACCGCAAAGAACTTAAAAAATGTTTTTAAAAATACAAAGAAAAAGTTAGTAGAAGGGATAAAATGACAATATCAGAAAGTAAAAATGAAATAAAGTATAGAAAGATAATAGAAAAGATTGATGGGATGGCTTTAAAAAGATGAACACAGTTGACAAAGTTTTAGTTAAAAAGGTCAAAATTCAACAAAGCATACCTGAATAAGTAAAAACAAAACTGAAAAGGAAAAAATGATACCACCAAAATAAAAAGATCTTAAGATAATACATTGAAAAATTATATACCGAATTTTTGATAAGCTAAGAAAGTGGATAAATTCCTAGGAATAGTTTACAAAAACTGAATCTTTTTAAAAATTTAATTTATTTATTTTAATTGGAGGCTAATTAATTTACAATACTGTAGTAGTTTTTGCCATACATTGACATGAATCAGCCATGGGTGTACATATTTCCCCATCCTGACCACCCCTGCTCTGCCCATCTCTCTCCCCATCCCATCCCTCAGGGTCATCCCAGTGCACCAGCCCTGAGCACCCTGTCTCATGCATCGAACCTGGACTACTGATCTATTTCACATATGGTAATATACATGTTTCAATGCTATTTGCTCAAATCATCTCACCCTTGCCTTCTCCCACAGAGTCCAAAAAGTCTGTTCTTTACATTTTTGTCTCTTTTGTTGTCTCACATATAGGGTCATTATTACCATCTTTATGGAAGCACACAAATTCCATATATGTGCCTTAATATACTATATTGGTGTTTTTCTTTCTGATTTACTTCACTCTGTATAATAGGCTCTAGTTTCATCCACCTCATTAAAACTGATTCAAATGCATTATTTTTAATGGCTGAGTAATAGTCCATCCTAAAGGAGATCAGTCCTGGGTGTTCATTGGAAGGACTGATGCTGAAGCTGAAATTCCAGTACTTTGGCCACCTCATGCGAAAAGCTGACTCATTGGAAAAGACCCTGATGCTGGGAGGGATTGGCAGCAGGAGGATAAGGGGACAACAGAGAATGAATGGCTGGATGGCATCACCGACTCGATGGACATGAGTTTGAGTGAACTCTGGGAGTTGGTGATGGACAGGGAGGCCTGGCATGCTGTGATTCATGGGGTCACATAGAGTCGGACACAACTGAGCGACTGAACTGAACTGAACTGAACTGAATATTCCATTGTGTATATGTGCCACAGCTTTCTTATCCATTCTTCTGCCGATGGACATCTAGGTTGCTCCCATGTCCCGGCTATTGTAAACAGTGTTGCAATGAACATTGGGGTACATGTGTCTCTTTCATTTCTGGTTTCCTCAGTGTGTCTGCCCAGCATTGGGGTTGCTGAGTCATACTGCAGTTCTATTTCCAGTTTTTTAGGAATCTCCACACTGTTCTCCATAGTGGCTGTACTAGTTTGCATTTCCACCAACAGTGTAAGCAGGTTCCCTTTTCTCTGCACCCTTTCTAGCATTTATTGTTTGTAAACGTTTTTATAGCAAACATTCTGACTGGTGAGAGATGGTACCTCATTGTGGTTTTAATTTGCATTTCTCTGATAATGAGTGATGTTGAGCATCTTTTCATGGGTTAGCCATCTGTATGTCTTCTTTGGAGAAATGTCTGTTTAGTTCTTTGGCCCAATCTTTGATTGGGTCGTTCATTTTTCTGGAATTGAGCTGCATGAGTTGCTTGTATATTTTTGAGACTAATTCTTTGTCCGTTGCTTCATTTGCTATTATTTTCTCCCATTCTGAAGGCTGTCTTTTCACCTTGCTTATAGTTTCCTTTGCTGTGCAAAAGCTTTTAAGCTTAATTAGGTCCCATTTGTTTATTTTTGTTTTATTTCCATTACTCTGGGAGGTTGATCATAGAGGATCCTGCTGTGATTTATCAAAAACTGAATCTTGATGAAATAGAAAATCAAAACATACCAATAATGAGTAATGAGATTTAATCGGTAATCAAAAACCTCCCAACGCAGAAAATCCCAGGGCCAATGGTTTCACTGGGGATTTCTACCAAACACTTAAAAATAATCATTATTAATATCTCTTAAAAACTGAAGAGGGAGGAATCTTAAACATTTTATTAGGCCAACAGTACTGTGATATCAAATTCAGATAAGGAGATTTCAGGAAAAGAAAACTGCAGACCAATACACCTGATAAAAATACATGCAAATATTCTCAATAAAGTCTTAGAAAAGTGAACTTAGTAGCACATTATAAGGGTTACACACCATGATCAAATGAAATTAGGTGTTACACCACATTAGTATAATACAATTACATTTAGAACAATATAATTTTCTTAATAGACATTAAAAAGCACTTGGCAAATTACAGCATTGATAAAAATTCAGAAAAATTCAGTATTGAAGTGTTATACTGCAAAATAATTAAGATTATATACAACAACCCAAAGCTTAAATTCTCACGAGTGAAAAACTGAGAGCTTTTCTTGTGAGACCAGGGACAAGTCAAGGCTGCTCAATCTCACCACTCTACACAACTTAAATTTCACTAGAGCTATCAGGGAAGAAAATGAAGTCAAAGACATTCATTTCATTATTTGTAATTGATAGGATATTATATGTAGAAAACCTTAAAGAATCAAGAAAATCTGCTATAACTAATCAATAATTTCAGTAAAGTTGCAGAATATAAAATAAATATATAGAAATCAACTGTGCTGTTACACATTTACAAGGAAACATTAAAAAAAGAGAAAAATCCCATTTAAATTGGATCAAAAACAATTAGGAGCAAATTTACAAAGGAGATGAAAGGTCTATACAATTCAAATCTACACAATTTTCAATAAAGAAATAGAATGACACAATCAAATGGAAATGCATTCCATATCAATGGATCAAAAGAATTAATATTTGTCTTTGTGTATGGTGTTTGGAAGTGTTCTAATTTCATTCTTTTATATATATCTGTCTATTTTTCCAGCACCATTTATTGAAGAGGCTATCTTTGCCCCATTGTATATCCTTGCCTCCTTGGCAAAAAATAAGGCATCCATAGGTGATGGGTTTATTTCTGGGTTTTCTATCTTGTTTCATTGGTCTTATATATCTGTTTTTGTGCCAGTACCATACTGTCTTGATGACTGTAGCTTTGTAGTATAACCTGTAGTATAATCTGAAGTCTTTCTCAAGACTGCTTTGGCTATTCGGGCTCTTTTGTGTTTCCATATGAATTGTGAAATTTTTTGTTCTAGTTCTGTGAAAAATACTATTTGCAATTTGATAGGGATCACATTGAATCTGTAGATTACATTTGGTCGTATAGTCAATACAAATTCTTCTTACCCAAGAATATGGAATATCTCTCCATCTGTTTATGTCATCTTTGATTTCTTTCATTAGTGTCTTATAATTTTCTGTGTATAGTTCTTTGGTCTCCTTGGGTAAGTTTATTCCTAGACATTTAATTCTTTTTTTTTTTTCTTGAAATAGTAAATGGGATTGATTCTGTAATTTCTCTTTCTGAATTTTCATTGTAATATATAGAAACATAAGTGGTTTCTGTGTATTAATTTTGTATCCTGCAACTTTTCAAAATTCACTGATTAGCTCTAGTAATTTTCTGATATGATCTTTAGGGTTTTCTATGTACAGTATGATATCATCTGCAAAGAATGAGAGCTATATTTCTTCTTTTCCAATTTGGATTCCTTTTATTTCTTTTTCTTCTCTTATTTCTGTAGCTAGGACTTTCAGAACTATGTTGAATAATAGTGGTGAAAGTGGACACCCTTGTCTTGTTTCCTGATTTTAAGGGGGAATGCTTTCAGGTTTTCACCATTGAGAATAATATTTGCTGTAGGCTTATCATATATGGCCTTTACTATGTTGAGGTAGGTTCCTTCTATGTCCATTTTTTTTGAAGAATTTTCATCATAAATGGATGCTGACTTTTGTTGAAGGCTTTTTCTGCATCTATCGAGATGATCATATGGTTTTTACCTTTCAGTGTGTTAATATGGTGTATCACACTAATTGATATATATTGATATCTATATATATATATAGATATAGATATATACTGTATATTGAACAATCCTTGCATTCTTGGACTAATCCCAATGTGATCATGGTATATGAGCTTTTTGATGTGTTGCTTAATTCTGTTTGCTAAAATTTTGTTGAGAACTTTTGCATCTATGTTCATCAGTGATATTGGCCTGTACTTTTGTTTTTTGTGTTGCCTGTGGTTTTGGTATCAGTGTGATGGTGGCCTCATAGAATGAGTTTGGAAGTGTTCCTTCCTCTGCAATTTTCTGGAAGAGTTTGAGTAGGATAAGTGTTAGCTCTTCACTAAATTTTTGGTAGAATTCAGCTGTGAAGCTGTCTGGTCCTGGGCTTTTGTTTGCTGGACGATTTCTGATTATAGTTTCAATTTCCATGCTTGTGATGGGTCTGTTAAGATTTTCTATTTCTTTCTGGTTCAGTTTTGGAAAAGCTTTTGCACAACAAAGGAAACTATAAGCAAGGTGAAAAAACAGCCTTCAGAATGGGAGAAAATAATAGTAAATGAAGCAACTGACAAAGAATTCATTTCAAAAATATACAAGCAACTCCTGCAGCTCAATTCCAGAAAAATAAATGACCCAATCAAAAAATGGGCCAAAGAACTAAAGAGACATTTCTCCAAAGAAAACGTACAGATGGCTAACAAACACATGAAAAGATGCTCAACATCACTCATTATCAGAGAAATGCAAATCAAAACCACAATGAGGTACCATTACACGCCAGTCAGGATGGCTGCTATCCAAAAGTCTACAAGTAATAAATGCTGGAGAGGGTGTGGAGAAAAGGGAACCCTCCTACACTGTTGGTGGGAATGCAAACTAGTACAGCCACTGTGGAGAACAGTGTGGAGATTCCTTTAAAAAATGGAAATAGAACTGCCATATGACCCAGCAATCCCACTGCTGGGCATACACACTGAGGAATCCAGAATTGAAAGGAACACGTGTACCCCAATGTTCATCATAGCACTGTTTAGCCAGGACATGGAAGCAACCTAGCTGTCCATCAGCAGATGAATGGATGAGAAAGCTGTGTTATATATACACAATGGGATATTACTCAGCCATTAGAAAGAATACATTTGAATCAGTTCTAATGAGGTGGATGAAACTGGAACCTATTATACAGAGTGAAGTAAGTCAGAAAGAAAAACATCAATACAGTATACTAACACATATATATGGAATTTAGAAAGATGGTAATGATAGCCCTATATGCGAGACAGCAAAAGAGACACAGATGTAAAGAATAGACTTTTTGGACTCTGCGGGAGAGGGCGAGGGTGGGATGATTTGGGAGAATGGCACTGAAACATGTATATTATCATATGTGAAATGAATCACCAGTCCAGGTTCAATGCATGAGACAGGGTGCTTGGGGCTGGTGCACTGGGATGACCCAGAGAGACGGGATGGGGAGGGAGGTGGGAAGGGGGTTCAGGATGGGGAACACATGTACACCCGTGGCAGATTCATGTCAATATATGGCAAAAACCACAATATTGTAAATTAATTAGCCTTCAATTAAAGTAAATAAATTTATATTAAAAATAAATACGCAATGTTAGAATCAAATTAATACACTCCTCAGTGTGTATATTTAAATAAGCATCTTTTCCAAAGAACATTTATTTATATTTTATTTTTTTCTTGTAAATAGTTATCTCTTAATGAATCATAGCATTTTGAAAGCATGTAGGGAAGTATATTGAAGTTCTGAGAACCACTATAACCTTTAAAAATTAAACATTTTTGACATCCAAAGAGTTATACTTCTGAAGTTATGATATGTTAATATGATAGTAATTTTAGAATAAGATGGCAATAAGCCAAGCCTCTTAATAGGTCTCTGAAGACCCTGATATGAGCAAGCTTGATGGTACAAGAGTAGAAGAGCCTTCTTCCACTCAGAGAGGTAAATAGGAGGATGCTCCTCAGAGAGGATGCAGGTTTAGGGTTCTTCATTTATATATTATGTAAGTCATACTAGTTTCTGAAATACTTATTAGTTTTGCTTTTAAACTTGAACTCCAGAAAAATCCAGTTAGATCAATTTATATAGTTTTGCAGATAATATCCATTCAATTATCTATTCTACAATTTGAAGAACTAAAGCCTGTGATAGCTGACACAATAATGAGATTAAAACATTGTAACAACCTGTTAATTCTATAAAAAAATTTGGATTTTACCATTTTATATTTTGCAGAATAGATTAATTACTCATTCCGGTACCCTGTGGAAAAAGATTTATAGTTTTAATATTAAGTGAGAGCAAGAAGTAGAAAATATAGAAAGAATAATTATAGGCAGTTTTCTAAATATTCTATAATTACTTGATGAGATTGAAAGAGAGGTTATATTTGTTATTTTTGGTAGTATTGCAAAAGAGATAACTTAGTAATTTAAAGTAAAATACCACAATTTTAGTACTGTTCTATGTGAAAGACTATGGAGACAGAAGACAGAATATTTCTAGTGTTCCGAAGTGAGAGTGATAAAAGAAGAAAATATTTGTTTTTATAGTATTAAGCAATCCTATTCCTACAGTAAAGGTGAGCCTTTATACTTTCCCTTAATGATACTATAAATGTTTTATTTGACAGATAGTTTAATTCCTTTATTTAAAATTTCACCACACTGTGTATCCATGGTCAATTCTGTTAGAAATTATCCCTTACGCTCCTTTTTTGCAAGGTTAGTTGATCTTAACACTAAATAATCTAAACACTGTTAACATATTGACTTGTCAATTATGTTCATAATGACTGATTGCTTTTACATATTTATTTCATCTATAAAGAAATGCATAGATATATGACTTATGTCCATTGAAAAGTTAAGAACCAATGATTTGATAAAATACTTACAATTAGAAACATTATCATAGGAAAACATATTTTGTAAACTGAATATTTACTTAATTTGTAGTTATCCTAAAACATATAAACCTTTCTTACATAATAGAAGCAAAATAATTGGTTCAAATTATATTTTATGCTATATATGTTTATTATATCAAATTTAAAATAATCTTGTTTAAACAAAAATCCCTTTAAATTGATGCTTAAATACACAGCTGGAATAGACACTCAGAAATGTCCAGGGATGGCATAAATTATAAAGTAAAATGTAGTATGAATATATGCATACAAAGAAATATTTTTCATCTTTAAAATGAAAGGAAATTCTGACACATTCTAGCATGGATAAACTTTGAGGATGTTATAATAAGTTGAATAAACTAATAAAAAACTAAATAAATACTATATGATTTTGCTTATCTAATATTTCTAGTCAAATTTATAGAGATAAAAAGGAGAAGAGTGATTTCCAGGGACTGAAGAGAAGGGGGGGTAATAGGAAATTACTGTTTAATGGGTAATAGTTTCAGTTAAATAAGATGAAGAGCAAGACATGAATATTGGTGATGGATTCACAACAGTATGAAAATGTCACTGATTTGACAATATATTAAATTTAAGAAATTTGCCAAACATTCTACAGTTAAAAAATTACCTATTGATTTTTAAACAAGTTTAAAGTTCTAGCAATCTTCAACAATAAAAATGATGAAAATAATGGAAAACAAGAAATCTTCAAGTCAAAGAAATAAGAGGGATTGAGGTTCTTCAGAAGAGTGATACTGAGGGCTATAATTAGGAGTCACATATAGTTACTAATGGTATATACTGCATACTAGAGATATGAGTGTGTGTAGATCATAAAGGGTTTTTTTTTTCATCTGAAACTTCTGAAACTAATTTGATAAAGAGCAACTGTATTTCCATGATATCTAGGTTTACAACAACGAAAATCCTTGAGTGAAATGCTGTTAGTACAATGATGATGCTCAAGCTATGTAATTAGGGATTGAGTGAGGCTTTTTAATGCCTTTCTCCATCTTGATTGGCAGTCTAGTATAGGATGGATATCAAAAGAAGGGGTAAAGGGAGTGATCATGGAAGAGATGGACTCCTTCCCTGTAACTTCATTGAATCACATTATATCTGTGAGACTAACATCATCATCTTTGCAGGTTTAGTTATATTTGTTCAACAAGTTTGAATAGTTTTGACTCCAGCAGATCAGATATGAAAATGCCTTTAAAGATCTAGATCCTCTTGGAATTGAAGGAGAGACTGATTTATCTTCATGGCTGGTTGAAGAAGTAAGGCGTTCTATTTTTTCTTCTTTACTCAATAAAGGTTGTGTTTCTGTGACTTTACAAGGAAAACTTCTCCCTACACAAAATGCCTCTTACAATTAATAAAAATTTGCATTTAGTATTACAGTGTTACATTGGAGGAAATATTCTAAGAAAATCATTATTGTTTTCAATGTATAGCTTGGTAAAGTTAAACTAAACACCCTAACAATACCAAAGTAATTATGTTTCCATCTACAGACTTAATTCTTCCAGTTCCTGTGCATAAAAATAGAAGTCCTATTATTTGGAAAGCAAAAGCTCTTTCCCAGATTAATCAAGGTCAAGAAAAATTATTTTTTGCTTCTGCTTCAATAAATATTGTTATGGTATGTATATATAATCCTCATCTATTTTTCTGTTTGCTGTGTCAGTCTTGTTTGAAATCATGGAAAACTGGAATACCACTTCAGATTTCATTCTCCTAGGACTCTTTAATCACACAGGAGCCCACCAATTTCTCTTTGTATTGGTTCTGATAACTGCCTTCACCTCTCTTGTGGGCAATGCCCTCATGTTTCTCCTGATTCTCCTGGACTGTGGGCTCCACAGGCCCATGTACTTCCTACTGAGCCAACTCTCCCTCATGGACATGATACTGGTTATCACCATTGTGCCTAAAATGGCTGCTGACTATTTGACCGGCAGGACGTTCATCTCCCCAGTTGGCTGTGGGTTTCAGATCTTCTTCTTCCTCACTTTGGAAGGGGGTGAGTGCTTCCTCTTAGCAGCCATGTCCTATGACCGCTATGTCGCTATTTGCCATCCACTGAGATACGCAGTCCTCATGAGCTGGCAATTATGCTTAAGAATGACTTTGGGATCGTGGCTCCTTGGCGCGGCTGATGGGCTCATGCAGGCTGCTGCTACCCTGAACTTCTCATTTTGCAGGACACATGAGATCGATCATTTCTTCTGTGAGGCCCCCTCTCTGGTGCGTTTGGCTTGTGCTGACACTTCTGTCTTTGAGTATGCTATGTATGTGTGCTGCGTGTTAATGCTCCTAGTCCCCATTTCCCTCATCTTGGTTTCCTATAGCCTCATCCTTGCCGCTGCTCTCCAGATGTGTTCTAACGAAGCCCGCAAGAAGGCTTTTGCCACTTGCTCCTCACATATTTCCGTGGTGGGACTCTTTTTTGGAGCAGCCATTTTTACCTACATGAGACCCAAATCCTTTAGGTCAGCTAACCATGATAAGATTGTGTCAGCATTTTATACTATCTTCACCCCTGTGCTAAACCCCCTCATCTATAGTCTGAGGAACAGTGAGGTCAAGGGAGCTCTGAGAAAGTGTATGGATCAGTGTGCTGCCTTAAGTCATGATTAGGATTATATTGATTTGCCCCAGAGTTCACGGCTATAAAAAGTGATTGTGTAAAATTTCTTTGAGAAAGATTATATAGTCATTATATCTCTGTGTGTTATTTCTATTTTACTTTGGAGTGTGTACAGATGTCCATATTTTGGTATCATTCATTAGGCTGTCATCAACAAATCAGACAGGATTTGTAAAAATCTGCTAATCAAAAATTCTTCTGAAATGTTTCCACACCACATTTCATGATAAATGCTTTTTCAAACAATGAGCAAAGTAGTCGAACAATATTGACATTTGTTGTTGTTTTTGAATTGAGGTATAATTTATAAACAGTTAGAATATTCATATCTGAAGGGTGTCTTTCAATAAGTTTCAGAAGCACATGTGCTGGTAACTTACATCCAGTAGCAAGAGACAAAATTTTCACAAGATCAAAAATGCCCCTTATGCCCTTTTCCAATGAAACTCCTCAACCCAAAGACAAACACTGGTCTGCTTTGTATCTCTGTTAGTTTAACCTAATCTAGTATCCCATAAAAGTGAAAACACAGTAGATATTTTTCTTTTATCTTATATCTTTCTCTCAACTTAGTATGTTTTTAAAGATTCCTATGCCATTTTATATCTATCAATAGTTTTTTTTTTTCCATTGCTAAGTAGTGGTTCCTTATATCACCATTTATTTATTCACTACTCTAATGATAGTCATCTGGGCTATTTTTACTCTGGAATGTTACTGTTCAAGTTGCTCTTAATCTTTTCTTTTTTTTTTTTGGTATGTTATCATATATATATATATATATATATATATATATATATTACTTTTTTGGTAGATGCATGAATTACTTTTTAGTAATCTGTTTTCAAAGTGGATGTTTGTCTTTAAACTCCCGCTAGCAAAGCACATGAATAACAGTTGCTCCAAATTGGTGGCAATTGCGTGTGTTACTAACCTTTTGTGTTTACTGTAATTAATGTTATTATTCATTTGAATTTGATTTTAATTTCCCTTATGTGAAACAATGCTGCATACTTTTATATTAGCTTATTGCCTATTTGTATCTCTTTCTTTGTGAATGATTCATTCAAATGTTGAAAATAAAAACAAAGATAGCTGCTTCTAAAGCAAAAACAGTCTAGTTGTTTACTGATAGACAACACATTATGTTCATAGGAATATTTGATTTTTTAAATAAAATTATATTGGCATACTTATTAAAAGTTTTCTCATATCTGTGTTTCCTTTGAATTTTTGAAGATTAACTATTTTCATTGATCTGGGTACATATATGCTGAATATCTTCCAGCTTCTCCATTGGACTGAGACTCTAGGCTTCGTTATTTTAATTATGTACTATAACAAAATATTTCAATTACTTTGGTGGAATCATATTATTGGAAATACAAATTTTTGCTAGTGTATAGTACTCTTTACCCAAAGAAGGAATATAAAAAAATAGATTATAATATATATGTTTTGCTGTTCAAGGTATTGTGTACAAAAATAATCATCATTAGTTAATCTATGAAAGAATTGAAAATTTTTATCTTAGTTAACCTAAGGATTATAACCTATGGGACAGACTCTCAGAGAGCTCTGAGAACTGTTCAGATCAGGTAAGGGAGAAGGTCAATATATATGTGATCTTTATGAAGGGATATATGCAATCAAACACATATCTTGGTAGATAGTTACTGCTATTTGCAAGGGACAGACATTTTCAATAAGGGTTTTAGTGCTTTTCTAATTATCAAAAAATTCAAGAAATTGAGTTCATAAAATGTTTTCTTGGAAAAAGAATTGTAACTATATGAAGGCCAACTCTAACAGTTTTCCCAGAGCACAAAGTCCCATATCCTGATCTTTACCCTGAACAGAGTTCAGGTTGTATTTTAGGTCAGCAACCTCAGTGGTTAATGACTTGATTCTCATAAAACTGGATGGTGAGAAAGAGTCTCTTTTTTATAATCCCTTCCCTCTCAGTATTACTTTTTACAGAATATGGGGAGGCATTTTATAACCAGTTTGTCTCACATTGCTAGGAATGCTCATTCTTAGGTCAGTCAAGATTTTGTTGCTAGGCCACTCAATGTGCTATTATTGCATTAGACCTTTTTAACAGTAGGCAAAATCTGCTGGACTGTTTAGCTTCCTCTTGTGTTATTGTGTCCAGAAAATGGTTCACTCTGTTGTTTATTCCTATATTTAGAGTTATAATACTATGATCATTGATCTTATACAGCTATATATTTGCCCAATTGTTTCAAGTTACCTAGTCATCATTATTTTATCAGAGGCACAGTCACACATTTGGTAATGCAAGAAACAATTATTTTATAATTTAGGCAGAATATAAGTGACAAAGCTAGTAACATTTATAAGGTTATCAGAAAGTATTCAAACTAAGAACTTCCATTAGATGTGGTCTTATATTTCCCCAGTCATATGTTCTACTGTTATCTGCACCAATAACTATCTTAAAGGGAAATAATGTTTTGGCATTCTATACAAAGTTCATCAAAGATATTATATCTGCATGCACAAGATGGATGATAGGTCATCCATACACATTACAGACTGGGAAAGAAATGTTATCATCTAAAAAGTTACATTGCTGGCATCAGAAGAAGAAAAACTGATCTTTATGTTTGAGCAGGTATTTCTGCCTTTGAGGAGGTTTGATTAATACATAATGCTGGAGGGTTGGGAGGAGATTCAAAAGGGCACAGAAAAATTTTATGTTCAAATTTTTCTTGTCTTGGCTTAAAATAGGAATCTTATGTTGTTAGTTTATCCCTTTTTTGTCTCCTGCTAAGTGAATACATACTTATAATAATTTTCAGCCAAGAAATTCGACAAATGTAAAGAGGCCTTTGGTTTTACAAAGAAAACAGTTATAGGTATCAATATATATTTGTTAATACATCTATATATTTGCAAATATGTAAGCATGCGCTTCACTTTCACTTTTCACTTTTATGCATTGGAGAAGGAAATTTCAACCCACTCCAGTGTTCTTGCCTGGAGAATCCCAGGGATGGGGTCGCACAGAGTCGGACACGACTGAAGTGACTTAGCAGCAGCAGCAGCAGCAGCAAGCATGCACTTTCCAAAACTAAAACAATTAAATATAAAGATAACTGTAATACAATCATTTAAAATAATTTCTTTAGAAATTCTTTGTTATTTTTTAAAGTTCCATTTTTGTTGACCCTGAATCCCAACTTTCACAACTTTTTCTTTTTTTGAATAACACTTTTGTACAAATTGTTTATCTCACATGAATTCAAAAGAAGTATGGTCTAAAGATGACAATATCAAGGAGAATGGCACAAAGCCAATTCTGCAGGTCCCTGGGGTCTTCAGGAAGTGGCACCCAGAGATTTAGAAGAAAGGCTAGTTGCTGAATTTAACTTAAACCTGAATACCATGTTTAAGAGTCTTTAATAAAATTCAGCCCTTTAATTGGATTTAAACCTTGCTTGTTTTGCTAAACACAGCCAAACTTTGATCAAAAGATAATTTCATAAAGTAATTTATTTCCAGGATCCCTTTAAGGTACAACATCACAAAATAACTATAATCACAACAGTAAAATTAAACATAACGTACCTTTTTATTCATGAATTACTTTGTGACTGCATTTTTCTTAACAGTCTGGCTTCATTTGCTTATTTTATTTTTTTTTTTCTTTTTTTTTCATTTGCTTATTTTAATTACTGTCATAACTTTATGAAGAAGTTTCAATGTTAGCTTTCATGTTTGAAAAATAGAGAGGTTTATTGGAGGGAAAATTCATGGTCTGCTTTTACACAGATCTGAACTCAGTTGTCTGATTTTAGAAAGTTTATACTCAAAGAAGGATCAGTTTTAGAAGTAGGACCATAGACAACACCTACTGGTTCACAATGCAGACACTTATGTGAAATAGCCATCCATTGTCCTTCATGAAAAAACAAGATATTGCTGAATGAAGTCCTTATGTGGTAAAACAGTTGAAGTTTGTGAGGAAACACTACTTTAGAAGATGAGTTCTGAGACAGGAGCATCAGGACTTGAACGTCTGGACAATCTGTAAAAATTTTGAACTGCTGCTTAATTTACGTGCACCCCATGAAGTACTTTGTTGGCTAAATAATAATTGTGACATGTTAATAAATAAAAGATGCTTAAATTTCCTCTGACATTTAAAGATGCTCAATAATGTTTGGTTGTCAAAATAATAATGTGTCATACAGGAATATTAGCTGAAAGTTTTTTTGATATATTTACATACATATTCCAGTTATTTGGTGATATTTAGTTAAATCATGAACCTATAAAAATCTATAATAGGTAGAATCACTTAGGTGAAATGAATCCATCATTTTAACCTGTCTCTCTGTAATGAACCATCTGTGGAATAATCAGTTTCATCTGTTGATGCGCAAACTCCCAGGAGACTTTCAGTGCAGTAGCAAGTGAGGCCTAGCAAGTGGCCTATCCTGGAGCTTTTGCCTATGTAAGGGACAGACTATACACAGAAACCTTAACAGACAGTGTATTCTTCAGCCTTTAAGAGTAGAAATAAACTATGCTCAGAAAAAAATGAATAATGGGAAAGATGTCAGAGAAGGCAGTCCCTCCCCCCTTTTTAAATGTTTAATCTCACTTTATACAAGCAATGCTGACATAGACTAATCCCTCATCCCGATGACACAAGGGTCTTCTGCTGTACCTGGAGGAAAGCCTGGTCTGTCTCAGTGCCCCTACTTTCTTCCTCAGAAACTATTTAATCATGCTACCTTTAATTCCTTTTCTGGCTGTCCCATGGAAACACAGTTTTCTGTGTTGGCTTAGCAAAAAGTGGTTGCTTTCTATCCCAGAAGCCACAAGAAGCAATACTACAAGTTAGAGGTCACCTCTACTTCTCCTTGTTTCTCTCAAACCATGTGTACCCCATGTCTCTGCAGACCCTTGACTACATTGAAGCAAATGCCTGGAATGAGGCATCACCCCTTGTCTCTCATTCACTCTGGAAGAAGTGGTGGGGAGGCACACACTTGAATGAGGTAAGAAAAGACCAGGCACCGCTGAGGAGAGTGACCTGTAGTCTGTGAGGCACCACTCAGGCTAATGTGTTAGTGTAAAAAGACTCAGCAAGAATGTCCTATTCTGGGTCGTAGGAGCCTGGTAAAGGAATGACGTGGGACGTGGCTCTTGAGGAGACTTCAGGGACCAGGTTAAGAAGGAACACATAGATCGTGTTCAACGTGCAGAGAGTACAATTAAGCACAAACATTTAAAGAGTAGAGCAAACATGCTATATTGACAGACATGCCTGCTTCTGAATAAGAAGGAAAATTAAGGAAGAGAGGTATAAGTAGAGCAAGGTAGATTCCATGGAAGGAGAATTTAACATAAAATCTTAGAGTGAAAAACCTCAAAGTCCTTAGAATTAGTGAGAAAGAATGTTTATGTGGAAGAAAGTATATAGGTGTGGGCAAAGACACATGAAACCAAGATATATATATATCAGTTTCTTCACTGGATATGGGAACTAAAGATGCAATGATTTTATTTTATCTTTATTTATTTGTTTAATAGAATGTTCATGGGATGAAACACAGTGGAATATTTGAATTCTTGAAACTGTTCTAGGAAGAATAACTTAAACCAGGGCAAAAATATATTTATGTGTATGTGCTTATGTGTACATATTAATGTGCATGTATTCACATGTCTGTGTGTGTATAGATATAGATATAGATATAAATATAGATATAATGTAGCTTGTTTGTTTGTTTAATTGCCAAGTCATTTCCACCTCCTTTGCAACCTCATGGACTGTAACATTCTAGGCTTCTCTGTCCATGGATATATACATACCAGCTCAATTCAGTCACTTAGTCATGCCCAACTGTTTGTAATCCAATGGACTGCAGCACACCAGGCTTCTCTGTCCATTACCAATTCCTGGAGCTTGCTTAAACTCATGTCCATTGAGTCAGTGATGCCATCCAACCATCTCATCCTCTGTAGTCCCCTTCTCCTCCTGCCTTCAATATTTCCCAACATCAGGGTCTTTCCAGTGAGTCAGTTCTTTGCATCAAGTGGGAAAAGTATTTGAGCTTCAGTTTCAGCATCAGTCCTTCCAATGTATATTCAAAACTGACTTCCTTTATGATGGACTGATTGGATCTGCTTGCAGTTCGAGGGACTCTCAAGAGTCTTCTCCAACACCACAGATCAAAAGCATCAATTCTTTGGTGCTCAGCTTTCTTTATAGTCTAACTCTTACATTCTTACATGACTATTGGAAAATCCATAGCTTTGACTAGACAGATTTGTTGGCAGAGTAATATCTCTGCTTTTTATTTTTATTTATTTATTTATTTTATATCTCTGCTTTTTAATATGCTGTCTAGGTTGGTCATAGCTTTTCTTCCAAAGAGCAAGCATCTTTTAATTTAATGGCTGCAGTCACCATCTGCAGTGATTTAGAGCCCAAGAAAATAAACTTTGTCACTGTTTCCACTGTTTCCCCATATATTTGCCATGAAGTGATGGGACCAGATGCCATGATCTTAGTTTTCTGAACGTTGAATTTTAAGCCAATTTTTTCACTCTCCTCTTTCACGTTCATCAAGAGGCTCTTTAGTTCTTTGCTTTCTGCCATAATGGTGGTGTCATCTGCATATCTGAGGTTATTGATACTTCTCCCAGCAATCTTGATTCCAGCTTGTGCTTCATCTAGCCCTGCATCTTGCATGATGTACTCTGCATATAAGTTAAATAAGCAGGGTGACAACATACAGCCTTGACATATTCCTTTCCCAATTTGGAAACAATCTGTTGTTCCATGTCCAGTTCTAACTGTTGCTTCTTGGCCCACATACAGATTTCTCAGGAGACAGGTAAAGTGATCTGGTATTCCCATCTCTTGAAGAATTTTCCACAGTCTGTTGTGATCCACAGTCAACGGCTTTGGCATAGTCAATAAAGTAGAAGTAGATGTTCTTCTGAAAATCTCTTATTTTTCTGATGCTCCAAATGGATGTTTGCAACTTGATCTCTGGTTCCTCTGCCTTTTCTTAACACAACTTGAACTTCTGGCAGTTCACATTTCAGGCATTGTTGAAGACTGGCTTGGAGACTTTTGAGCATTACTTTCCTAGTGTGTCAGATAGTGCAACTGTGACATAGTTTGAACATTCTTCATCATTGCCTTTCTTTGGGATTGGAATTAAAACTGATCTTTTTAGGCCTGTGGCCACTGCTGAGTTTTCCAAATTTGCTGCCATAATGAGTGCATCACTTTAACATCATCTTTTAGGATTTGAAATAGCTCAACTGGAATTCTATCACCTCCACTAGCTTTGTTTGTAGTGATGCTTCCTAAGGCCCACTTGACTTCACATTCCAGGATGTCTGGCTCTAGGTGAGTCATCACACCATCATGGTTATCTGGGTCATGAAGATCTTTTTTGTATAGTATTCTTTTGCAGATTCTGTCACATTATAGGTTATTCCATGGTATCAAATATCTTCTGTGCTATACAGGAGGTACTTGTTGGTTATCTGTGGTTATCTACTTTATATACAGTAAGTAGGGTGTATATATTAATCCCAAATTCTTGATTTCTCCTTCCTTGATTTCCCCTTTTGGCAACCATAGGTTTGTTTTCTGTGACTGTGAGTCTGTTTCTATTTTGTAAACAAGCTCACTTGTATCACTTTTTTTTTTTTTAGGTGCTGTGTATAAGTGGGCTTCCCAGGTGGTACTAGTGGTAAAGAACCCACCTGCTAATGCAGCGGACATGAAAGATGTGGGTTTGATTCCAGAGTTGAGGAAGATACCCTGTAGGAGGGCATGGAAACCTACTCCAGTATTCTTGCCTGGAGAATCTCATGGACAGAGGAGCCTGGTGGGCTATGGTCCATAGGGTTGCAAAGAGTCAGGCACAATTAAAGAAATTTAGCATGCATGTACGTATTAGTGATATCATATGATATTTGTCTTTCTCTGTCTGGTTTTCTTCACTTACTATAATAATCCAGGTCCACCCATGTTGCTGCAAATGTCATTATTTCATTTTTTTTTAAGGCTGAGTAATATTCCACTATGTATTTCTCTATCTCTATATCTATCTATACATATCTGTGTGTATATATATATATATACTGCAACTTCTGTATTCATTCATCTGTTTGTAAACATTTAAGTTGCTTCCATGTCTTGGTTATTATAATTAATGCTGCTGTGAATGTCAGTGTACATGTATCTTTAAAAAAAAAAAAATCATCTTTTCAGGATATATGGCCAGGAGTGAGATTTCTGGATCAAACGGGAGCTATATTTTTAGTTTTTAAGGCACTTCCATACTATTCTTCATAATGGTTGAATACCTATGATTTGAAAGCCTACTTTTATATCTGACAAAGACGTAGTGTCTATATAATATTTGTTGAATAAATGACTAGAACTTATATAGATTAGCTTACTAGTCAGCAAATATTACACACCTGTCTTACACATGCAGTTATGATGTGTACATTTAAGGTGTGTGTTTTCTTGATCCCTTGACACTGGCCCTGACCAAGTGACTTGACTAATAGAATATGGATGAATGTTGGGGTATGATAGCTGAAGCTTATTCTGTAAGTTTGAAATTCTGCCATGAGGTGAGCATTCTATGAGTAGCTACTACTCATTCAACTGGTTTAAGAAGATTAAAAGAAACATGGAACCAAACTGAACTCTCAATACTGCTGACCAACTTGTGTAATTGTGTGAACTTGATGCTCCTTGCTTTATGCCACTGAGATTTTATGATTGTTTTATGTGCATAATTATAATAAAAATAGTTTAAAAAATCTGCCAGTGTGGAGACATAATACAGAATTTATTTATTTATTTTTTTTTCTTTTCTTTTTTATTTTTTTTTCCATTTATTTTTATTAGTTGGAGGCTAATTACTTTACATCATTGCAGTAGTTTTTGTCATACATTGAAATGAATTAGCCATGGATTTACATGTATTCCCCATCCCAGTCCCCCCTCCCACCTCCCTCTCCACCCGATCCCTCTGGGTCTTCCCAGTGCACCAGGCCCGAGCACTTGTCTCATGCACCCAACCTGGGCTGGTGATCTGTTTCACCCTAGATAATATACATGTTTCAATGCTGTTCTCTTGAAACATCCCACCCTCGCCTTCTCCCAGAGTCCACAAGCCTGTTCCATGCATCTGAGTCTCTTTTTCTGTTTTGCATATAGGGTTATCATTACCATCTTTCTAAAGTCCATATATATGTGTTAGTATACTATCATACAGAATTTAAACAGATTTAACCATATATGGAATACTGTGGTGCAATCATTATACCCAGTAATGTATTGTCATCTTTACACTCTGAGGAAATGAGATATTTCCCTGCTTTTTTCAGTATATGCTTTGCTGTGTGGCTTGCTCTGGCAGATGAGATATGAGTGATCCAAGCATAAATTTAAGGGTTATTTCCTAGTTCCACTATTGTTCTTATTTTTATACCATGATACTGATGACTCAGTAGGGGTTAGTGAGTTTTCAACACAGGAAATAGAAATGAAGATATATAGCTGAATTGCACTGGATTCACATCCAATAGCTGATATCAATAAGAAATTTTCCCACATGTGAGTCACTGAGATTTGGACTCTGTAATCCAACTAAAATAGAGTTCAAGGTCAGTTCCAGGGGCAAAAACTAATTGTTTGATGTAAACAGTAATTTCATTCTTCATGATTACTTTACGAACATGTATTCAACAAGATTGCAATTTGGTCACGTGTTATTTTGAGAATTCTGATAAAAAATTTTCTTTAAAATTATGACAAATACCTGAATATTTTATTGCACCTGTTTAGTTGTGAAGTCATGTCCAACTCTTTTGCAACCTCATGGACTGTGGCCACCAGACTCCTCTGTCTATGGAATTTTCCAGGCAAGGTGCTGGAGTGGGTTGCCATTTCATTCTCCAAAGGATTCTTCTGACTCAGGGATCTAACTTGTGTCTTCTACATTGGCAAGAGGATTCTTTACTGCTGAGCCACCTGGGAAGTCCCAAGTAGCATATTGTAGGCATTGTAAATTGAAGAAGTGTAAATTGAAGAGCTGTTTTTATACTTTTCAAGCCATATAACCCATGCTTAGAATGAAATTTAGATTAATAAATATAGAGAAGAAAAGAAAAAATAATTATATTGTCATTTCCCTGAATAAAACCATGTGCTATATCTGGAAGGCTGAACATCTGTCTGTAATATCATACAAATTTGAATTGCTTTAAGTTATTTTCAAAATAAATTTTAACTGAATAATTATCAGAGTATATGTTATTAATGGTGCTGATCTTGATATACACTCATTTCAGCACATTTGTACTCGAATTAAAAAAGATAAGTTTTCATTCCAATCTCAAAGAAGGATAATACCAAAGAATGTTCAAACGACTGTACAATTGGATTCATTTTAAATGACACTAAGTTTATGCTGAAAGTCTTTCAAGCTAGGCTTTAGAAGTACATGAACTGAGAACTTCTTGATTTATAAGCTAGGTTTAAAAAAAGGTAGAGGAACCATAGATCAAGTTGTCAACATTCCTTGGATCATAGAAAAAGCAAGACAATTCCAGAAAAACATCTAATTCTGATTCATTGGCTATGCTAAATCTTTTGACTGTGTGGATCAGAGGAAACTGGAAAATTCTTAAAGAATAGCAGTACAACAAGGCTATATATTGTCATCCAGCTGATTTAATATATAGGCAGAGTACATCATGCAAAATGCTGGGCTGGGTGAATGACAAGCTGGAATTAAGATTGCCAGGAGAAATATCACCAACTTCAGATAGGCAGATGATACCACTCTAAATGCAAAAATTTAAGAGGAAGTAGAGTCTCTTGATGAGGGTGAAAGGGGAGAGAGAAAAAACTGACTTAAAATTCAACATTCAAAAAAATTAAGATTTTATTTTCTTGGGCTCCAAATCACTGCAGATGGTGACAGCAGCCATGAATTCAAAAGACATTTGCTTCTTGGAAGGCAAGTTATGACAAAACTAGGTAGCATGTTAAAAAGCAGAGACATCATTTTGCCATCAAAGGTCCTTACAGTCAAAGATATGGTTTTTCCAGTAATCAGGTACAGATGTGAGAGCTGAACCATAAAGAAGGCTGAGTGCTGAAGGATTCATGCTTTTGAATTGTAGTGATGGAAAAGACTCTTGAGAGTCCCTTGGACAGCAAGGATATCAAACCAGTCAATCCTAAAGGAAATCAAACTTGAATATTCTTTGGAAGGACTGATGCTGAAGCTGAAGCTCCAATATTTTGGCCACTGATGCAAAGAACTAACTCATTGGAAAAGATCCTGATGCTGGCAAAGATTGGAGGGAAAAGGAGAACTAGATGGCAGAAGATGAGAAGTTTAGATAGCATCACTGATGTAATGAACATGAGCAAACTCTGGGAAACAAAGGAGGACAGAGGAGCCTGGCATACTACAATCCACAAGATCACTGAGTCAGACATGACTTAGCAACTGAACAGCCACAATCTAGGTAATATAATGATTTACTCTACAAGGCATGACCCTGCAACAAGGAGAAAACACAAATGTATCCTATGAAGAAGTTATTATTTTGAAAGACTCATAAAATGTCTATAAACTGTTGAAATTTTGCTAAAGTTTAATTTATTTTTAATATTTTTTATGTGGGCCATGTTTTCTTAAAAGTCTTTGTTGAATTTGTTACAATATTGAACTAAATATTCCAGCAAATTTGGAAAACTCAGCAGTGGCCACAGGACTAGAAAAGGTCAGTTTTAATTCCAATCCCAAAGAAGGCCATTAGCAAAGAATGCTCAAACTACCACACAATTGCACTCATCTCACATGCTAGCAAAGTAATGCCCAAATTTCTTCAAGCCAGGCTTCAATAGTATGCTAACTGAGAAATTTCAGATATTCAAGCTGGATTTAGAAAAAGCAGAGGAACCAGGGATCAAATTGCCAATATCCATTAGATCATAGAAAAAACAAGACAATTCCAGAAAAAAAAAAATCCATTTCTGCTTCATGGACTGTGCTACAATCCTTGACCGTGTGGATCACAACAAACTGTGGAAAATTCTTAAAGCAATGGGAATATCAGACCATCTTACCTGCCTCCTGAGAAACCTGTATGCATGTCAAGAAGCAATAGATATAATTGGATATGGAACACACAGACTGGTTCCAAATTAGGAAAGGAGTACATCAAGGCTGTATATTGTCACTCTGTTTATTTAATTTATATGCAGAATACACCATGCAAAATGCCTGGCTGGATGAAGCACAAGATGGAATCAAGATTGCCAGGAGAAATATCAATAACCTCAGATATGCAGATGATGCCAACTTTATGGCAGAAAGCAAAGAAGATCTAAAGAACCTCTTGAAGGTGGAAGAGGAGAGTGAAAAAGCTGGCTTAAATTCAACATTCTGAAAACTAAGATCATGATATCTGGTCCATCAGTTCATGGCAAATAGATAGGGAAATAAATGGAAACAGTGGCAAACATTATTTTCTGGGGCTTCAAAATCCACTGCAGATGGTGACTGCAGCCACAAAAGTAAAAGACTGTTGCCCCTCGGAAGAAAAACAATGACAAACCTAGACAGTGCATTCAAAATTAGAGACTTTTCCCAACAAAGTTCTCTGTAGTCAAAGCTATGGTTTTTCCAGTAGACATGTATGGGTGTGAGAATTGGACCATAAAGAAAGCTGAGTGTAAAGAACTGATGCTTTCAAACTGTGGTGCTGGAGAAGACTCTTGAGAATTCCTTGGACTGCAAGGAGATACAACCAGTCAATCCTAAAGGAAATCAGTCCTGAATTTTCATTGGAAAGACTAATGTTGAAGCTGAAGGTCTAATATTTAGCCACCTACAGTGAAGAGCTAACTCATTGGAAAAGACCCTGATGTTGCGAAAGCATGAAGGTAGGAGAAGGGGATGGCAGAGACAGAGATGGTTGGATGGCAATACCAACTCAATGGACATGAGTTTGAGTAAACTCCAGGAGATGCTGAAGAGCAATGTAACCTGACATGCTGCAGTCCATGGGGTCAAAAAGAATCAGACATGACTGAGCCACTGAACAGCAACAATATTGCTTCTGTTTTATGTTTCATTTTTGGCTGTAAGGCATGTGGGGTTTTAGATATCTGAACAGGGATCAGAACTAAAGAGCCTCTTGATGAAAGTGAAAGAGGAGAGTGAAAAAGTAGGCTTTTTTTTACTCAACATTCAAAAAACTAAGATCATGGCATCCAGTTCCATTACTTCATGACAATTAGATGGGGAAACAGTGGAAACAGTGGCAGACTATTTTTGGGGGTTCCAAAATCACTGCAGATGATGACTGCAGCCATGAAATTAAAAGACGCCTACTCCTTGGAAGGAAAGTTACGACCAACTTAGACAGATTATTAAAAAGCAGAGACATTCCTTGGCCAAAAAAAGGTCCATCTAGTCAAGGTTATGGTTTTTGCAGTAGTCATGTACGGATGTGAGAGTTGGACTATAAAGAAAGCTGAGCACCGAAGAACTGATGATTTTGAACTGCTGTGGTATTGGAGAAGACTCTTGAGAGTCTCTTGGACTGCAAGGAGATCCAGCAAGTCCATCTTAAAGGAAATCAGTCCTGAATATTCATTTGAAGGACTAATGTTGAAGCTGAAGCTCCAATACTTTGGCTGCCTGATGTGAAGAACTGACTCATTAGAAAAGACCCTGATGTTGGGACAAATTGAAGGTGGGAGGAGAAGGGGACGACAGAGAATGACTTGGCTGGATGGCATCACCGACTCAATGTACATGAGTTTGAGTAAACTCTGGGAGTTGGTTACTGACAGGGAGGCTTGGCGTGCTGCAGTCCATGGGGTCGCAGCGTCAGACACGACTGAGGGACTGAACTGAACTGAACTGAATAGTAATCAGACTTACTTTCTCTTCATTGAAAGGTGGAATCTTAACCACGGCATTGTCTGGGAAGTCCCTACATGTTAAATATATCTTTGTAATTGGCTGCATCAAATATATGCCTTTTAAGTAAACAAAACTATGAGTTGCCTAGGACATTTATATATTCTTAGAATTAGACCTTATTGATGAAGCATAGCATAAAGAAACATGCATATATTTTTAAAAATTCCTTTAGTTAGTTTGGGCTTCCCTGGTGGTTCAGAGGGTAAAGAATCTGCCTGCAATGTGGAAGAACTGGGTTTGATCCTTGGGTTGAGAAAATCCTCTGGAGAAGGGAATGCAACCCATTCCAGTATTCTTATCTGGAGAAGCCCATGGACAGAGAAGCCTGGCAGGCTACAGTCTATGGGGTTGCAAAGAACTGGACACGACTGAAAGAGCTTCACTTTACTTCACTTGGTGAGTTAATATTCTAAAAGTTTTGCAAATAATTGTAAGTATATTCTGTTTTTTCATGCTTTATCTAACTCCTATCAAGCTCCTGACTTTCTTCTAATTTCCTTTGAGAACATGAGGGCTTGAGGGACCTAAAAACACTTCACAATTGCCTCCAGTCATGCATTTTCCTCCACTGAATCCTTCTGTGATGAAAATCTCCCTGAAGATGACTCAGAATAATGCAATGCTCAAAGGGAGAATAAAATCCCCATATTTACACACCCTCACATTTAAAATGCTTGTTTATTCTTTAATTCTTGGTGTTGTATGCAAGGACATGCATTTAGAGATATTTTACATTTAAAGAACTTTGTATTTATTTAGCTTTATCATTCTGCTTGAGACCCAGTAAAGATGGTCAAGACTGTGTTTGTTTAGTTTCCTAGTCTTTGTGAAAAGATCATTAATCACCAGAAAGGTAGTAGCTATAAAAATGTATATTTCAGCATAGATTTCAAATTTATGAGTACAGAATATTTCAATGCCTACTTCTGACATTTCAACTGACTGGTTGAGTTATGAGAGAACATTGTAGTACTTCTACAATCTGATAATATAATTTCATTACATGGACAGCTCCTCTTTCAAAATTCACTTTTCTCGAATAGGCTACCAAAACAATCATTTTTTAACTGCATTACCACAATATCAGTGAAAGGATAAATTCAGTTTTATTTCTTTTTTAATTCCTTTTTTTTTCTAATTTTCATATTTTTGTTGCAAATTTAGTCTTAATAATGATGTTGACAACATTTTGGCTGGGGAATATTGATCATGAGTGTAATTGTTAACTAGAAATTCCCATAGAAACTGTTTTATGAAAGACAATGCTAAATGATTGTCTAATCAAAAATACATTACTCTAAATACCTCTGTGAAAGTAACTTAGTAACATATTTTGCATTGTGCTCAAGTGTTATTTTTCTTTTTCCTACAGTTTCTGAAATCCAATCCTTTTGAAACTTTTCTTCAGTTCAGTTCAGTAGATCAGTGGTGTCCGACTCTTTGCGACCCCATGGACTGCAGTGTGACAGGCCTCCCTGTCCATCGCCAACTCCCAGTGTTTACTCAAACTCATGTTCACTGAGTTGGTGATGCTATCCAACCATCTCATCCTCTGCCATCCCCTTCTCCTCCTGCCTTCAATCTTTCCCAGGATCAGGGTCTTTTCTAATGAGTCAATACTTCGCATCAGGTGGCAAAAGTATTGGAGCTTCAGCTTCAAAATCAAGTCCTTCTAATGAACACTCAGGACTGATCTCCTTTAGGATGGACTGGTTGGATCTCCTTGCAGTCCAAGGGACTCTTAAGAGTCTTCTCCATTACCACAGTTCAAAAGTATGAATTTTGGCGCTCAGCTTTCTTTACAGTCCAACTCTCACACCCATACATGACCAGTGGAAAACCCATAGCCTTGACTAGATGAATCTTTGTTGGCAAACAAATGTTTTGTTTTTAATATGCTTTTTAAATATGTTTTTAATATGCTGCTTTTTAATATTTTGTCTAGGTTGGTCATAACTTTTATTCCAAGGAGTAAGTGTTTTTAAATTTCATGGGTGCTGTCACCATCTGCAGTGATTTTGGAGCCCCCCCCCCCAAAAATAAAGTCTGTTTCCACTGTTTCTCCATTTATTTACCATGAAGTGATGGGACCAGATGCCATGATCTTAGTTTTCTGAACATTGAGTTTTAAACCAACTTTTTCACTCTCCTCTTTCACTTTCATCAAGCATCTCTATAGTTCTTCTTCACTTTCTGCCATAAGGTTGGTGTCTTCTGCATATCTAAGGTTATTAATATTTCTCCTGGCAATCTTGATTCCAGCTTGTGCTTCATCCAGCCCAGATTTTCTCATGATTTACTCTGCATATAAGTTAAATATACAGCCTTGATATACTCCTTTTCCTATTTGGAACCAGTCCATTTTTTCCATGTCCAGTTCTGACTGTTGCTTCCTGATCTGCATACAGATTTCTCAAAAGGCAGGTCATGTGGTCAAGTATTTCCATTTCTTTAAGAATTTTCCACAGTTTGTTGTGGTCCACACAGTCAAAGTCTTTAGCGTAGTCAATAAAGCAGAAGTAGATGTTTTTTTCTGGAACTCTCTTGCTTTTTCAATGATCCAGTGGATGTTGGCAATTTGATCTCTGGTTTCTCTGCCTTTTCTAAATCCAGCTTGAACTTATGGAAGTTTTCTTAGACTTCATAAAATCTCTCTTTTTTGTTCTTCTTAGATTAATACTACCATGTATATCCATAATTCATTATTTCAACATAGTTAAATGGTACTGAGAACACTACCAAAAAATTGGGAAAGGGTATAAAAGCAGATAAGAAAAACAAATATCAATGTATAACTTTATTCTATCCATTATCCTAAAGAAACACACACTCTGTCTATTTATGTGTGTATGTGTCCAACACATACATAGGTGGGGATCATAATCCCTTTTTTGTGAATGAGTAAACTTCACAAAAAAAATCCCTTTTTTGTGAATGAGACTCCAGGCAAAATTTTTCCCCAAATCATCAGCCCATAAATTGCAGTCTGAAATTATAAATGCAAATTTGTCTAAGGAAAAATCCAGTGGTTTGTCACTACTTTTTCTTTATATTTACAGTGACTAACATTTTATACTTCTAATGCAAATATTTCTCGAGAGTACAGGATATGAACACTACTTCTACATTTTCTGAAGGCTATATAAGGAAGATGCTGAATATGATGGGAAACTAAAAATATTGTCAAGCTCTACAAAGACTATGCTCATTGGAGTAAATAATATGAAATGAGCAGACTTTTGTTCCCTAAAATTATAATGTATTAGAAAAGAAAAATAATTTCATTATATTAGTCAGCTAATAATTTGCCGAGAGTAATTGCCTATACTTGGCAGCATCATAATGGCTGAGGAAGAAGTTTAACTATAGCATTTACAAAATGGGGGAAAGCTTAAAGGCCCAGGTGCTTTCAAATAATTTAATTTACCCAGTTAGATATGGCACTGATCTATTTGGCAGACTTATAGCAATAAACATTTAAATATTTTAACATATTTTGATTAATTTGTATTTAATAATTTTAAAAAAGTCTATATTTGTCTTTGATTTTTTTCATGAGTGAAAAACATATGAGATAGATAAATTATAAATTCATTTTTTTTCAAATGATAAAACTGAAGCTTAGTGTGAGTTATTTCATCACAGGATATTCAGCTAATAAATGCAGGAAATAAAACCTAGGAACTAAATCTTAACTACAAATCCCCTTCTATTTGCAGAAAAGTGCAATTACCAATATGTTTAATCATGTATGCTTTCTATGAGTAATAAATAGTAATATTGTAAAAAAACTTGTAAAAATTTAGTAGTAGTTATAGAAACAGATCAACATATAATAAAAATAAATAGCAATTAAGTACAGTATTCACAGGAATAAAATGTAATAACGTAGTAAACATTTTAAGGGCTAAGGAAATGAAAACCCACTCCAGTATTCTTGCCTGGAAATTCCATGGACAGAGGAGTCTGGTAGGGCAACATACAGTCCGTGGGGTCCAAAAGAGTCAGAAATGACTGAGTGAATAACAATTTCACTTTCACTTTTTAAATCATGTATGTTTTCTTGTTGTTGTTCAGTTGCTCAGTCTTGTCCGACTCTTTGCAACTCCATAGACTGCAGCACACCAGGCTTCTCTGTCCTTCACCATCTCCTAGAGCTTGTTCAAACTCATGTCAATTGAGTCAGTGATGCCATATAATCATACCATCCTCTGTCATCCCCTTCTCCTCCTTCTTCATGAGTAAGTAAATTGAAATATAGTAAAAATTTAAATGTTTTGTAGTAATTATAAAATCAGATCAACATTTAATAAAAATAAATAGTAATTAAGACAGTACTCATGGAAATAAAAAGTAGTAAGGTAGTAAATATTTTATGAGCCATAGTGATAATAGAGACCATATTATTCTAGAATATAAAGACGGATGGCTTTACAGGATTAAAGTGACCAGTCTGGCATATGGTGGCAGTGGGAACAGAACTTTTGCTTACAGCTTTGTGAAAATTTCCATAGCCTTTTAGGGAGAATAACAAAGTGGGGAAAAAGTCACAGTTCCATGTGGGAAAAAGTGTGAACAAGGACATATTTATATTAAAATTCAGGCATTTATCCTATAGCATGAGACAAATTATTTGCATAAGATACTATTTGCTTCATATGAACTACTGATTAATTTGCTTCACTGACTATGCTGAAAGCTTTGACTGTGTGGGTCACAACAAACTGTGGACAACTCTTCAAGAGATGGGAATACCAGATCACCTTACCTGCCTCCTGAGAAGCCTGTATGCAGGTCAAGAAGCAACAGTTAATGAGTGATGTTGAGCATCTTTTCATGTGTTTTTTTGCCATCTGTATGTCTTCCTTGGAGAAATGTCTGTTGAGTTCTTTGGCCCATTTTTTGATTGGGTCATTTATTTTTCTGGAGTTGAGCTGGAGGAGTTGCTTGTATATTTTTGAGATTAATCCTTTGTCTGTTGCTTCGTTTGCTATTATTTTCTCCCAATCTGAGGGCTGTCTTTTCACCTTGCTTATAGTTTCCTTTGTTGTGCAAAAGCTTTTAAGTTTCATTAGGTTCCATTTGTTTATTTTTGCTTTTGTTTCTAAAATTCTGGTATGTGGGTCATAGAGGATCCTGCTGTGATTTATGTCGGAGAGTGTTTTGCCTATGTTCTCCTCTAGGAGTTTTATAGTTTCTGGTCTTACATTTAGATCTTTAATCCATTTTGAGTTTATTTTTGTGTATGGTGTTAGAAAGTGTTCTAGTTTCATTCTTTTACAGGTGGTTGACCAGTTTTCCCAGCACCACTTGTGAAAGAGGTTGTCTTTTTTCCATTGTATATCCTTGCCTCCTTTGTCGAAGATAAGGTGACCATAGGTTCGTGGATTTATCTCTGGGCTTTCTATTCTGTTCCATTGATCTATATTTCTGTCTTTGTGCCAGTACCATACTGTCTTGATGACTGTGGCTTTGTAGTAGAGTCTGAAGTCAGGCAGGTTGATTCCTCCAGTTCCATTCTTCTTTCTCAAGGTTACTTTGGCTATTCGAGGTTTTTTGATGCTCAACATCACTCATTAACAGAGAAATGCAAATCAAAACCACAATGAGGTACCATTATACGCCAGTCAGGATGGCTGCTATCCAAAAGTCTAAAAGCAATAAATGCTGGAGAGGGTGTGGAGAAAAGGGAACCCTCTTACACTGTTGGTGGGAATGCAAATTAGTACAGCCACTATGGAAAACAGTGTGGAGATTTCTTAAAAAGCTGGAGATAGAACTGCCATATGACCCAGCAATCCCACTTCTGGGCATACACACCAAGGAAACCAGATCTGAAAGAGACATGTGCACCCCAATGTTCATCGCAGCACTGTTTATAATAGCCAGGACATGGAAGCAACCTAGATGACCATCAGCAGATGAATGGATGAGGATGCTGTAGTACATATACACCATGGAATATTACTCAGCCATTAAAAAGAATTCATTTGAATCAGTTCTAATGAGATGGATGAAACTGGAGCCCATTATACAGAGTGAAATAAGCCAGAAAGATAAAGACCATTACAGTATACTAACACATATATATGGAATTTAGAAAGATGGTAACGATAACCCTATATGCAAAACAGAAAAAGAGACTCAGATGTATAGAACAGACTTGTGGACTCTGGGAGAAGGCGAGGGTGGGATGTTTCAAGAGAACAGCATTGAAACATGTATATTATCTAGGGTGAAACAGATCACCAGCCCAGGTTGGATGCATGAGACAAGTGCTCGGGCCTGGTGCACTGGGAAGACCCAGAGGGATGGGGTGGAGAGGGAGGTGGGAGGGGGGACTGGGATGGGGAATACATGTAAATCCATGGCTAATTCATTTCAATGTATGACAAAAACCACTGCAATGATGTAAAGTAATTAGCCTCCAACTAATAAAAATAAATGGAAAAAAAAAAAAAGAAGCAACAGTTAGAACTAAACATGGAACAATGAACTTGTTCAAAATTGGGAAAAGAGTAAGTCAAGGCTGTACATTATCACCTTTCTCATTTAACCTTTATACAGGGTACATTAGGCAAAATGCCAGGTTGAATAAAGCACAAGCTGGAATCAAGATTGTCAGGAGAAATGTCAATAACCTCAGGTATACAGGCGACACTATCTTAATGGCAGAAATCAAAGAAAAACTAAAGAGCCTCTTGATGAAGGGAAGTCTCTTGGTAACCCATTTTAAATACAGCAGTGTGTATATGAGTGAAGGAAGTCAGAGAAGGAGAAATATTTTATGCCATGCTTTATACATGAAATCTAAAAAGAAGGGATAAGTGTGAACTTATTTACAAAACAGAAACAGACTCTCAGACCTTAGAGAATGAATTTATGGTTGCAGGGGTGGGGGAAGGATGGGAGGAATGGATAATTAAGAAATTTGGGGTTGATATGTAAATACAGAAAGCCATTGTATAATATGAGATTTATAATATACATATAGCTTAAATTATGATTACTGCATTACATCATCAAGTAATAAAATTTGTGTGAAGACATAATAATCTGGCTAATGTAAATAAATGGTGACTTGCCCTAATAATAAAAATTTTTAATGCTTTTAAAAGATTTTTAATTTTCCTATACTTTTCCAGAGAAGGATTAACACCATTACTTGTAGGGATGCTCTTGCATTTAAATAATTTGGAACTTAGTAGAAGATGAGGAGTGGCTGTATATTCGTACAAAGCTTTTCCTGTGATGAGATGAAGATGTGCATTGCTATACTGCCTGAGACTATATCAGGCAGAGAATTTCAAAAGTGAACATTCACCACTGGGATCCAATGCATGATCTCTTCATCACTAGAATTATATGAGCAATGAATATTCTTCATATTCTGATTTGTTCTTGAAAGCTATGTAAATTGTCCAAAGACTGAATAATATTTGTGGAGAAACTATATATGAAATGCTCATTATATATAGAAAATCATATATATTCATATATATATATATATATATATATATATATATATATATAATGAGAAAATGTATCTAAAAAATACCAAATCACTTTAGAACTAGATTCTATTAACCAACACACAACTCAAATGCCTTTATGTTTACAGTGTTTGATGTCATCATGTACAGTGCTTTTTATTTTCAACAGACTTGTTTACAGAACTTTGATTTGTTCTAGGAATCAGTACTGTAGAAGTAGAACAAAGGTAGTCAATCTGATTACTTGTAATCCACTGGAGATCCATCAAAATGTTGGTAAGCCACTAATAAAAAAAAAAGAACAAATTTTATCCAATCTCTTTGGACTCAAAGAGTCTATATCCAAAATATGTTACAGGAGAAAAATAGCTACCTATTTAACTTCATGTATCCCTAAATCAAGCAGACAAATATGTTTTGACTAACTTAGATCTACTGGATTCATCATTCTTTTTCCCTGAATTCTTTAGGTAAAATGAAAAATGAATTTTTGATGGGTTAACTTCTATCTAGTCCATTTTTAATTGAGAAATAACTTCTCTACTATGTGCTTTTCCCTTTAGCACTATGGGGATTCCAAGAATGACACATTTGGAAAACCACACAGTCAATGAATTCATTCTTCTGGGTTTGCTGCAATACGCCCCAGCTCACTTATGTCTCTTTGCACTTGTACCAATGATATTCCTTTTTATGCTAACTGGAAATGGTCTCTTAACTATTGTGATCCTGGTATACACCTGTCTTCACACTCCTATATATTTTTTCCTTTGGAGTTGTCTCTCATTGATGTCTTCTTTACTCTTGCCATTGTACCCAAGGTGGTGATGGACTACCTTCTGCAGCAAAGGGTCATCTCTGCTCCTGGTTGTGGCACTCAGATCTTCCTGTGGCTGACTCTGGGAAGAACTGAGTGTATCCTCTTGGGTTTCATGTCCTATGATTGAAATGTTGCTATCTGCAAGCCTCTACCCTAGTCACTCCACATGAACTGGTCCCTCTGTTGGAAGATGGCATTTTGTTCATGGACCAGTGGTGCTTTCAATTCCTTGATCCATACTATCTACACCATGAGATTCTCCTTTAGTGGATCCAAAGAAACCTATCATTTCTGCTGTGAACTTCCTAGACTCTTGCATCTCTCCTGTGGGGACACCTTGACCTATGAGACTGGGGTTTTCATTAGCACCACCATTTTGCTTCGTATTCCATTTTCAGTCATCCTTGCTTCCTACACAGTCATTCTGGTTACTATCATCAAATGTCTTACACTGAGAGCCTCAAGAAAGCATTCTCTATCTGCACATCTCACCTTACAGTGGTCAGTTTACACTATAGTGCCATCATTTTCATTTACATGAGATCAATCTCTTCTCATACTTTCAGTCAAGATAAAGTAGTATCTGTCTTCTACACCATTCTAACACCCATGCTCAACCCTGTGATTTACAGTCTTAGAAATAAGAATGTGATTGGGAGCCTGGAAAAAACACTATGGCACTGTGCATTGTATCCTAAAACATGAATATACAGGCTCAGTAGATATTGGGTATTATACATTTTAAGATAACAGGATTAGTCAGAAGGTTTTTATTAAGAAAGAAAAATGTCCTCAAGCAAGATGCATTTTTATTATAAAATCATACATACAGATCTCCCCCAACCTGGTAAACTGTCAAAGGGACTGAGGGTATTGGACTTTGGAGGCCAGTTGGATTTGATTACAGAACTTCCACAGGACTAGGGAAACAGACTTATGGAGGGCACAAAGAAAACCTTGTGCACAATAGGAGCCAGGAGAAAGGAGTAGTGTTCCCACAAGAGACTGAGTCAGCCTTGCCTGTGAGTTTCCAGGAGTCTCTGGTGGAAGCACAGGTGGACGTTTTGGCCTCAGGCAACACAATAAGGTGGGAACACAGAGGTACTGATCAACAGAAAATTGGATTAAAGATTTACAGAGCATGGCCCCACCCATCAAAAAAGGACCCAGTTTCTCCTACAGTCAGTCTCTCCCATCAGGAAGCTTCCATAAGCCTCTTATCCTTATTAATCAGAGGACAGACAGAATGGAAACCACAATCACAGAAAACTAACCAAACTGATCACAAGAGTCATAGCCTTGTCTAACTCAATGAACGATGGGCCATGCTGTGTAGGACCACCCAAGAAGGATGGGCCATAGTGGAGAGTTCTGGCAAAATGTGGTCCACTGGTGAAAGGAATGGCAAACCATTTTGGTACTCTTGCCTCAAGAACCCCATGGTCAGTATGAAAAGGCAAAGAAATAGGACACCCAGGTCCTAGGTGCCCAATATGCTACTGGAGAAGAGTGGATAAATAATGTCAGAAAGAATGAAGAGATGGGGCCAAAGTAAAAACAACACCCAGTTATGTATGTGACTGGTGATGGAAGTAAAGTCTGACCCTGTAAATAGCAATATTGCATAGACACATGGAATGTTAGGTCCCTGAATCAAGGCAAATTGGAAATGGTCAAACAGGAGATGGCAAGAGTGAACATTGACATTTTAGGAAACAGTGAACTAAAATGAACTGGAGTGGGCAAATTTAATTCAGATGACCATTATATCTACTATTTGTGGGCAAGAATCCCTTAGAAGAAATGGAGTTAGCCCTCATAGTCAACAAAAGGGTCCAAAATTCAGTACTTGGGTATAATCTCAAAAAAGACAGAAAGATCTCTGTTTGTTTTCAAGGCAAACCATTCAATATCATAATAATCCAAGTCTATTCCCCAAGCACTAATGCCAAAGAAGCTGAAGTCAAATGGTTCTATGATGACCTACAAGATGTTCTAGGGCTAATGCCCCCCAAAAATATCCTTTTCATCATAAGGGACTGGAATGAAAAAGTAGGAAGTCAAGAGATATATGGAGTAACAGGCAAATTAGGCCTTGGAGTACAATATGAAGCAGGGCAAAGGCTAACAGAGATTTGCCAAGAGAATACACTGGCCATAGCAAACACCCTCTTCCAACAAAACAAGAGAAGACTCTACACATGGACATCACCAGATGACCAATACCAAAATCAGATTGATCATATTCTTTGCAGCTGAAGATGGAGAAGCTCTATACAGTCAGCAAAAACAAGACCAGGAGCTGACTGTGGCTCAGATCATGAACACCTTATTTCCAAATTCAGGCTTAATTGAAGAAAGTAGGGGAAACCATGTGACCACTCAAGTATGACCTAAATCAAATCCCTATGATTATACAGTGGAAGTGACAGATAGATTTAAGGTATTTGATTGGTAGACAGAGTGCCTGATGAACTGTGGACAGAGGTTCATGACATTGTACAGGAGGTGGTGATCAAGACCATCCCCAAGAAAAAGAAATGCAAAAAGGATAACGGTTGTGTGAGGAGGCCTTACAAATAGCTCAAAAAAGAAAAGCTAAAAGCCAAAGAGAAAAGGAAAGATATACCCATCTGAATGCAGAGTTCCAAAGAACAGCAAGGAGAGATAAGAAAGCCTTCCTCAGTGATCAGTGCAAAGTAATAGAGGAAAACAATAGAGTGGGAAAAACTAGAGATCTCTTCTAGAACATTAGATACCAAGTGAACATTTCATGCAAAGATGGGCTCAATAAAGGACAGAAATGATATGGTCCTAACAGAAGCAGAAGATATTAAGAAAAAGTGGTAAGATTATGCAGAAGAGTTATAAAAAAAAAAAAATGACTTTAATGACCCAGACAACCAGGATGGTTTGATCACTCACCTAGAGTCAGATATCCTGGAATCAAAGTCAGGTGGACCTAGGAAGCATCACTATGAACAAAGCTACTGGGGGTGATGGAATTCCAGCTGAGCGATTTTAAAACCTAAAAGATGATGCTGTCAAAGTGCTGCACTCAATATGCCAGCAATTTTGGAAAACTCAGCAGTGGCCACAGCACTGGAAAATGTTGTTTTCAATCCAATCCCATAGAAAGGCAAAGAATGTTCAAACTACCACACAACTGCACTCATCTCACATGCTAGCAAAGTAATACTCAAAATTCTCCAAGCCAGGCTTCAACAGTAGGTGAAGCAAGAACCTTCAGATATTCAAGTGCGTTTTAGAAAAGGCCGAGGAACCAGAGGTCAAATTGCCAACATCCTCTGGATCATCGAAAAAGCAAGTGACCAGAAAAACATCTACTTCTGCTTTATCGACTACACCTAAGACTTTGACTTGTGGAATACAACAAACTGGAAAATTCTTCAAGAGATGGGAATACCAGACCACCTTACCTGCCTCCTGAGGAATCTGTATGCAGGTCAGGAAGCAACAGTTAGAACAGGACATGTAACAATGGACTGGTTCCAAATCAGGAAAAGAGTACATTAAGGCTGTATATTGTCACCTTGCTTATTTAACTTATATGCAGAGTACATAATACAAAATGCTGGACTGGGTGAAGCACAAGCTGGAATCAAGATTGCCAGAAGAAATATCAACATCCTCAGATATGCAGATGTCACCACCCTTATGACAGAACGCAAAGAAGAACTAAAGGGCCTCGTGATGAAGGTGAAAGAGGAGAATGAAAAGGCTGGCTTAAAACTCAACATTCAAAAATCTAAGATCATGCCATCCGGTCCTGTCACTTCATGGCAAAAAGATGGGGAAACAAAGGAAACTGTGACAGACTTTATTTTCTTGGGCTCTAAAATCACTGCAGATGGTGACTGCAGTTATGAAATTAAAAGACACTTGCTCCTTGGAAGTAAAGCTATGACAAACCTAGACAGCAGCGACTTTGTGGACAAAGGTCCGTATAGAGAAAGCTATGGTATTTTTTCAGTAGTTGTCAGGAAGCGTTTAACAAGAGTTTTACTGTGTGCTGTTTTGGATCTCTCAGGAACCCTCTGGCCCTTATTAATTCCTGAATATTCAGGAATTAAGAGGAGAGGCACGCCTTTGCTGGGGCTGAAGAATCCAGGCATTTCCTTTGTTAGGTTCTCATTATGGTGATAAGTACCCTCTTCTCTCTTTAATAGGGACCGCCTTGTGTTTTGTAAATTTGAATTTTAATCTTTATCTTTGCTGAGAATAACTACCTTGTAAGACAATATATATATGCCCATGCCGTGCTGATTAAAACACCTTTGCTCCATCAGAGCTTTGGTCCCTGTGTCTTTCTTTCTTTCTCTTCCTCTCTTTCTCTTTATCTCTCTATTTCTGGCTGATTCCCTGGAACGCGAAAGCCAGCTGCATAACCCAGGGAATATTAGCCTCTTTCCTTCTTTCACTTTCTAATCATTGACTCCATTGTTGACTCCGGACCACCAGGTTCCAGTCTATTAAAGGACCAAAAAGTAGTCATGTATGGATGAGAGAATTGGACCATAAAGAAGGCTGACTGCCAAAGAATTGATGCTTTTGTACTGTGGTGTTGAAGAAGACTTTTGAGAGTCCCTTGGATAGCAAGGAGATCAAACCAGTCAATCCTAAAGGAAATCCATCTTGAATATTCATTGGAAGGACAGATGCTGAAGCTGAAGCTCCAATATTTTGGCCACCTGATGCAAAGAGCTGACGCATGAGAAATGACCCTGATTCTGGGAAACATTGAATGCAGGAGGAGAAGGGGATGACAGAGGATGAGCTGGTTGGATGTCCTCAATGACTGAATGGACTTGAGTTTGAGCAAGCTCTTTGAGGTGAAGTATAGGGAAAACTGATGTGCTGCAGTCCATAGGGTTGCAGAGAGTTGGACTTGATTGAGTAACTGAACAGCAACAACAGAAAGCCCCGGGATTCCATAACATTTATGAAGTCAATCAGTTTTACAGAAGAAAATGTTGGTCAATAGAAAAATGGAGTCTTGACCTAGGCTTATTTCTATGAAAATAATGTTCATGACACTACACAGAAGTTATATTATTACCAAAGTTAGTGAATGTAGAATTAGAGTAGACATTCTTATTAATAAACCTCAATTATTTAAGTGAATAATATTCATGGCAGAAGGATCAAGTGAAAACCTTTCTCCTAAAATAGTATGTCAAATGTATTACTGTATCTCAGGAGAACAAGGAAACAGGAAAAATTAGTCCTCAAAAAGAGAGCAATATTAAGTGCTGATGATTCTGATTCCCTACCCTACTCACTTATTGGGCTTATGCAGAAGATAGTTTAAATTTAGAGAGTAAGAGTAAACTTATAATAAACTCGAATGGCTAGAGATTTTCAGTTATTCTATTCTAGTTGTTGTAGAAATGAATTCATTGGTGGTTTAAAAAAGAAGGATTTTTATTTTCTCACATCTCTGATGGCCAGAATTGCAAAATAATAGTGCTAGGCTGAAATCAAGGTGTTAGCATGGCTCATACCTCTAGAGGCCACAGAGAACAATCTGTTCCTTGCCTGTTCTACTTTTGCATGGTTGCCAACATTTCTTGTCTTGTGAGTCCATCACTTCAATTTCTGCCTCAGAGGTCACATCGCCTTCTTCTTTTCTGTCTTCCTCTAATTTCCCTTTGTCTCCCTCTTGTAAAGATATATGTTGTGGCACTTAAGGTCCAAGTCTGAAAACCAACTGTGGAAATTTCTTAAAGATATGGAGATATCAGACCACCTTACCTGCTCCTGAGAAACGTGTGTGCTGGTCAAGAAGCAACAGTTAGAACCAGAAATGGAACAACAGACTTGTTCAAAATTGGGAAAGGTATACAACAATGATGTATACTATCACTCTGCTTATTTAATTTATGTACAGAGTACATCATGGGAAATGCCAGAGTGGATGAATCACAAGCTGAAATCAAGATTTCCAGGAGAAATATTGATTACTTCAGATATGCAGATGACACCATCCTAATGACAGAAAGTGAAGAAGGATTAAAGAACCTCTTGATGAAGGTGAAAGAAGAGAGTGAAAAAGCTAGCTTAAAACTCAACATTCAAAAAACTGAGATCTTGGCATCTGATCCCATCACTTCATGGCAAATAGATGGCAAAAAATTGGAAACAGTAGCAGATTTTATTCTCTTGAGCTCCAAAATCACTGCAGACCATGACTGCAGCAATAAAATTAAGACACTTGCTTCTTGGAAGAAAAGCTATGATGTATCTAGACAGCATATTAAAAAGCAGAGACATTACTTGCAGACAAAGTTCTGTATAGTCAAAGCTATGATTTTTCTGGTAGTCAAGTACAGATGTGAGAATTGGACCATAAAGAAGGCTGTTCACCAAAGAGTTGATGCTTGCGAACTGTGGTTCTAGAGAAGACTCTTGAGAGTTCCTTGGACAGCAAAGAGATCAAATCAGTCAATCCAAAAGGAAATCAACCCTGAATATTCATTGGAAGAACTGATGCTGAAGGTGAAGCTCCAATACTTTGGCCACCTGATGTGAAAAGCTGACTCATTAGAAAAGACTCTGCTGTTGGGAAAGATTGAGGGCAGGATAAGAAGGGGCAACAGAGGATAAGATGGTTGGATGATATCATTGACTCAGAGGACATAGAAAGAAAAAGAGAAAGTGAAGTTGCTCAGACATGTCTGACTCTTTGCAACCCCATGGACTGTAGCCTACCAGGCTCCTCCATTCATGGAATTTTCCAGGTGAGAGTACTGGAGTGGGTTGCCATTTCCTTCTCGAGGGGATCTCTTTGACCCAGGAATCGAACCCAGGTCTCCCGCATTGCATGCAGATGCTTTACCATCTGAGCCACCAGGAAAACCCATCAGAGGATATGAGTTTGAGCAAATTCTGGAAGATAATGAAAGACAGGGAACCTGGCATGGGGTTGCAAATAATCAGATATGACCAAGCAACTGATCAACAACAATCTGAGACAATCTACTTATCTCAAAATCCTTAACATATGTAATAATTTTATAATACAAAGCAACACTCACAATGGATTAGTATCTGTTAACTTGAGGGACCATTGCTTAGCCTACCTAAAATTTACCTCAACTTCAGAGACAGCTCTCATTCATGGTTTCAGTTGAATTCTCTTAATAAAAATCAGCTATCTGTAAAGTTTTGAGTCAATATTTCTTCTGGCATGTTTGCAGCAATAATTTTTTCTTCTCTCCATTTGGAATCCAGTGACAAAAATTTTTATCAAGTTACTGACTTGGAGTCTCTTGAGACTTTTTTCTCTGATTCTTCCATCTGTAATCTCCATTTTTTCACTGAACCAACCTACAGTGAGAGTTTTATTTATTATTATTGTAGTTTGGTTACTGTTGTTTTGGTTCAATAATAATCATTTATTTCCCCTTTTGTCTACTTTTTCATTGCTAGATTTTCTATTTTTCTATTCACTTAAAAGTTTTGTCATTCAATAGCCAGTTTAAAGTGTTGTCAGATAGTTGCAACATCTGTCATGATCACTTTAGTATTGGTAGTTGATGATTTCCATTTCCAATGGACTTGAGATTTTCCTAGTTCTTCAAACTTTCTTATATTCAGCTTCAACCTGCAAATTCTATTTTATATGCTGCAGATGAACTTCTCTAAAATATCTTTGCAATTTCTATCATCAACTGAAATCTACAAGACAACAAGGAAGCCAGATGCTATATTCCTAGAATTGAGAACAGTGCTAAATATTTAGCATGCATATTATATACAACCAAAATAAACTCTCAAAATTTGGAAAATAAAATTTAATAATACAGTGCAACTTAGGATATGATAAAATTTCCAAGAGTAATTCTAATGAAAGATGTAGAAAACTTTTACACCAAAAGCTGCAAATTTTGCTGAAAAGTGAAAGACTTATCTAAAAGGAATGATACAACATGCTCATAGATGAGAAAACCAGCACTGTAAGATGAATTATAAATACAAACAGAATTATAAATTCTATGCAATCCTGATTTGCTTCTAAAATGATGTCAGTTTTGAGGAAGAATCTAAATATTCATTTTTATTTACCTAAAAGTGGAGATATGTTAGTGGCAAATTCATATTATTTCATCAAGTAGCTCATGGAACTATAATCAGTAAAGTCCTCTATTATACAACTAAAGGCTGTGAAATAAATGCACACATTTAGCTTCTTTATCTATTTATGGGCACTTCTCCACCTAGAATCTTATGGTAAAATAATTCTTAAATTCCACATGTTTCCCTTTGCTTAAATGTTCTAAGATATGAAGTTACGTTTACCCTTATTTTCAAAGTTACAGTTTAATTCCTTGTATTGTGGAGACATACAGGATGATAAACTCTCTAGCCATAAGTATAATCGCCATGTACTGTATATTGATGAATATACTCTGATAAATATAAAATTGTCATGAAAACTTTTGAATGTAGATTAAGAAAAGATGGCAGATTAGAAGGATGTGTGCTCATTTCCTCCTGTGAGAACACCAACACTAGCTGTTGAACAATCAACAGGAGGACACTGGAACCCACCAAAAAAGATATCTCAAGTCCAAGGACAAAGGAGAAGCTACAATGAGATTGTAGGAGGGGCACAGTCACAGGAAAACCAAATTCCATACCTGTTAGGTTTGAGACCCACAGACTGAAGGGTAACAGAACCAAAGAAGTTCTTACACTGTTGGAAGGTTCTAGGCACCACATCAGACTTCCCAACCTGGGGATCCAGCAAAGGGACTGGGAATCCCCAGGGAATCTAACTTTGAGGACAGTGGGATTTGATTACAGAACTCCCAAAGGACTGGGAGACAGAGAGACTCTTGGAGGGTACAAACAATATTTTGTGCATACCAGGACCCAAGGAAAAGGAGCAGTGACCCCAAAAGAGACTGAGCCATACCTGCCTGTAAGCATTTGAGGGACAGAGGCAGTGGCAGCAGCAGTCCTGGAGGCATGTGTTGGCACAAGTTCCTTTTGGAGGTCACCAATACACCTATTGGTCACCTATTACAAAGAGCCTATTACCACAGAGCCTATAGTCTCCAGACTGGGCCGCCTCAGGCCAAACAGCCAACAAGGAGGGAAAACAACCTGTCAGGAGATAACTGGATTAAAGATTTACTAAGCATGACCCTGTGCACCAAAGCAAGACCCTGTTTTCCCGATAGTTAGTCCCTCCCATCAGGAAGCTTGCAAAAGCCTCTATCCACAGCCATCAAAGAGCAGACAGAAGAAGCAAAAAATGCAATCCCAAGGCCTCCAAAATGAAAAGCACCATCACAATAACCAAAATGATCACATGGATCACAGCCTTGTGTAACTCAATGAAGCTATGAGCCATACTATGCAGGGCCACCCAAGAATGACAGGACATGGTGGAGAGTTCTGACAAAACTTGGCCCTCTGGAGAAATGACTGGCAATCCACTTCAGTATTCCTCTCTCAAGAACTCCATCAACAGTATGAAAAGGCAAAAATAAATGACACTGGAAGACAAGCCACCCAGATTGGTAGGTGTTCAATATGCTACTAGGGAAGAGTGGAAAAATCACCTCAGAAAAAATGAAGAGTCTGGGTCAAAGAGGAAATGACTCTCAGTTGTGAATGTGCTTATAGATGAAAGTAAAGTACAATGCTATCAACAACAATATTGAATAGGGATCTGGAATGTTAGGTCCATGAATCAAGGCAAACTGGATGTGGTCAAGTAAGAGATGGCAAGAGTGAACATTGACATTTTAAGAATCAGTGAACTAAAATGAATGGGAATGGGCATATTTAATTCAGATGGCCATTGCATCTACTACTCTGGGCAAGAATCCCTTAGAAGAAATGGAGTAACCCTCATATTAACCAAAAAATTGAAAAATAAGGTACTTGTGTGCAATCTCATGAAAATGACAGAATGATCTCAGTTTGTTTCCAAGGAAAACCATTTAGCATCACAGCAATCCAAGTCTATGCCCCAAACACTAAAGCTAAAGAAGGTGAAATTGAACCATTCTATGAAAACCTACAAGACCTTCTAGAATAACATCAAAAAGAGATATCTTTTCCATCACAGGGGATTGGGGTGCAGAAACAGGTAGTCAAGAGACCCTGGAATAACAGGTAACTTTGGCCTTGTAATACAAAACGAAGCCAGGCAAAGGCTAACAGAGTTTTGTCAAGAGAACATACTGATCACAGCAAACATCTTCTTCCAACAACAGGAAAGATGATTCTACAAATGGACATCACTAGATGGTCAATACTGAAATCAAATTGATTATATTCTTTGCAGCCAAAAATGGAGAAGCTCTATACAGTCAGCAAAAACAAGAGCTGGAGCTGACCATGACTCATATCATCAACTCTTTATTACAAAAAATTAGGCTAAAATTAAAGAAAGTAGGGAAAACCACTAGACCATTCAGGTATGACCTACATCGAATCCCTTATGATTATACAGTAGAGGTGATGAAGAGATTCAAGGGAGAAGATCTGGTATACAGAATACCTGAAAAATTATGGACAGAGGTTTACAACATTGTCCAGGAGATGGTGATCAAACCCATCACCCCAAAAAAGAAATGCAAGAAGGCAAAGTGGTTGTCTGAGGAGGCATTAAAAATAGCTAAGAAAATAAGAGAACTGAAAGACAAAGAAGACAGGGAAAGATATACCTAACTAAATGCATAGTTTCAAGAATAGCAAGGAGCGGTAAGAAAGCCTTCTTAAATAAACAATGCAAAGAAATAGAGGAAAACAAGAGAATGGGAAAGACTTGAGATCTCAAGAAAATTGGAAATATAAGGGGACAATTGATGCAAAGATGGGCAGAATAAAGGACAGATATGGTGAGGACCTAACAGAAGCAAAAGAGATTAAGAAATGACAAGAATACACAGAAAAACTGTACAAAAAAGATCTTAAAGACCTGGATAACCATGATGTATGGTCACTAACCTAGAACCAGACATCCAGGATATGAAGTCAAGTGGGACTTAGGAAACACTACTATGAACCAAGTTAGTGGAGATAATGGAATTCTAGCTGAGCTATTAAAGATCCTTATAGATGATCCTGTTAAAGTGCTGCACTCAATATGCCACCAAGTTTGGAAAACTCATCAGTGGCCACAGGACAGGAAAAGTCACTTTTCATTCCAATCTCAAAGAAAGGCAATACCAAAGAATGTTCAAACTACTGTACAATTACTCTCATTTCACAGGCTAGCAAGGTAATGCTCAAAATTCTTGTATCTAGTCATGTCATAGTCATTCTTCTAGTACATGGACTTAAAATTTCCAAATGTACAAGCTGGATTTAGGAAAGACAGAGGAACTAGAGATCAAATTGCCAACGTCAGCTGGATCATAGAAAAAGCAAAAGAATTTTTAAAAAAATCTATTTTTGCTTCATTGACTACACTAACATCTTTAATTGTGTGGATCACAGCAAACTACGGAAAATTCTTAAAGAGATGGTAATGCCAGACCTCCTTACCTGTCTCTAGAGAAAACTGTATGCAGGTCATGATGCAACAGCTAGAACCAAATATGGAACAAGAGGCTGGTTCAAAATTGGGAAAGGAGTATGTCACGGCTGTATATTGTCATCCTTATTTAACTTACATGTATAGTACATTTTGTGAAATGCCAGACTAGATGATTTACATGCTGGAATCAAAATTGCTGGGAGAAATATCAACAAACTCAGATATTCAGATGATACCACTCCAATGGCAGAAAGCGAAGAGGAATAAAGAACCTTTACATGAGGGTGAAAGAGGAGAGTAAAAAAGCTGGCTCAAAACTCAACATTAAAAAAATCTAAGATCATGGCGTCTTGTTCCATCCCTTCATGGCAAATAGATGGGGAAAAAGTGCAAACAGTGACAGATTTTATTTTCTTGGGATCTAAAATCACTACAGTGGATGACTGCAGCCATGAAATTAAAAGATTTGCTCCTTGAAAGAAAAACTGTGACAAACTTAACAGCATACAAAAAAGCAGGGACATCACTTTGCAGACAAAGGTCCATATAGTCAAAGCTATGGTCTTTCCTGTAGTCATGTATGAATGTGAGAATTGGATCATAAAGAAGGTTGAGTGCTGAAGAATCGATGCTTTGCAACAGTGGTGTTGGAGAAGACTCTTGAGAGTCTCTTGGATAGTAAGGAGATAAAAACAGTCAGTCTTAAAGAAAATCAACCCTGAATGTTCATTGGCAGGCCTGATACTGAAACTGAAGCTCCAATACTTTGGCCACCTGATGTAAAGTGTCAACTCATTGGAAAAGACCCTGATGCTGGGAAAGATTGCGGGCAGGAGGAGAATGGGGTGACAGAGGATGAGATGGCTGGATGGCATCACTGACTCAATGGACATGAGTTTGAGCAAACTCCAGGAGACAATGAAGGACAGGGAAGCCTGGCATGCTGCAGTTCATGGTTTCGCAAAGAGTTAGACACATCTGATTGACTGAGCACACGCACCCATACACATTCTAGGAAAATTTCCATCAGTATTTGGATTTGAGGAAAGTGTTAACCATCACAATACTTAATTTTTAAATTAAAATCTGGTATTTGGATTCTTAAATAACCAAGTTTCTATCTGAAACTGTTAATCAATGCTTACCTGCTCATTGAATTTATCTTCTGAGTAAATTGTTGCAAGGTATTTTTCATAAAAGTGATAGAACATACACCAAATACAATATATTACATATTATTGTTGGGAAAATGAAGATAAAGATATGTGTTTATTTAGCAGAAAGTTGTAGTCTAGTTAATAAAGTTTGTATTCAGACTGTGTATGTTTCCATCAAACTGCAACCTACCTTATCTTGCCTCGTAAGTTATTGAATTTTACATGTGTATATTCATGTATATATGTATATATGTCTTGCCTGGAGAATCCCAGGGAAAAACACCTGGCGAACTACAGCCCATAGTGTCACATAGAATCAGACACAACTGAAGTAACTTAGCACACACAAACATACATATATATGCTGCAAGTATGTTTGTACATGTGGTAAATAAGTGAATATATATGTTGCTGTTGCTGTTGTTTGCATTTAACCTGAACAAAGAGGGTACCTTGTGTCATCTCATTTAGTAGGATTTTTTAAGAGAGACTGACATAAATGTTCAACATTTCTTTAATTTTTACAGATTAAGAAATTTTTGTTTTCTTAGAATAGTATTATATGAATGCCATGCCATTATCTAACTTCTGTCTATGAACTTGAGGATAATAAACTGTGAATGGCTAAAACATCTTATTGGACCTCTGGACTTTCAGAAATATGAGTCTCTTACTACCCTGAATATGGAAATCTTAAGATACTTTAGAAAAAAAAAATTATTGTGGAAAAAATTTTATTTACTATGAAACAGTACCTGGGTCATGTAATTTCTTGAAATATCCTAAATGTTTTCAAAATACATCAAAGTGTATATCAGTTGGTTCTTATCAGGTAGATTCTAATATATATGATGAAATACATACTTATAAAGTGATATAGAGTCAAGTGACACATCTTAAAATCTATCAAACTTTTCTTTTTTTTTTTTCCATTTATTTTTATTAGTTGGAGGCTAATTACTTTACATCATTACAGTAGTTTTTGTCATACATTGAAATGAATTAGCCATGGATTTACATGTATTCCCCATCCCAGTCCCCCCTCCCACCTCCCTCTCCACCCGATCCCTCTGGGTCTTCCCGGTGCACCAGGCCTGAGCACTTGTCTCATGCACCCAACCTGGGCTGGTGATCTGTTTCACCCTAGATAATAGACATGTTTCAATGCTGTTCTCTCGAAACATCCCACCCTCGCCTTCTCCCAGAGTCCACAAGTCTGTTCTATACATCTGAGTCTCTTTTTCTGTTTTGCATATAGGGTTATCGTTACCATCTTTCTAAATTCCATATATATGTGTTAGTATACTGTAATGGTCTTTATCTTTCTGACTTACTTCGCTCTGTATAATGGGCTCCAGTTTCATCCATCTCATTAGAACTGATTCAAATGAATTCTTTTTAATGGCTGAGTAATATTCCATGGTGTATATGTACCACAGCTTCCTCATCCATTCGTCTGCTGATGGGCATCTGGGTTGCTTCCATGTCCTGGCTATTATAAACAGTGCTGCGATGAACATTGGGGTGCACGTGTCTCTTTCAGATCTGGTTTCCTTGGTGTGTATGCCCAGAAGTGGGATTGCTGGGTCATATGGCAGTTCTATCTCCAGCTTTTTAAGAAATCTCCACACTGTTTTCCATAGTGGCTGTACTAATTTGCATTCCCACCAACAGTGTAAGAGGGTTCCCTTTTCTCCACACCCTCTCCAGCATTTATTGCTTTTAGACTTTTGGATAGCAGCCATCCTGACTGGCGTATAATGGTACCTCATTGTGGTTTTGATTTGCATTTCTCTGATAATGAGTGATGTTGAGCATCTTTTCATGTGTTTGTTAGCCATCTGTATGTCTTCTTTGGAGAAATGTCTGTTTAGTTCTTTGGCCCATTTTTTGATTGGGTCATTTATTTTTCTGGAGTTGAGCTGGAGGAGTTGCTTGTATATTTTTGAGATTAACCCTTTGTCTGTTGCTTCGTTTGCTATTATTTTCTCCCAATCTGAGGGCTGTCTTTTCACCTTGCTTATAGTTTCCTTTGTTGTGCAAAAGCTTTTAAGTTTCATTAGGTCCCATTTGTTTATTTTTGCTTTTATTTCTAAAATTCTGGGATGTGGGTCATAGAGGATCCTGCTGTGATTTATGTCGGAGAGTGCTTTGCCTATGTTCTCCTCTAGGAGTTTTATAGTTTCTGGTCTTACATTTAGATATTTAATCTATTTTGAGTTTATTTTTGTGTATGGTGTTAGAAAGTGTTCTAGTTTCATTCTTTTACAGGTGGTTGACCAGTTTTCCCAGCACCACTTGTTAAAGAGGTTATCTTTTTTCCATTGTATATCCTTGCCTCCTTTGTCGAAGATAAGGTGACCAGAGGTTCGTGGATTTATCTCTGGGCTTTCTATTCTGTTCCATTGTTAAAATCTATCAAACTTTTATATGGCTGTTTTCATTTGGAAAAATCAATTTTGTATACTGATACTTAATTTTTTTTTAGTACAGACAGTGATTATAATAAAACATAATCAGCCAATGTGTTTAATTGTGGACTAGAGAATAAGTTTTCCCTAAAGGTCTTAAAAACATATATATATATATCAGAAGATTTCATAATGATTAGGCAGTCAGCCCTGTTGAGTCTTTAAATTCTTGCATAAGGTTGGGAAAATGACACATTGGTTTAAATACTATTCTTCACCTAAGTTTTCATGCTAAATGATTGAAGCCTTAAAATACACTGAGGGGAAAAAATAGTTCCTAAAATGTATTTTAAATTATAGATTTTTAAAATATACTTTATGCCTCTCTGCAGCAGTGCCACATTAAATAGTTTAATAATTAAGCATATATGTGATCTTTCTATGACCTCAAGCAATAGGATTTTATTTTTAAAAAATTCTCAGAAAATGAATCATCGTGAGTCTCTAATTACCACCTCTAATGGGGTAGTGTGGAATCATTTTTTAAACTGTAATTTTGCAGCTCCATCTCCTGTTCCTTGTTTAATATTTTATTCCAAACAAAATATCCTAGAATAATAAGCTTTATATCAGTAGAAGAGGGAATATGCCTCAGTGGAAAGGGACTTTACATGTTTTATGAAATGAAAGACAGTTGATATGTCTATTTATCTAGTGGATAGCTTCTGCTTTCAAGGCAGGCATCAAGTACATGGATGGATGAAGGCAAAGAAGACAAAGTCACAGTAAAATCATTCAGTATCAGCTCTTCAGTTGATGAGTAAGTCATCTTACTCATCTTACTTCCTCTGAAGTAAGTCTGAAGAAACTGTAGTTTAATATAACTCATGTTTAAAACAAAAACATATGTCTACTCTGAGACATTATATTTAACATGTTAAATTGTACTTTAATGCTTATATATGTAAGTTAAGTTTTATTTTTTACATGCAGGTGTACTTTAATTGGGCTACATCAGGGCTGGCTAAGGTATATATTTTTTACATGCAGGTGTACTTTAATTGGGCTACATCAGGGCTGGCTAAGTTATACATTTATTACCTGTATGCTTTCTGCAAAAATAATATAAAGGTATATATTTGCGATTTATTTGATCTTTACTGAATGTGAATCCTCTCAGGTTTACAAGGTTTGCAAGGGGCTGGGGGGAATCTTGGTGCAGTGAACTAGGACCAGTATTCAGTGAAGGTGAAAAGTGAAAGTGAAAGTGACGTCTGACTCTTCCGCAACCCCATGGACTCTGGACTGTAGAGTCCATGGGATTCTCCAGGCCAGAATACTGGAGTGGGCCTTTCCCTCCTCCAGGGGATCTTCCCGACCCAGGAATCAAACCGGGATCTCCTGCTTTGCAGGTGCATTCTTTACCAACTGAGCTAGAAGAGAAGCCCCAGTATTCAGTAGTCCTATCTATCCTCAACCTGAGAGGACATGACCCCAAGAACATGCTTGTCTTCCTAAGGAATGCATCTGTTTCATTCTTATTTTATCGCCAAGTTTCTGCATTAAGCTTAGCATGTAATCATATTCACCAATATTTTGGGGGTGATGAAAGCCTATAAAATACATCAACTATTTAAAAAAATAGATGCACATAGTAAAAGTTTATACAGTTCCACTAAAAAAAAAAAATTTTGCAATTTGTATGGCTCCATAGGCATGCTAGCTATTAACACTTCCATTTTTATAAACTATTTTATTTTAACCTGTTAATATTAGAACTGTACTATATTGTCTACATCCATGGCTTTCAGTTCTACATATTTCTCTAGTTTTAATCTCCAGAAATGAGTTATTAATATCTTAAATTAATTCTATAATATTTTTATCATTTATTACAGAATTCAAACTTCAAATGAAAATTGGAGATACCATGCAAAAATATATGTGAATTAGAATAATAGCCCGCCAGGCTCCTCTGTCAGTGAGATTTTCCAGGCAAGAATACTGGGGTGGGTTGCTATAGCCTTCTCCAGGTCCTGGTTTTGATTTAAAATATACTTTAAGTAGTGTTATTTTAATTTGCTTAGCTCACATTGAAGATCCAAGCCATTTCCTAATGTACTGGAGGTAAATTATAATTAAACATATTTATAATTTGATTTATAATTTATTTAAATTTATTGATAAATGCAGTATCATAAATTCTTCCAGACCTCAGTATATTCTTTTATATTAATGTCAATTGAATGTCTAGTTTGATATTTTGTCGAAATCAAGGTAATGACTTTGGTTTTGGAAGAGGAGGCTGGGATGTGAGAGATTTCTTTCTTTTGGGGGAAATAAGTTACTAGATTTATTTTAGGTGTTTCTGAGCTAGTGTTTGTTTTGGCATTTTTCCTTCATCTATAGTGGATTTTTAAAAATTAATAATAGATAGC